>NC_134235.1:10226383-11476383 GCF_965152275.1 Natator depressus
GTTTTGGGCCCCACACTACAAGAAGGATGTGGATAAATTGGAGAGAGTCCAGCGAAGGGTAACAAAAATGATTAGGGGGCTGGAGCACATGACTTATGAGGAGACGCTGAGGGAGCTGGGATTGTTTAGTCTGCAGAAGAGAAGAATGAGGGGGGATTTGATAGCTGCTTTCAACTACCTGAAAGGGGGTTCCAAAGAGGATGGCTCTAGACTGTTCTCAATGGTAGCAGATGACAGAACGAGGAGTAATGGTCTCAAGTTGCAGTGGGGGAGGTTTAGATTGGATATTAGGAAAAACTTTTTCACTAGGAGGGTGGTGAAACACTGGAATGCGTTACCTAGGGAGGTGGTAGAATCTCCTTCCTTAGAGGTTTTTAAGGTCAGGCTTGACAAAGCCCTGGCTGGGATGATTTAACTGGGAATTGGTCCTGCTTTGAGCAGGGGGTTGGACTAGATGACCTTCTGGGGTCCCTTCCAACCCTGATATTCTATGATTCTATAGCCCCGTATCTTGTCTTCCAACAGTGGCCAATGCCAGGTGCTTCAGAGGGAATGAACAGAACAGGTAATCATCGAGTGATCCATCCCCTGTTGCCCATTCCCAGTTTCTGGCAAACAGAGGCTAGGGACACCATCCCTGTCCATCCTGGCTAATAGCCTTTGATAGACCTGTCCTCCATGAATTATCTCATTCTTTTTTGAACTCTGTTAGACTTGGGCTTCACAACATCTTCTGGCAAAGAGATCTACAGGTTGACTGTGCGTTGTGTGAAGAAATACTTCCTTTTCTTTTGTTTTAAACTTGCTTCCTGTTAATTTCATTTGGTGACCCCTAGTTCATGTGTTATGAGAAGGAGTAAATAACACTTCCTTATTTACTTTCTCCACACCAGTCATAATTTTATAGACCTTTATCATATTCTCCCCCCACCCCCCTTAGTAGTCTCTCTTTTCCAAGCTGAAAAGTCCCAGTCTTATTAATCTCTCCTCATATGGAAGCTGTTTCATACACCTAATTATTTTTGTTGCTCTTTTCTGTACTTAAACCGAATAAAGACAGGTAGAATCTCATTATATCTTCTTGAAATGAATGACTTTGCCAGATGACTTAGGTAAAGTGGGTGCATTGTCAGGAACATAAGAGATGCTGCAATGGATCAGACCAATTGTTGGTCTCGTATCCTGTCACTTCTAGTGATCAATGCTTTATTTATGATTTAGGGGAAAGCAAAAATTCTCTGTAATGCATCTAAATAGTTATATGTAGTGTTTACCCTTGTAGAACAAGATTTTATTATTCTTTCTTTATATACATATATAAAAATAGAGACAGAGAGAGGCAAGATAAAATTTAATATTACTTAAAACTCTAGTCCTTTAAAAATGTATCTAATTTTAGATTACTGGAAGAAAATGTGAGATTTTTCTTACAGTTCTGAATTTATTTCTTAATTTTGAAGTAGGACATATAATCCCATCAAGATTGCCTTCTGTGTTTCAGGTTTTTTTGAAAGTGAGCTCCTGAATCTCCTTCAGTTCATCAACTTGAAGAAATTTCAGAGATCCTAGAGATTGTCAGCCATTCTGTTATAAACACTACTGTATTCTGGCAGTATTTTCTGTTGGTTCATTCTTTATATTCCTAATCCTTTTCTGTTTCAATATCTCTATTGGCTTTAAGGCTTTATTATCTTCATAACTTCATTCATAACCATCTGCGGCTGCATCTAGTAAAAGAGCTTTATTTTTTATTTCAGGTAATTTGGAATCTATATTTCCCTATTTTCTTATCAAAGCAGTCTTTTATTCAGAACATTATTCTTGGCTCATTCTTTAACAGCACAAATTAAACCATTGAATACAAATTGTAGAATCACAGTTATAACACAAGGAGAGAAGAATCTGACCAAATAGCTGAAGACGGAGCAGAGCTTTTAAAAAAGTATTATTTTTGTGCTCCCCATGTGGTTTCTTTTAAATTTCGTGTCAGTTCAGGCTAGCCTGACAGTGACTTGAAATCTACTGCTCACTTTTTTTTCTCAGTTACTACCATAAAAGTCCGGATAAAGACTGTTTTAGCTTTAACAGCTCTATTTTTACAATATTGATTTTCCCCAAGTATACAGAATCATAGAAATATAGGAACCTTAATAGGTCATCTAATCCAGTCCCCTGGATTGATGCAGGACTAAGTATTATCTTCTAGACCATCCCTGACAGCTGTTTGTCTAACCTGTTCTTAAAAACCTCCAGTGACAGAGATTCTACAGGTAATTTGTTCCTCTGGTTAACTACCCGACAGTTAAGTTTTTCCTACTATCTAACCTAAATCTCCCTTGCTGAATTTTAAGCCCACTGCTTCTTGTCCTAGCCTCAGAAGTTAAGAAAAACAATTTTTCTTTCTCCTTCTTGTAACAAACTTTTACAAACTTGATAACTGTTATGTCCCCTCTGTCTTCTCTTTTCCCGACTAAACAAACCCAAATTTTTCAATCTTTCCTCATAGATCGTGTTTTCTAGACCGTTAATCATTTTTGTTGCTCTCCTCTGGACTTTCTCCAATTTGTCCTGAAGTGTGGTGCCCAGAACTGTACTCCAGTTGAGACCTTATCAGTGCGGAGTAGAGTGGAAGAATTACTTCTTGTGTCTTGCTTACAAGACTCCTGCTAATACATCCCAGAATATTTGCTTTTTTGCAACAGTACTGTATTGTTGAATCATATTTAGTTTGTGATCCACTATAACCCTCAGATCCTTTTCTGCAGTACTCCTTCCTAGGCAGTCATTTCTCATTTTGTATTTGCTTGATTGACAGTTGATTATTCCTTCCTAGGTTGTAATAGTTTTGCATTTGTACTTATTGAATTTCATCCTCTAAAGCGCTTGCAACCTCTCACAGCTTGGTACCGTCTGAAAACTTTATAAGTATACTCTGTATATCCTTATCCAAATCATTCATGAAGGTATTGAACAGAAACAGACCCAGGACAGATCCTTGTGGGACCCCGTTTGATATGCGCTTCCAGCTTGATTTTTGAGCCATTAATGACTACTCTCTGAGTATGGTTTTCCAGCCGACTGTGCACCCACCTTATAGTAGGTTCGTCTCGGCTATACTTCTCTAGTTTGTGTATCAAAAGCCTTACTTAAGTTGAGATATGACAGCTACTGCTCCTTATCTCTACTGGAAATAACTTGCCTAATGCATCCCAAGACTGCATTAGCTTTTTTCACGGCCACATCACATTGGGGGCTTGTAGTCATCCTGTGATCAACCAGTACTCCAAGGTCCTTCTCCTCCTGATACCTGATATCACCACTGTCTGATACTAAGATTCAAAAATTTAAGACCTCTACTGGCTGGAGGACTAAACCAGTTAGTCAGAGGTAGATATGGTGGGCCTCCACCAGTGATGTCCCTGGTGAGAAGCCCATTGCCCCACCTCTGATTGTTGGCAAGGGATAGGGTGCTAGGAATTCTTTTAATGGTGCCCTTGGGTTTTATTTTTTGGAAGGGAGGAAGGAAGGAGTCTTTTCTCACACTCCAGGACCTTGAGACTATTCTCCATGTTAGTGCTGCAGAGTGTTGCTGGTGCTGCAGAATTGTTAGTGTTATTCTTGAAGCCTCCAGTGTTAGCTGCACTGTCAGAGAGGGCAGCATGTTGATTCAGCAAACCTCAATATTATTTGTAAAGAGAGTCTACAGGCTCATTTGGTGGTAAAGATGGTTGGCCAAGTTTACTGTCAGCACAGCACAGTACTAGTGCCCTGTCCAGTTGGTCACAGGGACACTAACAGAGGTTTTCCTATGACAGGGTAAAGGCTCAGTCGGCATAACAGGATGCTGTCCCCTCGGCTGATACAAAGGTGCCCCCTTTATACATTGATACAAACAAGTTAAGTGTTAACTAGCAAAATCAGGAGTGTACCGCCTTTATACCTTGTACCTTCTAGTTAGAACAAAACATCCTCATCCATTATCCTGTCATCACATTCTTATCTTATGAGGGGTCAATGTTTTCCTGTACAATCTCTTGGGAATTTGTTTACACAGTTGCTTGAGAACTGTAGGTGTTTCTGTACCATTCTCTCTGGTAAGGAACGTGCTTACTTAGTTAGCCAATACCTGGTGTGTTACTATACTGCCTAGGCCTACTCTGGTTCATACTCTTAGTTATGTCTAGGGCTCCAGCAAGACTGACTTACACTCTACTCCTCCATCTTCTTGAGATTTGCAAAAATGGGGAGGGGAAGAAAAAGGTTTATCTTCTCATCTCTCTCCCAGCATCTGTTCTGGGGAGGATCTGCTATTTGAATAACTTTTGGTATCTATTTTCTGGTAGCTTTCCTCAGTAGTGTTATGAAACCGACATGGTCCAAGACTGCCTTGCTTTTTTTGTCCACCGGTATCTGAAGTGTTTTTAGTGAAAATGACCAGTCATCTTAATTTTACTCTGCTGCTGTGTGGGAAAACTTTTAGCAGCAGAGAAATATTGGAATTGTCTGCCTACAGATTCAGAAAGATGAAACTGTATCACTTATCTTTCAAATGTGAGTGAAATTTAATCTTTGCAACAGTAAGATAATTCTGCTAAAATTGATAGTTTAGGTCTTCTCCGCTCACTAGGGAAAACGTCTTTCTCTCACCTAATGAGTGGATTTTTCAAACACTGATCATCTATATCAAAATAGTTCTCTCATGAAACATCCCTTCAGTATAATTTTGCACAATATTTTGATATTTTATTGGTAGAATAAGTTGGAGTATAGGCCTGTGAATATTAATATCTTATCAAAATGAATCATACTCTGAAAACTTGATGTAGAACATTAACTAATTCATCAGTTCTCACATGTTTATCTACGATTGTCCACTGGTTACTAATGGGGGATTCAAAGTAATCATTAGTCCTATCATTATTTGTAATGGATGGTTTTTCTGTCACCTCAAACTTTTGATTTCCATCTTTGGTCAAGTATGCAATAATATCCAGAGTGAAACATACATGGATCCAGTATTGACTCTTAATGGTGAAGGAGTTGTTACATGGAGGCCAGTAATTCATAAATGAAACATACATGATGTGTAGAATGTGTAGCAATAAAATTATTATTTTACCTGGAAATGAAATACCATCGTTATATTAGATCTTCAGAATTCTGAACAACTTATTAAAAACTTAACACAATTGGTTTGATGTTCAGGATGGTTTCACATTGAGACTGTATACTGGATTTTGTGTGAGGGTCTGTTCCCTATTCCAGCTTGTTAACATTTTCTTCTGGTTTTAGGCTGTTACATAAACACAGTAATTGGAATATTTGACTTGAAAAATACTCGAATGTTGTTTTATATTATGCCAATAAACATCATTGGAACCAAAATTTAATCCACTGCTAAATTTTAAGAGCGCTTACGCCTGGATCACTATTGATTATTCAATGTTTATATTGTATGTATGATATATATCACGCAAATTTATATAAATAAGTTATAATTCTGTTTTCTAAACTGACAATTGTGAAGACATCCTGTTAAAAAGGACTTTACAGAAATTGTTTCAGCTTTTAGATTTTCAAAATAGTAAATCTGTACCACTTCTTATCACCGACTTCTGTATAAAATGACGTTTCTAATTGACTTGGAGCTGTAAAACATTTATAAAACTCTCCAGAGCTGTATGTTCCTATTTGATAAATACATATAGTATCATATATACTAGTATCATGTTGCATGAAAAAACCAAAATGTTATAAATACGTGCTAAATGGATTTGTACAGTAAAATATCTTCTAAAATACAAACTTTGAAAATTGCTCAATATTCCAGTTATAATAATGATAGTTTCATTATTAAGGTCCATAGTTTACTCTAAATAATAGGAAGAGTTTCTTTGAATTCTTAGCAAGGGCAATGGTTATTGTTTGTTAGTATTATTTGTATTGCGGGAGCCTCCAAAGGACCCAGTCAGGTTTCGGGCCCTGTTGTGCTAGACTCTTAAACCCATGGGATATATGGTCCCTTTCCTTGAAGAGCTTGCAGCTTAAAAAGACAAAACACAAATGGACAAGGATAAACATACAAGCAAAGGAATTAGGGTGGTAATTAGGGTGGTATGGGCACAATATCTCATTGCTTAAATTTCCCCTTCTTTGACACAATCCCTTTATTTTAATTTTTGGGAAAGAGATGAAGCGAAGGGGAATAACAGGTGTTAGTGATTAAACAGGCTTGGAGGGAGGCCAGAGAGTTGGAGGGGGCTGGTTGCAATATGTGCTTGGTTAGGAGGCCCTCAGGATGTGAGTTTGCTTCATAGAATCACAGAATATCAGGGTTGGAAGGGACCTCAGGAGGTCATCTAGTCCAACCCCTTGCTCAAAGCAGGACCAGTCCCCAATTAAATCATCCCAACCAGGGCTTTGTCAAGCCTGACCTTAAAAACTTCTAAGGAAGGAGATTCTACCACCTCCCTAGGTAACGCATTCCAGTGTTGCACCACCCTCCTAGTGAAAAAGTTTTTTCCTAATATCCAACCTAAACCTCCCCCACTGCAACTTGAGACCATTACTCCTTGTTCTGTCATCTGCTGCCACTGAGAATAGTTTAGAACCATCCTCTTTGGAACCACCTCTCAGGTAGTTGAAAGCAGCTATCAAATCCCCCCTCATTCTTCTCTTCTGCAGACTAAACAATCCCAGTTCCCTCAGCCTCTCCTCATAAGTCATGTGTTCCAGACCCCTAATCATTTTTGTTGCCCTTTGCTGGACTCTCTCCAATTTTTCCACATCCTTGTTGTAGTGTGGGGCCCAAAACTGGACACAGTACTCCAGATGAGGCCTCACCAATGTCAAATAGAGGGGAACGATCACGTCCCTCGATCTGCTGGCTATGCCCCTACTTATACATCCCAAAATGCCATTGGCCTTCTTGGCAACAAGGGCACACTGTTGACTCATATCCAGCTTCTCGTCCACTGTCACCCCTAGGTCCTTTTCTGCAGAACTGCTGCCTAGCCATTCGGTCCCTAGTCTGTAGCTGTGCATTGGATTCTTCCATCCTAAGTGCAGGACCCTGCACTTATCCTTATTGAACCTCATCAGATTTCTTTTGGCCCAGTCCTCCAATTTGTCTAGGTCCCTCTGTATCCTATCCCTGCCCTCCAGCGTATCTACCACTCCTCCCAGTTTAGTATCATCCGCAAATTTGCTGAGAGTGCAATCCACACCATCCTCCAGATCATTTATGAAGATATTGAACAAAACCGGCCCCAGGACCGACCCCTGCTTCCTGTATCCTTGGTATGACAGGCTCAGATTTGATGTCCTTTAGGAGGTGCTGCAAGGCTTATTTGTTTTCCTATGGTTTTCTGAGGTTAGGTATATGAAAGAGAGAAGTTCATTTTAAAGGATTTCCAAGTGTTTTGATAGTGATTGTCTGGTAGATTTTATGAAATTTGTTATGTAAAATTGTTTTGCACTAAACTTTTAAAAATATAAAATTTAAAATAAAACATAAACCATACAAATGGAAAGCTTCTCAAAGTTAAATTGTATCATTTTGAATGGGCTATGGTTATTTAATTCTTTAAGTAACCCCCCCCCCTTTTTTAACAAAGTCTGAACATCCAGGTAGGTATAGGAGACCATAAATTCATATATTAAATGTTCTTTCATAACCAGATAGCTATATCTCCTGTTTGCATTTTTTATGAGTGAATTAATTTTTTAGTTCATTTTAGTAAGGCATAATATTCTCCAGTCATTTGTCACTCAGCCAGGATATGGCTTCTTTATTTATTTATTTATTCATTATGTACACTTCACTGAAACCTATTTTGTATTTTAGCATATTAGATATGTTTAGTTTTAACTAGAAGCTTCCTGATCATTCCTTACTCTGTTCTACTGTAGGTGCCCTCACTTCAAATGGTATAAATGCAGATACCAGTGCTGAAATAGGACGTGCCAAGAACTGTCTTGGCCCTGAAGACATCATAGATAAATATAAAGAGGCCATTTCTTACTACAGCAAGGTAACCTTATGTGCATTATGAAAAATTACCATATATGCATCAATTCCAGTGTACTGTCAATGCATTTTTAGTTGGTGTTAAAGATCACCTGCCTTAAAGTACATATAAATGTTGGCACATTCTTTTCATTTGTGTAAGGGTACAATAATGTTGTAAGAAACATGAGTAACTTACAACAGTACAGCACACAGAGGGAATACAGAGTCTGCTTTCTGATAGAGGATCTGGCCATTTCAGAATTCTGGTTAAGCCTTCACACTATAAGGGACCAACCTCAAACTGTGGGCATGGCTACACTAGAAACTTCAAAGCGCTGCTGCGGGAGCGCTTTGAAGTGCAAGTGTGATCACGCGCGAATGCTGGGAGAGAGCTGGTAATCCGCCTCCACGAGGGGATTAGTTCAGAGCGCTGGGAGCCTCAGACTTGCTGCGCTCAAAGGGGTGATCTTTCACACGCCTTAGCCAGCAAGTTAGAGCGCTATAAAATGTAAGTGTAGACAAGCCCTATGGTGTTCTGTTGAGTAGTACTATGTGCTGTACCACTTGTGCCTTTAGACTGTAAGGTCTGTAGATTACGTTCATACACCCCTCTAAAAATAAATACTAATTAAGTGCTTTTATTAATGCTAGTTATTTTGGGGAAGTTTTCTGTTAATTGGTGGGCACAGTTACACTTTTGAATATTCATGCATATAGTTCTATAATTAACATTGTCAAGGTTCCTTCCCCACTCTGAACTCTAGGGTACAGATGTGGGGATCTGCATGAAAAACCCCCTAAGCTTATTTTTACCAGCTTAGGTTAAAACTTCCCCAGGGTACAAAGTATTTTACCTTTTGTCCCTGGACCTTATTGCTGCCACCACCAAGCGTCTAACAAATACATAACAGGGAAAGAGCCCGCTTGGAAACGTCTTTCCCCCCAAAATCCCCTCAAGCCCTACACCCTCTTTCCTGCGGAAGGCTTGATAAAAAATCCTCACCAATTTGCATAGGTGAACGCAGACCCAAACCTTTGGATCTTAAGAACAATGAAAAAGCAATCAGGTTCTTAGAAGAAGAATTTTAATTGAAGAAAAAGTAAAAGAATCACCTCTGTAAAGTCAGGATGGTAAATACCTTACAGGGTAATCAGATTCAAAACAGAGAGAATCCCTCTAGGCTAAACCTTAAGTTACAAAAAGATACAAAAACAGGAATATACATTCCATTCAGCACAGCTTATTTTATCAGCCATTTAAACAAAACAGAATCTAATGCATATCTAACTAGATTGCTTACTGACTTTTTTTACAGGAGTTCTGACCTGCATTCCTGCTCTGGTCCCAGCAAAAACAACAGACACTGAGAGAACCCTTTGTCGTCTCCTCCCCCCCCGCCCCGGTTTGAAAGTATCTTGTCTCCTCATTGGTCATTTTGGTCAGGTGCCAGCGAGGTTGTCTTAGCTTCTTAACCCTTTACAGGTGAAAGGATTTTTCCTCTGACCAGGAGGGATTTAAAGGTGTTTACCCTTCCCTTTATATTTATGACAGACATGTTACTGTGTAAGCTGACTAACATACTACATGTATGCTGGAGCAATCTCTGAGAGGTGTCTTGAGTTTATTGAAGGGGTTGCAAGTAATGGTACCTTTCCTGGAATCAAATATTTAGAACATTAGTCTCAGGAGCGTGTGAAGGAGGAGGCAGGGAAGACCTGAAGAAATAGGAAAGGCAGATATTCTTTTGATTGATCCTTAAATGGAGATTAAAAGGAAATTTTAAATCCATCAGCCATACTGGACTCTTTCCAGATTTCTGTGTCTAGGCTGCGTCCTCAGAGCATATCCTCTGCACTTCAGTTATTTTTGTTTCCTCTTTTTTAAAGTATAAAAATGCTGGTGTGATTGAGCTGGAAGCCTGTGTGAAGGCAGTGAGAGTCCTGGCAATACAGAAAAGAAGCATGGAAGCTTCAGAGTTTCTTCAGAATGCAGTTTATATCAACCTTCGTCAGGTGAGTGTATAAACTGTTGTGTGTGGTGTGTTTTTTTTTCTTTTTTTTTCTTTTATTAAACTGAGAATAAAAAAATCATTAAGGGGTGAAAAATCCTTGAATTTAGGAACCTTGTTTTGCTATTCTGTCATAAAACTAATGCTTTACACCTCTTTAGTGCCTTACATCCCATGATTTCAAAACATGTTAGAAACACTAACAACTCCATCTAAAATGTGGACGCTTGGTGTATGAGATACTCTTCAAGTGAAGAATAAATGTGTCTTAGGGATGCCCAGGTGTCAAAGGTCTTATTGGAAAGCTATGCTAGAGAAAATTGGCCACATTATCAGTCGTATCATACCTATTATTCCTCAGCTGTGTCTGTTATATGAGGTATGGACATTATATGTACAATACAGTATATTTTATTATTTAAAAAAAAATAAAACCCCTGAAAACCAGACTTAAGGCCCAGCATAAAAATATATCACATTACACGAATAAGTCTTTCATATGGTGAGGGTCTTACAGTGATCCTCAATTGGACAAATTGTCCGCTCAGACAATGTGATCCTTGAAAGAGAAATTATTCTATGAATATGTCCTGGAACTTGTGGAATACTTCACGCTTGGCACTTCCAGCCTGCAGTTATGTGTAGAAAACACATCCTTAACAGGTTGGTACAACGGCAATGATCACTTCATTCAACTGTCGCTTGCAGAAGGGATGCAGAGTCCTTCCCTGCAGGACAGCTGACTAGGTGAATCTCTATTACTGTACTAGTGGAGGGAGTATGTTCAGAGGTCAAAGCACGAAGTCATTTTTGCTTGTCAAGTGGGCAGAGGCCAATTTGTTGTCAGAATGCTCCACATTCTGAGTCCTCAACTACTAAACAAGTGGCTGAATAGAAAAAGTTCTTCTGGAGAATGATTCCCAGATTGTATGCCCTGAAGACAAAGGACTGTCTTCCTCTGTGTTTAGAAAATGTATAACAAAGAACTAATAGAAACCTTTACTCCAGTACATACTTTTAGTGCAGAGCTCTTTAATCTATCAAGGAAAGCATAAAAAGATCCAGTGACTGAAAGTTGAAACTAGAAATGTAGACTAAAATAAGGCAATTTTTTTAAACAGTGAGGTTTAAACAGAAGTTAGAACTTACCATGGCAAGTGGTTCAATCTCCATCACTTGAAGTCTTTTTAGATAAAGATGGATGTCTTGCTAAAAGGTATGCTCTAGTTCAACGAGAAGTCGTGGCATAAATCACTAGGTGAAATTCTTTGGCTTTGTTATATAAATCTTTTTTGCATTTTTTCACAAAGCTAGGAGCATCAATCTTGATTTCCTAGCCAAATTCTAATTTGGGCAACTACATTCTCTCTAGCTAAAATTCCCCTTTTATTTCAACCAGATCAGGGTATTTTTCATTGTCATTAACTTCTTAGAGTTCCTTTGAAATGACAAAACGCTACATAAAAATTTCACTTATAGTCTATTGAATTCTGAAGTGCAACTTACAATGTCATCTTTTAATATAAGTACTATATCAGAGCTAGGTATTATTTTCATCCATCGGTCTCAAAGCTTTACAAAGGAGATGAGTATCATTATCTCCATTTTACAGACGGGGAAACTGAGGCACAGAGGGGCAAATGACTTGCAGAGCCAGGAATAAAACCCGTGTCTCCTGAGTCCCAGTCCAGTGGTCTAAACTATAGGTCACATAAAGTGCAGCTAATATAAAAACTAGAAAATGCAAGTCTGTAAAGTCTCAGTACAAAATTCAGAAAACAGGCATTAGAGCAGATGTAGAAACCTGCTAACGGGGCCAGGACCAGAGATTATTTGCTTGTTTGCTTATAATATGCACGATCATTGGAGTCTATAATGGTGGCTCCTTCATTGTCTTTGATATATTTTCTAGGTATTTTTGTGTTACATTTTTAATATTTTAGCATAGTAAAAAGTTCTTTGCTCTTTTTACTCCTTTTTTACATTTCAGCTTTCTGAAGAAGAAAAAATCCAGCGTTACAGCATTCTCTCTGAATTGTATGAACGCATTGGATTTCACCGAAAGTCTGCGTTCTTCAAGCGTGTAGCAGCAATGCAATGTGTGGCACCTAGCATATCAGAGCCAGGTTGGCGGGCCTGCTACAAACTGCTTTTGGAGACACTTCCTGGTTACAGTCTGTCTCTGGATCCAAAGGACTTCAGCAAAGGTAAGTTTCTGTGGCTCAGACTGCTGTTTTTTGCATTACTGTAACTAAGTTGCATCGAAAACAACTCCTGCACCCACTTCAATCTGATGCCAGCAATTCTAGAAAGAAGCATCTTTATCTTTGCTAAGACTGCTGCTGTTTGTTCAATAAATATGAAATTCTGATCATATCTAGGAATGTCAGTAGCCTGTCAAACTATTCTTAAATCTCTTAAATAAAATGTATTAGAAATGAGGAATTAGCTGAAGAAATCTTGGAGTCACTTGCAATATTATTTGCAAACTCATGGATGACAGGAGAGGTCCTGGAAGACTGGAGAAGGACTAATGTAATCTTTAAAAAGAGGAAAAAGGAGGAGCCAGGGAACTATAGACCAGTCAGCCTGTTCTTGATACCTGGGAAGCTACTAGAGCAATGTATAAAATGTTCAGTTTGCAAATACCTGGAGAATGAAGGAGTGGTCACTAGCAATCAGCATGGATTTACTGAGAACAAATGCCAAACCAGCTTGATTTCCTTCTTTAATAAGGTAACTGGTTTAGTGTATGGGTGAATGCAGTGGACATAATAATATACCAGGATTTTAGTAAGACTTTCGACAGTCCCACATGACATTCTCATAAGTAAGAGAAATGTGGGCTTGGGAGAACTACCATAAGTGGATACATAAACAAAGAGTAACTAACTATTAATGGAATGATGTTAGATGGGAAGGAGGTCTCCAGTGGGGTTCCACAGGGGTTTGTTCTGGTTTCTGTTGTTTAACACCTTTTTTAATGACCTGGGTGTAGAAATAGAGAGCATACTGATCAAATTTGCAGATGAGACAAAGCTAGGGAGGGTTTCAAACACTGTAGGATAAAGCTAAAATTCAAAGTGATCTTGATAAATTAGAGCACTTGGCTATGTACAAGAAAATGAAATTCAACAAAGACAAATGTCAGGTGCTACGCTTTGGGAAGAAAAATGAAATGCACAAATACAGAACTGGGGAAAACTAGTTTGGCAAATAGCACTGCTGAGAAGGATCTGTGAACGGTGGTGGGTCTCAACCTCAACATGAGTCAACAATGAGATACTGTTGCAAGAAAAGCAAATGCAGTTTTGGGTTGCATTAACAGAGGCATAGCGCACAAGACATGGGAGAAGATAATACTGCTCTATTCTGTGCTGGTTAGTCCTCCGCTAGGGTCCTGTGTCTAATTTTGTTCACTGATATATAGAAAGGATGTAGAGAAACTAGAAAGGCTCCAGAGGAGAGTGACAAAGATGATCAAAGGCTGAAGAACTGGGTATGTTTAGTTTGGAAAAGAAGCGATTGAGTGGGACATGATAGTAGTCTTCAAATACTTGAAAGGCTGCCATCAAAAAGATGGAGAAAAATTGTTCTGTCTTGCCACAGAGGACAGAACAAGAGACAATGCGTTCAAACTACATCATAACAGATTTAGATTAAATCTCAGATTATTTTATTTCTGAAATGTCCAAAAAAACCAAATAAAAACATTGAAGAATGTATGATCTACATTTAGATCAGTAACACAAAAAGTGAGGGACGTACTTCTTACTTATTTTATGAGTGCTTTTAATTACGGTTGTTTCTATCCTGGAAATGAACAATTGTGAATATTTCATGTGATGTTGATTCATTTAAAAGAATCATAGAATCAAAGAATCATAGAACTGGGAGGGATCTCGAGAGGTCATCTGGTCCTGTCACCTGCACTCGTGGCAGGATTAAGTATTATCTAGACCATTCCTGACAGGTGTTTGTCTAACCTGCTCTTAAAAATTTCCAATGAGGGAGATACCACAACCTCCCTAAGCAATTTATTCTAGTGCTTAACAACCCTGACTGTTAGGAATTTTTTCCTAGTGTCCAACCTAAACCGCCCTTGCTGCAATTTAAGCCCATTGCTTCTTGTCCTAGCCTCAGAAGTTAAGAAAAACAATTTTTTTCTTCCTCCTTCTTGTAACCACCTCTTACAAACTTGATAACTGTTATGTCCACTCTGTCTTCTCTTTTCCTGACTAAACAAACCCAATTTTTTCAATTTTCCTTTATAGGTCATGTTTTCTAGACCCTTTAAGCATTTTTGTCACTCTTCTCTGGACTCTCTCCAATTTGTCCACATCATTCCTGAAATGTTGTCCCCAAAACTGAACACAATACTCTAGTCGAGGCCTAATCAGTATGGAATAGAGCAGAAGAATTACTTCTCATGTCTTGCTTACAACACTCCTGCTAATACGTCCCAGAAGGATGTTCGCGCTTTTTTTGCAACAGCGTTATACTGTCAACTCATATTTAGCTTGTGGTCCACTATGACCCCCAGATTCCTTTCCTCAGTACTCCTTCCTAGGCAATCATTTCCCATTTTGTATATGTGCAACTGATTGTTCCTTCCTAAGTGAAGTACTTTGCATTTGTCCTTATTGAATTTCATCCTATTTACTTCAGACCATTTCTCCAGTTTGTTCAGATAATTTTGAATTTTAATCCTATCCTCCAAAGTAATTGCAACCCCTTCCAGCTTGGTATTATCTGCAAACTTTATAAGTGTACTCTCTATGCATTATCTAAACCATTGATGAAGATGTTGAACAGAACCAGACCCAGAACTGATCTCTGCGGGACCCCACTCATTATACCCTTCCAGCTTGTCCATGAACCACTGATAACTACTCTCTGGGAAGGGTTTTTCAACCAGTTTTGCAACCACCTTATAGTAGTTCCCTCTAGGTTGCAGTTCCCTAGTTTGTTTGAGAAGGTCATGCGAGACCATATCAAAAGCTTTACTAAAGTCAAGATATAGCACATCTATTGCTTTCCCCCCAATCCACAAGGCTTGTTACCCTGTCAAAGAAAGTTATCAGTTTGGTTTTGACACAATTTGTTATTGACAAATCTATGCTGATTGTTACTTATCACCTTATTATTCTTACAGGTGTAAGTTTTACATTAGCCTCGTCCATTTAGCTCAATATCCTGTCTTCCGACAGCGGCCAATGCCAGTTGATTCAGAGAGAAATGAACAGAACAGGCAATCATCAAGTGATCCATCCTCTGTCCACTGCCAGCTTCTGGCAAGCAGAGGTTAGGAATGCTCAGAGCATGGTATTGCATCCCTGCCCATCCTGGCCAATGGCTGTTGATGGACCTATCCTCCATTAACTTATCAAGTTCTTTTTTTGAACGTTGTTTATAGTTTTGGCCTTCACAACAGCCGCTGGCAAAGAGGTCCACAGATTGACTGTGCATTGGGTGAAGTACTTCCTTTTTTTTTTTTTTTTTTTTTTTTAAACCTGCTGTCTATTAATTTCATTGGGTGACCCCTAGTACTTGTGTTATGTGAAAGAGTAAATAACATTTCCTCATTCACTTTCTCCACACCAGTCAAGATTTTCTAGACCTCTATCATATCCCTTGGGCCTAGATCCTTCTGTTCAGTGATGTATGGGTCTGACTGGTTTCTCATGAGGATGTTAGTTGCCTTAAAGCATCAAGGTGCTTCATATGCTCTGTATTTACTCTGAGGACAAGAAAAGAGAGGTAGAACAAATGTCAGGTGTTTAGCAGGCGCCCCCCCTTGCCCCCTCCCCCCCCCCCCCCCGATCTGACCTTTTCCAGGGATCCAGGAGTGTGCACAGATTGGCTTTGGCCATGATTACCACAAGGGACAAGAAGCAAGAAAAATCTTTGCAGAAATTACTAGCTTCGGTTCAAAGCTCTAAAAAGTCTAAGGTTGCAAGGAAGGATTTGAGACCACTGAATCCTAAAAATCAGAGATTCCTTGTTGATGGCCTTTGTAAGTGGAGCCAATCCATGGGAGAGACGTTCTTTGGTTCTATGCACTCCCAGGCCAGCAGAAGAACCGGGGAACAAAAAGGACTATTATAGGAGCCAAAACTAAGAGATGTTCTGGGAACTTTTTGCATCTGATATCAAAGATAGTATCTGCCCTCATCTTTTCTCAAAGATGTAATTACCTTCAATATCAAAACCCCCTTCAGGATCATCATCAACAGAGAAGGGCAACCTTTATACCCTGTAGCAGAGGTAAACTAACCCCAGCATTGTCATCTTCTGGACCACACATGTAACCTCATATTTGGCATGAGGTTCCAGAATTGTAGACCAGTTCCTATCTTGCTTTTCCCAACTCCATTTGGAGATAGCCTATACAGTACTATTTTTACAGCTAGCAAGCTGTAACCTTGGATTGGTGAGTTTTAGAGATATGCAGCAGATGTGCCATATAGTTTAAAACCCTTCCTCCTCCCAATCCCCTCTTCCTTCTCTTTTCTGGGATCTGTCTTTTATGAGACCTTGCTGAAATCAGAGGTGGTCTCCCTTCTACAAGCAGGTATAAGGAAGTACCAAACTGTTTCAGAAGAAAATAGTTTTAATCAAGGTACTATCTAATTCAGAAAAAAGTTTGAGATCTTCAACCCATATTGGAGCTCAGGAAACTAAATTCATTCAGAAGAAAGTTTCAGTTTCACATGTTCTCTGTCTCTGATAATCTCATCCCTTTCCACATAGGACTGGTTTGCAGCTCTCTATTTAAAGGACGCTTTTATTTCCACATCTCCATCAGACCAGTCCATTGTAAATGTCTGTCTCTTATACTAGGAGACTGTGACCTAGGGACCCCTTAATGCCACAGCAAGACAGAGCTCGATTCCAGGCTCTTACTGAAGAGGGTAAACTGGTGCCCAGAACTGTATTTCTGTCAGCAATTGAAGCAATAGACACATCTAAGTGGATGTCAATGGCCATTGTGATGTAGCCATGACTCACAGCACATGCTTTGGGATTACCCAGGACAGTCCAGAACACCATGGAGGGCTTGCCCTTTGATGAAGCCCACTGTGTCCGTAAAAAGACAGATGAATCCTAACTTATTTGTGAAGGATTTCAGGGCCAAGCTTGGCTCCTTCCCCAAAAAGGAAGTATTGCAGCCAGCCTTCCAAATATAGACTGGGAACTCAACAGTTTATCAAAAGTGGTCTGCGTGTGGCCTTCGTAAGAAGAGTACAGAAGTCTCGTTTCCCTGCACCTCTCACATCTACATCAAGAAGATATTTTTGACAGGCGTTTGAGAGCTACAACTATTTAATGATACGACAACTATCTGATCTGCACGTATCCTTTGGGGGTCATTTAGTACACTATTTCCACAACTGGAGTGCCGACATAATGGGCAAGTGGGTATTAGATATGGTCCAATCCAGCTAAGTGATTGAGTTTCCCTCCTCCAAAACCCTCATTCCTGTCCCTCTTCAAGGATCATTCTCTTGAGGGGATCCTCCAGCAAGGAGTAGTAGAGCAGTGGGTATTTCTTCAACACCAAGGAAAAGGCTGTTACTCTATGTGCTTCCTAGTCCTGCAAAAGAAGGGAGGGTGGAGACCTATCCTCAATCTCTGCAATCTCAACCGCTTCATTTGCAAACTGAAATTTCGCATGGTCACTCTAGTATCAATAATCCCGTCCCTGGAAAAAGACATTTGGTTTACAGCTGTTGATATGAAGGACACTTGGATATTCACCACTCCCACAGACATTTTCTCAGATTCATAGTGTTTCCTGACCATTTCCAATACAGGGTGCTTCCATTCAGCTTTGTCACTGCCCCCAAGGTCTTTACCAGGGTCTTTCTGATAATAGCAGCTCATTGCAGATGCAATGGTTTCACCATCTTCCTCATCTCAATGATTTGGCTTCTCAAGAAGCCTATGAGTTGACCTGAATAATGCTTCAACTACTTTCTTCCCTAAATGTCAATATGGAACTTGAGAAAGTTTATTCTCACTCTGATGCAAACTGTAGACTTCTTAATGACCACCCTAGATTCAGTCACAGAGAGAGCTTATCTACCAAGGAACAGGCTTCTGATTTGTGAGCTACCTGACAGATCAGGTTATGCACAACTCCCGAACTGCAGTCAGAACTTGTCTTTTTCCCTCCCTGAGGCACATGGCTTCATGCGCTTACGTTACCCTGTGTGCCAGACTCCACCTACGTTGCCTTTATGCATGATGCCAATATATTCACCAACCAAACACAGCATGAATACCTTCCAGAGTAACGTTTTCTCTAATGCAGTGGAAAGATCCATTGGGTATACGTGGGCATCCCCTTCCCACCCTCCTTGCCAGACAAGATGATCATTACAGACTCCTCTTTTTTATGCTGTGGAACCCACATGGACAGCCATATGGCTCAGGGCACTTGGACTCCCTTAGAGGCCAGGTTTCACATAAACTTTTTGGAACTTCAGGCGGAAGCTTGCTTGGTTTTTCTGCAATTTATTCAATCCAGCCATGTCCTTGTAATATCAAACAATATGACAGCCTTCTTTTACATTAACTACCAAACAAGGAGGCCGGAGATCCATCCTCTGTGTGTAGAAGTGATTGCCATTAGGAGTTTGTGCATCAAGAATTGAACCACCTGGTCAGCAGGTCACTTTCAGGCAGTGTTGGTAGCACCCTCAGCAGGCATTTCACCATTGATCACGAGTGGAAATTGTGCAATTCAGTAATGAATAACATATTTGGTCAATGGGGAATTCCCCAATTGGAACCTGTTTACCTCCCAAATGAACAAGAAATGCTACATATACTGTTCCACAAGAGCTCTACGACTATACTCTCAGGGCAATGTTCTCCTTCTCCCCTGGAGAGAGCAGCGGAGCTGTGCCTTTCATTCCTTACTTCTTCTTCTATTTCAGGTCTTTTGGAAAATTTGTTAAGACAAGGCATGTCATTCTTATTGCCCTCAGTTGGCCCAGACAGTTTTGGTTCCTGAATCTCTTATAAATGTCAGCTTGTTCTCCGATAAGCATCCAGTCCTTTCCTGATTTCTTGAAGGGCAGGATCAACCATCCAAACCCTGAAGCACTTCATCTCATGTTTTGGTATTTGATGGGCATCAACACTGGAACATTCCTGCTCTGAAGCTTTATAAACCATCTTTAATAGCAGAAAAATAATGCTATTCAGCCGAGTGGAAGCATTTTTCCATTTGTGCACAGCAGCAGCACATCTCCTGAGTCAGCAGATATTCCCTTTATTTTGGACAGTCATCTTTCTCTCAGAATTTCTGGGCTTTCCCTCAGTTCTATACAAGTCTACCTGGCAGCAATCATGTGATAACCACCATCAGATGGTTATTCAATTTTCACTCATGCATTGACTAATGGATATTTGAAGGACCTTATCAGAATCTTCCCACTAGTAAGGAAACCTGCTCCTCACTGGGACTTGTACTTTCATCACTCATTAAACCTCCCTTTGAACCATAGCTATATGTTCCATGTCTCATTTTTCACTTAAAGTTGCATTTTTTGTGGGCCATCCCCTCAGCCAGGAGAGTAGGTGAGCTAGTACCTCTGATGACAGATCTGGAATACTCTGTATTCCATAAGGACATATGTTATGTTATGACTACATCTGAACTTCACCCCAAAAGTAGTTTTGGAGTTTCATTAAACCAGCCAATCCACATGTGGTTTTTTTCCAAAACTGCATACATCTAGGAGGAGGGGAGACTTCATTCCCTCAATGTTGTCACATTCCTACCTTCAACCTGCAAAGGAGAAAATCAGTAAATTTTTTTGCTATAGCAGAATGAGTGTGAGGTCAAGCTATATCTTCCAAGAGGATCTCTAAATGGACCTCAGGTTGTATCCTGCTCCACTACAAGTAGTTGAATCTTCCTCTCTTTCATTGGATGAGGTCTCATTTTACAAGAGCACAAGAAACTTCAGTGGCATCGCTTCTGGAAGTGCCTTTACTTGACATTTGCAGGACAAGTACCTGAAGTTCCAGCCACGTGTTTGCGTGTATGCTAGTGCAGAACTCCTCCGCTGACACATCCTTTGGGACAGTGATCCTCCAAATGGCTCTGCTGTCTGCATCCTTGCACCTTCCTTCTACTTGAGTACTGCTCATCATTCACCCATAGTGGAATACACATAGGGACCAGCACTTGCAGAAGAAGAGGAAGTTACTTACGTTGTGGTAACTGGAGAGTCTTTGAGGTATGTGGTCACTATCTGTATTCCACTATGCATTCTCCTTCCCCTCTGCTTTGAGTCTTTATTAGATTTGTGGCAGAGAAGGAACTGGAGAGGCATTTAGTCTGCTCTGCCCTTTATGCCTTCAGTTGGAAACACAAGGGAGGGCAAGGGTGCATGTGCAGACCAACGGAAACTACTTGTAAGGATTCTTCAACTCTAGTTACATGAGCGGATGTGCACACCAACAGTGGGATACAGATAGGGACTACACATCTTGAAGAAAGTCCAGTTATTACAAGACAAGTAACTTCCTCTTCCACTACACAGTACATTTATCTTTGCAATTTGGAAGAGGGTATGAAATGAAATTTTAATTTTTTAAATATTTGACATGTAAGTTCATTCTGGTACAAAGAAAAAAACAAAAGCACACTCCACCATTATACCTAGCACTTTTTTAAAGTTAAAATCTGGGGTGTTTTTTAATCTTCAGCTTTTATATAAACACCAATAAATTGCTTATTTAGAGTCTGTAGAAGAACCAAATTTAATAATATTTTAAAGCTACTTGTAGTTTTTATTAAAAATGTAACAAAAGTGATTTCCTGTTTATTTTATAGGAACTCATAAAGGATGGGCTGCAGTGCAAATGCGTTTGCTTCATGAGTTAGTGTATGCTTCAAGAAGAATGGGAAACCCTGCTCTTTCTGTCCGACACTTGTCCTTCCTTCTCCAAACCATGCTGGATTTTCTCTCTGATCAAGGTAGGATTTTTTAAAAGGTAAATTACTTTTTTCTGTATGATAGTGAAGATGTGATGTGATATTAATGCTTTGAAATGTATTTAAATTAACAAGTTCTAGAGGGGATTGAGTGAAAACTTTGTCCCAGGAGCACAGAAGAAAGATGAGATGCAATGGATGTGTTGTTAATTAGGCTGTAACTTTATATGCTTAACATATCTGGGAATACTCAGCAATAAATTGAACAGTACAGGTCACCATTTCTTCCTGAATTGTTTTCACCTATTTGGGAGGGCTGCTGAGAGCCCTTCCCACCCTGGTCCCAGTCTATTATTGAGACCCTGCTCCCCTCTCCTTGTATTAGGGTTCAGGGATGGGCTAAAAAATGGGTGTGATCACCACATTATACCTGGTGACAGGAGATTCAATCCCCTTTTCCCAGCTTCCTTACGGGATGCCTTCAGCTAAATCCATTTCCAACTCCTGTTAAGCAGAGAACTGTCTCCCTTCTTTAACAATTACTGTACTGGACACAGAGAGGCATCAGCAATTAGTTTTGCTTCATCCCCTCAACCCCCATTTGAGTTCCTGGATAGTTAATAGTTCCCTTCCTAATGTCAGCTAAAAATATCTGCTCTCTGGTTGAAGAGGTGTATCCCATTGTCCCTGGATAACTCTGGGACCAGGTTTTATTTTATTTTATTCTTTTATTTTTATTTTGCTGTGTAATCCACCAAATTCACCAATCCTCTGAATTTCAGATGTTTCACACATCTTCTGGCCTTGTCAACCCATGGAGGCCTGGCATCAACCCAGCATTTCCTCTACTGCAGCATTTCAGTCATTCCCAGGAAAAGGTCCTAGATCTCATTTAAATCTCTCTGTGCCCTGATGATTTAATAAACCCAATAACAAAATCTAAATAGTGTTCACCCAGGTGTACTATAATACTTTCTCATGGCTTTTTTTCTGGCTGCTAGAGTATAAAAAGGGCATTAGCTGGTCCCAGAACATGCACCTTTTGCCACGCCAACTCAGATTCACCTAGTCCCTGAGAACCAGCTGTGAATCTCTGGGAAACTGGTTGCTTGGATGTTTTGGCTCAATGCCAGTAGGCTTAAACGTTGACTATGACTAAGGCTACGTTTATGTCACAGAGGTCATGGAAGTCATGGAATCCGTGACTTTCAGAGACCTCCATGACATTCTCTGCTTCAGCTCCAGGGACTGCGGGACTCTGGAGCTGGCAGCCAGCGGGGCCCTGGCAGGGTTCCAGGTATGGGTGACAGTCTCCTGAGGGGGCCCTCCTCAGGGTTCCAGTGACAGGCGACAGCCTCGTGGGGAGGGGGACGTCTCAGGTGAGTGGTTCGGGGTGTCCCATTTTCTCTTTGAGAAATATGGTCACCCTGCAGTTCCCAGCTGCCATTGGTGAAGGGGGGCCCTGCTGCAGCTTCTAGCTGCAGCGGGGAACCCCACAGCTACCAAGGTGGTGGGGGAAACCATGAAGCTGCTGCAGCAAAAGTCAGACAAGTCACTGCTTCCGTGAATTTTTGTTTGTTGCCTGTGACATGTCCATGACTTTTACTAAAAATACCCATGACAAAATCTTAGCCTTAACTATGACCTGTTAACTTGCTCCCTGTAGAGCACCCCTCTGTTCAAAGTGACTCAGGGATGCCTCACTGCTGATATCCAGCAATGAGCTTCCAAGGGGAACTGGCCACCCTACCTGTTGGCCAGATGCACAATATTTTGCTTGCATGGCCAGTCACCAACTCCTGTGACCTGTTCACGTGATCCTGAAGGAAGGGATAAACATGAAGAGTTTAGCACATACCCCCTCATAGAATATCAGGGTTGGAAGAGACCTCAGGAGGTCATCTAGTCCAATCCTCTGCTCAAAGCAGGACCAATCCCCAACTAAATCATCCCAGCCCTAAACTATCCTTCCCAACAGGGGCTTCCTTTTATGTAATTGGATGCCACCACTGATAAGAATAACTGTCGGGCTTCTATTCTGAGCTGTTCTGTGGATGTAACTAATGCAATCTTGAATTAATGGGATACCATATCACCAGGGGAATCCAAACAATACATGCTCTTTGACATTGCCATGAACTGAAGTTTCCTTTCATGAGGTAACTCCTTTCCCTGTGAAGAAAGTGGCGCCTACACTAAGCAAGTCTGTCCTACTTTGACTGGGCAAATCCCAGCCTCCCCCATGCTTTTGTAGTGTTATGACTCACCTTGATGTCCCTTAGGTGATTTTTGAGACTGAGAGTCCGTGTCAGATAAGTTAGATCTCTCTTGCAGATCCCTGAATTCCAAAGCCCTATCTAAATCCTTTCTTGCTGAACCCTTATTAGCCCTAACAGAGAACTAAATTCTTCCACATCCCCAATATATAGAATGTTCAAAGTGCTAGTTGCTTTGCATTAAGACAGAATTGTAAATTAAGAACCAACCTTCCAGAGATCTAGAAGCACCTGAATGGCCACTGCACTGGCACTAACTCTCAAATTCTGCCGATCCCATATTCTGAGTGACTTGAAGTGGCTGTTATCAACATGGACCGCTGCCTGAATTGCCTCTCTCATGCCTGACTTAAATTCTTGCAAGTAGTCACTTCCACTAGGATGGGAAAGACCTCTCATAGGGTTTATGTTCCATCCCTTTCCTGATCCAGTAAGCACCCCTTAACAATGTTCAGCTGGACTCTGGTATCTCATGTCCCCCTTCAAGACAATACTGTTGCACTGACTAAGGAATTGTCCAACCCAATGAAAAACCTTCATGTCTTAATTTTCCATCAGTATATATGGTCTGGTTTTGATTAGGGAGGCAGCTGACTGCCAAGTGTAAAATACCCATTCCAAGGCCACCGCCTGGGATGTGAAATTGAAGGTGTCCACGCTTTGTAGTTCATGAAAAGTAATCTTCCTGGATGCCCTGGTCCTCCTAGCCAATTTCTGCAATCCTACCAGTTTATTAACAGTGAATAGAGATACCTCCCTGTATCTAACTAAGGGCTACACTCGCAACTCTCTAGTGGAGAAACTGTAGGTAGCCTTCCGGTCCTGCTTACTTGTTGGAAGCACTCATACTAGCTGCCACACTGGATTGCCCGAAAATCACACGTTCTTGCTCTGCAGTGGGAAGAGAGCCTAGCCAGCCACCCTGCCCCTACAGGAATCACTTTGCTGATTAGTGATTGATGAGAGGGTTCCTTCTGGTTGGCTGGTGTATAAATATAATTCCCCTCCACTCACCTGTGTCCATGGTGACTCAGTGCACCCACTTGGTCTGTCCTCCCTCTCTTCTCTTCCTCATATCTCAAATGCAGTAGGGCCCCTTAAAGGAGCCCCATTCCCTTTATTTCGGGACAGCCAGGCAAAGACCCATCATATTCAGTTATGGTGAGCACATTTGAGGGGGAAAAACAAGAACAAGTTATTTTGTTTTCCTCTAAAATAAAATTTTTAAAAAGAAATTAAGGAATACAGGTGAAGAACAATAGCTGATTGCAAACTGTCATTAACTCTTAACATATTAGAAGGATAAAATTTTGCACAAGCAAAAGATAACTGAAATTAATGTAATCAAGTTGATGTACCGTTTCTTAGCTTCTGTTTTGTAGTCTACGCTTCATGTGTAACATTACAACGAAATACCTTAAAACATTTTCCATCTGCAAATAGGATCGACTGCCTTATGCTGCAGTGTTTTCTTTCTCTGTACAAATTATGCATACACACAAACATAAAGGGATTGATATATGAGGGAGGATTAAAAAGTAAATTTGTGTGTTGATCAAACATTACTAAGGATTTTTATAGCTGTATGCAAGTCTTAATAGAGGGAGAATGTGTTTTAGATGACATGACTGAAACTGAGTAATAGATGCAGTTAAGAAAACATATACTCCTAGACTGAATATATTGGGAACATCTGTTGACAAGCACAATCTAATAGTTTGTTGAATAGCCTTCTAAGGCAATGGGGCAATGATGCCATCATTAAGTTTGACACATCAAACCTTAAGCAGCTGCACATAATAGAATCACAACTCAACAAGGTTTAACTAAGAACTTATTATACTTGCTGGAAGTATTGGAGGTTGGATGCACTTCTCTGAATTTCCTTCCTTTTTCTTTTGGTATTTCAAATTACATTTCAATGGAATTTGTTTGCCGGGTTGGTCCCAGGATATTAGAGATGCAAGATGGGTGAGGAAGTATCTTTTTTTATTGGATCAACTTTTGTTGATGAAAGAGACAAACTTTCAAGCTATCTAGAGCTGCTCTTTTTAGGCTTTGTCTCTTTCATCAACAAAAGTTGGTCCAGTAAAAGATTCTACCGCACCCACTTTCTCTGTGATTGGTACCTTTGTCATTAAACAGTGGTTAAAACACCAGTGATTGCCAGTGTGTTGTCAGCACATTTGATGTCAGTTGTAGAAATAATCTGATTTAACATTGGTAGGATTTTTTGAAGTGGAAAAAGGAAAATATAAACAAGGCCCAATAGGAAAACAAAAGGGGACAACTACTGTTACTCTCCTTTTGCTAGGTATATGGTTTTTTAAAAATAACACTTTTTTTTCAAAGATAAGTTCTTGGCTCCCCATAAATTAAATCGTTTTTTTCTTATTGCTATTGTTGCTTCTCTGTTTGAGATGTAGGAGAACTAGGGGAATTGAACAAAATAATTTGACATCAAGAATTGTTTTAAGAATGACTCTTTGGCAGCTCTCCAGCAGAGAGCGCAGCTCCTTTGCTCCAAATGGAGTCACTCTGTTTAGTGGTTCGAAAAAGTCATATAGAAAGGATAGCAAATAAAGACAATATTTATATGCCCAACAGACAAATGAATTCTCTTGAACTCTTAGGTAACGCTTGATATGCTGTTTTAATGATAAATTTATTTAAACAAAGTAAAGAAATATAGCCTAGTCCACTTACATATGCAATTAAAAAAACAAATAACATCTGTAAATCTTTTTTTTTTCATGTCACCTTTCATCCTTTGACAAGTAATTGGATATGGACTGAACAGAGCAGTTAACTCCCAGCATGTCTACCAACAGTGATTTCTCTTTGGTTCATTTTGTCTTTATAGCAAATTACTTTATATCTGAAGCACCAAACAGTAAGAGGAAAAAATGAACATAAAAGGGGGAGTTGGGAAACATTAAAATCCATAAAAAGGTTCATAATAAAAATATTTTGGGGAACATTTTGATATTTTTAAAACAAAAGGGATTGTCTCATCTATTTATTGCTTCATGATAGTATTTTAGTGCCAGATTTTTAATAGAATTTAGGCGTATAACTCCTGTTGATTTCAATGGGAAGTAGGTGGTTAAATACCTTTAAAATTTGGCTCTCAGACATGAATCAATTCATCCTTACAACATCTCTGTTTTAGGAACAAAAGAGAGCACGCAAACTATCATTCCAGTTTTACAGATGGGGAACAAAGGCACCAACAGATGAAGTGACCTGTCCAGTATCCAACAGGAAGTCTGTGGCAGAGCTATGAACTGAACACAGATAACCACAGTCACATTTCTGTGCTTTAGCCACAAGACCAACATTCCTTTCTAGGAATAGATGTCAAGGGGAAGCAAGTTCCATATCCTGGGACCTGCCACAGCAAATACATGATTGTCTGCCAACCTAATTTGCAGTGGTGGGATCCCTACAGGCTTGTTTAATATTTAATGTGTGGTTCTATCAATTTAAAAAGCATCTCTGCTATTCACCATAAATTTAGGATATATTCATGATTGGTTATAGCTAATGAATACTAGTGCAAAGTGATATGTTCTGCAGTAACTGTTTAATTTAAACAAAATTAAAAGTTCCTCTGGCATAGCAAATTACTTTGCTTTTTTTTTTTTAAGTTCTTTCGGTCAAAGAACCAGAAAAATGTTTTCTGCGGTGTTGGTATATGCATTTTAATAATGAAGTAGCTGGCTAGGTCTGAGAAGAATGAGAGAATCAGGAATATGAATGTGTAGTTCATAGTGTTCTCCTAGGAAAACCTTTTACTGTAAAGATGGATTAAGATGCTGCTTTGCATAGTTGATGCACGAAACTAAACTGCAAAATGGCAAACTCTTGATTCTTTTCATTTATTTGAAACAAAGCTGGAGCTGTTGATTATATCAGAGTACCAAACTAAGGCACTAATATTCAGCTTTTTATAATTTGAATGTACAGCATTATGCCACTTATTAGTGCAGTTGTTACTTTAGGAACTGCTTATTGTTTCCTTTATTCTATAAGCTGTTTTCAGAACATCTACCGGGTGTTTTTTGTCACTCATAACTTTCTAAAAAATTCACTTCTTAGGCTGAAATTATCAGGGCCTGGTGACTGACTAAAGGTTAATTGTTTTGGAAAGTTTGAACCAAAATGATATAGCTGTTTTTGAGCATATGAATAAGAACTTTCTGCTTGCTAGAATTCTTGAAATATTTTTTTTCTTACAGTAGACAAAGCTGGGGATAGAAATTTGGAGGTTGGTAATGCTCACTGAAAAATGCTTTTGGATGTTCTGATTTTAAATTGATTTCGATTTGGAAGAGTTAGGAGACTTTGAAAATAAGACTGCACAGTACATTTTTAATAATTGCACTTTTAGAACAATTTTGCAAGGAAGGTAATCTGTTGCACATAGTCGCTTCTTATTTAGCTGTACAGTGAACAAGGAATTATTCAGGAATATCTGCTACTGAATAGCAACTATGTGTGAGCGCGCTCACATTCCAGAATAAGAGTGCCTTGTTCCTGTTTCGTTTAACACATTTTCATGGGTTAAGCAAAACAGAAATAATCAGGAACAACTGTTGCTGAATAACTCCATGTGTAGACAAGTCCTTAATTACGGAGCCATACTATGACTCTGAGGCCCATTGGTGCCAACAGGTAATGGGATCATTGTTCTCTACAAGCAGCCCCTGTCTTAGATCTGACAAACTCACTACACCTAATACACCACTTTCTTGGTGTTTATCCAGGAACGATAGCATGTGAGGTCTACTGAAAACTTGTAACTTACCACTACTCATAATAATTGTCAGATGTGTGTATGGGTAATATTTATGGAATAATGTAACTATATAGAAAAGTATGCCTTATGGTCTTGGACTAAAAGTTTGTCACCAAGGAATCATATACCTTGGTGATGGCCTATTGAAGTGGGAGTGATTTAATGCAAAGTTAAATTGTCTACCTTAGCTCCACCCCAGAACAGTCCATGGAAAACTGTCAAAGATAACTTCAACCAATTGAAATCACTTTGAGGTAAAAAGTGACACACATGGGGTCGCCCTGTCTGCAAATAAAGACAAAAGACTGATTCACTATATTACAGAGTGGAGAAAGACACTCTACATCCATTCACTGAGGAGACATCTTATTGAGTTGGGGTGTTTCATGAAAGATTAGATCCTGGTTCCTGTCAAGCCATACAGTTCTGCAACAGACTGAACTTTGGGAGAAAAACCTACTTTATTTGACAGGAAAAATAACTATTAGTGTAGGGCAGGGGTGGACAAACTACGGCTTGTGGGCCACATCCAGCCCACCAGCCGTTTTAATCCGGCCCTTGAGCTCCCGCTTGGCAGCGGGGTATGGGGCTTGCTCTGCTCTGGCGCTCCAACCAGGGAGCAGGGTCATGGGCCACTCTGCCCGGCTCCCAGAAGCAGCGGCATGTCCCCCCCCCCTCCTGCTCCTATGAACAGGGGCAGTAGGGGTCTCCACTCCACATGCTGCCCCCACAGCTCCCATTGGCCATGCAGCCAATGGGAGCTGCAGAGGCGGTGCCTGCGACAGGGCAGCGCACAGCAGAGCTGCCTGGCTGCACCTCTGTGTAGGAGCTGGAGGGGGGACATGCAGCTGCTTGAGGTAAGCGTCTCCCTGAGCCTGAGCCGCCCCCGAATCCCTTGGTCCCAGCCAGGAGCACTCTTCTGCACCCCAAACCCCTCATCTTCAGCCCCACCCCAGAGCCTGCACCCCCAGTTGGAGCCCTCACCTCCTGGTACCCCTGCCAAGGCCCAGAGCCCCCTCCCACACCCCAACCCCAATTTCATGAGCATTCATGGCCCGCCATACAATTTTTATACCCCGATGTGGTCCTCAGGCTAAAACGTTTGACCACCCCGGTATAGTGCCTAGTTTATGTGGAATTGTTTTGTGTTGTAACTATTTGTTTCCATCACTCTTACTTCTATTGGAATCTCGTAGTCTTTCTTAAATAAACTTTTTTTTTTAATAAGTGCTGTTCATTGTACAAGAGTGGTGATATAAGGTAAAAGTGGCAAACTGGAGTACACTGCTCCTTTGGAAGCAGAGGATCTGGGATATTTGTGAATAGCCAGTGTGGACATCACAAGAGAACCCTTAAAGGGGAATCTGGAGCTGGGGTGCACTTCTTCTTAAACTGCAAGATAAGGACAAGGCTGGCATAGCCTGGAGGAGCATGTTTGAGTGGATGAAAGTCTGGTGGTGTTAGGGAGCTAACACCCAGCTGCCACAGGCAAGACACGCTCTTTTGTTGGAGGTGAGGGGGTAACTTAGTGACCCTCAGTTCTGGGTACCACAAGAACCGTGTCACATGCCTTACTTAGGCCTGGTCTACACTACATGGTGAGTTTGACACACACAGCTTATATCAACCTAGCTGTGGACACTTCCCTTAAATTTGGCTCCTGCTGACATAAGTGCCTCTCTATGCTGAAACACCACCTCCCCACTGGTGTAGAGTCACGGTTGATAAAATTAGGTGAACACAATGTCAGTGTAGACACTGCATTGCTTATGTTGACTGGTACTGGCCTTCAGGAGCTGTCCCACACTGCTCCATGTTCACAGTACAATCAATACAAGCACTTCTGACAAGGATGTACACTGCTGACACAAGGAAACAAGTGCACGCGCGCACACAAGCGAGTTAATAACTGCAGTGGCTGTATGCTCAGTGAGGTAGGTTGAGATTTTGTAGAGTAGACCTGACCTTGTTTTTTCCTTTAGTAATAAATATACATAGTTGTATGAATCGTGTTTGTTTTTCATCATGGTGTCTCCTTACGCATGGTAAGAACCTAATGTGACTTAAAATAGTGTCACATCCCTAGATTTGCTTGGGCAGACTATTAAGATTTGACCTATAAATTTTTGTTTTCCTAGATTATAGGTTTTTAGTAATTTTGGGGATAAAATTACTTGGCACTTTATACCTTAAAAACACTCTTTTGTTCCCCACAGGCTGGAGAAAGAAGAGTCATGGTTTGGCCAACTCTCATATTCATTAAGTGTTGGGATTGACCTGTGGAAATGCCCACTCTTGAAAGAGGGGCCCCAGCTGCAGCAATTCTGCAGTGATGGGAAGGGAAAATAATCCTTTCAGGTTTTCCTTAGTTACACAGAGCGGGGAAAGAAAAAGAAGCACGGTTCTGTATAGAAGCAGCATTAATTTTTTTAATTTTCACTTTAAAAAAAGTTGCTAGCTGTTCTTTAATCACTGCCCCATGGTGAATAAAATGAAAGGGTGTTTAAATACAGCAGGCTAATCCTTGTGAACGGTGTTGTTAGTAGAATATTTACGGTTTCTATACAGGGTCTTGGTCTAATGTGGGTAGGGAGAATGATTGAGGATTTCTTCTTCATACTCCCTCTTCTTCAAATAAAAATTTTAAATTGCTCAGTCTTGGATTGTTTTGAATTTACTTAATGTTTTTGATTCCGCGGCTTCAGTCTTGTTGTGGACACACTTTTTTTGCCTGGTTGGATTTATTTTAACAGATAATATTGAATTGGCTGGGCTGCATAATGAATTCATATACAACTTAGTATTGTAATTCTGCACAGTAGAAATAACTTTGCGGCTCTGACATAAAAAAGTTAAGGGGCTTATTTGTGGGGAAAAAATGAGCTAGTTGGGTTTCTCCCCTAATCTTTGTAGGGAGGACTGGGGGGAGGGATAGCTCAGTAGTTTGAGCATTGGCCTGCTAAACCCAGGGTTGTGAGTTCAATCCTTGGGGGGTGGGGAGGCATTTAGGGATCTGGGGTAAAAATTGGGGATTGGTCCTACTTTGAGCAGGGGGTTGGACTAGATAACCTCCTGAGGTCCTTTCCAATCCTGATATTCTATGATTTAAACCTAAAATACTAGGGAGTGAGGAGTAAGTGCATAAGTACTCCAGTGTGCTATTCTTGGGTTTATGGTGTTTTAAACTAAGTTGTTCAAGTAACTAATGTGTTAATGCTGTTTTGGGGGAAAAAAGCTATGAATGAAAACTTCAGGGACTTGGTAAAATTTCATTAAAATGCACTTTAAATATGGTAAAACTTGTTTTAAAAGAGCAGCACCATGTTTTTGAAAAGTGAACAAGCCATGTTTGCTTTTGTAACAGAGTACATAGGCATTAGTTTTGTGAAAAATTTAATTCAAATGCTTTAAAATTGAAAAATTTACAATTTGGCTTGTAAATTAATATTTAAATTTTAAAAGTTGGAGTGCTTGTTAGAGAGCAATCCAAGTATAAAGAGAGTGTATTGTAAGTGGTATTTTTCATAATGAGGTAATGGGTGACCTTATTACTTACAAGTGGGAGAGTAAAGGGTACTCCCTATAGAGTACAAATAAAATTCAAATTCTCAATGAGTTGTCTCAGTTCAGGGCAACTGTACCTGTATTTCCCCGCTTCGTGGTCCAGAAAGGGTACCCACCTTAGGCGCTCTGTTCCTCAGCAGTCACCTCTTTTGCATAGAAATGCATATCTCTCTCCTTTCTGATCAGAGGTTTTCTAGGCTGCCTGATTCCCTCCTTACGTAGTGAGAACCCCAGCAGTCTCACTGCATAGGCAGGCCTGCCATGCTTTCTCTCCAGAGGCTATAAACTGCATAATTGTGCACAGTTATAAGGTACCACCCAGCTTTTCCTAAGCAAGCACATTTATTTTTAAGGTGAAAGCATTACAGATGTTGCCTTGTCATCTCCCATTTTTTCTCCCATTACAACTTCCCTTACCACTACCTATGTGTAAATCTCATGTAAAAAGTATGTACTTACGTTAGATTGTTCTTTAGAACAAATACTGTCCAGATTCTGACATTTGTTAGAGCTACATTACAAATGCTACCTTCTATCTACTGTCCTTTGCTTGAACAGTGAAATCCCTAGCTTTTTTCATGTATTGATAATTTACTATATTGAAGATATCTTTTAAAGGAAGACAGTTGCCTTTCCGTATTGCTCAAATAATCCTAAAAGCATGGTTCTAGATTGAGAAATATATATTATCTGTGTTTGCAGGATTATTGTTTTATAAATTATTTGTTCTCATACTTCCATGAGTAGGAAAAGAAAATAGTGTGTATATTTGAGCAATTGGGTGCTTGATGTAAGATATATTAAGCACTAGTTTTTACCTTCACTCATAAAGCTTCATTTTAACAGTATTGTCAAAGAAATCTGTCCCCCACTCCTTCTTCTTTTTTTATTTTATTAGGAGAAAGGTTTTTATTGTGGCAAACTTTAAGTATGACCTATTTCTGATTCCAAACAGTATTAAACTTACCACTTTTTATTCCTTATACTTAACAAATTTTATTTCAATTTTTTTTTTCTGAGGACAAACATTTTGGAATATGTTGGTTTAGGAGATGATAATTAACAGAGCAATTGAGGCATTGTGTACACTGAGTTTTGCTGGTATAGCTATGCTGGCAAAATCCTCCAAGTGTAGACTCAGCTTTTTCTGGCAAAAATGTGCTTTTGCTGGTATAGGTTATACTGATTTGGTGGGCAAAATAGGATATACTAGCAAAAGTACTTTTATGCCAGTATAACTGGAGTTAGTACACTAGAACTTTTGCTGACATAAATATCTCAAAAATCACAACGCAAACCAACATTGCTGTGTTGGCAAAAACTTATAGCGTAGACTTGGCCTTAGTTATGTCAAACTCCAGAATAAAAAGCAAGAAATATTCTTTTTATTGAAGGCTATAATTAATAAAATTGATTTTATATTTTGAATCTATTGAAAGCCTAGATACTTCATGCAGGATTATCTAACTAAGTTTTTAAGACCAGGGCATCATAATATCTATCAAAGTATAATTTGAGCCTTTTGGAAGCAGTTATATTGAATATTTGGAAGCAGAAGCTTGATATCCAAATACTTGCTGCTTCTACTAAATAGTACAAGAATGTGGTGAGTCTAGGTAATCCTGCCTTAGTGCAGGGGAATGGACTAGTTGTTCTCCGTGTCCCTTCCAGCCCTGTATTTCTGTGATTCCAAGTCCTGCAGACAGAGCAGCGCACTGTGTTAAAAGGAAAAACCTGATTTTTAGTACTGTCATTGTTTTTTTCATGATTAAAATAAGTGTCCGGATATTAAATATTAGTGGGTTGGTAGTGACAACTGTGTTAAGGTTATCTAATGCTTCCCATTATAACACCTTATTTTTAATATTTTGCAATAGGATATAAAGAACCCAACTGGGTTAAGAGCTTAGTTGTGCCAGACACTGTACAACCATATAAGGTGACACAATATCTGCCCTGAAGAGCTCTCAATCTTAAGACCATTAGAGAACTCTGTTTGCTAGTAATTTCCCTTGAAATAACTTTCTAGAGGAGCAAAAGTACACTGTGAGCCACATAGGAGCTTGCTGGGAATTCAAGTGTGGTTGTAAACCCCTAAAATAATTCAGGGAATTTTAATGCTAAACTATTGTGATTCTATGGGTTATCGTTGTTGGTACCTAAGAGTGCTACTGCATAGGTGGTTTAATTGTGAGCTTTCTTTAGTTGTTGTATTACATGAAAGAAGATTCTGCTACTGAAAACATACTGCAGAAAATCTGGGCCTTTGTTTTAATATAGCTCAGTACTGGAAAATATTGTCTAGTTACAATGTGTAATTTGAGCTAATGACAGAAGGTTAAAGTTATATTAGGGCAGTCAGGAGAACACATTTAGCAGTGTGAATATATCTATTGCTTTGTTATCCACTGATTTTGTAGTTCTGGCAAGATTAGTTTACAAACAGATGCTATATATATTTTTTTTATACCGTGCTCATCACTGTACTCTCTGAATGCCTTCCAGTAGTGCATTAAGCAACATGACTACACATGTTCTCTCATCCTCTCCCTAGATGGAGAAGCATGTGTAGTGGAGTGTCTTGTTTGGTAGTGTGCGCCTTTAAAAAAACAAACAACCAAAAACATAAGAGTGGCCATAGTGGGTCAGACCAATGGTCCATCCTATTTTCTGACAGTGGCTGGTGCCAGATGCTTCAGAGGAAATTAACAGAACAGGGCACTGTCAAGGTTCCTTCCCCACTCTGAACTCTAGGGTACAGATGTGGGGACCTGCATGAAAAACCCCCTAAGCTTATTTTTACCAGCTTAGGTTAAAACTTCCCCAAGGTACAAACTATTTTACCTTTTGCACTTGGACTTTATTGCTGCCACCACCAAGCGTCTAACAAATATATAACAGGGAAAGAGCCCGCTTCGAAACATCTTTCCCCCCAAAATCCTCCCAAACCCTACACCCCCTTTCCTGGGGAAGGCTTGATAAAAAATCCTCATCAAGTTCCATAGGTGAACACAGACCGAAACCCTTGGATCTTAAGAACAATGAAAAAGCAATCAGGTTCTTAAAAGAAGAATTTTAATTGAAGAAAAAGTAAAAGAATCACCTCTGTAAGATCAGGATGGTAAATACCTTACAGGGTAATCGGATTCAAAACACAGAGAAGATACTGGGGCAAGTCAATGTAAGCCACATCAACTCCAGCTATATTAGTCACGTAGCTAGAGTAGCGTAATTTAGGTTGACTTACCCAGTAGTGAAGCCAAGCCCTAAGCTAGGGAAGCCTAGGAAACAAGAGACTGCATGGAGTGGGAATGATAAGACTTTTTGTTTTGGGAATTTTGAAATCTGTTTTTGACAGACTCTGATGCTAGCCTAGTGAAGAGTGAATTAAAAGGGTTTGGGGCTGATAAGGGGACTGGAAACTGAGTTTTTAAAGGGGAACTATAGGCGGGTTATGGCCACAGTACTATGTACCCACTCTATTGTCAAACTTTTCAACTATTCCATTATTCTTCCAATTTCAATATCAACAGTATTTTTATAAGGCTCCTCACGTCCTTATTGTTGAACTTTTTTTCCTGTTGATGATTTTTAAAATATTCATCATGAATATTCTTTATTTTTTAATTTTATCATTATTAACATAGTAAACTGTTTTGTAAACCTCTATTTGTTACCTTCTAAAGACCCATTTGTGTTTGATCAGTCTTTCCATTATCTGTGTATTTAGTTTGTTCTAAATCTGAAAATGGTTACCACACATCATACAGTCTACTTGATCTCGATATAAGGCTGTTTGTCATTTTTTCTGCTGAAAGAATTTCCCTTTTTCTCTCTGCTATTAATGTTGAGAGCTGTTCTTTTCCAGAAACAAGCTATTTTAATCACCTGACAGTTTTGAGTCCATTTAATCTCATCCCTGTCTTCATATTGTTGAACTTATTTTTTTATATTGTTCATGATCATCTGTTTTTTGAAGTGAATCTTATTATTCTTAACCCATTTGGTTAGCATAGATTAATTCTTCTATTTTGTTTCTGCCTTAGAATTTTCAGGGAAAAAGTGAATCTGACTGTGTATTATTTGGTATGTCTTCCTCTGTCATATTTGTTTACAGTAGAGGTTTTTGAACAGTCCCTCGTGAAGCCACATTTACCAATTTTTCCTTCCATTCCTCCTTTTCAGCAAGATTGTTACATCTACCTGTGTGAGAAGCTTCAGGGGACTAGAGACACCAAGTTGAGCTCTCTTAACCTCTTCACATTTCCTCCTCCGAGCTCTACTAACCCTTTTTAAGTTAGCCCCCCTCTTCCAGGCAAGTCTAGTCAGACCTTCTGTCTGAGCCTCCGACTCCCTGTTCCTGTGACTGCCCTTTCACAATTCCCAGAGCTCCGCTTTCCAATTGTCACCTTGAGCAATCACCCCAGAGGCTCCACCCTTCTCTGATGACATCGCTCCTGGTGATATCACCAGTCTCAGCATTTTCTTCAGAGCATATTTTGTAGGAAGAAGATCAAAAAGAAGATATACTGCTGGGTGCACCGAGACATAGAGGCTTAGACTTCTGCGCAGAAGTGCTACCCAGACTACTCATTCAGAACTTCGGGGTGTTTAAAATTGAAGGTTTGTCAGTTGCCTCCTGTGAGGAGAGGAAACAGGATCACAGAGGTAGTTGGAGAGCTAGATTGTGATCAGAATGGGAAGCACTGCTGGTCTGTTATAAATTTGGCCATCCCTATTGGAGTAAGAAGTAGGTTATTGAACACATTTATTATCTTAGGGGCTTTTTTCAGGTTAAAAGATGAATGTTTTGTCAAACCCAGACATTGCAGGCGTAGTCAGTCAATGGGTCTTGAAGACAAATGCAGGCCCCTCAAAAAAGAGTTTAAAAAAAAAAAAGCAGCAGCCCAGGTAGCTTGATATTGACAGGCAAACGTCCTGAGAGGGATAAAAAGGCTCTACTAATGACCCAGAGACATTGAGTAAGGTATGTGCCCAAAAAAGGGTAGCTCATGACACTGTCTCTATAGGGAGACCTAGGATAGGTCCAGCTGCTACTTCTGTGGGGCTGACTCTCACGGCACGTCTACACTGGCAAAGTTACAGCACCGGCAGTTACAGCAGAATGGAAATGGCTGTTGTGTGTTCACACTGACAGCTGCTTGTGCAATAGTGTGTTCACACTTGGGGCACTTGTAGCTCTGTTTGGAGTGGTGCACTCTGGGCAGCTATCCCACAGAGCACCACTCTCTTTTGCCGCTAAGACTTGTGGGAATGTAGGGGGTGGGGGTTGCGGGACATCCTGGGTCCTGTCCCAATGCCCCGTGATGCATTGCTTTGCATCCCAGAAATCCCTGTGCTTCCATCCGCATTTGATGCCATCTTTCAACGGTTTGTGTACTGCATGCCTTGCCTCTTTCGGGCAGCAGGAATGGATCCTGAACTGCTTGCTCTGACCAACACATCACGAGTGGCAGTGGAGTTATTCCTTAAACTACAAAGGCAAGAGAAGTGTGATGTTAACCTCACCACACGTAGTAGCTATGACACGAGATTGCTTGTGGCATTCACGGAGGTGCTGACCGGAGTGGAGTACTGCTTTTGGGCTCGGGAAACGAGCACTGAGTCCTATTGGGATCTGGCTGGTGAATCTTGCCCATATGCTCAGGGTTCAGCTGATCACCATATTTGGGGTCAGGAAGGAATTTTCCTCTAGGGCAGATTGGAAGAAGCCCTGGAGGTTTTTCACCTTCCTCTGTAGCATGGGGCACGGGTCACTTGCTGGAGGATTCTCTGCTCCTTGAAGTCTTTAAACCATAATTTGAGGACTTCAGTAGCTCAGACATAGGTGAGAAGTTTATCGCAGGAATGGGTGGATGAGATTCTGTGGCCTGCATTGTGCAGGAGGTCAGACTAGATGATCATAATGGTCCCTTCTGACCTTTAATATCTATGAATCTATCCTAATGCATGTCTGGGATGATGAGCAGTGGCTGCAGAACATTTACATGAGGAAAACCACATTCATGGGACTGTGTGATGAGCTCACCCCAGCCCTGCGGTGCAAGGACACGAGAATGAGAGCTGCCCTGTTGCTGGAAAAGCACGTGGTGATTGCACTGTGGAAGCTGGCTACTCCAGACTGCTACCGATCAGTCGCTAACCAGTTCGGAGTGGGAAAGTTGACCGTTGGAGTCACGTTGATGGAAGTGTGCAGGACCATTTGTCGCATCCTGCTCCGAAAGACTGTGATTCTGGGCAATATGTGTGACATTGTGGATGGCTTCCTTAACTGTGGAGGGATGATAAATGGCACGCACATTCCAATTCTGGCACCAGACCACCGAGCTACCGACTACATTAATCGCAAGGGGTATTTCTCAGTGGGTTCTCCAGGCACTTGTGGATCACTGTGGGCATTTCAGACATTAACGCAGGCTGGTCTGGAAAGGTGCATGACTCACACATCTTTCAGAGCACTGGGGTGTTCAAGAAGCTGCAGGCAGGGACTTTCTTCCTGGACCAGAAGATCACCATGGGGGAAGTCGAAATGCCCATTGTGATCCTCTGAGACCCTGCCTACCCCTTAATGCTGTGGCTTATGAAGCCATACACGGGGCAACTTGACAGCAGCAAGGAGCAGTTCAACAGGGGGTAGGGATAGCTCAGTGGTTTGAGCATTGGCCTGCTAAACCCAGGGTTGTGAGTTCAATCCTTGAGGGGGCCATTTAGGGATCGGGGCAAAAATTGGGGATTGGCCCTGCTTTGAGCAGGGGGTTGGACTAGATGACCTCATGAGGTCCCTTCCAACCCTGATATTCTATGATTCTAACAGGCTGAGCAAGTGCAGAACGGCTGTTGAGTGTGCATTTGGCCATTTAAAGGCCTGCTGGCGATGCCTGTATGGGAAGCTGGACCTTGCCGATGACAATATTCCTATGTTTATAGCCGTGTGCTGTATGTGCCATAATATTTGTGAAGGGAAGGGTGAAAGCTTCACTTAGGGCTGGACCGCAGAGGCTCAACGCCTGGAGGCTGAGTTTGAACAGCCAGAGACCAGGGCTATTAGAGGGGCACAGCACGGGGCCATAAGGATCAGGGATGCCTTGAGGTAGCAATTTGAAGCTGAAAGCCACTAATATTCGTTGCTATGCTTGGGATTGCAGTGCTTGTAATGCTAGGAGGTGATTGGTGCACATGATGCAAGAAGGGGGCTTAATGTTATTGGATGTTGCTTTGCAGTGCTCTTTTTGCTTTCACTTAATAGAATAAAGATTGCTTTCAAACCAACACAATTCTTTTAGTAAAAGACAACAGTCGGAGGAGAGAGTCAAACGGAAACATTCATCAGCAGGGTGGGGGATGGACAAAAGGAAGGTCTCCAGAGCAGGGGTCCCGGGACAGCTACAGATTTGTATATGTCCAGGGATCATACCCAACCTTCACCTTTGGAGTACAGTGCAGTGGGTGCTGTACTTCAGCAGGGCCAAATTGCAGAGGGATGGGTGTTGAGTGCAGTCAGTAGTGGGAGTCCACAGTGCTGGACTGTGAGGAGGGAGGAGTGGAATGCAATGCTGTGGGTAGAGAGGGGAGCCAGGAGGTTGATAAATGTTTTGGCGGTGTGTGGGGGATGCATGGGAAAGAGTTTTGCGACAGCAGCTGCAGGGGGGGGCAGGCACAGAGCTGCTTGGTTTGAAGAGCTAGTATCACCTGGAGCATGTCCACTTGGCACTCCATAACATTCAAGAGCTGCTCTGTGGCTTCTTTCTGGTGTGTCATGTTCTCCTTTCAGTCCCTCTTCTCGCTGTCCTGCCACTCCTTCAGTTCCTGTTTCTCGGCGGCAGAGTGCATCATAGCCTCATGGAGAAAGTCCTCCTTAGTTCTTCTTGGCCGCTTTCTAATTCTGCAGTTTCTCCGCCAATAACAAAGAGGGAGGCTGGGCTCCCAAAGTCATCTCTGTGAAGTTTAAATGCAACATTGTACAGAAGCAGTATTTGTTTGCAACACAGACAACACTGGTTCAGTGCTTTAAAACACAGCCAGTATTCATACACCTGTCACTAACTGGCTGACCCCAGGCAAGCACACATGAGCCACAAGACCCACAAAATGGTGAGTAGCTGCAGGGGCAGGGTAAATCACTCTTCCCAGACCCTGCTGTACACTGGGCACATGGTTCTTGGGGAGAGCCAGCACTGTAGGGGCGGCTTGATAATCATTCCTGTCCCCATACTTTCCACAGGATGTGATCATTATGGAAGATGTCTCGCTGCTGAGGGTGAGCAGGAAGTCAAGGGAGGGTCGTCTTCAAAACTGCTGCTTCTGCCCTGGCCCCATGCAGCTCGCCTGTGTGCAGCAATGGTGCCCCCCGTGATGGCAAAGTGGCGTGGGAAAGTTATCGTTAATGGGGCAAGAAACAAAGCAGCTCTGTCGAGGAACCTATGGCAGCAGATTGCCCAGTATCTCCACGAGAGTTTCCTGGAGCTCTGTGAGGGAGATTCCCGTGAAGTGAGGGAGTCTATCAAGAGCCTGTTCTGCTGCTCAGACTAGGCATGCCGTAGGAGAGAAGCCTGCTTTCTGCAACCCTCCTGCCCCCAACAACTTGCTTCAGCAATTCCCAAAATCAGATCTACTTATCAGGGGCCTCTTCTCCTGTTTGTGCTTTGCCAAGATCCGACTGCTGTGACTGGCTAGGTTCCTCTGGGATAGAAAAGAGCTCCTGACTGCATGCATCTCTGGCCTCCAAGTCATCCTCTGTCTCTGGTTCCCACTCCCCCTCTTCGTCCAAGATTTCGTACTCCTGGCTTGGAGTTGGCTCCTGGCACGCGAGCCAACGAAGTATCCAGAGGGGGTCTTTGCAGTGGAGGTGGGGTCGCCACCAAGTATTGCGTCCAGCTCTTTGTGGGCACAGCACCGGAGTGGCTGTTTGCCTCCCGTGCCTTGTGGTAGGCATTCCGTAGCTCCTTCACTTTTACCCTACACTGCAATGTGTCCTGGTCATGGCCGCTTTCTATAATGCATTGTGAAATCTGTCCTTAGGTGGTATAACTCCTACGGCTGGAGCGCAGCTGGGACTGCACAGCCTCCTCTCACCAAATGCCGATGAGGTCCAGCAGCTTGGCATTGCTCCAAGTGGGCGATCGCCTGGTGAATGGAGCAGGCATGGCCACCTGGAAAGATGTGCCGAGACCACTGCACGCATCACCGAGCAAACAGGAAGGGGACTTTCAAATTTGCAAAGGAATGTACAGGGTGGGGATGATGATTGGTCACCTGAGGGCAGGGCAGTAGAGTTCAAACCAATGACCAGAGAGGTGAGAACAGGCATTTTGGGACACCTCCTGGAGGCCAGTTACGGTGCTGTAATCGTCATGGTGTCGACACTGGCACTGCACCGCAGCGCTGTAGCCCCGGCACAGAAAGCTCTACGCCTCTCATTGCGGTGTTTTTACAACGCTACAACGGCGCGGTTTCTGCACACTAAGTGGCTTGGCAGTGTGTACACCTCGGGAATTACAGCGCAGAAAGCTGCTTTACTGTGCAGAAACTTGCCAGTGTAGACAAGGCCTCAGAGTATCCTGATTGGCACTTCTTTTCTTCCTTTTCTCCCCGCATGAGTTCCATTGCCCTTTTAGCAAAGGGAAAGGGTAAGTCAGACATCATGGAACTTACGTTTTTTGGCTGTCCTTTTGCAGTCTCTGATCCAATCCCATCATGCCTTGGAGGTCAAAAGGCTTCCTGCTGCCACTTATTCCTTTTTTTTTTTTTTTAAAACTTGTCAGAACCTCTGGCTGAGATAGGAACCCAGGAGGTTACATGAGCAACACAAATGCAGTTGTTTCCCAGTATAATCAATGATATGAATGATTCTTCAGCATTACAGATGGTTTTATATAGTCACTGTGTTTTTTGTAGAACAAAGAGGCCAGCTAAATGTTTGTTTGCCAGAGTATTGTTAGGGTTGCTAGGCATCCAGTTTTTGACCGGGATGCCCAGTCAAAAAAGGGACCCTGGCGGTGCTGGCCATTATACTAAATTGAAAATGCACCGTTAAGTGAAGGGGTTGACTGCCCACACTTATCTGAGTTCCCTTTCTCTTCGTCAGGCTCATCCATGCTTGCTTGATGGGACTGGCTAGACTGCTGCGGAGTCTCAAACAGATACTGATTCACATCATAGGTGGAGTCCTCTGCTGTGTCTTCTCCTCCTCCTCCTTGCTGTTCATGGCAGGGTCTCTGTCTCAGGCTCCTCTATTCCGGACAGGAGTGCATCTAGTGCATGGAGCCGAAGCGGTTGTTTGGGCAGTTGCACACAACAAGAGTGAGCTACTAGTTGTACTGATTTCAGGATAGGTTTATTCAAGGGGAGTGTTATAAACTTTTCAAGACAGAATGGTCCTTGTGTAGTGCCAAGCCCAGTGGGGTCTTCCTACCTGATTTATATCTCCGAGGGGTTACTGCAGCACAAAGAATATTTTGACAAGTCAGTAATTTGGGGTTTGTTTAGTGCTCCTCACTTTCTAAATGGTTTTGGGGGAAAGGCATAGTAAGGTGAAGATGTATGCAAAACTCATTTCAAGTTGTATAAATAGGACTAATTCTAATTTTTTTTTTTAGGTGCTAGGCTTCAAAACAATGAAACAATTCTGTTTTGCTGTGGACTAAAACTTAATGAGCAGTTAACTTTCTTTGCGAAACTTAGGAGAAAATTTTATGTAGAACTGATCTCAATATATTGTGTAATTCTTTTCTTATAAATTACTTGGGATAAGTTAAGGAAATGAATATGTTTATGTAAAATATTATGTGTAGTTTGCGCCATATGTGATGATGGGTTCCTGTTTGCTTGACATCACAAATTTCTGTGGAATTTAATAGCGGATGATTTAGCTATAGAAGAATCAGGAGGGACAAATACATGGTTAAGTGTAAAAGGTCCTGTTATATGCACATAATAGAAAATAAATACAGTAACTCCTCACTTAAAGTCGTCCCGGTTAACGTTGTTTCATTGTTACGTTGCTGATCGATTAGGGGTGCTCGTTCAAAGTTATGCAATGCTCCCTTATGTCATTTGGCAGCCTACTGCTTTGTCCACTGGTTGCAGGAAGAGCAGCCTGTTGCAGCTAGCTGGTGGGGGCTTGGAACCAGGGTGGTCCTGCAGCCCCCCTATCAGTTCCCCGCTCCCCCAAGTTCCCTGTGCAACAGCCACCCAGAAGGCTATCAATTGCCAGCAATTCAGCTGTCCCTCCCCCCACTGCCATGTGCTGCTCCTGCCCTCTGCCTTGGAGCTGCTCCCCAAGCCTCCTGCTTGATGTGCGGGGAGGGAGGGGGAGGAAGAGGGGGGCTAATGTCAGGGTGTCCCCCTGCTCCTGCACCCTGCTTACCCCATCTTCCATAAAGCAGAGGACACACATGAGAGGGCTCAGGATGGTGGGAGCTTCCTGGCAGCAGCTGCGGTCTCAGCTTGCTGATCTACTTAACAAGGCAGTGTACTTGAGAGTGGGGTCAGTGTACTTAAAGGGGTAACATGCATCACACTCTCGCGCGCACACACACGGTGTGTGTCTCTCTCTCTCTGCCATGCTGTTTCCCCTCCCTCCATTAGTGCTTCCTTGTAGAGTGTGAGGCTACATTAACAATGAGTTAACCCTTGAGAGCTCAGCCAATTGCTAGTTCATAATTTAGCAGTAAGGCATTCCCTGGGAAATATTCCACCCTCTGACTTCATCACCTCAACCAAGCTTCACAATCATCCTTGCGTACCAGTATTAAACTGTTTGTTTATAACTTATACACTGTGTGTTGAAGAAAATTTCCCTGGAACCTAAGCCCCCCATTTACATTAATTCTTATGGGGAAATTGGATTTGCTTAACATGGTTTCACTTAGTCGCATTTTTCAGGAACGTAACTACAACGTTAAGTGAGGTGTTACTGTATAGAAACTGTTTCTGCAGTAAATAGAAGAGATTTTTTCAGAATTCTGTGTGATGCGTCTCAGACTATCTTTATACAGAGTTTGAAAACTAAGCAAAGTCTGACACCCTTTCCTTCTCTGCCCTTTCCTCTTTCTATTCATATTCCCAGATACATTTAGGAAGAAAGTTCATTTTCTTATGTGTTAAGTGATTGGCACATTATCTTCAGTGTTCATAGTTCAGCATCTAGGTAATTTGTATTCCTTTTTTTGCCTTCCAACCTCTGAATGGATTCATGAGAAGGCAGCATTTTTTCTACCATTTTTCTTTTCCCTTCCTTTTACCGCTGTCTCTCCCTCTTCTGTTTTAGAAACAAAATGATAATTCAGGATCCAAATTACTAATAGAACATGTGTGGAGTTTCATAAAAAAAAATAATTAAAAAAAGGGCCAGTACATTATACAATAAAATAGTGGAAAATCATATCCCTTTCCTACCATGTTCACTAATACCTGATTTCAGGCCTCTTTCTATGTTTTTAATGCAAGAGCTGTTACATAGGGAATACAGCTTTCTGTACTGTTTCAGTGTTGTTGATGGCATCTGCTGTTACAGGAGAAACACAGAATCCTGCATTCAGGTAATTAATCGTGAGCCAAATGGTTGTTTGCAAACACTCAAAAATTTCTTTTGAAATGGCTGTAATACATAAGTGTCAAAATAACTGAACAGGTATGGTTAGCTACCTTTCAAAGTGTTTGTGACCCATCATTGTTATAATATGCTTTGTATGAAAATAAGTAATCCAAATTGTATAACTTAAGTTTGTTTCAATTAATATTGACTTGATATTTGATTTTCAAGTTACCTGCTTTCATGCCTTTTTAATTAAACAACAGAAGCAAAACTTGTCCTCATTGTCTGTTTTCAAATTAGGACCATATGTAATTTTTAAAATAAATTTTGCTATAGTTTTAACACAAAATACCATTGAAATCAATTATTTTTTCTTTTTCTATATGGATATTGTAATTGACTGATTATCTATAGTGATAGTTGACTCTGAGCATCATTATGTGAACAAATTAGATAAACTGTTCTTGAGTCCTTTGTATATATAGAATCAGTAGGTAAGTTGTAATAATTGTTCTGGCTGTTTTGAAAAAGGAGAAAACCTACAGAGAAAACTACATGTAAATTGAAGTTTGAAAAACTATTAAATATGTGCAGCAAAAAGTCTATAATTTTTCTAATAAGCAATTAATTAGTCTACTGATCATTTTTACTAAGCATTACTACTGGTATGGTTTGTACTTTGTAAACTTTTGTTTAAGTAGGACTTAGTCAGAATGCAGTTGTTGTTGTGTGTTAACATGACACATTTTATCCTATGCAGTGGGGCCCAATGTATATGTATGGGGTTTAAAAGAGCAAAGGAAATTAAATAAAAATGATGGCATTACAGTACGGTCATGCGTCTGACATAAATACCAAAGCAAGTAAAATATAAGTTAAGGCAACTTCATTGTTAACTCAACCTGTTTTCCCTTGGTGTTGCAACTCAGTTGAGATCTTATTCTCTTTTAGAAAAGAAAGATGTAACACAAAGCTTAGAAAACTACACATCAAAATGTCCTGGCACGATGGAGTTCATCACGCTTCCAGAAGGTTTGAGGTTACCCCCTGTGCCATTCACTAAGCTGCCTATTGTAAGGTAAGACTATATAAAATGGTGCATTGCAAATGTCTGTATTTAACATTTAAAACTTGTCTAGTAGTATTGAAAATTAGACTAGATAGGCATCAGATCTTATCAACCTGCATAATTGGTTGTCCAGAATGACATTGAAACGTGTTAAATTTGGATTTCTGAGATAAACTTACAGAAGCAAAAACTCTGTTCCTTTAGAATGGTTGAGCCAAATGAGACTCTTTGAGTGGTGCAGAATTTTCTCTTGCCTTTAAATTATATCAGAATTTTCTGAAAATCAAAGTTAAAAATAACCATTGACCCAAGAAAAGTTACGTATTTTAAGATGGGATTTTCAGAGGTTTAAGGGAGTTAGACACCTAACTCCTATTGACTTACAGTAGGTTGCCTAACTCCGTTAAGCCTCATGAGATGTCTTAGCCCACATTATTTACATATGTGGTACATAACTCAAAGTCCTTTCATTAAGTAATTTGCCATCTAATTTAGATAGGGACACATGAAGGTACTCGAGTGGGAGCAAATGTCATCGGAGAGCAATAATGGAAAAGAAGGCAAAGGAAGATCTTTGTTTTTTCCAAAAAAGAACTTTAGCAGGGAAGGCAAATGCCTACCAGAAAAATACAGTAGATACTACTGTGAACAATGCTCAAAGTAGACTCCAGTTCAGCGTGGAGTGTCACTGTGAATTTCAATATGCAGGACTTTTGGTACCAAGAAAAGAGAGCAGTAATGTTTGTGGAGTGAAAATTAATGAGATACAGAATAAAAACAAACAGACTTTGTAATCTAGATAGTTGGTTTATGCAACCCAGGAGTCGGCAACCTTTCTGAAGTGGTGTGCTGGTCTTTATTTATTCAATCTAATTTAAGGTTTCGCGTACCAGTAATACATTTTACTGTTTTTAGAGGGTCTCTTTCTATAAGTCCTTAATATATAACTAAACTATTGTTGTATGTAAAGTAAATAAGGTTTTTAAAATGTTTTAAGAAGCTTCATTTAAAATTAAATTAAAATGCAGAGCCCACCCCGGACTGGTGGCCAGGACCCGGGCAGCGTGAGTGCCATTGAAAATCAGCTTGCGTGCTGCCTTTGGCACGCGTGCCATAGGTTGCCTACCCCTGATGTAACCATTTCACTACTGTTACCATCATCTTTCGATCCTATTATTTGTTTCAACAAATAAGTTTTCCAGGGCAAGGGACCATGTTCAAGTGTGTTTGTAAAGCATCTAGTGCAGTTGGTCCCCATTCTGGTTGTGGCCTTCTAGCTCTACCATAATGTAAATATCTAGTTTTCCAGCATAATGTGAAAAATAATTACTTACTTTGAATAAATTGTTAGCCTGGTGTTCTAGAATGTAACTATTTCTTGTCTTCTGAAATTCTTACTTAAGATGGCTTCAGAAATCCCTGTTTATAAAACATATCACTTTTATGAAATCATAATCCTTTAATTAACTAAGCTTAAGTATACCACTTTTAAGAATGTAAATTAACCTAGGAAATATATTTGCAAAACCCTTTCTAATACTTGAAATAAGTGATTAACTAAATTAACTTATTTATCAATGAGCCCCAAGGGGAACTTATTCATTTAGGTAAAACACACAGTTATTTTGAGCAAGGGTTGTTGGTATAGGAAAAAACACAGCAAGCCTTTTTCCTCATTAAATTGCCTCTGCAGATCTCCATTCTCGGAAGGGCGTACTGTGGCTCACAAGTAATGGAAACACTGAATTATAAACCATTATGAAGGACCCAAACTTGGACTGGAGATCTGAATGTTCCAAGCATCAGTAAATTAACACTTTCATTTAGCTGTCCCCAGTTCTTCTCTTCTTGCCTGTCAAAATGGTCATGGAATCACAGTCCTTGGTTGTTATCCTGTTTCTTCGCAAATTGTAGTTGTGGAGTAAGGAATTCAGGATAGCATTTAGATTTTTTAGTATTGAGTAGCATTTGGTTAGCATTAGAACAAAATTGGCAATCTTGAGGAACATTCAGATTTTTAAAGAAGTGCATCTTGCAGTAGCAAGATGTTGCTTATTGACCAACATGTACAGTGCTTGAAGAGCCTGTGGTGACAGGCTTTTGCTTCAGAGTTGCTTGCTTTGTGTTAAATTTATTGCCTGGACTAGGAGGGAATGTGAAACTTATCCACAGAGGGGAAGCTTTAGTTACTTGACCTCTTAAAGAAGCACCAGTGAATTTAGTTCTGAAATGTCAAATCCTAAATTGAAGGCCCAGATCTTTGCTTTTATCTTATCCTTTAAAGACATTGTCAAAGTTGATGAGTCTTATTTGGTGTACCAAGAGTCCACTGTTCCTCTTCTTTCTATACTGGGGATTGAGTCAAAGCATTTAAACCCAGGGATTATGGGAAACAATGATCTAAACAGGGAAAGACTCCAGCAAAGAGGACAAGGTCTTTCTCCCCTCAGTAACTACTCCTACAGACTGGTTCTTCAAGTGATTGCACATGTCCATTCTACGGTAGGGGTAGTGTGTGCCTTGTGTACCACAGTCAGAAATTTCTCCCGCAATAGTACACTTTCAAGGTACTGTGAGCACTCTCTGCTGCCTTGTGCTACTACATGCAGGTAGAAAGGGTGGAACTGCCGCCAGTCCCTCTCAGCTCCTTCCTACTTCCATTGTCAGTTGTTGGAGCTGCTATTCTGTGCAAGTCTTACCCTCTTTAGTGTATGTAGTACCTGTTGTGTTGGTTTTTAGTCTCGTTTACTGTATTTATACATAGTTTAGATATAAGAGTATGTTCAGATTAATATTTTGTAGAGTGGGATCACCGGTTCCCGTTTGGGTACCAGTACAGGTATTGGATCCATGCCCCATTCTCTTGGCTTCAAGTCTTGTCACTCATGTAACAAGTCTCTGCCAGTCAGTGACCCACACCTCAGCCACCTTAAGTGTCTGGGGGAGGCGCATGTGAGTGACAAATGTCTCATTTGTTGGGGTGTTCAAGCCCTGATCAAAGAAGGACAGGCCAGCCAAATCCAAGTATCTGCTTATGGAGTCTGCACTTTGTGTGCCATTGGGGCCTTCCTTCTCATAGCTGGTACCGAGCATGTTCTGAATCTGTTAGGAGTGCTCCCCTAGTCTGACTGGGTCAAGAAGCAAATTATCATTGCTGGTGCTCAAGAAGAGACCACGTAAGTCTTCTAAAGATTTGATACTGGGGTCTTTGAAATCTGAGGTGAAAGCACTGATTGAAGGCCAGGACATTGAGGTGCACTCGAAGAGGCATTCCCAGGCGCAGTCCTTAAGCCAGGAAGGATTGCTGACTTCAGAGTGCAGGAACGTGTCTGTTTAGACTGATCCCTGAAGTGCTGACGCAGCTTTCAGTACTGCAGAACTGTTACCAAATTTGCCCGTTACTTTGGGGAATGCTCATTTATTAGGGTTACTCTTCGGGGTGGCATGTTTCTGTAATTCTATCAATGTACTTCTTGTGTCACGTGTGTTTTCATATGGAGCTCTACTTCTCCCTTATGCAAGTCCCCTCCCAGTGGAGCTATACTGCAGGACCTAGATTCCCCAGGGCTGGGTTCCTCCAGCCCCAGAATCAGATGAACACACACAGGCACACTAACAGAGCAAGTCTGAGTGGATCGGGTGACTCAGCACTCTGAAGCTGACCCCCTTATATGTCCCTGTACTCAATGGGCTGGGTCAAGCAGCACTTTCAAGCTGCCACCCTTATATGCCCCTGGGCTCAATAGGCTGGGCCAAGCAGTACTTTCAGCTGCCACCCTTATATGCCACAGGTTCAGCATGTCCCTGTTCCCACTTTCATATTACAATTGTACTGGTAGTAACCCACTTGATGAGCAAACCCCACAGTATTTTTGGGCGCTACAGGGATCTTTAGCTTAGGTAAAAGAAGCGTTGCTGCAGAGTAAATGGGGAAGCTAAAAACACAAGAGTGAAGTTCAGAGAGAGAAGCAACCAGCTTAACCATAAAAGTTATTTATTGAATAATACTAATAACTACACAAGGAGGGCTAAACAAACATAAGTTACATTATTAAAGGTTAATACCTGAGGTAGAAAGGAAAACAGAGAGGGGGGAAGGATCTCACCCACTCCCTGCGGCTTGAACTGTCGGGGTTCCCAGGTGATGATGGTAGCTCAGGGTCTTGAGTGCTGGAGACAGGCAGAGCCCCCAGCACGATCAGTCAGGAGATGGAGTCCCAGTGGAACTGAGGCAGAGTTTGGGTCGATGCATCAGAACACTTGGGCATAGGTAGGGGTTTTTGTAGAGAAACAACAGTGGTTCAAGGGAGAACACTAGATTTGTTTATGGGTAAACTGATGACTCAAGGGTTTTCTCTAGACAATCGGAGATGATCACTCTTGGCTATGGGTGGTGTTTTCTTCCAGGGAGCTTACAGTGCAATTAGGCTGCTTCAGTATTTTGGATATCAATCAAGAATTCATTACTAGAATTGGTCTAATAACTGCTGAGCTGGGTGTGTGCAGGCCTAGGTTCATTAACATCTGGGGCAGAGATCCCCCCCCCGGAGCCGGGGCTGGGAGCGTGACCACAGCTCTGGAAGGGGGAGGGGATATGAGGACAGAGATAAGGGGACTGAGGCTGGGGCCACAGCTGGGGATGGGGGTGGGGCCGGGAGCGGAGCTTCAGCCAGGGGCTGGAGTCAGCAGCTGGGGCCCTGGGCACCCCACAGTTGAGGGACTTCTGTTCTAGCTCTTCCTATTAATGAGGCTATTCTGGAGCCAGTCAAGGCTTTATGGCAGGCCCTGATTTCCCTGCTTCCCACTGCAAAAAGGGTGGAAGCATTCAAACATTTTCATAACCATCCTCCTCTGGGCTCCATGGTAGTCTCTGTTGCTGATGAAAGAGAGAGACAGGGACACCAGGGATCTACATCAAAAGGGAAAAAAGCAAAGCCACAACTTGTCCTGAAGGTGGCTTTGTGTGCCAGGTGGTGTTTGAGATTTAGCCTGAACCAGTGGAGGTGGTGGTGGTGGTGGTGGTATCTGGATCCATGTCTCTGGCCTGGTCTGGTAGGATGAAGATGGTCCAGGGGTTCCAGGGGATGGTGAGAGATGGCGGGCATGATGATAATGCTCGCTACAGTAGTTGTTGGCAGACACGCTGCTTCTGCCAATTTTTCCTCAAAGTATTTTCTTTTAAAGAACTCCAGAAGAGTGTGTTGGGAGAAAGTCTGTCCTCTCATTATTTTGTCCACCAATAGGCCTAGTTCCTGACCCACAATTTTGATCGACTGATTTGATTCCATGCTTTTCATGTTTACCAAGCATGATCTTAATGCAGTCCTTAAGTTATATCAGGAGGCCTTTTTGTTTGAACTAATTCAATCTTTCTGTGTTGCTTTTTAGAGACAAGGTGGGTGAGGTAATGTTTTTTTTTATTGGACTCTCTTCTATTGGTGAAAGAGACAAGCTTTCAAGTTAGAGAGCTTTTCTTCAGTTCTGGAAAAGGTATTCACTGGGCTGGTCAACACTGGGAATTTACATGGGCATATCTGTGTCTCTTGGGGAGTGAAAAATCCACACCCCCGAGAGACGTAGCTATGCTGACCTGACCTCCGGTGTGGACAATGCTAGGTTGATAGAGGGATTCTTCTGTTGACCCAGCTACCTCTTCTCAGGGAGGTGGATTACCTACGCCAATGGGAGAATCTCAGTGTCTACACTGAAGCGCTACGGTGGTGCATGAATAGACATACCAGAATGAACAACTAAATACAAGATGCAACAGATTGCTTAGCATAAGTAGTTAACACACATTCTAAGAGACGATTCAAGGTGAACTGGCCCATTAACACCTCTCCAGCAATAGGATAAAAAAGGGCATTAGTGGGTTACAGATTGTTGTAATAAACCATAAAGCCAGTGTCTCCTTCAATTCCGTAATTTTTAGTGTCTAGGAAAATTATGAATTTAAGCTCCCAAGCTTGTTTTTAAAGTTATTGTGCAGGTTTCCTTTGAGGATGAGGACTGAGAGGTCAGATAGTGAACACTGTTGGTCCATTGGTGATATGGTGTGTTTGTTTTTGATTGTTCTTTTTTCCTGTGAGACTTAATCTGAGAGTGTAGTGATAGTCTCGTTTCACCCACATAGTGATTTGGGCATTCAGTGCACTGGATGAGGTATACCACATGTTGTAATAGGCCTGTGTGTGACCCATGGGCCTTGAAAGGTGTGTTGGAGGAGCGGGGGGGGGGGGGGTAGTGATCATCTTTTCCCATCAACATTTGTTATAGGTTATTGTGACATCTTATGAACTTTCACTCACCTTTTACTGTTGAGCACATAATCAGGGTAAATTTGTAGTCCCTAGTTGTCACAATAGCAGTTCTATCCAAGTTCTAGCTGGGCCCAAAAACTCTGTGCTAACTGCAAGCAAAGCTGCTCGTTGTTCAGTGCTTATTGCTGAAAACTTTAGACTCCCCCTTCAGAGGCTTGGCTTGTGGCGCTTAGAGAATCCATCATCAATGCTTAGCTACCTAAATGTCATACATTTTAAATCACTGGACTTACTAATCTTTGTCTGGGTCACTTTCTTAAAGAAATGATGATCCTCTACATCTTTTCTTTGGTACCTTTTCCTCATTATACTTTTCTAATATTATACTTGTTTGCAATTTTGCCTCTGAAATGCTATTTGGTTTTCCTTCAGACCCTTGGTTTACCTTATTTCTTTTTTCCCCCCATTATAGACACCATATTCATTATAAAAATGTAAGGAGTAATCAGTATTTGCAAACAATTCCCTTAAAGTAAAAATAACCAGTTTAAAAATGCTGTTTAAATTTTTATTTAACAGATCTGTGAAACTCTTGAATCTCCCCATCAGTCTTCGGCCACAGAAAATGAAAAGTTTGTTGGGTCAGAACATGTCAACCAAAAGTCCCTTCATATACTCTCCAATTATTCCACACAATCGTGGAGAAGAGCGAAGTAAGAAAATAGGTAAGAATATGGTCCAAGCTTTCTTGTAACTGCTGCTTCATGCCTTGACTCCATATACAGATCAGGAATTTAAGGAATTACTCAAAAAAAGCATAATACTTTGGGATAAAGTTTTCAGTGGAGAAGAAATGTTAACTGATTTCAACTTATTTTCTTATCCTTAGGTGATTTTTCAAGCAAATCAATAAGCACTCAACCTAATAATCTTGTTAAGGGAAATGAATTAGATAAAAAAGCAGTTTTAGATCTTGAATTATGTCACAAATACTCTTATGTAGTGTAGTTGTAGCTGTGTCGGTCCCAGGATATTAGAGAAACAAGGAGGGTGAGGTAATATCTTTTATTGGACCAGCTTCTGTTGGTGAGAGAGACAAGCTTTTGAGTTTATAAAGAGAATGTCAGGTCTCTCTCCTACATATTTGGTGTTGTATGTAGTGGTCAGAGGGTTATAGGTGGTGAGACCTCTGGGGATGTGACATTACTCAGGATACAATTTGGACTGATGGACAGGTTTGTCCCCTCAATTCTACAACCTGGGGTGCCTTTTACACTGTGTTGCTATGAGAGCAACCACTCCTTGTCTGCTCACCCACAGCCTCCTGCATGTAAATCACTCCCAGCTATATAGTATGAGTGCTATAGCCAGGCACTTTGAATTACACTGCAGGGCAACATCTGCAAATTCCAAATCCTGGACTTTCTCCCAGAAACGTGTGACTTGTACTGCCCAGCACCCTTCTGAACAATGCAAACTCATATCAAGTCTGTATCTCATTAATAGAAAATGATATGCACAAATCCTGTTATCTCAAATGGAGTTTCCCAAATGCTTCAGTCCAAATACATTGGTTTTGCTAAAACAATAAGAGATTTACTAACTACAAAAAGATAAATTTGGAGTGATTACAAGTAATGAGGCATAAGTCAGAATTGGAAATAAGGAAGAAAAAAAAAAAAGGGAGAGAAATAAAAGGTAAAACACAGCTAATACCTAACTTAACAAGCTAAGTGAATTCAAAGTAAAGATCTCTCTCACCACAAGTTCCAACAGTCTTACTGACTGAATCCTTCAGTCAGGATCTCCCCCCAGTCCAATGTTGCTTCCTTTCTTGTTCAAGTGTTGTTGATGATGTTGGCAGAGAGAAAGGGAAAGATGATTTGAGGCATTTACTCTCTGCTCTTACAGCCATTTCTCTTGCACAAGAACCATCTCCATAGAATCATAGAATATCAGGGTTGGAAGGGATCCCAGAAGGTCATCTAGTCCAACCCCCTGCTCGAAGCAGGACCAATTCCCAGTTAAATCATCCCAGCCAGGGCTTTGTCAAGCCTGACCTTAAAAACCTCTAAGGAAGGAGATTCTACCACCTCCCTAGGTAACGCATTCCAGTGTTTCACCACCCTCTTAGTGAAAAAGTTTTTCCTAATATCCAATCTAAACCTCCCCCATTGCAACTTGAGACCATTACTCCTCGTTCTGTCATCTGCTACCATTGAGAACAGTCTAGAGCCATCCTCTTTGGAACCCCCTTTCAGATAGTTGAAAGCAGCTATCAAATCCCCCCTCATTCTTCTCTTCTGCAGACTAAACAATCCCAGCTCCCTCAGCCTCTCCTCATAAGTCATGTGCTCTAGACCCCTAATCATTTTTGATGCCCTTCGCTGGACTCTCTCCAATTTATCCACATCCTTCTTGTAGTGTGGGGCCCAAAACTGGACACAGTACTCCAGATGAGGCCTCACCAGTGTCGAATAGAGGGGAACGATCACGTCCCTCGATCTGCTCGCTATGCCCCTACTTATACATCCCAAAATGCCATTGGCCTTCTTGGCAACAAGGGCACACTGCTGACTCATATCCAGCTTCTCGTCCACTGTCACCCCTAGGTCCTTTTCCGCAGAACTGCTGCCTAGCCATTCGGTCCCTAGTCTGTAGCGGTGCATTGGATTCTTCCATCCTAAGTGTAGGACCCTGCACTTATCCTTATTGAACCTCATCAGGTTTCTTTTGGCCCAATCCTCCAATTTGTCTAGGTCCTTCTGTATCCTATCCCTCCCCTCCAGCGTATCTACCACTCCTCCCAGTTTAGTATCATCCGCAAATTTGCTGAGAGTGCAATCCACACCATCCTCCAGATCATTTATGAAGATATTGAACAAAACCGGCCCCAGGACTGACCCCTGGGGCACTCCACTTGACACCGGCTGCCAACTAGACATGGAGCCATTGATCACTACCCGTTGAGCCCGACAATCTAGCCAGCTTTCTACCCACCTTATAGTGCATTCATCCAGCCCATACTTCCTTAACTTGCTGACAAGAATACTGTGGGAGACCGTGTCAAAAGCTTTGCTAAAGTCAAGAAACAATACATCCACTGCTTTCCCTTCATCCACAGAACCAGTAATCTCATCATAAAAGGCGATTAGATTAGTCAGGCATGACCTTCCCTTGGTGAATCCAGGCTGACTGTTCCTGATCACTTTCCTCTCATGTAAGTGCTTCAGGATTGATTCTTTGAGGACCTGCTCCATGATTTTTCCAGGGACTGAGGTGAGGCTGACTGGCCTGTAGTTCCCAGGATCCTCCTTCTTCCCTTTTTTAAAGATTGGCACTACATTAGCCTTTTTCCAGTCATCCGGGACTTCCCCCGTTCGCCACGAGTTTTCAAAGATAATGGCCAAGGGCTCTGCAATCACAGCCGCCAATTCCTTCAGCACCCTCGGATGCAACTAGTCCGGCCCCATTGACTTGGCACGTCCAGCTTTTCTAAATAGTCCCTAACCACCTCTATCTCCACAGAGGGCTGGCCATCTCTTCCCCATTTTGTGATGCCCAGCGCAGCAGTCTGGGAGCTGACCTTGTTAGTGAAAACAGAGGCAAAAAAAGCATTGAGTACATTAGCTTTTTCCACATCCTCTGTCACTAGGTTGCCTCCCTCATTCAGTAAAGGGCCCACACTTTCCTTGGCTTTCTTCTTGTTGCCAACATACCTGAAGAAACCCTTCTTGTTACTCTTGACATCTCTTGCTAGCTGCAGCTCCAGGTGCGATTTGGCCCTCCTGATATCTTTCCTACATGCCCGAGCAATATTTTTATACTCTTCCCTGGTCATATGTCCAACCTTCCACTTCTTGTAAGCTTCTTTTTTATGTTTAAGATCCGCTAGGATTTCACCATTAAGCCAAGCTGGTCGCCTGCCATGTTTACTATTCTTTCGACTCATCGGGATGGTTTGTCCCTGTAACCTCAACAGGGATCTCCAGCTGATGTTCAGGAGACATTACAGGCTGTGTGAACAAGAATCTTAAGCTACTTGTTTGTCAAAATGTAGGCTTTTTTTGCTCACACGCTGTCCTGCCGAAGAGTGGCCACTTAATCAGATGATGGTCCATTTAATCTCGTCATCTGAGGCGTTGGCTAGCCTTTTGTCTCTGGGAAATTGGTTTGCGACTGATTTCCAGAACATGTTGGGACATGTTCCAGAAATATCTCATAGTAGAGTCCCAAAATTTTACATACAATGTTGTCACACATTTTACCAGGAGAATGATGATCAGCAAATCACGAGTTTTCAAATGAAATTGCACAAGGCATACTTTTGTACAAGATTTACCATAATCCTCTAAAAGGGGTGAACATAGATGTACAGATTGTCATAGGATGTTTTGTTTCTTGCATTTGCTTAGGGAGTAGGTGTAGCTGTTGTTTTTGCTTCCTTTTTTTTTCATGTTGTGGAGTTTCCTTTTCCGATGGCAAAATTCGACATCTTCCATCGTTGTATATAGTGTTGTTGAAGCTCTGTTGGTCCCAAATATTAGCAACATAAGGTGGGTGAGGTAATACCTTTTATTGGATCAACTTCTGTTGGTGAGAGAGACAAGTTTTTGAGTTTACACAGAGTGGTTCTTCATTTAAGCTGTGTAAGCTTGAAAGCGTGACCCTCTCACCAACAGAAGTTGGTCCAAAAAAAATTACCTCATCCACTTTGTGTCTCTAATATCCTGGGACCAACATGGCTACAACACTGCATACTCCTTTGTTTCAAAGAATATCTATTGTAAAGAACCAGTTAAGACTGAGAGTTCAGAGTACACATGCTGAATGGCTGCTGGATTTTAGGGCTCCCACCATTGCTACTACCTATGAAGCTGCAATAGTTAACTTCTGCAACACAATCGTAGTGTGGAGACAGCCTCTAATGACCCAAAAGAAGTCCTCTGCGGAGGATCAGAATGGATATTCCTAATTTTTTTTAAGGTAAAAAAGAAACATCATAAAATAAATTATAATGACAAACTTTCAGACCACCTTTATATTCAAATGAGAGAACAAGCCCAATTAAAAACAAAACCAAACATATACTTTGCAGGTGTTATTAGGAATGTGAAAAAGCCCAACATGTAAACTTGTCTCCTTCCTTAGATATGCTTGCTATTCTAAAAAGTGTGAATAAAACCACTTTTAAATAGTGTTACTAATATACCTTAATTTCTTTTGCTAGTTTTTTTTGGTTTAGGATACAGCCTCTGCAAGAGTTTGGGAACTGTCAACTAATAGTATAGATTGTCACTAAAGATGTAGTTTTTTAAACCAGATTGTACTTTGCCTTGTTTGTCTCTTCTTCCCAGTGACATCAGATTTCCAATTAAATTTTAGCAAATTAAAATGTTTATCTCATAATTCTGAAAAAGAAGCTATACTTCATGTGCAGAGGGGTCCTTTTAACTCATAAGAGAGCAGATTCTGTCAGTACCTTAACTGCATTTGCCTGCAAACTAAGTTTCTCTTATAAAACCACCTGAGGCTCAGGGCTCAGGAAATAGGAAAAAATGAATGTGAACCGAAATAATGTTTGGCAGCACTGTTGTTTTGTAAGCCTGGCAGTACGCCTAATAGGAGAGAGAGAGCTTGTAAAATTTCTAAGAGCAAAGGTAAGGAAGTTATCCATGTGACAGGTTTGACGGTTAATTTTTATTTATTTATTTATTTAACAGTTAGCTGCCTTTAAATCAGATCGTCTGCTTTTAAGATGGTATTACTAAGGAAAATAGTTTCTTCTAAAATTAGAAAATGTAGAGTCCAAATTTAAAATAGCTTAATGGATTGGGTTGAATCTCATTGAATTTGATGGGTCTAAATATAAATGGAATGAGATAGCAGAAACAGTAGGAGCAGCACCCAAAACACAAGCACATGGTAAGGCCAGAGCAGAAGCTGAACCATGTGGCACAAGGTGTTTCTCTGGGGATTAATATATAGCAAATACAAAGGCTAGTCCATTGATGGGTAGGGGGTGTGAGAGAGAGAAGCAGGAAAAAGACCAGACACGGTGAGAGAGAAGTGGCAGGAAGCAAAAGACAAATGTTTAGTTTACACTACACAGTTTTGTTGGCATAGCTGTGTCTGTTTGGCATGTGGAAAAAAAAACAGCACCCTCTACCTGACGGCAAAACCCTGGAGTAGGTGCAACTGTGCTGACAAAAGAGTGCTTGTTGGCTTAGCTAATGTTGTTCCTGGAAGTGGATAGCTGGGCTGGCAGGAGACTACCTGTTGGATTGTGCTGCATCTCCACTAAGGGGCTCTACTGGCACTGCTATACTGGCAAAGGCTCTGTAGTGTAGACAAGCCTAAGGCCATAAAAGCACTCGTGGTATGACCCGGAGAAACGAGCGTGCCTTTCGTTAACTGCCTAGAAAAGGGACTTGATACTATGATCAAAGATATCGTCTCCTGCTGTCAAATTGCTGCCGTGTTCAGGGAAACAGGACGTTATGTTCATTCTTTGTAAGTAAACAGGATTGCATAAGAGAAATATCTGACTGTCAATTTCTGCTCTTAACCAAAACAATCTACAGGACTGCAAATTTGGGTAACTGCTTAGGTAAGTAAGAAAGAGGTAACAACAAATTTGCATGGGCTGCAGCTAGTCTGTCATTTAGAAACTTGGGCAACCATATTTGACAGAAATATATATAAATTCCTTTAAAATGTTCTTGTTTTATGTTGGAGTGACTTCTACAGAAAATCAACAGAATGATACAAGATTAAACAAATGGTGGCTAGTTTACAGAAACTTGCTTTCAGTTTAGAAATGTGTTGTGGAAAATTTTATCATATCTTTTTGTATAAAAAGAAGTTGGAGTCAGACCTAAAATAATGCATATAGAATTTACGCTAGAAGGAGGAATTTAGATGGTATTAATATAAACTTCATAGAATATCATAGAGTATCAGGGTTGGAAGGGACCTAAGGAGGTCATCTAGTCCAACCCCCGGCTCAAAGCAGGACCAATCCCCAACTAAATCATCCCAGCCAGAGCTTTGTCAAGCCTGACCTTAAAAACCTCAAGGGAAGGAGATTGTACCACCTCCCTAGGTAATGCATTCCAGTGCTTTACCACCCTCCTAGTGAAAAAGTTTTTCCTAATATCCAATCTGAACCTCCTGCACTGCAACTTGAGACCATTACTCCTCATTCTGTCATCTGCTGCCACTGAGAACAGTCTAGATCCATCCTCTTTGGAACCCCCTTTCAGGTAGTTGAAAGCAGCTATCAAATCCCCCCTCATTCTTCTCTTCCGCAGACTAAACCATCCCAGTTCCCTCAGCCTCTCCTCATAAGTCATGTGTTCCAGTCCCCTAATCATTTTTGTTGCCCTCTGCTGGACTCTTTTTCCACATCTTTCTTGTAGTGTGGGGCCCAAAACTGGACACAGTACTCTTGATGAGCCCTCATCAATGTCGAATAGAGGGGAACGATCATGTCCCTCAGTCTGCTGGCAATGCCCCTACTTATACATCCCAAAATGCCATTGGCCTTCTTGGCAACAAAGGCACACTGTGGACTCATATCCAGCTTCTCGTCCATTGTAACCCCTAGGTCCTTTTCTGCAGAACAGCTGCCTAGCCATTTGGTCCCTAGTCTGTAGTGGTGCATGGGATTCTTCCGTCCTAAGTGCAGGACTCTGCACTTGTCCTTGTTGAACCTCATCAGATTTCTTTTGGCCCAATCCTCCAATTTGTCTGGGTCCCTCTATATCCTATCCCTCCTCTCCAGCATATCTACCACTTCTCCCAGTTTAGTGTCATCTGCAAATCGAACACTCCTCCCAGTTCCGTGCGAACCAGCTGAGAGCTGAACAGCAGAGAGGCTAACAGAGGGAGTTTGCCTGGGATCTGTCCGAGAGGAGGTACGCTAAGTGCTGCTGCTGCTACATATATGCCTCCTTCAAGAGACATGTGAATAATGTTTGTACATGCATCTCTTGAAGCAAAATGATGATAAAAGCCTCTTTCCTTTAATTGAAAAATTTACTATAGGGAACAGTCCTGAATTAGCTTATTGGGGCACTCAAATCAAGGTACTCTTCCCTGTTTGTAATGCACCTAGCATGTTGTGGATGCTATCAGAAGTAAATATCAGTAATGATGATTATATTCGATAGGTTGTAATAAAAATGATTGTGTGATATTTGGACACTAAGATCTGATAAACAGCAGTGACCTAGGCAAGGGTGATGACAGAAATGTTATGTACTGTAGCAATCAGAGGATCAGTTGCAGAGAATCCATGACATTTCTGTAAATGTTCAAAGACACTTCTGATGTTGGAGTGATAAAGGTATGAAGTGAACTCTGGGAGTGGTAGAAAATAGTAAGCTATTTTAGAGATGGGTGAGAGAATGAGGGAACTAGGGAGGAGGCAAGTCAACATATGGTTCAAGGAGTAGGAGGCAGAAGTCTTCAACAGAACAAGGCCAAGTCTTCTGACATAGCCTCAAGATGAAAATGCACTTGCATTATAATCTGTTTTTATGCACAAAATTTTTTTGTGTATGTACTATTCATTTGGCAGAGACTTTCCAATTTGTCAGCTCTGGGAGGAATTTTCAAAAGTGTCTAATTTAGGAGCACAAATCCCACAGACTTTTAATGAGATATTTACTTTTAACTCTCCCTAGGCACTTCTGAAAATCCCTTAAATGTTATGGGCCTTGTTAAAGATCCTGAGTACTTGCAGCACTTGTTGTAGCCCCCATTAGAGTCATATTCAGAACCTCTGACAGTCACTCCCTAGTTTTTTAATGATCGGACTGTGGCTTACTGAAATATTTCTGATGCTTAATTTTTGCTCTTGGATAACTCATTCTTATTCTGAGTCGTGGCATAGAATAATGGAACAAGTTCTGCATGTGCACTATACAGGAACACTATGGTGAAGTCAACAGGAGTTTTTGTCATGGAAGGATTGCAGGGTAAAGCAAGTACTGCTGACCCCCAATAAGGTTCAAACCCCAATTTAGTTTAGAAATGAAAATCTGAGTTGGAAAATCATATGCTACGAGTGCCCATTGTACTTGGGAAGATGAAATATTGCTACAGATGCAGCTGATCCTAACCCCTCTCTACAGTGGATTTTTGTTGACCATTTGTTAGCTCTTCTCGAATGAACTGGGGTTCAGCATAATTCCTGCTAGAAAAGTACTGACCTAGTGTCCTGTATCAGTGTAGGCAGGTACTTATGAGGCAGAGAGTATAATTTATAATTCTGGTCAAAATCTGTGTTCCAGAATGGAAGTAGAATTTCATCACAGGCAGTAGTTTCCTGTTAGTTTGAAAAGAAGTAGCTTAAAAAACAGTCAGAAGAACAGTTGTTTTTTAATAGTCTTCCCGTTTGTAGACGAAAGAATTAAGTTTGCATTTTTTAAAATTTACACTTTGCTATACCTGAGTTAAATTCAAGAAAGATTCTGATTCCTGAAAGGGAATAAGGTTTGGTTCATATCATAATGTTCTAAATTATTATTTGTATCGCATCCAAAGTATGTTGATTCAGAGATGATGAGCTATTAGACCTCTTCGGGCTGGTCTATACTGGCCTGCTAAATTGGTGCTGCTGCAATTGCTTCATCGATTTAGTGGGTCTGCTGAAGACAAGATAAAATGATGGGAGAGCACTCTTCTGTCGACTTCAGTACTTTGCCTCCCCAAGAGCTGGTAGCTTAGTCGGTGGGAGAGCGTATCCTGCCAACATAGTGCAGTGTAGACGTTGCGTTAGGTCGATGTAAGTTTCCTCAGGGGCGTGTGTTTTTTTTTCTCACCCCTGAGTGACGTAACTTACAATGACTTAAGTGGCAGTGTAGACCAGGCCTTAGAAACACTTGTTAAGTGTACTAGGTATTTTAAAATCAAATACTTACAGTGGTTGGGCACTTTGTGCTGTTTATCATTTTAAACAGGATTGTTCCACTGTTAAAATCTATTTCTCCTCCCTTGGCTGATGTATTGTATCTAACTTGCATCTTGTTTTATACTAAGATTGTAAACTCTTTGAGGCAGGTGCTTATAGTGCCTGGAACAATAGGGTCTTGTTGCCTGAATGGGACCTCTAGGTGCTAATACAGTATAAATAACAATCCCAAAATAAATTCTGTACCTTGAAGATATAATTATAGGCAGAGCTAGTATCCCTTCATTGAGATGTGCAATATATAAAATCGTATAGAAAAACGCCCAACAGGGTCAAATGGTGACTCAAAACAGATGTGGATGGAATCTGCTTATAACCTTGTCCCAACCTTAGGGTTGGAAAAAGGAGGAGATGATGATTTAAAAACTGTTGTTCATTCGAACAATTGATTTTTCTTCATTCCATGCCATAATTCACACAGAATCATAGAATCGTAGAAATGTAGAGCTGGAAGGGACCTTAGGAAGTCCTCTAGTCCAGCCGTGTGCACTGAGCCAGGATCAAGTAACCCAGACAATCCCTGATAGTATTAGTCCAACCTGTTCTTAAAAATATCCAATGATGGGGATTCCACAACCTCCCATTGGAAGCGTATTCCAATGCTTAACTACTCCTTATAGTTAGAAAAATTTTCCTAATATCTAACATAAATCTCCCTTGCTGCACATTAAGCCTTCAGTTGATATGGAGAAAAAATGGAACACAATCCTGTTTATAATCGCCCTTAATGTATTTGGAGACTGTTATCAGGTCCCCTCTTAGTTGTCTTTTCTCAGGACTAAACATGCCCCGTTTTTAAACCTTTCCTCATAGGTCAGGTTTTCTAAATTTTGTATAATTTTTGTTGCTCTCCTTTTGGACTTTCTCCAGTTTGTCCACATATTTTCTAAAGTGTGACACCCAGAATTGGACACAGTTCTCTGGTTGAGACAGCACCAGTGACTAGTAGAGTGGGACGATTTACTCTCATATTTTACATTTGGCTCTCCTGTTAGTATACCCCAGAATATTAGTCTTTTTTGCAACTGCTTCACATTGTTCACTTATTTAATTTGTGATCCACTATAAGTTCCAGATCCTTTTCAGTGCTATTACCATCTATCCAGTTATTTCCCATTTTGTAGTTGTGCATTTGATTTTTCCTTCCCAAGTGAAGTAGTTTGCACTTGTCTTTTATTGAATTTCATCTTTTTGAATTCAGACCAATTCTCCCATTTCAGGTCCATTTGAATTCTAAACCTGGCTTTCAAAGTTCTTGCAATCCCTCCCAGCTTGGTGGCATCTGCAGATTTTATAAGCATACTGTCCATGCCATTATCCAAGTTATTAATGAAAATATTGAATAGTGGAAAGAAAAGGAGTACTTGTGGCACCTTAGAGACTAACCAATTTATTTGAGCATAAGCTTTCGTGAGCTACAGCTCACTTCATCGGATACATACTGTGGTAACTGCAGAAGACATTATATACACGGAGACCATGAAACAATACCTCCTCCCACCCCACTCTCCTGCTGGTAATAGCTTATCTAAAGTGATCACTCTCCTTACAATGTGTATGATAATCAAGTTGGGCCATTTCCAGCACAAATCCAGGTTTTCTCACCCCCCCCCCCCCAAACTCACTCTCCTGCTGGTAATAGCCCATCCAAAGTGACCACTCTCTTTAGTGTGGCTCTCTTTAGTGGCTGATCCCTTGAGGACCCCATTAGATATGCCCTCCCAGTTAGACAGCAAATCATTGATAACTACTCTTGCAGTTGGTCTTTCAACCGATTGTGCATCCTCTTTGCAGTAAATTCATCTAGACTACATTTCCCTAGTTTTCTTATGAGAATATCATGTGGGACTGTGTCAAAAGCCTTATTAAATCAAGAGATATCATGTCTACTGCTTTCCCCACAATCTACTAGACCAGTGATTCCATTCAGCAAAGGGATTAGGTTGCTTTGGCATGGTGTGTTCTTGACAAATCCATGCTGGCTTTTCCTTAACTGTTATTCTCTAGATGCCCACAAATTGACTCTTTTTAATTATTTGTTCCAGTATCTTTCCAGGTGTTGAAATTAGGCATACTGAATCTACAATTCCCCAATTTACCATTGTTCTCCTTTTTAAGATGGGTGCTATGTTTGCCCTTCTACAGTCCTCTGGGATTTCTCCTGTCTTTCATGGGTTCTCAAAGATATTTGCTAATGGTTCTAATATTGCTTCAGCTAGTTCCTTAAGTACTGTAGGATGAATTTTGTCAGGCCCTGCTAACTAGAATACATCTAACTTATCTAAATATCTTTAACCTGTACTTTCCCTATTTTGGCTTGCATTCCTTCCTCCTTGTTAATATTGTGTTGTGTATCTGGTCACATTACTCCTGAGGGAAATTCTGCACATCTGCAGACGTGCAGAATTCATCTGTCTCACATAATTCTGTATTTTCCCTCATAAAAAAAACATTTTGCCTAAAAAGTGCTGCAGTTCTGCCTTTTGCCCACCAGAGGCTGCTGTGGTACCAGAACATCCAGCTGTGTTCATGTTGGGTGTTCTAGTGCCACAGCGGTTTTTGGTGGGCAAAAGGCAGAACTGTAGCACTTTTTAGGCAAAATGTATTTTTATGTGGGAAAATACAAAATTCTGTGTCCAGTGCTGCAGAATTCTTCCCCCAGGAGTAGAGTTCATCATAGCACCCTGCCCACAGAGCCAAGTTAGGACAGAGTGGGGCACACAGGGCTATTGGGGTCACAGCCTGGGGTTCAGAATGGCTAGTGGTGGGGACAGACTGGGGCATGGGCTCAGGACCTAATGAGGTGACAGCATTGAGCCTGGGGACAGGGGAGAGGGTCCTGTAGAGACCCATGGGGATGAGGGGTCCAGGGACAGGGCAGACGTGCCTGACTGAGTGGGAGAGGCTTCTCAACACCCTAATAATCCCATCCCTGCCCCAAATAAAAATCTCCCACCCACACCCAGCCCTCTCCAGGTTCACTCCTAGATTCCTCCTTCCGTCTCCCTCAGCTCTTCCATTACCCCTGACTCCCCCAAGCCTTTGCACTGCTTCTGACAAGGTACAGGAAATGCAGTTCTGTATTGTAATTTAAATGAATTACACACAGTTCTGTATTAATGTGCCTAGTAAGGAATCTATTTGTTAACAAATAATTACAAGAATCTTTTTTTTTTTTGTTCTTTGTTTTTTTTTTGGTCTGTATTGTTAGACATACTTGCTGACAAATATTTTGAAATAAATTACCAAAATAATTTTAACTGGCATGATTATACTGTTATTTTGACAAATAAAATATGCAGCATTTTGCAGAATTTTCAAATATTGTGTGCAGCATTTTTAATTTTTTGGTGCTGAATTCCCCCAGGAATAGTCACCAGTAACCTTTTTGTGAAGAGTGTAGCAAAATAGGCATTAAACACCTCCACTTCCTTGATGTCATTAGTTATCAGCTCTCCTTCCCCACTAATTAGACAACCTATACTTTTTCATCTTTCTCTTGCTCCTCATGTATTTAAAGAACCTGTTCTTATTCCCTTTTATGTCCCTTGCTAGGTGTAACTCATTTTGTCCCCTAGCCTTTCTGATTTTGTCCCTACATGCTTGTGCTATTTTTTTATACTCTTCTGTAGCATTTTTTCCATGTTTCCACTTTTTGAAGGATTCCTTTTTTATTTTTAATTTATTAAAGAGCTCCTGATGGAGCCATGTTGGCCTTTCACTATTCTTATCTTTCCTTCCCATCAGGATAGTTTGGTGTAGTACTCTTAATATTGTCTTTGAGAAACTGTCAATTCTCCTGAACTCCCCTTTTCCCTTCGATTTTCTTCTCATGGTACTTTACCTACCAGTACTTTTTCGAGTGCTTGCTCATGTCCATTCCCATGCAGGTGTGTGTGTGCGCGACGTGTGCTCAGTTGCTAGAAGGTTTTCCCCTCAGTGGTATCCATTGGGTCAGATTCGGTGCCCCCTGGAGTTGCGCCCTCAAAGTGCTGTATATAGGAGCCTGCCGACCCGTCGCCTCCTCAGTTCCTTCTTTCCACGAGTGACAATCGCTAATTGCTAATAGTTCCAATATTGCTTCAGCTAGTTCCAAGCAGCTCTCCCCAGTGGACTTCTTTGTATTCACCTGTAAATAGTTGAAAGCTTTTGTTAGAGTTACAGTAAGTGGATAACTAGTAGTAGAGAGTAGGATTCCGCTTAACGGCGTTCTTCCCGCCCCTGTGCTGGGGCATGCCTCTGTCTCTGGGGTTTAAACTGTGCGAGGCTTGCCGTAAGCCTATGCCCATCAGTGCCCACAGTTCTGCTCCTTTCAGAATCTGTCTGGGCTCGATCTCGAATGTGTTCCTTATCCCCTGGAAGGACCATCTTTTCTACGCATTTCCATGTATTCCACTCATACACAGGGCTCTACTGAAGGTCAAAAGAGATGAGGCGTGCTTGATCATGATAGCGCTGGCCTGGCTGCACGAGCATTGTTTTATCACCCTCCTGAATCTCTCCTTAGAAACACCAATCACCCTGTCTCTGTTTCCAGATCTAATCTCTCAGGATCACAGGCATCTGCAGCATCCAAACATCGAGTCCCTCCATCTCACAGCCTGGAAGCTCCATGGCTGAACCCCTTGGAGCTGGCATGCTCGGACTTGGTTCAGCAGGTCCTGTTACAGAGCAGAAAACGTTCCTGCAGGGCTATGTATCTGGCAAAATGGAAGAGATTCTCAATCTGGCGAGGCCAGAAAGGGATCTTGCCCTCTCAGGCAACAGTTCCATGTATTCTGGACTACTTGCTACACACCTAAAGCAGCAAGGGCTGTCAGTATCTTCAATTAGAGTGCACCTGGTGGTTATCTCGGCCTTTCACCTGAGGGTGAATGGCAGGTCAATTTTCGCTAATGAGCTCTGTAGCTGTTTTCTTAAGGGACTGGATAGGCTATACACACAGGTGAAGCAGCGTATCCAGTCTTGGGACCTTAACTTGGCACTATTGAGACACGTGGGGGCCCCCTTTGAGCCTTTGGCAACATGCTCCTTACTCTACTTGTCCTGGAATGTGGCTTCCTGGTGGCCATCACCTCAGCCAGGAGGGTCTCGGAAATCAGGGCCCTTACTTTGGAACCATCATACATGGTTTTCTTCAAGGACAAAATCCAGCTACATCCTCACCCGGCCTTCCTTCCTAAGGTGGTGTTGCCGTTTCACAATAACCAGGACATTTTCCTCTTGTGTTTTTTTTCCCAAAGCCACATGCTAATAGTCAGGAGCAGAGACTTCACTTGCTAGATGTCAGGTGAGTGATCCAGTCTAAGGGGATATTCAGGCTGGTTGTGACCTTTGAAAGCTCAAACCACCTTCAGTATATGCATTGTAAAGTATACCCACTTTTCAAATTGCTTCTACGTTATTGGTCTTAATTCTTTTTAATTCAAAGCATACGAGGAACAAAGCCATTAGTAAAGTCAGGTTTTCTAACTAACTTGGGGAGGGGATGGGTCATTGGTGGTCATTTTTCAATTGAGAAATATGCTTGAAAAGGCACCATACATACATTTAAAGAGTGCTGGGAGGATGACCGCCCTCTGTTGTGCCTTGTGGGCTCTACCACTGCTTCTTATCATGTCTTAAGTATCTTGTAAGAAACTCAAGATATTCAAGGTACTTCTTTCAAGCAATGACAAACGCCAGTACTTTGAAGAAATATATTTAATTTACCTAACTATAGGTCAAAAAAATAATCAACAATTTATTCTCTCTGGATAGTTCTTGTGATATTCTAAACAACTGGTAGCTTATTGAAGTTGTTACAAATAATCCTGGTTCATTACCTTGTATTACTTTGCAGATGGGTCCTAGTGTATAATTGAATAAATCATCATTACAGCGAAGGAAGTCAAATATTAGTGAAAACCCAAAGGGAAATGCAGCCCTTGAGAAGAGTATTAAGAAACTGCTTACAGCTCTTTAGCTCTCATAAGCTGATAAGCTTTTTTGGAATTGATTATATTTTAAATATTACATTGGATTATTATAGTCCTATTAAATAGCTTTAGTATCATGGTTATGAGAAATAAAACCAAAGATATTTGTGACCCAGTTAAAGTGATCAGTGTTATAAAATACTCACTTAGCATCTACAGAAGTAAGAGTGTACAATATATCCCCAGTAGGAACCACCTAATAACGTTTCATAGTTTTATTTGACTAGTATACCATTCGTAATGGCTGTTAGTAAGTGGCAGGGGCTAGATGAATCCCACAACTTCTCCCTGCAAAGCTAGTATTTTTGAGAATATGTGGCTTCAGCTACTGCTGGGATCCCCAACGTAGTGCCTGCTGGGGCATTTTTGTGCGCCCGCAGGACACCCCACCGCCGAAATGCCCCCGAGAAGCGTTGCCGTTTCAGCAGCGACGCTTCTTCCCGCTGCCGCTTTTCGGCGGCGACGTGTCAGGCGCCCACCACAGTCTTCTGGGAATAACAATATGCTATTCCCACAAGAAAGGTTGGGGACCACTACCCCTTCTCCTTCCAACAGTGCAATATGGGCTAAATATCTCCTGAAAGTTTTGTCATGTGGAGTGGCCCTTTAAAAAGGCTCCAGGAAGGATGATTTTGTCAGCTGGGCCTGCCAGGATCACTAAGAGGTAGGAAACGGAGGTAGCCAAGACCCCTCTGCTCCTAATCTTCCATGGAGCCAGGAATTTAGGGTGTCATGTGGCTCCACCACCCCATCTGCTTCTAGCAGCACCAGCGGGTTTCCCTTTACCATCTCAGGAATCCTAAGGATGTCTGCAATTTTGGACCTCAGTGCACTGTTGTGGAGCTTGGCAATTGACTCTTCCGTGGGGGATGAGTGAGAAAATGGGAAAATGAATAGAGGATTAGGTATGGGCAGGCCCTGGCAGTACCATTACAGTCCTGAACTAGTTTCAGAGAAGCAGCCATGTTAGTCTGTATTCGCAAAAGAAAAGAAAAGGAGTACTTGTGGCACCTTAGAGACTAGTGACCTTAGACCACATACACCATAACTGTTCATTGACGTTTCTGTCCTGTTGCAGCTCACACTTGCAAAGACCCACCCCTGCACTGGGCAGCAGGGAAGGACTCTCTTGTTTGAGAGAGCAATAAGGACAGTTTATATTTTTCTATCGTAAAAAAGAAAACCTAATAATGCTGCACAGGGAAGTGTTTGGATATATGTTGTATATAGAAGGGAGAGATAAATATAAAAATAATTGGAAGTGAGCCACGGATTTGTTCTTTCAGGGAAGGATGAAGGTTGGAAAGGAGGTGAATGTTAAGGCAGCACAGGAGTTTGTTTGATAAGGTATTTTAAAAACTTTCAAAGTTGGTTTAGAACCATTAAACTATACATATGATTGACCTAATGTTTTCAAATTAAGGGATGTGGAGCACTTCACAAGTACTTTATAGCAAGTTGACTAGTCGTACGATGTTGACTTTCCTCCTTCCTAGTTGCTAAATTTCATTTATACAATTAAAATATATGAAATCCTTTTCTAATATCCTTAGTAGAAATGGTCTGTGCAATTGTGAATGAATGAAGATATGATCTATGAAAGAATTTCTCTATTGTAATGTCTACACTATGAAAAAATTTGAAAATGCTAGATTCTATCACCTCACTTCTTTGTTAATGTTAGTTATCCTCTCTCCCCCATTTCCTCTGATTTTCTGTTACTTGTTTAGCCTTGTCTTAAATTAGACTGTAAGCAATTTGGGGCATGGACTACCTCTACTGATGTTTGTACAGCATCAAGCCCAGTAAGGCTATGATCTAGTTGGGATCTCTGGGTCCTGCCACAATACAAATAGTAAATAGTGGTACTAAACAGAAAAATTGAAATTTCTTTGAGTTAATAAATTTGTACAATTGTTATTACCTTTTCCTTTCCGGATCCCAAGTCCACAGCTGTTTCCTCATATACTTTTTGCTAATAATAAGGCCAAATAGATAACTGATCTGCATAGTATAGCTTACAGTAGGTTTCTTGTTTTCAGTAAGTTGTTTGTTAGTCTCTAAGGTGCCACAAGTACTCCTCGTTCTTTTTGTTTTCAGTAGATAGTTACAGAATTGAAATCCATCATTTGAGTGTCTTTGCTTTGAGAGAGACTTGGAATGATCAAATATTGACATCTCGGCATGTTGTTGTGCTGGTAACTCACCCTTCCAGATTCTGTGAGGGTTGTACTGTATTTATTCATTTGATTTATAAATAGTGTAAAAATTACTGTTTGGCTGTAAGGAATTCATCTTTAGTCTGTGCTCTGTGTATGAGTAATGGCCTCTTGATGTAATTGGAAAGTGTCTACTTCATTTTGGGCACTAACAAAAAATCACAAGTTATGGTGTATAAATAATAATCTTCATTCAATCAGCAATTTGTTGATAGTTTTCATTTGCAGGTTTCATGCTTTTTAAGAGGTTATATTTGTCTCACAGTGCATGTCCTTAATTCCTGCTAGCATTAATTGGAGTTAAACATTTTCATTAAAAACCTATCCCTTAAGCCTTCTGTAATATTGCTAAGAAAATGTAATCAGACAGTAGTAAATGGTTGTGAATGTGTAATTTTAGTACAGCCAATTTCAGCATGTGAATTAGTTTCATATTAAACAACAAGTCTTGATTTATGCAGTCCACTTACTAATATTATCTTGACAAGGGGGTGCTAACAAGGTATGTTAAAATATGGAGGAAGCCAGAGCACTGAAATACTTTAAAACTTGCAACCAGAATCTCTGCATTCCAACTACTACTATAGTGAGACCTCTGTGATTAAGCATCTCCCAATTACTAGTAATGGTATTCCTTGATCTTTCCCCTTAATCCTCATGCTTGTTTATACTTCTAAAATTGAATGAATTTAGTTTGTAATGTTGGTATGTCTCCACTTATGTCTCTGTACTTGGTATGGTACATACTTAGTTCTGAGACTTTCTTGCCACCCTCAATAAAGCTCCCAAGTTACCTACTCTTTCCTGAAGAGAATTAAAAGGGAGTGCATGAGGTTCTCAACTAATGGTTAATCAGGTCTCCTGTTAGTGATTGATTATCAGTGTCACTGTTCCTCTTATCTTTTTAAATAAATGAAGCTGCCAAATCATACTCAGCTCATATACATGAAAACTTGTGTTCCTATTACTGCCACTCTTTCCTCATTCTTTCCCTGTGTTGTGTTCACTCCTTACCATCCTGTTTCATTCTGGTACTTGATTCCATGAGGTGCTGAGCACTCTGGCCCAGATCCAGAAAAGCACCTCAGCATGTAAGTAGCCACCACAGAAGTCAATGGGACTTCTCAAGTGTTTAAAGCTAAGCATGTGTTTAAGTGCGTTTTTGGATTGTTACCAGAGTAGTTAGTACCTCATAGGTTTAAGCTTTTTGGGACAAGAACTGCCATTTATTTTATTTGTACGGTCTCCCAGCTCATTAAGGTAACCAATCCACCTCTAGCCTTTGCACTTCCAGTCCCCTAACACAATGGTTTTCAACCAGGAGTATATGTACCTCTGGGGGTACGTGGAGGTCTTCCAGGGGGTACATCAACTCATCTAGATATTTGCCTAGTTTTACAACAGGCTACATAAAAAGCACTAGCAAAATCAGTGCAAACTAAAATTTCATATAGACGATGACATGTTTATACTGCTCTATATACTAGACGTTGAAATGTAAGTACAATATTTATATTCCAGTTGATTTATTTTAGAATTATATGGTAAAAATGGGAAAATAAGCAATTTTTCAGTAACAGTGTGCTGTGACGCTTCTGTATTTTTGTCTAATTTTGTAAGCAAGTAGTTTTTAAGTGAGGTGAAACGTGGGGGTACGCAAGACACATCAGACTCCTGAAAAGGGGTACAGTAGTTTGGAAAGGTGCTCACTTCAGCAGGAAACTGGGTTGTGGAGGTTATCTGGGAATTTACATTTGACCGTAGGGATAGCTCTGAGTACTAGCATCTCTGTAGCAATATGTCAGCAGCAGTTAGGACTGCTGTTATGGTACACTTCCGGTTTTAAATGTGTAATTATTTTTTACAGACTTCCAGTGGGTCCAAGGAGATGTATGTGAAGTTCAGCTGATGGTGTACAATCCTATGCCTTTTGAACTCAGAGTAGAAAACATGGTATGTATTTTTCCAAATTGTTCTTTTATCATTTTGTGACACAATATTTTTTCAATTCTGCACTGTTCAATTTTCCAGTATTGTTTTTATGTAAAGCAAACTGTTAAAACTATATTCAACTGATAAAGATAAATTCTCAGTCATATAACATTGCCTCATTTAGCCCTTCTCACCTTCTGTACTAGACAACTGATACTAGAAATAAGGCATACATTTTTAACAGTGAGTAATTAACCATTGGAACAATTTACTAAGAGTCATGGTGGATTCTCATTCACTGACAATTTTTAAATCAAGATTGTTTTTTTTTTTAAAAAGATGTGCTCTAGGTATTATTTTGGGGAAGTTCTTTGGCTTGTGCCGTACAGAAGGTTGGACTACATGATCACAATGGCCTTGGAATCTATGAATTATTGCGACAGTGAAATGAAATTCTTTGCCATTCAGAGTGCATGGATGCTTTACAATTACTGACGTACAGATCCCTGAACACTGAGGACTGGCGTATAATGGCTGCATGGTTATTTAAATATCTTATGGTTATTCTTGTTTGCTGGGCAATAACCATATCCTTGACTGAATAACCAGACCTTGAACCCATAGGCTAAGCATCGTCTTAGCCCAGGGAATGATTGTGTCAGAATTATCAGGGCACATCTTCAGGTTGCTATGCTGCTGTGTACTGAACCTCTTTTCATCTCTGTCCTGGTTTCAAACTGGCCTAAGAATTCCCCATCCATAAGGTTGCCTCAACTTTTGACATCCTCCCTAGCTTGATTAAAGATTAACCCCCGCCACACACATCTAAAGCACAAAGATTGAGAGTGGGAGGAACATAGGGGAAGAAGCCATAGATGGTGAAGAGGAGGAGGGACTACAGTAACTCCTCACTTAACATCCTAGTTATGTTCTTGAAAAATGCAGTGTTACTCTAATCCAGTTTCCCTATAAGAATTAATGTAAATAGAGGGGTTTAGGTTCCAGGGAGATTTTTTTTTGCCAGACAAAAGAAGTTATATACATATATAGTATACGTTTTAAATAATTTTAAACAAACAAATACTGTACTCACCAATGATGATTATGAAGCTTGGTTGAGGCAGTGGCGGAGCGGGGTCGGGGTGCAGGAGCTTGCCCCGTTCTGCCCGCTTGCCCGGCACTCTCGGGCAGGAGCATGGGGCAGGGGGAGCCAAACGGCGTTATAAGGGAACATTGCAGGACTTTAAAGGAGTATGTTCTCTAATAGATCAGCGACCTATTAACGAGACCATGTTAACTGGGACGATGTTAAGTGGGGAGTTACTGCATTTAAAAATTCATCTGAGATCTCAAGGACTCCACTTGACAAACTGATATTACCTACTGATCAATTTTATACTTCTATAATCCTACAACTTAAGTCTGTTTAACATACGATTATATATGACATGACATATGTTAGTTAATCGTAACCAGATAATAAACGAGCAATAAACTAAAATCTTTGGCTACACATCATAAAAAATCATTATTTGTTGAAGTCCTTTTGGGTTTCATTTTTATTGTCATCCCTGAGGAAAGCAGACATTCAAATCATATAAGTTCATGACTTCAGTTATTTTTAATTCCCTAGTCAGTGTTCTAAAAGTATATATAGTGCTTTATTGAGGGATGCTGTTGTGAATTTCTGTGGTCTTATCAGTACAAAATAAATTTTTGATTCAGTTGTTCAAATGTGCTCTGGTATTGTACGTGCATTTTTGTGATCCAAAAAGTTTGCATATTATGACAAGAATCAAATATAAATTTCTTGGTCTTGCCATTTGATCAACTAAAAGTTTATGGTTTAATATAAATTTTATGCTTTTCGGTTTAATAATGTATATTGATTTTTTGGTGGTCATCTACAGTTCACCTGACTCCTTCCCATCCATTTTAGTCTGATTTGACACCTGATTCTCCTTCTCATAACAATCACATTCTCTCACCTTCATCCTGGCCAACTGCAGTATTGATGTGCTGTCTGGTGCTTAGCCTCCCTCCTTCTTTGACCTTAAACTCTCAATCAACACATCGACTTATCAAAAGGGCCACTCATTCAACCTTGTTTTCACTAAATGCTACTTGTTCTATGACTTTTCATTTGCCTTTCCCTTTTTGTGACAATCACTTTATCTCCTTCAGTACTGCCCACATGTTTCCCTTCCATTATCCTTCAATCCATCAGTGTGCATGATTTCTCTTCTTCTCCTTTCCCACACTCTCTCCTGTGCTGTCTTTACATATTCTTTTGAATCCTTCTGTTCCTCATTTCCCAACAGCCTAGGGGATCCTACCGGGCTTTGTGTTTCGCCTGCTCTTCTTGCTCCTACACCCTTTCCCTTATCCCTGCCACCTTTAATCTGATAATACATAAATGTACCTCCACTCCTGATCTGATTCCACCCATCCAATCTTGCATCTTTGTCTGTTTCTCTAACATATCCTCGAGGATGTTTTTGCTTTCAGCTTAATATGTCTGAAAGCCTAGAAGCTAGACAAATTCAGACTAGAAATAAGGCATAGGTTTTTAACAGGGAGGGTAATTAAACATTAGGACTACATACCTAGGAATGTAGTGGATTGTCAATCACTTAAGACTGCATATATTTGTAAAAGAGATGCTGTAGCTCAAACGGAAGCTATATGAGCTTGAAACAGAAATTAACTGGTAAGGTTCTATGGCTTGTGTTGTTCAGGAGGTCAGACCAGGTGGTCATAATGGTTCTTCTGGCTTAAGAAATCTATGAAATTTGAACTGCTTAGACCTCTTTGCTTCCCACCTTTTCTGTTCCTGCTAACAGCAATGCTATCTTCTGTCACTCAGCCACACAATTTGGGCCCCTCTCCTCTTTCCCCACACTTCCAGGTCATGTCTAAATCTTGTTCTGTAACACCTCTAAGATCTGGTCTTTTCCTTGTCTCCACATCGTGCAAATTCTGATTCAGTGAGAGGTTTTGTCAATAGGAAGGTGAATTGCAATACTTGTCACTAGAATGCAGAGGTGGATTAGGTAAAACAAGTTTGTATTGTGAGCCAGAAGGCAGGGGAAATCATAGGCTTGATCAGAGAAGGTGATGTCAGAACACTTATCGGGTACCTAGGGCCAGCCATAGCAAGACAAGTTCTTACAAAAGATAGTACGGACAAACATACACAAACCGAAACAGGAACAAACTAAAAAAAACAAACCAGCCTTCATGATATCCACTCGGATTATGTTGAGGAGTAAAAATTGTTTCATTAACCTCGGTACTGGGGCCAACTTAGGAATGAATGTCAGTGTCCTGGATGCACATTTGAAATTCTAGGTGTATACTTTGCTTAGTCTCAAGAAACTCAAATTCTGTCAAAACTTGCCCAGCGATGATAAGCACCCCAGCTCCTACCCCTGCTGCAGTTGCCAAACCCTCCTCTGCCTCAGTGTTGCAAAATGCTACCACAGGCCTTTGTAAATCTTATATGGCACAGCGTTCTACAAAATCTGGTGTTTTAAAAGAGGTTTCTGTTGTTGAACTCTGCTGAGGCCTAATATTAGAATAGTTTGGAGAAACACTCGGGGGGCTAAGTTCCCTAAGAGTGTAGCATCTTTATTGTTTTCTTTGATATTTATTAGTTTTCACATTGAAGACAAATGCATGTTTATACGAGAGGCTCGGAAAATTCTGGGATCTTACTGGATAAATGTAATTTTCTTCTCTTTATGGTGATAGTTACAAGATTAATGGATTGAAAATACTCTTGTTTACTTGAGCTGATCAGTCAGACATACAGAACTTGTCCTGGAAGGTGCTTAGTTCTAAGAAGACTAACAAATACAAAGAAACATTTGATATAAACTATTTTTAATGATTGTATGTTGGAAAACAGCACATGTATGGCTAGAAAATAGTTTGAGAAATATATATTAATATAATTTAAGTAACTTTAAAAATGGCTAATTCATACCATTCAGCAGCATACATTTTAGAATCAGTCCTCATATTTCACTCTCTTGTAACTGGCATAGAATGTGGTTTATTTATTTAATGGACAAGAATTTAATGGTTATGAATCTACTGTAAATTTGGAAATCACATTTCCATCCAAAAGCTTTTTATGTACTATTGTTAAAAATAACCTCTACAGTTATTGTGGCTTTTCTTTTTGTCGACTTTGTGTTAACAGCACGTTTGTGGTCAGTTTCACAGTTTGATGATGATCGGTTGCATCTATTTCACACACTGCTCTTGGGGGAGTACACGTCTATGCATTTTTTTCCCCCACCCTCTGTGAGAGGGTTTTTAACAGTAACAACTACATTGATGAGGTGTAGTAGGCAAGTATGTACGAAAAGAACAAAGGGAAAAGATAGGTGTTCTTTATTTATTTGTCAATGTTAATCTAAAGATTTCTAAGCACTAGAGGGCAATGTTGGACAAATATTGTTGAGTTCTACTAATGGCAAGTAGCAAAATATCAGACTTGTCATTTATACATGCTAGATATGTCGTATTGTGATGCTTATCTGTGTTGATTTAGATTTAACGTTAAGCATCTTGGCTTCAGGCTTAGTGTTGGAACTCTTATGCACAGTAAGGTTTATTTTAGTTGTTTTCTTTGACTGAAAAATCTTTTACCCTTTTCCTATGGTCTTTGTACTTAAACACTCCAAAGTTGCACCAGATAATGGCACATAATGGTGGCAGTGCCTGATGTATGATGATACACTTGAAGCTGCTTATCTCTTACACTGTGACAGTCTCTTCCTAATGCTTATTTTGCTTCTCCCTTCGTAACTAATGGTAGTTCTGTAGAAAGGTTATTAGATTCAGATAATGTTTAAGAATTAAGAGTCTTAGAATGAGGCTGCACAACCACTGCATTATAACAGAAATATGTTGCAACGATTGCTAGTTTGATTTTTATCAACACAGTGTAATTTTGGATACCATGTGTCAAATTGAGATAGAGACAACGTGGGTGAGGTAATATCTTTTATTGGACCGACTTCTGTTGGTGAAAGAGACAAGCTTTAGAACTTACACAGAGTTCTTCAGGTCATTTTGAGATAAGCTTTCTTTAAAAACAAAAAAAACCCCCTAAAACTAAGCTCTTTCCTGTACTGCTCTATAGTTAAACAGTCTGTTGTTCCTCTTACGTCAAATAATTTAGTATTCCCATTTAATTTTAGCAGTTTTTCACCTGTCACATTTTATTCAGGTTGTTGCCGGCACCCAGTGCCGAAAGGCAAAACAACAGCAGGGGTTCGTTACCCGGTATGCTTCACTCAATAATCACAACGGGGTGGAGAAGCAGAAAAGTTTATTTGCAGCTGCAAACAAGGTACAGGGAGAATAGAATCTCAAATCCTGCACAGCAGAGCAGGTCATTACACACACTTTTATATTCCTTAATGCTACTGCACTACACATCAGCCAATTAAAACTTTGCACAAATACTCTGCCTTCCTTATATGGGTTACAACAATATTTATTTCCTGTAACCTCTAACAAGCATTCCTAGCAACTTAAATAACCAGCACATTCTGTCTGGCCTTGTAGTTGTTTCTCTCCTATTATCTTTAACTTGGCGTCAGCAAACCTTACACTATAAGGCGTTATCTGCGACTGCAACATTGTTTTAGGAGCAAAAGAGCTTACTCAAACCAGCCAGGCCTGAATTCTATTAAGGGGGGTTAAGAAGAAGCCCTTAGGCCTTCAGCAGGAAGACCTCCTCGACCCTTATGGCCTTCCATCCCCTCGACTTAACTAGTGGCCATGCCCTGGGGTCTCCAACAAGGTGGTTATTAGGGCTGTCAAGCGATTACAAAAATTAATCGTGTCATTAATCACGTGATAAAAAAATTAATCACGCTGTTAATAATAGAATACCATTTATTTAAATATTTTTGGATGTTTTCTACATTTTCAAATATATTGATTTCGTTTACAACACAGAATACAGTGTGTACAGTGCTCACTTTATATTTTTGATTACAAATATTTGCACTGTAAAAAAAAAATACTATTTTCCAATTCACCTAATACTGTACTGTAGTGCAATCTCTTTACCATGAAAGCTGAACTTACAAATGTAGAATTATGTCCAAAAAGTGCCTGCATTCAAAAACAAAACAATGTAAAACTTTAGAGCCTACAAGTCCACTCTGTCCTCCTACTTGTTCAGCCGTCACTCAGACAGAAAAGTTTGTTTACGTTTGTAGAAGATAATGCTGCCTGCTTCTTGTTTACAATGTCACCTGAAAGTGAGAACAGGCGTTGGCATGGCACTGTTGTAGCCGGCGTCGCAAGATATTTACGTGCCAGATGTGCTAAAGATTCATATTTCCCTTAATGCTTCAACCACCATTCCAGAGGACATGCGTCCATGCTGCTGATGGGTTCTGCTCGATAACAATCCAAAGCAGTGTGGACCGACGCATGTTCATTTTCATCGTCAGAGTCAGATGCCACCAGCAGAAGGTTGATTTTTCTTCTTTGGTGTTTCGGGTTCTGTAGTTCCCGCATCTGAGTGTCGCTCTTTTAAGACTTCTGAAAGCATGCTCCACACCTCATCCTTCTCAGATTTTGGAATGCACTTCAGATTCTTAAATCTTCAGTCGAGTGCTGTATCTATCTTTAGAAATTTCACATTGGTGTCTTCTTTGCATTTTGTCAAATTTGCAGTGAAAGGGTTTTAAAAATGAACAGCATGTGCTGGGTCATCACCCAAGACTGCTATAACATGAAATATATGGCAGAATGTGGGTAAAACAGAGCAGGAGACGTACAATTCTCCCCCAAGGAGTTCAGTCACAAATTTAATTCGTGCATTATTTTTTTAACGAGCGTCATCATCATGGAAATACGTCCTCTGGAATGATGGCCAAAGCATGAAGAGGCATATGAATCTTTAGTGCATCTGGCACGTAAATACCTTGCAACGTCAGCTACAGCAGTGCCATGTGAACACCTGTTCTCACTTTCAGGTGACATTGTAATTAAGAAGTGGGCAACATTATCTCCCGTAAATGTAAACAAACTTGTTTCTCTTAGTGATTGGCTGAACAAGAAGTAGGATTGAGTGGACTTGTAGCTCTAAAGTTTTACATTGTTTTGTTTTTGAGTGCAGTTATATAACAAAAAACCCCTACATTTGTAAATTGCACTTTCATGATAGAGATTGGACTACAGTACTTGTTTGTATGAGGTTAATTGAAAAATACTGTTTCTTTTTTATCGTTTTTACAGTGCAAATATTTGTAATAAAAATAATATAAAGTGAGCACTTTACACTATGTATTCTGTTTTGTAATTGAAATCGGTATATTTGAAAATGTAGAAAAACATCCAAAAATATTTAATAAATTTCAGTTGGTGTTCTGTTTAACAGTGGGATTAATTGCAATCAATTTTTTTGAGTTAATCGCGTGAGTTAACTGTTTATCGAGAGCTCTAGTGGTTATATTTTAGGGGTCATAATAACTTTAATTTTAAACTTGGCTCTTCTTTTTATTGTTTTACAAAGGTGGTTAAACTGGGAGCAGGATTCAAAAGGCTTTGTAAACGTAGGGGCTGTGAAAGTGTCAGGAATATAAAATGAGATGCACGCATGCAGAGTTATGCACCACAATTTGTTCTAATAGTTAACATTTAAAGACTGTAAGGATGACCATGATATAGATGCCTTAAAGAGACTGAAAATAAGTTAGCCTTTTGTTTTTAGGAGAATCTTCTGGAATTCCCCTCTTACTTCCTCCCTCATGGTGGCTCAGTGTCACAATTAACCTGTTTTCTGATGGATAGCTGCTATCCCAACACAACTCATTACAGCCCATGCTGACCATTGGCCAGAAAAGATTAAGTAAATGATACAAGTTACGGCTTCTGCTATGCTCTCAACTAGTGGTTCCAAAACTTTTTACTAATGCAACAAACCAACTGTATTTTGTCTTTTTTGAGGATCCACCATTATATATATGCTTCGTATGTGTGCATGCATACACATTATTATTATTTGAATCATAAAATATTAGGGTTGGAAGAGACCTCAGGAGGTCATCTAGTCCAATCCCCTGCTCAATGCAAGACCAACACCAACTAAATCATCCCAGCCAGGGCTTTGTCAAGCTGGGCCTTTAAAAACTTCTAAGGATGGAGATTCCACCACCTCCCTAGGTAACCCATTCCAGTGCTTCACCATCCTCCTAGTGAAATAGTGTTTCCTAATATCCAGCCTAGACCTCCCCCACTGAAACTTGAGACCATTGCTTCTTTTTCTGTTGTCTGCCATCACTGAGAACAGCCTAGCTCCCTCCTCTTTGGAACCCCACCCCGCCTTTCAGGTATTGAAGGCTGCTGTCCTCTCACTCTTCTCTTCTGCAGACTAAATAACCCCAGTTCCCTCAGCCTCTCCTCATAAGTCATGTGCCCCAGCCCCCTAATCATTTTCATTGCCCTCCGCTGGACTCTCTTCAATTTGTCCACATCCCTTCTGTAGTGGGGGGACCAAAACTGGACACAATACACCAGGTGTGGCCTCACCAGTGCTGAATGGAGGGGAATAATCACTTCCCTCGATCTGCTGGCAATGCTCCTGCTAATACAGCCCAATATGCCATTGGTCGTCTTGGCAACCAGGGCACACTGCTGACTTATATCCAGTTGCTCATCCATTGTAATCCCCAGGTCCTTTTCTGCAGAACTGACGCTTAGCCAGTCGGTCCCCAGCCTGTTGCGGTGCATGGGATTCTTCCTTCCTAAGTGCAGGACTCTGCACTTTTCCTTGTTGAAGCTCATCAGATTTCTTTTGGCCCAATCCTCCAATTCGTCTAGGTCACCCTGGACCTGGACCCTATCCCTACCCTCCATTGTATCTACCTCTCCCCCCAGCTTAGTGTCATCTGCAAACTTGCTTAACTCCAGCACCTTGTTAGCCCTCCAGCCCTCTGTTCCTTCCTCCCCACCCTTAGTCTGAAACTGGGCGATGTGGTCATTTATATATACATTTATAAACCATTATTCTGTTATCACATCATTCAGGGCGGATGCAAGTTTTGTTAGGGGCGGTCCTGCCGTCCTTGTCTAGTAGACTCCGAGCCCGGCCTCATGTGGTGGGCACTGCCTGTGAATCATCTAAGTGGAACAGACGCTACATCCCCTCGAAGAAGGAAGTTATTTGCTGTAACTGTGGTTCTTTGAGGTGTGAAGCACACATATATTCCACGATCCATCCTCCGTCCCCTCTGCATTGGAGTGTAATCTCTGGGTTTTCAGTGCGAAGTAACTGAGGGAGGCCAGGGTGATGCTGCCACATATAGCCCGGGGAGGGGCTGTGGCCACGAGGCATGAGCACTGCCCTTCTGTGGGTACTGGTAGGCAAAATTCTCTGGCTCTGGTGTGCGCCTAAGTGAAATACATGTCTGCATCACCTCTCGAAGAGGCATAGTTACAGTAAATAACAGTTTTTCATTTATCAGATATACTTAAAACAGGATTTCTACATTAGGGAAAACTTGAAAGAAAAGAAATGCTTATGTAAAAGACTGTTTGTGTTTCCTTTGCTGATTTTGTAGAGTTTTTGGTTAAAAAAAATTATTTCTCATAATCCAGCTTTTCTTTCTAGCTGAGACTGTAATGAAGTTATTCTGTCTTTTATAAGACCAGTTTTTTCTCATGGAAATTGTGATGTCACACATTCATAATTATGGTTTCCCTGCAGGGTCATGTAGTAGAAGCAGATGGTTTCTGAAGGGGACTAGCCTTGTTCTATACACACTAGCCACTCTATGCATCTGATGAAGTGGGTTATACCCCATGAAAACTTATACCCAAATAAATTTGTTAGTCTCTAAGGTGCCACAAGGACTCCTCGTTGTTTTTACTATCTCTAAAGTGAGTTAAAGTAGCAAAAAGGTGGTTGTTCTAAATGAAATTTGAGTTTTAATTTCCCTAAAGCATTTAGAGTTGTTTAAGGAAATAATAAGACTGCTTTATTCTCTTTGGAACAAAATGATCTATTTGTTTGGATTTTATTTACTGTACTGCTTACCCAGGGAGGACCATTTCCTGTGAATTCCCCTCCCCAAGAACTTCCAACTATGTGTATTATAATTGAACCATACTATGAAATTATATAAGTAAGGGTATTAATGAAAATATCACTCACCAGTGGACATGGGGGGAAAAAATAAAATGTTTCAAAACTCAGTGGAAAACAACATTTAAAACAAACATTTTTGAAAGGATTATAGAGTCCCAAATTTAAGAATTGAGGCTTTTGGAACCAATATTGTGAGTAAATTTACTTAATCGGAATGATTTGCTGACAATATTCACCTAAGTAGTAAAGAGGAGTGGATTGCCCCTTCAAGCACAACCCTTCCAGACATGTCTATGGCAAAAAAGTAGATGAGTGGATGTAATAAGCTTTTTTCAATGGCTGCACTTGGAGCTGCTGTGGAAGGATGTTAGAAGACTGACTAGTAGGAAGGAACTGCCTTTTCCTAGCTTTGGAAGCTTTGCAGGAGGAATATTGGAGAATCTTGACCTGATGTCAGATCACTGGGACTAATTTGCACAAGATGATAACCAAGACATCTGCTAAACTGGATAAAATTGGGGGATGGGGAAGATAAATTCTTTCAAAATGTATAGCAGTTGAAGAACAGATGGCTGTGGTCCAAATTAGGTTGAGCCAAGTTTTATGTTGTGCCTGAGGAGATTTTGGGCAGATAGAATAATTGAGCTGTGGAAAGTAAGGTCTGAAAAATAAAGCTCCTAAATTTAATGGCAGAACTAGAGCTGTATGGAGAGCTTTCCACCATCCAAACCCCGGAGAACACATGGAGATCTGTCAGAGCTTTATTGACCAGACAGCAATCAATAAGATAATCAGAGAAGAGTTTCCACGGAATACCTGGGGAACTGCAAAGCACCAGATGCTGAAGTGCGAAACAGAGCTGCTGTGGTTGAGTGCTGCTACATCACAAGACCTGGAGCCACAGAGATCCATTTAGCAGCTGAGACACATTCTGCTATGCTGGAGTTGGCTTCTCGGACTAAGTCTGTATAGTATCTGGGAATGAGCCTGGGTTCATAGATTTATGGTAGTGGGGCTTGTTGTAGCGTGCTAAAAACAGCTGTTGTGGCTCAGGCTGGAGCTCATGTTCGAGCACAACCCCTGCCTAACTTGAGAACCTGAGCTGCACGTCTACACAGCTATTTTTAGTGGATTACTGTGAGCCCCACCACCACAAGCCTGTGGACCGGGACAGGGTTACTTGCTCTCAGATGCAGTGTAGATATTCCCTGGAGGAACTGAACCACCCAGTACCCAAAGGAGCTCAAAGTGTCTGTTAAAGTGGAGAGTGAGAACCGCAAGTGCTGTGAAAAGATAATCTTTTCTTAACTGAGAAAATTCACCAGGTATTGAAGACCCACAGGCTTAGTATCACTCAGTGGAAGTTCATTCAGGTTTTCAGATAAGTCTGAATAATTTTTAAAATTTTTCAAAATTAGGGAATGTCACTAGACTGGGGTAGTGCATGTTACATTTCAGCTAGAGTGATTTTTTTTTACAGGAGAATTACAACATCCTTTAAAAGCAAAACATAGAAGTAATAAATGGTGAGAGATCTTTAACTTGCCACAGCATTAGCAGATTCCATAAAAACAGAAGTTGCATTAAGTAAAAATTATCAGTTTGTTTTATTTCACCAGACTACGCTATTTAAACAATTTGACTATGATATTTGCCACTCTACATTTAAATTACACTTTAGGTCGTGACAGACTTTTCCATTATTTGTCACTATGCAAATTTTATTTTATTTTTTATGTGGTCCTTTGCTTTTGAGGCTTGTCTTCATGCATAAAAGTGATTTATATTTGGAAATTTACTACAATAGATAATCACTGCAAGCATGTTGTGACTATTATAAACAGTGTATTCTAACTAGGCATAATTAACCTATGCCACTACAGTTTAATATTCATCAGAATTTCCATGAAAACTTGTTGCATATTGATTCAATCTAAGGTGAAATTTTAATTGAACTTAATTATAGGATTTCTTTTTTTTGGTCCTATCTTTCCCACAAAGGTTTTAATGTTTTAAGTAAAAAGAAAAGGAGTACTTGTGGCACCTTAGAGACTAACCGATTTATTTGAGCATAAGCTTTCGTGAGCTACAGCTCACTTCATCGGATGCATACTGTGGAAAATACAGAAGATGTTCTTATACATACAAACCATGAAAAAATGGGTGTTTACCACTACAAAAGGTTTTCTTTACAAAAGGTGGGGGGAGAGAAAACCTTTTGTAGTGGTAAACACCCATTTTTTCATGATTTGTATGTATAAGAACATCTTCTGTATTTTCCACAGTATGCATCCGATGAAGTGAGCTGTAGCTCACGAAAGCTTATGCTCAAATAAATCGGTTAGTCTGTAAGGTGCCACAAGTACTCCTTTTCTTTTTGCGAATACAGACTAACACGGCTGTTACTCTGGAATGTTTTAAGTAGTCTATTACATTTATGCTTATATGGATTTGATTTGTTTTGTAGGCATTCAGCTTTTAGAATATATCTCTAAACATTGTTTTCCAGTTTTCATATTTTGTGTGTGTAACTGGGTATTTTGTTTTATAGTTATGTAACTATAGTTAGAATATAGTTATATATTCCTGTAACTGTAAAACAAAACAAAAACAGGAAAGAGTGGCTCTCAGTTGAGATTCATAACAGATAAATGGGAGTATACTGTACTATTTGTTAATCTGAAACACTATTTTTTGAATGTCTGCATTAGCTGCGGAGGGCATGTATTTCATGCTGGAAGACAAAGGGATTTGGATAATGCAGAGATTCAGATGAAAAAGGGAGAGACCCTGGCCAGGATGGCGAGGCGGGAGAGGATGACAAACCCCCAGCTGTGCCGGAGGCCGCCTGCTGCTGCATGGCTCCTTTGGCTGCGCAGGGAGTCCTCTGCAGTCCTGCCATCATGGGAATGAGTGAACAGGGCCAGGGCATTGGAGCTACAGAGGGCTCCCTGTGCTGATAGGGATTAGGTTTCAGCAGCCCTGCGCCAGTGTGGAGAACCCCTGCAGCTCCGGTCATGGGAGCAAGTGAGTGGGGCAGAGCAGAGACCCAGACCAAGACTTGGAGGAGGAGTCCTGGCAACAGGGGAGGTCACCCCGCTGATGAATGGCTCCTGCCCTCTCCATTATCCAAACTCCCAGTTATGCGAATAAAATCTGTGTCCCCTATGCTGTTCAGATAATCAGGTGTATACTGTATTTAATATTTATAATTGAAATGTGAAATGTATTTGACAGCAAATGAGTGCACGGTTCTCTACAAGTACAACTGATGTAGTTTTAACTTTGGCAGGACTGTTGCACATTTAGGATTGTTATCTTAAGCTTGCCCCGTCTGAGGCCATGTTTAGGCTACAAACTGTGGTCAACAGAAGTTAATTTGATGTATAGCTGCCCAAATTTGAATATTGCTCAGAGGCATGTGTGCTTGGCTGCTTTTGCTGTTGCTGTGTCCGCTCACCAGGAATGCTTGTATTGCTGCAAAGTGCGGTGCACCACGGGTGGGTGTCTCAGTGTGCCACACATCAGTTCTGGATTGCTAGTGGTCAATAGGAAATCATTTTGGAGTTGGAAAAAGTAAAGTGGGAGCATTTGTTATGCAAGCATGTAGGGCCATTAATAGTCTCCTGATGCACAGGACTTTCACTCTCGGTAATGTGCAGGATGTAGTGGATGGTTTTGCAGCAATGGGGTTCCTGAACTGCATTGGAGCAATAGAGGCACACACATTCCTGTTTTGGCACCAGCCCACCTTGCCACAGGGTACATCAACAGAAAAGGCTATTTTTCTATAGTTATGCAAGCATTGGGGGCTAACCGGGGACACTTCACCAATGTCAATGTGGGCTGGTCGGAGCAGCTTATCTATGTAAACACAATGCTCCGCATGGCCCCTCCATCCCCACCTAACTCAACAGGAGAATGAAAATCAGATGCCAACTCTACTTCTGTTCATGGTACCTGTACCTTTTCTCGTATGAGTAAACAATGACAAATTGATACTTTTGTCTTGTTAACTTGCGAATGGACTGGGTATAATCTTTAAATTTAAACATTGTAAGGAAAAATGCATGCACACACTTGCCTGAGTTCACTTTCCCTTCATCAGGCTCATCCGCATTCATCTGGTGGGACTGACTAGACTGTGGCAGAGTCTCAAATGTGTACTGGCTTGCGGTATGTCTGGAGTCCCCTGCCCTGTCGCCTTGCTCTTCCTTCTCACTTTCACAGTGGGGGGTCTCTGTCTTGGTCTCTGCCAAGGATTGCATGTAGTTCATTGTAAAAGTGCTAGGTCTGCAGGGCAGCACCAGGTCTGTGGTGGGCCTTGTGGTTCCCTGGTGAATTTTGCTTTCACACAGCACTTCTGCTGATCCCTGTCGTACCTGTTACCCTGCATCCCCTGTGCAATATTCTTGTAGTTGTCCATGTATCTACGACTGGTCTGTGGCAGTGCTTGCACAGCGTCATCTTTGTACAGGGCCAGGAGATCCAGTACTACTTGTCTACTGCAGGTAGGAGCGCACCTAGTAGATGGAGCCAGTATGGTCGGTTGGACAGTTGCCCGCAATTAGAGTATGCCGCTAGGTGTGCATTCCAAGGTGTGCAATTAAGAAAGGGAATTTCAAAAACATGTGAGGTAGTAGTATAAAATTCTGACCAGAGCGGTCACTGTCTCTGGGAATGGGGCATTGTGGTACAGCTGCTAGAGGACTGTTAGGATCCGCATAGGTTATGCGGTGTCTACACTTGAACTGTGTTGACCTCAGTAGGTTGACTATGACTCTACACTGTTCAGGGAGGTGGTTTTACTGTGTCACTATAATGGGATGCTTGTGTCAGCTGGAGACAAACTTGAGTGTAAACACATGCACACATAAAGTCATCCTAACTTTGTAGTGTAGACCAGGCCCCAAGTTAGTAATGACAGTATTTTATCTACTGTGATATCAGGCATTCTCCAGGGGCTTTATTTGGCAGGAAGACCTGAACAATTGTATATTACAATTGATAACATGGACATTCTCTAGTTAACTAAGGAACGCCTTCCTTTCAGCTTCAGTGCGGCAGAGATATAGTCTCAGTATTTGTTTTCTGTAAAACGAGAATTTCTTGCAAGGTGTAAAACTTCAGTCTGGGAGTGAGACCCAAGAACCCCTTGATGCCAGCTGGCAGAAAGCATAGGGGGTGCATAACATTGTATAGGGATCCCCTCAATTTGGTATCTGCATAATAGTTCACCAAAGGGTGACATGAAGTCTCTGCCCAAAACCAGTGCTCTGTATTGTCATAATCATAAAATATATGTATGGATAATATTTAAGGAGTTAGATATCTATATGAAAAATTATGCTCTTAAGGTGTTGGAGTAAAGGCAGGTCACAGGAGGTGATATACCTCCAAAAATGTTTTTTATAGGCAGACGGTAACTGTCACCTCTCTCCCTGTGTGCCCATTTGTGTATTGCATGCCTCATGCTGCATGCCTATTCGCATATTAAGCCAGCTGCGAATTGAGAGATAGTGAAATCTGCAGGATGAAACAAACAGGGGAGTGTCCTGTTTATGAATAAAAACACAGGATTGCTTTGAGATATCTTGGAGTGGAGATAAAGACACTGAATCCTTTACCTGTGGGAGGCAAACTGGCAGTGTGCAGGTCTCATGGAAAAAAGGGTCACAGCCAGCCTGACTGTAAAGCACTGCAAGGATTTTGGGAGCCCAATATCCTAGATATGAAAGTACCTTGTTAATTAAGCCTGGACTGTAGAATGCTTATGATTCTTTTATATGTAACCATTTGTTTCCAATATTTTTACATGCTACTACTTGTATCTCTATGCTTTGTTAAATAGACTTCTTTTTGATTTCACTATAAATGAATCTAAATGTTGTGAGTTAAGTGGGGCAATGACCCGAGGTGAAACTGGTAAACGGGATGTACTGCTTCTTTGGAAGCAATGGATTGGTGAATACTGTGAATGTCGAGTGGATCAGGGGTTGGCCACTTCCAGGGGTGGCAGGTTTGTTGAAATTTTGGTGGTGCTCAGGACCCCCCAAACTCTGCCCCCCCACCTGTCTAAGGCTCCAGGAGGGAGTTTGGATGGGGGGAAGGAGGTCTGGGGTGCAGGCCCTGGTCAGGGGATTGGGGTGCAGGACAGATGAGAGGTTGGACTCTGGGAGGGAGTTTGGGTGTGGGAGGGGGTCGGGGTGCAGGCTCTGAGAGGGAGTTTGGGTATAGGCCCTGGGCTTGGGCAAGGGGTGGGGGTGCAGGCTCTGGGCTTGGGCAAGGGGTGGGTGTGCAGGAGGGGGTGAGGGGTGCAGGCTCTGGGGCAGAGTTTGGGTGCTGGCTTTGGGCTGGGGCTGAGGGTGCAGGCTCTGGGAGGGGACAGGAGGGAGTGCGGAGGGAAGGGGTCCAGGCTCTGGAATGGAGTTTGGGTGTAGGCTCTGGGCTTGGGCAAGGGGTAGGGGTATAAGAGGGGGTGAGGGGTGCAGGCTCTGGGAGGGAGTTTGGGTGCAGGAGGGGATGTGTGGGAAGAGGGTGAGGGTGCAGATTCTGGGACGGAGTTTGGGTGCTGTGTGCAGGCTCTGGGCTGGGACAGGAGCTGGGGGTGCAGGAGGGGATGAGGGGTGCAGGCGCTGGGACTGAGTTTGGGTTCAGGCTGGGGGTGGGGGTGCAGGCTCTGGGAGGGAGTTTGGGGATGGGAGGCTGGGCAGAAGGAGGGGGTACAGGCTCTGGGAAGGAGTTTGGGGGCAGAGGGAGAGGCTTCAGGCTCTGGGAGGGAGTTTGGGGGCCAAAGGGGGGGGCGGTGCATGCTCTGGGATGCGATGGGGGGGGGTGCAGCGCTTACCTGGGGCTCCTAAGCAGGTTAGTCCTGGAGTCTCCATGTGCTGCTACCCCCAGGCACTGCCCCCGCAGCTTCCCATTGGCTGCAGGGGCATATGAGGCAGGATACAGACCCACCCCACCCAGGGGCTGCAGGGAGGGGCCGGCAGCCATGTGGAGCGAGCAGGGAGGAAGCAGCTCAGCTCCGCTGCACTGCTGGTGGTGAGTGGGGGCACTGGGCTGTTTTAAATGGCCCGGGGAATGCGTGGAAGGTGGGGCCAAAGGAGAGACCCGTCCCCAAACATTGCTGAAGCTGGGCTCTGGGCCAGGAATATTCCTGGTGCCCAGGCACCACAGGCCCATAGGACTCGCTGCCCATGGACACTTTAGGGAATTGCTTGGAGGGCTCGAGGGTTGGAGTGTGCATTTCTAAATTGTAGTGTCACAGTGGTGCCTGTGAGGCTTAGAGGGGAGTGCTTGTGTTGTCTGTGGCCGGTGGAGCTGGGAAGCTGACACACATTAGTCACAGACAAGGCTTCTTCATGCTAAGTGCAGCTGGTGGCAAGGTGCCTCATAACTCTGGGTACCCCTAGGAAGCTTCACAGAGTGTGGTTGAAGGTAGTCCAATTGCTTGCTATTCAGAACAGTTCACTTGTTCAAAATTTCATGATCAGTATTGGCAGAGGATCTCTTTGATTGCCTCACAGTATGGTACAGGATCATATATTATATTTTATACTTGTTTGCATATTATACCAATTAAAACCTATTTAATTAAGTAATAAACATATAAATCTCCCTACGAGATATTTATGTAAATCTATATGTAATCTGCATTAGTAGCTTCACATACAGATACATAAATAGTTGATACCATGGACCAGATTCAGCAAATCCTGACCTCAGTATGAGTAGTGTTTGTTGAAGACTTGCAGGAGTGGCGTCTAATGCTGAACTCCCTTTCCCTTTCTGTTTTCTTAATGAGGTAACAGATAAGCAATTTTTTTTAACGTTAGTGTGTCTCGTATGACTCATCATTTATCTCATGTTATAGATAGGTATGCATGCATGCCACCTCAAAGTAGTAAATTACACTAATTGACAAACAGAAGGTAAGGTCACTGCCCCTAAGCATTTATAATCTATGAATTATCAGGATACATTAGAGTTGGCGTTGAATCCTCATAAAATAAAATAAAAACTAGAGCTTAAAATAAGATAGAAGTAAATTAAATATTCTTGCAGAGCACTTAGTGAGGTGAGAGGTGAAGGAATAGCAACTGGAAAGAGAATATGGGCAAATGTCTCATGATATGGAGATGGATATTGCTGAGCTGAAGTTAATGTGGTTACATTTCGCATCAAAAAGTGGCTTATAGAATGCCCGATATACAGTGAAAGGATAGGAACATAGGAATGTCCGCTCTGGATTAGACCTGACAATGGCCTGTGTCATATGCTTCAGAGGAAAGTGTAAGAACCTTGCAATTAGCAGAAGTAGATTAATCTCCTCCCTACATTAGGACTCATCCTGATCTCTACTGGTTACTTTGGTTTAAGCCCTGAAGCACAAGATTTAATATTCCGTCCACAAAGTTTATTATAATTAATTATAGCAACTTCAGATGTTCTTGGAATCCATGTCCAATCCCTTTTTGAATCTTATTAAGTTATTGGTCTTAATGACCTTTTGTGCCAGTGAGTACCACATTTTAATTATATGTGTGAAAAATGTTTCCTTTGGTCAATTTTGAATTTCCTACCTTCTAACTTCATTGAATGTACCCTGATTCTTACATTAGGAGACAAGGAGAACAGAAGTTCCCCATCTATCTTGTCTAGATTGTTCATTATTTTATCTACTTTTATAAAATCCCCTCTTATTCATCTCCTTTCTAAAGTAAAGAGTCTTACTCTGTTGCACCGAATAGCTTTTCTCCTCATTCATTAAGAATGGTTAATGCTCCCCACTTATAGAATTCAGAAGTGGGCCAGAATTCTTGTTGAAGGCTACAGGTTTAAGCTCTGCCTTTCAGCTCAGGCCATTGTGAAATTTTCTCTGCTTGACCGTGGAACAAGTTGGTGGTACAGTTTTTTTTCTTAACCGGTGTTTTTTAACTCCTTTATTTCCATGCAGTTGCAACTTAGTCTTCTTCTTTCTCTTTCCGTGGGCTGGATGAATAGCAGCATGGTGGTTTCAACTGTCTGGATCAGCTGCTGCAGCACCTCCCTGGTGGAGTAGTCTACCCCCTTTAAGTCATGGCAGAACTGTCACACAAACACCAGGCTAAATCCAAGAGGTGTTTCCTACTGGAGGCATTACATTTACAGGCTTCCTTTTCCCAGCCAGCCATAACACTGCCAGGTTATGGGTCTCAGAGTTTGACTCTTCATCTGGCCTCAAGTATTTGACTCTAATGCAGAAAAGCCTTGTCAGGAGCTTCTGAATTTTTGGGGAAAGAGTTTAAGGATGAGGAGGAAGCTATCTGGCCTAGCTCTGAGGTAAGTCCTGCAATAGACCTGTGCTGGAGGAGAGAAATCTCCTGAAATAATCTGAAGTTCCCCTCGGATACTGAAGTGTGTCCTCATCTCCAGGGGCAAAGAAGCACAGCTCCTGTATAGCTCCCCTTCCTCCCACTGTGAATCAGGGGATTCTCATGATACTCACAGGTATATCCTGCAAACCCCAGAGACTGCAGGGCCCCAAAAGGCAAGACCAACTATCCCCTTCACAAGGTAGTGATTAAGTATTTGTAATGAGCAAGTGGTTTGCAAATCAGGGATTAAACCCCTTCTCCTTTGCCTTCTCCCCCCCCGAGGGAATATTTGCTAGGGTTTGTCTCCTACACAGAGGCACTTGCAGTGCTCAGTATCATCCGTGCTGCTTCTCCCCCTTCCTGCAGCATATCTGGGCATGCAGAGAAACATGGCCCTCCTGTGGAGATCTATCTCAGGTGGAATTCCTATTAACTGCAGCTGTTCTGGGTTTCAGCTCAAGGACCTTCCAGGGAAAGGGGCTCAGATTTGAGGCAACAGCAGGATGGGAATTGGGCCTTCTGATCATCAGTTTTTCCCCAGCTCTGCCAGAGAAAGGGAACACTCTGAAAGGTGGGAAATGGGTTCTCTCTCTCCATCTCTCCCATGCTTCACAGGCTGGCTCCACTTTAAAGCCTTAAGAACACATCAGGCCATCTGTGACCAGAACAGAAGCACATGAGTAGCACCATCATGGGATTGCAGATTCTGATTTACTGAGTAAAGCCCTGAGTGGTACTAGCTTGCTCCTATAGTACTTGGGTGCTAGCCAGCCTGGGGGAGCAAGCAGGCAGTCTTTCAGGCTTCCACAATCAGTGTGTATGTACCTGTACCCCATCTCTGATGCGTGGTCTCCATGCCAGAATGAATAGTGTACTATCTCCCCCCATACCACAGCTAGAGGAAGAAGTACTACACGTGCATACCCCATCATAGCCACGGAAAAAAGGAGAAAAACAAACAAACCAACCCTGCAGGACTCTTCCAGGAGAGGATGTCAGTGACTTGCAAGGAACTTATTAATAATAATATATCTTCCTACTGAAGCATTATTAGGTTCTTGGTTTCCTGTTGATGCCTCCTTTTGAGGGCATATCAAAATCCAAATGGGGCCATCTGTTTAAACCAAATGTTAAACTGAAAGGTTTATGTAAAAACAAAGATTTCTTAAATTTTGAGAACTCAAGGTTGCTGCAAGCAATAGCTCCACCAAAGAGAGGAATATCGTACATTCATAAATGGGCTTCTTTACAAAGACCCCATAAACCATAAGAAGGCTGGCACACAGCACTACAGTTTCAAAGCCTCAGCTATAGCCATTCAGACCAGAGGTTTTTTTATAGTTAGTAAGGAAGGCCTACTTTGTGGCGAATGAGTGATTTGTCATCTAGGAGTATGATCCTTGTTTGGAGTGGGACATCTCAGGTTCTGTCTTGATATGATTGGTGATGAGGAATGGATTCTAGCTTAGTGGCTACAAGTAACCCATGTTACACTCGTAAACAGCCATTGTTCATCATAAAGAGAGCTCATGCATCCAAACTTACAGCTGAGGTGATACTGCGGAAAAATTAGACACATTAGTAGCTGAGAGGCAGAGAGGCCTCAATCCTCTTTATCAAAGCCAGCATAGCAATTTGTTTGCCACAGACACCAAGGATATCCTAGAAGAGATTATTACCCGGGCAGAGGATAAAAACTGGAGCAGAAACTTCCAAGGAAAAGTAGATAAATTTTAGCGCTTTCAAGTGATTAAAAAAATTAATTGCGCGATCAAACAATAATAGAATATTATTTATTTAACTATTTTTGGATATTTTCTAGGTTTTCAAATATACTCATAGAATCATAGAATATCAGGGTTGGAAGGGACCTCAGGAGGTCATCTAGTCCAACCCCCTGCTTAAAGCAGGACAAATCCCCAGTTTTTTCCCCAGATTCTAAATGGTCCCCTCAAGGATTGAACTCACAACTCTGGGTTTAGCAGGCCAATGCTCAAAACACTGAGCTATCCCTACCCCAAAGGGGAGGGGCTTGGAGAATGCAGGCATCAATCCTGCTACCTCTCGCATACTAAGTGAGCGCTCTACCATTTGAGCTAATTCCCCAATATTGATTTCATTCACAACACAGAATACAAAGTGTACACTGCTCACTTCATATTTATTTTTGATTACAAGTGTTTGCATGGTAAAAAGGCAAAAGAAATAGTATTTTTCAATTCACCTAATACAAGTACTGTAATGCAATCTGTTACGAATATAGATTTATGTACAAAAATACTGCATTCAAAAATAAAACAATGTAACATTTTAGAGCTTGCAAGTCCACTCAGTCCTACTTCTTGTTCAGCCAATTGCTCAAACAAGTTTGTTTACATTTGCAGGAGAAAATGCTGCCTGCTTCTTGTTTACGTTATCTGAAAGTGAGAACAGGTGTTCTTATGGCACTGTTGTAGCCAGCGTCGCAAGATATTTACATGCCAGATGTGCATGCTTCAACCACCATTCCAGGGGGCATGCGCCCATGTTGATGACGCTTGAAAACCATCCAATGCAGTGCAGACCGACACATGTTCATTTTCATTATCTGAGTCATGCCACCAGCAAAAGGCTGATTTTCTTTTTTGGTGGTTTGGGTTCTGTAGTTTCTGCATCAGAGTATTGATCCTGTAAGACTTCTGAAAGCATGCTCCCTACCTCCTCCCTCTCAGATTTTGGAAGGCACTTCAGATTCTTAAATCTTGGGTTGAGTGCTGTAGTTTCTTTAGAAATCTTACATTGGTACCTTCTTTGCATTTTGTGAAATCTGCTGTGAAAGTGTTCTTAAAATGAACAACATGCTCTGGGTCATCATCTGAGACTGCTAAAAACATGAAATATATGGCAGAATGTGGGTAAATCAGAGCAGGGGACATACAGTTCTCCCACAAAGAGTTCGGTCATAAATTTAATTAACACATACTTTTTTTAACTAGCATCATCAGCATGGAAGCATGTCCTCTGGAATGGTGGCCGAAGCATGAAGGGGCATACGCATGTTTAGCATATCTGGCATGTAAATACCTTGCAATGCTGGCTACAAAAGTGCCATGCAAATGCCTGTTGGTGACATTGTAAATAAGAAGACATTTGTAAGTTGCACTTTCAGGACAAAAAGATTGCATTATAGTACTTGTAGGAGGTGAATTAAAAACTATTATTTCTTCTGTTTATCATTTTTACAAATATTTGTAATCTGTAATCAAAATATACACTTTGATTCAATTACAGCACAGAATACGATATATATGAAAATGTAGAAACATCCAAAATATTTCAATTGATAGTCTCTTGTTTAACAGTGCGACTAAAACTGCAATTAATTGTGATTAATTTTTAGAGTTAATTACATGAGTTAACTGCGATTAATCGACAGCCCTAATAAATTTTACTCTTAACAAAATCCTGACCATGACACAGACAAAAAGAGCAGTGGCATATGAGAGCGCACAATTCCTGTACAAGACTTTTCGTTCTGATCAGCCCTTTGTAATCCATGTCTTAAGTGGCTGGTAATAGTCACAGAAAGGCACAGGTCCCATGATATGCACCAGTGCTCATCCATAGATAACAGGCTAATCAGTACCCTGTCCAGAGAAACAGACCCGTTCATAACTAGACAGCTGCTGGAAAGGATTCATAGCTACCAGTTCTTCAAAATGAAAAGCTTTTGATCCCAATGCAGAGAATTGCTCACCCAGAGGTCAAAACAGATATGGCTATAGTTAATATTTGCAAAGATCCAAAACTTCATTGCATCAGTCATTTCTTGAGGGGTCATCAGTAGTCACTTATACCCAATGTCTGGATTGCTAGTGCCATGCATCAGCTTCATCTCCTGAGTGGGTTTCTCAAAATACACCTGCTGAAATTCCTTTGAAGGACATAGAATCGTGCGTTTGATGCAATGTAAAATTAGATGTCATTCTCAGATCACATCCGAATGCCTCTTTGTGGGCAGGTAAGTACAAACAACATGCTGAACACCAACCCAGTTTTCACTGTAGATCCCTTGCATACTCAAGTGCCAAATTTAATCTCAGTGACAAATTAGAGAAATCTGTGACTGGCTTTCTAATCGCAAGTTTTGGAATTAGTTCCCGTACCCATTCAAGAACCACGCTGCTTTTTGTCATGAGGAAAAGATGATTCTTACATCCACTAACCCTTTTGTTCAAGTTAAGTTCCTCTTTCTACAATTTCTAGGAAATAGTTCTACCATGGTTTTGTTTGAAGCTTTTTGTGGCATAAATGGGCATTTCTAGAGCTCCAAAGAAAGATTCCAAGCAAATGGAGTACATACATTTGGTATGTCTTGTTCATCATTTTTTCAAAAATGCCAAGACCTTAAGCCCTCAAAGTCGTTGTAGGCAAGAAGTGAAAATCCTGCAATAGTTGGAATGATAGTAATATCTGGGAAACGATTCACAGAGGTCCCTAGAGGCACTGGGGGAGAAGGGCATGAGCCTTATCACTGGACGATTTCCAAAGTTTTCATTCCTCTGCAATGGCATCCTTTGGTAGAAAGATATTACTGGGTGGTAGGTTCCCTATTATTGCGTAGTTTATAAAGCTCTTGCTTTATATGGGGGAACCTTCCATTCCTGCCTATGTTTCTACGATAATAAACTCTGCTTATCCCTCCCTCTCCCTCTCCCACACATGCTGGTGCGATTCACTGCTCATTCAGATTAGTAATGAATGAGAAGAGAAGCTGTGCAACAGAATGAGAAACTTCTTACCTGATAATATTCCTTCTGTTAGCAGCTTCTCTCAGAATTCAACCCAACCTGGTAGTCTGTTAAATGACCATAATATAAATTGAATTTTTTCTCTAAAGCAGAGGTGGGCAAACTATGGCCCGTGGGCCACATCTGGCCTGCGGGACCATCCTGCCTAGCCTCTGAGCTCCCGGCCAGGGAGGATAGCCCTCAGCCCCTCCCCTGCTGTCCCTCCTCCCTCACAGTTTTAGCTCACCACACGGGTAGCGCAGCTTGCGCCCACCCACCTCCCAGGCTTTCCAATAAACCTGTCCTGCCTGTCTGAGTGGCCTGGTAAGGGGGGGGTTAAGGATAAGGGGCAGGAGGTCCCGGGGGGCAGTCAGGGGACAGGGGGGCAGTTGGATGGGGCAGAGGTTCGGGGGGTGGGGGCAGTCAGAAGACAGGGAGCAGGGGTGGTTGGTTAGGGGGTGAGATCCTGGGGCGTCGGGGGGGTCCCAGGAAGGAGGGGGACAGAGAGCGGTGGGGGGAGGGTTGGATAGGGGGTGGGGTCCTGGCAGGGCAGTTAAGGACATGGGTCCAGGGAGGGGGTGGTCAGGTGACAAGGATTGGGGGGAGGGGTTGGATGGGGCGGGGAGCAGGGGGGAATGGATAGGGAGTGGGATCATGGGGGGGCAGTTAGGGGCAGGGGGTCCCGGGACGGGGCAAGGAGCAGGGGGGGTTGGATGGGTCGGAGGTTCTGAGGGGGGCAGTCATGGGGTGGAAAGTCGGAGGGGGCGGGGCCCTGGCTGTTTGTGGAGGCGCATTCTTCCCTACCCGGCCCTCCATACAGTTTTGCAACCCTGATGTGGTCCTTGGGCCAAAAAGTTTGCCCACCCCTGCTCTAAAGGGGACTTTGATATATGTTGTTTTACGTTAATTTAATACATCATATCAAGTATTCTTAATGCATAATAATTGGTTGCTGGAGTATTTCTACAGCTGTGGAAGAACTCTTTTGGTGGCCTGAGCTGGAGGACAGAGCTTAGCCCTGGAGCCTCCAGCAACAACATTGGACCACCTCCAAATTCCAAGGGTCAGGTACCTCACTTTAAAAATAAAATCACCAAAAAGCTTGGTAGAAAGTTATAAATTAATGGAAAGAGTTAGATAACTAAACGGAACAGCTTCTGTGCTTGTAATCGACATAATTGCAATATAAGTATGCAATAGAAGTAACTCTAGGAGAGGTATTTGTATGTTTCTACCCCTCCAAGACTTCTGTTGCCCCCCTGAAGGAGAGCAGAAAGGAGAAAAAGTCAGCTTTAAAACAGCCCTCTCCTCATTCCAGTCCCTTCTAAAACCCCATATTTTCTGTTTCCTAGGAATGAGTTGATTTTATACAAGGACTGATTTTTTTTTTTTTTTTTTTTAGAGAGTTTTCTTTAATGCAGTCCTCAATAATGAGCGCATCAACAGTGATCTTATTACTGGAACCCTTGTGCTTCCATTTGCATTACATCTAAAATTAGATTTGTATTAGCTGCTTAGGACAGGGATTATATATTTTGTTTGTCCTTTTTTAAAGGTACTAATACTCTGTTACTTACACATAGTAGCTGAGAATGAAGTGAGCAAGAGCCTACAGTGAGATAAAAAGATAAAAAATTACTTTGAAGTACTTCCCTACATAAATATACCCAATAGAATAGTAACTCTTAAATTTGCAGCTAGAAATTATATTGGAAAGTGAGAAATGTAAATGTGGGTACTCTGACCTGGGCAATTAAAATGTGACACCTTCAGGAGCTAGTGAGGCATGACAAGACATTCTTCTTACTTGTAACTTTAATTTTTGTGTATTATATCTGAGTCGAAACCTGCATATGAAATGAGAAGAAAAAGGGGTAAGCTGTAACTCTTATGCAGTATCGTCTATCTTAGGTACTTATATGACCCCCCTCACTGTAGTATCTGAGTGCCTCATAATCTTTAATGTATTTATTCTTGGAATTCTTGCTAAACCAAATACTATTATCCCCATTTTACAGGTGGGGAAGAGGGGCACAGAAAAGCTAAATGACTTGCGTCAGGTTCACAGGAAGTTTGTTGGCAGAGCTCAACACTGCTTATGAGCCACTAACTTCAAGTGAAGTCCCCAGCTAGGATTCAATGCAACGGTAGAGAGGTTTTTCTTCAGAGGATGATAACTTTAACAGGAGTAAGAATACCTCTGATGACAGTACGTGACATTTCCTCTGCACATAGGCTACAAAGGGGTGATTCCTAAATTGATAAATTTAAAATATTTTAATCCTGATGACCTCAGACCCTCAGCAGAAGATTGAAGTAGAGGACCTAAAAATACTGGAGGATTGAGAAATAAACCAGATTATATGGTAAAGAGCTGCCAGTTCATAGCTCTGAAGAATGGGAATCAGGTGGACAGGAAAATTTGCCATACCTGGCTTCGGTCACCATTAGCAGGTGGCATAACCCACGTGGCACTGTTTGGTGCTGTTTTCTAATTCTGATGTGCTCAGTGTTTTAGGAACTGGAGGAGAATTTTGGAAGTGCTTGTATTTCTTAATTTTTTTTTTTTTGTATCTGACATTGAGTGTTGAAGATAATCTATTAAAAAAAGACTTTAATTAGAGTCAATGCAATGAATTTGTGAGATCCGAGGTAAAGCAAATGCAAGTATTCTCTTGTTGTCCAGGTAACGCAGCTATGCCCCAGACTTCACGTTCAAGCTGTTCAGACTTTGAGAATAGTGGAACAAGGAATTTACAAAACACAAAGTTTATAGAAAAAGAGCAGTGATGGTTGCTGTGAATTTATTGAAAGTTTGACAAGATTGGTATTTACATTAATTCCTGTTGTCTTAACTTTTTATTTAAATTCAGCCTCTTACCTCTCTACTGTCCCTGTGGAACTGATTTCAATGCTACTGAGGTTTAATTTAATTTTATTTATTGTATAATTAATGATGTTAGGATGCCTAGCGCCTTGAATAGGCATCATCATTATTTTAAATCTAAATAAATAAAATAGTTTAGTCATTTACCAATGTACCTGTATTCCACACAAATGTGGAGCTATCACTTCTAATATGTTGAAATATTTACATAAAAACATTAGATCCATAAACTGAGATTTTTTTTTTTAAAAAAAAGTAATTCGATAGGGAAAGTAATGCCACATTATTGAAAACTATATCACTTTAAATTTTCTTCCTTTTTTTGGAGCCATTACACATTGTGCCCCATCTATGTGCTTCAGGAAACTGAAGGTTTGCTTAGCATGCACTGAATGTCTGTGTTCTTTTAACTCCCTGTGCATATGTTTTTCTCTCTGCCCAGTAATTTAATTGAGGATAGACATTGGCTGGTGTTGACAGCTTGATTTTTCTGTTCATATTGAAGTATAGATTTAATAGTAATGTCACAGTTACAATTCAGTATAAGTGTAAAACATTGCAGACTACATTATAGAGCCATTTTATTCATTATACCCTGGCATTTATTTTACCTTTAATCCATAAAGTATACCAAATCAGAAAGTACATGGGTATCTGTAACAGTATTAAAAATAAAAACTTGCATATCTTGAAGTGATTCGAGATGAAATATTCAGTTCACTGATTACTAAAAAGTATTACAATTATTTGCAATTTTAAAATGTCTTCAGCAATCCCAGGAATTGTTTATAGTAATTTTTAAAGATTAAAATAATGTAGTACTTTTTAATATATGCTGAAGAAATTTGTGACTTTTTTCCAAGGGTCTCCTGACAACTGGAGTAGAATTTGAATCTCTCCCTGCAGCTCTTTCTCTACCTGCTGAATCTGGCCTCTACCCAGTGACCCTTGTTGGTGTTCCTCAGACTACTGGGCAGATCACTATCAATGGTAAGGATTATATCTTTTACAGTTCTCATCAGGAAAATAGGCACAAGTATCTTAAGGCATTGTGGGTTTTTTTTGATGTAGTAGTTAAATTAATATTTATTTTATATTTCCACAAAGTCAGTATTTAAAAAGAACTTACAAAATGATCCTTCATCAAGAAGGTAGTTCTACATAGAATGAGAAAATAACCCGTGATTCTAAGAAATACATCACTTTTGTTTAGATGTGTGTGTTCATTGCTGTTACTACATTAAAATGCTAAATCTGAGGGGAAAGGGAAAGCTAAATAACTGAATAGTCTACTGTATTAGCAAACAATGGTGTTAAAATGCTGGTCTGTCTACACCTGTACTCCTAGCATTGCTAGAATATAAGTTCCCAGAATATCAGTTCATGACTATATTTTTTAAAAATGCATGAAAATCGTGGACTGTTACTTCCACAAAAGACAAAAGTACAGGCGTAAATGCATAACATTTATCTATACAATGTGATACGTTATACTTACATAGTCTTTCTTAGGAGGATTTGAAAATGCTTTACAAAGTTTGTCTCTTACCACCTGTGTAAGATATTTTCATAGGAGAGGTTGTGATTTGGCCTAGTTAATTTCCTTTCAGAATCTGGTCCCTAACATGGTGATGATTAAATCAATAAAAATTTAAATTAAAACATTTTTTAAGTTTTAAAGTAAACCTACTTAACATTAAATTTGAAATTATGAAAACCTAATTGAAGGCTTTATCCTATTATCTATTAAAATCATTTAAAATAAATAAAAATATGCTGTATATGTTTGCTGCTGAAATTTAAAATAAAGTCAAACCACTGAACTGATAAAGGTCACTGGCTAAGGACCTGGAACCAGAGTTTGTTGAAGTACTTTTGAAGACTGTTCTTCGTTTCAGTTTGTTCAACCAGTTCAGTTCAATGACTAAATAAAACCTAGATGTGAGAAGATGAGATCTACTAGTTCTAAAATCTTGAAGCACATGGTGTGACCAGAAAGAATCTGTTCAATTTACTAACTTGGAAAAAATCAGTTAGTTTTAAATGCGAAACATGTTTTGATATACACTTATATACCTAGCACATTTTCAGGTAGACTTATTTAAAAAAAAAATCAAATGCTGTTTTTGTGAATTTTTAATAGAATTCTAATTTTCATCCAAATAGAGCTTGACATGAGTCACATCTAAAAAATTAATCATTTAGTAAATAAGGAATGAATCAGTCACCATTTTCTAACATTTAAAAAAAAAAGTAAAAAAGGAATCTATATAAATCATAGGACTGGAAGGGACCTCGAGAGGTCATCTAGTCTAGTCCCCCGCACTCATGGCAGGACTAAGTATTATCTAAACCATTTCTGACAGGTGTGTGTCTAATCTGCTCTTAAAAATCTCTAATGATGGAGATTCCGCAACCTCCCTAGGCAATTTAGGAAAATAATTAAAGCACAAATAGAAAACAAGATTGAAATTAGTGATTTTAAATCAAGGTTTCCTGCTTGCTGATTTCAATCCTCAATAAAATTGGTCATTTACAGCACTTTGATTTAAATCAATCCACCATCATCACTAAACTTTTGTAATTAATTCCTTCATGAAGCAAATAGTTTCAGGACAAATTGGCTCTTTTCTACCTTGAAATAGGTTATCATACTTCAGTCTTTGGAGTCTTCAGTGATTGTCTTCTGGATAATCTGCCAGGATTAAAGACGAATGGCTGTGCAGTAGAAGTCATTCCGGCTTTGCCAAGGCTGCAGATCAGTACTTCTCTACCAAGGTAAGAAATTGCATGAGGTACAGATTTCATTTTTGATAAACTAGAAAATGGTGCATTGGTTATAATGCTGTTTCTGGCTATACAAATTGCTTATTATAACATGGGTATTTAATCACTGTATTTATACAGTAGAGTCTAATTTAGTGAAGTAAGACGTACATTAAAATCAGAGTGGCTTGAAATTGGGTTTGTGCCCTTATTTGCTCTTTGTGTAGTATAAAACTGAAAAAATTGTCTGAACATTTTTCACTTTTTTTAAAACCCTAGAAATATTAGGAATGTCAAGTCTGGTTTTCCTTGATTTTATTGGTTGACTTAATGTGGTCTCGGAGAGTATATACTGATCTCATACTTGAATCGAAGAGGAGTGATGTTGAGTCTTTAACAAGTTTCTACTAAGTTTTCATTAGGCACTGTTGTTAAATAGGTAACTGTATACAACATTTCGAGTTTGGGCCAGGGTGTTCCTATAATTCCTTTCTGTTTCATTAACTTCAGAGTAGGAGTGTCATTTCATTCTGACTGTCTACTCAAGCAAAGTCTTCAGTATTAAGTTGTATATATTGTTTTTAACCAAGCTGTACGTTGGGCTCACTGTGAGCCCTCATTAAAATGTTATGTTAAAGGTTGCTTCTAGTTAATGGATTTTATTGTAAATGGTTTTATTTTGTGTGTGTCCAGCAAAATTATGAATTTAATCTCCCAGGCTCATTTTTAAGGTGTTATGAAGGTTTCCTTTGAGGATGAGGACTGAGGTCAGGTTTGGAAAGATGATTTTGTGAAAATTGTTCGCCCATAGGTGATTTTGTGTTTAATCATTTTTCTGTATGAGTTTATTTGAGTGTAGTGATTGTCTGGTTTCACCCACATAGTTGTGCCATGTAGTGCAGTGGATGAGGTACACCACAAGTGATAGGCATGTGTAGGATCTTGAAAGGTTAGTTGTAGGTGGGTATTGATCATCGTAGCAGTGGAGGAGATCTGTCTTCAGGTTTTGTATATGTTCAGGCAGGGTCTGGTGCCGCTTTGAGTTGGTCTGTCCTGGTCTGTGGGGAATTAGTTTCTGATGATGAGCTTGGAGAGGTTGGGAATTGTTTGAACCCCAGAAGAGGGGGTTCAGGAAAGATTTCTTTTGGGAAGTGGTCCCCATCAAGTATGGGTTGCAATTATTTAATGATACCCTGGATCATTAAACAATTTAATGCTATACACTAAAAATTGTCTTAAAAAGATGCTGGATATATGGCCTGTTACTATAATCTAACCCACCAATTTCCCCTACACACACACCCCCCCTTTTTTTTTTCTATGACTGCAGGCTTGTTAACGGGCCACATCACCTTGAGTGGTCTCTTAGAATATGCGTTAACTACATATGCTGAACAATCTGTTCAACCTTGTATTTAGCTGTGATACTGTGAGTACCTTTCCCAGATCTGAAGAAGAGCTCCTTGTTTGTCTCTTTTACCAAAAGAGGACAGTCCTATAAAAGATATTACCTCACCTGTCTTGTCTCTGAAACATACATAGGGTACTTGAGTGTCAAATATAGATACATATTCTGAAATACCTTAAAAACCTACTGTGAATACATGATTTTCTGTGAAGGCAGCCTTTTCATAATGATTTAACAAACAAGGGTGTTAAAAGTATATGTGAATTTTAAATTACAGAACTCATAGATTTACCAACTATTAATCTCAATTCCTTTTGCCCTCACACCCTTGTTCTCCTCTGTCTCCTTTCCATCAATATGAAGAATTTTCAGTTTCCTCAAAAAACCGTAACCCCGTCTCTCTCTCTTGTCCTGTAGTCCTTCTCCCATCAATTCTAAAGCTCCTTTAATAGTCAATTTACATTCACTGTTTGAACTCCTCTCATCAAAATCCCTCCAGGATCCACTCCAATCTGTCTTATGCCCTCTACACTCCTCTGAAGTTGCATTTACCAAGTTCTCCAATGACCTCTTCCTAGTTTAATTTGAAAGTATTTACCCTATCCTCCTTGATCGTCGCACTACCTCAATACCATACAACATCTGTTAATTTCAATAATTGACTGATATGATGCATTTGCTGTTGCAGAAATTCTTGGAGAATCATTTGGAGAAATCTTATCTCTGAAAATTCATTTTCAGAGAAAGATATTTTTCCTAGAGTATATTAAAACCTTGGTGAATAAATCATCCACTTTATTTTCCATTTACCATATGAAACACACTTAAACCATTATTTCAGAAATCTTCAGTCATTTAACTTGTTAGTAATAGTCACTTAAGCAAACAGCTTCTTTCTGAGTGAACTCCTGGTGACTATACAGTCAGTCACTACTGCTCTCCTCTTCTTCTTCATGTATAACGTAGTTGAAGTCTACGTGCTTAGATCTACTTACCCCGGTGTCTTCGCTGTGGTAAGTCGACGGCTGACGCTCTCCCGTCGACTCTGCCTGTGCCTCTTGCCCTGGTGGAGTACCGGAGTCGATGGGAGAGCGCTTGACGTTAGATTTATCACATCTAGACTAGACGAGATAAATTAAGCCCCCGCTGGATCGATCCCTGCCCGTTGATCCAGCAGGTAATGTAGACAAGCCCTAAGACTGAACCTTAGGCCCCTTCTCGTGTGGCTAGAGTCAGTTTAGTCCCCGAGCAGACATCACTTGGACTCAGTACTTACCATCCCTCCCCTTGTCTTTGTTTTTCTGGCCTGGTGGAAGGAGCCAAAGTCAGTAATGATGGGGGGGGGGGGTGTCCTTCGTGTCCCCATAGCAGTCAGTGTCTTTAGTCTTGGATACATCCGACATAGGGTGGGGAGCCCACCTCAACAACCTTAGGACTCAGGGCCTCTGGTCTCGAGAAGAACTCTTCCTGTACGTAAACGTTAGGGAGCTCAGGGCAGTGTGCCTGACTTGTCAAGTGTTCCTTCCCAAAGTTTCAGGCAAGGTAGTTCAAGTTGTGACAGATAATACAGTGGCCCTGTTTTCTATCAACAAGCAAGGAGGGCCCCGATCCTCCGCCCTGTATCAGGAGGTGGTTGATCTATGGGGCTTCTGTGCAAGACACTCAGTTCATCTCGAGGCGTCTCACCTCCCAGGAGCCTGGAACATGTTGGCAGATCACCTCAGCAGGTCTTTCTCTCACCAAGAGTGGTCCCTTCACTCAGAGGTCATCAGTGTTATCTTTCAGAGGTGGGGGCCTGTTACCCAACATAATTATATCTTTTGACTAGAATTTTCATAAATTTGAAATATTGCAATACATTCCAGTTTAACCCACTTTACATAACGGACATACCTTTAGTAAACCTATGGTAATGAGTGTGGGAGGTGGCCCAGGGTAGGGCAGAGGATGGGGTGCAGGAGTGAGGGCTCTGTTTGGGGGTGAGGGCTTTAGGGTGGAGCTGGGGATGAGGGGGTTCAGGGTGCAGGAGGGGGCTCCATGGGAAGAGCCTCTCTCTCCCTCTGCACAGAGTTCTGGGGGAAGGGTCCATCTCTCCTGGCTGGCAGCAATGAGCTCTGGACCTGGGGGAGAGGCCTGCAGCAGCCCTCCACGCCCCAACTTGCTCCCCTCCCCAGTTCCTGCCCACCCCCTACCTCTCTCCTCTCCAGGTCCCTGCTGCACGGCCCTTTAGAGCTGCTGCACAGCAACAATTGTTACACTTTGAATCAGCAAGGTCACCCAGTGCCTGACATTCTGCGACCCAGTACTGGGTCGTGACCCGTACTTTGAAAAACACTGTTCTAGGGAGCATTCACCCTGGTGTCTATGTCGAGTCCCTTTCTCAGTTGAAATATTTTTTTAAAACTTTATTTGTGTGTTCCATGCCACTCTTAGTTGACATTCAGTAACCAAAGTACTAGATAAACCTCATTTGAAAAATTAGGTAACATCCAACCTTTAAAATTCAGGTTTCAGAGTAACAGCCGTGTTAGTCTGTATTCGCAAAAAGAAAAGGAGTACTTGTGGCACCTTAGAGACTAACCAATTTATTTGAGCATGAGCTTTCGTGAGCTACAGCTCACTTCATCGGATGCATACTGTGGAAATTGCAGAAGACATTATTATATACACAGACACCATGAAACAATACCTCCTCCCACCCCACTCTCCTGCTGGTAATAGCTTATAGCTATTACTAGCAGGAGAGTGGGGTGGGAGGAGGTATTGTTTCATGGTGTCTGTGTATATAATAATGTCTTCTGCAATTTCCACAGTATGCATCCGATGAAGTGAGCTGTAGCTCACGAAAGCTCATGCTCACATAAATTGGTTAGTCTCTAAGGTGCCACAAGTACTCCTTTTCTTTAAAATTCAGTTTTTTAGGTTTCATCTTGCTTTCCCCCACCCTTGCACAGTTCAGTTTTGTTATATAAGCAGCAATTTGTTTAGCGAACTCCCGCAGCTAGAAGTGAATGCTTTTATACCCTTTCAAAACTGTGATTATGAGCTTATTAGTTCTTGCTCCTAATAGTTCCTGAATAGAGTAGCCACTAAAAATTAAGCTGGAATTGAAGAGCTGGAGAAGGAGTATAAGATGAAGCTAGCTGCAATTTTTTTTTTAAAAAGGTTCAGTATTTTGTAAACCACCAAGGACAGGTTGACTGGATTCTCTGATTTCTGTTACGTTTTGTATTGTGGTTAGGTTCTTAAGATGTGATTAATGTTTAACACAGTATTTAATTTGCATATCTATCTTTGTTTATAGGTCTGCTCACACATTGCAGCCTTCCTCAGGGGATGAAATTTCCACCAGCGTATCTGTCCAGCTTTACAATGGAGAGACCCAGCAACTTGTCATTAAATTAGAAAATATTGGAACAGAACCTCTGGAGAAACTAGAGGTCACAGCAAAAACAGTCAACTCAAAAGGTATGTATGCTGGTGTCTGATTAGAAAAATCCCTTGCTTCAAGAGAAGCATGTACAAAGTGGTTGTGACAGACTGTCTTAGTGGAGTGATGTTTCAGAATTCAAGTAACCCTCTCCCCTAATAAAGATTCAGCGGGTTCATTTATTTGGACATCAGTGTCCTCTTTGGACTTCAGATCCAGTAAACATCAGTGTGTTCTTGATTTTCAAAAACCATGTGAAAGTAGATTTGAAGTTAATGCCACTTTGACAGCTTTTATTCTAAATCAATGAATCTTAACTTTAAAGTAGACAAAAGCAGAAATCTCATCTCTAAAACCATCATTTCTTATTATAATATATAATAGGAGCCAACGATTGTCTAGCCATAGATACTACATTGACTATGAAGAAATCAGATAAATAAGATGGTATTTTGTAGAGAAATGGAATATGCATAAGCAAGGTGGTTTATTAAAGAATAATCTTGTTTTAACCCTAAAGTTTCCTTACTTGAAAGACTTAATAGAGGGGAAAAAATGCCCAGCTGCCATCCTAGTCATAGTTTCTACAGCAGGAAAAAATGTGGAAAAGAACAATTGATAGTTTATTTTGTTCATTCTCATATTCTATTTTGTGAATTAAAAGGATAGTTGAAAATGAAGAAAGAATAGGATACAGGCATAAATTTTCCTGTCTCCATGTATTTTTTTCTAAGATTCTGTAGTCTAACCCGCCTGTGAAGGCATCATTATGAAGATTATATTAACAGAATAAATGTAGAATCAGATGAAAGCAAGTTAGTGTTTTCTTACAATGGAAATTACATACACAACTGTATTTTTTGTTCGTTCTTAATTGCATAGTGAGAAAATAAAATTTGATGATTTTTCTTTACTGAGTATCCAAGATTGCCATTTATACACTGGGATTGCCTCTTCTCTGCAGCTTCAGAAAACAGGACCTGCCGATCATCTGTGAGGGGCTCTCTGCCTGTACGGAGAGTCCCCAGGGAGATTGCATAGATTGCATTAAAAAGCTGAAAAGTATCTTGTCATTACTATAATTGGTACTATAAAAATATTTACAGGCCCCATCTGGGATTGACATCCACATTGTTATGCAGTGTACACACACATAATAAAAAGATTAACTCTACCCAAAGAGCTTACAATCTTGATACTGCAAGAGTTGTGATAGGCACATGATAGTAGTTCTAATTCTATCCCTGTGTCTTATAAATTTGTGTAACGTAACAGATTAATGTCTTTTGAATTAGAAATTTGGGTTTCCATAAACAGGGTGGGTTGGAAACGTGCGCCTGGATACTAAGGCAAGAAAAATCATCAGATGTCAATTTTATTTTCTTACATATCCAGGCTTGCCATTCCTACAGTGGAATATTTATAGCGTACTAAGCATAAGCATTTAAACCATAAGAAAGAGCTTCTGATAACCATAAGAAAGAGCTTCTAATACTCATTTCCGGTGTGTAGTATTCCAAGTATCTACTGGGGCTGTTTCACTGACATCAATGGTGGGTGTTCAGGGAAGGTGCATGATGCAGGCATCTTTCGGAAGGCTGGACTATATAGAAAGCTGCACGCTAGGACTTTCTTTCCAGACCAGAAGATTCCAATGGATGATGTGAAAATTCCCATAGTGATCCTGGGAGAACCCACCTACCCCTTGCTCCCGTGGCTCATGAAGCTGTATACTGTGACCTAGACAGCAGCAAGGTGCACTTCAACAGCAGACTCAGCAAGTGTCAAATGACCGTTGAATGTGCCTTTGGTCGATGTGGCTGGTTAGACCTCAGTGAGGAAAATATTCCAATGGTCATCGCAGCCTGCTTTACTCTACATAATATTTCCGAACTGAAGGGGGAAAAGTTTTCCCAGGGGTGGACCGCTGAGGCTGATCAGCTGGCTGCTGATTTTGGGCAGCCAGATACAAGGGCACAGCGGGAGGCTATTGGAATCAGGGAGGCTTTGAAGGAGCATTTTGACAGTGATTCCCAGTAATGTCTTTATGTGATGCATTCAGCCAGGCAATGATTTTTTTGCCACCTTGAATTACCCCTGTAGTGCTTCTTTCCTGAACTTTAATTGTAGTGAGCAAATATTCCGACCTATAGCCAATGTGTTTCAAAGGCCTGGTCTACACTACAGTGTTAGGTTGCTGTAAGATGCCTGGCATTGAGCTAGCTGTGGAAGAATTGTCACTTAAATTTGGCTCCCAATGATGTAAGTGCCCCTCTATGCTGATTTAGTAAGACCACCTCCCCCAGTGGCATAGAGATATGGTCAATGTAATTAGGTAGATGCAGTGTCAGTGTAGACACTGCGTTGCTTATGTCGACTGTTACTGGCTTTCAGGAGCCGTCCCACAATGCCTCAGCTCTGACAATACAATTGATACAAGTGCTTCCAGTGTGGATGTGCACCACCAACATAAGGAGCCAAGCTTGCACCACGCGAGCGATTTAATAATTAGATTGATATAATTTTGTAGTGCAGACATTGCCTCAGGATAGTTAAGTATTGGAATACGTTACCAAGGGTGGTTGATTAATCTGTTCTGAAAAACATCCATTGAAGAAGATTCAAGACCAGTCACAGATGGTCTAGGTATAACTGATCCTGCCTGAATGTGGGGACTTGGACTAGATGACCTCTTGAGATCCCTTCCAGCCCTGCACTTCTCTGATTTCTGTCTTGTTGTAACAGGCGATTTTTAAATTGCAGTAACATCCTCCAGTGAGTCCACAGCTTTGGGTGCATCACAGCAGCACACCTTTGTTTTCTGGTTAGGTCCTCCCTGATGTTCAGCACCTGAGATTAACCTTTTTTTAAAAACCTTTTAATAGAGGAAAATCCATACATAATATCAAATGTCACTTAAAGGCTTGAGAATGGCTATGCTGCTGGTATGCTTGGACCAATGCCCATCATGGTGACCAATATTATTGTCCTGTTCCCTTGTAGTCCCATCTGTCTGTCTCCCCTTGTTCTCATTTTATGCTTAGTCCCTACCCCAAAGACTTTACAATCTATCTTTTTGTTTTGTTTTTGTATACCGCCTAGCACCTTGGAGCTTTTACCTCTTCCCCGGCCTGTGCCAGAGGAAGCAGAAGGTATTGAAAAGTGAGCTGAGTCTTAGGGCTGGGCCTAGGCAGGTCCACCCTGGGTTACTGAGTATATGGTGAGAGCCTGTAATCCTGCACTGGGCCCAGTTAAATACCTGATAAGTGAGAGTGGGAGGAGGGTATGTATTGTGCCCTGCTACTTAAGTCCATCCCGTGTGTGGTGTTTATTCACCGGCATGTCCTGTCAGCACTTCTGTGGGCACATCTACACTTAAAACGCTGCATAAGCGCTGCTGTAGTGTTTTAAAGAAGGCTCTAACCCAGTGGGCAAGAGCTCTCCTATCGTCTTAATTAATCCACTTCCCTGTGAGGCAGTAGCTGTGTTGATGGGAGAAGCTCTGTGGCGGCTCCTCTAGCGCTCCCACCACATCTGGACTTGATTTCACAAGACCGCAATCGGTTGCTTCACCTGAACTGAACCTCCCTGCACCTGACAGCATGGTTGCTGTGTGGCTGAACCCTGAAGAGCAGGCCTGCTCAGAACAGGCTTGGCAAGTCTTGCTAGGTAGCAGAAAGCATTCCACCAGGACTAACTATTTAGCTAAGTGCAAACGCTTCACTAGTTAGGCTTCCGAGAGGAATCTTTCTCCATCCTAGTCTTCTCTGTAGTCTATATTGGATGATCTGCTCCACCTCTTTTAAGGTTCACTTGACAGCTATCTTGGCCATCCAGTGGAGGGCAAATCAGTATTCTCCCATGAGATGACAATCATATTTTTCAAGATCCTGGAAAGACTCTACCCTCAGGTTCATGACCTGATTCCCCCATGGAACTTAAACCTGGTCCTGTCAATGCTCACAGAATCTCCCGTCGAGCTGTTAGCATCTTGTTCCATACTGCTTCTGACTTGGAAGTTCGACTTTCTAGTGGTGGTCACCTCGCCCAGAAGGGTCTCTGAGATCCAAACCCTGATGTCAGAGACCCCTTACATTGTATTTTTCAAGGACAAGGTCCAGCTGCGCCCCCCATCTGGCCTTCCTACCAAAGGTGGTGTCACAATTCCACAACAACCAGGACATTTTTCTTCCGCTCTTTTCTGAAACCTCACAAGACTGCCAAGGAGAGTCTGCTCCATATATTACATGTTAGGCGAGCCCTAGACTTCTATATTGAGAGGACTAAGTCCTTCCGCAAGTCTGTACAACTCTTCATAGTAATATTGGAAAGAATGAGAGGCCTTCCACTGTCATCCCAAAGAATCTTGTCCTGAATAACTGCCTGTATCCTGCCTTTCTATGAGTAGGTGAAGGTTTTGCCTCCAGCCATTGTAACCACTCATTCCACAAGAGCTCAGAGCTCATCAGCAGCATTCCTCACACAAGTACCAATCAAGGACATCTGCAACATGGTCGTCGGTTCATACCTTACTGTCACACTATGCTGTCACCCAATAGGCCCATGGCGATGCCAGCTTTGGAAGAGTGGTATTGCAGTCAGCACATCCATAAACTCCGAGCCCACCTCCAAGGGTACTGCTTGTGAGTCACCTAGCATGGAATGGACATGAGCAAGCACTTGAAGAAGCAAAAATTGTTACTAACCTTTTGTAACTGTTCTTCAAGATGTGGTGGTCTTGTCCATTCCATGACCCACTGCCCTACCCCTCCATTGCAGATAACAGCAAGAAGTAGCTGAGAGGGTGCGGGGCTGGCAACACCCCATATACTACATATAGCACATATGTCCATGGCCTCAGGGGGCGCTAGAGCCAGCCCTATGGATACCTCTGAGGGGAAAAATCTCCGGCAACTGTGCAGACAGCATGAACACACCAAGCATTGAATGGACATGAGCAACACATCTGGAAGAACAACAAGTACAAAAGGTTAGTTACCATTTTTTTCACCTATATACTAATTTCTTTTCTTAAGTTGTATATTCTAATATGACAGAAAAAAGGAGGCTTATTTCACCCAGGTTAATTGTGTTCATAGCTCCAAGAAACAATGCTCATTTAGTCTGTTTTGATAATCAAAACAAGACTGTTCCACTGTGCTCTTGCCTCCCGTACGGTATGATTTTGGGAAACTGCATCTGCTAAGATGGGTAGCCAAACTTTTTGCCCCGAGGGCCACATCAGGTTTGTGAAACGGTATGGAAGGCTGGGTGGGGAAGGCTGTGCCTCCGCAAACAGCCTGGCCATTTCCCCTGCCCCTAACTCCCCCCCGCGCCCCCCCCCCCCAGGACCCCACCCCCTAGCCAACCCCCCCGCTCCCTGTCTCCTGAGCACCCCTCACCCCCCAAATCTCTGCCCCATCCAACCGCCCCCTGTCCCCTGACTGACCCCCGGGACTTTCTGTCCCTTATCCAACCCCCTCCTCCCCCCCCCGCCCCCTTACCAGGCCACTCAGAGCGGGCAAGACAGGCTTATTGGAAAGTCTGGGAGGTGGGTGGGCGCAAGCCACACTACCCACGCAGCGAGCTGAGGCTGCGGGGGAGGATGGACAGCAGGGGAGGGGCTGGGGACTAGTTTCCCTGGCCGGGAGCTCAGGTGTTGGGCCGGACAGTCCCACGGGCCGTAGTTTGTCCACCTGTGTGCTAAGAGCTGGACCAACAGTTAAGAGGAGTTTATTGGAGATTTCCCCCAGCAAACCCCCGTCCTCTTGTAGTGTAATCAATGGTCTTAATGTCTTTTTTTTTTTTTTTTTTTTTTAAAGAAAGGAAAAATCGCTTGTAAGAAGACCAGCCAGAATGCTTACTAGATGAGATATTAAAAGCCACCTCTGCTTAAGATATTTTTAGAAGCAATGAGATTTGGATCATTATCATAAATCTTATATCCAGGTTTATTATGGATTAATGGGATAGATTTCAAACAGGTAGATGAGCACATTTTACAGAATATTCTCTCCTCCTCTCCCCACCCCCTGGAAGAAAAAAGGCATGATCTCCTCTTTCTCTTATTTACTACTTCTTTTTGATTTTGAGAAGGGAAAAATTAACTTAAGGTAATTATGAGTACCCTTCAGTCCAGAGACTATTGAAATAGATCAGGTTTTGTATATATGCAGGCCATGTACTTTCTGAAGTTCCCATACCAGAAGGACTTTGACTTTCTATCGGGTGGGTTGGTAAGCAGTGTTTGGAGCATCAACCTGTTCAGTGTGCCAACTGTGGAGAGCTGCAGTTAGATCCTTTGTCATACCTTTTCAAAACATTATTTTTTCAGTGTGAGTCCAGATCAGACTGGATCCTTCAGTCCCTTTTCAATTAACAGCCCTGATTAGCCCTCCCCCGAACATTGTCACTGCTGGCTAGTCTCTCTCAGTGGCTATTTGTGGACACAATGTCATAAAGGAGAAAAAGGTTACTTACCAAAATAAGTCCTGCTTACTAAATATGTTGGCTCTGTAGATAAATACCAGTCCTCGCTTCCACTTAGAGACTTAAGGGGGGATGCACCTGGAGACAGAGTAATGGAGGGACAGTTAGGGATTGGAGACTTCTTATGCCCTTGGTTCTAGAGTACTGGAACGGACATGTACATGCTCCCTTAATGTCAGCTTTGAAATGGGTTGTAGCACAGTTTACCAGTATACAGGTCTTAGCACAGATCTTCAGAGAGAATACATTTGGAGCACAAATGTTAAATCGTTAAATTAATTTTTGCATTTTTGTTAGTGCAACATTGTTTGACTTAATTTATTTGCACAATATCAGAAAATTGAATCTAGCTAGGAAGTTATTATATGGGATGCAATGGTAGTGGCGAGAGTTTTACTATATACGCTCTTCAGTCTTTAAGGGTATTTCTACACAGCATTATTTAGTGAAGCTGCACAGCTGGGTTGACAAACTTGGAGGTAGCAGGGCTCCCATTAACGTTGTAAAAATAGCTGTATAGGCTGTTCTATGAAGTTGTATCTCAGGCTTGAGCTTGGGCTCTGAAGCCCATCCCCCTTCCTAGATTTTCAGATGGAAGCTATTTTTAACCAAAGATCTTGCATGAAGCTATTGATTCTCTAACCTTGTAAGGTATGTAGCATTTTTCAGCTTGATTCTTACCAATGCTAGTTTTTAATTTTAAATGTTACTTGTAAATTTAAATTCTTGTTCATAGATGAGTATAATTCTGATTCCTAACAGCTTTTAGAATAAACTTAAGATAAGGGAGGGAAAGTTGGCTAGATTGTCGGGCTCAACCGGTAGTGATCAATGGCTCCATGTCTAGTTGGCAGCCGGTATCAAGTGGAGTGCCCCAAGGGTCGGTCCTGGGGCCGGTTTTGTTCAATATCTTCATAAATGATCTGGAGGATGGTGTGGATTGCACCCTTAGCAAGTTTGTAGATGACACTAAACTGGGAGGAGAGGTAGATACGCTGGAGGGTAGGGATAGGATACAGAGGGCCCTAGACAAATGAGAGGATTGGGCCAAAAGAAATCTGATGAGGTTCAAGAAGGACAAGTGCAGAGTCCTGAATTTAGGATGGAAGAATCCCATGCACCGCTACAGACTAGGGACCAAATGGCTCGGCAGCAGTTCTGCAGAAAAGGACCTATGGGTGACAGTGGACGAGAAGCTGGATATGAGTCAACAGTGTGCTGTTGTTGCCAAGAAGGCCAATGGCATTTTGGGCTGTATAAGTAGGGGCATTGCCAGCAGATCGAGGGATGCGATCGTTCCCCTCTATTTGACATTGGTGAGGCCTTTTCTGGAGTACTGTGTCCAGTTTTGGCCCCCACACTACAAGAAGGATGTGGAAACATTGGAAAGCATCCAGCGGAGGGCAACAAAAATGATTGGGGGATTGGAACACATGCCTTATGAGGAGAGGCTGAGGGAACTGGGATTGTTTAGTCTGTGGAAGAGAAGAATGAGGGGGGATTTGATAGCTGCTTTCAACTACCTGAAAGGGGGTTCCAAAGAGGATGTATCTAGACTGTTCTCACTGGTAGCAGATGACAGAACAAGGAGTAATGGTCTCAAGTTGCAGTGGGGGAGGTTTAGGTTGGATATTAGGAAAAACTTTTTCACTAGGAGGGTGGTGAAACACTGGAATGTGTTACCTAGGGAGGTGGTGGAATCTCCTTCCTTAGATATTTTTAAGGTCAGGCTTGACAAAGCCTTGGCTGGGATGATTTAATTGGGGATTGGTCCTGCTTTGAGCAGGGGGTTGGACTAGATGACCTTCTGAGGTCCCTTCCAACCCTGATATTCTATGATTCTATGAAATGCAATATAAACTGTAATTACTGAATTGTGGAAGGTTGCACCTGCCAGTTTTTCCTTGTAAACCCAGATTTGCAGGGTTAAGTATTGTTCATTTGAAATTGAGGATTTTAAATTTAAACATAAGCTTAGAAACTGTCTGTGGATTGACATTTTATACACTGCCCGCTAAACCATTTTAATTTCTTGAACTTCAAAAATGTAATTATCAATACAGTTAGAGAGATAATGAAGTTCTTCAGGAGAGATCTTTTTGTAATGGGAATTTATTCTGTTTTTATAAACTATAGCTCACTTAACAGACATTTTCCCAAATACCACTCCTTTCCAGTTCCACATATGAAATTCAGGTCTTGTCCACTGCTATACAGCTCCACCTACCAGAGAGTGAGGAGGCAAAGAAGTTTGTCATGACTAGTCTCTGCAATGGTGGTTGGATGACCTCCACTTCTAGTGGGGCTTCTTCCCTGTGTAGACCATTTTGTGTCAAGACACCTGCCAGAACATTTTCAAAAGTGATGGTGATTTTGGATGACCAACTTGAGACTCTGTAACTGTGCCTGGTTTTTTTGGAGGCTGGGTGCTCAACACTTTCTGAAATATCAGAACCCGTGAAAGTGTCTGAAGTCAGGAACCTGAAATCATTTGCCATACTTAAAATTCTAAGCTCTTGTCTCCTCATTATTAATATGTTGAAACTGTTATTTTGGTCCTGTACATCTCTGAGAATCCTGCTCCAAGGGCTCGCATGTCGTGATCCGATGTGACAACTGCATAAATCAACTGATAGGCCAGCCAGAGCTTGTTGCTCAGGGCAGAAAACTTCAGTATATGTTTCAGTGATGTATCAAATCCTCTTTTAATCATTTCTTACCTGGAAAGAAAGGCTAATGGATTTGTAGGTTGGCTGAGCAGATGGCAGCTAATTTGCATAAATCTTTTCAGCATTTTGTTGCCTTCCAAGTTCTCTAAGTATTAGCTATATCACTGTGCCCCAGAGAGTGAAGCTTACTTATTGTAAATGGGCTTTCAATTCAACAGCTATATACATATTTGCTTTCTTGTGGGACTGAGGTAATCAAAATGTATACACTGCCCCATTTCACCCCTTAATTCAGAGATTTCTTGGGAAAGACAGGCCAAAAAAAGGAAGCAGGTGATATAGAAGCCGCATTAGATCAGGCAGTCTTAGTTGTTCAGGACCTCTACTGCATGACAATTCATATGTTCCTATTAACAGTTAATGCTAAGAGAGAAATGGAAGAGATGTGAAACCAAATCAGTCCCTAACTATTAGGGATCAGGAATGACACCTTCATTGGGGCAGATTACTGTGGAGACTTTTGTACTATTCTTTGAAGTATGTAGTTCTGGCAACTGTCAAAGATATGACATCAGAATAGGTCAACCACAGGTCTGATCCAGTATGACAGTTCTTATGACACATTGAGCTTGTTTCACTAGTGACTCCCACTTAATCTGGATCTTTTGCTATGATGCCTGTTATCGCTCGTTAGCCCTGCCAAACTTCATTGGATGGTTTATACTCTTGTATGCCTTAGGCATCTGAGAGACATCGTCACAAAAAGCTCTGAGTTCTTGTGTAGTGGTATGGACTATTCCACCTCAAAAGCTTACTCTTGGTTACAATGGATCTTCAGTAAACATGTTCAGGGAAATTTTCTTGTGAGTAAATATTGTTTCCAGCATGTTTTTAAATTATTTTTGGTTTCATTCAATAAATTAACACGTTTAAAAGTTGGTATTTTGTCTGCAGTCTGGCAAATTGGAATTCATGAGTTGGGCATGCATCCTAATGCCTTAGGTTGTCACTTTTTTTCTTTGAAGTCAAGATTTAAAGAAATGATGGGCTTAATTTTGCAAATTCCCTCATTTTATTGAATTGATATCTTAGGTGCAAAAGACAGAAACTACTTTTCCGTAACATGTAGAACAATAATTTTTCTGTATCTACTTTCTTCCATCTTTTATGGAGGAAAAAGAATATTGTGTGTAAGTGTTGTTTTTACCTCTGTCTGTTGCTGTTGCTGACATTAGGTTAAGAAAAGCTATGAAATATCTCGTTTTGAATCTCTGTGGGACACTAAATTAATTTCAGTCAATTTCCCTTGCAAGTCTTAATAGTCCCATATATAAAACAAATATTAGTTTGTTTGTTTAACTCTCGTAGATGGAGGACTAACATATGAAAAGTATCAGACGGGTAGCTGTCTTAGTCTGTATCCGCAAAAACAACAAGGAATCCGTGTGGCATCTTAGAGACTAACAAATTTATTTGGTCATAAACTTTTGTGGGCTATAACCCACTTCATCAGATGCATGGAGTGGAAAATACAGTAAGCAGGTATAAATATACAGCACATGAAAAGTTGGGAGTTGCCTTACCAAGTGGGGGGGTGAGAGCTAAAAAGGCCAATTCAATCAGGGTGAATGTGGCCCATTCCCAACAGTTGAGAAGAAGGAGTGAGTATCAACAGAGGGAAAATTACTTTTTGTTGTGACCCAGCCACTCCCAGTCTTTATTCAGGCCTAATTTGGTGGCGTCAAGTTTGCAAATTAATTCCAGTTCTGCAATTTCTCGTTGAAGTCTGTTTTTGAAGTTTTTTTTGTTAAAGAATGGCCACTTTTAAGTCTGTTATTGAGTGTCCAGGGAGATTGAAGTGCTCTCCTACTGGTTTTTGAACATTGCAGTTCTTGATGTCTGATTTGTGTCCATTTATTCTTGTGCACAGACACTGTCCAGTTTGGCCAGCGTACATGGCAGAGGAGCATTGCTGGCACATGATGGCAAATACCACATTAGTAGATGTGCAGGGGAACGAGCCCCTGATGGTGTGGCTGATGTGGTTAGGTCCTATGATGGTGTCCCTTGAATAGATATGCGGACAGAGTTGGCAATGGGGTTTGATGCAGGGATTGATTCCTGGGTTAGTGTTTTTGTTGTATGGTGTGTAGTTGCTGGTGAGTATTTGCTTCAGGTTGGGGGGCTGTCTGTAAGCGAGGACTGGCTTGTCTCCCAAGGTCTATGAGAGTGAGGGATCATCCTTCAGGATAGGTTGTAGATCCTTGATGTTGCGCTGGAGAGATTTTAGTTGGAGGCTGTAGGTGACCGCTAGTGGCGTTCTGTTACTTTATTTTTTTTGGACCTGTCCTGTAATAGGTGACTTCTGGGTACCCTTCTGGCTTTGTCACTCTGTTTCTTCACTTCAGCAGGTGGGTATTGTAGTTGTAAGAATGCTTGATAGAGATCCTGTAGATGTGTGTCTCTGTCTGAGGGATTGGAGCAAATGCAGTTGTATCTTAAGGCTTGGCTGTAGCCCATAGATCATGTGATGTGGTCTGAATGAAAGCTGGAGGCATGTAGGTAAGTTTAGCGGTTAGTAGGTTTCTGGTATAGGGTGGTGTTTATGTGACCATTGCTTATTTGCACTGTAATGTCCAGGAAGTGGATCTCTTGTGTGGACTGGTCCAGGCTGAGGTTGATGATGGGGTGGAAATTGTTGAAATCCTGGCGGAATTCCTCAGATTTTCTTCCCATGGGTCCAGATGATGAAGATGTCGTCAATGCAGTGCAAGTAGAGTAGGGGCACTAGGGGACGAGAGCTGAGGAAGCGTTGTTCTAAGTCAGCCATAAAAATGTTGGCATACTGTGGGGCCGTGCGGTATAGCAGTGCCGCTGACTTGAAGGTATAAATCGTCCCCAAATCTGAAATAGGTGTGGGTGAGGACAAAGTCTCAAAGTTCAGTAACTAGGTCTGCTGTGACATTATTGGGGATACCTGAAAAGTAGTGGTGTTGTAGCCATGTTGGTCCCAGGATGTTAGAGACACAAGGTGGGTGAGATAATATCTTTTATTGGACTTACACAGAGCTCTTCTTTAGGTCTGGGAAAAGTGCTCAGAATGTCAGCTAATTACAAGGTAGAACAGATTGTTTAGCATAAGTAGTTACCATGTATTTCAAGGGACCAATCCAGGTGAAGTAGCCTGTTAATACCTCACCAGTCACAGGGGGAGGTGGAAAAAAAAGGCTGTGGGGGTGTGTGTTAAGTGGGTTATATATTGTTGTAGTAACCCATAAATCCACTCTCTCTTGTTTTGCAGTTTCCTTTAAAAGTGGAGAGGTCACATATAGAAGTGTTCACGCACAGGTGAAAAGGCTGTTTAAGTCTTTTACATTTTTCTGTGTGAGTTCACTTGAGAGCATAATGATTGGTTTCACCAACAAAGTTGTTGTTGGGGCATTTAGTGCACTTGATGAGGTACAGCACTGGGACGTTCCCTTGCTGTTATATGGACCAGTGACCGAGGACTCCAATCCTCGACTCTGGGAGCCAGCCTCACCCTGCTCTGCTGTGAGAACCCCGACTCCCGGGATGTTCATGCACAGCCTCTGGCATGTAAGCTGCTCCCAGCTACTGCTGCTTGGATTGTGCAACAGGATGATACTAGCCAGCATCTGAGACGCAACCCTAGGAACCAGGCTTGTTATCCCAAGGGGGGTCTCTGCAAAGATAGATTTTAAGTGATAATAAGTCAAAGCACAACAAGTCAGATTTGGTCAAATGAAATAAAAACAAAATGCATTGTAAGCTGATCTTAACACTTAGATGCTTCTTACCAAAGGCTGGCTAGTTGCCCTTCAGCCAGGCTCTCCCCTTTGATCAGTGCTTCAGTCGCTTGGTGGTGATGTCTGTAGATGGAGGTGGAAGAGAGAGGAAGAGCGTGGCAAACGTCTCTCCCTTTTATCATGTTCTTCTTCCCTCCCTCCTGGCTTTGCTCCCACCCCCCACTTAAGGGTCAGGTGAGCATTACCTCATCGTAGTCCCTGACTGACCAAGGGAAGAGGGGTGACTCACTCGAGAGTCCAACAGATCTTTTGTTGCTGCCTAGGCCAGTGTCCTTTGTTCCTGTGAAGCTGGGCTGGGTATGTCCTGTACATGCCCTGATGAGGTGTGACCTGCCCCTCTGTTTCTGGAGAGTTTTGCCTGGGCTTGTTTTAAGCCATGAGGACACATTTTCAACCTCATAGCTATATACGTGAAATTACCATCTGTAATATAACAACAATGCTCAGTGCATCATGAGCCTTCCGAAGAAACCTGACATGGCAAACTTTGCATTGGATACCACACAATCATATTATAAGGATGAACATGGGGGTGCTGGGTGTTCCCCCGAGATACAGTGTGTCACAACCACATGTTGCGATATGCATGTATAGGACCCATGGATCTTGAAAGGTTGTTGTGGGGCGGGCAGTGGGGTTTTGATCATTGTAGTAGTGGAGATATGTCTACAGGTTTTGCATCTGTTGTTCTGGCAGGGTCTGGTGTCACTTTGAATTGGTGTGTCCTGGTCTATGGGGAGCTTCTGGCTTGGAGAGGTTGGGGCCAGAAGAGGTGGTTCAGGAAAGATGTCTTTCAGCATGTGGTCCCCATTAAGGATGGGTTGTAATTTTTTGATAATACCTCATGTGGGTTCGTTCTCCCAGGCTGGCTTTGTGAGGGTTATGGAGTTGTAGTTGGTTCTGCTTTTTTTGTGGTTTGTTTTGTTGGATGGCTGTCCTCAGGTGGCTGAACCCATGGATCATCACACCTACTTTCACAGATCCAGTAATCACCCCAAACACACAAAGAAATCTGTTATCTACAGCCAGGCACTCTACCACAGAATAAGTGCCGAGGAGAAAGTCCAGGATATACACCTTAAAACACTTAAAATAGCCTTCACCAAACAATGACACTCTACCAGTGAAGTAGGTCACATCATGTAACAGGCCACCTAAATATTCTGAGAGAACCTGCTTCAATACAGAAATAAAACACTTTAATAAACACACTGCTAGTGGTCACCTACCACTCCATACTGGAATCCGTATGGATCTGACCTCTCAGTCTTCATCCTCAAAGAAAACCTGCACAACACCTTCAAAAAAACAAGCCTGAGAGCTTAATTTAATAACTTTTCTAGATACTAATATGCATGGACTGAATAGAGATACTGGATTTATGGGTTATTACAAAAATCTGTAACTCACTTAACACCCTCACCCCATTTCCCCCCCCCCCCCCAGCCCCTTTCCCGCTATGACTGGAGAGGTGTTAACAGGCCACTTCACCTTGAATAGTCCCTGGACATATGTGTTAACTACTTATGCTTAACAATCTGTTCCACCTTGTATTTAGCTGTGACACTCTTGAGTACATTTCCCAGACCTGAAGAAGAGCTCTGTGTAAGCTTGAAAGCTTGTCTCTCTCGCCAACAGAAGTTGGTCCAATATTACCTCATCTACCTTGCTCGTCTAATATGAAAAGCAGTCCTACACTATAGCCATTATCAAGCAAAACACATTTAGGTGTGAAAAATTAAAAAAGTCATTCTTATTATATTCTCATCCCTAGATGTAATACATTTCACATTGGAATTAGATTTCTTCAAACAAACCATCTGCTTCTAAAACACACACACAATAATTCCTGTCAATTATATTCTACAGTAGCTATGAGATGTCAGCATTAATAAATTGACAGTGAAATACAAGAAGATGCAAATTAATTTTCAGCTGAGAACAAGTATTAAACAGAATATTGTCAGTGTAGCTGTTCCACTCTTTCAGAACAGAGATTGGAAACCTCTGGCTGTTGTAACTGCACACTTGTTTCCTCAAGTTCATGAGGAGCCATTGCCTTAACCCCACTTCTGTTTCTTGTGACTACTGTGGAAAGAGAACTTGGAACCCTTTATCTTTTTCTTTTTGGTCAATTTTTTTCTTGGTAGATAATCGCTTAATATTGGTGGTGGTTTCATTTTACTGTTGTTGAAGTTTTATGGTAATGTTAGTCCTGTCCCACTATGTGGTCTAGACACACACAAACAAAATGAGATAAGACTGAATAAATGAGTAAGGACAGGAGTGTGGATTTGTACTGACAGTCTACTCAGAGCTAGAATTGCTAGGTAAGTAGCCTTTCTTCTTCTAGTGGTGGTCCCTTTATGTATTGTAAACTCTGGTGCACCTGCATGCAATGTGCTGGAGCTGGAAGATTTTTTTGTAGCAGTCTGTTGACCCGCGTGTGTCGCATGTTTTGCCTTGTGTCTCAGGCGAGGTTATATTAGGTTGTGTGGATCGACGCCTCTTCAGTTCCCTCTTACAGCCTCCTGGCCAGAGTCTGAATCCCTGTTCCTTCATGATAATAGCTTGACTGCAAGACCATTTTCATCCATTTGTATATAGTTCTTCTTTGTTTTTTTTCTTCTTCAGTTAGCTGTAAATAGTTGTTAGTATAGTGTACTTAGTTAATCTTCATTGGACAAGAGACAGTGCTTCTGCACCCTCCTGGAGGAGGGTTGCCTGGTGGCCAGGATGGGGGTCCATGCAGCCATGGATACTGCGGATACATACTCCCATTGCCTCACCACATGTGTGGTCATGCGCAGCAACTTTGGCCGCAATCCAGCAGCTTCCCACAGGAGGTCAAAACCACAAAACAGGACCTCCCCTTTGACGAGGAGAAGCACATCTCCACCAAGGCAGATGAGTCCCTTCACTCCCTGAACTACTCGAGGGAGAAACTCTGGTCCCTTGGGATCCATACCCCATCACACACAGCAGCGACATCCCTTCTATCCCTGGCAGTATGCATAATATCCACCCTACTACTGCTGGCAACAAGAATTCCTGCGGAAGCGACACTGTCCACAGTGCCCCCAGGCTGCGTCCCCTGCCATGACCATCTTCTGCATCTTGATCCACCAACAGCCCAAGGCTCAGTTTTGACTCACAAGTCGAGTGCTCTGAACCCTCCCTGTCACCACTCTGGTCCCCCCAGTTGTCTCTGGGGGCCGTCCTGCCCTCTTCGCCCACAATTGTGGCAATATCGCCATGGATGGTTGGGTGCACCACAGATACTCTATTGAATTCCTTGTTTTCTTTCCCACATGGGGCACCCCTCAGACGCTTACTGGGGATCCTTCCTATCACTGCCTCCTACAAGAAGTGGCGCCCTTGTAGCAATGGGCATCATGGAGCATCCAGATATCTTCAAGTCCTGCGGGAGCTCATTTTGTCCATTTGCAGATAATGCTCTACATCTTAATGAGAAGCTATCTTAGAAGCAATTTCTTGTTAATCCAGCTCAGTGTTCAGAGATCATATTTGTCACGTTATTCCTCTTCACTCATTTTACAGAAAAAATCCTTTTATCTTGCTGTTGTCTCCACTTATCGGAAAGAGGAGGCAGAAACTGTCCATCACCCTTGTTACACCTCCTTCATATGAGTCTGAAACTTTGGCTGTTGTCCCTAAAGAACAGTAGAACACCAGGATTGTGATATCGTCACAAATGAATTCATAAAAGGAGTAGGAGATACCTTTGATCAAACAAAATTACTAGGAGGGAATTTTCCCTGGTAATACCTCACTCCTTTCCTCCTTCCAATCCATGGTACTGTGCTGATGTGGGAAGCGGTAAGACAGGAGGGTGGACATATTTGCTATCTACAAGAGAGTACTTGTCTACAAAAGAGAGGTGCCCAAGAGGAATGAGTTGTAGCTTATCAGGCAGAAATGAATTGGGGAGGAATTTTTTATTTTTCAGTTTATTGATCACAGTTGTATCTGGGTGAATGTCCAAATTTTTAAGAACAATACAAAATTAATTACTTTGAAAGGGAGATCCTTAAATCTAGAATTTATCTATTAAAGCTCCTTCCCTCATCCTCCTACAAAAACTTGAGAGAAGCTGGGCTTTACCCAGTACTCTGAAGGTCACCAGACTGTCCTTGTCTGTTAAATATAGTGGGCTGGTGTGCTGTAAAGCAAAGATCCGTTATTTTCTCTGGTCCCTGTACTGTGCAAAGTAGTGTTAAATGTTTGATGAACTGACCACTTGTGAGGAATCATTTACAGCAGTGATCTCCAACTTTTTTTTATGCCCAAGATCACTTTTTGAATCTTAGGGCAACCCAGGATCTACCCTGCCCCTTCCCCGAGGCCCCACCCTGCTCACTCCATTGCTCGCTCTCCCCCACCCTTACTTACATTCTCTGGGTAGAGGGTTGGGGTTCAGGCTCTGGGCTGGGGCCGAGGTGTTCGCAGCGTGGGAGGAGGCTCTGGGCTGAGTCTGGGGCAGGGGGTTGGGGTGCATGAGAGGTGCAAGCTCAAGGAGGGAGTTTGGGTGAAGGAGGGGGCTCCAGGCTGGGGCAGAGTATTGAGGTGCAGGAGGGGTACAGGGTGCTGGCTCTGGGAGGGGGGTCAGGGCTGAGGCAGGGTGTGGGGTGCAGGAGGGGGTATGGGGTGGTAGCTCTGGGAGGGGTCTGGGGCTTGGGGTGCAGGAGGGGGTTTGAGGTGTTGGCTCTGGGAGGGAGCTCAGGGTGGGGTTTCAGGTTCAAGAGGAGGTTTGGGGTGCAGAAGGGGGTATGGGGTGCTGGTTCCAGGAGGGGGCTGAGGATTGGGGTGTGGCCTCCTGCCGGGCAGCACTTACCTCTGGCGGCTCCCGGTTGGAGGCAGATGTGGCGAGGCTAAGGCAGGCTTCCTGCCTACCCTGGCCCCACACCGCTCCTGGAAGGGGCCAACGCGCACCTGCAGCCTGAGCGCTACCCCCTCTGTAAGCATCGCCCCCACAGCTCTCCCGGCCAGTGGGAGCTGTGGGGTTTGCAGGCAGGAGCAGTGTATGGCGGGAGACCCCTGTCCGGCTGCGGGGCCTCGCTGGCTGCTTCCGGGACCGGTGTGGGGCCAGGGTAGGCGGGGAGCCTGCCTTAGCGGCAGCCACGCTACAATTCCAGAGATTGCAATTGACTGGGATATCCTCTAGGATTGACTAGTCAACTGCGATCAACTGGTTGGTTACTACAGATTTACAGTATACAGTAGCTACGCTATGTGCTATTATGAATAAGTAACCTTTTCCTTATGAAGATGCTCCCAGTCAAACTATCACTGTTTGTTTTATGTAGTTATATGCTTTTTTTGTGGTGCTCATCACTGTAGTTTCTGAGCATCTTGTAAACATTAATGAATATATAGATGGGGAACTGAGGCATTGAAAGATTAACGGTATGTCTACATTAGTGCATGAGAAGCCAGGGTGTGATGTATAGTACACTAGCCTGCTGTGCAATAAGTTTCCATGTGGACCCTACTACCAAACAATAGTGCAGTTTAACGTACTGCTTATTATTTGAAATGGCAGTGTCAAAAATGCACCATAAACTTTTAGTGCATGGTAGCCAGGTCCACATGGAGGTTTACTGCCTGGCAGACTCGTGTCTATACATTGTCTACTGCTATGCATTCACACCCTGGGTTGCTGCACACGGTTTCAGTATCGATAAGCCCTAAATAGTTTGTCCAAGATCACACGAGGAGTCAGTGGCAGAATTAGGAGTTGAGCTGAGATCTGCGTTGCAGTTCAGTTTCTGAATAGTACATCAGAAGAGAGAAAGTTGTTCACTAGACGTCACCGTCTGCATATTACTGTAACATTTTTAATACTTAACATTTTCTTCCAGCAATTTATTAATGTATAAATGTTTGTTATATTTAGCTAGTTATATAAAGTCACTAATTGTTTTGATAATGGGTACTTAATGTCCTTTGGTGTAGTATTGAAACTTTTTATTAACGCAAAGTTACAGTAAAACGTTAACATATTATATCATACATTACTTACTATTTATGCAGGATCAGGTTAATATTCAAAGAACCTGTCTTGCTGGATAAGAAGCTCTCCTCCTTTATAGTACACTAAAAAGGGTGGCCAAATTTCTAAATACTTATCCTCTTTTTGGAGCTTCTATTGTGTATGTACTTGGTATGACATCTTTTCCATTACAAAGACAGTCCATATTTTACTAGCCCACAATTTCATAAGAGAAGTCACATTTTTCCACTACAAAGTAAATAAATTGTCTTTCTGTTTAAAATGTACATCCTTTATTGGAGCATTAAGTAAACAGGTCGGGGGATCTCTGGGAAGCTGGTATTTTTTTTATAAGATGAATCTGTTTAATTATCTCTTCCCCAAACTGTCTAATTCCTGGACACAACCACCATATGTCTGAGTATGTTCTTCTTTCCCCACAACTCTTCAAACAAGGTGCCTCCCCAGGAGCAAAACTCTGGGGGATCTTAACTGCAGTCAAATGCCATCTATACAGTAATTTATAAAATTTTTCTTTGAGTTACATAAATTGAAGATGTACATTCTTTCCCATATGGAGACCCATTCATCCAGATCAATTTCGTTGTCTCAGGACTTATACACACTAGTGCTTACTTCGGTATAACTTAAGTCGCTCAAGGATGTGAAAAAGCCATCCCCCTGAGTGATGTAAGTGACACCGACCTAAGCACTGGTGTGGAAGAAGCTCTCCTGCTGACTTACCTACTGCTGCTTCAGGAGGTGGAGTAATTATGCCAACTGGAGAGCTCTCCAGTATGTATAGCTCTCTAGAATGTATAGCATAGAGCATCTGCACTACAGCTGTTCAGCTACATCGGTACCCTTTGTTTTTGATGATTCCATATGAATTTTAATAGCACATCCTGTCATGTCAAGGATACCAATAGGGATGAACTGAAATAAAAATCATCACTGTAGTATTTTGGCGAACTTCAGAGCTCACTTGGCATAGCACATAATTGGCGTAATATGTCATATTTAGTTCCTCTGTTGTGTAGTTGGCCAACTGAATTGTTGTTTGTTTATTTTAGAAATCCATTTACTTGGTATTGTTTATTGCTAATTATCCAAACTTGAACATAATTAATTGCTAGTGAGATCGTAAAATAAATTCATATAAATTATCTCAATACCACATTTATAGTAAACATAATGAAATATATTCATTTTTTTCCTATCATTTTCTATGTCAGTTTAATGCTTATGAAAGAGAGGAACTAATAGTGCTCAGAGCTGTGCATGGTGTTTGCCAGTGCTATGCACAACCCCCCACAAATATCTTCCAGGGTAAATTAATCCTGACTTGTGTCCCTAATATTCTAGTTCTGAAGTACTCTAAATTGGTGATTGTTAATCAGGGCTCCGGGACCCCCCCGGGGGAGGGGGGATGGAAAGCCGTGAGCAGGTGTCAGGGATCTCACAAAATAAACCAGAGAGCAGGGCCAGCATTAGACTCACTGGGGCCCAGGGCAGAAACCTGAATTCTGAGCCCCGGTACGCATGGCTGAAGCCAGCCCTGAGCACTTTAGCTTTGCATAGCCCCCAGCGGTGTGGGGCCTGGGGAATTACTCTGCTTACTACTCACTAGCCCTGTCATTTAATCTACTGAAAAACAGTTGTTGTGGCGTGGGTGAGCTGTGAAATTTTTATAATAGGTTGTGCCGGGGAGGGAACACAGAAGGAAAAAGGTTAAGAACCCCTGCTCTAAATATTGGTCAGCTACAGCAAGTGGCATGAACATCTTTCTCTGTATTTTGATTTCTAATTATGAAGCAGAACCTCCAGTTAAAACAAACAAAAACCCAACCAAAACCCAAATAAAAAGCCCCCTCCCCCCTAACCCCCAAACTGCAGACACTTTGAAATAGTGACTGATTTAGCTTTGGGATTGGTTTTGTCATATTTTCATGATAAGATGAGGTGCTGAGCGTGTCCTATTTCCTTGTTGGGGCGACTATGTGATTCAGTACTGTATGAAGATTACTTTAGTTCACTTTTAGGCTGCGCTTCAGAGAGGGAGAAACATATTTTATGCTGCTTGTAATTTGATGTCAGTCATCCAATTATTTTTATTGCTGTTGTTTTCAATAAAGTTTATATTTTGGTTTCCTGGGTAAACATGTTTTTCTTTCACAGGGTGTCATCAGCCCTGCTCAGTCCTGTCAGCATTAATTTATTTTTTCATGATTTAATACCAAATATTTTCACACATTTAAACAGAAAATGAAAAGAAATAAACTGCACATGGTATATAGCATATATGGTACTAGTTAGTTTTAAATTTAAAACTTACTGCTTATTGTGCATATGCTTATATATAATATATACATTTTTAATATAGAAAAGCTGTATGGTGAGTTCCTGAGTTGGAAACTAGAAGACACACTCTCCCAGTTTCCCCTAAAACCTGGGAAGATTGCAACCTTTAATGTAAACATTAAAGTGAAGCTAGACTTCTCCTGTCAAGAAAACCTTCTGCAAGACCTCAGTGATGGTAAGTTACAAATAGGCTTGGCATAATGTGATTTATATTTTGTTTTCCATTTGATTGCTAATATCAGTTTATTTTTAAGCATTATTTTAAATTTTTATCTATTTTAAATTCTCATAGTTGTGGAAAATTATAGGAGGGATCAGACACTATGGGGGTCAAACAATACTTATTTAATGATAGCAGACCTTGAGATTCAAGAAGTTACAACTTTATAACTGGTTTCAGAGTAGCAGCAATGTTAGTCTATATCCGCAAAAAGAAAAGGAGTACTTGTGGCACCTTAAAGACGAACAAATTTATTTGAGCATAAGCTTTCATGAGCTACAGCTCACTTAATCGGATGCATGCAGTGGAAAATACAGTGGGGGGATTTATATACACAGAGAACATGAAACAATGGGTGTTACCATACACACTGTAGCAAGAGTGATCAGGTAAGATGAGCTGTTACCAGCAGGAGAGCGGAGGGGGGGTGTGGGGAGGAACCTTTTGTAGTGATAATCAAGGTGGGCCATTTTCCAGCAGTTGACAAGAACGTCTGAGGAATGGGGGGAGTGGGGGAATAAACATGGGGAAATAGTTTTACTTTGTGTAACAACACATCCACTCCCAGTCTCTATTCAAGCCTAAGTTAATTGTATCCAGTTTGCAAATTAATTCCAATTCAGCAGTCTCTCGTTGGAGTCTGTTTTTGAAGGTTATTTGTTGAAGAATTGCCACTTTTAGATCTGTAATCGAGTGACCATGGATTTGGATTTTTTGACCATGGGATGGTGTTCCAAGAAGGAGGAGTGCTAGGCAGAGATGGGTTCCACCTAATGAAGAGAGGGAGGAGCATCTTTGGAAGAAGGCTGGCTAACCTAGTGAGGAGGGCTTTAAACTAGGTTCACTGGGGGAAGGAGAACAAAGCCCTGAGGTAAGTGGGGACGTGGGATACCGGGAGGAAGCATGAGCAGGAGAACGCGAAAGGGGAGGGCTCCTGCCTCATACTAAGAAAGCAGGACAAACAGCAAGTTATCTCAAGTGCCTATACACAAATGCAAGAAGCCTGGGAAACAAGCAGGGAGAACTGGAAGTCCTGGCACAGTCAAGGAATTATGATGTGATTGGAATAAGAGAGACTTGGTGGGATAACTCACATGACGGGAGCACTGTCATGGATAGATATAAACTGTTCAGGAAGGACAGGCAGGGCAGAAAAGGTGGGGGAGTTGCATTGTACGTAAGAGAGCAGTATGACTGCTCAGAGCTCCAGTATGAAACTGCAGAAAAGCCTGAGAGTCTCTGGATTAAGTTTAGAAGTGTGAGCAACAAGGGTGATGTCGTGGTGGGAGTCTGCTATAGACCACCGGATCGGGGATGAGGTGGACGAGGCTTTCTTCCGGCAACTCACGGAAGTTACTAGATCGCAGGCCCTGGTTCTCATGGGAGACTTCAGTCACCCTGATATCTGCTGGGAGAGCAATACAGCGGTGCACAGACAATCCAGGAAGTTTTTGGAAAGTGTAGGGGCCAATTTCCTGGTGCAAGTGCTGGAGGAACCAACTAGGGGCAGAGCTCTTCTTGACCTGCTGCTCACAAACCGGGAAGAATTAGTAGGGGAAATAAAAGTGGATGGGAACCTGGGAGGCAGTGACCATGAGATTGTCGAGTTCAGGATCCTGACACAGGGAAGAAAGGAGAGCAGCAGAATATAGACCCTGGACTTCAGAAAAGCAGATTTTGACTCCCTCAGGGAACTGATGGGCAGGATCCCCTGGGAGAATAACATGAGGGGGAAAGGAGTCCAGGAGAGCTGGCTGTATTTTAAAGAATTCTTATTGAGTTTACAGGGACAAACCATCCCGCTGTGTAGAAAGAATAGTAAATACGGCAGGCGACCAGCTTGGCTTAACAGTGAAATCCTTGCCGATCTTAAACGCAAAAAAGAAGCTTACAAGAAGTGGAAGATTGGACAAATGACCAGGGAAGAGTATAAAAATATTGCTCGGGCATGCAGGAGTGAAATCAGGAAGGCCAAATCACACTTGGAGTTGCAGCTAGCAAGAGATGTTAAGAGTAACAAGAAGGGTTTCTGGAGGTATGTTAGCAACAAGAAGAAAGTCAAGGAAAGTGTGAGCCCCTTCCTGAATGAGGGAGGCAACCTAGTGACAGAGGATGTGGAAAAAGCTAATGTACTCAATGCTTTTTTTTGCCTCTGTCTTCACGAACAAGGTCAGCTCCCAGCCTACTGCACTGGGCAGCACAGCATGGGGAGGAGGTGAGCAGCCCTCTGTGGAGAAAAAAGTGGTTCGGGACTATTTAGAAAAGCTGGACGAGCACAAGTCCATGAGGCTGGATGCGCTGCATCCGAGAGTGCTAAAGAAGTTGGCTGAAGTTGGCGTTTTAAGGTCAGGCTTGACAAAGCCCTGACTGGGATGATTTGATTGGGGATTGGTCCTGCTTTGAGCAGGGGGTTGGACTAGATGACCTCCTGAGGTCCCTTCCAACCCTGATATTCTATGGTTCTATGTGTGATTGCAGCGCCATTGGCCATTATCTTGGAAAACTCAAGGCAATCGGGGGAGGTCCTGGACAACTGGAAAAAGGCTAATGTAGTGCCCATCTTTAAAAAAGGGAAGGAGGAGGATCCTGGGAACTACAGGCCAGTCAGCCTCACCTCAGTCCCTGGAAAAATCATGGAGCAGGTCCTCAAAGAATCAATTCTGAAGCACTTAGAGGAGAGGAAAGTGATAAGGAACAGTCAGCATGGATTCACCAAGGGCAAGTCATGCCTGACTAATCTAATTGCCTTCTATGATGAGATAACTGGCTCTGTGGATGAGGGGAAAGCAGTGGACGTGTTGTTCCTTGACTTTAGCAAAACTTTTGACACGGTCTCCCACAGCGTTCTTGCCAGTAAGTTAAAGAAGTACGGGCTGGACGAATGGACGATAAGGTGGATAGAAAGCTGGCTAGATTGTCGGGCTCAACGGGTAGTGATCAATGGCTCCATGTCTAGTTGGCAGCCGGTATCAAGTGGAGTGCCCCAAGGGTCGGTCCTGGGGCCGGTTTTGTTCAATATCTTCATAAATGATCTGGAGGATGGTGTGGATTGCACCCTTAGCAAGTTTGCAGATGATACTAAACTGGGAGGAGAGGTAGATACGCTGGAGGGTAGGGATAGGATGCAGAGGGCCCTAGACAAATTGGAGGATTGGGCCAAAAGAAATCTGATGAGGTTCAAGAAGGACAAGTGCAGAGTCCTGAATTTAGGGTGGAAGAATCCCATGCACCGCTACAGATTAGGGACCGAATGGCTCTGCAGCAGTTCTGCAGAAAAGGACCTAGGGGTTACAGGGGACGAGAAGCTGGATATGAGTCAACAGTGTGGCCTTGTTGCCAAGAAGGCCAATGGCATTTTGGGCTGTATAAGTAGGGGCATTGCCAGCAGATCGAGGGATGCGATCGTTCCCCTCTATTCTACGTTGGTGAGGCCTCATCTGGAGTACTGTGTCCAGTTTTGGCCCCCACACTACAAGAAGGATGTGGAAACATTGGAAAGCATCCAGCGGAGGACAACAAAAATGATTAGGGGACTGGAACACATGAGTTATGAGGAGAGGCTGAGGGAACTGGGGATGTTTAGTCTATGGAAGAGAAGAATGAGGGGGGATTTGATAGCTGCTTTCAACTACCTGAAGGGGGGTTCCAAAGGGATGGATCTAGACTGTTCTCAGTGGTAGCAGATGACAGGAGGAGGAGTAATGGTCTCAAGTTGCAGTGGGAGAAGTTCAGGTTGGATATTAGGAAAAACTTTTTCTCTAGGAGGATGGTGAAACACTGGAATGCATCACCTAGGGAGGCATTGGAATCTCCTTCCTCAGAAGTTTTTAAGGTCAGGCTTGACAAAGCCCTGGCTGGGATGATTTAGTTGGGGATTGGTCCTGCTTTGAGCAGGGGGTTGGACTAGATGACCTCCTGAGGTCCCTTCCAACTCTGATATTCTATGACCACAGAGATTGAAGTGTTCTCCGACTGGTTTTTGAACGTTATAATTCTTGATGTCTGATTTGTGTCCATTTATTCTTTTACGTAGAGACTGTCCAGTTTGGCCAGTGTACATGGCAGAGGGGCATTGCTGGCACATGATGGCATATATCACATTGGTAGATGTGCAGGTGAAGGAGCCTCTGATAGTGTGGCTGATGTGATTAGGCCCTATGATGGTGTCCCCGGAATAGATATATGGACACGGTTGGCAACGGGCTTTGTTGCAAGGTTAGGTTCCTGGGTTAATGGTTCTGTTGTGTGGTGTGTGGTTGCTGGTGAGTATTTGCTTCAGGTTGGGGGGGCTGTCTGTAAGCAAGGACTGGCCTGTCTCCCAAGATCTGTGAGAGTGAGAGGTCATCCTTCAGGATAGGTTGCAGATCCTTGATGATGCGTTGGAGAGGTTTTAGTTGGGGGCTGAAGGTGATGGCTAGTGGAGTTCTGTTGTTTTCTTTTTTAGGCCTGTCCTGTAGTAGGTGACTTCTGGGAACTTCTCTGGCTCTATCAGTCTGTTTCTTCACTTCAGCAGGTGGGTATTGTAGTTGTAAGAACTCTTGATAGAGATCTTGTAGGTGTTTGTCTCTGTCTGAGGGGTTGGAGCAAATGCGGTTGTATCGTAGAGCTTGGCTGTAGGCAATGAATCGTATGGTGTGGTCTGGATGAAAGCTGGAGGCATGTAGGTAGGAATAGCAGTCAGTAGGTTTCCGGTATAGGGTGATGTTTATTTGACCATCGCTTATTAGCACCGTAGTGTCCAGGAAGTGTATCTCTTGTGTGGACTGGTCCAGGCTGAGGTTGATGGTGGGATGGAAATTGTTGAAATCATGGTGGAATTCCTCAAGGGCTTCTTTTCCATGGGTCCAGATGATGAAGATGTCATCAATATTGCGCAAGTATGGGCATTGGGGACGAGAGCTGAGGAAGCGTTGTTCTAAGTCAGCCATAAAAATGTTGGCTTACTGTGGGGCCACCCTCACTCTCAGAGATCTTGGGAGAGAGGCTAGTCCTTGCTTCCAGACAGCCCCCCCAACCTGAAGCAAATACTCACTAGCAACCACACACCACACTACAGAACCACTAACCCAGGAACCTATCCTTGCAACAAAGCTTGTTGCCAACTGTGTCCATATATCTATTCAGGGGACACCATCATAGGGTCTAATCACATCAGCCATGCTATCAGAGGGTTGTTCACCTGCACATCTACCAATGTGATATATGCCATCATGTGCCAGCAATGCCCCTCTGCCATGTACACTGGCCAAACTGGATAGTCTCTACGTAAAAGTAAGTGGACACAAATCAGATGTCAAGAATTATAACATTCAAAAACCAGTCGGAGAACACTTCAATCTCTCTGGTCACTGGATTTGAGGCCTAAAGGTTGCAATATTAGAAAAAAAAGACTTCAAAACCAGACTCCAACGAGAGACTGCTGAATTGGAATTAATTTGCAAACTGGATACAGTTAACTTTGGCTTGAATAAAGACTGGGAGTGGATGTGTCGTTACACAAAGTAAAACTATTTCCCCACATTTATTCCCCCCCCCCTTCCCCACTGTTCCTCAGACGTTCTTGTCAACTGCTGGAAATGGCCCACCTTGATTATCACTACAAAAGGTTTTTTCCGCCCCCCCGGTCTCCTGCTGGTAATAGCTCATCTTACCTGATCACTCTTGTTACAGTGTGTATGGTAACACCCATTGTTTCATGTTCTCTGTGTATATAAGTCTCCCCACTGTATTTTCCACTGCATGCCTCCGATGAAGTGAGCTGTAGCTTACAAAAGCTTACACTCAAATAAATTTGTTTAACTTTATAACCATTAAAACACACTGTCTACATTGCCTGTCAAAATATACAAAGTAAATATCCTTGAATCAAGCTCTAAGTTCTAAAGCAGTATTTTTCTTTCTTTTCATATCTTTAAATTTCATTTATTATAGATGGACATTTTTTGTTGTTGTTTTGTGTGTACAGTGAAATTGACCTTTACTGTCATTTACTGATGAAAATCTAATTCTTCCAAGCCTAGTTACAAACTCCTCTTCTGCTTGTGTTTTATTTTGGCAAACATTTCTGCGTGACCTCCATATGATGATCTTTGTTTCAAAACTGGAGGGTGGAACTGATATCTATTTTCAAATTTGTATCATGTAGCCTTTAGGGATACATCTTCAACATATGTGGGATTTAATGTGGAGCCCCTGTGGCTAGTGACATGAGGAGCATGGCCCAAACTCTTCTTGTCATGCTCAGGATTTACCCTTACGTCATAAAATCATTGAAATGTAGGACTGGAAGGGACCTCGATAGGTCACCTCGTCCAGTCCTCTGTATGGAGGCAGGACTAAGTATTATCTAGACCAGGGGTCTCAAACTCCAATGACCATGAGGGCCAAATGAGGACTAGTACATTAGCCCGAGGGCTGCATCACTGACCACTGCCCTACCCCGCCCCGCCCCCACTCCACCCCTTTGGAGAGGCCACGCCCCTGCCCCACCTCTTCCAACCTCTTCCCTGCCCCCATTCCAACTCCTTCCCTGAAATTCCCACCCCAACTCTGCCCCCTTCCTGCTCCCAGGGGGTGCAGGAGGGATGCGGGGTGTGTCAGGGGGCTCAGGGCAGGGGGTCGGGGTGCGGCAGGCAGCTCAGGGCAGGGAGTTGGGGTGCAGGAGGTGTGGCAGGGGGCTTAGGGCAGGGGGTTAGGGTGCAGGAGGGGTGTGGGGTGTGGCAGGGGGCTTAGGGCAGGGGGTTGGGGTGCAGGAGGGGTGCGGAGTGCAGCAGGGGGCTCGGCTGCAGGAGGGGCTTGGGGGCATGTCCAGCCCGGCGTGCACCGGGGCAGGGCAGGGCAGGCTGCCTGCCTGCCTGCCCACTCTGCCCCAGCGCCGCTCTGGGAAGCGGCCAGGTCCTGGGGGATGGGGCGGCACAGGGGTCTGTGTGTTGCCCTGGCTGCTCCTCTAGGTACTTCCCCTGCAGCTCCCATTGGTTGGGAATGGGGAACTACGGCCAATGGGAGCTTCGGAGGAGGTACCTGGAGGAGCGGACAGGGCAACGCACAGACCCCTGTGCCGCCCCATCCCCCAGGACCTGGCCGCTTCCCGGAGTGGCGCGGGGGCAAGGCAGGCAGGCAGGGAGCCTGCTCTGCCCCCGGTATGCACCGGGCCGGAGCCGCTCTAGGTAAATGCGGGCGGGGGGGGGGGGGGTTCGGGGGTGCTTCCGGGAGCTGGTGGGCCGCAGAAGATAACCCCGCGGGCTGCGTGTTTGAGACCCCTGATCTCGACCATCCCTGACAGGTGTCTGTCTAACTTGTTCTTAAAAACTCCATTGACTGTGATTCCACAACCTCCCAGGGCAATTTGTTCCAGTTCTTAACTACTCTTGCAGTTAAGAAGTTGTTTTGCTGATGTCCAACCTAAATCTCCTTTGCTAGAATTAAAACCCATTACTTCCTGTCCTGTCCTCAGTGGGTAAGAAGAACATTTATCTCTCTCCTCATTATAATGACCTTTTCGGTACTTGAATCCTGTTATCATGTACCCCCTCAGTCTTCTCTTCTGAAGACTAAGCAAACCCAATTTTTCCAATCTTTCCTCATAGGTCATGCTTTATAGAGCGTTAATCATTTTTGTTGCTCTCCTTTGGACTGATGCCAGTTTGTCCACATCTTTCTTGAAGTATGGTGTCCAGAACTGGACACAATTCTCCAGTTGAGGCTTTATCAGTGCTGAGTAGAGTAAAAGAATAACTGCTTATGTCTTGCTTAAAAAACTTCTGCTAGTACATCCCAAAAGTGTTTGCTTTTTTTGCAACAGTATTACATTGTTGACCCATATTTAGTTTGTGATCCATTATAACCCCAGATCCTTTTTGCAGTACTCCATCCCAGGCAGTTATTTCCCATTTTGTATTTGTGGAATTGATTATTTCTTTTCAAAGGTAGTACTTTGCATTTGTCCTTATTGAATTTCATCCTATTCAAATTCCAAAGTGCTTGCAACCTCTCCTCGCTTGGTATTGTCAACAAACTTTATATATATGCTCTATTTGATATTATCCAAATAATTTATGAAGATATTGAATAGAATTGGAACCAGGACAGATACCTGCAGAAGATCACTTGGTATGCCTTTCAAGCTTGATTTTGAGCCACTGATGATTACTCTGAGTACATTTTTTCCAACCGATTGTGCACCCACTGTTTAGTAGTTTTGTCTAGGCTGTATTTCTCCAGTTTTTTTGAGAAGGCCACATGAGACAGTATCGAAAGCCTTACTAAATTTGACACATATCCCATCTACTGCTTCTCCCCATCCACAAGGGTTGTTACCCCATCAAAGAAGAATACTAGATTTGTCAACAACAAATCGTGTTTAAAATAATCCATGTTGACTGTTATCCCCTTATTTTCTTCCAGATGCTTACAAATTGGTTGTTTGATTATTTGTACCATTATCTTTCTGGGTAATGATGTTAAGCTGACAGGTCTATAATTCCCTGTATCCTTATTTCCCTTTTTATAGGTAGGTACTATATTTGTCTTTGTCCAGTCCTCTGGGATCTCTCCCTGCTCCACAAGTTATCAAAGACAATAATTAACGGCTCAGAGATCTCTTCAGCCAGTTCCTAAAGTATTTTGGATATATTTCATCAAGCCCTGCTGAAGACATCTAACTTGTCTAAGGAATTCTTACTTTTTTCAACCTATTTTAGCCTCAGATTGTACTTCATTTACACTGGTCGCTGTTAGTCATCCGGTTACTGATAACTTTTTTGGTGAAAGCTGAAACAAAAAGGCATTTAGCACATGGCCATTGCTGTGTGTTCATTATATTTCTCTCCTTATTGAGTAATGGGCATTCCCTGTCCTTGATCTTCCTCTTGCTTCTAATGTATTTGTACAATGTTTTCTTGTTATCCTTTGTCTTATCTAGTCAAATCTAATTTTTTACCTTGGCTTTTCTAATTATGCCCCTACATATTTTTTTTCTTCAACTTTTGTAATTTGACCTAGTTTCCATTTTTTGCATGCGTCTCTTTGGAATTTCAGGTCATTGAAGATTTCCTGGTTAAGCGAGGGTGGCCTCTTACTATTGTATATTTCCTGTACGTTGGGCTGCTTTGTTCTTATGCCTTTAATAATGTCTATTTAAAAGACTGCCAGATCTCCTGAGCTCTTTTTCCCTTAGTCTTGCTTCCATGATATCTTACCTACCAATTTTCAGAGTTTGCTAAAGTTTTCATCTTGAAGTCCATTGTCTTTATTCTGCTGTTTTCCCTCCTACTAATCCTTAGAATCAATAACTCATATTATTTCATGTTTACTTTCACCCAAGCTGCCTTTCACCTGGAAATTCTCAGCCAGTTCCATTCTGTTTGTCTGAATCAAATCTAGAATAGCCTCTCCCCTAGCCACTTTATCATCTCTCAAAAAAATTGTCTCAAATGAATTCCAAGAACTTGTAGGATAATCTGTACCCTGCTGTGTTTTTCCAACAGATGTCGCTGTAGCTGAAGTCCTCTATCACCATCAAGTCCTGTGTTTTGTATGATTTTGTTAATTTAATTTTTCCTAGCTTGGAGTTCTTTAGGAGTTTTCTTTTGTTTTTTTGGTAATATATTTGGTTTTCTTTACTATATTCTTATAGTATCAAATTTAAAAACAAGCCTCGCCCTCCTCCTCCTACCCCCCCATCACCAGCTAAATATAGCTGGCAATTTTCCCTTTAAGTGCAGTTGTAGTCTTTTTTTTATTTTGTCTCACATGATCATATTCATTCAGATGAGTTGAATCACAGAATTAAATATTGTGGCACTTTCAATATTTCAGTAGTAGTTCACTGAGATTTCTCAGGAAGTGAGATACTGAAATACATTCTACAATTCCCATTATTTACATCAGAGCATTTTTTGAGGTGATTTTAAAACTATATTTGCTGTGCAATCAAATATACAGCAGTGATTTTGTTTGGCCAGAACTCTTAGAAATATCCAGTAGACACTTTTAACAAACATTCCCTTATTAAAGGGAAAACATAATAAAATAGAGTAATTGTTCATACACTAATGTGTATTTTAAATTATTGATTTTTTTTTCAACTGCCTCATTTATTCTGTTAAATTTTTTTTTTATGAAACTGGTTTAGGAGGAAATTGATAATGTTTTGAGTTAGATTTGTTCATATTAAGCAGGGAGCTCTTATATCTTAATAAATGAAGATAACATGCATAAAGTGACTACCTCTCTTCCCATGATATCATTATAGATCTGCATTGTGTGCACTATGGCTTTTTAAAGTATGACACTCTATGCATGGGAAAAACAGAAGCATGATAATATTATGATCATAATTTAGTTAAAGGAAGCAGGAGTGAGTTCTGGTATGAATTCATTTAAGCAGAAATGATAATTGATAAAGGCTTAATTTCTTATTTTAATACACTTCCTTAGTGCTAAATACACTATTTTTAATTTTACCATTTATATTACCAAAAAAACTCAGCTCAATACCAGTAATTAAGGTTTTGTCGAAATAAATGTTAGCTGAAGAACTCCTACTCCTAATTCTTGGTTAGTACTGTTCTGCTGTTTCTTGGAGGAAAAAATTCTTGGGGAATGGGAGGGAGGAGGGAGGAAAGGAAGGAACTGCTGAGCCTACCCCATGCATATAAAAAGCATGGTTTAGGCTTCCCAAAATCATGAGACTGAAATCCAGATTTGGTTTCTAGCCTTTAGAGTGCACTTGGAGCATACTTCCAAGTTTTTCTCTACAATCATAATGGCTAGAACTTACTTTTAAAAAGATGATAAAGCTGAGTTTCTCACAAAATGACCTGTCTTCTGGAACTGTGACTTTGAGAAACACACTAGAGATCGCAAGACTTTTGATAAAGACACAGAACTTGGGCAACTCTGCAGCACGCCATTCAAAGGATGAGTATAGATGATCTCAAAAAGAAAAGGAGTACTTGTGGCACCTTAGAGACTAACAGATTTATTTGAGCATAAGCTTTCGTGAGCTACAGCTCACTTCATCAGAGCTTATGCTCAAATAAATCCCTTAGTCTCTAAGGTGCCAGAAGTACTCCTTTTCTTTTTGCGAATACAGACTAACATGGCTGCTACTCTGAAACCTGTAGCAGATCTGGAACTTAGCTGCTAGGCTCTTTCTCAGTCCAGCACCAGATGGCACCTCTCCATCCCTTCAAGTCCACTTACACCATCACTGTGTGATTCCTGAACTCCAGTTCCTTCACCTGTCCCTCAACAAATAACTTCCCTCCACGCTTGGAGTTTATAGCAGGTCATTTTATAAACATTTGAAAATACTTGTAAATGGTGTTTTGTAGATACTCATAAAAAGCTGTTTTAAGACATGGCCCAGAAGAAGAAAGAAGGAAGCAAAAACCAAAATATTGCAGTTTGTCACTTTAATGTGTGCACACCTCTGTGCATAGTATTTCGACACTCCATTCTAATGTACAAGGTGTGAGAACTGGGACTTTCTTTGGTGTTATCCAGAAGGCCCAGTAAGCATCGCATTAGGTAAACTGTGCGGCAGCCATTCCTGTAATGAAATGCTCTTTTATGCAGTGTTTATAGTCCTTGTACCAGTTCTTTCTGACTCTATGGTGCTGCTGGGCAGGGCTTGACAATAACTTTCTCTCCCCCCCACCCCAGTCCTTCCATCAGCAGGTATGTGGGTTATAAAACTGTTTTAATTAGACAGTTTAATCCCTTTTCTTTTATATTGTGGGGAGGCTGCATGGCTTCGTGAGTAGAGCACTGGACTGGGATTCAGGAATCCAGGGTTCTGTTTGTGGCTCTACCACTGGCCTGCTGGGTGATGGCTCTGGGCAGGTAATTTCTCCTTCCGGTGTGTCAATGTAACCATCTTTAAAACGAGGCTAATGTAGGTAAGTGTAGTGTGAAGCTCTTTGAGATCTACTGATGGAAGGCGCTATGTAAGAGCTTGGTAGTATTATTTATCATGTCAAATTATGATGGTTTCTATTACATGTTTTGTAACTTGTCACAGGACCTACCAGATAGTTGGCTATATCAACAGAGCACAAGGCCAAGCGGTTATGATTCTATTTAAGAAGGGAACTTTAGGTAATCTTTCAAAACACTAACTTTAAAATTCCTCTTTTTTTTTTTTTACACAAAACTTCTCAGAAAAATCTATTCTGAGATGAGAATGCAGCATACAAAACTTTTGATATTGGCATCCAACAGATACAGGGTAATGGATTTAGATGGACTATTGATTTGAACTATATGGCAATATTATACTTGCCTGTACAAGCAGCATTTTTACCTTGTTAATTTTGGTGAAACAGTAGTGCTTGTTAGGAGATTAAGGATTAATTGAAGCCCTGGAGTAAGCATTCACAACTCCTTCTCTTCTGTAATGAGAGGGTGGTGATAGACTCAATGTTTCTATAGAACTTTGATATCTTTGGATGATAGGCACTATATACATTCAGAGTATTATTATTAGCTTAACTACTGGTTTAACATGAACTAGGTAGAGCTACACTTCCAGATGCTACTATAATTTTAGTGTAGCTTTTAAAACTAATAGTGACAAGTAGTTAACATTTTTAAAGAGTATGCGAGACACTGGAGTAGGAAAAGTAATGCATTATAGAGAGTTGGAAAAGTCATTTGGCTTTCATTGGTTCAGTAGCTACAATAAATGCATTTTTTCCTTCTAAATTAATATTAATATTAATGATCCAAGGATTTCTGTCTTTTAAGCAAAGAAAAGTCAAGTCCTTAGCAGTGTCTTTGACTATTTTTTCATTTACTGCTGAAACTGCTTCTGTTTGCGTTTTGTAATAGGGAGAACACAATAAGGAGAGATTATAGATTGTTTATGTTGCAATAATCCATTAATAAGTGTAATTTATTACAAGATTTTTTTATTAAAACATCAGTCCAAATTGCTGTTGTAATTCCTTTTTTGTGTGTGTTGGTGATTAATCTCCTGCTAGAGAAGATCTTTATGTAATGCTGTTATGGATTGTATGATTTTTTCCGCAGAGGAAGACTGCAGTGATTACTTGTTAGACAACTCAATATTTACTAAATATATACTGGAATTAATTTTTTGAAATAGTTTTTAACTGTACCTCCTAAAACTATTAAATTATTGCTCATTGTAGCTACCATAGTACCTAAATCTCTCACCATGAGCTCCAGTGTGGACATGCACAGATCAGAGAATTCAGCTTCCATTTGCATGCATGCAAAATAGATCTTTTCAAGAAATAAATCTGGTCAGACAAACCCAATTTCAATTTTTTTGATGGAATTACAATTTTGGTTGATAAAGGTACCTGAACAGATAATTAAAAAGTAGCATTACATAATATTATTAAAGTGTATGTTAAATGGATTAAGAACTGGCTAGCTGACAGATCTCAACAATAATTGTCAATGGGGAGTCATCATTGAATAGAGGTGTTTTTAGTGGGGTTTTGTAGGGATCAGTACTATGTCCAGGGCTATTTGAATGTTTTCATTAGTGATCTGGAGATAAATATAAAACCACTGCTGATAACGTTCGTGGATGATACGATGGGCGAAGTGGTAAATAATCATGAGGACAGGGCAATCATACTTAATGATCTAGATCACTTGGTAAGCTGGGTCCAGTCAAATAAAATGTTTTAATACAGCCAAATGCATAGTTGTGCATCTAGAATCAAGGAATAGGTCATCCTTATAGAATGGAAGAATGTATTCGGGAAAGCAGTGACTCTCAAAAGGATTTAAGGGTCATAGTGGACAAGCAAAATAACATGAGCTTGCAGTGTGATGCTGTTGCAAAAAAAAGCTAACACAATCCATGACTCTCTAAACAGGGGAGTAGTGAGTAGCAGTAATGAGGGATTTTTCCTCTGTATATGGCATTGGCAAGACCAGCACTGGAATACTGTGTCCAGTTCTGGTGTCCTCATTTTAAAAAGGAAGTTGAAAAATTGGAGAGGGTGCCCTAATATGATTCAAAGGTTGGAGAAAATGCCTTTATCGAGAGACTTTAAGAACTCAATGTCTGTAGTTTGATAAAGAAAATTGAGAGGGGACTTGATTATGATGTGTAAGTAGTTCCACAGGGGGAAAATGGAGGGTGCTAAAGGGCTCTTTAATCTAGCAGAGAGTCATAACAAGAACCAGTGGATGGAGCTTTGTACTTCCTTCTTTGTACAGAGTCTCAGAAAATAGGCCATATTTATTTATATGTAGCATTTTCATTTTCACTTTCACCTAGCTAATTTGAGGTTTAAATGGAGAAAGTGTGACAGTTACAAATAAGGTACATGAGTTTATTAGTAGCAAAATTTCTGTTGACATTTCTTTTGATTACTGTACAACATATACACTAGTATACACTGGCTACTAGTAAAATATAAAGTTGAGAATGTGACTGAAAATGTGTCCTTCTCATTCAGTTTTGAGATGAGTACTACAATACACAACTTAAGTTTCCATTTTGCATTTGCATTACTTTATAAATGATCATATGTTGCAATTCCCATTTTTTTCATGCATCCCATTGTTAGTAATCTGTAGAAAACATCAAGCCATTATTTCATGCTCCCTATTAAAATAGACATGAAAAGGGATTCCTCAGGCATAATATTAGAAGTTATGCTACAGGAGTTAACCAGTTGATTCCCTTTTTTCGTTATAATCGCAAGGGAAGAAATCCCATCTTTTGCATCTCTCATTTAATTTAATAAGCACTAGTGTAACCTTAAATTTGGGGGACACTTTTTATACCTTCTTTTGTGCCTTTTCATGTTATCCTTCTTTCTTGTGGATTTCACTGAATTCTAATGTAACAATTTAGCTAAATAGAGAATTTCATCCAAAGCCCACTGAAGACAATGGCAGGCTTTCTGTTGCCTTTAGTCAGCATTGGATCAGGACCAAAATCATGACTGCATCTTTTCTTTAACTCTTTCTGCAATAGAGAGAGAGGTTATGTTTCATTACCTGATTTTTTTCCTTTTCATTTGATGATGTATTGGGAGTATTTTAGTTCAAGGCAGTCTGGAATATTACTTAGAACTTGAAAACAGAACAAAATAAGAAATTCTGATCCTTTTATTTTTCTAGATGGAATAAGTATCAGTGGACTTCCGCTTTCCAGTCCTTTTCGACAGATTGTCAAACCACGAGTAGAGAGCAAACCTATCAACCCGACTGAAAGCAGCAAAGTTGGTGACTTCAGTCATGTAAAGGTAAGGTAGTGGTATTGAAGTAGGTGAAGAGTTCAGCCTTCAGTTCACTGCATTCTACTGTGTTTTGTAGTAAAGATATGGAAGAGGAGTTTTTACAGGCAAATATTTTCTTTACATAGTTGTTAAGATGTATTATTTGAACTATAGTCTTAGACAGGGGTGAAAGTAAGTCTAGGGACTTACCGGTACAGGGCTGGGCTGGGGCCGGCTCTGGCCCCTGGAAGGGGCGGGCCCTCGGGAGGAAGGGGTGGGGCTCGGGGGGTCAGAGCCAGCCCCAGCCCACCCTGTACTGGCAAGTACCTCCTTCCCCCTCCCCAGGGTAACAGCGGATTCCGGGGGCTGTGGCAGCGGTTTAAAGGGCCCTGGGCAGTAGCGGCGGCCGGAGCCCTGGGCCCTTCAAATCATCCCCGGAGGTTATTCATTTCCCCCCCTTATTAGCCTTTTTTAGTTGAGACCTGTGATGCGGAGAGGATATAAAGAGCTTGTATTAGTTCATTTTGATAAAATGTACTTGAGTCAGGACAGTGCAATTGCTTCAGAAACAGGGTCTTGTTTTACAGACACCTATGAAGGTGTGAAGCCTGCTATTGGTGATATGTAAATAGTAAGAAGATGGAATAAGATGGAATAATCAGGAGACAGCTTAGTGAATGTCAGTATTAAAATTAGGAAAACTTAGTGCTATGAGTCAGTGTTTAAGTGGGTAGAAACGACACTGTTTGTGCTTACTTTAAGGCGTTCTGCCCTGGAATAAGCAACTGTAATGGGTAAAGATAGTCTATACACTTTGTCGAAGCCTTAAACTACTGGACTGATGCCTTCAGGCAGTGAAATAATAGTTGAACAGTATTCGTACTCCTCAGGTTTTGCAGAAGATATTGCTTCCAATTTTAAAAAATTGTAATTGAGACGCAAAAGTAGGACAATTTCTATATCGAATCCTTTATTCTTTATATTCGTTCTTCTGCATTTCAAAGTAAATTTAGGATGTCACTCTGGACAAGTGGTGGGCAGACTATGGCCTAGGGGCTGCATCCGGCCCTTCAGATGTTTTAATCCGGCCCTCGAGCTCCTGCCAGAGAGTGGGGTCGGGGGCTTGCTCCACACGGGTCCCGGGAGCAGTGACATGTTCCCCCTCTGGCTCCTATGCATAGGGACAGCCAGGGGGCTCTGCACGCTGCCCCCGCCACAAACACTGCCCCCAACACTGCCCCCGCAGCTCCCATTGGCCAGAAAACAGGGCCAATATGAGCTGCAGGGGCGGTGCCTGCAGATGGGGCAGTGCGCAGAACCACCTGGCCGTGCCTCCACGTAGAAGCCGGAGTGGGGACATGCCTCTGCTTCCGGGAGCTGCTTGAGGTAAGCGCCGCCCAGAGCCTGCACCCTTGCCCCCCTCCCGCACCCCAACCCCCTGCCCTAGCCTGGAGTCCCCTCCTGCACCCTGAACTCCTAATTTCTGGCCCCACCCCAGAGCCTGTACCCCCAGCTGGAGCCCTCACTCCCTCCTGCACCCCAACCCCCAATTTTGTGAGCACTCATGGCCCACCATACAATTTCCATACCAAGATGTAGCCCTTGGACCAAAAAGTTTGCCCACCCCTGGTCTGGACCATCACTCTAAAGTTATTTTCCGTTTTTCTGGCTCAGTGGGTGTCCTCCTATGTATTTTCCCTGTTGTAAAATTACACGGACAAAACTAAATTAAAATGTGAAACCTGATAGATTTCTTATCGTCATGATTCTCACTTAGGTATTGCTTTTAGCATTGTAGATTTACTCAGTTTGAATGCATTAGCATTATTTTTTAAGTTTAAATTTGCTTTTGAAAAGTTAAAAATTATATTAAAGTTAATTGTTAAATGGTCTTTCTTCTCAGTCTTTTGGTGAAGATTGAATGTAATGTTAGTTCAGTATCTGATGCATCTTCTACCTGGGATCTACATCCTGCACTAGACCATAACATCAGAAATTAGCACAGTTAATTATTTTATATACTTGAAAATATTTTGCTCAGCATGCCTATAATTTTATAAACAAATCTCGGACTCTACAGTTCTCTCTCAAAACCTTACTTTTGTATCTGAATTTACTCTCTTCCTATGGCAGAGCTATTTACAAGTCTGTTCAATCAATAATCAGATGAAGATGTTTGAAAAGATGATTCTTTCGGACCATTAATATCACTAATGCACTTTGATTTATTTCTGCATGTTAACAGAGAAATGGTAGTTAGTGTAGTTAAGTATTGTTAGTGACAATGTGAGGGATTATAAAATATTCCTGCCGTCTTTCAATTTATTTTATGAGATTGCAAGTCTGATGTTGAGCAGTAAGTGATTTTCCAAATGCTCATCCTGCAAATTACCAACATGATAGCGCAAACATTTGGGAGTTAAACCAGTCAGATGTTCAGCAATTGTGTAATTAACATAGAGCTGTGTAGGAACCCAGAAAGTCCATCCCATGAGAAGCAAAATTTCCCACAGACAGGAAATGTTTGAAAAATTCCATTTTGGAAGTATTGAAATGGAAATTTCTTAACATTTCTGCTAGCTTCCCAGCTGCCTACTTTCCTTCAGAGCCAGGTAGCCCAGTGAATCGGCCAGTAGGGAAGTCCTGGCTCCGCAGAAGCCCATCAGGTAAGCAGCTGAGGATCTGAGTATTGCTGGAGGCTGTGGCACATTGGACTACAGGCTTCCTAGCAGCCTGGGAAGACTGGTATGTGGGCAGGCAACATGGCTGAAAACCAGGCAGGTTTCCTTCAAAAGATTTGTTGAAAATGACATGTTCCCATGGACTATTTCAGTGGCAACAAATTGGCATCATATATTGAGATTTAGGACTTAACATGCATTTTAGAGATTTTTGTAGGGTAGATTTAGTCCTCAACACACTCCAGTTTTTAGCATGTACAATTTGAGTAGTTATGTAAAAATCTACATTTGTAAGTTGGACTTTCACAATACAGATTACACTACAGTATTTGTATGAGGTAAACAAAAGAAACAGTATTTCTCGATTCATCTTTTTTACAGTGGAAATATTTGTAATAAAAATAATATAAAGTGAGCACTGTATACTTTGTATTCTGTGTTGTAATTGAAATCAATATATTTTAAAATGTACTAAAACATCCAAAATATTTATAATAAATTTAAATTGGTAGTCTGTTATTGTTTAACAGTGTGATTAAAACTGATTAACTGTGACTTTTTAAAATCTAGTTAATTTGTTTTGTGTTAATCATTTGAGTTAAGTACAGTTAATTGACAGCCCTAATTAAAATGATTGTGCATACTTAGAGCCTTTGGCTGGTACAAGATAAAGCAATCCCCATATGCTGACATACTTACTTACGTACAGTCTTGTAGAAGCATATAACAGCAAAGATAGAAGAAAAAGTAAGTGGAGATTACCACAAAGCTTGATTGTACTCAGGCTCTCACCATTCCGTTATCCCTGGTGTCCTAACTAGACCTTGTTCTGACCATCTTTTATAACCTTTTTCCTTGCATCCAGGATCATATTTGATTTAGGTCTTAGTGCCCTGCCCATGTTTTCCACTGAATGCATCCAATGAAGTGAGCTGTAGCTCACGAAAGCTTATGCTCAAATAAATTTGGTAGTCTCTAAGGTGTGCCACAAGTACTCCTTTTCTTTCTGCCCATGTTTGTTATTCTGAGGGATGTAAATAAGGTTCCATTTGCTAGTATAAGCTATTTATATCCTATGTTTCCCAATCGTTTAGATACTTAAATGTGGTTACACAAACTCCCAGATCCACTATAAATCTTGTATTCAGGTTTGTGCGGTATACTCGTTTATCACAAGCTACATATTGCAAACTATTTCTAAATCTTATAGCCTTAGGTTATGTAGTTATGCTAACTCCATTGCTAATTAGACTATTAAAACTATTAATAGGCTCATTAGGCCTCAATTTACTGCAAAGCCTTCCTTAGTAGTTTTACATCTCTTGCATTACAGCTTTAATAGCTTCTATTTTAGATGATATTTCAATATGCCTTAGCACGTGCTATGTAATTTAGTTTTGCACCCTCAGATGAAATCAGGGATTACAGGTTAACAAGAACTGCTCCACAGCAAGATGATGAACAAGACACTCCACTCACTGAAAGATTCTCATACCATCCTCTGCCTGTTGGGTTTATATATATATCCCACCTTCCTGGAGAAAATTCTTGAGACTGCAGCTATGAGCTACCAAGACTGCAACAAGGCAGGCGCTTGGCTCCATTAGCATCTTACTTCCAGAGTAATTTGCCTTTTAAAAAGAGATTTTGATGAGTAGCTCAAGAGCCGTCCATTAGTTGTTTTAGTACCCCAGTTTGGCAGTTGCCTAGCCTATTACTTTCCACAGTGGCAGACCTTAACCATAGCCAGATGGATTTTGGATGTTACTTCCACTAGATGTACCACTGAGTTCCAGTCCACCCCACCTTCCAAATCCCCTTTGCCATCCCTCTTCAGGGACCCCTTTCACAGGAGGATTCTTCAACAGGAAGTGGATCCCTTGATCCAATTCGGAGTTACAGAGCCTGTACCTCTTGAATACAGAGGAAGGAGTTTTTACTCCAGGTACTTACTATTATGAAGAAGACAAGGCAGAATTCCCTGACAGAGAGGCACAGCAAACATTTCAGTGAGGACCCTGAGTGGGAGCTGCACTCTTCAGTATCCAACAAATCGTCCATCAGTAGGGCTACCTGCCCTGGGACCTCTGTGCTATCCAAGAAAGAAATGCTGAACTGATTGCTCTCACAATGGTCATGTTCCGGACTCTGGAGTGGAGTAGCCACCTTACTCTCATGGTCAGAACTGTTAATGTTTGTCTTCCCTCCTATTCCCCTCATATCTTAAGTTCTCTGGAAAATGCAGGGCAACAGACCATCATTTTGGGTTCACCATGACCCTGTAAATGACCACTTGCAGGTACATTTATAATTTTCCCCCACACTGTTCTCTCAGAATTGGGGCAAAACCTGCCATCCCAACACAACTCCCCTCTGGCTCACAGCCTGGGTTTTAGTTGGGCAACATACTTAGAGTGAACTTGCTTACAAGAAGTGCAGTCCATCATGATTAATAGTTGAAACCTTCTACATGCAAGTATTACACTGCTCAGACTTGCTCACAAGAAGTGAAATCCATCTTGATTAATAGTGGAAACCTTCTACATATAAGTATTACGCTATTGTGTGGAAAAGTTTTGCCAGAAAGATCACCTTTTTCTGGAAGAGCCAGAACTTCCCTGTATCTGTAACTACATCCTGTCCCTAAAGACACTCAAACTTTCAGTCTGCTTTCTCCTATAGAAAGCTACTCAGTTTTCACTCACCTCATCACAGTCCAACTCTTTAAAGCCATTATTAAAACTGTCCCTCTGGTATCTTGACCTCTATGCCTCTTTGGGTTCTGAATTTAGTACTAGCAGCACTTTGGTAGCTGCCCTTTGAGCCCTTGGCTTCATGTGCCTTCCAATACTAGATACCATTAACTTGGGTTTGAATAGAGACTGGGAGTGGCTGGGTCATTACACACATTGAATCTATTTCCCCATGTTAAGTATCCTCACTTTTTAAATGGGCCATCTTGATTATCACTACAAAAGTTGTTTTTTTTCTCCTGCTGATAATAGCTCATCTTAATTAATTAGTCTCTTACAGTTGGTATGGCTACTTCCACCTTTTCATGTTCTCTCTGTGTGTGTGTGTGTGTGTGTGTGTATAATCTTATATGTTCCATTCTGTGCATCTGATGAAGTGAGCTGTAGCCCACGAAAGCTTATGCTCAAATAAATTTGTTAGTCTCTAAAGTGCCACAAGTACTCCTGGTGTTTTTATCAATGAAGGTGGCTTTTTTACAGACATTACTTCAACTAGGAGGGCAAGTGAGGTTGGTGCCATTGTGGGAGATGCACTGTATACCATCTTTCACTGAGATAAGGTGTCCCTCCGAGTACATCCTCTTTGTTTCTAAGATCCAATCAGACTTCCCTCTGAATCAAACGATTCATCTGCCCTTGTTTTATCTGAAGCCCCACAATGCTAGGGATGACAAGAGATTATATTATCTAGATGTTCAAAGGGTCCTAACTTTTTACTTTGATTGGACCAAAGCTATTAAGTACATCTCCTAAACTCTTCAATTTGCCAGAAGAATGACAGGTGAAACCATCTCAGAGATTCTCAAGATGGATCTTTGGCTGCATCCTCTTCTGCTACTAGCTCTCAAACTCCTCCTCTGTATGATATTAAAGCTTACTCAACTAGGGCCCAGGCTGCCTCATTTGCATCACTGTCAAACATCCTTTGGTTCAGCAGTACGGCAGATTGTTGTCCGAGTTACTTCCTCGGACCATCCTCCGAAATAAGGGTTGCTTGGAAATTACCAACGGTTAGTACGCATGGGGACCTGCGCTCAGAGAAGAAAGGAAGATTACTTACCTTTATAGTAAATGGAGTTCTTCATTTTATGTGAGGTCCCTGTGGGTATTCACTACCAACCTTCCTTCTCCTCCTCTTTGGATCCTTGTGATTCGTGGTAATTTAGGAACTGAAGGGATGGGTGGTCTTTGTTGCTACTTTATGCCCTGGGTTTGCAGTACGAGGAGGCATAGACCAAAGGACTCTCCTACTGAAGAATTTCTCATCCGGGGCACCCGGAGTTTGTGCACATCCACAGTTAACACCCAAAGGGACCACATGTCTCTAAGAGTTTCAGTTTCTATGAGGTAAGTAACCTACCTTCCTTAGACATCTAACAAAAAGGAATGCAGGCTGTACTTACAAAATGGGAGACAGTATCATAGAAAGCAGTGGCTCTGAAAAGGATTTAAGTATTATAGTGGACGAGTATCTGAAAATAAGCTTCCTGTGTAAAGCTGTGGCAAAAAGGGCCAATGTGATCCTTGGATATACAAATAGTAAAGTAGTGAGTAAGAGTGTGTAGATTTTTACCTCTGTGTATGGCATTGGTGAGACCAATACTGGACTACGATGTTCAGTTCTGTAGTCCTCATTTTAAAAAGAAGTTAAAAATTGGAGAGTGGCTCTAAAATGATTGACAGGTTAGAGAAAATGCCTGATATTGAGAGACATAAAGAGCTCAGTCAGTTTAGTTTATTTAAAAAAAAAAAAAGAAGACTAATAGGGGACTTGATTACAATGTATGAGTGCTACTGTGCAGAACAAATACAGGGTGCTAAAGGGTTCTTTAATCTATTGGAGAAAGGCATAACAAGAACCAATATGTGGAAGCTGAAGTCAGAGAAAATCTGATTAGAAATTATGCACACATTTTTAATAGTGAGGGCAATGAATCCTTGAACAAACTACCAAGGGAAGTGGTAAATTTTCCATCTCTCATTGTCTTCAGATCAAGACTTGATGACTTTAATATGCTTTATCTAAACACAAATCACACTTCAGTCAAATGCAAGTTATTGATGTACAGGAAGTCAGATTAGGTAATCTAATGGTCCCTTCTGGCCTTAAACTGTACGAATCTATTAAATCTAAGAGCCTATTGTGGGGACTGAATCTACCCAGGGAGAAATCTTCCTGTTAGAGGATCTGCCCTGCTGGCTTACTTGTTGCTTCAGGACAACCAAGGAGGAGTGAACTGCCCTCCAGATATTGCCCCATAGCCCACACTGTGTGGGAAGGCCAGAGTGCTATTTAGACCAATTTGAGGTATATATTAAGGTTAACCATGCAGTATTCATGCTAATAATAATGGTTTGATAATCGCTAATACAAGAAAGAAGTGGGACTTTCTAAGTTTGCAAACAATTAGGAACAACCTGTCAAAATAATAAATATCTTTTGAGTAGTCCATGAAAATGTAGTATGCAACTCTAATTATGGTTTGGAAATATTTGTGCTTGTCAGAAATGATAATTCATAGAAATGTAGTTATTTATTAGCCCTGTATAACGTAGATAAACGAGCCTTCAAAATAAGTTGAGTTTCTGCAAATGAAAATTAATCTACAGCAGTATTTCAAAAACTGCATACTTCCATTACCACCTTTGAAATGTACTAATTTGGACATTTTCGAATATGGGTGCTTAAAAACACAAACTGCTTCAATCCTAAAAATTATAAATGAAAGAGAGAGTACTGGAACAGTAAATATTACCAATATTTTACATGCAGTTCCCTGCAGTCTACAATAATGTTTCTCTACAAATTTCAATGTTCTAATAAACCAGTCACTGACTTCTTGAAGTGACTGGATTTTTAATAATATCATAAATTTAGTATTCTATAAAAATGCTTAATGACATCATTATAAAATTTGAAGCTGAAAAGAAAATTATAATGAAAATACTATGTTCAGACTTACTATTTCTGTTACTCGCTATTCAGTAATTGTAACAACTCAAGTTTTAGTCATCATAAACTATTGAAAATCTCTACCTGGGGTATAATGCAATATCCAGAGAGGGAAGCTGGAACAAGACATGGCAGTGTGCCTCAAAAGGCCAGTTTGTGTGTTGAAACCTATTCTGTTTTAACTGGGGGAGGTGTGTATTGAACTTCCTATTCCACAGTCCAGAGTATCTTGTGTAGTCTAGTTTGTTACACGGGTGTACTACTCATTGTAATATACAGAAATTTATTAGTATCCCCTTAAATAGGTTGTGAGCTCTCTAGTTCAGTGGCTTTCAACCTTTCCAGACTACTGTACCCCTTTCAGGAATCTTATTTGTCTTATGTACCCCCAAGTTTCATGTCACTTAAAAACTATTTACTCACAAAATCAGCTATAAATAAAAAAAGGGTCACAGCACACTATTACTGAAAAAATGTTTACTTTCTCATTTTTTACCATATAATTATAAAATCATCTGGAATATATTGTTCTTACATTTCAGTGTATAGTATATAGGGCAGTATAGACAAGTCACTGTGGAAATGTTTGTATTGACTTTGCTAGTGCTTTTTATGTAGCCTGTTATAAAACTACATGAATAACTACATGAGTTGATGTATCCTCTGGAAGACCTCTGTGTACCCCGAGGATACACATACCCCTGGTTGAGAACCACTGCTCTAGTGGCCCTCACTGTCTTCTGTTTTAGAACCCACAAAAACCCTGTCAGAGTTGCAGGGTATAAATGGGCCTTGCATATATGTAGCTGGCTCTTGCAATGTTATATTGATTTAGTAAACACAATTACTTGGGCCCCAGTGTGAATGTGGTTCTCTCATGTATATTGTGTAAAGAGCTAAAGACATAACACACGGGATTTGTAAGAGAATCCTTGTGTGATGCATGACCAGAAAGCGTTAATCATCCTGCAGGCTGAATGACCTGAAGCCAACCTTTAAAGTCATGTTAGAAAGGTATGTGAATGGTAATTAGGGCCATTCAAGGTAGATAGGTTAGAACTTCGCAATGCAAACCTATATTGTTAGAAGTGATACTAATTGTGTGTATCTTAGATGCTAACAATGTAAACAGACTGTTCCAGTCTGTCACTATAACTTTTAATTCAGAGATCAAAAGGGAATATTAACATTTAGATGAATCTTGGGTGAAATAAAGTCATTGTCTATATGTCTCCTTAAAGTTTGTGATAGACTGCTTAATGGATAAATTGCCCTATGTTAATTTGTGTAACTAATTACTGGTGGTGCTTAGAAAACAGAAGGTTACATCAAAAGCCTATTGTTTACCCAGGACTGTATAGTCATGTGGATGCTAGAAAATTGGGTAAAATACCCTTGGGTTCCAATCCTTTTTATTTCAGATCTGCTTGAGGTTTCATGCAGGGGAAGCCTAAGCCACAAGGACTGAGATCCCAGTTTTGACTGGACCACCCTGAAATATAAACATTGGACTATAACCTTTGGACTATTTCTAAAATAATTCCTTGCAACTACAAAGCTCACCATTTCTGCTATGAATCTGAATCTCAAGATTGACTCATGTCTTTATGTATATTGATCTTTTAACCATACTTTTACTTTTTTAATAAATTTTAGTTTAGTTGTTAAGAACTGGCTGTAAGCGTGTATTTGGGTAAAATCTGGAATAGTCATTAACCTGGTAGGTAATGTGTCCGATTGTTTGGAATTGGTAGAACTTTTTTATATGATGAAATAAGATTTTCAGTAATCTTCATCATTCTTGACTTGGGTATCTGGGTGGAGGCCTGAGGCTGGGTTACTTTAAGGGAACTGTGTTGGCTTCTGGGCAACCAGTGAGGTAATAAAGAAGCTGTTTTGTGCTGGCTTGGTAAATCTAAGTATTGGAATATCCACCAGCTTTGGGGATTGTCTGCTCCATTCTTTGCAGTTCACCTTAACTGAGTGAGCTCGGCTGGCTCCCCTGGGTCCCCGGTCACACCTTGGCTTTTAGAATGTTAGGAAAGTGTCATTGTTATCGCTCCATAAATGTTTCTATATCTGATTAATTCTCAGTTTCTTTTAATAATTCATTTTGTAAAACACCTTTTCCCTTCCTTTGGTAGGGCTCATGTGTTAAGGTACTACAGTAGTTGATATTTTTCTTGAGTCTTTGATATTGACTGTTTATGCCAGACATAAGTGAGAAAGTTGACTCTTTATGTAGCAATAATTGAAGGTTAGCGTGATGTATTGTCCCTTTAAATGGTTAGACATTCTGTGCTCACTCTGGCATAGCCTCATTTTTGTGTTAGTTTCAGTTTTGCTGCCAGAACAATAAAGCTACCACTACAGCAGACAGCTGTGTTTCTATCAGCTCCCTCAGTCTCTAGCCTCTCCTCTGCTGGGTCCAAATATAACATACTGGTGATGCAAATCTTCTGTCCCACAAATGTCTAGTGCTCCCATTTCGTCAACAGGAAGAAAAATTAAACAAATAATAAAAGGAGGGGAAAAGTTCACCTATCGGCACAAGGTGACAAGACTGCTGTTTTTGCTGCAAGGGACAGCATGAGTCAGCTAGCAAGAGAGGGAAGGTAGGCAAATAAAGATAGAACAAAGAAGAAGGGTTCTGTAGTTACTGCCAGAGGTATTCAAACAGAGCAGTGAGGGGAAAGCAAGCAACCATCTTGACTGACCGCATGCAAGCGGGTAGAGAGAGAAACAGTTTTAGCTAGAACTAAGCGTTCCCAGATGAAGCCAAAGGAGTGAGTCTGCAGCGTAAGCATACAGTCACCAGAGGGAGATTAAGCACAGATAGTGCACAGTAAGTATAAATAAATACATTGCAGACACAAGCTGTAAGACCAGGGAAATAAAAATTTCTCGTGGCAGAGAAGAGATGTCTGTGAGGGTTTGACGTTCAATAGGAGAGAAGTGAAATTGCCCCAAAAGTTGCCATGTTGGTGAGTTGGACAAAAATCATGAATCATGTGTGGTGTACCATGAATGTTTTGAGCAATTTGTAGCTTGCAACAATATTCCAGGCGGATGGAGAGTTTCAACCTTACTGACAGTGATGTGTCAAAAGGCACATGGACTGCTGTGACACCTATTGTCTCCACCTGTGCCTGAAACTGCCACGTATGCTGGAGTTACTGCAGCAACACAGGGATATTCTTCTCTTACCCCATCAATGATAGCAGAAAATATTGGTTCCATCAGGCAAGTGGAGAGTTGGTAGAAGAGTTCATTCCTGCTCTGAGGAAGTTGTCAGATTATTGCCAGTTTGGACAAATATTAAGTGATGCCCTGTGCGACCAGTGTGTCTCTGGATTGTGCGATGACCAGATCCAGAAGACATTACTTACTGTATCAGCATTTACATTCAAGAAGGCTGTTGAAGTAGCTATTGCCATGGAAACTGCAGTGAAAGATTTTCTGGAATTTAGTGTGAGCTGAGAAATGCACCTCCTGAATCAGTGAGACAGAGGACTACGGGAATGTAAGAAATTTCTGTGAGGCCATTTTGCACAAACTACACTTGCAGAGACAGGGTGCTGGGAATGCCAAGTCATTTGCAAAATGTGCCAGAAAAAAGGACACATCATTGTGACCTATCAAACAGTTCAGCAATCAGCAACACAGAATAGTTATCCATCAAAGAAGACACCTATGAAGACTGAAACTAAGACAGGATGGAAGTTGGCAATTTATAATGAAGACAAGATCTCTAGTGATACTGACCAAGATCTAACACTGTATATGTTGTTGGAGGCTAGAGTTTGCATCTGGGTTACACCCTTGATCGAAGGAGTTCCTACAAGAATGGAGCTTGTTACTGGAGCTGCCATTTCATTGATTTCTGCATCTACCTATCACCAGACTTTGTCAAAGTTCTTCAAAAGCATGGAAGTTTCTTCGAGATGATGTATACGGCACAAAAGTTAGTTCCAAAAGGTATACTCCAGGTAAAAGTAGATGGACGATCAGTTGTTCTACCCTTGTATATGACTGAAGGAATGTATCCACCATTATTTGGCAGAACTGGGCTTGAGAAACTCTGAATTGGACTGATATCAAGGAGATCATGGAAACAGCTCGAAATCTTTAAGAAATACTGGACAGACACCGCAAAGTTTTTGAAAAAGAACTTGGACAGATGAGCAATGTGTCAGTTTAAGATCACTTTTGAGTCTGATAGCCAATGAAAATATTGGAAGCCCAAAATTGTGCCCAGTTCATCTATACTGTTGGTCATGGCCTCAGACTTCTTGGACACACATTCACGTGGACTTTACCAGATCTTGAGAAGATTATATGATTACTGAACAACTTTCTACAACTATCTGATATGAGATACACATTAAGGGCCCAATTATTTCTTTCGCAACCTCCCAGCACTCACTGGTGGCAGAAGCGGAGAGGTGTATTAGCAAAGTTTTGACCACTACTTTAGCCCAGGCCTCAGGCCCCATACCAGACCTCTGATACAAGGGCTTAGGTTTCAGGACCTCTTCCTACTACAGCTACTTACTGTAAGAATGAAATAATTGGGCCCTTAACGTGTATCTCATATCAGATAGTTTTAGAAAAGCTGGAAATGTAAAGAAAAATAATTTTAAAAATGTGGCATTTTACAGCAGTAATCTGTTCATCTCAGCAACCTGAAAAGTAAAATTCTGAAGCAGGACTGAGATGAAATTTCAGTAATTTAATTCTTTTTCTAATGCTACAGGTTTTTTCTCTTCAGTTTCAAGATCCTTTTGGTGCCTAATATGATACAAAGATGATCTTACATTTTAACCCAGCCTATGTCAGCTATTAAATTAATAGTCTGCAGTTGCTCCATTTAAGCCCTCGAGGTTCATAACTGGATCTTCAGTATTGATCAATTTCAGGCTTTCAGTTTTTAATCCTATTGAATCTGTTGTAGCATAGCTCTATACTGCAGTAGTTCTTTAGACATTTTTGATGTTTTGCTGTGTTTGAACTTCTCTCCTCCTTCGTTCCTTTCTTGCGCCTCATTCTCTTCTCAAACAACAGTTCCTATGTTACAATTCGAGACAGCTGCTAACTGACAATTTTGGGAAAAGCTTTTTTTTTTTTTTTTTGACTAAGAATGCCTTAGCAAAGCTTCTCCTTGTACTAGTGGCACATTTGGCAAACAAGATATTGAAGCAAAGCAGATCCTCCGTAAAAGCAGTAAATAAAGACGGCCTGAATTAAAAAATGATTCACATTGTGTAGAAATAAGCAAATTAACAAAGGATTGCTTAGGGCAATATGAGCCCTCCTAGGAAAAAGTGGTCTGCTAGGGAGGTGGTCGAGGTGTGATCCCTGAATGACCATGCCTGGAAGCATTACCTCTTTGAAAGAGGTAATGCTTCCACTGGTACTTCAGCAGAAAAAAACCTGGGAAGTAGCTCTTGCGATACCTTTTAAAATGTATAGTTAAGCTTCCCTTGCAGTGTTTTTAGCTGGGCTGGAGGTGAGATCTCCTCACCTACTCAGGCATACTACTTCTGGCATACCAGCTAGTTACCCATCTTCTTGACTAGCGTCTGCAGCCAAATGATGATTTCCACCTGCTTGAATGTATGAGCTGGTAGGAGTGCATCTTTTGTAGTGCATCCTGGCATGGTCAGCTGTAATTTGGCCCTTGCTAGTCAAAACACATAGTTATTTAGAAAGTGCTTTTGAAATATATTTCAATCTGTGTTAATTTTGCTGCTGAGACACTGAGAACAGAAAATAATTTATGGTCTCACAAACAGAGTTCATTTGGTCACTGTCTTAGGATTCCATAGATTCTCTCAGTGTAATCAGTTGATAAGACTTAATATATGCAAATAGACAAGCAAGGATATTTTCAGATTTAGCCTCCAGAAAAGCCATATATAAGATGCAGCGCTTTCTCAGGATGACAGCTTTGAGTTATATGAACTTGCTCATTCTTTATCCTTTTTCTTTACTATGCATATCCCTTATTATGCAGTTCTATATTTGTGAATAAACAGTTCACCAAGAGCTTGTATCATTACTTTTCCAATCGTGTTCTTGGCAGAAGATTCTTAATTTCTCAGTTACAGAGACAGGTCACAGTTATGCATAAAGGTGAGCTGTGCCTTTTGGGCAATTTGTCAGAGTAGTTAAAGTGCATCTTAAAAGATAAGTAGGATCTTCAGATCTCCTGTCTTCTGTTTATTTAGCTGAAAGTGGCATTCTGACTTTCTTACCCAAGAGTATGAAAGACAAATGAAGTTTAGTAATTTATCACTGTGGGGACTTCAGAAGAGTAGGTCAAGTGCTGTGGTTCTCAGCTGAAGAAATCTGAAACATAAAATGTGACATCTGTAATGGATGCTAAACCGTTTCTGAAAGGTCACACTGGAATCTCGTTTTACCTAGTTTATTTCATCTAGGAAAATCTTTGGATAATCATCACAGCAGGCTCCACATTTGCTGTTTATGAGACAAAACAGGTTTTAAATGTCATACTTTCCTTTGACATTTTTAGTAAAACAAGATGAATTAAAATTCTGATTTGATATATTGATGGGATAACTTTGGTTTTCTTTAAGATTTTTCCCCACTGCTGTTGATGTAAGGTTGTAAAAATAGTCTCTCTTTGTTAGACATTTGAGATGTGCTGTAACTTGGCCATCAACATAAACTGAATCTTTAAGTCAAGTATCTGTAATTGTGAATAGTGAAAGTTGAATCTCCAACAGGAGACCGAATTTGGCTAAACAGCTCAAATTTCCAAGAAATACAAAACTAGGTCTTCTGCTTTCAGGCTTCTGAAAGAACATACAGAAAGAGAGACAAAATACATATGATGTAAAAATAGTTAACTTTTACTAACCTCAAAATGCTTTGTTTCCCCTTTAAAACAGCTATTCATGTCAGTTTTTTAATCTGAAATGTCTTTCTAGATTGCATAGACAGCATTAGTACCCTGGATAGAATCCTATAACCATAATAATTCCCAACGAAGGTGTTCACAACGGAAAAATGTTTACCAGAAAGGAGACTTAAGTATTATAATAATTTTGCACTGTATGTAGTAGTTTCCAGCTGATGAGCTCAAGCACTTTTGAAAAGAAAATAAGAATTTTTCAGATGGAGAGACTGAGGCACAAAGGTTTTCACTTGTCTGAGATCACATTAGACTAGGATTGCTAGATGTCCGGTTTACGACCAGAATGCCCGGTCAAAAAGAGACCCTGGTGGCGTTGGTCATCCCTGCTGACTGGACCATTAAAAGTCTGGTTGGCGTGGGGCTGGAAGGCTCCTACCTGGATCCATGTGGCTCCTCAGAAGCGGTGACAAGTCCCTCAGCTCCTAGGTGGAGGGACGGCCATGGGGGCTCCGTCTACTGCCCCTGCCGTGAACACCAGCTCCACATCTTCCATTGGCTGGGAATTGCGGCCAATGGGAGCTGCAGGGGTGGTGCCTGTGGGCAGAGGCAGTGCGCAGAGCCACCTGGGCGCCCCTCTGCCTGTGAGAAGAGGGACATGTCACCACTTACGGGGAGCTCCCTGAGGTGCGTGTTGCCCGGAGCCTGTACTCCAAAGCCCCTCCTGCAAGCTAACCCCTGCCCCAGCCCTGAGCCCCCTCCTACACCCAAACTCCCTCTTGGACCGTGCACCCCGAAAACCCTCCTGTGCTCCAACCCCCTGCCCCAGCTTGGAACTCTTTCCCACACTCCAAATCCCTCGGCTCCTTCCTGGAGCCCCCTCCTGCACCCCAGAGCCCTCAGCCCTGTACCCCAACCCCCTGCCCCAGCCTGGATCTCCCTCCCATACCCTGAAGCCCCTAATTTCTGACTTCACACTGGAGTCTGCACCCCCAGCCTAGAGCCCATACCCTCTCCTACACCCCACCCCTCTGCCTCAGCCTGAAGTCCCTTCCCACACGCCGAACCCGTCGGCCCCAGCCCAGAGCCCCCTCCTGCACCCCCTAGCCCAGAGACTGTATCCCTAGCTGATTCCCAAGCCCCAACCCCCTGCCTGAGCCTGGTGAAAATGAGCGAGTGAGAGAGAGTGGAGGAGCGCGAGCGACGGGGGGGGGGGGGGATGGAGTGAGTGTGGGTGGAGCCTTGGAGAAGGGGTGAGGCAGGGGGTGGGGCCTCTGGGTAGGAGATGGGACAAGGGTGTTTGGTTTTGTGCAATTAGAAAGTTGGCAACCCTAAATGAGACCAATGGTAGTGATAAGAGTGCAAAACAAATGAGGGACTGAAAAACTCTAACCGTTTTTCACTAAGCATCTCCCAGGGGAAGGTGAAGTTTTGGGTTAACAACCATAGTTGTTTCATTTTAAATAGGCATAAACATTTTTACGAAGAGAACAATCCATCTGGTTGAATATATCTACCCTTTAGGGTTTATCTTAATTCACCTTCCCATTTTAAGTCAGATTTACTATCCCTCCCCTCTCGGGGCAGGTGAGGGGGCAGAGCGGGGTTTGCATATGTGGTGTGATGCTAGCAGAGTAGATTTTTTTTTTTTTTCCCCAAGTTTGATACGGTTGGGACAAACTGTTTTTGAGAGATGGGACTATAAGTGTGTGACAGGATGAAACTTCCAGGGAAGGGTTAAGGGCTGCCTACCTGCCTGTCACAGGACTCTGCAAGGGATTGAAGGAAGTAAGGAACTGACTTGATGAGTTTTTGTGCTTGAGCAATTGTGCTCTGAGGCAAGGGCCTGAAGGAGGCAAAAAAAAGCCCCCGCAAAACAATCCCCCCCCCCCCCCAAAAATAAAAAGGCCCTACGAAAAGAAGACACTCCAACTGAACACACTTTTGCCCCTGAGGAGAGGATGAGAGAACACACAAATGACATATGTGTTGTCACATTTCTTAATGCACCACTGAAAGGCTGTTAGATACTCCAGTGATGTGTGCGCTATAAAAACCTATACAGAATAGAGTAGGTGTGGCACTTGTTCTTTCCTGGGCTGATGAAATAGCCCATCAGTTTGTAGATGGTGGAGAACATGGGCAGGTGCTACAGCTTGAAGATAAAAATGGATCCAAATGTTGTACTGAAATAGCTGGGGTAGCAGTAGCATTTTCTACTGCAAGTACTAGCTTTAATGGTTGAGACTCCCAGGTTTGTGCAACACCCTGGTTATCCCTGTAGGATTTTTTTTTCTAAGATACGGCTGGAGGGATGACTCTGAAGACTTTCTGGAGACATTTGAATAGGTGGCAGCTGTTGCCCAATGTCCCTGAGAGGTGTGGGCCATTAAGGTCTACTGTATAGGGGAGGCCCAGCTGTATATTGTGCTATGAATGGGACCTTGACAAAGGACTGTGGGGTTCAGAAAGAAGCCATCTTGGACTGGTTCCGGCTCAGTAAGGAAGGATATTACTACTGATTTAGATGGCAACAATTTACTGTAGACTCTTGTCCTTGAGCGATGGTTCAGTAGCTACAGGATTTCTGCTTTCCCTGGTTAAAGCTGGAGGTGGTGGGATTGGAGCCATTTTGTGATATCCTACCAGCCCAGGCCGAAGGGGTTAGTCTGCCCACCACTAGGTACACCAGTCAGAGAACTTCCTGGAGGCAGAAGTGGACTATTGAGAGACCTTTGAAACAGACCCGCGGTGTCTGGGACTATGAGAGGGTAGCCCAGGGAAGGGTTCTACTGGGCTGCAAGACCTGCTTATGGTCCCCAGGGAGGTTGAGGTCAGAGATGGACCTCAATATCATGTGTGGAGCTATAGTCAAGGGACCTGCAGTGAGGGGTTCCTAGCTATGGAAATGCGGCTCCATGCTACTATAGGGAAGTCCCCTAATTTATTTATTCTGTGGGCAGGAAGGCCTTGGTGGTAATCCTGATTTTAGTCAAAGCCCACAGGGATGATGCAATGTTCAGTCAGCTGTACAGACAATTGGCTACGGTGAATGGGATTCTGGTTGACCTACACAGGAGTCTCAGTACCCTCCCTTTGAACTTGAGGAGGGATATCCTGGTAAGAGTTGTCCAGTTTACCCAGGACCATGCTAAATCTTTCTACTTGTTCACAAACCGTGTAGGAGAAAGGTATTGAATCTAGTCCATTATGTGCCATGGTCAAACCATTTAGTGATAGAGAAGACCCAGGGGAGGGTTCTGGCTGGGTTCTTTTGGCCAGGAGTCTACCAAGAGATCAAGCAGAGATAGAGAACTTGGGCAGGCTGCCCAACATTCCCCAAAACAATCCTATAACAAAAATGTGAAACTTAGTTTATCCGTCTGTGGGATAGGATTCTTAAGCTGCTGCCCTCAGCTGAGAGTAAACTGTTAGTGAAGTAAAAAGAAAAGGAGTACTTGTGGCACCTTAGAGACTAACCAATTTATTTGAGCATAAGCTTTCGTGAGCTACAGCTCACTTCATCGGATGCATACTGTGGAAAGTGTAGAAGATCTTTTTATACACACAAAGCATGAAAGAATACCTCCCCCCACCCCACTCTCCTGCTGGTAATAGCTTATCTAAAGTGACCACTCTCCTTACAATGTGTATGATAATCAAGGTGGGCCATTTCCAGCACAAATCCAGGGTTTAACAAGAACGTCTGGGGGTGGGGGGTAGGAAAAAACAAGGGGAAATAGGTTACCTTGCATAATGACTTAGCCACTCCCAGTCTCTATTCAAGCCTAAGTTAATTGTATCCAATTTGCAAATGAATTCCAATTCAGCAGTCTCTCACTGGAGTCTGGATTTGAAGTTTTTTTGTTGTAATATCGCAACTTTCATGTCTGTAATCGCGTGACCAGAGAGATTGAAGTGTTCTCCGACTGGTTTATGAATGTTATAATTCTTGACATCTGATTTGCGTCCACTTATTCTTCTACGTAGAGACTGTCCAGTTTGACCAGTGTACATGGCAGAGGGGCATTGCTGGCACATGATGGCATATATCACATTGGTGGATGTGCAGGTGAACGAGCCTCTGATAATGTGGCTGATGTGATTAGGCCCTGTGATGGTGTCCCCTGAATAGATATGTGGGCACAGTTGGCAACGGGCTTTGTTGCAAGGATAGGTTCCTGGGTTAGTGGTTCTGTTGTGTGGTGTGTGGTTGCTGGTGAGTATTTGCTTCAGGTTGGGGGGCTGTCTGTAGGCAAGGACTGGCCTGTCTCCCAAGATTTGTGAGAGTGTTGGGTCATCCTTCAGGATAGGTTGTAGATCCTTAATAATGCGTTGGAGGGGTTTTAATTGGGGGCTGAAGGTGACGGCTAGTGGCGTTCTGTTATTTTCTTTGTTAGGCCTGTCCTGTAGTAGGTGACTTCTGGGAACTCTTCTGGCTCTATCAATCTGTTTCTTCACTTCCGCAGGTGGGTATTGTAGCTGTAAGAATGCTTGATAGAGATCTTGTAGGTGTTTGTCTTTGTCTGAGGGGTTGGAGCAAATGCGGTTGTATTGCAGAGCTTGGCTGTAGACAATGGATCGTGTAGTGTGGTCAGGGTGAAAGCTGGAGGCATGTAGGTAGGAATAGCGGTCCGTAGGTTTCCGGTACAGGTGGTGTTTATGTGACCATCGTTTATTAGCACCGTAGTGTCCAGGAAGTGTATCTCTTTTTTTGTGGACTGGACCAGGCTGAGGTTGATGGTGGGATGGAAATTGTTGAAATCATGGTGGAATTCCTCAAGGGCTTCTTTTCCATGGGTCCAGATGATGAAGATGTCATCAATATAGCGCAAATAGAGTAGGGGCGTTACGGACACAAATCAGATGTCAAGAATTATAACATTCATAAACCAGTCGGAGAACACTTCAATCTCTCTGGTCATGTGATTACAGACATGAAAGTTGCGATATTAACAAAAAAAAAAAACTTCAAATCCAGACTCCAGCGAGAGACTGCTGAATTGGAATTCATTTGCAAATTGGATACAATTAACTTAGGCTTGAATAGAGACTGGGAGTGGCTAAGTCATTATGCAAGGTAACCTATTTCCCCTTGTTTTTTCCTCCCCCCAGACGTTCTTGTTAAACCCTGGATTTGTGCTGGAAATGGCCCACCTTGATTATCATACACATTGTAAGGAGAGTGGTCAGTTTAGATAAGCTATTACCAACAGGAGAGTGGGTTTGTGTGTGTGTGGGTGGGGGGGGAGAAAACCTGGATTTGTGCTGGAAATGGCCCAACTTGATTATCATACACATTGTAAGGAGAGTGATCACTTTAGATAAGCTATTACCAGCAGGAGAGTGGGGTGGGGGGAGTTATTTTTTCATGCTTTGTGTGTATAAAAAGATTTTCTACACTTTCCACAGTATGCATCCGATGAAGTGAGCTGTAGCTCATGAAAGCTTATGCTCAAATAAATTGGTTAGTCTCTAAGGTGCCAGAAGTACTCCTTTTCTTTTTGCGAATACAGTCTAACACGGCTGTTACTCTGAAACCTGTTAGTGAAGTGACAATGTTCCTCTGAAGTCTTGCTTTGTGTAGGAATTGTGAATTATGACATCTGCTTACCAAAAATGGCAAAGGTTGCAGATATAACCTGTGAACCTACTGAAACCACAGAAAGATAGGGAGGCATTGTTTGTCCACTTGGAGGCACAAGAGATGGACTTAGAGCCCTAGTTATCAGACGCAGATCTTGACTCAGAGGTGCCTCAGAGAGAACCTCTCCAGTGCACAAAAAGAGCAAGCCTCGGAACTGATCAAGATATCGTCAGTAACATCCCAGGATGACTTACTCAGTGGAGCAAGGTATCCACCTTAAGCTCAAGAACTCTATTCAGAAGGGCCATTTCCAAATCCCTATGTGGATGGATAAGGTGAACAGGGAATTGGTGAGTATGCTGCAGTTAGGGGGAAGAGAGGAGTCCCAGAGCAAGTGGAGCAGCCCGATTTTGCTGGTCCCACAGCTGGATAAGAGTACCTGCATCTTTGTTGCCTTCAGGAAGGAGAAAGCGCTGTCAAATTTGGATACCTATCTTAAGGGTGAACTTAGTAAACTGTATACAAGACTTTTTGTATAGATATTCTATTGGCACATGTTGGGATTTGAACATACACCTCTGAGGCATCATTTAGAAAGTATACCTAAGAATTGTACGTTCACTTTGATTTTATTGCAATATTTTTTCTGTATGGTTTTGGTATTGTTTACATACTATGAGAAAATAAACTGTAAATTGTAGTGCTGTCAAAGATCCTAATTTTCCAGTACATTGTAAGACACACAAAATCACCTAGCATGATGTGTTGGATTTAATCTCTTTATTCCCTACTAACTCCATAAGTACTCACAAGTATATCTCTGATTACAGCCCTGTAGCCATAGGGTTACTCTGAGCAGGCACACAGTAATTTAAAAATGCACATCATTTTGCAAAAGTGAAAGGTATGCATGTGTGATTTTCAAATAACAGAATAAGAGCTTCTAATTTGTTGGGTGGAATGCAATGTGAAGTCAAGTACATGGTGATGTAACCTTTTGTGTATTGCTAATGTTTTTAGCATGAGAGCTGATTATAAACGGAGTCCAACCAAAAGACTTTTATGTTCAGGGTTAGTCATTTGAAAAGCAAAGTTCCAATGTCCAGCAATGCTTTCCTCAAGGGATGCTGTGAAACCTAAGTAAATACCAGAGGTTTTTCCTGGTGTTCTCACAAAAGCAGCCACAGTACATAGTTTCTTTAAAACATGGGTGTCTGCAACAAAAGCATGGTGGTTAGCGTGCTGCAGGATGTTCACTTGAACCTAGAGTCTAAGCAACAAATCCCAGACAAACTTTCCACACACTGGCAAGAGGAAATATACTACAGGTCTGACATGGCTTTTCCCGTGTAACACTTCACCATCATTCCTTTTGCTCTGGTCTTGTTTCATAGGCAATAGAGTGCTGGCTGGAGATTAAGCAGAATCATAGAATCATAGAATATCAGGGTTGGAAGGGACCCCAGAAGGTCATCTAGTCCAACCCCCTGCTCGAAGCAGGACCAATTCCCAGTTAAATCATCCCAGCCAGGGCTTTGTCAAGCCTGACCTTAAAAACCTCTAAGGAAGGAGATTCTACCACCTCCCTAGGTAACGCATTCCAGTGTTTCACCACCCTCTTAGTGAAAAAGTTTTTCCTAATATCCAATCTAAACCTCCCCCATTGCAACTTGAGACCATTACTCCTCGTTCTGTCATCTGCTACCATTGAGAACAGTCTAGATCCATCCTCTTTGGAACCCCCTTTCAGGTAGTTGAAAGCAGCTATCAAATCCCCCCTCATTCTTCTCTTCTGCAGACTAAACAATCCCAGCTCCCTCAGCCTCTCTTCATAAGTCATGTGCTCTAGACCCCTAATCATTTTTGTTGCCCTTCGCTGGACTCTCTCCAATTTATCCACATCCTTCTTGTAGTGTGGGGCCCAAAACTGGACACAGTACTCCAGATGAGGCCTCACCAGTGTCGAATAGAGGGGAACGATCACATCCCTCGATCTGCTCGCTATGCCCCAAGAACGAGAGACCCAAACAGTTATTCATACAGGAACCTAATAAATGAATATCTTTATATGCTCTCTAATGCAGTGGTTCCCAAACTTGTTCTGCTGCTAGTGCAGGGAAAGCCCCTGGCGGGCCGGCCGGTTTGTTTACCGGCTATGTCCACAGGTTCGGCCGATCACTGCTCCCACTGGCCGTGGTTCGCTGCTCCAGGGCAATGGAAGCTGCTGGAAGTGGCGTGGGCCAAGGGACGTACTGGCCGCTGCTTTCAGCAGCTCCCATTGGCCTGGAGCAGCGAACTGCAACCAGTGGGAGCCACGATCGGCTGAACCTGCAGACGCGGCTGGTAAACAACCCCGCCAGCCCGCCAGGGGCTTTCCCTGCAGAAGCGGGCAGAACAAGTTCGGGAACCACTGCTTTATTCAATGAAATCTCCCCCCCACCCCCAAGCTACCTGTGTTATTCTGGAACGTGTTAATGGCAGCTATCAATCACACATCTGGTTAAAGTTGATAGGTACATTAAGCACCCTTCATTCAGGCTAACTGGAGGAGCAATTAAATGCCCCTTTGTGTAGTGATAGCTATAACAATAGATGCCACTGCTCAAGGCATTAGCCACTGTGGTATGTCCTGAGCAGAACCTAAGCCGTGTGGGCAGAGGGGTTTCCCTGGTGACTGATTGCATAGGCAGAGGCTGAGGTATTGAGTGGTTGCAGCTGTGTGTCTCTGAGAGCTAGAAAGCAACCAGGGAGCCAGTAGACAACAAGAGAAGTGGTTGTGAGTATGGCCCTGAGAGGGAGCAGAGACAGAGCTCCTTGGGGCACAATACTTGCTGGAGAAGCAGGCTAGGAAATTGTGAGCAAGTAAACTGCCTCCTGCTGTTTGCTTCTTACTGTGTTCAGGAAAACAGGACTTTGGGAGAGCTCCACAGAGAAGCCTTGCCACCCAGTGGAATCCACAGTTAGGTGGATTAGGTGCCTGGGTTCGCTATACAAAGCATGGAGGGAGTTGGGTTACAAAGAATGGGGACAATAACAATCGCCATGTCGTGCAGGGAGCCACCTAAGCTAATCAGTAAGAAGTTCTGAGAAGAGGGGTGTGGTCTAAACTCTGCCCTTCCAGGAGACTTTAGGTGTCTAAGTCCGGGCCATAGGGAGGAGCCTATCTCTGCTGCGGATTCTCAGCCATGGCCAGCCTCCTTGAGTTAGGCACCTAATCTGTTTTTAATAATATTGCTGTCTTGGCCATACTAGCCTTACTGGTGACTCTTGTCATGTGTCTCAGAGCAGATCTTCCTGTCACATGTCCAGGAAGAGGGGATCTTACTCTCCTACAGCAATTAACCTCCAACACCACTACAGGCCAGTCAGCCTCACCTCAGTCCCTGGAAAAATCATGGAGCAGGTCCTCAAGGAATCAATTCTGAAGCACTTAGAGGAGAGGAAAGTGATCAGGAACAGTCAGCATGGATTCACCAAGGGCAAGTCATGCCTGACTAATCTGATTGCCTTCTATGACGAGATAACTGGCTCTGTGGATGAGGGGAAAGCAGTGGACGTGTTGTTCCTTGACTTTAGCAAAGCTTTTGACACGGTCTCCCACAGTATTCTTGCCAGCAAGTTAAAGAAGTATGGGCTGGACGAATGGACTATAAGGTGGATAGAAAGCTGGCTAGATTGTCGGGCTCAACGGGTAGTGATCAATGGCTCCATGTCTAGTTGGCAGCCGGTATCAAGTGGAGTGCCCCAAGGGTCGGTCCTGGGGCCGGTTTTGTTCAATATCTTCATAAATGATCTGGAGGATGGTGTGGATTGCACCCTCAGCAAGTTTGCAGATGATACTAAACTGGGAGGAGAGGTAGATATGCTGGAGGGTAGGGATACGATACAGAGGGCCCTAGACAAATGAGAGGATTGGGCCAAAAGAAATCTGATGAGGTTCAAGAAGGACAAGTGCAGAGTCCTGCACTTAGGACGGAAGAATCCCATGCACCACTACAGATTAGGGACCGAATGGCTCTGCAGCAGTTCTGCAGAAAAGGACCTAGGGGTTACAGTGGACAAGAAGCTGGATATGAGTCAAAAGTGTGCTGCTGTTGCCAAGAAGGCCAATGGCATTTTGGGATGTATAAGTAGGGGCATTGCCAGCAGATTGAGGGACGTGATCGTTCCCCTCTATTCGACATTGGTGAGGCCTCATCTGGAGTACTGTGTCCAGTTTTGTGCCCCACACTACAAGAAGGATGAGGAAAAATTGGAAAGAGTCCAGCGGAGGGCAACAAAAATGATTAGGGGACTGGAACGCATGCCTTATGAGGAGAGGCTGAGGGAACTGGGATTGTTTAGTCTGCAGAAGAGACGAATGAGGGGGGATTTGATAGCTGCTTTCAACTACCTGAAAGGGGGTTCCAAAGAGGATGGATCTAGACTGTTCTCAGTGGTAGCTGATGACAGAACAAGGAGCAATGGTCTCAAGTTGCAGTGGGGGAAGTTTAGGTTGGATATTAGGACAAACTTCTTCACTAGGAGGATGGTGAAACACTGGAATGCGTTACCTAGGGAGGTGGTGGAATCTCCTTCCTTAGAAGTTTTTAAGGTCAGGCTCGACAAAGCCCTGGCTGGGATGATTTAGTTGGGGATTGGTCCTGCTTTGAGCAGGGGGTTGGACTAGATGACCTCCTGAGGTCCCTTCCAACCCTGATATTCTATGATTCACCAGAGCCTTGATTTCAGTCACAATAAGATGGGTGTAGTGGAAGATCAGCATCAACCCCCATCTCTACCAAAGATGTTGTTTTCATTGCCTGATGAGTCAGTGAAACCAGCCCCTACACCAACAGTTAAAGGCTTAAAAGCCTTTTGGAATCTCCTGTCCCACATTGCAGAGACCCTGTTAATCAAAACAGTCATGCAAGTGAGGTTCCACAGGTTTTGATATTCTCAGCATGACAGCTCAAGACAGGTTTTCCAGCCCATCAATGAGGGCACGGTGGAGCCAGCTAAGGGACTTTGGCAAACTCTGGCCATTCTTCCAACCACCTCTGAACAGGTGGGGAAAAGACACCAGATTCACCGAAAGGGCTTTGGTCATTTTTGTGCCCGCTCAAACCCAGGATATGTGCACAGTCCAAGATAGATCAGTCTTCAGAAGGTACTCTTGCATACAAAAACCCAAAGAAATTAGGTCTGTTTGGGTGCAAAATGTATTCATCAGCCTCACTTCCAACTCTGGGTGACCTTGCTCATGAAATATAACTTCTTCTCCTGTGTGACAGTCACTCCCTTCATGTTATCCTGCAGGAAACACAGGATGGAGTTACAGGAAATAATAAAAGATGGCCAAACAGTGACTAGAATGGTATTTCATGCAATCATGGATGCCTCTGACATGATTTGGAAGTTGTTGGCCATGGCCATTATGATGAGACAAATCCTTTGGCTTAGTGTCCAAGATACCCAAAGGGTGCTAGCCGCCATCAAAGATCTGCCCTTTATGGGATGGAACTCTTTATCAAACAACCAGTGAGGCTGTCCATTCCTTGGAAAGCTAAGGGGCTGTGTTAAGATTTGTCTTTATGATTTTCGCTCTGGCTCCCAGTTGAAAATCTGGTAATTATCAGTTCCAGAACAGAAAAATGACACTGTTGTACTCTCAAGACTGACCACCTAACGACCTGCCTAGGAAAAGATATTGGTACCCTAGAGATGTTGGACTCTCTCTCTAGTGCCTAGAGTTTACAACCAAGTTCAGGTCCTCATTTTGCTAGGTACTATACATTCACACAGTATCGTACAATCTAAACTAGTGATACTCAGACTGAGGCTCATGAACTGCAAGTGGCTCTTTAATGTGTCTCCTGCAGCTCTTTGCAGCACGTTAAAACACTGTGATCCAAGTTATTAACCAATCAGAATGCTTTTACTATGTTGTTAACCAATTATAGTTGATAAAACAATACTTTTGCTGTGAGAATAATGTATATAAAATGGTAAATGAAACAATGAATTCACAGTACTGTGGCTCTTTTGGGTAATGCTGATCCCTCATTTGGCTCCTGAACCACTGAGGTTTCTTTCTGTATCACTAGAAAAGGCAGTAGTATTGCCCCCATTCTAATAGAATAGCAGAATTGAAAGCTACCAGAAGAACATGAGAAGAAGTTAACACTGCAGCGGATACTGGCAAAAATGGAAGGCTCTATGTTTTCCATAGAATGGAGATATATAAGAGAGAGAAATTGCTCCCATTCCATAGCTAGAGAACTTGGGGGACAGAGTGTATGAGTTAATTTCCCAAGATCACACAGGAAATCTGTGGTAGATATGGGAATGGAAACTAGACCTCTTGAGTTCCATTCCAGTGCCTTAGCCACAAGATTCCCCTTGATCTTAGTATTAAGCAATAAGGGCACAATTTCTTAATCGTATCCTGTCCTGAAACCAGATGTACTGGAGTCAGAAAAATGTAAGGACTCCAAATATTGGCACAGTTCAGTTAGGTTGAGAACCACTGTTCTAACTCATTTACCCTAGTGGACCGCATACGTGCCCCAAAATGTGTTGTGTGAGCCTCATCCAATGCTACCTGTATGGACCTGAGAATGTCACATTGGCCTCAGCTCTCTGCTGATTGGCCCGCCTGCGGGACACAGGTTGTACTCCTGGTGGAATTCTGCACCCAAAAAATAAAAAATTCTGCTCACAATATTTTAAAATCCTGCAAAATTCTGCATATTTTATTTGTCAAAATAACACAATATAATCACACCAATTTCAATTATTTTGGTCATTTATTTCAAAATACCCGTCAGCAAGTATGTCTGTAACAATACAGACAACAAAAAAGATTCAGGAAATGTTTTTTGACAAATAGATTCCTTACTAGGCATATTAATACAGAACTCTGAGTAATAATTCATTTAAGCTACAATACAGAACTGTATTTTCCACACCCCCCAGAAGCAGTGCAAAAGCTGGGGGGAGTCTGGGGTAATGGAGAAGCTGAGCAAGAGGGAAGTAATTGCTGGGAAGGAGCCTGGATGTGAACTTGGAGGGTTGTTGGGTATGGGTGGGAAAAGTATGGAACAGTTTTTTTTTTTTTTTTTTTTTCTGGGGGTGGGGGGGAATGGGGAGGGATTGTTAGGGAGCTTCCCCCATGCAGACCCTGGCTGACCCCTAGCCTCTCCCATTCAGTCAGGCACATCTGCCCGTCACCCTGTGTCTCTGTGCCCCGACCCAGCCGCTCCCCTGTCCCTGTGTAGCTCTGCACCCACCCCATCACCATGTGTCTGTGCCCTCACCTAGCCACTCCCCTGTCCCTATGTCTCCCAGTACTCCCTCCCCATCCCCATGTGTGTCTGTGCCCCCACCCAGCCACCCTGTGTCCCCGTACTCCCTCCCCTGTCCCCATGTCTGCCCACACCCAGCTACCCTGTGTCCCGTCCCCCCTGTCCCCATGTGTCTGTGCCCCCATCCAGCCACTCCCCCGTCCCCATGTGTGTCTGCACCTCCCTTCCTGTGGCCCTGTGCCTCCACTCCCATTCAGCGCCTGCCCCAGTCTGTCCTCCCACGCTAGCCCTTATGAGCCACATCTGACCCTCCCAGTACCCTACACTGTCTGTCTCCCCATAGCCCCTGTCTCCTGACCGGGCCTGACAGATGCTGTGAAGAAGGGGCAGGCTTTCTCTTCCTTAGCTGGCCATGAGCTGCAGCTTTGTTCTATTGCCACATTGCCCTCTGGTGAGCAAAAGGTGAAACTGCAGCTATGTTTTGGCAGAAGCTTTTTTCTGCATAAAAAATTAGAAATCTATGGGGCTCATTAATTATGTGTATGTGCAGTAGCACAGAATTCCCCAGGAGTAAGGTTGAGAACCACTAAGTTAGAATGTAAGCTTTGAGGGGACCATATTGTGTAGAAACATACTCTGGTGGCATTTATTTTATTGCTACATGCTCAGTATAATCTGTCCTGGAAAAATTAACCATGCGTTGTGTTTGTATCAGAATAAGCCTGAGGCTCCTTTATTGATTACAAGCGCAGGGAGGTAACAGCTCGAAGTAGCTGCCCCCCAATGCAAAGCACACACAGGTTTTTAAAACTTAAAACCACAGAGAAATTACACATATTTCCGTATTAATTACCTTATTTGGAATACATTGCAAAATTAACACTGGTCAAAAGCAAAAACAAGCGTTTCCCCCACTAGGCCCTTCCTGTTATTCACTATCTGGTCTTTTGCGGTCAGCGACCTTTGTAACACAACTGTTGCGGTTATATATTTCATAAGCTTGACTATTGCAAATTTGTTTTGTCTGGGGACTTTTCCATCCTGCCCCTTCATGCCCCTTATGCACAGAAAACCATTGTTCCGTTTTGGGGACTTTCCACTGTGACTTCTCCTACCCCTTGACAAACATAAGCAAACAGGATCTCAGTTCATGGCCTGCAGGCAAGCTTGACCAAAGTCAGGGCCTTGACCTGAGTTTTATGTCCTGTTAATTTTCCCTCACAAATCTTATTGTAGACTGATACTTTAACAACTTGGGTATTAAATCTTTAGTATATTCAACTTAAGTTTTTTCCCTGCATCCCATCACTGTAGCATGTGATGACTAATTTACAAAATAGTGGAATATTTATTCTTGACGTTCATTTATCACTCTAGTCCGCTTGTTTGGTTGAAACCCAGTGTGTCAGTGTCTCAGAAAATGAACAATGATCAACATGTTGTAAACTTTAATTCGGTGGGTACTGGATGAGTTGCATATCTCATAATATTCGATGCATTTCCCTCTAGCATTTACACCCATCTTTTCCTTACCCTTAAATTTCTTGTTTTCTCATTTTTGCAGTATTTTTCTGACCAAAGTCTCTTATTGTTTCATGTACAACTTCTCATGTGTCCATTTATATCACTGTTAACTAAAGGATGTAAAACTTGTCATATTTATAAAATTATATACATTGATTTTTGCTGTGGCTCATCACCTTTTCCTAGCTATGTGAACTTAACCTCTCACCATTTGGTAATTGACCCTTCTACTGAATGTTGAAAATGATTGTACATGGTTTATAAGCATCAACTCAGTCATTTCTAATTTATTACAGCTTGGATTCCATTTTAGTTCTTATTCAACTTCTTAAAGCTATTAATCCCCAGGTTGGACTGTCTGAAAATTTTATTAGCACTGGTCTATTTTCATTTTCTACCTATGTTGCAAAATGCCATGATCTCTCTTCTCTTCCCCATCCCCCCACTCTTTAAAGTTTTCCACAATTATATTTGGTGATGGTGCAGGGTATCTTTTGATTTTTAAGTGATTTGTTTAAATTCATTTCTTCCTTTTTCAACTGGAATGATTCTCGGTTTGTACTTTATTTTTCTGCTGGCTTGACTTCTTTATATTACATTTTACATAGGTTTAAATATTTTAAACATTTACATTACATTTTAAATATGTTTGCAGTTTTGTTATAGCTGTGTTGGTCCCAAGAAATTAGAGAGAGAAGATGGGTGAGGTAATATCTTTTGTTGGATCAACTTCTGCTGGTGAAACAAATAAGCTTTTGAACTACACAGAGTTCTTCTTCAGGTCTGTGTAGCACTGTGCAGCTTGAAAGCTTATTTGTTTCACCAGCAGAAGTTGGCCCAATAAAATATATTCTTCTTTGAGTGCTTGTTCATGTCAATTCCAATCACGTGTGCATGCGCATGCATGGCAGCTGGAAGATTTTTCCCCTAGCAGTATCCATCAGGTTGATCCGGACACCCCCGGAATGGCACCATCATGGAGCTCAATATAGGGCCCTACCGACCCGCCACTCCCTTAGTTCCTTCTTACCGCCAGTGAAGGTTAGTTGGAACTTCCCCTTGCTCTTGTTGTGATAAGTGCATTCGGCAGTCTGTATATAGTTGCTCATTAGTTCTGTAAAAAAACAAAGTCTGGTGGCACCTTAAAGACTAACAGATTTATTTGGGCATAAGCTTTCATAGGTTAAAAAAAAAAAAAGCCCACTTTTTCAGATGTTCTCCCCGTCTAGATGGGCGAGGTCACCAGCACCGCTTGCTGCCCTGGAACTGTCAAGGGGAAAGCCTGCAATGATGGCCCGGCGGTCTTCATCCCCAGTCTTCATCCTTCATCTTCCCAGCACCAGAACAGGGTCAGCAGCCTCATCAGTCCCCGAGCCCTCGGCACCTCGAAGTACCGCTCCTCTTTGGTCATTGGTTTTGGAGACCTCTGCATCAGACTCGGATTCCTATCAATCTCGTAGGAGCAGAAGTAGAGGGTCCAGGTCATCACAAGACCAGCACCCTTACCCAGCACCATGGCCTACACAGTGTCCCTTTTGGACTCCCTGGGCCTTTCGCCAGGGCCAAGGGTGGAGTTAAGGGTCGCGGCCAAGGGTGGCGTTGGTGGCCTCGGCCACTTTCGTTCTGCCTCTGGCACCGTGGGCATTGGTGGGATTGGGGGTAGCTCCATCGCTCCCTGATGCCACCGGCGTCTGCTACACCAGCCCCAGTGGTATCAGCGCCGACAGCCCAACACTTGATTCCGGCTGATAGCTTCATTACAGGCGGCCTCGGCACCTACGTATACAGCTACAGCACCAAGGGCTATGGCACCATTCGCGTCGGCTCCAGCCCAGGATCCCCAAGTGCTGCGGGATCCCTTGGGCACGGAGGAAAGAGAGCAACCACTCCTTGCAGGGGTCTCTTCCTCCTCCTCTCCAGATGAAGCGCTGGTGGGCACTTCGGTAGCCCCAGCCCTGGAGGACAACAGGGTCCTACAGCAATTGCTGGGGAGGGTTGCCCAGGGCCTGGGCATTCAGTCGGAGGAAGTAGTGGAGGATTCAGATCCAATGGTGGATATCCTCGCCCCCTCTGGACCAGCACGTATTGCCTGACACCACAGAAATCTTGTGGAAGACCCCAGCTTCATTGCCTCCTATGGCTAGGCACAATAAAATATGCTATTTTGTGACGTCCAGAAGCTATGAGCACTTGTATACCCATCCTCCACCAGATTCCTTGGTCATGGATGCTGCTAACCAATGCGCGCGCCAGGGCTACCAAGGCCCCTCCGTAAAGAATCCGGAGGCAAAACGACTCTACCTTTTTGGTAGAAAGGTCTACTTCACTGGTGGCTTGCAGCTCCACATTTCTAATCAGCAGGCCATTGTCAGCAGGTACTGCTACAATACATGTAGGGAAATGGCAAAGTTTGCAGACGTGCTGCTGCAGGACTCCCTTGCTGAATTCTCGGCCCTGGTGTGGGAGGGCAGGCTAGTTTCCTGAGCTTCGTTGCAGGATGCTCTGGATGGGGCTGAAGTGGCCACTTGGGTGATGTCTACCAAGATGGCCATGGGAAGGGGTTCCTGGCTCCAGGTATCAGGTCTGCCATACAAGATCCAGCAGACCATTCAGGATCTCCACTTTGAAGATGAGACTCCATTTTCCGAAAAGACAGATAAAAGGCTACATAGCCTAAAAGACTTGAGAACCACTCTCAAATTGCTGGGCCTCCACACACCCATCATGCAGTGGAGGCATCGTAGGCCGCAACTTCCTCCGCGGTTCTATCAACCGCAGAACCGGCAGGATGGCTCATGGAGGAGAAACAGGAGGGGAGGAAGAGGCCGCACCTGTCCTCAGGCCAGGGCTCTGACCCATCCAAACCTTCATCCGGCCAGAAGCAGGCCTTTTGAAGGACGGCGCACCAGAAGTTGGACTGGATCCAACCCGCCTTACCTTCTCGTCCCGACTATCCCCTTTCTACCCTGCGTGGGCCCGTATCACATCGGACTGCTGGGGGCTCCATCCGGTAGAAAGGGGATACTCCCTCCAATTCTCTGCCCTTCCACCCCCATTCCCTGTTCCTCTTCAGGGACCCTTCTTACAAGCATCTCCTCATACAGGAGTTGCACTCGCTTCTATTGCTAGGAGCAGTGGAATACGTTCCTCAGTTGCTGAAGGGCAAGGGTTTCTATTTCTGGTATTTTCCTAATACCAAAAGCCAAAGGCAGGCTCAGGCTCATCCTAGACCTGCGAGAACTCAACAAGTTCATGAGGAAACTGAAGTTCCGCTTGGTCTCTTTGGGCTCCATCATCCCTTACTTGGATCCAGGGGACTGGTATGCCACCCTTGACTTGAAGGACGCGTACTTTCATATAGCAGTTACACCGTCCCACAGAAGGTACCTCAGGTTTTTGGTGAACAACAAACACTACCAGTTCACAGCCCTTCTGTTTGGTTTGTTAGCAGCGCCTCGTGTGTTAACCAAGTGCATGGCAGTCGTGGCTGCATTCCTATGCAGACGCCAGGTTCAGGGGTTCCCGAACCTTGATGAGGAGGCACAAGTCGACTGCATAAAAATGACGTTCAATGAACTTGGCCTTATCCTGAAAGTGGAGAAATCGACTGTCCCCTTTTCAGCGCATAGAGATCATAGGAGCGGTGCTGAACTTGACACACACCAGGGCATACCTCCCAGAAGTGAGGTTTCAGGCCTTGGGTGACATCATTCAAAGTCTCAGGCAGTTTCCCACCACCACAGCAAGGAATTGCCTGAAACTTCTAGGACACATGGCCTCTTGCACCTATGTGGTGCAACACTCCCGGCTCAGACTCTGGCCTCTCCAGTCCTGGCTAGCCTCGGTGTATTGGCTGGCTCTGGATAGTTTGGATAGGGTCGTGACTCTGCCTTGCCCGGTCCTCAACTCCCTCCAGTGGTGGTTCGACCTGCAGGTAATGTGTGCAGGTGTTTCCTCCACCTGTCGTCAGCCGTCCCTCTCAGTAGTGACTGACGCGTTAGCCTTGGTCTGTGGAGCACGTCTGGGAGACCTCAGAACACAAGGCCTCCGGTCTCAGACGGAACTTGCTCTTCACATCAGTGTCAGAGAGCTGAGAGCAGTGCGTCTGGCATGCCAGACTTTCCGAGCCCACTTGACGGGGACATGTGTATCAGTCATAACAGACAACACCACAGCGATGTTCTATATCAACAAATGGGGGTGCACGCTCCTCTCCCCTGTGACAAGAAGCCCTCATGCTGTAGGACTTTTGTGTAGCTCATTCGATACACCTGCAAGCATTGTACCTCCCGGGAGTACAGAGCGAGTTGGTAGTGGTTCCTACGCCTGAATGTCACGAACTCCTTCTTCTGATGATGGGGCTTTCCCCAGATAGACCTGTACGTCATGCGATGCAACAGGAAGTGCCAACAGTTTTGCTCCTTCCTGACTCACAGCCCGGGCTCCATCGTGGACATGTTCCTCCTCCCATGGGGAGGCAGTCTTCTCTGCGTGTTCTTGCCCATCCCTCTCGTTTACAAGGTGCTCCTCAAGATACGAAGGGAAGAGGCTTCAGTGATACTAATAGCTCCAGCCTGGCCCCACCAACGCTGGTACACATCTCTCCAGGAAATGTCCGAGGAAGCCCCAGTTACCTTGCCGCTACTCCCGGATTTAATAACTCAGAATCACAGCCATCTCCAGCACCTGAACCTTGAGTCATTGCATCTCACAGTGTGGAAGCTCCATGGCTGAACCCCACAGAGCTCTCCTGCTCGTACCTGGTTAGACAAATCCTCCTTGGCAGTAGGAAACACTCCACCAGGGCTACCTACCTTGCCAAATGGAAGAGAGCGATGCTGCACTGACCAGATTGAGACTCATCCCCGACGCTCACCTCTATACCACCCATAATGGGCTATCTTCTCCATCTGAAGGAGCAGGGAATGTCTATGTTGTCAATAAGGGTTCACTTGGCTGCCATTTCTGCCTTCCATCCAGGCTCAGAGGACCGGTCATCGTTTGCGAACCCTATGGTCAGCCGTTTCCTGAAAGGTCTCTACAGGCTATATCCGCACATCCGGCAACTGACCCCAACCTGGGACCTCAATCTGGTCCTTTCCAAATTGATGGCTTCGCCCTTTGAACCACTGGCGATGTGTTACCTGCTCTACCTGTGATACAAAGTGGCGTTTCTGGTAGTGATAACCTCAGCCAGGAGGGTGTCTGAGCTCAAGGCCCTAACAACAGAGTCCCCTTACACGGTGTTCTGTAAGGACAAGCTTCAGCTCAGGCCACATCCAGCTTTTCTCCCGAAGGTTGTCAACCAGTTTCACATCAGCCAGGACATGTTCCTCCCAGTGTTCTATCCTAAGCCCCACTTGAGTGGCAGAGAGCAGAGACTTCACTCTTTGGCTGTCCGCAGAATGCTAGCATTTAATATCGAAAGAACGAAACAGTTTTGAAGTCCAGTCAACTGTTTGTGGCTGTGGCAGACAGGATGAAAGGTCTTCCAGTCTCCTCCCAACTAATTTCCTTGTGGATCACGTCCTGCATCTGTGAATGCTACAGCCTGGCAGAGGTGCCTGCCCCTCCACTCACAATGCATTCCACTAGGGTGCAAGCTTTTTCAGGATGTTCCTGGCGCAAGTCCTGACCCTGGAAATATACAGAGTGGCGACATGGTCCTCCACACATGCTTTCACTGCGTATTATGCGATTACCCAGCAGGCCAGAGATGATGTGGCCTTCGGTAGAGCAGTGCTCCAGGCAGTGGTCAGCTCCGACCCCGCCTCCTGAATTCAGGCTTGGGAGTGATCTGATTGGAATTGACATGAACAAGCACTCGAAGAAGAAAAAACAGTTACTCACCTTCTTGTAACTGTTCTTTGAGATGTGGTGTTCATGTCCATTCTAATGCCCACCCAACTACTCTCTGTCGGAGTAGCCGGCAAGAAGGAACTGAGGGGCTGGCGGGTTGGTAGGGCCCTATATTGAGCGCCATGATTATGCCACTTCAGGGGGTGCCCGGACCGAACAGACAGATACTGCTAGGGGAAAAATCTTCCGGCTGCCATACACGTGCATGCACACACCTGATTGGAATGGACATGAACAACACATCTCAAAGAACAACAGTTACCAGAAGGTGAGTAACCGTTTTTTACCTCACCAAACTTATCTCTGTAACATTTTAAATAGCTCATTAAGCTGATTTGGTTCTGTCCTAAATGACTGCTTTGCTCTAGTCATGTTTTTAGTGAAAGAAATAAGTGTGTAATGCTAAAACTTGATCATTTATTCTTACAATTGTTTGACTTGCAATAGTATCAGAAATGGCTTTTCGTACCTGCCTTGTGGGAGACTGCCTCTCCCCCCATGCTATACTGCCACAGCTGAAGTTAGTGGAGTCGCTCAAGTGAAAGCTCCCTCAATTTAGTTAAGAGGGGGCAATACATCTTCTGAGAGAGACCTGAGACTGGAATTAAGTTCCATCTTCCACCAACAGTCCAAAATAGTCTGAATCTGTTGATCTTCAGGGCATGGGCAAAGCCCATACATTTTAACACTATTTTGGGGAGAAAGATCATAGCGGAAGGCCAGGATGTGGGGACAGGGGCTGTGATTAGTGGCTGGAGTTATGGTCTCTGTGTTCTGCCCCCCCCCCTTTTTTATTGCTGTATGTGTTGTGACAAAGCTCTGTCCTTGCCTCTGTGGGTCCCGCGTTTCCTGGCGGATTTTGCTAGCCTCAGAGGCTCACTGTGACCCTGCGTAACCCTTCTCTCTCTAGAGACAAGGGTCAGAGTCTACTGAGCCATTTTCATCATAAGCCAGCAAGGGAGGTGAGGAGAAGTTATCCTTCCTTGCACAGTCTCTGTTGTCTTCCAGTCTCAGTGATTAATCAGTGGGCAAAGGTGTGTGTGTGGGGGAGCCTGGGGCCACCCTCTACTCCGGGCTCCAGCCCAGGGACCCTAATAGTATCAGCTATGGTAGCTGACCTTTTAGAAACATGACATGTACAATTCCCTGAGCTACTTCCCCCACAGCCGCCCTCACTTCCTCAAGCTCCACTTCACCCTTACCTCAGGGCCTCCTTCCTTGTGCCTGATATGGTGTATGCTACTCAGCCTCTCCAACAGCGCAACTTCCTCCCACAGCTCCTGACATGCACCCCCACCTGAATAACTGGAAGGCTTTTAACTAGTTTCAGCCAGCCCCTGATTGGCTTCAGGTGTCCCAATCAACCTAGCCTTCTCCCTGCCTTCTGGAAAGTTCTTAATTGGCCCCAGGTGTCTTAATTGGCCTGGGGGCAGCTGCCATTTCACTTATCCTGGTACCAGGGATTTCTTTAACCTGGAGCTAATATATCTATCTCCCACCAATTTTCTATAGCCATCTGGCCTTCTATAGCCATCTGCCCCGTCACAGTGTATATTTTAAAATGGACTTATTTTCCCCTTAGGTATGTTATCTGAAGAATTTGCAGAGCACAGGCAAAGCAAGCGATTTAAAATTGTATATGCACCAAAAACAGTCTGTTGCCCATTCTGAACTCCAGCCCTCAGCATGTCCATCCTCAGGCTAAAGATTATAAATGATAAATTCAATACATTATGATTAGAGTAGAAGAGTATAGCTATAAATACCCAACAGTATGCAAATCAAAGTCTCTGTTAAGAGTAAAACATGCCAGTTACCATTTATCTTCCCTTAAAAGATAAATACTGTATGCAATGACACCCTCAATAAAGTGAGCTGTAGCTCACGAAAGCTCATGCTCAAATAAATTGGTTAGTCTCTAAGGTGCCACAAGTCCTCCTTTTCTTTTTACCCTCAATAATGAATACGTTATAGATTCCTTTTCCGGCCTTGATCTGTTATTCTTAAGATTATCTCATCTGACCAACACAAGCCTCAGTCTTTACCTAGTGATTCTTTCAACAAGCCCATAATTTCTGGTTTAGTTAGAGCATGTGTTTTAGAAAGACTTCAAGTGGCAGAGGATCCACCACATCCCCATGGAAGTTATTTAAGTGGTTAATTATCCCCACTATTAGATTAGTAATTTTTAAAAAAATTTGTCTAGCTTAAGCTTCCAACCAATGAATCTTGTTATGACTTTTTCTGCTAAATTAAAGACCCGTCTACTCACAGAAATCTTCTTTCCATGGAGGTACTTATTAACGTGTGTCCTCCTGAATCCAACTTTTGGTCATGTTTCTTCTGAATTTGTGTTCATGAAAGAGGAGATGGAGAAATTATAACAACAAATCATGAAAGGTAGCTTTCTAACAATGTTTTTCTCAATAACCAATACACCTTAAATGGGACTGATTTAATGATTCAGGTAATAAGCTTGTCAAGTTAGGTGAAACTTCATTAATATTTATTTGCATTTCAGGGAAATCTTTATGTACCTTACATATAAAGGTTACTGATGACATTCTACGTAAAATACATGTGTTAATATACAGTCCTTTTTGGATCCCAGTTTTTGGGTTTCTCATATGCAGTTGAACAAATAAATTGCTGCCATCCTGGTACTGTTTGTGATAGAGGGTTTCAGTCACAGGATTTATATATGGTTATGTTTTTAGCTTCTTGTAACCATTTTTGCACTTCATTTACAAAATTACATTAAGTATTAGTGGTTTTTGTTTTCACATAGTCTAGCAGGCACAGAAATGGAATTATGCTGTTCATAGATTCTAAAGCCAGAAGGGACAGTTATCATTAGTCAGAACTCCTTTATAACACAGGCAAGGAACTTCCCCAAAATAATTCCTAGAGCAGATCTTTCAGAAAAACATCTAATCTTAATTTAAAATTGTCAGTGACGGAGATTGCACCACTACCTTTGGTAAATTGTTCCAATCATTAATTACTCTCACCATTAAACATTTTCATCTTACTTCCAGTTTGAATGTGTCTAGCTTCAATTTCCAACCATTGCATCGTGTTATACCTTACTCTTTCCCCATATAGGTACTTGTAGACTCTAATCAAGTCAACCCCTTAACCTCCTCTTTGTTGAGCTAAGTAGGTTGAGCTTCTTGGGCCTATAACTATAGGGCTTATTTTCTAATGCGTTAATCATTCTCATGGCTCTTCTGTGAACCCTCTCCAGTTTATCCACATCCTTCTTGAATTGTGGACACCAGAACTGGACACAATGTTCCAGCTCCGATCACAATGGTGCCAAATATAGAGGTGAAATAACCTCTCTACTCCTCGTTGAGATTCCCTTGTTTGTTCCCTTGTGACCCCAGGATCACATTAACTTTTCTGGCCACAGTGTGCGATTCGGAGCTCGCATTCAGCTGATTATCCACCCCTCACCCCCAAATCTTTTTCAGAGTGACTGCTTCCCAGAATAGAGTCCCCCATTCTGTAAGTATGGCCTACGTTCTTTGTTCTCAGATGTATATGCTTATCTTTAGCTGTATTAGAACGCATATTGTTTCCTTGTATCCAGTTTACCAAGTGATCCAGATCTTTCTGAATCAGTGGCCTGTACTCTTCATTAGGTAACCCCCCCCCCCCCCCCCAGACAATTCTGAGTCTCACATGAACTTTATCAGTGATTATTTTGTTTTTTCCAGGTCATTGATAAAAACGTTAAATAGTGTAGGGCTAAGAACCGATCCCTGTTGTACTCACTGGAAACACACCGACTCTATGATGATTCCCCATTTACAGTTACATTTTGAGATCTCTGTTAGCCAGTTTTTAATCCATCTAATTTGACAGTTAATTTTATGTCATTCTAGTTTTTTAAATAAAATGTTGTGCAGTACCAAGTCCAAAGTCTTACAGAAATCTTAGTATATTATATGAAAACTATCATTTTTATCAATCAAATTTTCAATCTCATAAAAAAAAAAGACATAAAGTTAGTTTGACAGGATCTATTTTCCTTAAACTCAAGGCTGATTTGCATTAACTGAGAGAGAGGGACGATCAGCAAGTTATCTCAAGTGCCTATACACAAATGCAAGAAGCCTGGGAAACAAGCAGGGAGAACTGGAAGTCCTGGCACAGTAAAGGAATTATGATGTGATTGGAATAAGAGAGACTTGGTGGGATAACTCACATGACGGGAGCACTGTCATGGATAGATATAAACTGTTCAGGAAGGACAGGCAGGGCAGAAAAGGTGGGGGAGTTGCATTGTACGTAAGAGAGCAGTATGACTGCTCAGAGCTCCGGTATGAAACTGCAGAAAAACCTGAGAGTCTCTGGATTAAATTTAGAAGTGTGAGCAACAAGGGTGATGTCATGGTGGGAGTCTGCTGTCGACCACCAGACCAGGGGGATGAGGTGGACGAGGCTTTCTTCCGGCAACTCGCAGAAGTTACTAGATCGCAGGCCATGGTTCTCATGGGAGACTTCAATCACCCTGATATCTGCTGGGAGAGCAATACAGCGGTGCACAGACAATCCAGGAAATTTTTGGAAAGTGTAGGGGCCAATTTCCTGGTGCAAGTGCTGGAGGAACCAACTAGGGGCAGAGCTCTTCTTGACCTGCTGCTCACAAACGGGGAAGAATTAGTAGGAGAAGCAAAAGTGGATGGAAACCTGGGAGGCAGCGACCATGAGACGGTTGAGTTCAGGATCCTGACACAGGGAAGAAAGGAGAGCAGCAGAATATAGACCCTGGACTTCAGAAAAGCAGACTTTGACTCCCTCAGGAACCTGATGGGCAGGATCCCCTGGGAGAATAACATGAGGGGGAAAGGAGTCCAGGAGAGCTGGCTGTATTTTAAAGAATCCTTATTGAGGTTACAGGGACAAACCACCCCGTTGTATAGAAAGAATCATAAATATGGCAGGCGACCAGCTTGGCTTAACAGTGAAATCCTTGTTGATCTTAAACGCAAAAAAGAAGCTTACAAGAAGTGGAAGATTGGACAAATGACCAGGGAAGAGTATAAAAATATTGCTCGGGCATGCAGGAGTGAAATCAGGAAGGCCAAATCGCACTTGGAGTTGCAGCTAGCAAGAGATGTCAAGAGTAACAAGAAGGGTTTCTTGAGGTATGTTAGCAACAAGAAGAAAGTCAAGGAAAGTGTGGGCCCCTTACTGAATGAGGGAGGCAAGCTAGTGACAGAGGATGTGGAAAAAGCTAATGTACTCAATGCTTTTTTTGCCTGTGTCTTCACGAACAAAGTCAGCTCCCAGCCTACTGCACTGGGCAGCACAGCATGGGGAGGAGGTGAGCAGCCCTCTGTGGAGAAAAACGTGGTTCGGGACTATTTAGAAAAGCTGGACGAGCACAAGTCCATGAGGCCGGATGCGCTGCATCCGAGAGTGCTAAAGAAGTTGGCGGATGTGATTGCAGAGCCATTGGCCATTATCTTTGAAAACTCAAGGCGATCGGGGGAGGTCCTGGACAACTGGAAAAAGGCTAATGTAGTGCCCATCTTTTAAAAAGGGAAGAAGGAGGATCCTGGGAACTACAGGCCAGTCAGTCTCAACTCAGTCGCTGGAAAAATCATGGAGCAGGTCCTCAAGGAATCAATTCTGAAGCACTTAGAGGAGAGGAAAGTGATCAGGAACAGTTAGCATGGATTCACCAAGGGCAAGTCATGCCTGACTAATCTAATTGCCTTCTATGATGAGATAACTGGCTCTGTGGATGAGGGGAAAGCAGTGGACGTGTTGTTCCTTGACTTTAGCAAAGCTTTTGACACGGTCTCCCACAATATTCTTGCCAGCAAGTTAAAGTAGTATGGGCTGGACGAATGAACTATAAGGTGGATAGAAAGCTGGCTAGATTGTCGGGCTCAACGGGTAGTGATCAATGGCTCCATGTCTAGTTGGCAGCCGGTATCAAGTGGAGTGCCCCAAGGGTCGGTCCTGGGGCCGGTTTTGTTCAATATCTTCATAAATGATCTGGAGGATGGTGTGGATTGCACCCTCAGCAAGTTTGCAGATGACACTAAACTGGGAGGAGAGGTAGATTTGCTGGAGGGTAGGGATAGGATACAGAGGGCCCTAGACAAATGAGAGGATTGGGCCAAAAGAAATCTGATGAGGTTCAAGAAGGACAAGTGCAGAGTCCTGCACTTAGGACGGAAGAATCCCATGCACCACTACAGACTAGGGACCGAATGGCTCTGCAGCAGTTCTGCAGAAAAGGACCTAGGGGTTACAGTGGACAAGAAGCTGGATATGAGTCAAGAGTCTGCCGTTGTTGCGAAGAAGGCCAATGGTGTTTTGGGCTGTATAAATAGGGGCATTGCCAGCAGATTGAGGGACGTGATCATTCCCCTCTATTCGACATTGGTGAGGCCTCATCTGGAGTACTGTGTCCAGTTTTGGGCCCCACACTACAAGAAGGATGAGGAAAAATTGGAAAGAGTCCAGCGGAGGGCAACAAAAATGATTAGGGGACTGGAACGCATGCCTTATGAGGAGAGGCTGAGGGAACTGGGATTGTTTAGTCTGCAGAAGAGACGAATGAGGGGGGATTTGATAGCTGCTTTCAGCTACCTGAAAGGGGGTTCCAAAGAGGATGGATCCAGACTGCTCTCAGTGGTAGCAGGTGACAGAACAAGGAGTAATGGTCTCAAGTGGCAGTGGGGGAGGTTTAGGTTGGATATTAAGACAAACTTTTTCACTAGGAGGATGGTGAAACACTGGAATGCATTACTGAGGGAGGTGGTGGAATCTGCTTCCTTAGAAGTTTTTAAGGTCAGGCTTGACAAAGCCCTGGCTGGGATGATTTAGTTGGGGATTGGTCCTGCTTTGAGCAGGGGGTTGGACTAGATGACCTCCTTATGTCCCTTCTAACCCTGATATTCTATGAATCTATGATTCTAATTACATTAAACTCCTTTAGTTCTTTATTAATTAAGTCCAATATCAGCTGCTCCCTTATCTTGCTTGTGATCAATGTCAGGCTGACATGCCTGTAATTACCCAAGTCATCCCATTTACCATTTTTAAAAATTGGCACAACAGTAGCTTTTTTCCAGTCTTTTGGAGCTTCTCAGTGGTACAAGGCTTATTGAAAATCAACATTAATGGTCTAGTGGGCTCCTTAGCCAGCTTAGTTTGGTTTCATCTGAAGGGCTGAGGCATTGAGCATAATTACAGTCAATGCAAAGTTACTATTCAGAGCTTTTCAGCCTTTAGATTCTTTGGCTTCTGTTTTCTCTGTGCAAGCTTGTTTTATGACTGTCTGCCCCATTTAGTTAATGCTGTATTTTGAAAGTGCATATTACTCTATTTAAATGAACTCATATAGCTAAAAAAAGTTGTCCAGACATGTAATTGAGTGTTGTTGTAATCCTGGTTTAATTTAATAATAATTTCAATTGTCCATGACTACTGTAAATAAAGGTGTTCAAATATTACTGTAATGGTAGCTGTAGTTCATTTGCCATCTTTATGAGCATCATTCATTTCAGAATCTCCTCACAGTAAAAGTTAATTGCACATATGGGAACAGTGAGAGACACAAACTATAGTATGGTTATATGTAGAGGCTTCAATTTTATTAAAACTATTAAACAGGAAGTGACTCCCCATACTAGCATATGGCTGTTGGCTCCCCATATGGCTCTCCATAGCAGGGCTGTTACAAGGTGGATTTCAGTTTGGCACCAATGGACTTGGATTCTACAGTCATGGCGGTGGGTTTGGGGGCACTACCCCTCTTAAACCTCAGACTATCTGGAAGCAGAAGTCCTAAACCATTCCCTCTCCTCCACAAAGAAGGTAGTTGAGGAGACATGATGGGGGAGCTCCACTCTGCATGAGACATGGGGGCATACTCCCTCACTGTGCAATGCTGTGCTCAGGGTCCAGGCCCAAGCAGCCCATTGGATTACAGGGACTTCCACATCAGACCCTTTTTAACCCACCATCTGCACTGGAACCTATCAAAGTTGTGATGTTTATCCCCAAAAGTGGATCTCTGGGATGCCAGATTCAAGGTGGAAAAATCTGCACGGCACTTTGCCAATTTTGTCATATGGGGAAAAATCCCTTCCAAACCCCAATCAGAATTTGTCAGTCAGCATAGTCCCTGGTGGCATACGAGATCCAGCATACTAAAGAATGGGGAAGGCTAGGACTGGAACAGAGTCAAAAATGGCTATTCAGCAGCAGCAAGCAAAAGCAACTCTTTCCCACCCTGGCAGGCGAGAGCTAATCAGCCAGCCCATCGTGTCCCCCAATGGCAGCAGGAGTGGTTGGAACAGGCTGGAGTACCCAGAGGCTGAGAGAGCTTTTTTTCCCCCCTCACCCAACAGCATGGGGAAGCAGAGGGGTGGGAGAGGAATGAATGAAAAAGAAGCAGGACCTTCCTTCTCTCCCATACACATGCTATGGCCCATGTGGAGAGGAGGGGGAACTGGGGAAAGTACAAGTAGCAGTACTCCAGCCACTCCCACTTGAGATCTGTCATAATCCTGATTTTTGGCCCACATCTAAACGTCACAAAAAACTTTCATACTTGCCGCAAAATATTTAGGATACAAGCTAGATTGGATATATCTGGGGCCAATGTAGAACTTTTTAGCTAAATTTGAGATGAATTAGACAAGTGACTCTTGAACTAAGACCTCTTAAAATATAACGGGTGATCCTAATTTCACAATAGTAAATACTTTCCCCTCTTTATACCAAAAAAAGAGGTAGCAATTTCACTAGACTCCTGAAGGTGAGATCCAGTATCTTTTAATCTTAATTTTGAACAGTAATTTCATATGTCAAAAGTTAATATTGCCGTTCATAACAATGCAAAAAAAAATCCGGTCTGGTGAATTTAGGGAAACGTGTAGCCCTTGTCCCTGCACAAATTGATTGCAAAGGGGCCTTATCAATGGGAGGAATTTTTTTTTCCCATCTAACGTTTCACAAGAGGGCTCTTCTGCAGATCTTACGAAGGAGAGGAAAGATGTCCTAAGGTCCACAGAAAGGAATCATGCTCCTTCAGATTTTGAGATCTGCTCCTTGTTTGTGAAGTGCAACTTTAACTCCACATTTCCTTGGAGTTTTTTTCTTAACTGTCTTTAAAGATAACATGTTCTCAAATTGCTGATGTCTGAAATCTTAAATTCACCTTAGTGAAGTGTTTTGTGTTGGATTTTTTTCATCGGAGCCTCTCCATGTGGTGTTAATCTTGGTTGAACTGATCAAATGGTTCTTAACCTTTTCTTTGGACAGTGCCCTGCTTGAGATGAGTTGGTAGATGAATTTCTCCTAACCCACTGTGTCTTACACTGTCCAGCAGAAATCAGATCTCTCTCTTTTTTCAGTCCTTTTTCTTTTTCCAATCCATTTGTCTGTTCTCCCTTTTCTGCCATTTCCCCCTTCTGTTTTTTCTCTTTTACAGTGTGTTCTGCTTTTTTCCTCTTCTTAATTTTTTTTCTTTTCCTCTTTGTGGTTCCTGCTTCCCTTTTCTTCCACTCGCAAGAAAAACTACATACTTCTGTTATCGGCAGTGGGTTGCTGGGTTGCATGTTCTTTCATGACTGAGCAGAGTACGCTGGGAGCAGAAAAGAGATGCTTGGATTGGTGGGTTGATGTCTGACTCTTTTGATATGAATACCTTCCAGGGCATTCTATACTGAGGGCCCTGGTGGGAGAAGACTGAAAAAAGTGGTAGTTTAAAAGATAATAATATTGAAAGGATTCATGATCCAGTGTCATGCAGTGTGTCATGCCTCCAGGGCTCCTTCCCTCTGCTCTACTCCATTTTGGGAATCACTGAAGTCTACAGAAGGGAAAAAAAGTTCTACTTCGAGTAGTGTCCCTATGGGTGCTCCACTGTAGGCATGCTTGTTTCCCTGTGCTGCTGATTGGAGACAGTGTCCATTAGGCCCTCACATGTGCTCCCCCTCCTCCTTCCGGGCCACGAGGCTAGTCAGTGCATGCAGGCCAACTCCCCTCCATTCCTTCTCAACCCTGGCTGGCTAGAGACAGAGCAATTAGCAGTCCATTTGTGATCATTAGCTTCTTTAGCATTTCTAGTAGTTAGTCTCCTTAGTCTTCGATGTAGTTTTTTCTCTTTATTTTCTCTTCAAACCTTCCTGCCCACACACTTTATTTCCCCCCCCCTTTTTGTCAGGGACCTCTTCCCCCAGTGGGGTATGCCCGGCTTACCGGGCTTCAAGAAGTGCCTCTTTTGCGAAGAGGCCATCCCTGTGGCAAACAAAACACTCTCGCTGCATATGCTGCTTTGGGGAAGACCACATTCCCCAGAAGTGTGGTCTCTGTTAACAACTGAGACCGAGGTCTCAAAAGGAGGAGTTGAGACAGAAGATCATCTTCATGGAGGCAGCCCTCCAACCTTCCCCGGATCCGTGCCACAACTAACCCAGAAGGCGCGAGTCTTCCCCACAGCACTCAACATCCCAAGGACTATGGGTCAAAGAAACCAGCTGCAGACCCCTCTCATAAATCATCAAAAAAGACAGCAGTGAGTCCCCAGAGTGAGCCCGAAGCTAGCTATAAAAGATCCCTGGCATGCTCAGTATTGTCGGCATCGAGACAATCCAAGCTTGATACCTATGGCTCATGAAGATCTAGAGCGACAGACAACTGGTGTCTCCCCATATTGTGGGGGAGCACCAGCTAAAGGGGAGGACATGTGCCCTCCCCACGTGACTCCTCCCTGCTCCCAGCAGGGCCCCCTTTATTCTTCCCGTCCCCTCCTGCCCCACGTTACCTGGTGGGAAGGGGCTCTGTCCTCTTGCTGCACTGGCTCCCCCAGGTCATGTTCGGCTGCTCTCTGCTCTGCTCTCCCTAGCAGTCAGGCCCCGGAGACGCTCCTGGATGCTGCCCAGTGCAGCACAGCAGCTGCCTGGGAGAGTGCCTGGCTGCGGCGGCAGTGGGCTGCCTCCCGCCTGGGCTTGGCTTCAGGGTCAGCAGCTGAGCAAGTTGGAGCACACCCTAACATGCTCTGTGCACAGCAGTGGCTGGCTGCAAGAGAGCCTGGCTGGGGAGGGGACAGCAGCAGCGCAGGCTCAACTTCTGGGGACAGGAGCTGGATGGGCAGTGGTGCTCTGGCTTGCTCAGCTGCTGTCCCCAGAAGCTGAGACTGCGCGGGGGGCAGCCTGCTGCTGCTGCAGCCAGGTACTCTCCCGGTGAGCCGGGATGTTGTGCTGCACTGGGCAGTGTCCCAGGCAGTGTGGCTGGAAGAGGCTCTCGTCCTGCCTCGTCTCTTCTGGCTCTGGCCCCGACCCTTCCTCTCCCCGCTTGGGCCAACTGCAGGAGGGCACTTGATCCCGCTGGAGGGTCACTTGACCCTTCATGCCCCTCCCACAAGTCGCCTCTGCCGGACAGGCAGCGAGCCAGTAGTACCAATGCAAAAAGATAGGAGCAGAGAGCACTCCACTAAGAAGATGTTGCTAGTATGCGCTGTACCTTCGGCACCATCATCAGTGCCACATCCAGCACCAGAGCGTTCAGGGAGGGCAAGATCCCCGACTCCCTCCGTACCGCCAACAGCACTGGGTTGGTTGTCACCGCCGGACTTCCGGCACTCAAGAGAACTCAGGGTATCCGAGACACCAGAGTCTCCTCTTTTCAGCACTCGGACTTCGGTACCGAGTCTTCTCCACTACCCTGCCATGCACCTCAACTTTCTAGTAGTGAATCAGACAGTGACCCAGAGGAGGTCATCTCTCACCACTCTTCCCATGCTCCTTATGATGCTCATTATCAAGGGGATCCTCGGGGATACCTTCAGCCTGGTACAGGCAGCCATGGACACCACGGCTGTACTCTAGCCCACTGACACAGGGCCCTACTGGGATCCCTGGGTGGCATATCACCCCCACCCTTCTCAGGCTTCCAGCTTCACCTGAGACCTTGCTAGCCAACAAATTCAAAGACAATATTTAATGTTTGGACAAGATATAAAATCTGTCAGGAATATTTGGACACAGATGGCAGCTTGGCATATTCCAATTGGGACTTATCGTCTAGACCAGTGGTTCTCAAACTTTAGCAACCTGATCACCCTATTTTTATTGCCCTGCCCCCACTGCACCCCTTCCCCAAGGCCTCACCCTCACTCACTTTCACCAGACTGGGGCAGAGGGTTGGAGTGCGGGCTCTGGGAGGGAGTTTGGGTGCAGGAGGGGGTTTGGGGTGTGGGCTCTGGGCTGGGGCAGGGGGTGTGGGGTGCGGCCTCCGGCCAGGTGGCACTGACCTCGGGTGGCTCCTGAAAGCAACAGGCACCTCTCTCTGGCAGCAGCTCCTAGGCGAGAAGCCAGGGTGTCTCCATGTGCTGCTCCTGCCCACAGGCACCACCCCTGAAGCTCCCATTGGCCGCAGTTCCCGGCCAATGGGAGCTGCGGAGTTGGTGCTCAGGGCAGGGGCAGTGTGCAGATACCCCCTGCCCCCCTCTTCCTCCTTAGCCCCACTGCGCTGCTTGACTTTTAGCACCCAAAATCTCCTGGTTTGGCTTAAGTAGCCTCTGGGAGCTAGAGGGAGGGGGAGGAGTTGATCACTGAGGCCTGCGGACCCCCTGGAGTACCCTTGGGGAGCCCCAGGGGTCCGCAGACCCCAGTTTGAGGAACACTGGTCTAGACCAGGGGTCTCAAACACGCGGGCCACATGCGGCTCAGAGTTATTTGCTGCGGCCCACCAAGCTCCCCATGGCCTCCCACCCCCCAACTGCCCCCAAGTTATTTCCTGTGGCCACCAAGTTCCCCTCCCTCCCCCCAGCGCACTGTGTCCCCCCTCCTCTGCCTATCTCCAGGCGCTTCCTGCTGCCAAACAGCTGTTTTGCGGCTCTTAGTGTTTGTCCAGGAGGGAGCGGGGAGAAGAGGCGGGGAAGGGGTGGGAAGGGGCGGGGCCTCATGGAAGGGGTGGAGTGGGGGTGGGGCCAGGGGCAGCACGGGGGTGTGTGTGTCAGTGATGTGGCCCTCGGGCCAATGTACTAGTCCTCATGTGGCCCTCGTGGTGATTTGAGTTTGAGATCCCTGGTCTAGACCGTTTTTAAACACAGAGTTAAATGTATGGAGGATGATATTTCTTTGGGTGGTGTCTTCAAACCCATCAGAGACCCGTCAGGTGTTTCTGGAATCTTCATTCATTGCTCGATCAAGTCATCGAGATTATATTTTTTTTTTAGCTGAGGAGTTAAAACATGCAACATTCTTTAAATGCAAACCATAATTTGTTTCATGGTTCTTGTTTCAATACAATGATGATAGAATTTATTTTAACTGATCATGACTTTAGTGATTATTAGGTCTTTGAATCAAATTTTGCTTTCCAGAGCTATTCTCATTGGTGCTCTGTTTGCTCCCTGCTCATACTGATTGGAAGGGCTTTTGAGCACTACTGTGTTGGGGGCAAATGATTGACAGTAAAGGTAGATAAAACTGGCAATTTAGAACTTCCATAGTTATAAAATGCCTAATAGATTTACCCTCCTAGGAATTGGATTGTGCTTGTCCACACCCTGGGTGTGGAAAGCTCTCCATTCCATAGTCTTAAAACAGAATATTGGTTTTTGCCAGTTTGAAGAAGGTAGAAGTGTTGGTTAGTGAGAAGTTACTGAGGAGCCACCTGATGAATCCCAAAAGTAATCTTCTCCATGCATTTATTACAGTGTCTTCCTTCTAAGGATCTCCAAATGCATAATTATAATTAATAATGTGGCAGGATGATCATTACTAAAGATGTTATAGAAGTGTGGACTATTGTAGAGTCTTTGACTAAAAGTGGGATAATTTACAACCTAATTCTACTTCTCGATAAACAGAAAAGATGAGTGATATGTAAAGGAAGTTAATAGGATTAGGGAATTACACTTCTTTTTCATCACAGAATGCTGCCCGCACTCAGTGCATTGTTTAGCTAAATATATTTCAGTGCACAGAGAAACAGTTCTTTTAAAGAAACTAACCTAAAAATTGGGCATTTTAGAGATTTATATCTGTCTTTAGTCACCCTTGCTGTAAGCAGTATATTCTTTCTATGACTAGTTGAACAGTATCAAGAATTCACTTTTATGGGCAAGACTGAGACATTTCATAACATTCATTTTAGTGTTATAGATCATGAAATGGGACTGCATCTTTAGTTTTGTTTTTTTATATGAGGAGAAAAGGTATGTATATTCCACACTGAGAATTGGGTACACTAAAAAGATGCTGCTTTGTTTAGTACACCACAAATAGAGTTGAGATCTAGTTGCTGCTGTCAAAAGATTTGTGCTGTCTGGAGGACGAGTTCCGCTGTGTCTCACTGCCCCAGTTTCCCTCTGCTTTGAAAAAGTCACATCATAAGGCTTTGCTGTTGATGTGTTGATGGTTTTGTCAAGAAAATAAACTAAGGCAAAGTTACTTGTTCGCAGAAAAACTTGGAAAAGACCAGGCAAAAATGTTTTGTTTAGTGTCTGTACAATCTGAAACAATGGAAAATATATGCTCTATTTATGAGAGCAGGTCTTTTTTTTTTCAAAGGAGATGGCAGGTACCTTCATAAATGCTTGTAAAAATCTGTATTAAAATAAAAAGCAGTATTCAGTGGTTGCAAGTTATTCCTTATGAATGTATTTACTAATCAGAAAGATATATATATATATATATAAATAAAACTTGGGATTATGGTAGTGCCAATGATGTTACAAGCATATATGGCCTAGCATGTATTTATGCTCACAACAGCCCCATGAGTTCAGGAAGTACTATTTCCACTATTTTACAGGCTGGGAACAGAGACACAAAATGACTTGCTCATTGTCATCATGCAGGAAGTTTGTGGCAGACCAGCGAATTAAACATGGGTCTTGCAATTTCTAGGTTAGTGTCCTCAGCTGACATGGACTCAAGTGCCAGTAACATGCAGATGACACACAGCTTTCCTGGTCTTTCATCACATATAACCACACTACTTCAACAAGATGGCCCAGTGATTGAATGAGATCAACTCATGGATCAAGAATGGTTGGTTGAAGCTGAACTTGAATAAGACAGAGATTGTTGGTGAGCAGAAGAAAGCATCTGAAAGAGTTTGCAGCCATGATGCAATCTCCACTGAATGCAGGCACACACCAACAATTAGTCAGTTGCGTGCATAGTTTAGGAATACTCTTGGATTCCTTGCTGACACTAAGTTCACCCAAGTGTGTAATGCTTTCTGCTATCTCTGGTTGGCTAGGAGTTTCCATCCCTTCCTAGCGGACGATGACCTGGCCCCAATTATACAAGCTTTCATCACCTGTCAGCTGGATTATGGCAATGTCATACAAGAATACCTGATCATGAAACCTTCAGCACTTGGGTAACTTCAGCTAGCACAGAATGCAACAGTGTGTCTCCTCAGAAATGTCGGCTACCATGAGCACATCATACCTGCCCTCCACTCTCTATACTGGCTTCCCTTAGAATACTAAATCAATTTCTAAGTCTTGGTCCTTATGTTCAAGATACTCAATGACCTGGACCCAGGATATCTATAATATCGCCTAAAGAGCTCGGATGGAGAATGTGATTGATACCTCCACTCCTCTGGCACAATGGAACTTTCTACAATAAGAGTAAAATTTGTGCAGGAGACAGGGCTTTTTTGTGGTACAGTCTGAGAGGGGAATGAATTCCCGCTGGAACTAAGCCTTAGTGTTACAAACCTTACCATCTTTCACTCCAGGTGCAAGACATGTTTCTTTGAGGTGCCTTTTCTAACATAAACATAAAGCAATATATATATTTTAAAAGCAAAACAAACCTACCAATACCAAGCACTCCATTGCATACACTTTTCTACCTTGGGAGAGGAGGAGACCCCAAACAATATATGACAGATGTTAGTCATGTTGCTTAAGGCGCTTCTGGAAGACAGATACTGCAGTGATGAGTGAGTTATAAGAACTTACTAAGACTAAAATGGAATAACCATTGGCACGTCCTTTCACTTTAAACGGAAGACAAAAAATGTTGGGTGAGAAGGAAGGGAAGAAACACTGTAGTGTGAAGATCTTTCTATCTCAGGTTGTCTGCAGCAAATCCTGTCTGAATTTTGTTCAAAACCTTCTAGCGATACCTTATTCAGAACCTTAATAGAGATGATTAAAAAAAGAAATAATGATCATAAACAATACTTAATACTGCTAAGTCAAGTAATACTGAGGAGACTCAGTAGGAGGCTACATTAATTTTTGTAATGTATGAACAAAAATTATTTCTGTGATCAGTAGTTTTCGTAAATGGGATTACCCTTCAGTTTAGTAACATTTCCAGGGTTTTTAATGAAATAATGATGATAGCTGCAGCAGAATTCAAAAAGTAAAGTGTAACATCATTGCTGTCTTTGCACAGCAGACTTTAAAACCTTAGCCCAAGGAAAGAACAAATAGAACAAAAGAAATATTATTACAATTACTTCCTTCTCTAGGCCATGATGTAATTTCAACAACAAACTCATTCCATCGTAAGAGGTACTTTATTTGCAATCTGTAATAATTACTAAAAGGGAAGAATGTTCTTGAAAATATTGAGTGAGAACAGAGTGCAATAGTAAAAGAAAACAAGAAAATATCACAGAAACGATGAGACTTGCAATCACATTATGCCTAAAACTTATATTTTGCCCCAAAACCCTACTGAGGTTTATATTGCAGCAAAATTCATAGCACTCAACAGTTAAGTTCAGTGCTACAGTATATTAAGTTTTCTCTGCACTTCTGGCCTGTGGCTAGAGGAGGAACAGCTGAAATGGAAGTCTCTCAATATTCCATTTTATTTAGCAATAATCATGTGCCCTGAAATTATACTGGGGATCTCATATGGGACACTGAATTACGCAAAGATATTGGTCATGCCCAGAAAACCGAATTACATAATCCAGCTGGAATCCATATAATTATGGGTAGTCATCAAATGGCACTATGACAGACTTAGAAGTCCCTTTTTAACCATTAGTATAGACAGTTAAATATTGGAATAAATGCTGTATTGTCAGTCCTGTTAGGAGCTATTGCATTAAAAAAAAATTTCTGTGCATAACTGTGACTATCATTTCTTAGGTTCTAGAGCAACTGCTTACAAGGTACCTATGCATACAAGCAAATAACACACATTCACATAGAAATAGCATTATAGAAATAGGAACAGTCAGTCTGATATTTATTAAAGTACAATTTTTAAAATTATCTGAACCATAAGAATATGGTAAAAACAAACAATTCTTATGTAGTCGTCTGCTTTTGCTTCCAAGTGGGTACATGCAACTAGTAATTTGAGCATGATCATTGTAGCTATTCCTCTGGCCAGAGTCAAATTTAGCATTGACAAAAGACTAGTTGTATCCCAGGATTTATCCATTTATAAGACATTTGGGTCTGCAGAGAAGATCAATCTAGGGGAGTGGGAATAAAGTTGAGTTCTTTTCATATATCGTTTGGAGAGTGGGAAATCCTCCTTCGGACCTTTTTTTTTTTTTTTTATGTCAAACCGTACCTCAACCTTGAATTAAAAACAGTATTGTAGCAGACATTTCAAGGAAACAAAAGTTGGATGCAGTCTCATTCAGATAGGAGTTCCAGCTAGCATTTGTTTTATCTCAGTATTTTTCATTAAAAACATGTTTAAAAAATACTGGCAGGTAAGATATCACTAATTATAATGTCCCATTTTGGTCAGAAAGTTTGTTTGCAAAGGCTGTGAATTTGAGCAAATAGCAATAAAAGAGGGCGAACACTTTTCACAAACTGATCACTCCTATCTGGCCTCTCAGTCCTCATCCTCAAAAGGAAACCTGCACAACACCTTCAAAAGGTGAGCCTGGGAACTTAAATTCATAATTATGCTAGGTGCTAAAAATCATGCACTTAACAGGTTTTATGGCTCATTACAACAATTTGTAATCGACTACACTGACTGCTAACCCATAATTGCTCACTTCATTTTAAGTGGTCTTCTATAGCTTGTATGAACCCGTTATGCATAACAATCTGTCCCGACTTGTATTTAGTAAAGGGACAGATTAAACATAAGAGGTTCACACATGCTGGTTACCCTCCCCAGACCTGAAGAAGAGCCTCCATGAAGCTCAAAAGCTTGTACCCTCTGCCAACAAAAGTTGGTCCAATAAAATATTTTCATCTACCTTGTGTCTCTCATCTCCTCGGACCAACATGACTACATCACTGCAAACAAATCACAAAACGCATTTACAGTACTAAGCATACTGGGTCCAGCAGAAATCTGAGTACCAGTGACATCTGTAAGCTTGGTTGATAGGAGCAAGTCCTAGAAAGTACTAGAAATAGTGATGTGTTATGGCTTACATAAGTCTGAAGAAAGGTGAGGTCCAGGATCTTATTATATGCTATGCATCCTTGTGTGACAAATTTAGAAAAAATGTAATCATTTTGGAAGAATTAACATTTTAAATGGTTGACCGTGAACTAACTATGAGTAGAAGTAGCAGCTCTATTTGCCTTATGAGGGAAAAATCATTGGTGCAGAGTGGACATTGGTCCATACATTTGCTGAAAGGAGCTGTCAAAATTCATCCCAAAATTGAACCTGAATTTTCTCACCTGAATCTTGATTTGGCTCTTACTATATTATTATTATTCACCATTGAGATTTCACCACCAGAGATTTCTCTGTCTTAAGATATTTCTGGCAGTAAAAGAAATGAGGGAGATAATGGCTGTTTCAACTGTAAGTTGTTAAATATTTTTTCAGAAAACAAATTAGAACTTTATCATAATCCTTTCCCAAAGTGTCATTTTCATCATAGTTAGGAAATCTTTCTTAAATGTACTGGGGAAGGAAATTCGGTTGAGGAACTTCATTTTCCATCTGATCTGATAGAACACTGCAATGGTGCTCTTAGACTCTGGAAATGAAACAGATGGAGCCTCACCAGTAAATTTCCTGGTTTCCTATTTTAAGTGGCATATAGGACAAAGAAATACTGATTGTTGTGTGTATACTTCGCTGATACAAAATACAAAACTTTCGCTTAATAATCAGTTGTTGGGGTGTGGCAGTATTGTTACTTTGCTCTGATCAGCAACGGATAAGGGTTGAGCTTCAGATCTAAAAAGTGAGAGAATTCTGCGTGTTGATTGAAAGCATTCTGACGTGACTAAAAACACCATGTAGGGTGTGTGTAATGTATATTTTTGACTTCTAGATACAGAAAACTGTTATCAGGTACAATTTTCCGATGTTAATATTAAAACTTAGCTTATGCAGATGCTGGTACAGGACATAGCAATACAACTTTCATTTTCTTTCAATTATGTGTTTGCTTACAAAAACTTATATGAAAATGAAACTAAGCATGACTAATTTAGACAGTACAATGTGCATGTTCATCATGTAAATATTTCTCTCTTGTAAAATGGTTTTTGATTCTGCCCTTGCTTCATATGGTTTAAATTCTAGGGACTGCACTATGTTTCATAGCAGCCTTTTCAAGTTTTTATGGTTGTGGTATTATTTGTAGTGTTACAGAGGAGAAAGGAGGTCAGAAAATGTCACGTTGTTGGTCTCGTGTGTTTCACAGGTGTTCACTTTCAGCTACATCGAAGAAAAAATTGGAATTCACTCTGTATATGTGACAGAGTGTTTCTGAGGACAAGTGTTCGGATGCAGTATTGTCAAGCTATTTTTAGCCAACTGCTGTCCCTACAGTGCTGTTTAAAGATTCAATTCAGACTGCTAATAGGTATATTTATAACCATTCTGTCAACTGCCACAGCATGGATGCTGTTACAGATGATAATTCTATTCTTGGAAGCAGTACCATGGTTACCGTTACCCTGGTTGCTCAAGTAGAAGCTATACATCTGTATACACTTGGTAAAATTTTAATACACTAAACTCATTTTTACACTGTGAGAAACATCATGGTGGACACACAAAGCAAGGCATGATACTAACAGAAATAGTAAATACAGAAGATTACATTTATGTTAGAATTGGCTGGTACATTTTTGTTGGTTAAGCAAATACCCTTTTTTTCATTTCTGAGCCCTATTGGCACAGGTGAAGCTTGGAGTCTGTGAGTGTGAGAGAAACGATTATAAAATGTAATGTTTTCCTGCATTTATTTCTTGAATTTAATTTAAAACTGTATAAGTTCTTAAGTGATTTTTTTAACTGCTTCATAACAAATGGCCCATATGTATTCACTTGGGTACAGGCTAGAAGACTATAATTATTACTGCTATTATATGTTTGTACATAGCACTATAGGAGTGCAAGAAGCGTTAAAAGAGAATAAAGGCACTATATCCTCCCCAAAGAGTTCATAATCTTATTGTACTGAAGAAATTCATATATCAACATAGCCAGAAATGCTGGGCTAATTTAAATTATGCTAGATTTAGGAGTTTGGAGACAGAGAAGGCTTTGTCATTTAAACCCATCAGCAATGTGAATAGCTGGATCCTAATCTTTGAGGAACGGACAGTAAGATGTGAATGTCATATACTGTACAATATGATCATATAGAGCTGTTGCATGAGCCTTTTTTCCCCTGTAAGAAGCAATCTAAGACAATAATAAATCCTTACCTTACTGATCAATGCTCAAGAACTTTCAGACAACTTTCCTGCAGCATCTAGAAATGAATCATAGTCCCTGAGAACAATAAACCCTTGGCATGCTGTCGGGTTGTACTAGTTTTACTTTCTTCCTGGTATAGATTTGGAAAAAATATCTTCTCTGGGTGATGAATTCTAATTCAACTGCTAATTCCAATTGTACCTTGCCTTTAAATTCAGTAGACAAATAAAAAATCTGTTTTGGCTTTTCCACATAGCTACTCTGATCATAGAAAGATCAGTATATTGTCCAATACATCTTATTTGCCATTGAATGTGTCAGTGTTCCTCTGCAGATTATATATCAACTATGGATCACGTCTTTCTGAGAAATAAAGTGAATGTTGTTGTAATAAAAATATTTTGGTAATAAAATGTGAGAAGATGGATATTTGAGCCTTCTGCAAAAGACTGCCTTTAGTATTTGATATTGATTTGTTAAGCTGCATGATTCTGAAGCACACGGGAGAACCAACAGAACAAGTGAGAACACAAGGAAAAGTTCCCAAGTAATCCAGCACCTCAGAGTGTTTTCATCATAATTTTGTTAGCTGAAAAAACTAGTTTTCATTTATTCTGTGTAGTTAGTGAGAAGAAAGTGATAACATCTCAAATTTTAAGGTTTTCAGTATTTTTTTTAAATCATCTACTCATAAGCAGTCCATAGCGTGGATCAATGCATAAAATAGGATATTGTGCTGTCTCACTGGTTAGCAATAGCATTCTGCTTTGGGTGGATCATAGATCTGTATTCTACCAAAAAATGGGGATTGAGTGTGAACAATTGTAGATTTAGCTTTTCAGAGGCTGGCCTCCATTTTTACGTCCAGAGTTCCACAACTGATCCCAAAATTATTTGCCCCAGTACTGAATATCACTTGGACAACCGCTTCATAACTGGGCACAACCCGTCACTTAGCTTTCCAAGCAACAAAAATTGTGAGTCCACATGAATTCTCTCAAAACTGCAAGTAGAAAAGCAGAGCCCCAATTAAAGCTGGACTCAAAATTTGGCCCATGATATCCAGAATGTATATTCTTCAGAATTTGTGTATATGTTTTAGCATTTGTAAGATGCTCAAATGCTAGGGAAATGAGCACGATGTAAAAATCTAGATTAGATGGATCATATAATGCACAGGGGAAGGAGTATCCCATTTCTGGACTTGTCATTAGTTGGGGGGAAGAAGCAGCAACAGAGACATCATGTTAGTAATATAAATAGAGTGGAATTTCACCGCCATGGGAAGAGAAGCAGTTAAGTACAACGCAGGCCACAAAATCTCACCCGCCCACTCCTGCAATAAACTCTCACCTATGTCTGAGCTACTGAAGTCCTCAAATCGTGGTTTAAAGACTTCAAGGAGCAGAGAATCCTCCAGCAAGTGACCTGTGCCCCATGCTACAGAGGAAGGCGAAAAACCTCCAGGGGCTCTTCCAATCTGCCCTGGAGGAAAATTCCTTCCCGACCCCAAATATGGCGATCAGCTGAACTCTGAGCATATGGGCAAGATTCACCAGCCGGATACCCAGGAAAGAATTTTCTGTAGTAACTCAGATCCCACCCCATCTAACATCCCATCACAGGCCATTGGGCCTACTTACCATGAATATTTAAAGATCAGTTAATTGCCAAAATCATGTTATCCCATCATACCATCTCCTCCATAAACTTATCGAGTTTAATCTTAAAGCCAGATAGGTCTTTTGCCCCCACTGCTTCCCTTGGAAGGCTATTCCAAAACTTCACTCCTCTGATGGTTAGAAACCTTCATCTAATTTCAAGTCTAAACTTCCCAATGACCAGTTTATATCCGTTAGTTCTTGTGTCCATATTGGTACTGAGCTTAAATAATTCCTCTCCCTCCATGGTATTTATCCCTCTGATATATTTATAGAGAGCAACCATATCTCCCCTCAACCTTCTTCTGGTTAGGCTAAACAAGCCAAGCTCCTTGAGTCTCCTTTGATAAGACAGGTTTTCCGTTCCTTGGATCATCCTAGTAGCCCTTCTCTGTATCTGTTCCAGTTTGAATTTATGCTTCTTAAACGTGGGAGACCAGAACTGCACCCAGTATTCCAGATGAGGTCTCACCAGTGCCTTGTATAATGGTACTAAAACTTCCTTATCCCTACTGGAAATACCTCACCTGATGCATCCCAAGACCGCATTAGCTTTTTTCACGGCCACATCACATTGGCGGCTCATAGTCATCCTATGATCAACCAATACTCCCAGGTCCTTCTCCTCCTCCTCCGTTACTTCTAATTGATGCGTCCCCAGCTTATAACTAAAATTCTTATTAATTTCCAAAGGCATGACCTTACACTTCACTCTTAAATTTCATCCTATTACTATTACTCCAGTTTACAAGGTCATCCAGATCCTCCTGTATGATATCCCGGTCTCTCTCTAAATTGGCAATACCTCCCAGCTTTCTATCATCCGCAAACTTTATTAGTGCACACCCACTTTTTGTGCCGAGGTCAGTAATAAAAAGATTAAATAAGATTGGTCCCAAAACTGATCCCTGAGGAACTCCACTGGTAACCTCCCTCCAGCCTGACAGTTCACCTTTCAGTATGACCCGCTGTAGTCTCCCTGTTAACCATTTCCTTATCCACCTTTCAATTTTCAGATTGATCCCCATCTTTTCCAATTTAACTAATGATTCCCCATGTGGCACGGTATCAAATGCCTCTCAAACAGGTATAGGTGGATGCAATACCAAATTGACATACTAGGTCGTTGTACCTGGAATGTATCACAGAACTGGTGGTTTTTGTTTGAGGAGCTTTTTCAAAGATGAGATGCAGGTGGACGACACGTTATCTTAAATTATGTTCCTAGGGTAGAAAGAAAAAGGGTATGAAGTCAGGAAGGATGCTGTCAAAACACAGACTTGAATTCATTGGCGACATAGGAGATTTAAGGTAAGATGGTGGGACAGGTGTTGAGTTGTGAAATATTTTCAAAATGAAAAAAATAGACTTTTATACAGAGAAGGAGGGAGACTGAGTGGTGTAGAAGGGAGGCTGGAGAGTGGGAGATAACTAGATGGCAATCTTGTAGAGAATTGGGAAGAGAGGTTGAATTCTGCTGAGATTGTACAGAAGGAAGTGGCAAGTATTGATGTGAAGGCTTGAACCATCCAGTGAGTAGGAGGGAAAGTTGCATCCAAGATAAGGCTGTAAACTTGGGGAACTGGAAATATGATGGTGTTGGAGACAATGATAAATGAAGTGGTAAGTGGGGAGAGAGAGTTCAGAAGGAAGAGTTTGATTTTGGACTTTTGCTGTTGGGGGTAATGACATTCAGGAGATCATTTTGGAGAAACAGGCAGAGAAAAAAAATTAAAAGTCTGATAAAATAAGATGTATTTCCAATTAAAAATATAGATTTATCAGTTTTTTTTCTATAGGTCCTCCATCTTCAAAAATAATCAAAACTCTTCCAGGACATTGCATTAAAATGTTTCTTAGGGGGTAGATAATTTTTTGAAGAATAATTTTGGCTTAGTCTCTTCAAACCCTAATCATTAGATTCCACTAAATTGTATTCTAGAAGCTAAATTATTCCATATCTGTAATCTCAGCAAAAGAGAGTACTTAAAGATAACTGTGCTACCCACAGAAACTAAAATTAAACTGCTAGAACAATTACATAGACAAACTGGGAATCTGGATATGCTTCAGCAGTTACTTGAGATTATCAATGAATATGCACTAATGTCCTGTCCACTGGACTAGTTCAGAATGCCATATTGCTCCAGAAAGCCAAGATCAGTAAGAAGAGGGAGAAAGCTTGGTGAGCTTCTATCCTACTATTTGTATTGACAGGAGGTGGAGTAGCCATTCCCAAAATTAGACTAGTGTTGTAATAATAAACTGACTGAAAACACTCACTTCTTCAAGGGTTTTTCCATATATTCCACTGTTAGTGCTCGTGCACCCAGGCACTCAGGTTCAGATACTTTTTGGCCAGAAATGTCTGTCGGGGCCCTAGATGTAATAAGTTCAAAGGATTAGGGCCTTATATCTTCATCTTCCTTATTTTATATACATATTTTTAACAATTACTGAATTGCCACAGTGTGCATATGCTTAAACAGAATAACTATTACTCAGTTCAGAATGAGCCTACAGTAGATTGGGGATTTGGTGGGTTTATTTTGGTTGCATCTGACTTTAAGTATAGGTCAACTCCTTTTCCAAAACTGGATTAATTTGAACGTGTTTGTGAGTATAGAGTTAAAATAGGAATAGCATTGATGTAAAAGCTATGTCACTTCACCTGGGTGAATTATGAATTCCTGTCCTAACTAGTGTTGAAGTCACTGGTGTGTATTGTCCCCAGGTGTCTTCCAGTGAACAATGACACTGGCAGGTTAGCTTAAGATTTCTTGGCTGCTTGGCCAGCCATGGTAATGTACCCATTGGTTTTTCTCTTGGAGATGGAAGGGGTGTGTGAAGGCTTCACCTTTATCATGCTCTGTGCTTGTTTACAAGGGACATTACTGCATGGCAAGCTAGGGTGTGAATATATAATGCACTGTCTGGCATCTTGGTCATGTCCCACATGAACTTCGCTACAGCACATTTAAAGTCCCAAAATGCTCTGTGACCACTACTACTCATACACTGTAGTAAATCAAAGCATGCTTCAGAACTTTTAGTGTTCTGTAGCAGTGTCCACAGGGACATTACTGCACGGCGAGTTAGTGCACTGTAGATTCACACCATAACTTGCTATGCAGTAATGTCTCATGTAGACAAACCCTCAGTCTTTTACTATTTCCAGGATGAGATGAGGTCATACCTTTGTTCTTATCATGGTGCAATTTGTTGCACTTCCAAAGGACAGTGGGTCTCCATTATTGTTGGAGATTCATTGGTTCCTTTTGTTAGGGCAAATTGCCAGCATCATCTCTCAAAGAAGTGATGGTTAGGTTCATGCTCACAAAAGCTTCTGCCAGTTATCTTCCTACTCCTAACTTATGGGGAAGAAAGAAGAGATAAGGGAGAAGCAGCCTTAGTAGTTGTTGTGGAATTCTCAGATAGCCTCTATCCCTTTCAATTTACTTTTTGGCAAGGACATAATACAGAACCTATCCTAGTTTTATTGGTCGATCTTATGTTGATAATGGACAACTGTCAAGTGAGAAGAGTGCCTTCAGTGTCATTGGCCATAAATTATTAACACATTTTCACATCCTCATAGTGGTAGATGGAGTTATGTTTGAGTTACTGCATTCTTTTCTCTCTCAGAAGGCAGAGAGTGGTTTGGGGCAGTTCTTCTCCACCATGGGTGGTTCTTTGGAATTTTTCAGGAGTCGCTCCTGCCAATCTTGCTTTTATAGGAGTCTTCAAGAGAAGATTGACAGATTGGGTTACAGTTCTATCAATATATTGCTGATATTTGGTTTTACATCTTTTTCATGGAACCCAGATGGTATAGTGGTTAGTCTGCTTGGTGTCTGGCTGAGAGGTAATTGGTTGAAGCTCACCAGGGATGGAGCAGATGATTCTAGTTGAGGAAAACCACAAGAAAAGATTGAGGATTTATCTGTTTCTTTTAGGGTGTCTGACTACCTCTTGTTATTAAGGTAAAACAATCTGGGGTTCGTGTTGGATACTCTGCTTTTTTAGGATGTCCAGTTAGTGGTGTCCAAGAGCACTTGTTTCCATAAATTATTTAGAGTCATAAGGACTACAATGTTTTCGGTCCTGTATATTTTAGTGACCACCATTCCTTTGGTGGTCCATCCACATGATTGAGATCATCTGGGATTCTCAAGCTGACAGTCCCTAGACTTGTGCATTGAAGAACAAGAATTGACTTCTCACTTGGCATGTCAGTCTGATTCTTTCAAATTTCAGGATATGTTGTGAGGCTATAATTTCCCCCTATACGTAGATTTATCTTGAGGGAATGTAAAGGGTTTGGGCCATCCTGAGCACCCTTTTTGGCCAAACGTAGCACTGTGGTTGAGGCCTGTTGGAGTTGCCGGCAAGAAGGAACTGAGAGCGCTCAGGCCCGGTTGTGCCTGATATAGTGCTGCATGAGAGTGCCACAGCTGGCCCTACGGATACCACTAAGGCAGAAATTGCCAACAACTGTGCACATGGGCATGCATACGCACACGAAATGGAATGGACATGAGGAACATATCTCAAAGAACAACTTTGAGTCTCGTGGTGATCGGGGGAGGTCCTTGACTATTAGAAAAAGGCAAATGTAGTGCCCATCTTTAAACAAAGGAAGAAGAAGAATCTGGGGAATTACAGACTGGACAGCCTCACCTCAATCCCCAGAAAAATTATGGAGCAGGTCCTTAAGGAATCCATTCTGAATCACTTGGAGGAGAGGAAAGTGATCAGGAATAGTCAGCATGGATTCACCAAGGGCAAGTCATGTGTGACCAACGTGATTGCCTTCTATGATGAGATAACTGGCTCTGTGGATATGGGGAAGGTGGTGGACGTGATATACCTTGACTTTAGCAAAGCTTTTGATATAGTCTCCCACAGTATTCTTGCCGGCAAGTTAAAGAAGTATGGATTCAATGAATAGACTGTAAGGTGGATAGGAAGCTGGCTAGATCATCAGGCTCAATGGGTAGTGATCAACAGCTCGATGTCTAGTTGGCAGCAGGTATCAAGGGGAGTGCCCCTGAGGTCAGTCCTGGGGCTGGTTTTGTTCAACATCTTTATTAATGATCTGGATGATGGGATGAATTGCACCCTCAGCAAGTTTGCAGATCACACTAAACTGGGAGGAGAGGTAGATATGCTGGAGGATAGGGATAGGGTCCAGAGTGACCCAGACAAATTGGAGGATTGGGCCAAAAGAAATTTGATGAAGTTCAACAAGGACAAGTGCAGAGTCCTGCACTTAGGATGGAAGAATCCCATGCACCACTACAGGCTGGAGACTGACTGGCTAAGTGGCAGTTCTGCAGAAAAGGACCTGGGGATTACAGTGGACGAGAAGCTGGATATGAGTCAACAGTGGTCCCTTGTTGCCAAGAAGGCTAATGGCATTTTGGGCTGTATAAGTAGGGGCATTGCCAGCAGATCGAGGGAAGTGATTGTTCCCCTCTATTTGGCGCTGGTGAGGCCACATCTGGAGTATTGCATCTGGTTTTGGGTCCCCCACTATAGAAAGGATGTGGACAAATTGGAAAGAGTCCAGCGGAGGGCAACAAAAATGATTAGGGGGAGGGGCACATGACTTGTGAGGAGAGGCTGAGGGAAATGGGTTTATTTATTTTGCAGAAGAGAAGAGTGAGGGGGGATTTGATAGCATTCTTCAACTACCTGAAGGGGGGTTCCAGAGAGGATGGAGCTAGGCTGTTCTCAGTGGTGGCAGATGACACAACAAGGAGCAATGGTCTCAAGTTGCAGTGGGGGAGATCTAGGTTGGATATTAGGAAACGGTATTTCACTAGGAGAGTATTGGAGCGCTGGAATGGGCCTAGGGAGGTGATGGAATGTCCATTCTTAGAGGTTTTTAAGGCCCGGCTTGACAAAACCTTGGCTGGAATGATTTAGTTGGTGTTGGTCTGGCTTTGATCAGGGGATTGGACTAGATGACCTCCTGAGGTCTCTTCCAACCCTAATAATCTATGATTCTAAGTAGCTTTTGTGATTTGTGGGTGTGGAACTGGAACTGAAGACCAGGTCATAGTATCCACTTTCACCAGCTTTGCTTTTGAATGGTGTTCATTTTTTAATATTATCTTCCTATTTAAAAAGCACTTTTTAACCTCTCTTGGAAAAACAAAACAAAACATGGGCATCTGAAATAATTTTGCAAAATCCAAAGCTTCTGAAAAATATTTTAAGAGCATCACCAAACCCAAAATTAAGTTTGGTTATTATGAAAAACAAAGGGTACACAATACATAAAATAAATTATGCAGAGCCTTAGTCACTAACAAAGGACTCAATTCTGAATAGTTGAGACTTTTTTTTTTGCTGTGAGTTGTTTAAAGCTATATTATAATGAAGTCTACTAGGAATGATGCAAGATGATTTTGAAGATAGTCTGAAAATACATCAGAACCTATATTGGATAAAATGTAGTTTCTTGCAGTAATGAAAAGAAATGAAATAAAAAACATTCCTTGTTTTTGTTTTTTTTTTAAATCCACTGCTCAGGGATATTGCCTACTGGTTAATGCATGTCCTGTGTTGTAATTTGCCATAGGGATTTAGTGACATATTCATCTAAGATTACTTATTCTTTCTCAATGTGTGGGTACAAGTTGGTGTTACGCATCCTAAGGGACAAGATGAGTCAGATATTTGGTTTTATAGTAGCAGCCGTGTTAGTCTGTTTCCACAAAAAGAACAGGAGTACTTGTGGCACCTTAGAGACGAACACATTTATTAGAGCATAAGCTTTCGTGGGTTACAGCTCACTTCATCGGATGCATAGAATGGAACATATAGTAAGAAGATTTATATAAACAGAAGGTGGAAGTTGCCATACAAACTGTAAGAGGCTAATTAAGATGAAGTATCATCAGCAGGAGAAAAAAACTTTTGTAGTGATAATCAAGATGGCCCATTTAGACAGTTGACAAGAAGGTGTGAGGATACTTAACATGGGGAAATAGATTCAATGTGTGTAATGACCCAGCCACTCCCAGTCTCTATTCAAACCCAAGTTAATGGTATCTAGTTTGCATATTAATTCAAACTCAGCAGTTTCTCATTGGAGTCTGTTTATGAAGCTTTTCTGTTGCAAAACTACCACCCTTAAATCTTTTACAGAGTGGCCAGAGAGGTTGAAGTGTTCTCCGACCGGTTTTTGAATGTTATGATTCCTGATGTCAGATTTGTGTCCATTTATTCTTTTGCATAGAGACTGTCCGGTTTGGCCAATGTACATGGCAGAGGGGCATTGCTGGCACATAATGGCATATATCATATCAGTAGATGTGCAGGTGAACGAGCCCCTGATGGCATGGCTAATGTGATTAGGTCCTATGATGGTGTCACTTGAATGTGACAGAGTTGGCATCGGGCTTTGTTGCAAGGATAGGTTCCTGGGTTAGTGTTTTTGGTGTGTGGTTGCTGGTGAGTATTTGCTTCAGGTTGGGGGGCTGTCTGTAAGCGAGGACTGGTCTGTCTCCCAAGATCTGTGAGAGTAAGGGATCAATTTTCAGGATAGGTTGTAAATCTTTGATGATGCGCTGGAGAAGTTTTAGTTGGGGGCTGAAGGTGACGGCTAGTGGCATTCTGTTATTTTCTTTGTTGGGCCTGTCCTATAGTAGGTGACTTCTGGGTACTCTCCTGGCTTTGTCAATCTGTTTCTTCACTTCAGCAGGTGGGTATTGTAGTTTTAAGAATGCTTGATAGAGATCTTGTAGGTGTTTGTCTCTGTCTGAGGGGTTGGAGCAAATGTGGTTGTATCTTAGAGCTTGGCTGTAGACGATGGATCGTGTGGTGTGTCCTGGATGGAAGCTGGAGGCATGTAGGTAAGTATAGCTGTCAGTAGGTTTCCGGTATAGGGTGGTGTTTATGTGACCATCGCAGTGCTGCTGACTTGAAGGTATACATTGTCCCCAAAAGTGAAATAGTTGTGGGTGAGGACAAAGTCACAAAGTTCAGCCACCAGGTTTGCCGTGACATTATCGGGGATAGTGTTCCTGATAGCTTGTAGTCCATTTTTGTGTGGAATGTTGGTGTAGAAGGCTTCTATATCCATAGTGGCCAGGATGGTGTTTTCTGGAAGACCACCGATGGATTGTAGTTTCCTCAGGAAGTCAGTGATGTCTCGAAGATAGCTGGGAGTGCTGGTAGCATAGGGCCTGAGGAGAGAGTCCACATAGCCAGACAATCCTGCTGTCAGGGTGCCAATGCATGAGATGATGGGGCGTCCAGGATTTCCAGGTTTATGGATCTGGGTAGCAAATAGAATACCCCTGGTCGGGGTTCTAGGCATGTGTCTGCACAGATCTGTTCTTGTGCTTTTTCAGGGAGTTTCTTGAGCAGATGGTGTAGTTTCTTTTGGTAATCCTCTGTGGGATTAGAGGATAATGGCCTGTAGAATGTGGAGTTAGAGAGCTGCCTAGCAGTCTCTTGTTCATATTCCGACCTATTCATGATGATGACAGCACCTCCTTTGTCAGCCTTTTTGATTATGATGTCAAAGTTGTTCCTGAGGCTGTTGATGGTGTTGTGTTCAGCATGGCTGAGGGTATGGGGCAAGTTATGCTGCTTTTCCACAATTTCAGCCTGTGCACGTCGATGGAAGCAATCTGTGTAGAAGTCCAGTCTGTTGTTTCGACCTTCAGGAGGAGTCCACGCAGAATCCTTCTTTTTGTAGTGTTGCTAGGAAGGATTCTATGGGTTAGTATGATGTTCAGAGGTGTGTTGGAAATATTCTTTGAGTCAGAGACATCGAAAGTAGGATTCTGGGTCACAACAGAACTGTATCATGTTCGGGGGCCTGGAGGGACAAAAGGAGAGGCCCTGAGATAGGACACACTTCTCTGCTGGGCTAAGAGTATATCTGGAAAGATTAACAATATTGTTGGGTGGGTTAAGGGAACTACTGTTGTGGCTCCTTGTGGCATGTAGCAGTTTAGATAGTTTAGTGTCTTTTTTCCTTTGTAGAGAAGCAAAGTTTGTGTTGTAAATGGCTTGCCTGGTTTTTGTAAAATCTATCCACTGTTTTTTCTTTCTGTAGGAAATGTCAATAATTTAAAGATTTAGGAGATACATTAGAGAATATATTCAACAGGTACCGAAAGAGGTATGTAATGAAGATGTTCATATATTCTGAGAAGTTAGATAAAGCAAATGCATCTGGTTGTTTCCAGAATATGAAATAAATACAATTTCTAGGGAAGGTAAATAATAATCTAGTTTACATTTTGAATCTCAAATTGTTGTTTTGTGTATAACTTATGATCCATGAGGAGAAATACTGGTAACTTCAGTGTTAAGGAAATGAGAAATTGTATCTCTTTGGTCAGTTATTTTGATTAATATTTTTAACTTTGCTTTGTTGATCATTTCAAAGCTTCAGCAAAGGTAGCTGACTCGTGTTCATAATGCATTAGCATTCCCCTCTCTCTCTTTTAGAGTTCAGATAACATTAATTTGAGATCCCCTATGAAGTGGATTATAGTTGTTTGCTCATGTTACAAAAATTTAGGCCCTGATATTGGTTCACTTTACATGCCAGTGCTGCAGTGAGAAGCAGAACTAGTGGTTATTTTACATAATACCATGCAATTTGCCTCTGGTGACCTAGCCCAGTAAGCCAGATTTGAACATTTAATATAGCACAAATAGCAATTTCAATTTTCAGCAACCCAGGTACCAGAAAGTAAATCACTGAAAGTGTCAGGAGGCAGCTCATAGACAAATAAAAGCTCCAAACCATTGCTAGTTTTTGACAGCAGGTACAACTCCAATACATACTGTTTTCAAGTGTTTGTACTTGGAGTTCCACCTTTTCTGCACAGCTTTAGTTTTGACTCTTGATGTAGATACAGATATGTGGCGGATGTGGCAGTCTCTTATAATTCTCCAGAAATCTCTCCAGAGATTTTCGAGTATCAGAAATTACCTGCAAAGAACGTTTTTCCTTGCACATAATAGACTGAAACAGGACCAGAGTGAGCTAGTGGAAATTACTTATTCACTTGCGCTTATTGGCCTGTCATTTCATTCAATATGTTGGTTTGCATACTGTCTGTTAGCAATTGTGATGATAGTAGTGCAGTGATTAAATAAGAGCTTGATGAGGGAGAGAAGGTTTTTATTTTAAATGTCATAGGGTCAGTGACTGATAAATGGATTAAATATATTTTAATTAGTTTGTGATTCACAAGATAGTCAAGAGAAGAGGGCGGAGTGCTTCAGTGTAAAAAAAAACACAAAAAACCTAGTGGAATGCAACATGCAGGATGAGATTTTAAAACACAACCAGGAAATTCTATAACAGCCTTTATTCTACCCCTTTCTATGAATGCTGTAGCACAGGATGAAAAAAAATCCTATTTTCATTCATTCAAACAATAATGTTTCAAACTTGACCAAAACAATTTTTTTTTAGACTAAGTCCCAGCTGGGATTTTTTTTCTGGGTGAAGGGAATAATTTTGCGAAAAGTATAATTGTTTCAAAATGGAGGGTTTGTACTGAAACCCTTTTATCTACAGTTGTAAAAAGATAATCCGATTCTGTAATTACAGTTCACAGCTTGTTTCTTTTACTGTTTTCATGCTGTGAAGGGAAAATTAATTGATGTTCATATTATATACTACCTCAGGTAGGGTTGCCAGGCATCTGGTTTTTGACCGGAATGCCCAATTGAAAAGGGACCCTGGCGGCTCCGGTCAGCACTGCTGACCGGGCCATTAAAAGTCCTGTCAGTGGCTCAGCGGGACTAAGGCAGGCTCCCTCCCTGCCCTGGCTCCACACAGCTCCCAGAAGTGGCCTGCATGTCCCTGTGGCCCCTAGGTGCAGGAGTGGCAAGAGAGGCTCTGCGCGCTGCCCCTGCCCCTAGTGCTGGCTTTGCAACTCCCGTTGGCCAGGAACAGTGGCAAATGGGAGCTGTGGGGGTGACGCTTGCAGGTGAGGGCAGCACGTGAAGCCCCCTGGTCGCCCCTGTGCGTTGGGGCTTCAGGGACATACTAGCTGCTTCCAGGAGCCACCTGTGGTAAGCACCACCTGGAGCCCGCACCCCTGCCCCAAACCTGAGCCCCTTGCCACATCCAAACCCCTCTTTTCTGGCCCCACCCCAGAGTCCACATCCTCAGCTGGAGCCCTCATCCCCTCCTGCACCCCAACCCCCTGCACCCAGTCAGAAAGTTGGCAACCCTAACCTCTGAAATCCTACATGCCTTCCTTTTGGCTTTGAGTTCTCATACATCCAACAATTGATAAAGATATTAGTACTGGCACATTTAGGCTTTCAGTGTCTTTGGTTATCACTCACAATCATTATTGAAGAACTGTGCTAAAACAACAAACGTCATAGTGAAATATAGTCCGTAATTCTTTTTTATTGTAGTAGCTAATGTAATGAGATCCTCAGCTAGTGGTTTTCCCAAAGGCCTAAAATATGTGAGCTTTACCATTCCACTATTTTAAATACAGTTCCTCACTCGACTTTCCCAGACCTCTAACTTACTTTTTTATTCAAACAAACCATTTTGAAACTGTATTATTGTTTAAAAAAAAAAGTATCCCAATTCTTCCTTTTTTACACATCAAGCTCAAATAATCTATTGTGTTCTTAAAATCTTATGGGAATCAATGTTTCAAATTTTGTTACAACAGTGACAAATCTAAAAATCAGAATATTAATAATTTGAATAAATATTATGTATGTAGATGTCAATATTAGCTTTAAATGTATACTTACGTATTTTAGTGTTCATTAATGATCTCTCAGTAATTAAGGATGAAACCAGCTTCCATTATAAAGTCACATTTCAGCTCCCTTGATAATCTGAATTGAAAAAGCGGCAAAGAGTCCTGTGGCACCTGAAAGACTGACAGACGTATTGGAGCATAAGCTTTCGTGGGTGAATACCCACTTCGTTGGATGCATGCAGTGGAAATTTCCAGAGGCAGATATAAATATGCAAGCAAGAATCAGGCTTGGGATAAGGAGGTTAGTTCAATCAGTGAGGATGAGGCCCTCTTCTAGCAGTTGAGGTGTGAACACCAAGGGAGGAGAAACTGCTTTTATAGTTGGTGAGCCATTCACAGTCTTTGTCTAATCCTGAGCTGATGGTGGCAAATTTGCAAATGAACTGAAGCTCCACAGTTTCTCTTTGAAGTCTGGTCCTGAAGTTTTTTTGCTGCAGGATGGCTACTTTTAAATCTGCTATTGTGTGTCCAGGGAGACTGAAGTGTTCTCCTACAGGTTTTTGTATATTGCCATTCCTAATATCGGATTTGAAAAAATGACTTGTATAGAATTGTTGCCAGATTTACTCTGAAGGCCAGGAGACTGTTTTTGCAAAGTTTTATGAAAATCTGTAAAATTGTTTTGAGTTGCAGGTAATTTACAATGACTTCGTTTTTTTAAATTTTGACTTGTTTATCTTGCTCAAGGTCAAAAACTTCTCGACGTAGCTTCAGACTGTCCATTTAGTTAAATTGCCTTGTAAATGTGGACACTGGCTCTACTGGAACAGATTGCTGTTTAGTGAAGATATTAATAGTTTTTATTGTGGATGATTTTTGGCCCAGTCATGCTCCCACTCATCTCACAATTTGAGTATTTTGCTATTGATTTCAGTGGTAGTAGGATTGGGCACTACATTACTATCTGAGCATGCTGCAGTTTAACAGGAAGAGAAGTTCCTTTCCACAGTGATCTTCCTTTAGCTTAAGTGGTAAGGCCTGTTGCGTTGGAGCAAGAAGACAAAGGTTACAGTTCTGCCTCTGCATGTGTTCTATATTATTCTTTATTTGTATTGCGGTAGCATCTGCATGCTGCAATCAGTGTCCCACTGTGCTAGGTGATGTAAGTGTACAATAAATAGTCCCTGACCAAAAGAGCTTCAGAGTCTAAATATACAAAGAGACACAGCAGATGGAAAAAAACAGACAAATGGTGGAGGAGTGGACGATACCCTGGACCAGAATAAAATATGAAATACTGATTCAGGATACCAGCTGCCTCTTTTCATTGTTGAGAGTTTTGTCATTGAGACTTGTTAGCTTACCTATATTGAAGTTTGCAGCCTTGGCCTTTTGTAAGGTCAAGGTTGATTCCCCCTCTCGCTCAAAATCTGCACTCCTCACTGCAAATGAAATGAAATACAAATTCTTGTGATTTCAAATGTTCAGGCTGTGGATTACTGTTCCTGAGTCAGCATTATTGCAAGATGATTTTCATCATAATTGTGTCTGAGTGCCCTCTTACCTCCCTACAAAGGTTAATTGCTCTGCATCTGACAGACACATTCCTGTTCTTGGTGTAGCTGACACCCAGAATGTCAAAAAGTCTGAAAATATCATAAAATTGCTAGCTAATAATAAGGATATGTCTACACTTGGAGCTAGGGATATAATTATCAGTTTCAGGAGACATACCCATCCTATCTCTCATCAAGCTAGCGCACTCAAAATAGAGTGAAGTTTTTTCTGTATGAGTGGCTGGAGAGGCTAGCCACTGCATGTATATGCCTGTTAAGAGAATATAGGTTTCTGAACAGGCACCATCTCAAGGAAGCTAGCCCCTCCTGCTGCTTGTGCTTCTGTGGCCACATTCTATTTTTAACATGCTAGCTTGATGAAAATTAGCGTCATAGTGTCTCAAGATGGGAATCATTCCTCCAGCTTGAAGTGTAGACATGGACTCAAAGGATTGGGAAGTGAGCGTACTATTATAGATGTATCAGTTCAGATGGTTTTTAACAAGAGAATCTTGTAATGACTATTCTGGTTTTTTTGTTCCATTAAAAGAAAAACACTTCGAAAAGGTTCTTACCAAGAGAAAATTAGCTTTTAAAGATTGGGTTTGTTTAGTCTGGAGAAGAGAAGACTGAGGTGGGACATAAGTTTTCGAGTACATAAAAGATTGTTACAAGGAGGAGGGAGAAAAATTGTTCTCCTTAACTTCTGAGGATAGGAGAAGAAACAAGAGGCTTAAATTGCAGCAAGGGAGGTTTAGGTTGGACGTTAAGAAAAGATTCCTAACTATTAGGGTAGTTAAGCACTGGAACAAATTGCCTAGGCAAGTTGTAGAATCTCCTTAGTGGAGATTTTTAAGAGCAGGTTAGACAAACACCTGTCAGGGGTGGTCTCGATAATGCTTAGTCCTGCCATGAGTGCAGGGAACTGAACTTGATACATGAAGGTCCCTTCCAGTCCTACGATTCTATGATTCCTCTTCTGTAATTTGAATTTGTTTCATCTAGCAAGAAAATACCCAGTGCTCATTAAAATAGTATTTACTTTTTTAGTTTAGTTGTAAACGATTCTATTCAATATCCAATCTTTATTCCTCCTTACCCTACGTAAAGTATGTTAGGAATGATAGGAGATGATTTTATAGTGATACCAATCTTATTGACCCAGAATTCATAGATGTTTATTTCTGAATTTCTGGGAATAGGCACAGATTATAATCAATTGTCCCTAATTTGACCCCGTCATAGGCAATATATATTTTTTTAAAAGTACAGATTACTCATTGGCGGCATTTTGGCGGCGAGGTGTTCGGTGCCCACCACAGAAAGGTTGGGGACCACTGATATAGATATATATGAATAAAGTTATAATTTTTGATCTTTCACTATCTCAAATTCCAAATGAATCCAAATAGAACACTAGTTTCGCTGTTGTTTTGGGGATGGAGGGAAGGGAGGGAAATTGGCTTATTGATGGAGAGAGAGCTCTGTAAAATAAGTAATTTTATTCCTGAAAAGAGAAGACTGAATAGTTTGTGAAATCTAACTAAGTCATACTCTTGGTGGTGGTTAGTCAATTTGCCTCAGCAAATATCGTATTAAACTCACTTTTGAGCATGTGTGCTTGGTGATTTACTGCAAATGTCAACATTCTTTCATAATCACTATCAAAGTTATACATATTTTTGAAGGTATGAGCTGTTTGTTCTATAAACTTATCTATTCTGAACAAAGTAAAGTATATGCCTATCTTGTAGCATTATTTATGAAACTTTAGTATGTTTCCAAAATTTTTTGCTGTAAATCAATGGGTTAGAAAAGTTCTGTTCTTTCCTAGTACATAGATTGGGGATGAAAATTGGGCACTAATTTGTAATACCTCAATCGTGTTTACACAACTGCATATTAGATTATTCTAAATGTATTAGAGGAAAGCCTCATACACTGCGATGGTTGTGTTTTTGGCACATTTTGTAGAAGGGAGGAAAGACATTGCTGAATTATAAATAATTCCTTCCATCCTGCTCACTTAACAAAAAAAGATTCAGGCGGTTAACTCTGCAGTGAAGACATCCCTGAGAGGAAATTCACAAATACAATCCACTCACTCACTTATGTTCAACTATTAATAACCAGTCCTTATGTTTAAAGGCCCAGGAAGGTAAATTAAGGTTTTCTTTGCGTCAGGTTTAAATATACAATAAACCTGGTCAAAATATAGCTATTTTTTCCTTCCTGTACTGTACTATACTATACCAAAATAATCTTTAGTTAAAAGTTTAAATAAAGAGGGCCACATGAGCTAGGGTGCACATACATCTTTCCTTGTCTTCTCACATAATTAACTGGATAACAGAAAAGAGAGAAGATGTGTAGTGATACTTCTGGTATATATGTTTTTTGTGTTTATCAGAGTGATACTGTTAACTACACAATGATCTGGTACTGTGGGGATGGAAAATTCATTAAATTATTCAGGAAGTAGCTATGCATGTGAAAGTAGGATAACTTCTTGGTATAGTTGTGTTGCCAGAGATAGTGAATATTGGGTCTTATTGCCTCTCTTCCCCCTCTCCACCCATTGGACCTAAAAAAGAGACTTTCTTAAATAGAAGAATTGCCTCTTCTGCGGGTTTTCTTTTAGCAGTAATACATAGAAATTTTTGTGGAGCAAATAGCTCTTTAAACCACGTTATACAATATGTCCATATCATTTTCAAGCATGTCAATGTGTAGTGGCAGTCAAAAAAGCTAACAATGTTAGGAACCATTAGGAAAGGGGTAGCTAATGAAATACAAAACATCATAATAACACTATATAATTCCATGGTATGCCCACACCTTGAAAGCTGCATGCAGTTCTGGTCTCCCCATCTCAAAAAAGATATATTCGAATTGGAAAAGGTAAAGCGAAGGTCAAGAAAAATGATTAGGGGGATGGAACAGCTTCTGTCATAAATATAAAGGGAAGGGTAAACCCCTTTAAAATCCCTTCTGGCCAGAGGAAAAATCCTCTCACCTGTAAAGGGTTAAGAAGCTAAAGGTAACCTCGCTGGCACCTGACCAAAATGACCAATGAGGAGACAAGATACTTTCAAAAGCTGGGAGGAGGGAGAGAAACAAAGGGTCTGGGTCTGTCGGTATGCTGCTTTGCCGCGGATAGAACAGGAATGGAGTCTTAGAACTTTTAGTAAGTAATCTAGCTAGGTATGTGTTAGATTATGATTTGTTTAAATGGCTGAGAAAAGAATTGTGCTGAATAGAATGACTATTTCTGTCTGTGTGTCTTTTTTGTAACTTAAGGTTTTGCCTAGAGGGATTCTCTATGTTTTGAATCTAATTACCCTGTAAGGTACCTACCATCCTGATTTTACAGGGGTGATTCCTTTACTCCTATTTACTTCTATTTCTATTAAAAGTCTTCTTGTAAGAAAACTGAATGCTTTTTCATTGTTCTCAGATCCAAGGGTTTGGGTCTGTGGTCACCTACACAAATTGGTGAGGATTTTTACCAAACCTTTCCCAGGAAGTGAGGTGCAAGGGTTGGGAGGATTTTGGGGGGAAAGACGTGTCCAAACTACATTTCCCAGTAAACCCAGTTAGAGTTGGTGGTGGCAGTGGATATTCCAAGGACAAAGGATAAAATTAATTTGTATCTTGGGGAAGTTTTAACCTAAGCTGGTAAAAGTAAGCTTAGGAGGTTTTCATGCAGGTCCCCACATCTGTACCCTAGAGTTCAGAGTGGGGGAGGAACCTTGACAGCTTCCATATGAGGAGAGATTAAAAAGACGGGGAGTGTTCAGCTTGGAAAAGTGACAAATAAGTGGGATATGATAGAAGTGTATGACATCGTGAATGGTGTGGAGAAAGTGAATAAGGAAGTGATATTTACCCCTTCACATAACACAAGAACCAGGAGTCACCCAATGAAATGAATAGGCAGCAGGTTAAAAAAAAAACAAAAGGAAGTACTACTTCATTCAATGCATAGTCTACCTGCGGAACTCATTGCCAGGGGATGTTGTGCAAGCCAAAAGTATCACTGGGCTCAATATAGAATTAGATAAGTTTTATTAAGATAGGACCATCGATGGCTATTAGTGAAGATGGTCAGGGATGCAACCCCGTTCTCTGGGTGTCCTAAGCCTCTGTGTGCCAGAGGCTGGGAGTTGTCATCAGAGTACGGATCATTTGAGAATTGCCATGTTCTGTTCATTCCCTTTGAAGCATGTAGCATTGGCCACTGATAGAAGAAAGGCTACTGGGCTAGATGGACCATTGATATTGCCCCAGTGTGGCCTTTTTTATGTTCTTAGTATAGAAAAATACATTCTAAAATATATTCTTCATTCATTTTCACTTATTTTGTAACTTGATCTTATAAGACTGGGCTGCAGATCAGAACTGTTTGAAGCTGACTTCTAAGATGTCTTAACTTTTTTACCACAGTTTTTTCTGTCATCTTTAATCACATATATTTTGCTAGTTCAAACCAGTCTTTTAACTATTAATTATTTCACGTATTTTTAAAGAGTTTTCATTCAAAGGATCACCTTGATTCTGTACTGCTACTGTGTTGAAGAATGCCTTTATTATTAATGTGTTAGCACTGTATGAACATCAGTAGTGGAATTTCAATATATTTTCCATTACCTGTTTAAAGCAGTGCGGTATGTGGTTTAGAGTTAAGTCTCAGGACTGTATTCCCTGGTATAATTTTTCTGTGTGGTATGCAGCATCAAACACAGTATTCATTGTCATTATTAGGCAGTGTATAGCTGGTTCCTTGTACCTGTTGATAAAAGTCCCTCTGCTGCTCTGTGTGAAGTTTCACTGCAAGTGGAATGGATGCCCACTGAAATAAATTGAAATAATCTGGTATGTTCCATGTTGGCCGGCACTTTCTCATTGCCCTCCAGATTACAGAAATCCTGTGTGTGAATATTCTTTGAAGATGTCTGAAGTCGAAATGGGTTGAAATAGTGCTATTTAATCATTGTTAGTATTTTGAGACAAGAGTGCCTGAAGTAAGGTGGCAAATATAATTTTTTAAAGTAAATCAAATGCATGTAAATGTGCAATAAATTATTTCAGAAGGATGCTTGTTGTTAAAGTACGTTTTAAATGTATTACCCAACTCCTGTAAATAGCCTTACATTAAGTTATTAAATACATTAAAAATGTTAAATATTCCTATAATGAATAGATTTAGACATTGGGTTCTTCTGGATACATGATTTTTGTTTTTGTAAAAAAAATAATAAAAAAAACCCTGCCTGAGTGGATAATTACTCTAGTTTTTTTGGGTAAAAATGAATACAATGGATGTTTTATAACATTTCACAAAAGCTTTGTTTTCAGAGGAACATCAAATTAAAAATCGATGTTTAAACAATAGTAATGCTTTACAATGCAAAGGCCAGGAAATTCAAACATATAATTTAATGGGCAAAGTGATGTTGAAGTTTCAATCTTTTAATCAATTTAAATTTCTTGGGTCCAACTTGTCTGCTAAATCTTAATGTTAATCAAATTTTAAAATATATTAATATATGTAAGCAGTGTCTTGAGAACACTTACTCAGTGTACTACTCTAATCTTTAATGTTTTTAAATCAACACTTAGTGAAATTAAAATTTCACTTGACAGTCCAATTCTCTGTTACAACTTGGACAGCCGACTAACTGAATTGTTTATAAAAAAGGAAAAAATAGTCATTCCCTCTATTTTCCCCTCTAACAGAAAACATTTTATATTTAAGTTAAGGTTAGTTTAGTATTAAAAGTTTGACATCATATATCAAGGAACTTTTATAAGAAAAAGACTCTCCCTCCAAAAAAATAAAAAAAATTAAAAGGATAAAAATGAACAGGTAAGGGAAGGTAGATAAATACTCAGCTAGATTTACAAATCTTAACTAAGAGTACAAATAAAAAAAATCACATTGCTCATTCTAGAAACAGTCTTAACTTTGCTCCTTGTTTATCTGAAAAGGGTATGTTTGTATATCCCAGTAATTAAAATTTTGATTCGGTATCTTTGTTTTGGTTAATTTTTAATATCCAGGATCTTTATCTAATTCAGACTGAATAGCATACTGTATTGAAAAAGTATAAAGACAAAAAACTATTTTGAAATAGATTTTTCTATAGAGGAAATAAAGTTAAGGCTTATATTGAACTTGTTTATAGTGATTGTTGTGATAACTGGGCCTACAAATTTACCTTAATTGTGAGTTACACTCACATTTTACAGTTGAGGTTCTTAAAATGTCACAATAACCTATGACAAATGTTGATGTGAGAAGTTATGAAAGGGAGACAGATTGAATGAGTTCCAACAAAAAGACCTCCTGTTATAACTCAGGGAGCATGTTAAGATCATACCTGATAAACCAGAAAACTGGGGAAGCAGAAATCAGTGAACCATAACTGGTGTGTAGGAATTTAGGCCTAACTGGTGGACAAAATAATGAGAGGATGGGCTATTCCACACACCACTCCCTTTCTGGGTCCTTAAACACAGAGACTTCGGGGAGAAAAAATGGCTACTGGAGTGAGCTGTATCATCATGGCTGGGACCCTGAGTCTCATTCTGATCCTGAGAGATGTCCTGACCAGACTGGGCCAGAGAGAGGGACCCAGATGACATCATAACCTCTACGGGCTCCAGCTGAATCCTAAACGCCACCTGGGGTGAAACAGGATTACACTTTAGCAACAATAGCTTCCTAACTTCTCTTTCCCCCCCAAATTACGCTTTTTACCATACAATATGAGAGAGTCAGACAAGGGGGTTTTTCCTTCTGAAAAGGAAGGGAAAGGGAAGAAGGGATGTTGTTAAAATGAAAGCTTTATTTAAAACTTTGCATTTCAAATACTTTAACTGTTTTTCCTTTTCTTTATTTTTAATTACAGGTTAAAAGGATTTTTAATGTTGTGTTTGTCATGGGACTAAGCAGGCGGAGGCCTCTGTATACCAGGTGCCAAACCTTGTTTAACATTGTTTAATATCAGACAGTGACTGGGTTATGTTAACATCTTTGGGGCCCTATATTTCATCTAAATTATTACTCCATGACTTCTTTGATAGTTGAATTTAATTGTGGTGAAGGCAAATGGAAGTCACAGTGTCAATGCATGGGAGCATTACTGGAGTTCCATGGGCTTCGTGACTGGTACCTCCTATTGGTACAGACGGCTCCAGGTTTTAAGGATGTATGTACATTCCCCACTGTAAACTCTGAAATGCTGCATTGTGAGTTAAATGACTGCCACTTACCATATTGCATCCCCTCTGATTCTTCCCAGTCTTTGACAAAGGAGGTTTCCAGGGTGTTTCCTGCAACTGGTTGCTGATGCTGATAACCAACTCTTTTTCCTCTGTGGGGACTCTGTACTCCAGTGAAGGATTGCTGTGGGGATAGAGCAGTTCCTGGGGATGGGTTTTAGTCTGACTACGTTAAATAGTTGGTAATCTGAAAAACAAACCTTTGCATCATACACTGGTTTAATGTCCTCCCCTCCCATTGGATTCAGGGGGTTTAAATTTCAGTGGAGTCAGCTCAGCCGTTCATCCTTCTGAGACTGATAAAATGAGTTCCATTTAGATTACTGTATGGGGATCTCTTGAATGACATGTTAAAACTGAAGTCTGTTCTGTTCTACATAGATATTAAAAAGGTAGAGATTTGCTTTGTTATCTTTGGAAAAAAATCACTCTCCCGCACATGTTGTAGGTTTATTTATGACCTTATTGACTTCCTGGCTGGTACCCTTTATCCCAGAGGGGACTGTTTTGGTGTATTGTGAGTGAGGTGCCTTGGAATCCTTCTGAATGAAAGGTGGTATATAAATATAAAATATTGTTGTATTATATTTTAGTCTTCCTTCCTTCCTTAAATCTATGTGTTTGTACAGTTTCATGCTCACTTTCTTCAGGTGTTTAGCTACATCAGTTTACAGAAACAGTATATAAAATATTATAATCCCTCTTCCCATATTTTCATAGATTATAAAGCCATAATGGACCACTGTGATCATTTGATCTGATCTCCTGTATAACACAGGCCATATGACTTCTCCAAATTAGTTCCTGAATGCACACTGCTCAATTACTTCCTCAGCTGAAGGATAAATGGATGTCTTTTTGCGTTCCCTTTATATTCACCAAAGTCATTGTTTGGCCCCAAAGATGACCCTGTGGTTTATTCCCTGGTGTGCTGACTCCATGTTGACTTCACACCTCATGTCGACGTCGTATGCAAATGAGGCTTCCATTGTGTTGGCTTACAATGCTTAATTTACATATGAACCAGGCCTTTATTGAAGACCTCACATGATATTTCTTATGGATGAAGGCTATGAAAGCAGTGTATTAGGTTGTCAGGTCTATTAGGTGTTGCTGTTACAGAACAGTGAATCTTTTGCCAGTCAGCATTGACAGGTTCTTAGGCTCACATGTGGCCTACGTTTTTGTTTCTACATGTATGACTTTGCATTTGACTGTATTAAAATACACATTGTATGCCAGTATTCAGCTTACCAAGCTATCTTGATCGTTCTGTATCAGTGACTTGTCCTCTTCATTATTTACCATTCCTCCAATTTTTGTCATCTGCAAACTTTATCGGTTATGATTTTGTTTTCTTCTAGGTTTCAGAGTAGCAGCCATGTTAGTCCGTATTCGCAAAAAGAAAAGGAGTACTTGTGGCACCTTTAGAGACTAACCAATTTATTTGAGCATAAGCTTTCATGAGCTACAGCTCACTTCATCGGATGCATAAAAGTGGAAAATGCAGTGAGGATGTTTTTATACGCGCAGACCATAAAAAAAATGGGTGTTTATCACTTCAAAAGGTTTTCTCTCCCCCCACACCACTCTCCTGCTCGTAATAGCTTATCTAAAGTGATCACTCTCCTTGCACATTGTCACTTTATCACTTTAACACTGACCAGATTTGTAATCTCATAAAAAAAAAAAGTTAGACCAGCTCTGTTTACTAAATCCATGTCAATAGGCATTAATTACCTCCACTAATTTTTCAAGTCCTGCATCAGTTGTTCCATTTTTTTTGCCTAGGACTGATGTCAGGTTGACAGGTCTCTAATTAACCCAGTTGTGCCATATACTCTTTTTTTAAAAATATTGGCACAACATTAACTTTCTTCCAGTCCTCTGGAATTTCCCCACTGTTCTATGACTTACTGAAAATCAACAGCAAGGGTTCAGCGAGCTCCTCAACCAGCTCTTCTAAAACTCTTGGATGCAAGTTATCTGAACCTGCTGATTTAAAAATTATTTATCTTTAATAGCTGCTTAGTTCCTTAGTTGCTGTTTGAAATAGAAAATATTTTTGTCATCATCGTCATATGACTACATTATCTGGCTTTTTCCCAAATATGGGACAGAAATATTTATTGAACATGTCTGCCTTTTTTTCATTATTATAGACAATACCACTATTTCTTTCTTAAATTAGAATCTTCATAATCAGCTCTTAGATAGACTGACTCTTCAAAAATAGAAAGTAAAACAAGAAAGAAAAAAGAGAAGCAACAGCTAACAGCAGAATGGAAAAAAAAATCCAGATTCTGCATTTAAAATAAAGAATTGGCCTCGGTGAATTAAAAGGGAAATAGTTCTTTTTATCATACTAGGCTATACTGTAAATCAGAATTGTCTGAAATTTAAAACCTTTTAAAATTCAGTATATTTGCCTTGTTTGCTTCTACCCATAGTACTATAATTCTAGTGAGAACATGAATATAAAATTTTTTTTAGTAACATAATTTTAGTAGAGCAGCTGGTACAGAGGTAAGAAGTATACATTAATAGCAGAAACAATTTAGAAAGAAAAAGGTGATGTTCTCTGTTCTTTAATGAGTGCTTCAAAATGTTCTTCGTAATACTCAAAGCCCCTCTTTTCTTCCCCCCCTCCCCCCAACCACCTAGAAATAGTTTATATAAAGCCTACTTGGAAATTCTTTCCTTGGGTGTTGAATATGCAAGAGCAGTGCAGAAGTGCTTTCTTTTTTACCCTCAATGGTTGGTTTGTCAAGAATGATCATATCACTAATTCTGTATGGGGAGAGGGTGATTGAGTAGGGGAGAGTGTAGTCATGGGTAAACACAGGTAAACAGAGTATACCCACTTCTCGTTTGGGGAATATGGAGTTTAGTTCAGGTTAGTTTAACCACTTTTTTTTTTTTTAATCACTGCACTATTGAGACAGCTCCTCTAAAATGGCAGCTCCAGAATCTCAAAGGATGAGAAAGAAAAGGTATGAAACACCATAGCTCTAAGTATTCTCCTGCTTTCAATCAAAACTAGAGAGGGCCTTAATGCCAAGAGTACTCAGTTCTGATGGATGTTAGTGTGAGAGAATCTTTGGTACCAGGTACAGTAAAACCCCATTTATCTAATTCTCCATTTTCCAGCTCCATATTAACTGAACCACTAGGGCACCTGGGTCCAGAGGTGGATGATCTCTTCTGTGGCCGCTAGGTGGTGCTGCACCCTTGCACTTTCCCATTCTCCGGATTATCCGAATTTTTGATTATCCGATCTGGCCTCGGTCCCAATTAAATTGGATATACAGGGTTCTGCTGTATTTGGTTCCCGTGCAATTATCTTTCTTGCCACCAGGCACCCTTTCTGATTGTTCTGTTTTGTTAAATTTCTTATACTGTGGAATCCAAGCAGCTGCCACAAGTGCATAAAGCATCATGACTAGCATTTGTCATATCTGTTTGTCTTTCTTTCCTGTGGGGAGAAATTATATATAATTTCTATTTCCTATGCTATGTATATTTATTATTGAAGGCAAGATAAATATAGTGCACGTGTTTAATTTCTACCACTTATATTTCCACCCATTTGTTCTCAGAAAAGCATGAGAACACACTTTTGCTTTTTGGGAGTGGTAGTTGATTTTTTTTTTGTAAATAACTCAGTTGGCAGAGGTCAATGATTAATCCAATATTGTTCTGCATATTGTTTTGTTTTACTGATGTCTAAAGCTGTTCACCTCCTTAGGGTAGGAAAATCTGTCAGAAGTCCATGCCATAGAGACTCAGTTCAGTGAAGGTGATTTTTGGCATTTTGATCTAATCTTTATTCCACCAGTTGAGGGTGAGGATGGTTTCTTTATTCATTATACCTCTCATACTGTTATATATGTAAACAAACAACAGGCAAAACTTTACTTTCTTCAAAGGGCTTATATTTTGGTCATTACTTTACTTTTTCTGCAAATCTGCAATTAGAATCTTTTTGGGAATTGGGTATTGAATTCTGAAATCAAATTTTAGGGTGAAGTTAGCGTTTGAAATGCAGCTAATTTACTTTCCTATGGATATTACTTGTTTGTGATAGAACACCATGTTGTCATATTACATAAAATATGTAATATTTGTGGAAAATGTAAATAAGTATGTATGATGGGTTTAAATGGTGCATAGGGTCTTTTTGTGGGTCCTCTGTGCTGTGGTGAATTGTCTAAACTGAACAGAACATTAGCATACTTGTTTAAAATGGACATAGTAATAAAACATTTAAAATGCTTATTGTAATAAACATCTTAGTACAGGGCAGTCAGTTTTGCTGTCATGTTGCTGACTTTTAATATAATTTGTCAGAAATATCAAGAAAAAGGACCAAGAAATATATTTGAATTTTTTTCATTGTACTGATATTTTTCTTCTCTTTTCATACTATTTTTGTGATCACATACAGTGAATGAATTCATTTTGCAACTCAGGAATCATAATGGTATTTTCAGTTTCTTGTCAGAAAGGATTTAATAATTTGTTTGTTTGCTGTGTAATAGAATTTCATGAGTCGGCTTTGACAGCCCAAAACAGGGACAGAATCAATTGTTTTCTCTTTAAAAAACAGAACTAAAAAACCAAAATCATATATATTTTAGAGAAATTTGGTTTGTGGCAAATTTGGTTTGTGACGTTATCCACAGCAATTATACATATTGTGATTTTAGATTGCCAGCGTTTCCTGTTTTGAGGGTTTCAGTAGGGTTTCAGTAGGATTTAAGAAGAACAGGAGTACTTGTGGCACCTTGGAGACTAACAAATTTATTAGAGCATAAGCTTTCGTGGGCTACAGCCAACTTCATCAGATGCAAGAATGGAGTAGGATTTAAGCAATGGGGAGACTTTGTGCTGGTCCTCCACTCAGGAGCATATTTTACCTATCAGTGAATAAGGATCAGTTGTTGGATTATTTACCCCAGATTCTGTTTGCTATATTCCCCTGACATTTAGTATTGTGGCAACTACACACACAGTATTTAGTAACTGCATGAGAAATTATCAGTGTAGGTGCAAGTACCACTACAGACAATTCAATGTGAAGTTATTTAAAACTTGTTAGTACATAATATTAGAGATTGGCAAATACTTGCATAGGAATTAAGTCTTCACTTTATCCATTTGAAAGAGGAATAGAGTTGCTTTGGAATGGATTCTATATTTTTAAAGTTTAAAATCAGTAAATAAAATGTATTTAATGACTTCATAATGAAGTCCTGTGAGGAAAATTAGGTTCCAAATGCAGTAAGGTCAGACATAGTGTATTAAATTGGATTGTAATATCACATACTAACAATGGAAAAGGATTTTGGAAAAATTCTTGAAAACTTCTAGCTCTGTATGTAATTGATATAAAATGAAAATTCCATGAAGTGTTAAGATGCATCAAGAGTAGAATATAATATACAAAATAAAAATATTTTCTGCACTAAAAACAAGATAGAGTCCATTTAGAATACTACATTAAGTTATGGTTACCTTTTCATAATAAGCATAATCCTAGTCTGGTATTTAAAAGGTGGTTAGGACACTCATCTGGCAGAAGGGAGACCTGAGTTCAAGTCCCCGCTCCAATGATTATTTAAGTATTTATAAAAAGTGGAACCACTTCAACAGGTGAGATTAAGAACAATTTACTCCAGAACAGCTTGTAGCTTCATGGTAGTATGCTCACCTGCAAGGGAGGAGACCTGATCTGAAGTTTCTGTTCCAGAATGCGGATTCAAACTTGGGTCTCCCATGTCCCAGGGAAGTACCACGAGCACTGGACTTAAGGGGATAAACAACGTACAGTTTTCAGACTTTTCTACTTTGCTGACAAATTATGAACATTTTCAGAATCAAATCAAATATTTCCCCCCATGTTTGCAAGCCAAACTCTTTCCATGTTCTTCTTTTCTATAATTTTCATTACCCCCGTTCCCCAGAACTTATGTTCACAATTCTAAAATGTATGTGGGTTAGCTCCTTTGCATCATTCATTTTTTTTATTTCCCCAAATTGCTCCTTATCATTTTCTGTCAGAAATGTGATGTGTATTGCGCCCATTCTCAAAAAGACTTCAGTGGTGGAATAGTCAATCTAACTTCTTGATTTGGAAAGGGTAAGGACAAAGCAGACGATGATGCATTTATCATGGTTCACCACCCATATTGAACAAGCATTTGATGTTGTTTCTGACAGACTATTTGCATTTAAACTGTCAGCAGTTATCCAAGATGACACATGGGCTGGGACAGGAAAACAAATCAACTGAAAAAGACAGAAAATAGGGGGCCCTACTACAGGTTAGGGGTGTGGAGCCAATCTGGAGTAGATATTGGAAGATACATCACTAACAACTTGCATCTATATATTTATTAGACAGCTATGAAATACTGCGTGCTTGTTTTTCTTTAATATATAGATTTAACTTATGAAATGAGTAATAATGAAGATCCTAAAAGATTTAGATCTTTTTCATGAACTACACAAATACTATTAGGTAATGTTGAGATTCTACAGCAATAAATAAATACATAACAATAAATAAAAATAAGTTTGTACAACAATCTTGGCTCTCAAATACCGTATGAAAAGTAACTTCTGAATTCCTTTAAAAAGATCTGTACAGTCACGTGATACATTGAATAGTGTTGTGGACTTTTAAATTTCTTAATTGAGTTAAAAGAAAAAGATTGAGAGAGAAGTTTCCTGTGACCACAATTGCTTTTAAATGATGACAGTCAGGTCTTGAGATTCATGCATCAATGATTTGAATGTATTAGGGAAGTTGGGAATTCATACACTGTGCTGGTGTTTGACTGACTGACAATACAATTTTCTAAAAGTTTGATTTAACAGAGGAGCAATATGTCTGTTTACATTCATGGTAGCTGAAAATGAAAGAAGGTTAATTAAATGAAACCTTAGAATTTGCAGAATATCCCAGAAAGCAGGAAAAGTTGTGGAAAGACACTAAATTCAGATAGAACATTCATTGTGATATCGCAGAATGGGTGGTCCTTCACTGGATTCTGCTAAGAAAGCAAAACAATCTGAGCAGATGCCTATGGAACAACCCCATATTTCCATCACTTACAATGTTTGTGGATTTTTCCATGTTGGGTTTTGGACATTATACTGAACTTTTAAGATTCAAAAATTAGCCATTTAAAGTTGCCTGTGCTTATGGATGTATGTATAAAACTTAGCAGTCATTTCTTACAGTGAGAAAAAATGATAAGGAGCAGTTTGGGGAAATAAAAAAAATTAAAAGATGCAAAGGGAAGGGTGAGGTAAGTCAAAAATAGTTGAACAGGCGTAGCAACACTTTTTGGTTTACAAAATTACAAAAAACCAAAATACATTTTTAAAAATGTTTGCTGGTATTGCCATTGTGAGCTTTGGCTGAAAAGCAGCTTGCTTATATTTCTCAGAATTAAGGCTTTTTTTCCCAGGACCATAACCTCATTCAAGTCATTATCATGCAGCACTGAACACGTTTTAACAACATTTCACTTTGAACAAAAAAAGAGTTTGATAGTGTAAACATTTACTTGACTTTTCGAAACAATGTCTGTCACACTGAGTGCTCCTTCCAAAAGAAGTGCTTGTTTCTTATAATACAGAATAAACTTCTACTTGATATAGCAATAGGTCTTGAACAAACATTTTGTTGTTAAAGTAAAGAAATTTGATGAAATGTAAAACTGGGATATTTCAGGTATGAATACTGATTTTTATAAGAGAGTAAGTTTCTTTAATACTGAATTTTTAAAAATAGCACATTGAAAATCAATCAACATCCTATTCAGATTTCATTCTATTTTGTGATCTTCCTGTTTTCCTGTATGTGGTGCTGTTAACTTGCAGTAGGCTAAAGTTAGCTTTTTGTTACAAATAATTTTTCTATACAGTAAAATATTTGACACCCAACTGTGTTAATACTGAATGAAATAGTCCAGTGAAATCTTTCTGTATGTGCGTATGTTTAAAAAGAAAACTCTTGATTCTCCTGAGGGAATTGGGGCTTCTGTAAATGTAGTGCACTCTACAGCTTTCACATATCTCATTAATGTTTTTGACTGATAAGAGTTTGGGTGAGGGGGTGAGGTTGGGATCTTTTAAAGGGGGAAAACATTTAGGAATTTGGTATTTAATGTACAGAGCCAGACTGAGCTTCATGGCAAAGTCCCCTCCACATCGTGAAGACTTTGACATTTAAAACACAAAAAATCCTGAAAGAAACTTCATAGCTACGGAGAAAATACAATACATTTATGCAAGAAGGAGGTGATAAAAATGCTTCTAAATAATCCCAGTGCAAAATGGTTATGTTCGATCAGATCTATATTTTACGAGAAAAGGAAGATGTCACTAACACTCTCATTTATTCTTACATCGAGAGACAACATATCAAGTCTTTCATCTGTAAATAGATGAATTAGTGCAGACCCCTATGTCAGTGTGGATTGAAGGGGCTACCCTAAACTCACATAATTGCAGGATCAGAGCTTGGGTTATGACAATATAATACATCTTTTTTTATCTTAGGCACACTGTTCTTTTTGTGTCCTTCTTTGTTTAAATTTTTAAAAATGAATTGATATGTTAATTTATGCCACATATGACTGTGTCTTATGCAGTCTCAATTGTAGTGGAAGTGATCGTGGCTACTCTGATTAGGGGATGAAATGGAAGACTTATGGAGAGAATGACTTTTACTCATGGAGTCTTCCTTTATAGGAGAAAGTATCTAGTGAGGTAAATAGAAAGGAGCATAAACACTGCCAAATTAAATGTAAAAATGTAATAAGAAAAGCCAAAAAGGAGTTTGAAGAACAGCTAGCCAAAAACTCAAAAGGTAATAACAAAATGTTTAAGTACATCAAAAGCAGAAAGCCTGCTAAACAACCAGTGAGGCCCCTGGACGATCGAGATACAGAAGGAGCACTTAAAGACGATAAAGTCATCACAGAGAAACTAAATGAATTATTCGCTTCGGTCTTCACGACTGAGGATGTTAGGGAGATTCCCAAACCTGAGCCGTCTTTTGTAGGTGACAAATCTGAGGAATTGTCACAGATTGAAGTGTCACTAGAGGAGGTATTGGAATTAATTGAGAAACTTAACAGTAACAAGTCACCGGGACCAGATGGCACTCACCCAAGAGTTCTGAAAGAACTCAAATGTGAAATTGTGGAACTATTACGTATGGTTTGTAACCTGTCCTTTAAATCAGCTACTGTACCCAGTGACTGGAAGATAGCTAATGTAACGCCAATATTTAAGAAGTGCTCTAGAGGTGATCCTGGCAATTACAGACCGATAAGTCTAATGCCAATAATGGGCAAATTAGTTGCAACAACAGTAAATAATAAAATTGTCAGACAACATAGAAGAACGTAAATTGTTATGCAAAAGTCAACATGGTTTCTATAAGGGGAGATCGTGTCTTACTAATCGATTAGAGTTCTCTGAGGGGGTCAACAAACATGTGGACAAGGGGGATCCAGTGGACATAGTGTACTTAGATTTCCAGAAAGCCTTTGACAAGGTCCCTCACCAAAGACTCTTAGGTAAATTAAATTGTCATGGGATAAGAGGGAAGATCCTTTCATGGACTGAGAACTGGTTAAAAGACAGGGAACCAAAGGGTAGGAATAAATGGTAAATTTTCAGAATGGAGAGGGGGTAACTAGTGGTGTTCCCCACGGGTCAGTCCTAAGACCAATCCTATTCAACTTATTCATAAATGATCTGGAGAAAGGGGTAAACAGTGAGGTGGCAAAGTTTGCAGATGATAGCAAATGGCTCAAGATAGTTAAGACACAAGCAGACTGTGAAGAACTCCAAAAAGATCTCACAAAACTAAGTGATTGGGCAACAAAATGGCAAATGAAATTTAATGTGGATACATGTAAAGTAATGCACATTGGAAAAAATAACCCCAACTACACATACAATATGATGGGGGCTAATTTAGCTACAGCTAATCAGGACAAACGTGTTGGAATCATCGTGGATAGTTCTCTGAAGACGTCCACGCAGTGTGCAGCAGCAGTCAAAAAAGCAAATGGGATGTTAGGAATCATTAAAAAAGGGATAGAGAATAAGACGGAGAATATCTTATTGCCATTATATAAATCCATGGTACGCCCACATCTTGAATACTGCATAGAGATGTGGTCCTCTCATCTCAAAAAAGATCTACTGGCATTAGAAAAGGTTCAGAAAAGGGCAACTAAAATGATTAGGGGTTTGGAAAGGGTCCCATATGAGGAGAGATTAAAGAGACTAGGACTTTTCATCTTGGAAAAGAGGAGACTAAGGGGGGATATGATAAGAGGTATATACCATCATGAGTGGTGTAGAGAAAGTGAATAAGGAAAAGTTATTTACTTGTTCCCATAATATAAGAACTAGGGGCCAGCAAATGAAATTAATGGGTAGCAGGTTTAAAACAAATAAAAGGACGTTCTTCTTCACTCAGCGCACGGTCAACCTGTGGAACTCCTTGCCTGAGGAGGTTGTGAAGGCTAGGACTATAACAGGATTTAAAAGAGAACTGGATAAATTCATGGAGGTTAAGTCCATCAATGGCTATTAGCCAGGATGGGTGAGGAATGGTGTCCCTAGCCTCTGTTTGTCAGAGGGTGGAGATGGATGGCAGGAGAGAGATCACTAGATCATTTTCTGTTAGGTTCACTCCCTCTGGGGCACCTGGCATTGGCCACTGTTGGTAGACAAGATACTGGCTGGATGGACCTTTGGTCTGACCCAGTATGGCCATTCTTAAAGCATGTACTTGTGTAACTAAAATTGATCTGATTGCCATAGGCACTGACTCTGAGTGTGCTCCAGGGCTCGAGCACCACCCCAAAAAAAAAAGGGGGGGGTGCTCAGCACACATTGGGTCAGATTAATATTTTGTGGCCCTCAGCGCCCAGACCATGGTCCTGCCCCTGCTTGGCCTCTTCCCCCCCCTCCCCCCCAGGCCCTGCCCGCCGCTTGGATGGGGAGGGGAGAGAGGAGCGGAGCACTGTGCTAGTTACAATAGTGTAATCCACTTTTATAGATGCACTTTTACTCGCTTAAACTAATTTAACATAATAGTGGACCTATGACTCACTGCGTGACCTATAATCATCTGTAAATGTGGAGCTAATTATTCCAAGACTTTGAGGAGACAAAGGGCATTCTCGGTAGCAGGAGATTTACTTGCCAAGTCTCCAAATTATTGAACTATGAAGTTCTGGGATCTTAGACCTGTCAGATCATTCTCTGCATGTGTGTGTGTGTGTGTGTGTGTGTGTGTTTTCTCTCTGTCTCTCTCTTTCTAAGCTGTGAGCTGCAGTGGAGCAGCAATGTTCATGAATGCCACCTTTGAAAATGTTAACCAAATTTAAAGCATGTAAAGTGCATCTGGTGTACCACAGTGATGGTTGCATTGCAAATGTATGTAAGTCATAATAATTGTGCAAAGGACTTGCACTTTTGGACTAAATCTTACCCAGGTTAGTTGTGAATTAATACTCACTGGTCACTCAGGTTACTAGTGAGCAGGTATTCATACCAGTAAATACATTATTAGAGTTGCTGAAATGGGGGCTTGTTCATATTCTCAACTGAAAGTCCAAGGAATAAATCAACGTACAGATTCATAGATTGAGATCAGCTAGTCTGACCTCCTATGTAACCAAGGCCACAGAACTTGCCCAAAAGAATTCCGAGAGCAGATCTTTTAGAAAAACATGCAGTCTTGATTTAAAAGTTGCCCTAGAGCAGTGGTTCCCAAACTTGTTCCGCCGATTGTGCAGGGAAAGCCCCTTGCGGGCCGGACCAGTTTGTTTTCCTGTTGTGTCCGCAGGTTCGGCCGATTGCGGCTCACAGTGGCCGCGGTTCACTGCTCTAGGCCAATAGGAGCTGCTGGAAGTGGCGGCCAGTACATCCCTTGGCCCACGCCGTTTCCAGCAGCTCCCATTGGCCTGGAGCAGTGAACCGCAAGTGGCGGAACAAGTTTGGGAACCACTGCCCTAGAACAATCCACCACAATCCTTGGTAAATTGTTTAAATGGTTAATTACCCTTTGTTAACAACCTGCACCTTATTTCTACTCTGAGTTTGTCTAGCTTCAACTTCTAACTGTTGGATCATTTCATACCTTTTACTCCTGCATGGAGCAAATTCTAGCCACAACATAAACTTGTTAACAATGAGGGGTGGCATTTTAAATATATATGAATGTATAATCATTTTATTTACTCATCACTTGTATTCTTTTTAATTTCAATACCCACATGAAAACTGTGAGTGCAGTGTAATACGTTTCAGAAACATTTATTGTTCTGTTTCAGAGTAGCAGCCGTGTTAGTCTGATTCGCAAAAAGAAAAGGAGGACTTGTGGCACCTTAGAGACTAACCAATTTATTTGAGCATAAGCTTTCGTGAGCTACAGCCTACTTCATCAGATGCAAGAATGGATAGTAGGATTTAAGCAATGGGGAGACTTTGTGCTGGTCCTCCACTCAGGAGCATATTTTACCTATCAGTGAATAAGGATCAGTTGTTGGATTATTTACCCCAGATTCTGTTTGCTATATTCCCCTGACATTTAGTATTGTGGCAACTAAGCACACAGTATTTAGTAACTGCATGAGAAATTCAGTGTAGGTGCACGAAAGCTTATGCTCAAATAAATTGATTAGTCTCTAAGGTGCCACAAGTACTCCTTTTCTTTTTATTTATTGTTCTGTTTGTTTTGTATCTTTTTTAAGTGAAAATAAGCACATGAAGTTGGACTCGCGTGCTTTATTTGCTGGTTTTGCATCAGAACCGCTATCTGTAATGAGATATGGTGACAGTAATCAACACTTTCCAGTGAATAATAAGAGAAGCAGATATATCAGGGTGGATTTGATTTAAATCATGATTTAAATCACTAGTCAGGAAGACTCTATTTAAACATGGATTTCTACATAAAAGTGCATGCTTGTGGTTGTTAATAACCGTAATACATTTTCTTCGCAACTCTGAGATAGATGTAGGTTTCATTTTTAGAAGGTACACACTATACATTTTTTAAGTGATTTAATTTGAAAACTTTTCAGATTAGTTTTACAGCTATATCAGAAAATGAATGATTGTTTGGTTATTTCATTTACCAAAGGTAATTGAACTAGATATTTATGAAGTCATTGGGAGGTGAACTATCTCCAATTCAACAGGTTAATCATTAATATTTGGAAGATTTTCTTGCCATCCTGTATTAGGAGGAGAACATCACCAGGCAGACATTTAAATTGTTTTATTTAACTAAAGCAACATTATTATGTATTCTGGATTTTTTTATTCAACAGCAAACATATAATAATTTAACAAAACAAGCATATGAATTTTTGAATTTAGTTAAACATTCAAATTTTTTAAGATCAGTTTTGTTTTTGTTAAAATTGTTTTAACTAAAATAGTTCAAGAAATATTTAAAAAAAACAAACAAACCCCAAAATTAAATTGACTATGTCAGCCAGGTCAACATGAGAAACTTCAAATATTGGCATCTGCAGCTAACTCAGTCGTCTTCACCTTCATTTTCCTGTTTGTTCATAATCTGGAAAAGAAAAACAAGCTTTCCTGCTTTTTCAGGCCCCAAACCATTTCTCAATTTGGAATGAACTAGTCCAAAGGAAGAAAATATTCTTTCTACACTGCTGTTAAAAGTGAGATCATCACTTCAAAAGTCTCTGAATCCAAGTGCTTAATTGACTTCCACTAGTTCACTGGTGTGACTTTTTAAAAAACATAATCAGCAAACATAGTTCTTGAATGGTTCACCCTTAGCTCTGAAGTTTATTATAGTAGGCATTATGGAGGGATGATTGCTGGATGTCCATGTCATAGCGAGCTCCTGTTCTTTAGCAATTAAGGTTTGACCCTGGTACCGAGTACTGAGAATATTTGCAAGAAAATGAGCTGGAAATAGTCCTTGTCCCATTGATTTTTTTTTTAATGTTTCTAATTTAACTCTGTCATTACATATTTCTCTTCTTAAGATCTCACTCAGTTCCTTCCACATTTCAACAGCATCAACAATAAAACAGCTATTTCCCTGCATTTTGTTCAAGCCTTCAGAAATAGGTTCAGGTTACTCAGCATGCGTTCAACATTTCTCTGAAGCCCAATGTTGAGAACGTTGGCTGTGACAGTGCCATCTATTTTTTCACAATTTTGTTCAGAGTGTCATCAGATTAGGCCCGTTCTTGATATAGAGCTCAAAACAGTCCACTGCTGAATTCTATCGCATGTTTTGTGGGAGAATTAGCTTGGTTCCTCGCACTTTCTTTTTTAGAGCAGCTTCTGCAAAGTGGTTGTTACGGAAGTATGTTGCAATTTCAACAACATTAGCCATTATTTCTGGAACACTGAAGTCTTTGGCTCGGAGGTGCATCAAATGGGCACTGCAACCATAAGTTTAGCCTGGGTCTCTCTTCACTCTCTTCTAAATAATTTCTTCTGATCTTGGATACATTTGCAGTATTGTCTGTGACCAAGCTGCGTACTAGACATTTGAATTTTTTTCACAGTTTGTTATAGCTTTTACTTCTACTTCTTGTAAGTATTCTGCTGTGTGTACATTTTCTGATGTATCAATTGTTTCTGTAAGGAAGACATTCCCTTCTTCTGTTGTCACACAAGCCCATACAACCAGATCATTGTGGACATTGCTCCACCCATCAAGACTCAGGTTAACAATTTTACCCTGTAGACCTTTTGTACACTGCTCAATTTCTCTTTCATACATTTTATCCAGCAATTAGCTGCGACATCTGCTCTGTTGGGTGGACTGTATCCTGGTCTTAATGACTGAACCATGTTAATGAAATGTGGGTTCTCAAACATACGGAAAGGAGAGTTTGTTGCACAAACAAACCAGGCAATTTTTTCATCAGTTACCTTTTTGTAATCTGCTGGTTCTTATCACAAACGTATCTATGGTTGTTTCTGGATGATGGAGATTTTTTTTTCTTTTTGCTACAGGTGATATATTGTGACTATGTGACATACATGATGTGACTGAAACACTATCATTGGCAGATAACTCTGAAACTACAGAAAATGATGGTGATCTTGAAGGTGGATAGTCTTCAGAATCCTGTATGTTGAGGATGGATTCTCCTAAACAAAATAAATCAATGCAGTTATTTAATTATTAATTACCATACTGCTCGTTTAGTATTACTCATTGCATTCACAGACACTCAGTACTACTTTAAAGGTGAAATTGTAAAAGGAAGATCTTCCTATTTCAGGTATTTATTTTTTTATCACAACTGCATCTAAAATGATAGTACCATAGAGTAACAACTATATTTTTTTGCTCAAACATGAGAATTCAAGAATAGTCCAGAAGGAAGACAGGCAGTCCTTAAGAAACAAGTATGAAATAAAAAAGTTTACCAACCTGAAGATCCTGCATGTTCAGATATGTTCCTTCATCATCTTCAACGCAGCTTTCTCCTGAGAAGGAATATTTCTCATGATGTTGTTTCATTCGGGCAACCAGGCCTTGCATTTCTTTGTTGCACTGTTTGTATTTTGCACGTATGCCTGTCTTACCCACAGGTAGAGGAACTTAATTAAAATATTCCCAAACTGGGTCTCTTTTACAGCCTGTTGCCATGATAGGTTTTCTCTTCTGGTGAGTAAATGGTATGGTAGATCTCAAATCAATGAAGGCCACACTCAGAACGACCTCAAGACTTCTGGAATATGCTGCTCAAACAGTTTCACTTTTGTTTCTACTGCCTGTCCCTCCCTTCTCAAATTTATCTCCAGACTTCTCCTCCTTGTCCAGATCTGTTTCACCCGCAACAATTTTCTATTCATTGAACTTTTTGAAACTTTTCACTTTTAGAGAGAGGTAAGGGATTGACTGAGTACACAAATTTGCAGAGGGACAATAGGGTTGTGGTCTGTTATTTCTCACCTTGAAATATTATTTATTTAAAAACATTTTTGCTGTAAACAAGCATGTTATCTCTGAAGACACAAATCCACAGTTTGAGAACTGGAAAACTAAGCATCTCTGCTGGTATCTTCTAGACTGAGCACTGAGTCCCATTGGGTAGATAGAAAGATTCTCCTAAACAATCTATACAGAAGCCCCTGAAACCCCATATAATTGGGTCTCTAATCCATGAACTAGTGGAACTGATTTACAAAACTTTTCTTAAACATTACATGAATGTATTGTCTCATACTGTAGAATTAGAATTTAAAATCCCTATTCTATGATGAGATATCTTTGAGCTATACTGTATCTTAATTAAAACTATCTTTAGGTAGGTTTTTTTCCTCAAAAAGTATTTTATGAAAAAAAATCAATTTTTTTAGTCACTGGTTTTTATCCACCCTGATATGTATAGTGTGTGCTGTAAATCACTAGTACCGTGTGTTGGTGTTTACGGATGGTGAACATGCAGGGAAGTTAAATGGAACAAACCAGTAGTCACTTTGTCTCATTTCCTCCCTGACTTTCAGCAGGTATACTCCCAACCAGGTCTCAGACCCTCTGGTGAGATATCAGTTATAAATACTTTCTTTTAAAATGGTTTCAAAATAGAAGCAGTATGCAGACTTGTAGAATAAAATACCAAGTCCAGAACTCTCACTTTGCTAACTGAGACTCCTAACAATGGTTTTGTAGAGTTAAATTTTGGATATTCTTGTCTACCATATGTAAACAAACCTGTTAAAAAATTTAGACCTTTTTTGTTACCTGGCCAAATCTACCTAAGTTTCATTGATTTGATTCTGAAATACACCTACATATTTTTTGCTCCAAATTTCAAAAACATCCAATCTGAAGCAGACACCAAGCAAAAGAAGTATTAACCCAAAAGGTTAGTTTATCTAGCGTTATAAGCAACTGAAAACAAGGCGTTATAATGGAAAGTGTTAAGCAACCTTAATAATAGGCCTTGCTGTTGTGTGGGGTATAATCAGCTTTTAATGCCTTTGGAATGTCCATTGTGCGCCTAAATGTTTGTGATTAATTATTACTAATTTATTATTAATAGTGTATTAGTTATTACTGATTAATTATTATTAATAACATTTATTAATTAGTCCAGTGAAATGTATTCCATTATCTACCCTGTTGATTTCAGCATAATATGAAAGTGTTGTTATATTGCTCAGAATATATTGTGGCTACTGGTACCGTTGCTGCTTAACTTTTCTGAAGCTTGTGGCTTCTGCTTTCCCAAGCCCATACAACCCTGGGAGAAACAGGAATAGAACACAGCTTGGACTCCTAGAGCTAGTAACTACTAGACTGTGCTTTCCTTTACTACCAGAAGGATGTGGAAAAATTGGAAAGCGTCCAGCGGAGGGCAACAAAAATGATTAGGGGACTGGAACACAAGACTTATGAGGAGAGGATGAGGGAACTGGGATTGTTTAGTCTGCGGAAGAGAATAATGAGGGGGGATTTGATGGCTGCTTTCAACTACCTGAAAGGGGGTTCCAAAGAGGATGGATCTAGACTGTTCTCAGTGGTAGCTGATGACAGAACAAGGAGTAATGGTCTCACGTTGCAGTGGGGGAGGTTTAGGTTGGATATTAGGAAAAACTTTTTCACGAGGAGGGTGGTGAAACACTGGAATGCGTTACCGAGGGAGGTGGTGGAATCTGCTTCCTTAAAGTTTTTAAGGTCAGGCTTGAGAAAGCCCTGGCTGGGATGATTTAGTTGGGGATTGGCCCTGCTTTGAGTAGGGAGTTGGACTAGAGGACCTCAAGAGGTCCCTTCCAACCCTGGTATTCTATGATTCTGTGTTGTTACAGAACTAGCTGGTGTATACACAAAGTTCAAAGTTCCGTTCAGAAGGATTTTACTCCTTTCTACGCTCTCTGCATGGAGTGAGTGAGAGTTTGATTATGCCATCCATCTTTATATACAATCTATGTTGCTGTAAAATGCAAATGAAATTTAACAGAATAAAATTGTACGCAGGGTGACAGACGTGTTCTGAAATCAACCCTGACTCAGTTTAAAACGGGCGGGGGGGAGGGGCAAACTTTTTGGCCTGAGGGCCGCATTGGATTTTAGAAATTATATGGAGGGCAGGTTAGGGATGGGGTGGGGCGTGGCTTGCCTCCCCCCCCACTTCTGGCCCCCTGATGGCCTCACCCCCGGACTGCTGCCCCATCCAAGCCCCCTGTTCCCTGATGGCCCCCCGGGACCCTTTCCCCATCCGCCCCCCCCCGCTCCCTGTCCCCTGACCACCCCTGACTGCCCTCCCGCCGCCCCATCGAAACCCCCCTCTCATTCCTGTCTGCCCCACTGGGACCCCTTCCAACCATCCCTTCTCCCTAACCGCACCCGGAACCCCTGCCCCGACTTCCCCCCGCTGCCCCATCCAACCTCTGCCTCCTTCCTCACTGCCCCTCCAACCCCTGCCCCCATTCAACCCCCCTGTTCCCTGCCCTCTGACTGCCCTGACCCCTATCCACACCCCCACCCCCTGCCCACCACCCTGAACTCCCCTGCTTGCTATCCAACCCCCCCTCTCTCTGCCCCCTTACCGCACTGTCTGGAGCACCAGTGGCTGGCGGCGCAGCTGCACCAGGACAGGCAGCTGCATAGCACAGAGCACCGGGTCAGGCCGGGCTCTGCAGCTGTGCTGCCCCAGGAACTTGCCGCCCCACCGCTCAGAGCATTGCGTCGGAGACTGCCTTATTCCGTACAATTTTTTGTTTTTATCGCTCTTGTTATATTTTATTATCAATTTTTGTTTTATTTTATAGCTTGTTCCCTGCATTTCTATTTTAGGGGTCATTTCAATTCTTCTTCAGCCCCTAACCTCCTTTCTCCAACTCGCCATCCCAACATGGCAGTTTCTCAGTTAAATACAGTGACCACTCAGATAATGCTATGTTGTTTTGATTTTCCCTCCTCATTTGAAGATGTCCTCCCTTTGCCCTCCTACTTCTGCTTGTGCTGTGTTGCTTCCATTTCTCCTCCCAGAGCGGTAGGTACTTATGGACCATCCTTTGGGGAGGAAACTGGTGGTCGTCTGTCCAAATCTTCTGGGTACTGAGGATGGATGGAGGGACAGCTGGAATGTATGCTCTTTGAGGCAGGGACTGTCTTTTTTGTTTGTGCAGCATCTGGCATAGTGGGATCCTTGTCTATTACTAGGGTTGCTAGGCACTATGCCAATACAATAGCTAATATTAATAGCACAGCAATGCCTCTTCTCCTGTTATCTACCTACTATGGAGCTATGGTAGAGAGAGATTGAAAATCAGCCAATAACATGGAATCTTCAAATGTTCTCATGGGGATTCTGTAGGAAAATGAGATCCTTCTTATTGTAATTGTTAGGCCAATACCCAGAATGCTTTCAAGTCTTTTAGCAGCAGTAGTGTATAGGTATGTGTATGAAATTTCTTCCTGGTTTGAATTTTTTAGCAAATGTGTAATTGGAGAGAGACAGGAAACACAAATGTGAATTACCTAATACAGTAACAAAGATTAACTAATCAATCTTGCATTGATACAGTGAGGCTCATATGTAATTCAGGCAGTTAATATTCACTGACTTAATTTATCAGACAAAGTTGGATTGTCATGCCAAATGATGCCTCATAATGAATGAGGATAGAACAAGTGTCCTGAAGGCTGCTGTTTGTGGTAAACTAATTAGACTTTGCTGACACTAGAAAATGACTGGATTAGTCTGTTTTGGCTCCAGATAGGTAGAAAGCAGATGATCTTTTATCTGAAGCACCTCTATCGTTTGGACATGCTGTTTACATAGATTCATAGATAGTAAGGTCAGAAGGGACCATTATGATCATCTAGTCTGACCTCCTACACAACGCAGGCCCCAGAGAATTTCACCCACCCACTCCTGCGAAAAACCTCTCACCTATGTCTGAGCTATTGAAGTCCTCTAATCGTGGTTTAAAGACTTCAAGGAGCAGAGAATCCTCCAGCAAGTGACCCGTGCCCCATGCTACAGAGGAAGGCAAAAAACCTCCAGGGCCTCTTCCAATCTGCCCTGGAGGAAAATTCCTTCCCGACCCCAAATATGGCGATCAGCTAAACCCTGAGGGTATGGGCAAGATTCACCAGCCAGATACTACAGAAAATTCTTTCCTGGGTAACTCAGATCTCACCCCATCTAATATCCCATCCAAGGCCATTGGGCCTATTTACCATGAATATTTAATTATCAAAACCATGTTACCCCATCATACCATCACCTCCATAAACTTATTGAGTTTAATCTTAAAGCCAGTTAGATCTTTTGCCCCCACTGCTTCCCTTGGAAGGCTATTCCAAAACTTCACTCCTCTGATGGTTAGAAACCTTCATCTAATTTCAAGTCTAAACTTCCCGATGACCAGTTTATAGCCATTTGTTCTTGTGTCCACATTGGTACTGAGCTTAAATAATTCCTCTCCCTCCATGGTATTTATCCCTCTGATATATTTATAGAGAGCAATCATATCTCCCCTCAACCTTCTTTTAGTTAGGCTAAAAAAGCCAAGCTCCTTGAGGCTCTTTTCATAAGACAGGTTTTCCATTCCTCGGATCATCCTAGTAGCGCTTCTCTGTGCCTGTTCCAGTTTGAATTCATCCTTCTTAAACATGGGAGACCAGAACTGCACCCAGTATTCCAGGTGAGGTCTCACCAGTGCCTTGTATAATGGTACTAAAACCTCCTTATCCCTACTGCAAATACCTCTCCTGATGCATCCCAAGACTGCATTAGCTTTTTTCACAGCCATATCACATTGGCAGCTCATAGTCATCCTGTGATCAACCAATACTCCAAGGTCCTTGTCCTCCTCCTCCATTACTTCTAATTGATGCGTCCTCAACTTATAGCTAAAGTTCTTGTTATTAATCCCTAAATGCATGACCTTACACTTCTCACTATTAACTTTCATCCTATTACTATTACTCCAGTTTACAAGGTCATCCAGATCCTCCTGTATGATATCCCTGTCCTTCTCTAAATTGGCAATATCGCCCAGCTTTGTATCATCCGCAAACTTTCATTAGCACACTCCCACTTTTTGTGCCGAGGTCAGTAATAAAAAGATTGGTCCCAAAACTGATCCCTGAGGAACCCCACTGGTAACCTCCCTCCAGCCTGACAGTTCACCTTTCGGTGGGACCCGCTGTAGTCTCCCCTTTAACCAATTCCTTGTCCGCCTTTCAATTTTCATATTGATCCCCATCTTTTCCAATTTAATAATTCCCCATGTGGCACTGTACCAAACGCCTTACTGAAATCTAGGTAAATTAGATCAACTGCGTTTCCTTTGTCTAAAAAATCTGTTACTTTCTCAAAGAAGGAGATCAGGTTGGTTTGGCACGATCTACCTTTTGTGAAACCATGTTGTATTTTGTCCCATTTACCATTGACCTCAATGTCCTTAACTACCTTCTCCTTCAAATTTTTTTCTAAGACCTTGCGTACTACAGATGTCAAACTAACAGGCCTATAGCTACCCGGATCACTTTTTTTCCTTTCTTAAAAATAGGAACTATGTTAGTAATTCTCCAATGATACGGTACAACCCCTGAGTTTACAGATTCATTAAAAATTCTTGCTAATGGGCTTGCAATTTCATGTGCCAATTCTACATTTTGGATTATATGATAAAATCGATATAATGGAAGTATCCATTTGATTGCCAGGTGAAAGTTCAGACTACAACCAGTACAATTGCACAGGTAAATACAATTTTATCATGATCACTGAATATTTCACTGAGACATCCATACACCTGTATTTCCCATAATCTTTCCCACACTTTAAATTGTTTAAAGTGATGTGGTTTCTTCTTTACAACGAGAGGACGTTTCTTCTTGTAGTTAGAGAATGGGACTGGGAATGTTGAGTACTGGGGTCTGTTTCCAGCCCTGGCTCTGATTCAGGACTTGTCTACGCAACACGGTTAAGTCAACTTCAGTTATGTTGACGTACAGCCACTGCTGTAATTAAACTGCTGTTGCATGTCCATACTATGCTCCTTGTGTTGACGGAGCGCATCCACAGTAGCAGCTCTTGCATTGACCCAGAGAGCAGTGCGTAGTAGGTAGCTATTCCACTGTGCAACTGACTGCAGGATGTTTTGGGAAGGGTTTGCAATGCCTCATGGTGTGGGGGGGGGCAGGTTCAGCATCACATGATGCAGGTTTCTCAATCCCATCATTCCATGGGACTCCTACTAGGTTTCCAGCTGCCTTTCAGCTGCCCTAGTAACTTGCGAGCCAGCCATCTGTCAGAAAGCATGGATATAGCACTACTCTTCAGTATCGTGCTGTGCATTATGAATGCAAGGTTATAAGAATCAGAGGGGTAGTCGTGTTAGTCTGGATCTGTAAAAGCGGCAAAGAGTCCTGTGGCACCTTATAGACTAACAGATGTATTGGAGCATAAGCTTTCATGGGTGAATACCCACTTCGTCAGATGTGTATAGTTGAAATTTCCAGAGGCAGGTATAAATATGCAAGCAAGAATCAGGCTAGGGATAAGGAGGTTAGCTCAATCAGGGAGGATGAGGCCCTCTTGTAGCAGTTGTGAATACCAAGGGAGGAGAAACTGCTTTTGTAGTTGGCTAGCCATTCACAGTCTTTGTTTAATCCTGAGCTGATGGTGTCAAATTTGCAAATGAACTGGAGCTCAGCAATTTCTCTTTGAAGTCTGGTTATAAGGGGAGCTCAACAGGGGGCTATTCGGTTGAGGAAGGCCTTAAAGAAGCATTTTAAGAATGAGCCACAGTAACGTGTATTGCTGGAATTGTTTGCTTGCACTGTGCTATGAACTTTGTGTGTGCCCGACTATAACAATGTACATGCACCTATTGCTATTGTCTGTGAATGTTAGCAGCAGCCACCATGTGATGGAGAATAATAAAGATAAATTCAGTTTCCATACGTAGATTTTTATTCCACACCCATGCAGACATAGCTATGCAATGCTGAGGTAAACATCATACATATAAGGGAAAGTATCTTTAATGGAAGGGAAAAGGGAATTCACAAGCACAAACAGCAACCAGGCTCTCACAGCTCGGTGTATGTGTGTCTATCCTTGTGTTGAATCTCCTGTGGGGTGAATGTCTTGGGTACTGCTGTGGCCCCATAAGATATGGGATGGGGAGGGGAGAGTGTAGGGAGGTCCTGGAATACTGTATCTTTTCTAATTAAGCTTTGCATGATTGAATTCAGCCAAATTAAAACAAACCTCAAACATATGAATATGTTTCAGATAGAGATTATTTAAATTTTTATCTAGTGATTTGTTGTAGAGTGTTTTAACTCGCATGCAGCACACTGCAGTATGACCTGCATAGAGAACTCCCTTGTGATTCTCTCCCCCGGCTCCCCACAGTGATTTCTCTTAATATGAGGACTTATGCACCTGTGAAACGAGGAAAGGATTTGATCCCCTTTGCTTGTGATTTCTCTGCAGCTACTAGCAGTAAGAATTCTGTTGTAAATACATTCAGTAGTACTACTCCAATACGGAATTCAGGCAACATTCAAAAGAGCATATCACAGCAAAAATAACTACGGGAGCAGTGGAAGGATAGATTCTTTAAATTGGAGGCACTGGTCCAGTTGTTTTCTGAAATCTGATGGCATTTGAGACACCCCCTTTCCTTCCTTTGACAGAGGTGAGAGTCCAAAGGGATACCATTGTGCATCTGTGATCATTGTGGAGGTAGAGACCCAAGTCATATTGTCCAGATAACAAAAATTATTCCAAATCTGAATATGTGCAATGTAATGGAAATATATTATCTGTCCACATGACACTGACTCACTTTTAATAATGCTGTACAAAGCCATGTAACGTTGAAATTTATTTTAACGTACCATGTTTAGTAAAGTAAAAGTCTTGAAAACTGGGTTTTGTTTTAACACAAAAGTCTTCCTCAAGAGAAGTAAATCTTTTCTTTAATGACAGGTTTCAGAGTAGCATCCGTGTTAGTCTGTATTCGCAAAAAGAAAAGGAGTACTTGTGGCACCTTAGAGACTAACCAATTTATTTGAGCATAAGCTTTCGTGAGCTACAGCTCACTTCATCGGAGTACTCCTTTTCTTTTTTCTTTAATGAATCTTCTACAGTAGGCATACCAAAATTGTACCAATTTCTCACCGTCCAATAGTAATTTAACCCTGCGCAGTTTACATCTATACGAAATGTGATACCTGTTTATACTTGTCCCGGGAAGGCTTTAATTCTGTTTCTTTTCATTCTTTCTTAAATCCATGCCCTCTTTTCCTACAGCCTGATGCTAGGCACCCTGAGCCCCACCCTGAGTGCTCCCCCCACTCATATTCCACCACTCTGACCTCAGGCTACTCCTTATAGAAGCAGCATGTCTGTGGCTCTGCACCAGAGCGACTATCTGCCTCCCTTGCATTCTGGTATGCCTGACACAGCTCTTTGATTTGTACAAGCCCTTCTCCTCCATGCCTTGAGCAATCTGGCCACAGATGTCAAAGTTCCTGTGGCTATAGCAGAGCTGTGACTGCCAGCCTCCTCTCCTCACGGACCCAGGAGATTCACCACCTCACCTATACTCCCGGGAGGAGCGCATTTGCTGCATAGGGCAGGCATGCTCAGCTGGGCACTTGCTATGTGAGCTCTCCAAAGCAAACAGGAAGAGCAAGTTCACAACTTCCCTGGGCTGTAAAAAGGGGAGCAGTGTTTACCTGTGTATTTGGCTGCAGGCAGTGGAGTTCAAAACTGTGACCAGAGCGGTTTCAGTGGACATTGTGGGACACCTCCTAGAGGCCACATAAGTCCATGTAAGCAATGCAGTGTCATTGACACTGTGTCGACCTAACTACGTCGACCTAAGCACTATGTGTCTAGTGGAGGTGGAGTAATTAAGTTGACTTAACAGGCGAGATACATCAGAGGAAGGGACACTGACACTATTAGGTCGATGTAAGCTGCATCGACCTAACTCTGTAGTGTAGACCAGGCTTTAGGTTTGGGTTTGTCACTTCAATCTCTTTTTGCCTGTTTCCACATCTGTAAAATATGGTGATAGTTATCTATGAAGCTTAATTAAAGAATGCTTGTAAAGTGCTTTGAGGTCCTTGAATGAAAGGTTGCTGTACAAGTACATAGTAGTAATGAAACCACAATATTTAAAGAGTTTCTCACAAGATAGTGCTGTACTGAAAGAGGCTAACAAATGATCTCTGTGAGCATCCCCCAAAAGGTGAAAATTCTGAAGCAAAAACTAAGTGCATTTTAAATATTAAGTTAAAGCAGGAGGAGAGGTTTTCATAAGAGTCTATAATTTGTCATTCCTTTTGTCAACTAGCCAGATATCCTACTTCCAACAGAAATCATAACTTGATGATTTCCAAGGAGGCAGCCTCACATTCAATAACGATTCTGCTATCAATCTTAAAACAACAAAAACATGCAGCCAGGTGGGAAAGGGAGAGTGTTTTTCACAGATGAAGTAGGAGAAGGTAAGAGGAAAGCCCTAAGCAACTGACACGTGCAGAATTCTGAGCATTAATGGGAGTATAGGGTTGTACAGCAATCACTTTAAGATTTGCATGGTAGGACAAAACATACTTTTCCATTATCTTACTCATAACACTGTATCGCACTGACAACATAAACCTATTTTCCTATTCAAATTCAACCTGGTATTTTAGGCTTTGTCTACACTGGATTTTTGTTCGTAAAACTTTTGTCATTCAGGGGTGTGAAAAAAACAGCCCTCGAACGACAAAAGTTTTACTGACGAAAAGCGTTGGTCTGAACAGTGCTTTGTCAGCGGGAGAGTTCTTCTGCCAACAAAGCTGCTGCCGCTCGTTGGGGGTGGACGTTTTTTTGTCAGCAGGAGAGCTCTCTCCCACCAACAAAGAGCAGCTACACTGCGCATCTTTTAGCGGCATGGCTTTAGCAGCACAGCTATGTCGCTGAAAGGTGTGTAGTGTAGACACAGCCGTAGTATCCTGCAAACTTGTATGACAGGGCAAATGACTGGCCTATCAAAATTAGGAGTCACCTTTCACAAGATTCAGGTTGACGGTAGTCCTGTGGGTAAGGAATACTAAGTTGGCTCATGTAAAATATAAAATTTATGCATTCCACAGAAGTTGAGATACCAATCTTGTCTTTATTAAAACTTCTGACCTCCACTCCCTTGTCCTTTCTCTCTCCCCTCCCTTGCTCTTATAAGAATACCATAAGTTCAAATAAGAATCACAGAATGAAATCATGTCTGTCTGCACATCCTCAGTTTTTATATAGCCTCATTTGAGCACTTTCTCTTACCTCATCACTGTAGGTGTATTGAGCATGATATAATTCATTGAGGCAGAAGAGGCATAGAATAAAGCAAATAGAAAAATAGTATTTTTATTTTCTATCCTTTTCATACTTTTCCCAGGACAAGCACTATGGGGTGCCCAAGGTGGTCATTGAAACAAATGACTCATCCTTGCAGGCTGCTTTGTACTTGTGATGGCAAAGGCTTTCAAATTCTCACACCTGAAGCGGCACGGACGTTCTAATTGATTAAGCCATGTAAAAGGGGATAGAAGCAAAAGGCAGTAGTGCAGATCAGCCTATAAATTAAGCACAAACTCTACATCTGAAACCCAAGAATAATTTCCTTTGATAATCAGAGGATTTGGTTGGATTGTTGTAAACTGTTGTCCACATTACTGATTTTGTAAGAAATATAATGGTAAGGTGAGACTCATCAGTGGCAGTTTTTAATGATTTAAAGTCATCACCTGTGATCATCCCTGGCTGTTTCCAAGATGGAACAGATAGTTTAGCATAAGTAGTTAGCACATATTCTAATGGACCATTCAAAGTGAAGTGGCCTGCTAAAAACCCTGTAGTCATAGGATAAAAAGTGGTGTTATTGGGTTACAGGTTGTGGTAATAAGCCACAAATCCAGTGTCTTTATTAAGACCATGATTTTTAGTATCTAACAAAGTTATGACTTTAATGACCCAGGCTTGTCTTTTGAAAGTGGTGTTCAGGTTTCCTTTGAGGATGAGGACTTACAGGTCAGATATAGAGCAATCACCCGGAGTACAAACGGACTTGGACCCTGTGGGTATATGTGTGAGGCAGCTACCCAGTGTCATTGCTTGCCGCAGCCTTTGCTACAATGGCTATACTACTATTTTTAGCATGCTATCTCAATGAAAGTTAGCATGAGTATGGCTACAGGAGTTGGGAATCCCACCCTTTACTTCAAGTGTAGATGTAGCCTTAGGTTCCACCAAATTCAAACATGCAAAAAGACAGCAGCATTCCACCAACAGGACAATGCCTTAAGAAGCTGGTGAATCATTGTCGTATGCTAACCTTGACCATCAACATGCTGGTCCCCAAACAGCCTCTTCCTCCTCATTGCCCAGAGAGTCTGACACCCTGAGTCAGACAGAGAGGATTGGAAACTCAGGCATTAATGGAGAAAAATGAAGATTGAAACAGACTATTTCCAGCTATATTACAGACCAAAAGATTCTTCTTCTTAGCCTCCATGGAAGCTGCCAAATCCTACTGCAAGGAGCTATCCAGGTTGGTAAAATGCTTCATCAATCCTCAGTGCCCAAAGCCCTCAAAAGAAGCTATCACCAAACAACAAGCATTCTACTTCAGTGAAAAGATCATGCATGCTCAGGAGCCTTCATTACTAACCTGGATCTGCTCTCCTTATACAAGCTAACAAACAGCACCGAGGGCTGACATCCATTCTCATCCTCTTGGATCTTTCTGCAACATTTGTCACTGTAAGCCATGAGATACTGCTGTCTTGTCTGAGGGAAGTAGCGTCATGAAGGGAAATGTGTTAAAATAGCTTTAAGCCCTTCCTGGAGGGATACACCCAAAGAGTAGTGATAGGAAACTGCCTTTGCCATTACCCCTCACTTGAAGTCTTACAAGGATCAGTTCTGTCCCATTCTATTCAGCATCTACATGCAGCCACTAGGTGAACTGGCCAGATGACATGGACTCAAATGCAAGCAAGGTACAGATGACACACACTGCTCTACCTGTTTTTCACCACATATGACCATACCACTTCCAACAAGATGGCCCAGCTCTAGGATTAAATCAACTCATGGATGAAAAACAGCTAATTGAAGCTGAACCTGAGCAAAACTTAGGTGAAGCTGGTGGGCAGAGGAAAACATTTAGAAGAGTTTGCAGCCATGGTGCATTATCCTTTGGGTTGAAGGGGCAAGCCATTCCATAGTTTGAGTGCTTATGGATTCCTTGCTGAAGTTAAGCAAGCCACAAATAATGCTTTCTGTCATCTAGGGTTGACTTAGGAGAGATTGGTTTCAGAGTGGTAGCCGTGTTAGTCTGTATCAGCAAAAACAACGAGGAGTCCTTGTGGCACCTTAGAAACTAACCAATTATTTGGGCATAAACTTTCATGGGCTAGAACCCACTTCATCAGATGCATGGAGTGGAAAATACAGGAGCAGGTATAAGGGGTTGAAAGGATGGGGTTGCCTGACCTCACACTTGGAAAGGCAACCCCCATCCTTTCATGTATTTATACCTGCTCCTGTATTTTCCACTCCATGCATCTGATGAAGTGGGTTCTAGCCCACGAAAGCTTATGTCCAAATAAATGTGTTAGTCTCTAAGGTGCCACAAGGACTCCTCGTTGTTTTTGGAGAGACTGTCACACCCAGGTGGACAATAACCTGGCCTTAGTTATACATGCCTTTGTCACCTCCCAGCTGAAGTAACAGTCCAATCTACTTGGGCTTGAAACCATCAACACTTAGAAAACCAAATCAAATTTCTCTGGCTTGCCTTCCCTAATATAAACACAGAGCAGTGTTTGATTTTAAAAAAAAAAAAACTTACCCAAACAAAACATTACACTGGACACACAATTCTCCCCCTAGACAGAGGATGAGAGCAAAGACAATTCTCTCTATAGAGAGGATGGAAGGAGCTCCGTTATAAGAAACAAAATAGAATAGAATAGTCCATATCTAAGTGCTTCTGTCTAGTCAGCAAGCAGAAAAGGCTGGTCTATGAATCCTAGCCACCTCACTTCAGTCCTATATTAATGATTAACCTGTCTTTAGTTTGGTTGATGTGGAAATGTTGCTTATAGGAAATATTTTGCAGGTCTGAGACATTAGTACAAAACACAATCCTTTGGTTTTCCATAAAGCTTCACTCAGAAAGGACACTACGTTTTCAGTGTGCCAGGTGAGTTAAATAAAGGGTTTCTAAACCTTCATCTCACTGAGCTCAGCTTCTGTTCTTTTGTGCACTAATTTATCCCATGTCATGTCTTTTAGCACATATACGTTACAATACAATTTTTATTATGAGATCACACATTACTTCCCAAATAATATGATGATGTATGTTTTCTGTGATCTTTTTTGATACATCACCCTGACCATATGAACTGTGGCATTTTCTGACTTTTGGGTGTCTAACCATGCAACCAGAACATTCTTTTAACATAGTTTTTTATGGGTTAATATGAATATAAATAAATTGTTGCTCACTTCCAGTTTTTATTACTTCTTTGCAAGTAGTTTTGAAATGCCTAAGGTATTGTGTCTAATAATTTTGTAAATACAGCAGCAGCAAACTGCTGTGAAGTTTAGAAAGAAGAGAGGCATTCTAGTAACTTTTTAAAGACTTGCCAGTTGAACCACAGATTCCCTGTCTTTTCTTAAACTAACTTATGATGTTCGTCCAAAGGAGTGGGGAAGGTCATCTCTCATTTCTCTACTGATGGGGGAGCCCTCTCAGGCCCAGGTGGCTTAAGTCTAGCAACATGTAAGTCCGGTATTGACTTTGAAGATCCACTAGCCTAAGTAGCCCTCTACTTGGTTTATGTGGATTCCAGGTCCCTGGTTTTAGCTGGCTGAGCTAAGCTCATGATATCATCTACGTGGTGCAAAGGTCCCCAGGCTTATCCAAATGTAATTCAGTGCTGTGGTTCCAGCACTACTGAAGTGGCACTCAGGCCCCTGGACCTCTCCATGTAGGCCTAATTTGCCACCAAGGTTCCCCATCCCTCCAGTTCAGCCTAATTTAGTACTAGTAATCTCAGCACTCTCAGCATGCAACAGAGGTTCCTGGATCCTTCAGAATCCTACTATTCTGACCTCATCTGTATCAGGTGTCAGGGCATTCATGTATATATGTAGGCTTTGATCCACAGACAGGGTCCTTAACAGTGTACTGGGTGACACCTTTATCTATGCTACATATGTGACCACCATATGACTGATTACCAAGATACAACCCCTTTGTCGCTACTTACACCTGAACCACTTATGTCTCAGGTCACTCGATGTAAAAGGAGATGGTAACGCATAGTCATCTGCGGATTCCTTTCTCATCTCCCTCGCCATCTACAGTAATATTTCTAGGTGGTGGACTGGGATGCTTACCTTTTTCTTCAGTCTTTTCAAGGTTTGTGAACTCTATGGGAGATGCAAGCTCCACATCAGTGTTGTGGAATTGAGAGCTCTTTGTCTATCTTCTATGTCTTTCTTCTTTTGATCGAGACCAAAGATGCTCACCTGCTGGGTAACAGGGAAAAAACCTATGTCTGGGCAGATTATTTGAACAGAATTTTCGTACAATAGCACAAATGTATGTCTTAAGTCTCAGTCAAGCATTATGTTTTATCCAAGGGGAATAAGTCCTGACTAAGTCTCTTTGTCACCAAGGGGGAACAGCCACTGTATCCAATTCTGGTTCAGTGTCAAACAAGACCCAGTGTTATTGGTAGATTGCCCTTTTCTTGTGTAGAGATCACATGAAGAAGAAAGAGAGGTAGGTTACTTACCATTAACTGTTGTTGTTCAAGAGTGTCACCTCCGCATATTCACACTTCTGTCCCAACTTCCATACTTTCACCATCTTGGGTCAAGGATTCTGGAATTAGGGACAGGACTGAGGGGTAAATGGGACCAGTCTCACTTTTATACCTTAATAATCCTCCATGCTAGGGGTGTGTGTGGAGAAAGATTGAATGGCCCCACCAGACATTGCTCTCAAGAAGATTCTGCTGCTCAATGCCAGGAGGTACCAGTCCCACAAGGGGGAATATGTAGAGGTGACACTCTCGCAGAACAGTAGTTACTGGTAAGTAACTTCTCTTTTTAGTGCCTCCTATGAATCTTAGTCCAGTCTGAGGTTCTGTGATGGCTGAGGTCTATATCAAGTGCTTCCATGGTTACAGGGATAAGCCTTGAGGCCCTTATGAAACTGGGTTTGTCGTCTTGGCATTGTGCTGCATTACTGTCATGCCAACAGACTGTATATAATCTGTTTTCAATTATTTAAACAGGCTACTACAAATACACTGCCAGAAAAATTACTTTACTTTTCTTTTCCGTAACTTTATTATTTTTTCAAGAACAGTTCAACTGGTGGAGAAGTAATTCTATGGGTATAGTGTTAGTACCCTCTTTTTCTCCTTCTGACCCTTATGTTTTGGAGACACCAACTTGTGTTCAATAATTTAGGAATATATAATTCCAATAGCTAATTAGTAAGTAAACTTTTGTATTGAAATGAACTCTGTCCCATAAGAAACTGCCATGTATTCTATTTGCATCTGTCAACCTGTATATTTGTCTATAACAGTGACCCTTGGTTCACCCCATTAGTTAATGTGCGAGCAGTACAGCACGACAGCTATCCCTTTTAAATTGAATATTATTCTGCTTGCATTTCCACACTCAGTATAAACAAAGTTATTTTTAGCCAGTTCAGATTAAAAATATGCCTTCTAAACTTGGGGTGGATTCCTTGCTGAGTGGACTGATTTAGGGGGGGGAAAAGCACTGCATTATTCAATTCCCCAGCTGTATCTGCAGAAGCTATATTTATCTTCAGCTACTTGTCACTGCCATTGTATTATTTTACAAAGGATGCTGCAATTTCATTGCTCAGTGGCTTGGTGAGACATAAATATAGATGGATGAGCTAGATAAATGTTTGGTGTTGTACTGCACATGTTTCTACTGAAATTTAAAATGCACACAATGCACAGACTTGAGAAAGTCTGGGATAGAACTTGAACATTGTACAGAGATATTTCTGACTTTGTTTCATAGACTATTTGGATCCATATTGTAGTTGCCTTACAATTTCACCTAATTCACAGAGGCACCAAGTTTCATAAGAGGTCAAGTTGTTTTAAATAGACTAACTGTGAGAGCCATGTTTAGCAGTGAAAACTGAAAATTCAGTTGGGATTTGGTTTCTGCTTTTCATACGTTAAAGTTGTTTTGTTGGTTCCAAATTAAATAAATTGGCAAATAAATTATTACCAAGCTGGGCAATTATTATTATTGCAGGTTCCCTAAAATATGCATTCTGTAACTAACATGCAGACTTAACTGTGCTGTAGAGATGAATTGCAGCTATTATTATTTTCCCATCAGTGGGTTGTTTTTTCTTTCTTTCCATATATACTATAAAATGTATAAATGGAAATTATAAAAAAGGATTACCTGCATATTATTTACAGAATGTATGCATTAGGGAACCTGCAGTATATCACTGTAATAATATCTAGCTTTTTATATACCGTTTTCATTGGTAAATCTCAAAGCACTTTACAAAGGAGGTATCACTCCCATTTTATAGACTAATTTGATGACAAAGTAGCGTGTAGAGAAAGGAGAATCCCCTGCTACTTAAGCCCCACAACTACTCTCTCTCTCTTGCTCAAAAGTGAGCACTATGGGCTGTCTCTCAGTATAGATTTATCGGAAGGGAGCTTGAGGAACCTGTAGTCAGGTGGTCAGAGCCCCTTCTTAGTAGGAGATTCTGTCTAGTCAAGGGGTCCTTGCAATTCTTGCTGGTGGCCGCACTGACACTTTTTCCTAAAATTATTTATTTTTCCTAAAATTAATAAAGTAATATGCACATATATACATCCAAATCATTTTAATTTATTTATGTAAGGTTTTGGGGGTTTTTTTTGCATACCCAGTAATAAAAATAATGTACAGTTATCTCTATTCTTTACTGGACCTGTGTGCAGATGTGGTTGCCCCATCTCAAGAAAGATATACTGGACTTAAAAAGGTTCAGAAAAGGGCAACAAAAATGATTAGGAGTATGGAACGGCTGCCATATGAGGAGAGATTAATAAGATTGGGACTTCTCAGCTTGGAAAAGAGACGAGTAAGGGAGGGATATGATAGAGGTCCATAAAATCATGACTGGTGTGGAGAAAATAAATAAGGGAGTGTTATTTACTCCTTCTCATAACACAAGAACTAGAGACCACCAAATGAAATTAATAGGCAGTAGGTTTAAAACAAAAAAGAAAATATTTTTTCACACAATGCACAGTCAGTCTGTGGAACGCCTTGCCAGAGGATGTTGTGAAGGCCAAGACTGTAACAGGGTTCAAAAAAGAAAAAGATAAATTCATGGAGGATAGGTCCATCAATGGCTATTAGCCAGTATGGGCAGGGATGGTGTCCCTAGCCTCTCTTTGCCAGAAGCTGGGAATGGGTGACAGGGGATAGATCACTTGATTACCTGTTCTATTCATTCTCTCTGGGGCACCTGGCATTGGCCCCTCTCGGAAGACAGGGTACTGGGCTAGATGTACCTTTGGTCTGACCCAGTATGCCCATTTTTATGTTCTTATGACTTAACAGAATAGAAGCACAGGTAAGGTGGTTTGCATGTTCTTGTCTTTTTTATGATTGTTTCTTTTGCTTTTTTGGTAAAAGTGGTTGTCTGTACAACAATTCTGAAATAAATTTAAAAATGCTTTGACATAATAGAAGTCCAAATAATAATGAAAATCCTATCTGCAAATTGTTCCAATTTTTTTTATTTCAGAAACAGACAAAAAAAAGCCATCCAATCCAGTAATAATGATAACAACAACAAACATAATCCTCTTATTTTGTATGTTAGCAGTACAGTGTGATGATAATAATAAAATAATAAAAGTTCTGGGTTTTACCACATCCATTGTGTGGATCAGATTATTTGCAAAATCTCAGCAGCTCTTTGAAAGGAAAGTCTGCAGGATCTTGGGTCTCCTGTGAAATTAGAAGAGAAGCTTCAAGGTTGGCATCAGTGAGGCGGTTTCGGTACTTGTTTTTCAGGAAATGAAGTGCACTGAATGCCCTCTCACACACAGTAATAGAAAACAGGGACAAGAAAAGAAAAGCAACTTTAGCTAGGGTCTTGTAGGTGTCCTCAAATAGGTATGTGTTACTCCAGAACTCCTGTGTTGTAACAGCAGGCTGACAGAAGTATGTTTTAATTCTTGAATCATTACACATTTTCAGCATGAGGAACTTGAGATTCCTTAAATCCAAAGAATCAAAGGTAGCTAATTTGTCTTGCAGGGCAGTTTGTTTGCAGCCAATAAAGCTGAACCAGAATTGTTGAATGGGTCAATCACAAAGGTGTGCTAACGGAAAAAGTGTCCCTCACTGAAAAGATTTTTAAGCTCCCCCGAGAGGATACTCAAGTATTTGGTTACAGCTGAGCCAACTTTTTGCTGCACTTTCTCATCCTGACAGCTGAGAAGCTGACTCTTCCTCTTGTAGGTGCTGGACTATGTCAGTGATTGTCATTCTAAATGTATTAATTATTTCAATGCTATCAAATATTGTTAGCTGAGGTTTCTGAAGCTCCAGGTTCAAGGAAGAAAGCTTTGGTAAAAACTCTTTCATAAAGAACAAGCAACCATTTATTTCTGGATCTTGTAATTTTTGGGACGGTTCCGGTGAAACTTTATTCAGAACCTCAACAAGCCCTTTCCAGAGCTCAAACAGCCTCTATACACTGTCATTAAAACTAAGTCAGTGGACTGGATTGTAATTCAGGAGCACCTTGTGTGTCTCTCAGCCCATTTCACAGCTGCGAATCTCGCTTTATTGTCATTGCTGATGTTGACATTACTGATGCAATTTTTTCACTAAGGATTCAGTCTCATTCATACTTTTCATTGAGGGTTTGCTAGCAAGTACTTCTTGGTGGCTAAAACAGTGAAACAATAAAAGTTTGAGTGCACCGTTCTTGGAAGTAGTTCAGCACCCCTACTCGTGCACTTTGCATAGCTGCTGCCCCATCAGCTGTCAAACCTCAGAGATTGTCAAAGCTAACGCGGCACTCCTGCATTCTCACCTGAACACATTCAAAAATATGTTTGCCAGTAGGCCTGTCTCTGAGGTTGACACAGCCTTGTTGCTAAAAGTCAGTGTGTGTAAACGCTCTTTGTTGGTAGTTTGTTGGCACAAAATACTTCCAGCCCTGCGAGTGGCGTTAGCTTTGTCGGCAGGAGAGTGCTCCTGCTGACAAAGCCGCGTTCACACTGCCACTTGAGTTGGCAAAACTTTTGTCTTTCGCGGGGGGGGGGGGGGGAAGGGGAGGGGGAGGGAGAGGGGTTAAGTACCCGTGAAAGACAAAAGTTTTGTTGACTGCTTCACAGTGTAGACATAAAATGAGGCTCACCTGACATAAAACACAGTCAGAAAAACAATGGCGATCACAGTCCAAAAAGCAAGCATATACGATTATCTTGAGATTCCTCATGACATGAAGGCTGTCATCCAAGCACAGACTGTAGAAAGTGCTTGCTGCGACTTTTCCAGCTATTTCATATTGTAGAAAATTTGCCAGATCTCTTGTGGTCCTCTGTAATGTATCATTGCTGAGTGGTATCTCTCTGAAAAGCTTACTTTCTGGTTCTACAGCCAGAACAATTTTTTTTCAGGAGTTCTCCGTCGCTGAATGGTTTCCTTGCGTGCCCCAAATGTAGTGGAACTTTAAAAGTAGCCACTCGAATCTGATCCGCTTTATTCAAAAAATCTTTGAGCTGCCACTGTTGTCTTTCAAACTCAATTTTTGCATCATGTAACAGCTTGCACCCCTGAAACTCATTGTGGTAATTCTGTTCAAGTACCCCTGCATTAGTTCTATGGTGATGTTGCATTGCGTACATTTTGATTTGATTAATTTTTCTCTTACAAAGAGCGTACACTGCAACGTGCTGAGAAACAGAATCAGACGGCTTCATAAACACAAGAAACTGCATTTCCCACTGGTCTTGAAATGTTCATTTTTCTTCCTTCCATGTTCCGCTTTTCGTAGCGGGAGGTTGCTCCTCTGGGACCATCTCTGTATCACGTTCAGGGGCACCACCTGGCACTGATTTTTTTGAAATACTTTGATATCCATTTGTGTCTTTAATTCTTTTGCCTTCTGCCACAAACAATCTCAGCTTACTCAAACACCACATAGTGATCTTGCCAACGATGAGGATAACCAATAGCTGCTTATGGAGCTATAGTAATGGGAGATGTAAAAACACAGTGTGAATATGTTTTATGATTTGAAAGGAAACCACATGTATGTAATTTAGCTTTGCCTGCACTGTAGCAATATTTAGAAGGGAATGAGTCTGCATTATAATTTATGGTGTTTACAAGGCAACTTTAAAACTTTACATCTCGCAGATTGTTGGGGTATTCTGGTCTGGTGCATAGGAGTATTTTGACTTTTATATATTTGGGGGAGCAGGGCGGTGTGGATTTAACCAGGACTGAACAGGGCCTTATGGGTGGGCAGTGTAGACAACCACCCTAGTGCCATGGTGGGGGGAGCACCAGGAACAAGAGGCAAGGAGTGGGGCAGGCCTGGGGTGTGAGGATGCAGAAGGGAGCTTGGGACAATGTGCGGGAGGCAGCAGGGCCCATGAGTGATGGGGTGGTGGGTGGGGAGCCTGGAAGGAAGCAGGAACTAGAGGCGATGGAGGCAGTGATTAATTTGTAATGAAAGAGGTGTCAGGGCTCAAGCTAGGTGGCTGCTGGCAGGTACCCAGCTGAGAAGGCAGGGTAGCATTGGAGTTCTAACTATGCTGTGGAAAGTGACATTTGTATCTTTTAAAATATCACTTTCAACAGCAAGTCCTGGCAAATTGAGACCTGGGTGGAGGATGAGGTGCCAGGGCGATGGGGGACGGGGGGAACAACCACCATGTGGTTGGGGCTGATGGTCAGCGCCCTGGGTCAGCACCTGCAGGATTCCATGTTTGGTGCCCGCTGCCACTCGGCTGGGGGTCAGCACCCGGGGCATCTGCTAGAGCCTCCTGTCCTGTGACCGGGGCATTTTTTTGCTGCGTAGACATACCCTCTGACAGAAATGGAGGGGTGAGGAAAAACACAAGAGAACACCAAACAATTAATACTGTGGAGAATCATTCTGTTTTGTCCCTTGAGGGAGGGACTATATAAATGAATAGATCTTTTCTACCTCTTAATCTCCTGAGCTGAGAGAGAGAGCCAAGCAGAGTAAAGGAACCTGGCAGGGATATCAAAGACTTGGGGGAGAAAGAGAAGGCCGAGAGAACATTAAACAGGAATGGTATTCTAGTCTGTATAAAGCTATCAAAGAAAGGGATCAAAAAAGAAATGTGGAAATGATGGGAGAACAGGAACTATAGTGAAAAGCAGAAAGGTAAAGGCTTGACATTAGTGAAATATATTATCTTTTTCTGGAAAGTGTCCCATAGCTCTGTTAATGAGGAGGTGCAAAAAGTTGTGGTGGTGATGGTGGATTTGGGTAAAATTGATGCTTACGCTGGGCATAAAAATTGGTTACAGGTAGGCATATTTGAAGATAATTTTTAAATTTCAAGCCCTGATCCCAAGACAGATTACACTCATTTGTGAGATTGTTTTCCCATAATCATTTTAAGAACTTGTATTTTGAAAGAAAAGCTCATACTTTTTTTTTTTAAAACTTAAATATTTCAGAGCTCCTTTCCATGCTTCCCCACCAGAGCAAATATGATGGCTGCCATTAGTGCCATAGTCAACATTTAGTAAAAGGTTGTCACTTACTTAACAGTTACGGTACTCTTGAGGTACCACACTTATTGCCTGTTTTTAGTTGAATATTGAAGTTGAATAGCATGTATGAGTTTTCTTTACAATGCATGAGTTGCTAGTCTGATTATGGAAAAAAATCTGGCTAATAAAGATGATTTGCTAAGATTAAAGCTCTAGTTATACAAATCAAAGAGCAAAATCTTGTCTGGGTTTTCATTAACTTGTGGAAGTTCTGAGCACACACTGAGGGGAGCTTCTGCCTATTATAAAATGAATCTCATTTCTACAGATGTGGTATATATTATGCTTGAGTATATTTTCAGTACAGTGAATTTATTTTTTTCTACATGGCCATATTAAGTGTAGTGGACATTGCATAGCTAGATCCTATACAGGTCAATGCAATTTTAGCTTGGTGCAGGTAACCATTACTGTAAAACAGTCTAAAATATCTTGAGCATTAATATAATTGTATGGAGCACAGCATTCTGTTTTTACATTGGTGAAGTGATATTTGCACAGGTATTTTGTTCCTATGTCATTTTCCCACTGTATTTTCTTTTGCAACTGACCAGTGCTGATGTGCATCCCCTTCAAGAATTCTGCATGTGGGGGGTCTCAGAATACCTCCTCTTCTGTGCCAGGATATGGGCTGGCAGTATTCTTTTCATTCTTTGGTGCTGAAAGAGCAGGTCCTTCTGTCCTCACAAGTTGGGCTGGTACTCCCCACTGCAGTCCAGGGTTGGAGTCCCACTGCTGACTCTTCTGTGTTGGCCCTGGCTCCTCCTCCTTTACTGAACTCTGGGGGTTGAGGACTCAGTTTATGGTCTTCCTCCTGCCGTTGCCTTTTTATTTTACGACATTACCTCCAGTTTGTCCTGATGATTTCATCCTAGTTGTTAGAGATTAACCCTGACCTGAAGGTTTGAATCCAGATTCAAATTTTCCCCAAATGTTGTAAATATTTGGAGTTAGCGTTTTGATTTGGCCCGATATAGGGAAGGAGGCAGCTTTAAAGTTTAGATCCATATTTCCCCAAAGTTATGGAGTGTTTGTGTGGAGGTGTGTGTGGGTATAAGGTGTGAAGGCCATTTAAGATTTAGCCTATCTGTTTGCTATGCTGGCTTGGGGATTCTTGTAAGTGAATGTCACTGTGAAACTGAATAAATTGTCATCAAGTATGAGGTTTAATATTATAAGTAATAGTAAGTTAATAAATTTACAACCACTACTAGAGTGAAGTAGAGGTTTGTTTAGTTCTGGCTTGGTGGTGGTACTTCATAGTATCTTTACGTGCTCTTATGTTCCTGCTTGTGTACTTTTTTTCTCTTCCTCTTCCTGTGTCAATAGTAGCACTAGTAGATTTCCCCATACACTTATAGCATGCGTTTGAGCTCCAAGATTCTTTCTTATTTAGTCCCACTCTGGTATCTTGTTTTATAGTAGGCGTTATTTTTGGCAATGAGTACATCCTGAGAGAGAGCGCGCATATCCGGCAATTTCAAGATTTTGCTCAATAGACTGCCAAAGTTGCCGGGTGGTACTGGGTTCCATTTCTCCTTTTGATTACTGTTGATTGTAGAGACTTTACATATAAATAATTAAAATACCAATACTTTCTTACTTCATGAGTATAACCTAGCGAAGTAAATGTACACATGCGCACACAGAGTATTAGCATTATTCATTAGATAATAGTGGGCTGGATCACTCTTTCTGCTGTTCTTTCCTGATCATTACACTCTAGTTTGGGTTAGTTCTGCTACAAAATTAATCCATCTGCCCAACCTCCAAACCTAGAGGATCCACAGGATGCCAATCCCTTTGCAAGCCAAAACCCAGGCAGGTTTCTTTCCTCCCCACTGCCCGGCAGCACGTACCAATGGAGCCATGTTACAAGGGACTCACGGGGCTGCAGCTGCCCAGGAACATCCCTTAAAGATGTATCCCCATTGTGTAACGTTCTCAGTGGAAGAGCTGTTACAGTCCCAGGCTGGGGAAAATCTGCTTGGCACAGAAGTGGATGATGTGCATTTCCTAGTCCTCACCCAAAATCATTCTTTTCCCTTTCTTCGCACAGGTATCTCAACTCTATGGAGAGCTCTGTAGGGTCCTGGCAAGGGGAGAATAACACAATGGAGGTGTCTGGCACTTTTCTCAGGAGGGTCTCCTTGTTGCAGGTTGTATGTAGGGACAGATCAAATGTTACTAATGGTAATAGCAGGTTCCTGGGAATAGGGATTGCTGAATTCTCTTCCTGAGTCTATTAACTTGTGGTGTGTTCTTGGAAAAGTCTCTGCACTAATATCTGCCTTAGTCTATCCATCGGTAAAATGGATTTAAAAGCACTTATGTATTTCAGAAGGATGTTAAAGGTTTGTTTATTCTTTGTAAAGTAATGGCTTATTAAATGTAAAGTAACCTCAGATGGGAAGGTTCTGTATAAGTATAAAATATATGGTCATTCAATATTGATTAGCTTTTCGATTGGAAATGTTGGGTCTCTTAATGGAAACCTTGGTTTGTTTTAATAGGTTATTTCCTTTGATTGCTTCAAGCCAACCTCATATTTGAAAGTGCATTAGTGTCTTTTATTTAGTAGAGCTTTAATTACACATTGCAGATTTTATAAGGATGGAAAAATAAATTTAATTAAGACCAGAACCTGTTGATCTAAACCTGTTGTTTAATATGTTTCTCTTTGCCATTTTCCATAAGCAACAGTTAAAGTGCTACCTAATGCAGGTATACAGCATTTTTCATTACTAAGTGGGAGTAAGTGGAAATTTTATTAATTATTTGCCTTACCAGTGTATCATTCTAAATACAGTTCAGCTGATTACTAATAGGTCTAAGTATCACACTCAATGTGACATGGTTTTGTACAGAACACATTTGATGGTGCTGAGCAATTAAAAATGTTCTGAATTACTAAAGAAAAGCTTCAGACTTTTCAGTTTTGATTTTTCTTATCACTGACTCTAATTATATTATTAGGAGGTGTTTAGTAGCAAGTGATATTTTTTTATAAACCCCAGTTCCATATGTTCTTTGCTTACAGAAATGTTTGAAGTTTGGTCGCAGCCTGAGACTGTGTTATCTTAAATTTTTCTTACAACACGTCTAAAAATACTTGCTCAAACTTTATACGTATGCAGAGGTGAGCCTTAAAATTAAACATTTTCAGGTAGACCAGTCCTTTCTGAGAATTATTGTAGACTTTTTGCTAGTTTGCCTGAAATTGTTTTTTAAGCATTTAAAAACTGTATTGGACTTAGTTCTACTTTAAACAAAATAGAGCCCCCACTAATTAACTAGCATACAAAAATTGTTGAACCACAAGACACATGCTTAGCTTCCCAACACAATGACACTGCCTTTCATCTCTCTCTTTTCAACACTCCTTTATATGTTCTCTTGCATTGTCAATGGTTAAGGGTAGGGTCCTGATCTAGTCCCTCTGCAATGACCCTAGCAGACAATAGGATCTATATAAATAATAATAATACCCTGTAAACTAAGGTGGAAACACACCCTTAGCTGGGGTGTACATTCCCTACTTACTCCTGAATATAGTATATAAAACAAGGCAGCCCCTTTGTAACTGTATTACAAGTCATCTGATTCAAAGTGATTGATTGAAATGCTGGTAAAACAAATATGAAAAGACATGCTCTGAACATTCTAGCCATCTGTTTTCCTTGCCTAACATAATTGTTTTAAGGAGTGTTAGGAATAAGGCTAAGTCAGGGTAAGCACTTCTGATAATTCCACCTGTTATTGTTAACTAGAAGTCTTCATTGCCAAATATTAAAAGTAATTTGATAAATTCTATGGCTTGAGTGGCAGTTTGTTCTTTTGATAATTATACTTTGATTTCTCTGCAACATATTATAACCTGAGATATGTAATGACAAGGATTTCCAAAAACAGGCAGAGAGAAGATAATTGTGTTAAAGAATTAAGTTCCACTGTCTATGGAAGCTGTCTTGGTGAACAAAATGTTTCAAGAGAATTACTGTGATAAATACGATTTTCTTTGGTGTTCTGTGGTTTATCACTAAAACATTTCTGCCCAGTGTTATGAAGTCTTGATATATAGAGTGTCCATTAATTTCTGCAAATGGCCGCCTTACCACTTGTGCAAGTCGTCAGATGGCAATTTCACACTAGGGCATTGTTTTGCTTTATTTATTTTTTGGATTGGTTAGTTAGGAGGAAAGGCCTTGGAGGGAGCACTCAATAGTGATTGAATTTCACAGATTTACTGATATTTTCAGAGTAAATTCACCCACACAGCTGTGTGGTTCCTTGGTGTAAAATATAGGTGAACCAGACATTTATCTTATTGCAGATTTCTAACTGGTTCTGTTTGATTCCATGGAAAATGAACAGCTGCTAGTATTATTTAAGACCTGAAATCGAAATTTTCATGTTCTGAGTATGGATCTCCTATATTTTAGATAAGCTGAGGTTTTTTTTGTCTTCGTTGAGCTATCTACCACTTCTACCATCTCTGGTTTTACATGCTCATTGTTTAATTTGGGATTAATCTGGAAATCGTCTAAAATCCAGTGCTTGATATTAAGGGCTTTTTACAATTGTCAAAGGAAAGAAATTTGATTTAATAAATACCTTCTGACCTGCAGGTCTTCCAGTAAATGTGTCTTTTTGGGGACATGACAGAATGCAAACGAGTAGATATGCTAGAAGTGTAGAAATATAGGATTGTATAGAAAATTTTATTCTATGACCTCCAAGGAGGATCCCCATTCTTTGTGTTGTCCTCTCTTTAATGAATCACTTATACTCTTCTTTGAATAGGGTCCCTATGGGTGCTTCACCATAGGTGTGTCTGCATCCCTGCGATACTGATTGGAGAACTTTGGTAGCAGTCTGTTCGGCCTGCTAATGCGCTGCTCCCTGTCTGCCATGAGAGTAGCCAGGGTGCGCAGGCAACCCTCCTCAGTTCCTTCTCAACTACTTTGGCTTGAGACGGAGTTAGAGCTGTAACTCATAGATGGTTAACTCTTAGAATTGCTAATTTTAGCTTCTCTTGAAGTCTTTTCCCTTTCTTTACTTCGTTTACATTTTATTTTGTCTATTGCCTAAAAAAATATAGGAAAAGAAGAAATCTTTAGAGCATCTACCTGGGCATCTGTACACACCTTTTCAGAACACTATGCCATCCTAGGGGATTTGGCTGCAAATGCCAAATTCAGTGTCACAGTACTATCAAAGTCCCAGACTCCAGTGGTGGGCACTGCTTGGGAGTCACCTACAATGGAGCACCCATAGGGACACTACTCCAAGAAAAAAAAGAAGTTACCTTGTGCAGTAACGATGGTTCTTCAAGATGTGTATTCCTATGGGTGCCCCACGACCCCCCTCTTCCCTCCCTTCCCCACTTTGGAGTTCTAATAGTTGACTGCAGTAGAGAAGAAACTAAGGAGTGATTACCTGCGTGCGCTGGCTAGCCTCGTGGCAGGTGAGGGGAAGTGCATGTGGGGGCTGGACGGACTGCTCCCAAAGTTCTCTGATTAGCAGTACAGAGACGCAGACACACCCACAGTGGAGCACCCAGAGAAAGACACATCTTGAAGAACCATTGTCACTGCACAAGGTGAGTTAACTTCTTATGTTACCTAATCTTCCCTGTAGTACATGTGAGGCACTTGTATTTTTAACATGGTTGCCACAGGACAGTGATACAAATGTATGAGATTTTAAAATGTCATCCTAAAGCATTTCTCTCCTCTTTCCTTTTGGTGAAAAAGTACAGAATAGTTTCCACTCCCAGGTAATTTCTCACTTAAATCTGAGTGTGCATGTTGCATTTTATAAAGCTCACAGGACTAAGTTCAAAACCTGGTTCTGACACTAACTTCCTCTGTGACGTGAGAAAATTGCATATGTGCCCTATTTCAAATTCTGATGTCAGGTACATCAATGTAAATCCTGAGTAACTTCACCATCTGTACACAGGGGATACTATAACTTATCTCACCACTCAGATGGGTATTATGAAGCTTAGTTAATGTTTGCAAAATTCTTCATGGATTAAAAAACTGTACAAATACCTCTTACTATTGTTAATTTGAAGAGCTTCAGGTATCTGAATTTATTTTAATCAATACATTTCAAATAATTAAATAAAATAATTAAAATTGTGACCTAAGGTGCAGAATCTGGGTAAGTAGCTTTTTTGATCTGCAAGAAAAACCAAATAGAAGCTATACATATGTTATAAGGTATTTCTTCTTGATAGCTCCTTTCTGTGAATTCACAGAAAACTAAATTAAAAGATTCTAAATTGATTTACACATAATATGGTGGTAGCTGGTGTACATGTCCCATTGAAAAAAGAAGCCCCTACACTATTCGACACTGGTGAGGCCTCATCTGGAGTACTGTGTCCAGTTTTGGGCCCCACACTACAAGAAGGATGTGGATAAATTGGAGAGAGTCCAGCGAAGGGCAACAAAAATGATTAGGGGTCTAGAGCACATGACTTAGGACGAGAGGCTGAGGGAGCTGGGATTGTTTAGTCTGCAGAAGAGAAGAATGAGGGGGGATTTGATAGCTGCTTTCAACTACCTGAAAGGGGGTTCCAAAGAGGATGGCTCTAGACTGTTCTCAATGGTAGCAGATGACAGAACGAGGAGTAATGGTCTCAAGTTGCAATGGGGGAGGTTTAGATTGGATATTAGGAAAAACTTTTTCACTAAGAGGGTGGTGAAACACTGGAATGCGTTACCTAGGGAGGTGGTAGAATCTCCTTCCTTAGAGGTTTTTAAGGTCAGGCTTGACAAAGCCCTGGCTGGGATGATTTAACTGGGAATTGGTCCTGCTTCGAGCAGGGGGTTGGACTAGATGACCTTCTGGGGTCCCTTCCAACCCTGATATTCTATGATTCTATGATTCTATTAAACTGGTATAGCAAGATCAGTCCCATGCAAGATAATGGAGTGGCTCATATGGGTCTTGAGTAATATGGAATTAAAGGAAGGTAATATAATTAATGCCAGTCAGCGTGGGTTTATGGAAAGTCTGTCGAACTACCTGATATCTTTTTTGATGAGATTACCAGTTTGAATGATAAAGGCAATAATGTTGATGTAATATAATTAGACTTCTGTTAGGTGTTTGACTTAGTATTACATATTACACAACATTTTGATTAAAAATATTGAATAATATAAAATTAATGTGGTGTTGTAGTCATATCTGTCCCAGTATATTAGAGAGACAAGATTGGTGAGGTAATATCTTTTATTGATCAGCTTCCATTGGTGTTCTCTCTCACCAACAGAAGTTGGTCCAATAAAAAATATTACCTCATCCTCCTGTCTCTCTAATAAAATTAACGTAGCATGCATTAAATGGATTAAAGGCTGTCTAACTGATGGGTCTCCAAATGTAATTATAAATGAGGAACCATCATTGAACAGTGGGTGTGTTTCCACTGGAGTTCTGCAGGGATCGGTTCTTGGCCATATGCTATTCAACATTTTTATTAATGACTAGGAAGAAAACATCTGATAAAGTTTACAGATGACTTACAAATTGGGGGAGTGATAAATAAGGAAGAGGATAGGTCAGGTCAATGATAGAGTGATCTGGATTGCTTGGTAAACTGTGTGCAACTAAACAATATGTGTTTTAATATGGCTAAATGTAAATGTATCCGTGTAAGAATAAAGAATATAGGCCAAACTTACAGGATGGGAGACTGTATCATTGGAAGCAGTGACTCTGTTAAAGACTTTGGGGTCATTGTGGAGAATCAGCTGAACATGTGCTCACCCATGTAACTCTGTGGCCAAAAGGCTAATTGGATGAATAAACAGGGTCTCTCAAGAAGGAGTAAAGAGGTTATTTCACTTCTGTATTTGTCACTACTGTGACTGCTGTTGGATTACTCTGTCCAGTTCTGGTGTTGACAATTCAAGAAGGATTTTGATAAATTAGAGATGGTTCATGGAAGAGCCACAAGAATTATTAAAGCATTGGAAAACATGCCTTAGAGTGATAGACTCAAGGGGCTCAGTCTATTTAGCTTAACAAAGAGAAGGTTAAGGGGTGACTTGATTACAGTATTTAAGTACCTACATGAGGAATAAATCTTTAATAATGGGCTCTACAACTCAAGTTCATTTCTTTCCCACTTGTGTATCATCATCAGTAGTAAAGATTCTGCAGGCAAAATTATCATCTCAAGTGACACCTGTGCAACCTCACTGCTTACTGTAGGCTTGGAATGATTTAATTTATAGACACTTGGGAAGTGATTCTGTTGATGCTCAAGATGAATAGAATCTGCACCTCAGTCTCATTTAGTTGTTGTTTCTGCATGGCTAACTGTTGTAAATAGCTGACAGTGCTTATTATGCTCTTGCAGTAGTAAGACCATACTTAACTTTGCATCGGAATTTTCTGTTTTACAGGGTCCGTGTCTCACATTTTAAATCTGAAACATGCTACAGGGAACTTGTACCAAATTTCAGCCACTAATTAATGTGCATGTGGAATAAATTCATATGAGTTTGAGTGTTTCTGTGTTGTTGGGTTTAAAGGAAATTTGGGAAAACTGGAACACTGGAAAAGCCTGATTTCTTTTCACACAGCACTGTACATTTAAAGGCCCCTGCTGCTCCCTGAGCAGTAACATTGTGACATCAAAAATAATCAGCCACTCGTCTCTCACGCCCTCCATTTTGTTTGCATACTTGGGAGAGCACTGATTGCTTACCTGGTAGTCATGGCAATGGCTGCCTTTGAAAACTGGTTTACATCAGACTATCATAAAGTTATAATGAAGGGTCACAGGAATAAATGTAATGAGTTTTAAGGAGCTCCTGCTGTGCTCCTTGGGGTTTGTGCTGTGTAAGTTACACTGTTTCTTTTCAAAGGGTAATTGTTACTTTCCTCAAAAAGGGTTACATGAAAATAAGATATAAAATTAAAGCTCCTTGTAGTGTATATTTTTATATACTTACAAATCTATGGCTTTCTGAATATTTACCTTTTTCAAAAAGTAGGAAATTATAAATCTGAGTCCCTACTCAGTTTTCTATTACACAATTAAAAAAGAAGTAATTTAAAAGTTGCAAGATAAAAAAAAACATGTTTTGTTTGAATACAGTTTAGTTTAATTATTTCCAGTAAGTTGGTCAACATGGCACTGAGTGGTGAAACATAGAGCTTCACAGATAACAGTAGCAATTAAATATACAGTGAAGAAAAGGATTGTGTAAGTGCTTTATTATTTAAATAGCATATGTATGAAAAGATATTTTTGATTAAAAACTAAGGTAATTCACTCACACAAAGTTTTTAATGTTAAGGTTGTTCTCACGAATAAACAATCATAAAAAATTAGGCAATATAAAGTCTTCAGTTACATGATTGCATATTATTTTTTACACAGGATGTCTTGTTTATTCCATGCACAGAATGGATCAATAGGGATGTATAGGGAAGGAGTCTGTTACCTGTAGAACTTCTGCGTCATTTGTTGCAGAAGTTGGAAGTTTTGTAGTGAATTAGGTAGTGGACTGCAGGAAGTGAAAGGCTGGTCTCATGGCTAGGGAAGTTGACTGTCACTCACCTGGAGACTTGGATTCTATCTTTGCCTCTGAACTAGAGTTCTTATGTGAAACTGAGCAAGTTACACCAAACATTTCACAGTTACTTCTGCATGTAATTAAAGTCTGTATCATCATGCATTTGCACAAGGGGCTGAGTTAGGGGTGCATGGGCAATGTTCATGCTGGAATTTTCTAATTTGAGAGTGAGGAATTTTCTAATTTGAGAGTAATTTGATTATGATGTCAGAGTTGTTCCTGAGGCTATGGATGGCATTGTGTTCTGCACAGCTGAGGTTATGGGGCAAGTGATATTGTGGAAATTGTGGAAAAGCAGCATCACTTGCCCCATAACCTCAGCTGTGCAGAACACAATGCCATTCACAGCCTCAGGAACATCTCTGACATCATAATCAAAAAGGCTGACAAAGGAGGTGCTGTCGTTGTCATGAATAGGTCGGAATATGAACGAGAGACTGCTAGGCAGACCTCTAACACCACATTCTACAGGCCATTACCCTCTGATCCCACTGAGAGTTACCAAAAGAAACAATACCATCTGCTCAAGAAACTCCCTGAAAAAGCACAAGAACAAATCTGTACAGACACACCCCTAGAACCCCAACCAGGGGTATTCTATCAGCTACCCAAGATCCATAAACCTGGAAATCCTGGACGCCCCATCATCTCAGGCATTGGCACCCTGACAGCAGGATTGACTGGCTCTGTAGACTCTCTCTTCAGGCCCTGCGTGACCAGCACTCCTAGCTATCTTCAAGACACCACTGACTTCCTAAGGAAACTACAGTCCATTGGTGATCTTCCAGAAAACACCATTCTGGCCACTATGGATGTAGAAGCCCTCTACACCAACATTCCACACAAAGATAGACTACAAGCTGTCAGGAACAGTATCTCCGATAAAGTCACGGCAAACCTGGTAGCTGAACTTTGTGACTTTGTCCTCACTCACAACTATTTCACATTTGGGGACAAAGTATACCTTCAAATCAGCGCCACTGCTATGGGTACCCGCATGGCCCCACAGGATGCCAACATTTTTATGGCTGACTTAGAACAACGCTTCCTCAGCTCTCGTCCCCTAATGCCCCTATTCTACTTGTGCTACATGGATGACGTCTTCATCATCTGGACCCATGGAAAAGAAGCCCTTGAGGAATTCCACCATGATTTCAACAATTTCCATCCCACCATCAACCTCAGCCTGGACCAGTCCACACAAGAGATCCACTTCTTGGACACTACAATGCTAATAAGCGATGGTCACATAAACACTACCCAATACCGGAAACTTACTGACCGCTATGCCTACCTACATGCCTCCAGCTTTCATCCAGACCACACCACACGATCCATTGTACACAGCCAAGCTCTAAGATACAACCACATTTGCTCCAACCCTTCAGACAGAGACAAACACCTACAAGATCTCTATCAAGCATCCTTACAACTACAGTACCCACCTGCTGAAGTGAAGAAACAGAATGACAGAGCCAGAAGAGTACCCAGAAGTCACCTACTACAGGACAGGCCCAACAAAGAAAGTAACAGAACACCATTAGCCGTCACCTTCAGCCCCCAACTAAAACCTCTCCAATGCATCATCAAGGATCTACAACCTATCCTGAAGGACGATCCCTCACTCTCACAGATCTTGGGAGACAAGCCAGTCCTTGCTTACAGACAGTTCCCCAACCTGAAGCAAATACTCACCAGCAACCACACACCAAAAACACTAACCCAGGAAGCTATCCTTGCAACAAAGCCCGTTTCCAACTCTGTCCACATATCTGTTCAAGGGACACCATCATAGGACCTAATCACATCAGCCACACGATCAGAAGCTTGTTCACCTACACATCTACCAATGTGATATATGCCATCATGTGCCAGCAATGCCCCTCTGCCATGTACATTGGCCAAACCGAACAGTCTCTATGCAAAAGAATAAATGGACACAAATCAGACATCAAGAACTGTAACGTTCAAAAACCAGTCGGAGAACACTTCAACCTCCCTGGACACTCAATTACAGACCTGAAGGTGGTAATTCTTCAACAAAAAATCTTCAAAAACAGACTCCAATGAGAAACTGCAGAACTGGAATTAATTTGCAAACTGGACACCATTAACTTAGGCTTGAATAAAGACTGGGAGTGGATGAGTCATTACACAAACTAAAAACTATTTCCCCATGCTAATTTTCCGCCTGCTGTTACTCACACCTTGTCAAGTGTTTGAAATGGGCCATCCTGATTATCGCTACAAAAGTTTTTTTTCTCCTGCTGATAATAGCCCACCTTAATCGATTAGTCTCTTTAGAGCTGGTTTGGCAACCCCCATTTTTTTCATGTTCTCTGTGTGTGTGTGTGTGTGTGTGTGTGTGTGTGTGTGTGTGTATCTTCCTACTGTATTTTCCACTACATGCATCTAATGAAGTGGGCTTTAGCCCACGAAAGCTTGTGCTCAGATAAATTTGTTAGTCTCTAAGGTGCCACAAGTACTCCTGTTCTTTTTGCTGATACAGACTAACACGGCTTCCACTCTGAAACCTGTCACTAATATTATAGCAATAAAATAAAGCATAGAGATCCATGCTTTTCATTGTAGAATTCCTAATTAAATGTTGAGGTTCTGTCTCAAGTTACGACTTAGTCTTAAGCAGTGTCAGCTCTCTGGACTTGATGATTCCAGCTCAGTTGTTTGTTAATTAAGCCATCTGGAAAAGCAGAATGAAATTGTTTTTTTTTAGTGGGTCTGCATTTTTTTTTTTATTTTTGTATTTTCTATTGATCAACTCCGGAAGTGACGTGAGCTTAGATTCATTAACGTCCAGTGAGAAATTATTGTAAAAGCAGTAGAAGTAACTGCACAGAGTGTCCAGTGGCTACTTCTGTTGATATTGTAAGTACTGCTTTAGGGCTATGTTAGGAAGCAAAGTTAAGCTGCACTGTTCTGGATGAATTGTGAATGGGATAATATGGTACCTAGATACACACTTATTGCAGAACAGTGAATTGCTAACTAACATAAATCCTCAGGGAATTTTTTTATTAACATTAAAAAAACATTTTTACTCCATTCCCTCAATATGACCTGAAATAGAACAGTGTTAGAGCACTTCACAACATGAAGTTCCTTCATAACTAGGAAATTTTGAGTTACTTCTGGTCTCTGATTGTTCTGAAGTGGTTTCTGAGTAAGCAATAGCACCAAATATTTGCAGATTTTGTAAAATGCTTTGTGGAGCTTGAAGTGGAACCCTCTGAAAAGTGATGGCATCTAGTTGGTGTGATATTGCTTTCTTTTTCTTTTTTGCGTTGGTGGTTGAAGTTATACCACATGCCAGTGCTTCTAAACCTTTTCTGGCAACAGCTGGTTTTCCACTCTGACCTCTGTTGCAACAGCCAGTGCAACTTGCATTTGGATCCACCAAAGCTCCATTGTGAGTAGGAGGGCACACAGTGAAATGGAAATGGTGTGATGGGAACCAGCAGAGGCAGCTCATTAAGGAAAAAGTGCGGAGTCTAGAGTAGCACTCATGAAATTCTGAATTAGCACCAATAAAAGCAATATATTGGTGATTGGAAACCACTACCATAGATACACCCACCATTGTAATATCTGTTAATCAGTAAGATGCTACTGTAAAATGGACTTTAAGAAAGAAAGAGATTTTTGTGTGTAATGTATGAATGACAACTTTGTTTCAAAAGCTACCAGAATTTTTGTGACACGTTATAAATCAATTTTCATTTGATTTTTAAATTTTCTGTTTAGAAATTTCATCACTACTGCACATTTTCCATGACCTAATTTGATTGAGCAGTTATGATGCACAGAAATGAGCCATAGTTAATGACTTATTTACCATTATTTTTCCAGACACTGGAAGCCATTTTGAATTTCAAATACTCTGGGGGACCAGGACATGCTGATGGCTATTACAGGAACCTTTCTCTGGGCCTTCATGTGGAAGTGGAGCCATCTGTCTTCTTTACACACATCAGTACCCTTCCTGCAACAAGGTAAGGCTTGCAGTCATCCTTGCAACCCAAGATATCCACAGCAGCACGCAGACAAAAGCTGCTGAATGTAATTAATAAGATGTATGGAGAGATGTGTGGAACTGCTGGATATTTTATAAGATACCAGCTGTAACCTACCTCTCACTTTGTGGTAAAACAGTCCATGTGAATGTCTATAGTTCATATATTTTCACCTTGCTATAGCTTGAAAATAAAACATTTCCTTTTATAATGGGTACCTTCTTCCGTGTCTCTTCACTGAAATTGTGAAGGATTTAGTGTTGTTGTTTGCTGTTCTAGACTGTGTTCTGCATGCTACTGGATACCAATGAAAACAATAAGTTTGGGTCATTCTCTCCTAAGTGGATTTTTACCTGTTTCTTATAGGTGATAAATTAAAGTTTTGTATTTATAGTGACTTTCATCCCAAGCATAGTATATGGAATATAGTCAGAGGTCAAAATTTTCAAACTTCGGGTGCCTAAAGTTAATCAACAATATTGAATGGAAAGTACTTCCAGTAATTGTATTTGCTGCTATTATAATTAGTTGATAAAGACTAAAACCTCAATTCTATATAGTCAGTTTCATTATCTTCTTTTTATTTGAGGTATTTTTTGAGCCAACAGCTATTTTATGAAAATTAATTCTGTATGTTAAAGTTCTTCTTCTGGTGATTGCTACATGATTGTATAAAAGGCAGCGCAGCCTGAGACCACGCTCAGTTCCTTCTTACCACCCACAATCGATAGAGTATATTGCCTTGCTTCTGCAAGTTTGTTTTTACAGGGAAATTATCTTCCTTTCTGTAAATAGGTAAGTTAGTGGCCTTTGCTAGTGTTAAGATTAGTGTAGCTCTTCTTTGTTGTTTTTCTTGGAGCCGGGGTTCCCTCTTATTCACAGTGCCAGAGTATGCTTCTGTCTCTGGGTTTTATGCCTTGTGCTGGCTTGCAACAAATCTGTGCTGGTGAGTGACTTGTATTCCACCTTCCTTAAATGCATTGGTGAGGGTCACATTCTAGACCACTGCCAGATTTGCAAGAACTTTAAACCCCCGACAAACAAGGACAGAGAGGTGAAACTGCGTCACATCCTCATGCAGTCTGCCTTTTGTCCATCTTCTGACCCTTCTCACTCAGGGCTGGCACCAAGTATTTCAATATTGGTGAGGAGCAGGCCTCCAGCCGTTGCTTCTGAAACTCATCACCAGTTCCCTTCTCCAGTGCTGAGAAAGAAGCACAAAAGATCAGACCCAAAACAGTAAACAACAGTAAGCAATCTGGTGGACAAGGTAGAGTGTCCTCTGGAAAGAGAGATTCCCCAGCAGTGACCTATTTTCATCAAGGGGTCATCTGCTCCAGCACCAGTGCCTGTGCTATTGATACTGCAGTGTCGGCTCCTTTGGTGCATCAAGAACAGCACCAGGAAAATCTCTTGATATCACTGGTGCCAGAAACCCATGCAGAAGCACGGGACCTACTCTGCCTCTCGATACTGGATTCTCTGATTGTCCAGGAGACAAGCTGGAAGGTACCAGTGGAAGTCAGGCCCTAGCTACACACATTCTCAGAGACCAGATCAGTACTTGGTGTCAAGTATCAGGGGGTAGCCGTGTTAGTCTGTATCCACAAAAACAACAAGGAGTCCGGTGGCTCCTTAAAGACTAACAGATTTATTTGAGCATAAGCTTTCGTGGGTAAAAGCCCCACTTCTTCAGATGCATGGAGTGGTAATTTTCACACACAATATGAAGTGTACACTGCTCACTTTATTTATTTTTGATTACAACTATTTGTGCTGTAAAAAGCAAAAGAAATAGTATTTTTCAATTCACCTCATACAAGTGATGATTAGGGCTGTCAATTGCAGTTAACTCATGCAATTAACTCAAAAAAATTAATTGTGATTAATTGCACTATTAATGAAATTTAATACATATTTTTGGATGTTTTTCTACATTTTCAAATATATTGTTTTCACTTACAACACAGAATACAAAGTGTACAGTACTCACTTTATATTATTTTTTAATACAAATTTTGCACTGTAAAAATAAAATCATATTTTTCAAGTCACCTCATACAAGTACTGTAGTGTAATCTCTTTATCATGAAAGTGCAACTTACAAGTCCACTCCGTCCTATTTCTTGTTCAGCCAATCACTAAGAGAAAAAGATGTTTACATTTACGGGAGATAATGCTGCCCACTTCTTATTTACAATGTCACCTGAAAGTGAAAACAGGTGTTTGCATGGCACTGCTGTAGCTGGCGTCGCAAGATATTTATGTGCCAGATGCGCTAAAGATTCATACGCCTTTTCATGCTTCTGCCATCGTTCCAGAGGACATGCTTCCATGCTGATGATGCTCATTAAAAAAATGCCTTAATTAAATTTGTGACTGAACTCCTTCGAGGAGAATTGTATGTCCCCTGCTGTGTTTTACCCACATTCTGCCATATATTTCATGTTAAAGCAGTCTCGGAGGATGACCCAGCACATGTTGTTCGTTTTAAGAACACTTTCACTGCAAATTTGACAAAATGTAAAGAAGACACCAATGTGAAATTTCTAAAGATAGCTACAGCGTTTGACCCAAGGTTTAAGAATCTGAAGTACCTTCCAAAATCTGAGAGGGGATGAGAAGTGGAGCATGTTTTCAGAAGTCTTAAAAGAGCAACATTCTGATGCAGAAACTATAGAACCCAAATCACCAAAAAAGAAAAATCAACCTTCTGCTGGTGGCATCTGACTTAGATGATGAAAATGAACATGCATTGTTCCGCACTGCTTTGGATTGTTATCGATCAGAACCTGTCATCAGCATGGATGTACGTCCTCTGAGTGATTGGCTGAACAAGAAGTAGAACTGAGTGGACTTGTAGGCTCTAACATTTGACATTGTTTTATTTTTGAATGCAGGATTTTTTTGTACATAATTCTACATTTGTAAGTTGCACTTTCATGATAAAGAGATTGAACTAAAGTACTTATATGAGGTGACTTGAAAAATACTATTTCTTTTGTTTATCATTTTTACAGTGCAAATATTTGTAATAAAAGTAAAGTGAGCACTGTACACTTTGTATTCCATGTTGTAATTGAAATCAATATATTTGAAAATGTAGAAAACATGCAAAGATACTTAAATAAATGGTATTCTCTTATTAACAGCACGATTAATCGTGATTAATTTTTTTAATCGCTTGACAGCCCTAGTAATAATGCTATCTCTTTATCATGAAAGTTGAACTTACAAATATAGAATTACGTACAAAAAATAACTGCATTCAAAAATAAAACAATGTAAAACTTCAGAGGCTACAGGTCCACTCAGTCCTACTACTTGTTCAGCCAATCGCTCAGACAAGCAAGTTTGTTTACATTTGCAGAATATAATGCTGCCGCCTTCTTGTTTACAGTGTCACCTGAAAGTGAGAATAGGCATTTTCATGGCAATATTTTAGCCCACATCGCGAGATATTTACATGCCAGATGCACTAAAGATTCGTATGTGACGTCATGCTTCAACCATCATTCCAGAGGACGTGTTCATGCGGATGACAGGTTCTGGTTGATAACGATCCAGAGCAGTGTGGACTGACGCATGTTCACTTTCATCATCTGAGTCAGATGTCACCAGCAGAAGGTTTCAGAGTAACAGCCGTGTTAGTCTGTATTCGCAAAAAGAAAAGGAGTACTTGTGGCACCTTAGAAACTAACCAATTTATTTGAGCATAAGCTTTCATGAGCTACAGCTCACTTCATCAGATGCATACTGTGGAAAGTGTAGAAGATCTTTTTATACACACAAAGCATGAAAAAATACCTCCCCCCACCCCACTCTGCTGCTGGTAATAGCTTATCTAAAGTGATTGCACTCCTTACAATGTGTATGATAATCAAGTTGGGCCATTTCCAGCACAAATCCAGGTTTTCTTCCCCCCTGCCCCCAAACCCACTCTCCTGTTGGTAATAGCTTATCTAAAGTGATCACTCTCCTTACAATGTGTATGATAATCAAGGTGGGCCATTTCCAGCACAAATCCAGGGTTTAACAAGAACGTCTGGGGGTGGGGGGTAGGAAAAAACAAGGGGAAATAGGTTACCTTGCATAATGACTTAGCCACTCCCAGTCTCTATTCAAGCCTAAGTTAATTGTATCCAATTTGCAAATGAATTCCAATTCAGCAGTTTCTCGCTGGAGTCTGGATTTGAAGTTTTTGTGTTGTAAAATAGCGACTTTCATGTCTGTAATCGTGTGACCAGGGAGATTGAGGTGTTCTCCGACTGGTTTATGAATGTTATAATTCTTGACATCTGATTTGTGTCCATTTACTCTTTTACGTAGAGACTGTCCAGTTTGACCAATGTACATGGCAGAGGGGCATTGCTGGCCCATGATGGCATATATCACATTGGTGGATGTGCAGGTGAACGAGCTTCTGATAGTGTGGCTGATGTTATTAGGCCCTGTGATGGTGTCCCCTGAATAGATATGTGGGCACAGTTGGCAACAGGCTTTGTTGCAAGGATAGGTTCCTGGGTTAGTGGTTCTGTTGTGTGGTATGTGTTTGCTGGTGAGTGTTAGCTTCAGGTTGGGGGGCTGTCTGTAGGCAAGGACTGGCCTGTCTCCCAAGCTCTGTGAGAGTGAGGGATCGTCCTTCAGGATAGGTTGTAGATCCTTAATAATGCGTTGGAGGGGTTTTAGTTGGGGGCTGAAGGTGATGGCTAGTGGCGTTCTGTTATTTTCTTTGTTAGGCCTGTCCTGTAGTAAGTGACTTCTGGGAAGTCTTCTGGCTCTATCAATCTGTTTCTTCACTTCCGCAGATGGGTATTGTAGTTGTAAGAATGCTTGATAGAGATCTTGTAGGTGTTTGTCTCTGTCTGAGGGGTTGGAGCAAATGCGGTTGTATCGCAGAGCTTGGCTGTGGACAATGGATCGTGTGGTGTGGTCAGGGTGAAAGCTGGAGGCATGTAGGTAGGAATAGCGGTCAGTAGGTTTCCTGTATAGGGTGGTGTTTATGTGACCATCGTTTATTAGCACTGTAGTGTCCGGGAAGTTGAATGTCTTGTGTGGACTGGACCAGGTATTTTTTCATGCTTTGTGTGTATAAAAAGATCTACACTTTCCACAGTATGTATCCAATGAAGTGAGCTGTAGCTCACGAAAGCTTATGCTCTGATAAATTGGTTAGTCTCTAAGGTGCCACAAGTACTCCTTTTCTTTCAGCAGAAGGTTGATTTTCTTTTTTGGTGGTTCGGATTCTGTAGTTTCCGCATCGGAGTGTTGCGCTCTTAAGACTTCTGAAAGCATGCTCCACACCTCATCCCTCTCAGATTTTGGAAGGCACTTCAGATTCTTAAACCTTGGGTCAAATGCTATAGCTATCTTTAGAAATTTCACAATGGTATCTTCTTTACATTTTGTCAAATTTGCAGTGAAAGTGTTCTTAACATGAACAACATGTGCTGGGTCATCCTCCAAGACTGCTTTAATATGAAATATATGGCAGAATGTGGGTAAAACACAGCAGGAGACATACAATTCTCCCCCAAGGAGTTCAGTCAAAAATTTAATTAACACATTTTTTTAATGAGCATCATCATCATGGAAGCATGTCTCTGGAATGGTGGCTGAAGCACGAAGGGGCATACGAATGTTTAGCATATCTGGCACATAAATACCTTGCAATATCAGCTACAAAAGTGCCATGTGAACACCTGTTACTTTCAGGTGACATTGTAAATAAGAAGTGGGCAGCATTATCTCCCGTAAATGTAAACAAACTTGTTTGTCTTAGCAATTGGCTGAACAAGAAGTAGGACTGAGTGGACAGGTAGGCTCTAAAGTTTTACATTTTTTTTTTGTTTTTGAGTGAAGTTATGTAACAAAAAAAAATCTACATTTGTAAGTTTCACTTTCACGATAAAGCAATTGCACTATGCTACTTGTATGAGGTGAATTGAAAAATACTATTTCTTTTGTTTATATTATTATTTTTATTACAAATATTTGCACTGTAAAGTGATCACTGTGCACTTTGTGTTCTGTGTTGTAAATGAAATCAATATATTTGAAAATGTAGAAAAACATCCAAAACTATTTAATACATTTCAATTGGTATGCTATTGCTTAACAGTGTGATTAAAACTGCAATTAATTTTTTAATTGTGATTATTTTTTTAAATTAATCGCGTGAGTTAACTGCGATTAAACAACCACCCTACTTTAAAGATATCTTTTCTTCACAGTTACCTAGTTCTAGAACAGTCGTTTAAAATTAACAGTTAATACAACCTAAAAGATAATTTCCTGTAGTTGTAATCTCCTATTATTAAAAATCTAATCTTTATCTTTATCAGTCATACAACATACCTCTATGCATTTGATAATATTAACTTACTTGACCGATGTGGTAACTTCATCAATACTTTCTAAACTTCAATAAAGATTGCAGGTTTAAAGTTTATAATTTACTTTTAGAATTTCCTTACTTGTATTTATTTTCTAGAATACATCCCTCTCATACTATGAGATGCAAACATGTTCAGGAGTGAAATAAACCACAGATTTAACTTTTTGTGATTCAGGTTTAATTTTGTACATACATCTTTTATACATTTGCAGAGTCAAATCATGCAATTTTATTGCTAGGCTGATGTACTGAATACTGTGTTGTTTAAAAATGATGTGTAACACAATGGGGATAATTTTATTCTCTTTTTTTCAGTTGCACTAAGTAAGTTCATACCTGGTGCTAACTGAAAAATATGGTAAATATCAAATTGTGTGGGTATATACTTTGGGGATTGTGTAAATGCTTCTAATCCAATTGTGGGGGTGTTTACTTTGGGGACTCTGTAAATGCTCAACAAAACGTCTACACTGTTTTACAAAAATTCCACAGAACCAAGAAAAATTCTACAAATCTCTCCAAGGGGATCCACAACTTATTTAGTCTGATGGCTCATTGTATGGTAAAAAGATCTGTTGTTGTCTATCCTATGTAACCATAAGGCTTTTAAGTTTTATAAACAACCTCCCCTCACCACTCCTTAAAAATAAATAACACTATGACTGGATTATGTATTTTTAATATGGAAACATATTTCAGTTCTTCTTTTATACGTATTTTATTGTGTTTTTTTGGGGGGTGGGGTGGGGGTTGTTTCCGCTTGTTCTTTCGTTCAAGAATCTCAGAAAGCGTTTTCCACATGTTATTTATGCCTACCCTGCCCGAGGTTTGTAGATGAGTAAATTAAAGTTCTTTGAAATGATTTACCCATTGTCATGAAGTGAGTCTGAGGCAAAGCTAGGAACCCAGCCAACTACAAGTCACCTGCTCTAAATCCTAGGTACCATGCCACTTTCCCAACACTCATTAGGGTCTAAAGTTAGTTCTATTCTGATCTCGAGGTGATTACTGTGTTTAACAATGTAATATTGAGAAACTCACACATTCATTATTTTTTGTTTTAGGTAATGACCATTTTCCTTAACCTAAAATAAGACTTTCTTATTCCTTAAGTGTCATTCTGTTGCCAGTGTGTTAACTGCACATGGCAAATATTTTACCCTAAAAAAAAAACCCAAGCACTTTTTTTTAAATAGTGCTAACTTGATTTGAATTTAATGCTTCTATGGAGTCCAATTATGTACTTATGCATACTTTCTCTGCATAGTAGCAAGTGCTGGATAGTTCCAGTTCAGCAAAGGACTTCAATATATGCTTAACTATATTCATTGGCTTTAGTCCATCCGTATTCAACATACGTATCAGCATGTAAAGTTAATGGAAGCTAAGTGTGTAATCAAGTGATTGCTGAATAGGGATGGACTTCAGCACATGCTGAAGTAACTAAGCTGATGCATAAGTGCTTTGCTGAAAAAGGGCTAAAAATAATATACATATTTAAATCTATCTTTGTAGGCAGCTTTTTTTCTGCAGCCCCTGCCGAAAGGTTCTTATTGTCCCTTTATTTTTACATACATGTGTTGACTGCATGTTCATAAATGCACTTTATTATTTTCATGTGCTCATCATCTCTCTCTGTATTTATTCTATGCTAATGGTTTTGGTGATCACCAAAGTTGTTGTTTAGCTTTTGTGCTTCATAATATTGATTTCCCAGCACCTAGCCAAGTCATTTATCATACTATATTACATTTTAAAGTGAAAAATAGTAGAAATTTATCATTTTCAGAACACGTGTGAATAAATGTTTCTCATTAAGTAAAACACCCTTTGTTCCTTGATTTATTGATCTTGTCTCTGCTGACTCCAAATAGTTAGATGCTGTGAATTAGAAGTCAAAGTTTGCACTTATGCTTTCTCTCCTTATTTAACTTTTTTAATTAATTTGCATTGAACTTTTATCAGATTTTGTTGCTTTGGTATTATGTGAGATGTTAAAGTGCTTTTTAGTTTTTATGAGATAGGCTATGCTTTTATAGCTTCAGATTTTCAGTTGGCAATTCACAATATAAAAAATTGGTCTAGTTTTTCTGGGTTCCAAAAATATGCAATCAAAGTGTTCCTGGGGAATTTGAATGCAGTTGGGAAATGCATCTTCTTATTAAAGCTACTAATGTGACCTATACATTGAAACACAGTATTTTTTTATTTACTAAGAGTAAATAAAACAACCTTTAGTTGTTGATGAGAGATTTGTTGATACAAAATTGCTCAAGATAGTTATGTCCCAGGCAGATTGTGAAGAGCTAAAAGAGGATCTCTCAAAACTGGGTGACTGGTCAATAAAATGGCAGATGAATTTAATGTTGATAAATGGAAAGTAATGCACAGTGCTAAATAAGGAAGTGTTATTTACTCCTTCTCATAACACAAGAACTAGAGGTCACCAAATGAAATGAATAGACAGCGGGTTTAAAATAAACAAAAGGAAGTATTTTTTTCACACAATGCACAGTCAACCTGTGGAACTCCTTGCCAGCGGATATTGTGAAGGCCAAGATTATAACAGGGTTCAAAAAAGAACTAGATAAGTTCATGGAGGATAAGTTCATCAATGGCTATTAGCCAGGATGGGCAGGGATGGTGTCCCTAGTCTCTGTTTGCCAGAAGCTGGGAATGGGCGACAGGGTATGGGTCACTTGATGATTACCTGTTCTGTTCATTCCCTCTGGGGCACCTGGCATTGGCCAGTGTCCGAAGACAGGGTACTGGGCTAGATGGACCTTTGGTCTGACCCAATATAGCCATTCTTATGTTCTTATGAGAGAACAATGCTACCCAAGTGATCAATTGGAAAAATACCATACAGACTTTTTTCTCAGTTCCCTTATGTTTCAAATAGACTTAAATTTGGGAAATGATCTTTCCTGTATGATGTCTTAGATACCAAGGTGATTGCTGCCTTAGGAATACTTAAGATAGTGATGCAAGCTAAGTGAGAGATCTTTTATTGGACCAAATTCTCTCTCATCAACAGTTGGTCTAATAAAAGATATTACCTCACCCACCTTGTCTCTCTAGTATCCTGGGACCGACACTGCGTAAAATGGTGATAACATTTCCATCAGATTTAATTTGAGGGTGCAAATAGTAAGCTCGCATTTTAGATGGCTATCTACTCTTACTCTCTTTCATATGTATGTACTAACACATCCTGTACATTACGCTGAAAAAGCTAATTAAAATTCACCAATTTATATCTACTATTCTTCTTTCACAAACTTGATTCCATATTAATCTTAGAAATGTAATGCTGGAAGCTTCCTCAGGAGGTCATCTAATCCAGCCCCTCCTGCCTAGAGGCAGGACTAAGTATATCTGGACCGTCCCTGAAAGGTGTTTGTCTAACCCAGGGTTTCTCAAACTTTGTCATAGTGAGCCTCCATAAGTTAAGAAAAAAATTATGCCTCCCTGTAGTTTATTAGGACAACACAAAGAACTGAAAATCCTATGTTTTGCAAGTATGAGTAACAAAGTAAAAGGGTTTTGATCAGTGTAGTTATAAGAGTGTGAAGGTCAAAAGTACTAATTTTGTTTCATGAAGCACTTTTCATGTTATCTCACAGTTCTGCTCATCAAGGGTACAGATTGCAGTAGCTAAAATAAAACTGGTGAGCGTGACTGAAAAAGTGACACAGGGCTTAATGAATGGCATCAGCCCATAAAAAAGCAAGAGACGAGTACATTAGTGTGAGAGTAACTGGACCAACTAACTGAAACAGGGAACAGTCCCTATTATAGAATTGATTGACTTACAGGAAGAGCGCCCAACACAGGAACACATAGGCAACGCGTCTGGAGCCCAAAGGCCTTGGGAAACAGAGCATTCAGTAGGAGCTCTTAACTTTTGCCTTCCTGTCTTGCTAGATACTGTCGTGGCCCTATCACTATACTAGCTGATACACTAAAAAGGGCAATGTGACTGGCAGGCGAGGTGGTTGCCAGTGGACCTCGTGTGCTGGTGGGGAGGACTAGTCCCCATGACAGCTGCTCCCATTGAATGGCACAACAGGACAGTGGTGTCTCCCAGTGCGCCCAGCCCTGCTGGACCATGTGCTGTTCTAACTGCGTCCCTATGTTGCATCCTTGATGGGATGATTGCTCTGATGTGCTTGTACGCTGTCCTGTCAATAAAGATATTGCAGCTGTAACTTATGTCACAGCAGATGTCCGAAAGGATTGTTAATGGCATCTGTGGCTTCTTTCCTCCTTGTATCTCATTTCATTGGCTCAGCTTTTCCGTGTGACCATGCTGTGTTCAGGGCAGCGAGTCACATGGGCTTCATCGTCTCTGCTCCTAGCAGAGTAGCCAGTTTTCACTCAAAGAAGGAAAATAGGTTGGTTTGGCATGATTTGTTCTTGACAAATCCGTGTTGCTTATTGCTTATCACACTGTTATCCTCTAGGTGCATACAAATTGTTTGTTTAATAATTTGTCCACGTATCACAGTTAATCTCATTTACCTCTGGGAGCTGGCCCTTTTAGCCTTTATCTGCACTGGCCACTGGGAGAACAAGTGATTGACTTGACTGAACCCCTCCCCACCCCTTAGTGTCTGGTGGTGTTATGTGTTTGAATTTAGTAACAATAATAACAATGTGAGAAGTCAAAGTAACAAGCTCAAATGGAATTATGTAATCAAAGATTATCAGTCAAAGGTTAATACAGCACTATACAGAATACATAAAGAAAGTATACCTCACAACTTTTTGTGAAGAGTAAAAAGCTGACCCCATTTCCTTCATCTGTAACTGGTGGAATGCTAGCAGTGTTCATTCTCACTCTGACTCCCAAAACCTCTTTCCTTCTATAGGATGTGAGACCCCATAACATTTCCCTTTTGGAGGGAAAAATTACTTTCCCACAATGTATACTGTTTTTGATATCTCTGTTTACCTCATTACTTAAGGAATTTCTTTTGTGGTATCTCAGTTTACCTTGTAAACCAGTGGTCCTCAAACTTTTGTACTGATGACCCCTTTCAGATAGCAAGCCTCTGAGTGCGACCACCCTTTTATAAATTAAAAACACTTTTAAATATATTTAACACCATTATAAATGCTGAAGATGAAGCGGGGTTTGGGGTAGAGGCTGACAGCTCGTGACCCCCCAGGTGGTAATCTCGCGACCCCCTGAGGGGTCCCTACCCCCAGTTTGAGAACCCCTGTGATAAACTATAAAGTAATTTTTAATGCAGTCATTATTACTGACAGCTGTGGCAACAGGCAGTTTTCAGTGAGCTAAAACAACTTTCAGTGGGTCATTATTTCATTCATTTCAGAAAATATGTGCAATAACAACTATGTATCAATTGCAGAACATAAGTGGATCATAGGCATCTATTGTTAATTACCCACTGTTGTTTGTTATAACATATTTCTGTAGGGTCCCTTCATTAGTTTTGAGGAATATCTTCCTGATGATCTGGACTTTCACAGACTGAGAGACTCTGAGAATAAAGGTACAGCCCAATATTTAGGCCATGTGTACACTACTGGCTAAATCGACACTGCTGTCATTGATGCAGCTGTGTTGATTTAGCGGGTCTGGTGAAAATAAGTTGATGGGAGTGTGCTTTCCTGTTGACGTCTGTACTCCATCTGCCCAAGAGGCAGAAGTGGACACCGCTGTGAGTCAACCTAAGTTACATAGAGTTCAGTTACAAAATTTACATAAATGAAGTTGCCTTACAGCGTTAGTGTAGTTGAGCCCGTAGTTACCTCCATTCCTGAGCACTGATCAGACACTAAATTCAGTTTAAGGACAGAACTTTTCAGCTTCCTAGGTACAGGGGATTAAATTTATAGATAACCAAAGTCTCTTTTATGTTGTATAATTTACAAAATCATAAAAGGTTAATACTTACCAAAAGGAGCCTTTTGCGGCCACTGCTCAGCTGGTGCCCTCCTTTCGTTCCCTGCTTGGAAGGTTAGGACAAAGTGCCAATCCAGCTGTTCTTGCAGTGTGGCCTGGAGATAGGTGTACTGTCCAAAATGAAAAGTCTACAATTCTGGAAGTGAAACATCAAGGGATAATAATTGAAACTCCGGTCTACTAACTAGTCAGGCCTTCCACTGTGTAGTATCTTATCTTGGCTAACTATAAAGTTTTACCGAATTTATACTTTTGCATCCTATTAAAATGTTGCTGAATCAATCTGAATATGTTAAACAACCTTGATTAATAGTAAGTTTGCTGGATGGGACTTCTGGTCTTTGTAAAACGTGACAATTCAAAATTCTAATTGTTTTGTGCTCCATTGTATTTACACAATTGCCCAATATTTCACTGCAACAAACCGTGACACAGCCTCCTTTGCAAATAAAGATTTGGGGTGAAAAATCTGAATTATAAGTTTTAAAAAATAAAAGAGAAGGAATAAACTGATGTTTATTTTCCATCAGCATCATTTCAGCCTCTTCTTTACAGTGTTTTTGGCTAAACAATGGAAAAGTTCAGTAGTTGTTGAGTGATTTTTGATTTTGTCCTTGAGTGGCTCCAGTTCTTTAATTATTTCAAACTAGGTTTCCACTGAAACGGACAATGGAATTGATTAGCAGCTTTCACATTTTCTACAGTTAGAATGAGAAATAACCACCTAGAGAATTCAACACTGTGAAGACTGAAAAATGTGATGAGCTAACTGGTTATATATATTGTGATAGACCCAGGCCAGTTGGGTACAGCAGAATAGCAGAAGGCAGATATACTGGCCACTGGATTAACAGTTTTCTGTTCCCTGACTGACCAGAGCAGGGGCTGCTCCAGGCTAATGAGAACACCTGACTCCAATTAACCTGCAAAGAGTCAGGTGAGGCCATTAAGCTAATGTGACCACCTGACTCTAATTAAGGCCCCTCTGATAATATAAAAGGGCTCACTCCAGTCAGGCAGAGAGGAGCCAGAGGAGAGGAAGTATGGTTGAAGGACTGGTTAATGAAGACACCCTCAAATCATTGGTAAGGGAGCCCTAAGATAAGGGAGAAGCAGGAGAGCTGTGGGGAAGTGGCCCAGGGAAATGTAGCAACTCTGGCTGCCAACAGCTGCTACCATTAGGGTCCCTGGGCAGGAATCCAGAGTAGAGGGCGGGCCCGGGTTCCCCCCAACTCACCACTACAGAAACACCTCCAGGGAGGGGAAAACATGCCCCTGTCAGGACAGGAGGCTAAACTGTTTTGGCATGAGGCCGTAGGAGCAACAGAGACTGTGGGAATTCTCTCCCCAACCTCCCTTGCTGGCTTATGATGAAAAGGGCTCAGTAGACTGTATCCCTGGCCCTAGAGAGAGAAGGGCTACATGGAGGGTTGCAATGAGCCTCTGAAGCTAGCATAAGTTGCTTGGAAGTGGGGGACAAGGTCGGAGCTGTGCCACAATATATATATATAGACAATATATATATAGGGCCCTACCAAATTCACAGGGCATTTTGGTCAATTTCATGGTCACAGGATTTTAAAAATAGTAAATTTCATGATTTCAGCTATTTAATTCTGAAATTTCACGGTGTTGTAATTGTAGAGATCCTGACCCCAAAAGGAGTTGTGGAGTGGTCACAAGGTTATTGTAGGAGGAGTTGTGGTACTGCCACCCTTACTTCTGCGCTGCTGCTGGCAGCGATGCTGCCTTGAGAGCTGGGCAGCTGGAGAGCAGTGGTGGCTGGCCAGGAGCCCAGCTCTGAAGGCAGAGCCGCTGCCAGCAGCAGTGGAGAAGTAAGGATGACATGGTATGGTATTGCCACCCTTACTTCTGTGCTGCTGCCTGCAGAGCAGGGCCCTCAATCAGCAGCCACCACTCTCTGGACATCCAGATCTGAAGGCAGCAGTGCAGAAGTAAGGGTGGCATGGTATGGTAAGGGTAGCAATGCTGCGACCCTCCTAAAATAACTTTGTGACTCCCCTGCAACTCCCTTTTGGGTCAGGACCCCCAAATTGAGAAAGGCTGGTCTCCCCCATGAAATCTGTATGCTATAGGGTAAAAGCACACAAGACCAGATTTCACAGGGGAAGACCAGATTTCACGGTCTGTGATGCGTTTTTCATGGTCGTGAATTTGGTAGGGCCCTCTTTATATAGAACCATGTTAGATGTCCCACCCGTCTTCCAGAAATTTCTATCAACCAATCCCAGTCCCACTTCACAATTCAGAACTCCACCCACTCTTATCTTTTCAAGGACCAGTGACAGTCAATTTTACTTACTAGCCACTCCCTTCAATCACCAGTGACTCATGTGACAGTCTGTACACCTATGTTCACCCCTTTTAAGAGATTATGCTAAATTTTGTATAAAGTATAGTATATACAGTATCAATTAAAAACTCATGATTTGCTGATCATTGTTGTCCTGGTAAAATATGTGTGGCAACATTGTATGTAAAGAGATAAGATTCCACTGTACGATATTACCAGGACATGTTCTGGAGGGCAGTGATAAGTTCCGCAGAGACGAAAGGCTAGCCAATGCCTCAGCCAGGTGTCAGCAAGATCAAATTCACCATCACCTGATTAAGTGGCCACTCTTTGCAGTAGAAAGGGTGTGGGCGAAAGATCTACATTTTGACAAAGAATTAGCTTAATGGTCCTGGCCATGCAGTTTTTCTGTCTCCTGAACATCAGCTGGAGATGATTCTTGCACAAGAGGAAGGGCTATAAGGGGAAAGGACATATGTCCCAAATCATCTCACCCTTGCTCTCTACCCATGGCAGCATCAACCCCTGAAGAACAAAGAAGCATCATTGGACTGGGAAAGGGAGGGAGATCCTGAATGAAAGAGGTTCAGGTAGTAAGACTGTTGGAAAATGCGGCGAGAGAGACCTTTTGCTTTGTATTTACATAGCTTGTTAAGTGAGGTGTTAGTTGTGTTTTACCTTTTATTTCCTTGTAACCAATTCTGACTTATGTCTCATTACTTGTTGTCATTTAAAATCTTTTTGTAGTTAATAAATTTGTTTTGTTGTTTTATCTAAACCAGTTTGTTTGGATTGAAGTGTTTGGGAAATTCCATTTGGAGAACAAGATTTATGCATATCATTTTCCATTAATGAAATGGTGGACTTTATGAAATGAAATGATGAGCTTTATTGTGCAGGAGGGTTCTGGGTAGTACAAGACTCACATTTCTGGGGGAATGTCTGGGATTGGGAGTTTGCTGATGTTACCGTGCAGTGTAATTCAAGAGTGGCTGGCTATAGCACTCATACAATATAGCTGGGAGTGATTTACATGCTGGAGGCTGTGTGAGAGTAGACCAGGAGTGGTTGCTCTCACAGCGAAACAGTGTAAAAGGCACCCCAAGTTGGGGAATTGAGGGAACCACAGCTGTCCATCAGTCTAGATTGACCCTTGGTAATGTCAAAGCTCCATCCATTCCCCTCCGTCCTTAGGGTTCTGAACAGTTATATAGCAATTTTTTCTCTCATTAGTCATAGTAGACATAACAAGAATCTTAGGGCTGGTCTACATTTAAAAAGCTGCACCAGAGCCACTGTAGCACTTTAGTGAAGACACCACTATGCCAGCGTGGGGAGAGCTGCTTCTGTCAGTGTAGTTTAATTTACCTCTGCAAGAGGTGGTAGCTATGGTGACGGGAGAAGCTCTCCTGCCAACATAGCGCTGTCTACACTGGAGGTTATGTCGATATAACTACATCGCTCAGGGATGTGGACATTCTACACCCCTGAACGATGTAGTTATACCTATATAAGGTTGTAGTGTAGACCTAGTGTTTTCATTACTTCCCTTCTACTTTCTCAAACAGTTGAGGTTTTCATTTACAGATTGAAATTGAAGCCTAATATTTCTACTATGAACATTATTCATATTATGTTCATGTAAATACTTCATTTAAAAATAAAAATAACTAAAGCTTCGACAAACAGTGCACTTCTGGACCCCTAATTATTAGACACAGAGACAATTTGGAGGGGGTTCAGAGAGAAGAGCAACAAAAATAGTTTACAGCCTGCAGGGACTGATTTTTCAGTGAAGATCAAAAGTTAAATTTGGAAGCTCCATTTCTTAAGACGTCTAAAAACTCAACTGAACAAAATTCTAGTAAACCTACAATAATGAACAATGCTGCAAAAGATGTTCTAGATAAACGGTTCCCAGTTTGGTCTCTGAATCAGTTGTTCATGAAGTGCGTGCTAGTGGTTGGTAGAAAATTGGGTGGGTTTATAACATGCTGTTGGCTTTCCTCCTTGTTTCCAGCTGATTCTGCTGTCTGTCTTCATTTTCTCTGAAACAGCACTGATCTTAGTAGTTTGGGTCTTAAAAGGACTTTGTCAACAAACTCGTGTGTATTAAAACTGTCTTAAATGAGCATTCAAAGAATTGACAAAAAAATCCATTGTTTAATGGAGGCAGTCTGCTAATAAAGGTGGTGCTGGATTGTACTTGGTACTTTTGAGGATATTTAGGAGTGATTCCACTAGATTGGTGACAGACATTTGCAGATCATAAGTATCGTTAAATTCTGCTCTTGTTCAACTATGCATACTCTTTTTAAATTTCAACAAGGTTTAATCATAGTTAGTTTTAGAGGAAAAATTAAGATACTATAATTGGAATAGATGAGGGTAAATATAACTTTAAAGATTCAATAATATATGTAATTCAAATACTCCATTATGTGTTACTAAAGCTACAGTATTAATTTATTTTTCCTTTCCAAACAGCACCCGACAATGCCATCTACTCCTTGATGTCTTCAATTCAACTGAACATGAGCTGACCGTTAGTGCTAAAAACAACGAAGACCTAGTTCTGCATGCGGGGGAATGTCAACGGTAAGTGCTTTTGGCATTAAAGAGATACTGCTATAGCTTTATTTTCTCAACTTTTGTGAACTATTCATTTTTTTAAGATCGTTGTACAGTTCAGAGACTGTAATCTATTTTTGTTTCTCTGAAGATACATCTTTGAGTGCTAAGAATTTCTCGGTGTAATTTATTTTGTCTGCAGTTTTCTTCCAGTAAAATTAATTGCAGAGTACAAGGTGATTGTTACTTGTGGAGCGAAAGAATGGGTTCAGCATTGTACAAATGACATGGACTGTTGGATTGACTGGCTATGTTTTCCTAAAACTTTTATAATATAATGGCTCTTGATGCACTTTAAACACAGCGTTTTTTGATGTTGAAACCTCCGTTTTTATTTATTGAAATAGATTGAATTCACGGATATATAATCTTTGCACAGAATAGACCTTTCTTGATTCAGTTTACTTCTACCATAACAACCATTCTGGGAAAAGGAGAAATGGACAAAAGAAAATGGAAACGGAGAAAAAGAAAACGAGCAATTACAGTAGGGTAGCTCTGCAGTCTGTTCCCTTCATTCATCTCTTTGGGCACTTATCTAGGCAGGAGGTCTTAGAAGTATTCCCATCCGCTTTCCTAACCTGTCCACTTAACAGTTGTTAGACTGTTTGTTCCTAAGGGCAGGTACCATCCTTCTTTAAAATCTGGAAAGTGCATGGCACATAATGGACACAGTCCTAAACAATTAATAAATGGTGTTGAGACCATTACCCTATTAATCAAATCCTTCCTAAGACCTCACTTCTTCTGTGATGCTTATAAGAAGTGAATTTATTTTATCATTTGGGGAAAATCAATGTTGTGATGCCGAAATATTAACAAGAGGCTTCCTCAAAAGTTTATGCCTCACATACAACTAAACATTATATTCTCTGAGTAAAATATCCAGCCCTCCAAACTGTCCCTCTACCAAAATAGCCATCAGTTACATATTTGTTCCCCCCCTTCCTCCTCCCAGATTGTGGAGAGAGGTGAGTTGGTGTGTGTCATGGTTCCTTCCCCACTCTGAACTCTAGAGTACAGATGTGGGGACCTGCATGAAAACCTCCTAAGCTTACTTTTACCAGCTTAGGATAAAACTTCCCCAAGGTACAAATTATTTTACCCTTTGCCCTTGGATTTCCACTGCCACCACCAAACTTTATCTGGTTCCTGAAAAAACGGAGTTTGGACACGTCTTTCCTCCCAAAATCCTCCCAACCCTTGCAGCCCACTTCCTGGGGAAGGTTTGGTAAAAATCCTCACCAATTTGCATAGGTGACCACAGACCCAAACCCTTCGATCTTAGAACAATGAAAAAGCATTCAGTTTCCTTACAAGAAGACTTTTAATAGAAGTAAAAAAAAAAAGAATCACCTCTGTAAAATCAGGATGGTGAATACCTTACAGGGTAATTAGATTCAAAACATAGAGAATCCCTCTAGGCAAAACCTTAAGTTACAAAAAAGACACACAGACAGGAATATTCATTCTATTCAGCACAGCTATTTTCTCAGCCATTTAAGGAAATCATAATATAACACATACCTAGCTAGATTACTTACTAAGTTCTAAGACTCCATTTCTGTTCTGTTCCCGGCAAAAGCATCAGACAGACAGACCCAGACCCTTTGTTTTTCTCCCTCCTCCCAGCTTTTGAAAGTATCTTGTCTCCTCATTGGTCATTTTGGTCAGGTGCCAGCGAGGTTACCTTTAGCTTCTTAACCCTTTACAGGTGAGAGGATTTTTCCTCTGGCCAGGAGGGATTTTAAAGGGGTTTACCCTTCCCTTTGTATTTATGACAGTGTGAGTTGGAGGAATGAGTCTTGTGACAAAGTTCCTCCTCTGCCTTGGTGGGTCCTGCGCTTATTGGCAGTTTTGCTCGCCTCAGAGGTTCCTGGCAGCCCTCATTTGGCCATTTTCGTGGCTCAAATTTGCTGTTCACTCAGTTAGCCTCATCACTGTCCAGCATGGGGGAAAAGGAAGAACAACAATCCCCATAGTCTCTGCTGATCCACCTAGTGGATTGGGGAAACAGGCCGGAGACCTTCTCCTCTGATGGAACCAACCGTCCAGGTCAACTCCTCCGGTATCAAGTAGGGAGTTGGGGGGGGTGAAGGATGGGGGGAACCCGGGCCCGCCCTCTACTCCGGGTTCCAGCCCAGGGCCCTGTGGATTGCAGCTGTCTACAGTGGCTCCTGTAACAGCTGCGTGACAGCTACAACTCCCTGGGCTGCTTTCCCATGGCCTCCTCCCAACACCTTCTTTATTCTCACCACAGGACCTCCCTCCTTATGTCTGGTAATGCTTGTACTTCTCAGTCTTCCAGTAGTATGCCTTCTCACTCTCAGCTTTTTGCTCCCAGCTCCTCGTACACACACCACAAACTGAAGTGAGCTCCTTTTAAAACCCAGGTGCCCTGATTAGCCTGCCTGTCTTAATTGATTCTGGCAGCTTCTTGATTGGCTGCAGGTGTTCTAATCAGCCTGTCTGCCTTAATTGTTTCTAGAAAGTTCCTGATTGTTCTGGAATCTTCCCTGTTACCTTACCCAGGAAAAAGGGACCTACTTAATCTGGGGCTAATATATCTGCCTTCTGTTACTCTCCTGTAGCCATCTGGCCTGACCCTGTCACAGTCTACACTGAGTATTTCGGGAATTTAGGCAGAAAAAGGTTTCCTCGGTTGATGGTAGCGGAATCTGGCTCTTTCTGAAAGGTGGTTCTTCACCATCTTCTCCATACTCTGAAACAAAAATTGAAGATGAGAATCAGGTTGATAACTGACAAGTGTCAACATCAAGTGATTTTTTTTTAAGTTAAGATATGCACTTCCTTCCTTAAGAGCTCTCAGTATTCTGCCCTACTTAAAGGTGGGATTGACAGTCTGCCTCCAAAGGACCCAGTACTTCCCTTTAAGCTTTCATCAGCCAAGAAGACCTAATGTCCAAACAGGGTGTGGAATAGAATTTTCTGATCACATCCAGAACCTCAGTGAACACCACAGTTCTAAACCCAGATAACTTTTGGCGTTCAACTTCTCAATATCCTGTTTTACTGTCATTGATGTGGGCAACTTAGTCTTAATCCAAGTAATTTTCTCTGCAAAATAACCAGAAACTTGCTCTCAGTGAGGGGTAGTCAAAATCAGCCCCTGTGAGAAGGCAAATTTCATTAAACAGTTTCTCTACCATATGGAATGGTGGTGGTTCTCAAGAGGTTGCAGATGCCTCTCACACAACTGTACCTCAAGACCTTAGGAAACGTTTGTCCCCATAAGTCCTCTTTGGCCCAGGATTTCTGCCATTAGCTCTTTGGCTGTCCTGCACCTCACAAAACATTTTTAAACCAAGATTACTTGTGAGGATGAAACTATCAAAGGGGAAACACTCCAATACCATTGATAGTGGCAGATCATCAGAATAAGTTCCTCACTCCTCTAGGAGAATAGTAATACATTTTCAAACTATTGGAGCCTATGATTTTCCATGAGAGGAGTACATTATCCAGCCCTCTAATTCTAATGCAAACACTAGATCCAAAGCTGAATCTGCAGCTACCTGGGACAGCCCTGTAACCCTCATGTTGGCCACAAAATCCTGAACTGAATATGAAGATTCATCTTCTTATGTCAGTGTTGAAATTATTGGGTGTTGTCAGCCTGAGTGACTCCAGAGCCACAGCATTCAGGAAATCCATTGTCTTAAATTGAAGCTGCACTTTTGCCATTTGTTCGTTATAGAATTCACCTCTTCCATGATCCCTGCGTTAAATAAGACAATAATATGCAGTCTTGTCTTCCTTATGTTTAATTAAAAAGATAAAAAGAAAAAACTTGAACAATCACCAAGATATGCCATGCCTAACCATAGTAAATGTGTGATTGTGCTGCTGTGTCCCTTGTCCTTCGTTTTCACATCCCTTCCATATTGTTTCTGAACCTCAGTCGTATTTTAAAAAATCCTGTAAGCTCTTTGGAGTAAGGACTAAATCTTTCTACGTCTTTTGTGAAGAGCCAGCACAGATTTGGGTGGCATAAAATAATAAATTGTAGTAATAGAATCATAGAACTGGAAGGAACTTTGAGAGGTCATCTAGTCCAATCCCCTGCACTCATGGCAGGACTAAGTATTATCCAGACCATCCCTGACAAGTGTTTGTCTAACCTGTTCTTAGAAATCTCCAGAGATGGAGATTCCACAACCTCCCTAGGCAATTTATTCCAGTGCTTAACCACCCTGACAGTTAAGGACTTTTTCCTAAACCACCCTTGCTGCAATTTAAGCTCATTGCTTCTTGTCCTGTCCTCAGAGGTTAAGAACTACATTTTTCCCCCTCCTCCTTCTAACAATCTGTTACGTACTTGAAAACTGTTATCGCGGCCCCTCTGTCTTCTCTTCTCCAGACTAAACAAACTCAATTTTTTCAATTTTCCCTGATAGGTCATGTTTTCTAGACCTTTACTCCTTTTTGTTGCTCTTCTCTGTACTTTTGCCAATTTGTCCACATCTTTCCTGAAATATGGTGCCCAGAACTGGTCACAGTACTCCAGCTGAGGTCTAATCAGCATGGAGTAGAGTGGAAGAATTACTTCTCATGTCTTGCTTACAACACTCCTGCTAATACATCCCAAAATGATGTCTTCCTCTCCCCTGCCCCCCCCCCCCTTTTTTGTTTTTTTTGTTGCAACAGTGTTACTTTGTTGACTCCTATTTGGCTTGTGATCCACTATGACCTCCAGATCCCTTTCCGCAGTACTCCTTCTTAGGCAGTCATTTCCCATTTTGTATATGTGCAACTGATTGTTCCTTCCTAAGTGGAGTACTTTGCATTTGTCCTTATTGAATTTCACCCTATTTACTTCAGACCATTTCTGAATGGTCCAGATCATTTTTAATTTTAATTATACCCTCCAAAGCACTTGCAACCTCTGCCAACTTGGTATTGTCCACAAACTTTACAAGTGTATGCTCTATGCTATTATCTAAATCATTGACGAAGATATTGAAGAGAACTGGACCCAGAACTGATCCTTGTGGCCCCCCCCCCACCCTTGGTATGCCCTTCCTCCTTGACTGTGAATACTATAAACTATAATACTATAAACACCTTTTAAAAATAGGTCTACAGCACAATGACCCTTTATTGGGTTGATAAATTTGAATAAGTGGCTCCTTTTATTTGTTTATTTAAGTTTAATAACTTTAATTTAAATAGTCTGAAATGCCAATGTCATAACAGATGAGAACATTTCCAAGTACTTTACTCCTCCAGTAGGGTCATTTATCAAGGAAAAACTTCACAGCTTGTTCCATGTTTAAATTTTAATATTATATGCTCCTATCACAATAATGTGATTTTTAGTCCCATCATAAAATATTTGAATGTTTCAGAGTAGCAGCCGTGTTAGTCTATATTCGCAAAAAGAAAAGGAGGACTTGTGGCACCTTAGATACTAACCAATTTATTTGAGCATAAGCTTTCGTGAGCTACAAAGCTTATGCTCAAATAAATTGGTTAGTCTCTAAGGTGCCACAAGTACTCCTTTTCTTTTTATTTGAATGTTGTAATCTGGGTTATAAATTGCACATTACTATGTGTATTTTGTATTAATTCATCTTCTGTTTCACAGGATAAGTACTTTTAATTGTAAGCATTACTGCATAGCTCCTACTTTGTTTCCATAGTTCTATAGATAGTATAATTGAACATATAGGCAAACTTAAGTTGCGTTTAAGAAGGCCCTGAGAAGATTACCAAACCGCTTCAGTGAGAAGACTGATTTTACTACCCAGAGGACAGTATGAAAAATGCAGAAATTAGCCTTTTTCAATCTTCTTGGCTGTCCAGGGACAGGGTGCACTGGGCTTCCCAACAGAGCCTTGACACTGGATTCTCACTTGTCCCTTTTTTTCTGTCTTATGGACTACCCTTTATTAATATCTGATTAGGTGTTTGACATATTCACCTCCAGTCAATTTTTAATTCCTTGTTCTTTCTCCATCCCCAGTATCTCCATTATTTCCTTTGTCACCCATCATTAATATTTCCCTCATTTCTCTTCTGTTTTATCCCTATGCATTCCCCTCACTCTCCAGCCCCTCCTTCAGGGCTTGTCTACATAGAGACTTATTGCTTGGCCAGCCAGGGTATAAATCTACATTGTACTAGCCTGCCACGCTAACTGGCCATGTTACAATGCACTACTACTGCTTGAAATAGGCTGTGGAAAGCATAAGCACTCCTGTATCATTCCACTCAACATAGCAAAGCTTTATTTATCCGGTGTTTTAAGAAAAGTGTGCAGTTCTCTCCCTTCCCAGCCACCGCTGTAATAAATTAAAACACTGACTGCAACAATTGTCTTATTCTGCAAAATAATGCAACCCTGGGGGCTCCTTAATGCTACAGTACTACTCTACTGTGGCTAATCATTCTCTGAGTAACTAATGAAGGTTCCAGGACAGCTATTGTAGTTTGAAAAAACATATATTTGTATATGGAATGTTCAGTGGTTACCATTAAATAAATATTTAAGAGTTACATAACAATAGCATCTGTGAGAGCATGTTCCTTTTTTCTTATATGTAGAATAAGGAAATATGAGGAATATACTTGTCTTATCAATTTCTATTCCTTATCCCCTTTGTCTTGGAGAAATGACCAGCAGTTCAGGGGTGACCAGTTAGCATGCTTCTTCTATCTGAGGAACACAGAAAGAAACATAAATTCTGGCAAATCAAGTGTAAAAGTATAATTCGTACTCCTGGGAGTATTCTGCGCCAAAAAATTAAAATTTGCAGAATTTTAAAATATTGTGTGCAGAATTTATTTGTCACAATAACACTACATAATCACGCCAGTTTCAATTATTTTGATAATTTATTTCAAAATACCTGTCAGCAAATATGTCTGTAACTATACAGAAACACAAACAAAAATTCCTCCGGGAGTAGAGTTAAAGAAACCCCTATGACAACCCAGTTCCTGTTTCTCTGCCCCCTTCCCTGCTCCCACCCCCCGAGCCCAGCTGGAGGGCCAGACACCCACAACCCCTCCCCCCGAGACCCCAATCATGGGGCCCTTCTTGCCCAGGCACCCGCCCACTCCTCCCGCAGAGCCCAGGGATCCAGAGGGAGAAACAGCCTGATGCTTGGTCCCAGACTAGCACAGTGTTTCCTGTGCATCACCCTCTCCTTCCTTCAGGGCATGCTGAGAAACTGCAGCTGTCAGGAACCCTCTATCTTCCTCCCCCTCCCCCAAGCAGTGTCTTCTATGTGGAAGTTGGGCTGTGCCGGGTCCAATGGTCCTTAATGGCTGCTAGCAGCACTGCAGCCCATTTCTGTGAGGGAAAGGAAATTCTGCACGCACAGTGGCACAGAATTCCTCCAGGAGTGAATTAGGTAGACCAGAAAGAATTAGAAGAGCAACTAGTAAAAGAAAAAATAATTGCTGTTCATTTTTGTGTAAGTACATGAGAAGCAGAAAACCTGCCAAACAACAGTGCAGCCACTGGATGATCAAGATGCTAAAGGAGCACTCAAAGGAGATGAGGCCATTGCAGAAAATCTAAATGAATTCTTTCCATTGGTCTTCGTTGCAGGGGATTTGAGAGAGATTCCCACACCTGAGCCCTTCTTTTTAGATGATAAAATCTGAGGAATGGTCCCAGATTGAGGTCTCACTAGAGGAGGTTTTGGAACAAAGTGATAAATTAAACAGTAATAAGTCATCAGGACCAGATGGTATTCACCAAAGAGTTCTGAAGGAACTCAAATATGAAATTGCAGAACTACTAACTATGGTATATAACACTTAAATCAGCATCTGTACTACATGACTGGTTGGTAGATAATGTAACACCGATTTTTAAAAGAGGTTCCAGAGGCGATCCTGGCAATTATAGGCCAGTAAGCCTAACTTAATTACTAGGCAAATTGGTTGAAACTATACCAAAGAACACAATTATCAGTCTCATAGATGAATGAAATATGTTGGGGAAGAGCCAACAGAGCTTTTATAAAGGGAAATTATACCTTAAAAATCTATTAGAATTCTTTGACAGTGACAACAATCATGTGGACAAGGGTGATCTAGTGGATATAATGTACTTGAACTTTCAGAAAGCCTTTGACAAGGTCCTGCAGCAAAGGCTCGTAAGCAAAGTAAGCAGTTATGGGATAAGAGGAAAGGTCCTCCCATGGATCAGTTAAAACTGGTTAAAAAATAGGAAACGGGGTTGGAATAAATGGTCAGTTTTCACAGTGGAGAGAAGTAAATGTCAGGGTCCCCTAAGGATCGGTACTGGGACCAGTGCTCTTCAACATATTCATAAATGATCTGGAAAGGGGGGTAAACAGTGAGGTGTCAAAGTTTGCAGACCATGCAAAATTGCTAAAGCTAGTTAAGTCCAAAGCAGAGTGCGAAGAGTTACCAAGGGGATCTCACAATACTTTGTGACTGAGCAAGAGAATGGCAGATTAAATTCAATGTTAAGTGCAAAGTATTGCACATTGGAAAACATAATTCCAGCTATACATACAAAATAATGCGATCTAAATTAGCTGTTACTGTTCAAGAAAGAGATCTTGGTGTCATCGTGGATAGTTCTCTGGAAACATAAGCTCAGTGTGCAGCAGCAGTTAAAAAAGCTAACAGTGTTAGGAAACATTAGGAAAGGGATCGATAAAACAGAAAATATCATAATGCCAGTTTATAAATCCATGGCATGCCCACACTTTGTATACTGCATACAGTTTTGGTCGCCTCATCTCAAAAAATGGTAGGGGTGTATGTGTGTGTGTATGTATTAAAAAAAATTGGAAGAGGTACAGAGAAGAGCAACAAAAGTGATTAGGGGTATGGAAAGCTTCCCTGTGAGGAGAGATTAAAAAGACAGGGACTATTCATCTTGGAAAAGTGATAATAAGGGGGATACGATAGAAGTTTATAAAATCATGAACGGTGTGAAGGAAGTGTTGTTTACCCCTTTACATAACACATGAACCAGGGTTCAAGCAATGAAATTAACAGGCAGCAGGTTTAAAACAAACATTAGGAAGTACTTCTTCACAAAATACACGGTGATCCTGTGGAACTTGTTGCCAGGGGATGTTGTGAAGGCCAAAAGTGTAACTGGGTTCAAAAAAGAATTAGATAAGTTTATGGAGGATAGGTCCATCAGTGGCTAGTAGCCAAGATGGTCAGGGGCACAACTCCATGATCTGGGTTTCCCTAAACCTCTGACTACTCGAAGCTTGGATTGGATGACAGGGTGGGTCACTCGATAAACCACCCTGTTCATCTGAAGCTTCTGGCACTGGCCATTCTCAAAAGACAGGACTCTGGGCTAGGTAGTCCGTTGGTCTGATCCACTGTGGCCATTCTTATGTTCTTATTGTTCATCTTTGTGGCTGTGGAGCTGGCAGGGATATGCTTTTTATCCTTTGCCCAAATCCCCAAGATATCTTCTTGGGAGTGCACTTCATACTTCCCTTTTCAATAGCTGTGGGATTCAAAATGTTCCTATGGATCCTGCTATTATGATGGCCACTTTCTTCATTTGGAGGCCAGGTACACTTGGAATATACTGTTTTACTGGAGAGTTCGGTGCTCTCTGACCCCTTTATAAAATATTAGTTGGAGGGGAGGGGCCAGGATTGCTGGCCACCAAACCATCCAGTGGATGAAAGTAGTGGGATCCTTGGGAGAGGAGTGTGTCTTGGCTTACAATTTCAGTTGATAATGTTTTGGATTCATTGGAAAGATACTCTCAAGTGCTGCAAAAGAACACAAAATATATTTTTCAGCTCATCAAACTTTAATAGCTGAGTTTCTTCTGGCTCTAATATATACATTGAAAGTTATTGTTTGTCACTGGTGGCTTGTGTGAGGGGTTGTAATTGATGCTGGTGAACTTCTGGGTGGATTGAGTGATGTGTATAGTAGCCTCAGTTAATTAAAATATGTTTGTTGTACTAGAATGATGTGTGTCTATTTTGCGAACCTACTCAGTTGAATACACCTCTCATGATAACGAGAGCTATGGGCTTTATTTTATATATATGGTTTTGGGAAAATTTGTCTTAAATCACTTTTCTGTGTGACCGGAGTCTCCCATTTGCAAAGTTTTTTGAGAAAATCACTTGTACATTAGATTCTAACTTTACCATTTAAAGTGTGTGACACTGTATCTACAGGAAAATTCCGCACTTGGCTATAACCTTAGTAGTATCATTTTGTAGTCTCTCTGCCTCCCCTAATGCTGTTTAGCTGTTACATTAGTTTTCTTTAATGTAGGAGATGCTGCTGCTCGACTCTACAGGAGACTATTGAGGGACTCTTTTGTAAGAGTGTTGAAATGTGATGAATGTAATCAGTAGTAACAACTTATTTGTCATAGTTGTTTGGTGGTTACTACTGATGACCAAAATTAAAACAGCAGAATGTATCAGACAGAGCTCTTGAAAGGAGCTGTATTATGTATGTTAACAAAAATAATGTATTGCCAGCAGCAGTGATTTTAATTTATTGAAAAACTTAGTTATGGTAATTATTGTGTTTCTTACTTGATTATCAAGCCATTAAAATTAAATTTCATGACAACCCTCGTTTACGTGTAAATCACTTTGTAATTTATGGTAATAGATGTTATCTCGTTACATGCCTCAAGATATCTAGTTTTGTACAGCATATCATGCATTGCCTTTGAATTTAAATTCTGTGCACAGCATGTCTGGCACTGAAGAATCTCAAACAACATAATCAGTGGAAAGATATTTATCATGGTGATGATCTCAGTAGCTCAGCTCTGTCATCTGTCTTTGTGGTGCACCATAACTGAGTTAGGAAAGTCTTTCATGCATATGAGATAAACAAAGATTCTACAGTCAATAGCTGCAGGTGTCATAAAAGGTGCAGAGGCTAAGAATGGTTTGGTCGATTAAATGACTGGCAATAAGGAGATCCATACACTGTTGCTGACCAAGTGACATCTTCCTATGAAAGAATGTCTTGCCAAGCGTAAAGGATGTGAAAATCTGAATCTACTTAATCTATTAGAGGTTTCAGCTTTATATGAATTGTCTGTTCCTCTCCTAAAGAAGTTGTCATCATACAAAGAAGTACTCTTACTTTCAGAATACAAGGGTCCTTGAGTGAAAGCTGAGATGAAGTTAGAATAAAATTTATAAAATGTTATAAGGTGGCCCCATCTGGAATGCCCTCCAGCAGCAGGCTGCAGCAAGACAGAATGCCTGCCTCAATTTCCCTCCTCCTCCTGCCCATGAAAGGAACATAGTCTCCCATTGTCTAATGTAGAGCCCAGCTCTGGGCATAATTTATTCATGCACGCCAGTGCAATGTTCCTCTCCCCCCTTCCAGCCTTTTAGAAAACCATTTTCCAATTTACACAATAAACATACAGCAGATGTCTCCCAAATCCCTTTCCAGGGATGATATCAGCAAGTCAGCCACCTGAAACTCAATAGCAGGATTGTGTTCTCAGTGGCTTTGACTCCTGTTTCAGGACCCCACTCTCTAGATGTCACTGCCTGAGGGAGGCTGGTCTTCCTGCTGCCCTTCATTTATGTCTTTGCCCTGAGGGCTTCCCCTCTTGCAGGGTTCCATCCTGCAGGTCTCCCAGCCTGTCACTTCTGTCCCTGCTCAGGGGATGCACCCTATCACAACTATCATCTTGCTCCTGGGCTTGGCTTCCCCATACCAACCTAGATCTTCCACTTTTCCTAGGGGCCACTGTCTGAGTCTTCCACTTGTCGGGATCCCCAACTTTGATCTGTTTTCACCAACAGTTTTCCTCCAAGCTCGTCACTGGGCAGCTCAGAGTTACTGCTTGCCTTCCAAACTTAGCTCTCTCCAAGCAACTCCTGCCAGCTCTTCCTGCTGCTTCTCTCTCCTCTGGGTCTCTGGCAGCTCTCAGCTGCCACTTCCTGACTCTCTCACAGTGACTTGCCAGTTCTCTGATGCTCCCAGTTTGCTCCCCAGTATGACCCAAGTGTCCTCTTTTAAGTTCAGTTGGAATGAGCTAATGAATCAGAAGTGCACTGGCCTCTTCCCTCATAAAGGGTCAGTGTTACTGTATGACAGATATATAAGGACTTACCTGGTTTATAAAGAGAGAAGAAAAGACACAATGAGAAAAGGGTGGAGTTCGGTTACAGTACATAGCATTAGAAACACTTGTCTAAATGTGATGCTTCTAGAGGGAAGCAGTTTTCCTGTGCATTTACAAAAAGTCAGCAAGAATGTGCTAAACATTCTTATAGGTGGGGCGGTAGCAACACCTGTAATTAATGCCCAACAATTGCCATGATAAGATATTTTTTCAGTTGCTTTTAATTTTGCCATATTTAACCGTTTGGGCTGAAATTTTCTATGCTCAGTGTCTGTTTTAGGGTGAATTCTTCTGGAAAATTTCAGCCACAATGGTTCAGCTGTTTCAGAGAATGTTGTCATGGGAAAAGGCATTGTTTTTCCATTTAAAAAATTTCTGGCCACCTTTTCTTTGAAAAGCTCTAGCATCCCTATACTTTGGAGAAAGGGTTTGAAATTTAGGAAGGGGGTGCCTCTGTGACAGGTGGCTTTTGTTGTATCCATCAATATCTGCCAAAATTTGGCTTGATTATAATAGTTGAAATATCGCAGATTGCACATGCTCAGTAGAGACTTCTTACAGTTGAACGGCTAAAACCCTTGAAGATTCCATCCATGCAGACCATGCTCCTTCCCCTCACAGCTCCTGTGTGTGATTTAACTGCTCATGCACCATCTCCCCACTGACCAACTGAGCATGCTGCTGCCCAAGGTGCAGCTCCTAGCTGCTGAGAGCCAGTATGATCAGGAAGCCTGTCTTTCCTGTGCTCTGAATGACAATCCCCCCCTGTTGGCACCCAGGCACCGTGGAGGAGGAAGCCATGTGACTTGAATGCACAGAGGACCAGAACATGACTGTGAGAAAGAAATAGGTTGGAGCAAGGAGTTTGGTGAGACTGGGATAGGGGACTGGGAGTTGTTGGGCTAGGATTGGGACTAGAAGTAAGCGGGTAGAGTGCAAACTGCAACTTGTTGGGCAAAGAGACTGGGAGGAGACAGGGACTGCGAGGCAGGTGTAGGGGGAGACTGAGAGCCACTGAGGAAAATGGGTGAAGGAAGAGAAGATAGGGAGGGGATGGGAGGGGGAGTGAGTGCAGAGGCAGGTCTGACACGTAGCTGGTGCAAGGACTCAATATGTAGAGAGATTAGGACAGGATGCTAGGTCAGGAGTGGTGACTGATATTGGATGAGGAACCTGGGGAGTGAGTCTGGAACTATCAGCCAGTGTGCAGGGGAGAACTACATAATGCTGTGAGGGAGGTGAGAGATGAATCAGACCAGGAGCTGAGAGGGGCAGTTGGGATTGGGTGGGCAATGAGACTGGGTCTGGGAGTTGGAGGAGATGTGGAGCAGAGGAATGACCTGGACTCTGACTGGGGAATTGGATCGGGAGACACAGGTCAGCTAGGCAAGGGGACTGGGGCTAGGATGTGAAACCTGAGATGTGGGGACTGGGACTACGTAGTCAGAGAAAATGGGATTATGCTGAGGAGCCAGGGATGGGTAAGAGATGAACAGCTTGGAAGGGATGGGGCAGAATGGTCAGACTATGGGGGAATAAGCAAAAGTGACCACTAGAAACACTTTCCTCCAGAGCCTGGAATGGAACCCATGATCTCTGAATCTCACAATTCATAGAATCATAGAATATCAGGGTTGGAAGGGACCCCAGAAGGTCATCTAGTCCAACCCCCTGCTCGAAGCAGGACCAATTCCCAGTTAAATCATCCCAGCCAGGGCTTTGTCAAGCCTGACCTTAAAAACCTCTAAGGAAGGAGATTCTACCACCTCCCTAGGTAACGCATTCCAGTGTTTCACCACCCTCTTAGTGAAAAAGTTTTTCCTAATATCCAATCTAAACCTCCCCCATTGCAACTTGAGACCATTACTCCTCGTTCTGTCATCTGCTACCATTGAGAACAGTCTAGAGCCATCCTCTTTGGAACCCCCTTTCAGGTAGTTGAAAGCAGCTATCAAATCCCCCCTCATTCTTCTCTTCTGCAGACTAAACAATCCCAGCTCCCTCAGCCTCTCTTCATAAGTCATGTGCTCTAGACCCCTAATCATTTTTGTTGCCCTTCGCTGGACTCTCTCCAATTTATCCACATCCTTCTTGTAGTGTGGGGCCCAATTCTTCTGCTTTCAGCTAATATTTGTGAAACCCAGTGGCAAAGTATATCTCATTTCCCTCCACCTCATCCCAAGTGCTAGTCCATACTGTAACTGAGGCTTGACTGCCAAGATGTTACTTAGTTGGCACTATAATGTAATATAGGCATATTTCCTGTATTTACACTCTCCAGACACACCATAAAGATACCAAAGTGTCAACGGTAGCCTTTTTAAAAAACACAAAAAACAGGTTGTTTGTCAGGATCGGATTCTGAGAGCGAGAGAGAGACAGGAAGTTTGGATGGGGAAGGGGGTAAGTCAGCTAAGGTCAGAGAAGCTGAAGTGGGAGAGAAGGCTCCATGTTTCAGCACACAAGCAATACATTACAATAGATGAACACAGGACAATTCCAGGAGACCCTGACCCCAGCCCAAAGAATGCTCTGCAGAGCAGAGGAAACCGAGACACAGGAATGCATAGATGTTCATTTTTATATACATCTTTGTAGTTCTTGTTCCATTAAAGAAAAAGAGCAATAACATTGCAGAACCCTGTGCAAAGTGTCTGTATGTGTTTTGTGCTACACCTTATCATATGACCCTCAAAGATGTAAAGCAGAAGGCTCACGCCTTTGGGTGGAGTTCTGGGAGAGTGGGTGCAGTTAAGCTATGGGGAGAGTCTGAGGAGTCAATACTGGTTCCAAGGTGTGAGGCATTGGGCTGCATAGTCTAAACTCTCAGGAAAGTGATAGAGAGAGGAATTGCTCCACAAGAGTGTGCTTAGGGATCCCAAGCCAGAAGGGTGTTCAACATATTCATATATGATCTGGAAAAACAGGAGAACAGTGAGGTGGCAAAGTTGTTTACAGATCGTACAACATTACTAAAGATAGGTCCAAAGCAGACTGCGAAGAGTTACAAAGGGGTCTCTCAAAACCGGATGACTGGGCAAGAAAATGGCAGATGAAATTCAATGTCGATAAGTGCATTGGAATACATAATCCCAACTGTACATACAAAAGGATGAGGTCTAAATTAGCTGCTGTTGTTTGTACTGCAGAGTGTTGTTCAAGCTGATAAGTTAATGCTGCTCGTGCTGCTGTTCCTGGAGCTCCAGTGTTAGTTCCCCTTGCAGCGAGTGCAGCTTGCAATTCAGCAGATCTCCATTTTGTCCATAAAGAAAGACCACAGTCTCGGTTCAGTTGCAAAGGGGCTGGGCCAGGTTTATTCTCAACAAAGCCTGGTCCTAGTGCCCCATAGGAAGTACAGGTACACTAACATGTGTATGCCCGTGCAATCAGCACATCAGGATGCTGTCCCCTAAGCTAGCACAAGATGTCCCTCCTATGACTTCTGCTTTTATATATTGATATAAGCAAATTGTATATTACATTCCATATGCTTTTCTTCATTATACTGTACCTTGTACCTGCTAGTTCGAAGAAAACATCCTCATCCCTTATCCTGTCATTCCTTCCTTATTTTACAAGGGGTCTGTGTCCCTATTCCATGTCCTAGGAATGTGTTTATGCAGCTACTTGAGAACTCTGGTTGTTCCTGTACCATCCTATCCGGTCAGGAATGTGGTTACTTAGTGTTAGCTAATACCTAATGTGTTGCTATTCTGCCAACACCAGGCCTACTCTGGTTCACAGCCTTTGGTGCATACCGTTAGTTATGCCTAGGAGCTCCAGAAAGGCCTATACATGTTACCATTCAAAAAGAGATCTTGAGGTCATCTTGGATAGTTCTCTGAAAAAAATCTGCTCAGTGTGCAGTGGAAGTCAAAAAAGCTAACAATTTTAGGAACCATTGGGAAAGGGATATATAATAATAATGAAAATATAAATCCATGGTATGCCCATACCTTGAATACTCCATGCAGTTCTGGTTCCCCCATCTCAAAAAAGATATATTAGAATTGGAAAAAGTACAAAGAATGGCAACAAAAATGATAAGGACTGTGGAACAGATTCCATGTGAGAAGAGATTAAAAGTATGGGAGCAGTCTTGGAAAAGAGATTACTAAGGGAGTATATGATACAGGACTATAAAATCATGAATGGTGCGGAGAAAGTGAACAAGAAACTGTTTACCCATTCACATAACATGTGAACCAGGGTTCATCCAATGAAATTAGTAGGCAGTAGGTTTTAAGCAATCATAAGGAAGGTCGTCTTCACACAATGCACAGTCAACGTGTGGAGCTCATTGTCAGGGAGCATTGTGAAGGCTGAAAGTATAACTGGATTCAAACAAGAATTAGATAAGTTCATGGAGGATTGGTCCATCACTGGCTATTAGCCAAGATGGTCAAGGATGCAGCACCATGCTCTGGGGTGTCCCTAAACCTCTGACTGCTAGAAGCTAGGACTAGAGAACAGGGGATGGATAACTCAAAGGGGATGATCACTCAATAAAGTGCCCTGTTCTGTTCATTCCCTCTGAAGCATCTGGCACTGGACCCTGTCAGAGGACAGGACACTGGACTAAATGGACCATTGATTTGACCCAGCATGGTCATTTTTATGTTCTTATGAGGCATTGATGGGACTCTGTTTAGAATCCGGAGGCTTAAAACACCTAGGATCCAGCAACTTTTCAAAAAATCTTTCAAAACAAGCTTAGAAATTCATTTTCACTATTTATTCTGAGCAATAACGCCACACTGTAGTGAGAGCAAAGAAACAGATGGCCATTCACATACAATTTTCATATGTATCTTACAGAGACTTTTGATTTTTCATTTTTAGTTAAAGGTATAAAAGTCTAAAGTTCCCCTTCACCATAAAGGGCACAAAACAAAAGTAAGTTCTCCATCTTTGGTAGGAGCACTTGTAGTATTACTTTGCCACATCTTTGATTAGAGCTCTTATATCATTTCTTTTCAGGGGCACTGATCATATGTATTGCAGTGTCTGTTCCAATCTGCTTCTAGCTTCATTCAGGAAAGAAGGCAGCACAGGGACTTGAAGTTGCAGAGCTAGCCTTAGCAATTTTAAGTGGGCATGTGAAACATTTTTGCCCTCCCTGTGCCCAAAATGGTATCTATATCTAGTCCCTCCCACTGTGCACATAGACAGCCTAAGATTTTTGTTGCAGAGATGATCATTTGGGTACACCAAAAGTTAAATGACTCTTAAATAACAAGTGTGTGTATGGGAGAGGATCTTTTGAGGATTATTGAGGCAAACTGCTTAAATGTATATGGCTAGCAAGAACATCCAAAGTTACAATTGCAAGAATTTTTTTAAAAAAAGAAAAAATAAGTATAAATATTTTGGAAGGCATATAAAGCTTCATGCTTCAGTGCATAAACAATCCTCTAATTCAGTATTTCTCAACCTTTTTGATACCAGGGACCAGCTTGCTTCCTTCCTAAACTGTGTTGGGGAGATCTCAGGAACTGACACCAGTCCACAGACTGGTCGTTTAGAAATACTGCGCTAATTAATGGGGGTTGGGAAAATACTTTCACTTAGGACAATTTTTCCCATAGATGTCTACTGCAGGGTTTGTTTTGCCTTCTTCAGAAGCACCTGTTGCTGGCCACGGTCAGGAGTAAGATACTGCACTAGATGTTATGACAATTGCTCTGTTCTCCTTATCTTTCCCACACAGATTCTAAGCTCAGAAGACACCACTGTGATCATCTAATCCAATGGTTCTCAAACTGGGGGTCGGGACCCCTCAGGGGGTCGTGAGATTATTACATGGGGGGGGTCGTGAGCTGTCATCCTCCACCCCAAACCCCGCTTCGCCTTCAGCATTTATAATAGTGCTAAATATTGTTAGAAGTGTTTTTAATTTATAAGGGGGGGTCGCACTCAGAGGCTTGCTGTGTGAAAGGGGTCACCAGTACAAAAGTTTGAGAATGACTGATCTAATCCAACCTGTGTAACACAGGGCATAGGACTTTCCTTAACTAATTTCTGTTTGAATTAGAACATGTCTTTTAGAAAATATCTGTTCTTGATGTAAAAATTGCCAGTGATGGAGAATCCACAACAACACTCGGTAAGTTGGGTCAATGGTTGATTAGCCTCATTATTAAAAACGTGTGCCTTATTTCCTGTCTGAATTTGTCTGGTTTTAACTTCCAGCCATTGAATCTTGTTATACCTTTGTCTGATAGACTGAAGATCCCATTATCAAATATTTGTTCCCCATGTAAGTGCTTATACACTGTGATTAAATTACTTTTTAACTTTCTCTTATGCTAAATAGATTGAGCTCTTTGAGTTTGTCACTATATGGCATGTTTTCTAATCCTTCAATCAATCTTGTGGCTCTTCTGTGAACCCTATCCAGTTTATTAACATCTTTCTGAATAGTGGACACCAGAACTGGACACAGTATTCCAGTAGCAATTGCACCAGTACCAAATTCAGAGGTAATATACCCTCCCTACTTCTACTCTATATTCCCCTGTTTATGCATCCAAGATTGGATGCATAAACAGGGGAATATAGCTTTTGGCCACAGCGTCACTTTGGGAGCTTATGTTCAGTTGATTGTCCCCTATGAGCCTCGAATCTTTTTCACAGTCACTGCATCCTGAGAGACTTTTAAGTAATGTCTTGTAAGTATGGTCTATAATTCTTTGTTCCTAGATGTATAGGTTTACATTTGGCCTTATTAAAATGCATATCGTTTTCTTAAGCGCAATTTACCAAGCAACCAAGATTGCACTGTATCATTGACCTGTCCTCTTAATTATTTACTACTCCCCAATCTTTGTGTCATTGTAAATTTTATCAGTAATGATTTTGTTTTCTTTCTGGTCATTAATAAAAATGTTAAATAGTGTAGGGCCAAGAACTGATTGGCATTAATTCTATTATCCTCTATTAATTCTTTATTAATTGACTCCTGCATCAGCTGTTCTATTACTTTGCCCATGATTGATGTCAGGCTGACAAGCCTATAATTAACCAGGTCATCATGTTTACCCTTTTTAAATATTGGCACAAGATTAGCTTTCTTCCAGTCCTCTGGAACTTCCCCAATGTTCCAGGATTTATTGAAAATCAGCAGTAAGGATCCAGTGAGTTCTTTGGTCAGCTCATTTAAAACTCTCAGATGCAAGTTATCTGGAATGGCTGATTTAAAAATGTCTAGCTTCAGTAGCTACTCATTAACATCCACCTAAGGTACTGTTGGCTTGGAAAAGTCTCATCATCATCATGTGATATGACTACATAATGGTTTTCCCCAAATATAGAACAGAGATATTTACTGAATCTGTCTGCCCGTTCTTCATTATTATTGACTATTCTACTATTTCCATCCAGTAATAGACCAGTACCATTATTAGAATCTCTTTGTTCCTGATATAACTTAAAATAATCCTTGTTATTTTCCTTAACTCTGCTGGCTGTAGAGTTCTCCCTCTGTCCTTTTGTTTCCCTTATCAATTTTCTGCAGTTCCTAGGTTCTGATTTATATTCATTACTGTCCCCTTTCTTCCAGTGTTACATGCATATATATTTAAATGATTGCTACCTTTACATCTTATTTAAACCAGGTTGGCTTTTTAACCAGTGTGGCCTTCTTTCTCAGTTGTGGGTTTGTGGCTTTTTTGGCATCTAATTAATTCCCAAGAATCATTCACATTTTTCCAATTAATTTTTCTCCCAAATGATGTAACTCATAATTGTTTTTGGTTTTGTGAAACTGGCCCTTTTAAAGTACCAAGTGTGTATATATAACTTGTTTGGGCTTTAATCTGTCTGTACAAAACGAATGTGATTTTCATACTTGTACCTAAGCCACTACTAATTTTTTTAGTTTTATGACTAGTTCCTGATTATCTGTCCAGATCAGATCTAATATAGAATTCCTCTGTGTTTGATTCAAAACTTTGAGTTAGGAAATTGTCATCTATAATATTTTGAAATTCCAAGGATATTTAAGTACTAGCAGCATGAGACCACTGGCATGTGTTACTCAGATTGAAGTTCCCCATGATCACATAGCTTTTTTTCCTATATATTATGGATAGCTGCTTAAGGAGCCAGGAATCCTGTTCCCTGGTATGATTTGATGGTCTGTAACAGTCACCGATTGTACCCCATCTTGTGCTTTTCTGTTAGGACATTTATCTGTTCTCTGTCAAAACTGGAACTCAGATATTTTTCCTTCAACCCCAGGTTAGTTTACATTGGTTCTGTAAATGATTAGAAACACATTTTTATGTTCAATAAAATCCGAGATTCATCATCACATTTATAGTTGCCCTAAATCATAGAGTACATGATGGCTGCAGGCTGTTCAGGGCTCAAAGATCAATATGACAGAGTATTTACATTTTGACATTATCAGAATCCATAGTTAGTGATGATAAAAAGCTTTCTATGAAAAAGGCCCATACGGTCCCTTCTTCCCTCTCAGAACACTTGGGAAAGATGGTTTACTACTTTTTATTGAGTGCTGTCAGTGATGTTGATGCTGGACAAACATGGAGGAAAACAGGTCCTTGTCCCAAAAAGCTAACAGTCTAAATTGACAAATACAATAAAGTACAAACAAAAATGATACACTGGGCAAAGTTCCAGTCCTTTTAGATGTTTGCTGTTTTATTTCTTTTTCTCTGTTGGATGTTAGGGGTGAGAGAGAGAGAGAGAAAGGGAAGTACAGAGATAAATGAAGCAATTTTTTTCTGTAGTTGGGTCGTACCACAACTGTCATTCCTTGAAAAAAGCCATTGTTGAAACTAAACTGCAGACTCTTTAAATTCACACACATATGTCAGAGTAAGGCATTCTGTGTTCTGAATCGTGGCATTGATAAATTATAAACATAGAGGAGGAAGTCAAGACCCCGTATTACCAGCTCTCCACTGAGGATGTTCTGCTTATTAAGAGGCTTGATATTATTGAGGAAGACAAAGATTCATGATTGTTTGTTTAAAAAAAAGTAGGGAAGGGAGGATGGACAAGGGTAGGTACTAAGAATCTGCTACTGTACTGCAGCTGTGGATCTTTGTTAGTAGAAATAAAAGTGTCTTACAATCTCTCCTTCTTTGCATGAATTACTCCACCTCTGTGCCAGACTCATCCAGTCTTCCCAAAGCCAGACATCTTCTGTTCCCTTCTCCACATCCATCAGCATAATTTAACTTGGTTTAGGTCCCCTCCTATCTGTAGCATTCTCCTATGTGCTGTAAGAATCCCTATCCTCCCCTCCCCCTCTCTGAACTATGGTATCCACTCCGGTCTACTCTTCTATCAATGGCAGTTTCAGCATAGCGCTCCTGACTCCCAGCCTCCCATCTAAGATAAGTATTGAGCCGCCTTCCATAAAAGCTCCCATGCTGTTCTGTCTCCATATTCCTCTTCAGAGGTACACTGCCTCTTCTTCTGTCTTCCTTCCCACTCTTTTCTGCAATCCCAGTTACTGCTTAGGTGGCAATTGCGGAAGCTTCAAACACACAAACTCTTTTCCTAGCTATATTTTTACTAGGTGAAAACCTGGGGTCAAGGACCCTCTTGCACTTTATTACCAGATATTAAAAAAATACCCACTTTTTTAGCACTGTGCCAACTGGTTCTAAAACAAAATATTTTACTATGGAGTCTGATTTTTTTATATATGTCACCTAATTAAATCTGAGACCCTTCAGTAGTGGGGGATTGATTGCTCAGGGGATGAGTAACTGGATATAGAGCCTTTCACTCCCAGGTCATAAGTTCTAATTGTGAAATGAATTTGGTGGTATCAGTCCAATTGCCAATTGACAAATGTCTTTATTAAAAAATAAAAATAAACCCACCACCCCGCAACTGGGCACTGTTGTTGACACTGTCAGCAAGACATCAAAGCTGAATGGGCGTAGGTGTCATTCCAGATCAGGATTGAACGTGGGGAAGCTTGCATTGTTGCTTACTGTGTTGTAATTGTTCTATGGATAAACAGATGCCTTCAACCTCTAGAGCTATCTGTACTAACTGTCTGTAAGCAAGGGGACTGTCTGTAAGCAGCGACTGGCGTGTCTCCCAAGATCTGTGAGAGTGATGGGTCGTCCTTCAGGATAGGTTGTAGATCCTTGATGATGCATTGGAGAGGTTTTAGTTGGGGGCTGAAGGTGATGACTAGTGGCGTTCTGTTGTTTTCTTTGTTGGGCCTGTCCTGTAGTAGGTGACTTCTGGGTACTCTTCTGGCTCTGTCAATCTGTTTCTTCACTTCCGCAGGTGGGTATTGTAAGAATGCTTGATAGAGATCTTGTAGGTGTTTGTCTCTGTCTGAGGGGTTGGAGCAAATGCGGTTGTATCGTAGAGCTTGGCTGTAGACAGTGGATCGTGTGGTGTGGTCTGGATGAAAGCTGGAGGCATGTAGGTAGGCATAGCGGTCAGTAGGTTTCCGGTATAGGGTGGTGTTTATGTGACCATCGTTTCTTAGCAACGTAGTGTCCAGGAAGTGGATCTCTTGTGTGGACTGGTCCAGGCTGAGGTTGATGGTGGGATGGAAATTGTTGAAATCATGGTGGAATTCCTCAAGGGCTTCTTTTCCATGGGTCCAGATGATGAAGATGTCATCAGTGTAGTGCAAATAGAGTAGGGGCCTTATGGGACAAGAGCTGAGGAAGCGTTGTTCTAAGTCAGCTATAAAAATGTTGGCATACTGTGGGGTCATGTGGGTACCCATAGCAGTGCCGCTGATTTGAAGGTATACATTGTCCCCAAATATGAAATAGTTATGGGTGAGGACAAAGTCACAAAGCTCAGCCACCAGGTTTGCTGTGACATTATCGGGGATACTGTTCCTGACGGCTTGTAGTCCATCTTTGTGTGGAATGTTGGTGTAGAGGGCTTCTACATCCATAGTGGCCAGGATGGTGTTTTCAGGAAGATCACTGATGGATTGTAGTTTGCTCAGGAAGTCAGTGGTGTCTCGAATATAGCTGGGAGTGCTGGTAGCGTAGGGCCTGAGGAGGGAGTCTACGTAGCCAGACAATCTTGCTGTCATAGTGCCAATGCCTGAGATGATGGGGCGTCCAGGATTTCCAGGTTTATGGATCTTGGGTAGCAGATAGAATACCCCAGGTCGGGGTTCCAGGGGTGTGTCTGTGTGGATTTGTTCTTGTGCTTTTTGAGGGGAAGTTTCTTGAGCAAATGGTGTAGTTTCTTTTGGTAACCCTCAGTGAAATCAGAGGGTAATGGCTTGTAGAAAGTGGTGTTGGAGAGATTCCTAGCAGCCTCTTGTTCATATTCCGACCTTTTCATGATGACGACAGCACCTCCTTTGTCAGCCTTTTTGATTATGATGTCAGAGTTGTTTTTGAGGCTGTGGATGGCATTGTGTTCTGCACGGCTGAGGTTATGGGGCAAGTGATGCTGCTTTTCCACAATTTCAGCCCGTGCACGTCGGCGGAAGCACTCTATGTAGAAGTCTAGTCTGTTGTTTCAACCTTCAGGAGGAGTCCACCCAGAATCCTTCTTTTTGTAGTGTTGGTAGGAAGGTCTCTGTGGGTTAGTATGTTCAGAGGTGTGTTGGAAATATTCCTTGAGTCGGAGACGTCGAAAATAGGATTCTAGGTCACCACAGAACTGTATCATGTTTGTGGGGGTGGAGGGGCAGAAGGAGACACCCCGAGATAGGACAGATTCTTCTGCTGGGCTAAGAGTATAGTTGGATAGTTGGACAGATCAACAATATTGCTGGGTGGGTTAAGGGAACCACTGTTGTAGCCCCTTGTGGCATGTAGTAGTTTAGATAGTTTAGTGTCCTTTTTCTTTTGTAGAGAAGCAAAGTGTGTGTTGTAAATGGCTTGTCTAGTTTTTGTAAAGTCCAGCCATGAGGAAGTTTGTGTGGAAGGTTGTTTTTTTATGAGAGTGTCAAGGTTCCTTCCCCACTCTGAACGCTAGGGTACAGATGTGGGGACCTGCATGAAAACCTCCTAAGCTTACTTTTACCAGCTTAGGTTAAAACGTCCCCAAGGTACAAACTATTTTACCCTTTGCCCTTGGACTTCCACTGCCACCATCAAACTTTATCTGGGTTCCTGAGAAAACGTAGTTTGGAAACGTCTTTCCCCCAAAAATCCTCCCAACCCTTGCACCCCACTTCCTGGGGAAGGTTTGGTAAAAATCCTCACCAATTTGCATAGGTGACCACAGACCCAAACTCTTGGATCTTAAGAACAATGAAAAAGCATTCAGTTTCCTTACAAGAAGACTTTTAATGGAAGTAAAAAAGAATCACCTCTGTAAAATCAGGATGGTAAATACCTTACAGGGTAATCAGATTCAAAACATAGGGAATCCCTCTAGGCAAAACCTGAAGTTACAAAAAAGACACACAGACAGGAATATTCATTCTATTGAGCACAGCTATTTTCTCAGCCATTTAAAGAAATCATAATCTAACACATCTCTAGCTAGATTACTTACTAAGTTCTAAGACTCCATTCCTGTTCTGTTCCCGGCCAAAGCATCACACAGACAGACCCAGACCCTTTGTTTTTCTCCCTCCTCCCAGCTTTTGAAAGTATCTTGTCTCCTCATTGGTCATTTTGGTCAGGTGTCAGCAAGATTACCTTTAGCTTCTTAACCCTTTACAGGTGAGAGGATTTTTCCTCTGGCCAGGAGGGATTTTAAAGGTGATTACCCTTCCCTTTATATTTATGACAGAGAGTAACCAGTTTTGAGAGCTCATTCTTAATCTTTCCCTGTTTGCTGTAGAGGGTGTTGATCAGGTGGTTCCGCAGTTTCTTTGAGAGCGTGTGGCACAAGCTGTCAGCATAGTCGGTGTGGTATGTAGATTGTAATGGATTTTTTACCTTCAGTCCTTTTGGTATGATGTCCATCTGTTTGCATTTGGAAAGGAAGATGATGTATCTGTATGAGTTTTTTCATGAAATTGATAGATTTCCACTCCATACGGCTAAATTCAGTGCCTTGCATAGTGACAGGTTTCAGAGTAGCAGCCGTGTTAGTCTGTATTCGCAAAAAGAAAAGGAGTACTTGTGGCACCTTAGAGACTAACAAATTTATTTGAGCATCAGCTTTCGTCAGCTACAGCTCACTTCATCGGATGCATTCAGTGGAAAATACAGTGGGGAGATTTATATACATAGAGAACATGAAACAATGGGTGTTACCATACACATTGTAACAAGAGTGATCACTTAAGGTGAGCTATTACCAGCCGGAGAACGGAGGAGGAAAACCTTTTGTAGTGATAATCAAGGTGGGCCATTTCCAGCAGTTGACAAGAACGTCTGAAGGTTCCTTCCCCACTCTGAACACTAGGGTACAGATGTGGGGACCTGCATGAAAAACCCCCTAAGCTTATTTTTCCCAGCTTAGGTTAAAACTTCCCCAAGGTACAAACTATTTTACCTTTTGCCCTTGGACTTTATTGTTGCCACCACCAAGTGTCTAACAAATATATAACAGGGAAAGTGCCCGCTTGGAAACGTCTCCCCCCCCCCCAAATCCTCCCCAAATCCTACACCCCCTTTCCTGGGAAAGGGAGTTGCTAGCCCTTCCTCTCTGCATCTGCTCTGTCAATAGCCCTCACACACAACCCACTGCTTGAATGGTGTGGTAACCCCTGCATAAGTGAATAGCCTTTGGGACACTGTTGTCAAGTTTGATCAATAACTACTTCTTCTCACATCCCTCCACCACAATGAGAGGTTTTTCCAGTGCTGGGCACATGATATGGCCCAGTCTGTAGCCCTGGTGAGATCTTCCACAGTGCCTTCCTGGTGCTGCACATTGACAGATGTTCAATGATTTGTGTTTCACCAAAGTGATGTGCCTGGGTTGTTGGAATAGCCCCATTTCCGCATATAGACTTTTGACCAGCCAAATCCTGTTCAGAGGCAACTTAAAGATCTCAAGGTCGATCAATTCTTTTCTGCACCTGTGTGAAGGCCTTGGGCAATGTCGATGTATATTTTCATGTCCTTGTTGAATATTTCAAGCTGTGGGTACCACATTTCTAGTTGTATGGCTGTCGGTGATTTTTTTTAGTGGTTCCATTGCAGCTAAGAAGCATTTCTGCGATTTTAGGCTGCTAACTGCTGTGGTGTAGCTACCTGGTGAATATCTGGTATCTTTGACATGTCATAATCATTCCAGTTTGCTTATGACTGCCCTCCTAATATCAGGTGAAGTGATTTCAGCAAGCACATAAAGGTTGTTCATGTTTGTTGGTTTTATGGATCCTGTGATATAGCAGCATCGATAATTGAAATCACAGAACAACTAATACAGTTTTCATCTTTTTTCACTGGTAAATGCAATAAAAATGGAGTCTAGACTGACTTCAGCTTTTTATGGAGCTATGAACACTGCTACAAATCAAGTACATTGGAATGGTTCGGTCCTTTGGTCCTCAGGATTATTGTTACTTTAAGTCTCTGTGTAACTGCAGCATCATGGGATGCTAGTCCCCATGTGAGCTCCCATCTTGTCCATTGAGCAGGAGAAGCAGTATTTCCTCAAGCACTGAGAGAAAGCAAGAGGATGTAGAATGCAGGAAGGAATCAACCTCTCATTTCTTGAACCATAATATTCTGATTTTAGCCTGGTGCCCTGTGTCTTTAAGGTCTCCAGACCATTTATTACTGTATCTTTAAAATCAATCCCTTTCTCACAACATGCCATAAGTTGAAGAAGGCCCTGAACTCTGTAGTAACTGAGCTCTAAGATTACCCAGTTAGCCTCATTAAAGCTTCCCTCATGAATTCCTAATCAATCCTTTATGGACATTTGTAAGAAAGAGCAGCAGTTAATGAAACAGTCCCAAGTAATGGACATTTTTATGAGACTCTTCCAATGATGAAATTGTTTTTGGAGGTGGAGGAAAGGTTCTACCAGGTGTTGTGAAAATGAAGTATTTAATCAATGATTGTTCACAAAAGGTGACTTGTGGTAATGAATTCTGCAGATTAATTATGTGGTGTATAAAAAGTGTTTCTTTTTAATTTCTTTAAATGTGATACGTGTTAATTCTATTGTGCTCTGAGTATTGTATTATGAGAGAAGGTATATAAAGTGCCTGATGAACTATCTCTGTACCATACATTATTCTTTATACTTACATCATGTCTTATTTTTCTGCTCGCTACACCAAACCGTCCCAATATGTGTGTATCTTTCTCCAGAGGAAGTGTTTTCTCTTGTCTCTATCAGCTGGGATCTCTCGGGACCCCTTGTTTTTCTCCTATATCTCTTTTGAGATAGAATGCACCATATATGAGACAATAATATTGACTTTATAATGACATAATATTTTCATTATTTTTTTCCATTTTTTATGCATTCTAACATTTTTGTTTGCCTTCTTGACTGTCACTTCACATTGAACAGATGTTTTATTTGAATGTTCCATAATTACACCCAGGTTATTTTCCTGAGTGGTTACAATTAATTAAGAACCTAACAATGTGTATCCAGTTGATCTAGCCCTGGACTGCAAGTCAAAATATAATGGCTTGTAAAATATGTTGCTGCTGGTATAAGATGGGAGACAGAATCTGACACTTAAACTTTTTTTGTTTATAAGGAAAAACATACAGAAAAGGGATATCTGCTTAATAAAGGTATATTTATGTACTCTTTCTAAGTGGTTATAATTACAATTTAGCAATTATCACCTGTAGTTAAAATACTGTTTGAAAGTATGAATCTGGACATCACCAGCACAGATGTGTGTTGTACCTGTGGTATATTGTCTCAGGGCGCTTGATGTGTTTCATTTTAGGGTACTTACAGATTCATTGCTCCTTGGAGCTCACTTTCTTAAGACTGCACAGAAAAGAGACAAGTTAAGTAATCTCATTCCCTTGCTGATGGAATCTCTGTTGTAATTTCTGATTCTTCTTTGTGGCATTCAAGACATTAGATTTACTCAAATTCTCTTCACTGGGTCCTGCAGAACCATTTGCTCTTTTGGTATTACAAAGTCTGGAATTGATGATGATGAAAAAAAGAGCCATAACAGATTGAGAGGATATATGGAAAAATGCAAAGGGCATTATTGTTAGTGCTTTTAAGTAAGTTTTAATTAAAAGAAAAGAGGAGAGACTCAGGGAAAGAATTTCAAAAACAAAAATGAAGTGAAGAAAACGTGGCAAACTCTCTCACCCATGGAGCTGATTTCTCTAGCTCAGGTTCCATAAACAAACAAATTAGAACTAACAAGATATATTCCATTTTTTTGTCATCTTAGACTGTAAATGTTTGAAACAGGGACTCTTTCTAAATGTATCTTTATTAAGCAGATACCCATTTTCTGTATGTTTTTCCTTCTAAACAAAAAAAACCCCCTGATATGCTTTTGAGTTTTTCCATAATGCAAACAAAAAGTAATAAATGGCAAGGCAATGTGAGAGAAAAGAGTGAAATCTTGGGTCAATTGAAGTAAATGAGAGTTTTGCCTTGACTTTAAATCCAAATAATTTTTCACTGGAACATTCAAAGATTTTTCTTCGTAATGTCTATTTTTATGGCAAATATCAATGTTCTCTCTCCACTGTTTCAACTACAAGGCTCTTTTAAAAAAATATTCTTATGGCTTTCCTTTTTTGAAGTATTTGTGAAATTGCATTTTTTAAAATTCTTTTCTTACTTGAAAACAGTCAAACGACTTGTGCTTTAAAAAAAATCATAATCTTTGTTTAAAGAAAATGTTAGCCCCAAAGGTGAATTTTTCAGAAAACTACGATTACCTGAAAACAGGTGTTCAGAATGGAAACACTCACATGACCATAAAACTATAATAAAATGGAAACATTCATGCTATTGCTACAATAAAAGTTATAAATAACAGAAATATGCTAATTTCAGATTAAATTAGTCGGACTATTATACTACTATATAATATGCTGTATAATATGTACGTAACTTTTTTGTAGAAGGTTGAGCAAGTTAGCATTTGAAAATCTACTTCTGTACATAAGCCTTGATAGGATTTACATGACTTCATTTCAACATGCCTATGTCCATTGTTAACAATATTCATAAGGCTCTGTACATTGTTTTATGTGCAGATGGACAGGAGAGGTGCTACTGGCTCCAAAGTAATTTTCTGTTGGACTCATTTTCACTGATTCTGATCTCTGTGAGCAGTTGTCTTCTATTTTCTCAACTTTCCCATATAATTAGAAAGATTCTTTTTTTTATTATTATTATTATATGTAATTGTCACAGAGTGCATCACTCACCGCTGGTCTGGAGCCGCCTCCTGGTAAGTCTGAGAATTATCTTGAGGCCAAAGCCCCCATCTGCAGTCTGCACCCTGTCACTCCTTCTCTGCAGTCCCTCTTGCAGAGTTAGGAACTGCAGTGTCCTCTTTGTGGCTTGTCATCCGTGTCAATGTCTGTGTTCCCACCTTCTGGGGTAGTTTAGCTCCTAGTCCAGCCACTTCCACAGTGGTGATTGCAGTCAATAGTCCTGAAACTTCTCCATTGATGTATTGGGGGGACCCAGGCCTGCCTGCTACTCCGTGTTCCGGCCCAGCGACCCTATGGATCGCAGCCTCCTGCTGCACCTCAGATTCCTCTCCCTGCTGCTATATCCCCAAGGGCCACTTCCCCATGGCCCTAGCACCTTCTTCACGGCCTGCAACTACCCAGTCTCAGTAGCCAGCCAGGAGCACCTCTTGCTCCCCTGGTTCCTGCCAGAAGTAGCTCTGTCCAAGGTGCCTCTAGGTGTCTCAGCCTGCTAGAGAGACAGTCCTACCTCCTTGAGCTCCAGCTTGCTCTGCCCTGAGGCTCTGTTTATATGGGCCTGCTGGGCCCTGATTGACCACTCCTCACAGCTCCTCTCCTATTGGCTGTTTTTTGTGCAGCCTCTCTAGCGTTCTGTTAACCCCTAACCTGCCAGTGTGGGGTGCATGCCCCATCACAGAAACTTTATCAAATATACAATCAAGCTAAAAAGCTATTTAAGCTGGCATTAAGTGATAGGGAAAAGCAACACAATTAAAAGTTAAAACTGAAACTATGAGCTCGTACTCTTTCTTTAGCTCACTTACTTTTAGCATAAAGAATATAATTTTCTTGTGTGCTTTAAATTCTCTGTCTTTGAATATGAAGTGTTCTAGCATTCTTTATTTTTGACTTTATATGAATAGAACTGTTAGACAAATAGGTCTTTGTCTAATTGCTGAAATTGTTCTCTCTAATTCTCCTACCTTGATTTGCCAGGTAAGGATCTTGCTTAAATTATTTTCTAAAATCCAGATTACTTTTGTGTTACACATTAATGCCCCATTACCGTTTTTTAAATAGTACCTATTTTTGTTAAGCAGTAGTTGATGTCTTATTCATGTTCCACTATTTAAGATACTTTCATTAAGTGCAAGAACTTTGAATTGGAGTTTACTAAGATGAAAAACTCTTCAGGTGCAGGCCTGTATTTTTTTTTTTATATGTTGTACAACACTTTGCACAGTAGGGCCTTGATACATGATTTGGAGAGATTAGGCAGTGCCACCAGACCGATGATAATAGTAAAGAAGTGGGAAACAAGGAAAATAAACAGACAGCACAAATATTAGAATTTAAAGCTTCTTTCAATTATGAGAGTATTTTTTAGTATTATTCCGGACCAAAATCTTTGTTTAGTTCTGTTTCTGAGGGCTTGTCTTCACTACGGAGCTAAATCGGCGCTGCTGCAGTCAATGCAGGGGCATCGATTTAGCTGGTCTAGTGAAGACGCACTCAATTGATGGGAGAGCGCGCTCTCATCGATTTCTGTACTCCACCTCAACGAGAGGCGGAAGCAATGTCAGCAGAAGAGCGTCTCCCGTCGTCATAGCATAGTGTGGACCCCGTGGTAAGTATATCTAAGCTACGTTGACTTGAGTTATGCTAGTCACGTAACTCAAACGGTGTAGCTTAGATTGACCGGCAGCAGCAGTGTAGACCTGGCCTGACTTACACAAGTGGAGTATGAAACAACTCCACAATCACCTTCTGATTCCAGAATTTCAGTAATTGTAAAATAACTGCTTGCAGACACACCGCTCTGTCTGATTTGCACCTAAGGTTGTGTGAGCTCTCTGACATTGAAACGGATTTTGCAGAGACTCTGAACTGACAGCTGTGTGAAAGAAATCTCATTTTGGAAAAAAGCTATTGGGTCATTGCTCCCTTGAGAGAGAACCTGTAATTCTTAAATTATTGCAGCAGGTACAGTTTGCCAGGTCATCTGTTTTCTTCCTGAATGACTTATTCTTTTTCCTGCATAACACTGTGTTTTTTGTTTGTTTTTCATTTAGCTACACATTGAAATATATGTCAACACTGCAGAATAAGTGTCAGAACACTATTAATTCAGTTGGTATTCACTGTAATAGAATCATCCTCTTGGTGTTAATATGTCTATTCTTCTCAGTGTAAAATACTAATGCATGTATATCCATACTATCCCCAGCAGAAGGCTGCATCTAATTTTCTAGAAATGGAGAAGTTTGAAACAGTCCACAAGAATTATACAATCTCAGCAAATGATATACCATCTTGGTCCTGAGCTTTGATGAAGCCAGGACATTGCCTACTGGGACCCCTACTTACTGCAGGTTATATTTCCACAGTGAAAATGAGGACAGCTACAGGCCACATTGTAGAATTCCATGGGCAAAATTTGGCCTATGGATGGTACTTTGCAAAGTCTGCACAAACTCAGTTTGATAAAGCACCATGTATGTGATTCCAGTGCCAAGGAATTAATCATGCTGAATTTACAAATCAAGTAATTATGTAAGAAATTATATCCTTATCCTATATCCCATTTGAATTCTAGCATCTGGTAATAGGGGTGAGTCACACGTGCCAACAATGTGTGGAAGAGCATAGCCACCCAGTTACAAGGAACCATATGCACAACCCTGTTGCATCCCCTTTGTATCATAAGCTGCCAATCGTTTTGACTGTGAACGATGTTCTCTGTTAAATTGACTTTGATTTTAGGAAAAGAAAGATGACTGTATTTCATAACTCAGCGGTTCTCAACTGGGGGGTCTGCGACCAAAACACAGAGAGCCGGAGCCCCAGCACTCCCAGCCGTGGGACTGAAACCCAAAACCCCGGTGCCCCCTCACCCCCCACCGCTAAAATCCTGAGCCCTTGTGTCCCTTGTCGCAGGGCTGAAACCCTGAGCCCCAGTGTGCCTGCCCCCCCGGTGCCAGAGCGGTGCAGTGCCGGGGCAGCTCCACACACCCCTTTTTCTTCTCTCCCTGCCCCCAAGGCTCCACCCCCTGGCCAGGTTGGAGGTGTGAAGCCAGAGTAGGGCAGTGCAGGCAGCTGCTGCTCTGGCTGGTGTCATGGAGCAGGCAGCCACGGCATTCCCCTGTGTGCTGCTGGCGCCCAGAATTGCGGCTGCTGCTCAGCTCGGGCAGCCGGTCAGAGCCGCCCAGGCAGGGGGACCCTGCTCTGTGGTCAGCAGAGCCCTTGAGGAGCAGTAATCACAGGGGAACCCTCCTGGCACACAACCCCTAGCTATCCCGTCCCTGCACCCTGAGCTACCCCCCTGCCCTCACACAGCCACTACCTACCCACTCCCTGCACCCTGAGCTACCTCCCTGCCTGCACACAGCCCCTAGCTACCCTCTCCCTATACCCTGAGCACTTTTCAAACTTTATGAGCTGAACCCCCACCACACACAACCCAGACAGGCTGGGTGGCCTGCTGAGGTGAGTTAGGGGGTGGAGGTGGCGCTCCCCTCCTGGATCCTGCTGTGCAGAGCTGGCCCAAGCACCCCAAGCCCCTGCCCCCCAAAATAGAAGTCAAACTATGCCTATGCCCAAGGGCCCGGCCCCGGCCTGGAGCCCCAAGTCCTCCCCCTTCTCCCCTCCCCCCGGGCCCTGGAATTTTTATAGCATGTTGAGGGGGGCCTCAGAAAGAAAAAGGTTGACAACCCCTGTCATAACTCATTTTTCAACACAAGCAAAACTGCTCTATTTGGGTTGACTAGGGTGATCAAATGGAGTCTACTGATATTACATATAATAATGTATACAAGGCCATATGTGCATGTGACAGTTTGCAAACAAGTTCTGCAGTCTGGCCTATAGCCACCAACCTCTTCTCTTTTTTTAAGGAAGATTAGTACTCACTGTGTGCAACTCTTTATCTTGACCTGAGCAAAAGGCAACTTGGATCAAGATGAAACCGTATATGCTGTGAAAGAGAGAGTTTTTGTGGACTGTGTCTTTGTGGTAATGATGAGGGCAGGAACAATGTACTACAGTTTGTGCAAACCAGGTACATCCCTGGGCTCTTAGCAAGTTGCCAAGGCAGCTCTCCATTGGGCGCAGTTTGAGAATACTAAGGTATACTTAACAGTCAATTACTTATGCTTTGCATTTAGGGGCAGCACACTGAGGAGAAGGTACAGTAATACACATCTTCTCATTTTTCAGTGGAGCTGTGAAACATCACACAGTGAATTATTTAGAGTCCTGACAAAGGTTCTCTCATTCCACAGGTACAATACTGAATTCATGCAATTTTGTCATTAGAGAAAAGTGCTCTTGGTGGCAGTGATGGTTCAGATTTGTCTTTTGTAACTGCAAGAATGAAAAAGAAAAATGAGAGGTGTATCAAATTTTTAAAATTTTTGATTCACAATGAAGGTTGGCTTATGTATATTTGGAAAAATATTACAAGTTGGTGGTAAAATATTACATATTAGTAATATATGTTCTGTGTTTATGCTGAAACACTTGTGTATAATAAGAGAAGGGAGTTCATTACTGAAAACTTATAAAAATAATCATCTTAGTTTCATAATAACATTGCTCAAAATGAAAATCCTTATTGACTTTTACCTTTTTGTTCTGGTATTATACATGTCTGCATACATTCCTAAAACACTGCCTCTCTTACCTGCTTCTCTGTTCTCGTGTTTTGAGCTAAATCCTATTTTGCAGGAAGTATGGAAAGTGTGATGTTGTGTGGTAGGTCTGATCTGTATACACTTTAAAGCCTAGTTTAAGCTTTTAGCAATGGAACTACAAAGTTCTGAGGGAAGAAGGTGGTGAGCTAACACAGAATAAAAACAACATGCATTTTAAAGATACTCATATAGCAGCTTATTTTCCAGCTGCTACTTGAAATAGAAGGGCAGGGGAAGAAAACACTGTTTCTTTAAATAGACCGTCAGGTTACCACAGCATCTGGCTTCTTCTGTGACAGATATTGCATTTCTCATTAATAGTACCTTGCAAGTGTCTGCTGTTGCCATAGTAACTATCTCTGAGCCTTACACCTAAAATTTATCCTGACAAAGGTTATTGTGGCAACTGCTACTAATTGGGATTTTGTTCATTTTGTTCTGTGGTTGGCTGGAATCATATAAGTTGTAAATTGTATGAGCTAAAATTCCCATGCTATCCTTTTTGTAATACTTAAGAATTTTTTTATATACTAAAAAGACATTGTCCCTGTCCTGAGGAGCTGAAAGACGTGCCATAATGAGAAGTGTGAGGAACAAAACAGCATCACTAGGATTGTGGTTACTCAGTGAAGGCTAGTGCACAGCACGTTAGAGCAAAACATTGTTTTAAAAATAAATATCTTGATGACTTCAACAGCTAGTTCCTTCTAGGTGTCATGGGAAAAATGAATTTTTGGTAGGGATTGGAGGGACCATTGTTGAACAATTCTAAGGCTGTTGAGTGCCCTCAAATCCCATTGGTGTTAATGAGTGCTGAGGGCATTCACCTTTCAGGATCGGCCCCTAGATAAGTGGGAAGATGGTAGCTTTATATACCAGCTCAGGAAGCACATTACATGAGTAGGGGGCAGCATGAAAGTAAAGCTTTAAGTGAAGTTAAAAATAGAGAGGGGCTAAGTTTATCATCCTTTTCACAGTGGAAGGACTTTATGGTGAAGTGATATATCTTGACTTTAGCAAAGCTTTTGATATGGTCTCCCACAATATTCTTGCCAGCAAGTTAAAAAAGTGTGGCTTGGATGAATGGACTATAAGGTGGATAGGAAGCTGGCTAGATTGTCGGGCTCAACGGGTAGTGATCAATGGCTCCATGTCTAGTTGGCAGCCAGTATCAAGCAGAGTGCCCCAGGGGTCGGTCCTGGGGCCCGTTTTGTTTAACATCTTCATTAATGATCTGGATGATGGGATGGACTGAACCCTCAGCAAGTTCGCAGATGACACTAAGCTGGGGAGAGAGGTAGATATGCTGGAGGGTAGGGATGGGGTCCAGAGTGACCTAGATAAATTGGAGGATTGGGCCAAAAGAAATCTGATGAGGTTCAACAAGGACAAGTGCAGAGTCCTGCACTTAGGAAGGAAGAATCCAATGCACTGCTATAGGCTGGGGACCGAATGGCTAAGCAGCAGTTCTGCAGAAAAGGACCTGGGGATTACAGTGGACGAGAAGCTGGATATGAGTCAGCAGTGTGCCCTTGTTGCCAAGAAGGCTAATGGCATATTGGGCTGCATTAGTAGGAGCATTGCCAGAAGATCGAGGGAAGTGATTATTCCCTTCTATTCAGCACTGGTGAGGCCACATCTGGAGTATTGCATCCAGTTTTGGACCCCCCCACTACAGAAAGGATGTGGACAAATTGGAGAGAGTCCAGCGGAGGGCAACGAAAATGATCAGAGTGCTGGGGCACATGACTTCTGAGGAGAGGCTGAGGGAACTGAGCTTGTTTAGTCTGCAGAAGAGAAAAGTGAGGGGGGATTTGATAGCAGCCTTCAACTACGTGAAGGGGGGTTCCAAAGAGGATGGAGCTCAGCTGTTCTCAATGGTGGCAGATGACAGAACGAGGAGTAATGGTCTCAAGTTGCAGTAGGGGAGGTCTGGGTTGGATATTGGAAAACACTATTGCACTAGGAGGATGGTGAAGCACTGGAATGGGTTACCTAGGGAGGTGGTGGAACCTCCATCCTTAGAGGTTTTTAAGGCCTGGCTTGACAAAGCCCTGGCTGGGATGATTTAGTTGGTCCTGCTTTGAGCTGGGGGTTGGACGAGATGACCTCCTGAGGTCTCTTCCTACCCTAATCCTCTATGATTCTAAGTGTAGTTATGCTATCCAACATTAAGTATACCTAGAAGTTTGGTAAAATGAGACTTAATCTTAAGGAAGGTAACCTCATAAACAAGAGAGCCAAAATAAGAGCAATACAAACTATACCAATAGGGGGAACAGAGGGAAGTGACTTAAATATTCAATTAATATGGATAGTGCTCAGCATTTATTTTACTCTAAATCAATTTATGCAGTTGTTGCATATCTTAGTTAATGACTCAAGTTTGTCGAAATAGGCTTAACTGGAATTATTTAATCTCGGGTTATCAATCAGAGATTAGTATAGCACTATGTTGAATACAAAAAATAATAGATACATTACCATTCTTTGTCAGATTAAGAACTGGATATGTGACTCTCTTGCATCTGGAAGGGATACGCAGTTTTCATCCCCCAACTTAGTTCTCATATTAGTAGCATTATATAGGGTTTCAGACAAAGGAAACCTCATTGCCAAGATCATTCTCCCAGAAACGCATTTTGTGATGTTTTTTCTATACATTCTCAGTTTGTGATTTATATGTGAAGGAATGATTATTTACAGCTGGGAGATTAACAATTCTTCAAGATAGTATCTCTCAGTGAGTCCTTCTTAGCCCACAATCATTCTTCGTGTTGATCCCCAAACAGGAAAATCTGTTATAATAGTCATCCCTTATTAGTTTCCTAAGTAGCCCCAGTCCTATCGAGATGCAGCAGAGGCCCTTCTGGAACTCATGGGGAGTTCCCCCAGATTTGAGGGCCACTTCTCCTTATTATCCAGCATCAAGGAGATTACTATTCCACCTGACCAAACAGAAACTTTAATACTTCTGCATAACATCTCCTCATTGTCTCCTGATGAGGCTGCTGTCTTAGAGTTGTCATCTCCAGTCATTAGTGACAACAGGGCAAGTGTTTCTGAAGAGGGACGAAAAATCAAGGCAAGGTTGGGTTAATTCAGCTCCCAAAGGATGAAAAACTAATTAACTTTATTTATTTGGAAGAAAGGTTTATTCTTCTTCCGGTTTACAATTTAGAATTGTTATATGCAATATTGTAGTTGAGTTGGTCCCAGAAACAAGGTTGGTGAAGTAATATCTTATATTGGATGAACTTCAGTTGGTGAGACAGAGAAGCTCTGTGTAAGCTTGAAACCTTATCTCTCTCACCAACAGAAGTTGATCCAATAAAAGAGATTACCTCACCCACCTTGTCTCTCTAATTTAGAATTGTGACTCACCAGGCGCTGCTTGCCAGCTATGACTTTTCAAACTGGGATGTATTGTCTAAATTTCAGTACAAATTATCAGATGATGTGAAAGAAATTTAAAGCCTTTATAAATGAGAATCAGTTGGTTGCTTCCTCCTCCCTACAGGATGGCAAAAACCATTATGCCTTGTGCTTCATGACTGGAAGCATCATGCATACCAGCACACAACAGAGACTTGCCCTTTTAAGTCCCAAAATTATTTTTAGGCAAAACAGATGAAGCTCTGCACGCTAAAATATTCCAGGTGACCCTGAAATTGTTGGGTATTTTATATCTCTGCTATTAAAAGGAACAGTTTCAGCCTCAGGTCCAGCAGAAGTATCTGTACTACCCAGTGGGATAACCCATCAGCTCAAGAAAGTGTCACAGGTATCAAAAGAAGAGACCAAAATATCGACCTGCTTCACTTCTCCTACCTCAAGATTATTTTCAGCTTCCAAGCAGTCTTTTTGATTCCTTGGTGCAGCGCAGCAAACCATTCCTAGAGATCTCCCTTTGGCAGCATGGTGTCCTACTTCCTTCATGCTTGTACCCACATTACATCAGACCGTTGGGGTCTGAGGACAGTGGAACTGGTATATAGTCTGCAATTCTTCAAGTGCTTCCACATGTCCATCCCACTGTAAGTATGTGTGCGCGCCTCATGCACAGTTGTTGGATACCAGAGAGAAAAAGTTCTCTATCGGGGCAGTGCAAGCGCCGTCTGTCACCACATGCCACTGTGTGTTGGTATAAGAGTTAAGAGTGTGAAGCCACTTCTGACCTCCCTCAGTTCCTGCTTACTGCATGTGATGGTTGTCAGAGCAATCTCAGACTTGTCATAAGTGCTTCCCTTGCTTCTTTATATATCTATATATACGCACTGTTATTGTTAGGAATTAGTGAGTGAAGTTTAAGTTTGTTTTAGTTTGTTTTAATGATAGATTTTAGTCTTAGGTCTTTTTGGACCAGTTTTTCATCTTTCATTACTGGCATTGGTACTGGAACGATGCCATGCCCACCAGGTCTTCAGTTCTGCTGGACTTGCGTTAAGCCTGTGCCAGTCAGTGACCCCACACCTGGCCTGCTTGAAATGTTGGGGAGAATCCCCCCGTAAGTGACAAATGTCACAGTTGTAAGGGATTTAAGCTCCACTCAAAGAAAGAGTGGTGAGGCTCAAAAAAAATCACAACTAATCGTGCGATTAAAAAAATTAATAGTGATTAATCGCACAGTTAAAACAATAAAAGAACATCATTTATTTAAATACTTTTGGATGTTTTCTCCATTTTCAAATATGTCGATTTCAGTTACAACACAGAATACAAAGTGTACAGTGCTCACTTTATATTTATTTTCATTACAAATATTTGCACTGTGAAAAACAAAAGAAATAGTATTTTTTCAATTCACCTAATACAAGTACTGTAGTGCAATCTCTTTATCACGAAAGTTGAACTTACAAATGTATAATTATATACAAAATACTAAATATACTAAAACAAAACAAAACCATGTAAAACTTTAGAGCCTACAAATCCTATCAGTCCTACTTCTTGTTCAGCCAATTGTGCAGACAAACATGTTTTATATTTGCAGAATATAATGCTACCTGTTTCTTGTTTACAATGTCACCTGAAAATGAGAACAGGCATTTGAATGGCACTGTTGTAGCCGGTGTTGCAAGATATTTACATGCCAGAAGCGCTAAAGATTCATATGTCCCTTGATACTTCACTCCAGAGGACATGCATCCATGCTGATGACAGGTTCTGCTTGATAACGATTCAAAGCTGTTTAGACGGACACATGTTCACTTTCATCATCTGAGTCAGATGCCACCAGCAGAAGGTTGATTTTCTTTTTTGGTGGTTTGGGTACTGTAGTTTCTGCATCAGAATGTTGCTCTTTTAAGATTTCTGAAAGCATGCTCCACACCTCGTTCCTCTTAGATTTTGGAAGGCACTTCAGATTCTTAAATCTTGGGTCGAGTGTTATACCTATCTTTAGAAATCTCACATTGGTACCTTCTTTGCATTTTGTCAAATTTGCAGTGAAAGTGTTCTGAAAACAAACAACATGTGCTGGGTCATCACCTGAGACTGCTATAACATGAAATATATGACAGAATGTGGGTAAAACACAGCAGGAGACATACAATTCTCCTCCAAGGAGTTCAGTCACAAATTTAATTAAGGAATTTTTTTAATGAGCATCATCAGCATAGAAGCATGTTCTCTGGAACGACGGCCGAAGCATGAAGAGCATATGAATCTTTAGCACATGTGGCACGTAAATATCTTGCGACACCAGCTACAACAGTGGCATGCGAATGCCTGTTCTCACTTTCAGATAGCATTGTAATTAAGAAGTGGGCAGCATTAGGTCCTGTAAATGTAAACAAACTTTTTTGTCTTAGTGATTGGCTGAACAAGAAGTAGGACTGAGTGGACTTGTAGGCTGCACAGTTTTACAGTGTTTTGTTTTTGAGTGCAGTTATGTAACAAAAAAAAATCTACATTTGTAAGTTTCACTTTCGTGATAAAGAGATTGCACTACAGTATCTGTATGAAGTGACTTGAAATATTACTTTTTATCATTTTCACAGTGCAAATATTTGTAATAAAAATAATGTAAAGTGAGCACTGTACACTTCGTATTCTGTGTTGTAATTGAAATCAATATATTTAAAAATGTAGAAAAACATCTAAAAATATTTAATAAATTTCAATTGGTATTCTATTGTTTAACAGTGTGATTAATTGTGATTAACTTTTTTTAATCGCAGTTGATTTTTTTTTTTTGAGTTAATCCCGTGAGTTAACTGTGATTAATTGACACCCTTAATTTAAAGACAAGTTACCAGAAGACTGTGGGCAGGAATTTGCGGTAACTGTGGATGAGGGCAAGCTAGTTGCCAGAACTGCTCTCCAGGACAATTCAGACGGCTCAAACATGACGGCTTGAACCATGGCATCAGACATTTCTATGAGAAGCTGCTCATGGTTGCAGTCACCTGGGGTTTCCACAGAAGTCCAGCAGACCATACAGGACAACCTCCCTACTGAAGGTCCCTCTTTGTTTTCAGGTATAACAAACAACTGGGGTCCATAGCCTAAAAGATTCTATGGTAACATTAAAATCTCTTGGAATCTGTACTCCAGCAGCAGAGGAAACAATTTGGTTCTCATCTGCCATACAGACATCAGAGTTTTGCTCCCCAGTCTCAAGATCTGATGAGGAGAAAGGGCAGTGGTGATAGGACACATCGTCTGCCACCCTCTTCTTCAATATTAGTGGGCTCATCCAATCCAGATGTCTTGTCCAAACACACATTCTCATACACAGATCGAGGGTAATGGATCAGTTCCTGTAGTTCCATCTCTTTCCCACCTTTTGTTTACAAATCTTATTCCACTTCCTAAGTGCTTGGGCCCGAGTTGCATCAGATTGGTGGGTCTTAAGCACAGTGGAACTGGGATGTGCCCTCCAGTTCATTTCTTCTTCTACTTCCCACTCCCCTTTCCTGTCCTTCCTTGGGGACTACTCTCATGAGATCATCCTTCAGTTCAAGGTCCAGTTGCTTCTTCTGGTAGGGGCCATTGAGGATGTCCTGCTAGGATTCCGGGGGAAGGCTTCTCTTCCCACTAATTACTTATCCTCAAAGCAAGAGGAGGTATGACTAGCCTATTCAGCTTTCCTTCCAAATAAAGTAGGAAGGAACTTGTTAATTCTAACAGACAACTCTTGCAACTGTATTTTATGAAAACAGACAGGGAGGAGTGCGATCGACCCAGCTATCCCACAGGGCAATTTGCCTCTGAGACTATTGTGTAACAATTCAGTTAATCTCCCAGCTGCTTACCTTCCAGGGAAGCACAACACACTGGCAGATCAACTGAGCAGGAACTTCTCTGAAGACCATGAGTGATCTTCATGCCCAGACATTGCCAGATTGATCTTTCAGCTCTGTGTGATCTACGTGGATCTGTTTGCAATAAAGTCCAGCCGAAAATGCCATTGGTTTTGTTTCCAGAGAGGTCCCAGCCCAGGCTTATTTACATATGCTTTTCTGCTACCCTGAAGGACCTTCCTTCTTTGCCTTCCTTCTGATTCCTCTGCTGCCCAGATTCCTGTTCAAAGTTAAACAGACCATGCTCATATCATCCTTCTAGCACTGATGTTGTACTCGCTGCTACTAACCTTATCAGTCAAGCCTTGACTGTCTCTCCCACTGGATCCAGACACGTTTTCTCAGGACCACATCTGTCATAAATATAAAGGGAAGGGTAAACACCTTTAAAAATCCCTCCTGGCCAGAGGAAAAACCCTTTCACCTGTAAAGGGTTAAGAAGCTAAAGGTAACCTCGCTGGCACCTGCCCAAAATGACCAATGAGGAGACAAGATACTTTCAAAAGCTGGGGGGAGGGAGAAACATGGCCTCTCTCTGTGTGTGATGCTTTTGCCGGGGACAGAACAGGAATGGAGTCTTAGAACTTAGTAAATAATCTAGCTAGAGATGCGTTAGATTCTGTTTGTTTAAATGACTGAGAAAATAAGCTGTGCTGAATGGAATGGATATTCCTGTTTTTGTGTCTTTTTGTAACTTAAGGTTTTGCCTAGAGGGATTCTCTATGTTTTGAATCTAATTACCCTGTAAGGTATTTACCATCTTGATATTACAGTGGTGATTCTTTTTACTTTTTCTTCTATTAAAATTCTTCTTTTAAGAAACTGAATGCTTTTTCATTGTTCTTAAGATCCAAGGGTTTGGGTCTGTGGTCACCTATGCAAATTGGTGAGGATTTTTATCAAACCTTCCCCAGGAAAGGGGGTGTAAGATTTGGGAGGACTTTGGGGGGAAAGACGTTTCCAAACGGACTCGTTCCCAGTAACTGGTGTTAGACATTTGGTGGTGGCAGCAAAAGTCCAAGGGCAAAAGGTAAAATAGTTTGTACCTTGGGGAAGTTTTAACCTAAGCTGGTAAAAGTAAGCTTAGGAGGTTTTCATGCAGGTCCCCACATCTGTACCCTAGAGTTCAGAGTGGGGAAGGAACCTTGACAACATCCCAATCTGCAATCCTAGGCCTGATGGCATGAGTGCTGCATGGTTAATGCCTTTGAGAGACCTTGTTCTAAAGATGTTCAGAAAGTGCTTCTGTAACCATGCCTTCTGGGGGTCACAACTGAGAATGTCAAATTCAGGACAAACTGCTGCAAAATAAGGCAGATACACCCCAAGGCTGGTGCCTAATCCTCCGTAGGATATACCAAGCCAGCAACAAACTAAATTTCTGTTTCACCACACTGGCTAACAAGAAGTCATAAAAGCAGTTTCCTTCAGTATTCCAGTCCTTGTATTACTCCCCCCCCCCCCCCCAAAGCACTGGATTTAAAGATGAGTGGTTCTTTACAACTAGTCTCATCAAATACAAGGTTCTTGTGATCCCAGAGGAGTAGCCACACACGCAGGTCAATAAATAACTCAGATCTTACGCAAAAAGCACGCTGATGCCAATCTTTTAGTATCTAAAATCGGAAGATTTATTCATAGAAAGAAAGAAAGAAAGGTGAGAGTTAAAATTGGTTAAAGGAATCAAATACGTACAATAAATGCAAAGTTCTTGGTTAAGGCTTGTTGCAGTGATGGAATAAACTGCTGGTTTAATTCAAGTCTCTGGTTGCTTCCAAATCATTGGAAGGACCTCAGTCCATTGGCTAGAATGCTCCCATTAGTATAATCCATAGTCCAGGGGTTTGGATAGGAAAGAGGCAAAAGGGAGGAGTTTCCAGGGCCCTTTATATCTTCTGCCATGTGGAGGAAATCCCATTGTTCATATTTTGGAAAAGTACAGTAACAAGATTGGGTTTGGAGTCACATGGAAAAGTCACATTTCCATGCATTTTGCCTAGTCATTGCAGGAAATCATTACCTATACCCCAGACAGCAGGTTTGCAGGACAGTCCATTCATTGTATCTGGGCGTGTCTCATGGTCCATTGTTAGTTAAATGTTTCCTGATGAGCCACTTAATTTGAATAGTCCTTGCAAGATGTGCAGGTTAACTACCTTGTGGACGTTACCCCAGGAGCAAACATTTAAAATACAGATATAGAGCCAATACTCATAACTTCAAATACAAAAATGATACATGCATACAGTTAGCATAATTATAACCCGCCAATCATAACCTTGTCATAGACACCTCACTTGACAACCTTTGTACAAGATTTGTTGCAAATATATAATAGTGCTTACAACAATGATCTGTATGGTCATATTTAAATCAGATAACGTTACAGCTTTTGAATAATAGAAAATAAGGACAAGAAGCAATGGGCTTAAATTGCAGCAAGGGCAGTTTAGATTGGACATTAGGAAAATCTTCCTGTCAGGGTGGTTAAGTACTGGAATAAATTGCTTAGGGAGGTTGTGGAATTGGTCATTGGAGATTTTTAAGGGCAGGTTAGACAAACACTTGTCAGGAATGGTCTAGGTAAAACTTCAGTTCCTTGCACTCAAGGCAGGACTGACTAGGAGATCTCTCAATGTCCTTTCCAGTCCTGCGATTCTATGAAAACCCTCAGCTAGGGGCACTTATCTGGCTAAATTGAAGTGCTTCTCCATTTTGTCCCATCAGAAAGGCATATTCCCAGTGCATACACCCCTGAACTTTGAACTGGACTATTTTCTATACTTAAAACACCAAAGTTTAGCAATTAGCTCTATAAAAGTCCATTCTTTGGTGGAGAGTGGATCCCTTTCCTTTAACCCCATCATTACCAGATTCCTGAAGGGGTTGGTCAAATTATATTCACATGTGCAAGATCCTATCCCTCATTGGGATCTGAACTTGGTCCTAGCAAAGTTGATGGGACTGCCATTTGAACCCCTTGCAACTTGCTGTCTGCTCCACCTCTGTATGAGGGTAGCATTTCACCTTAGCCAGAAAGGTGGGTGAGTTGAGAACTCTAGTGTCAGAGCTTCCTTATAAAATTTGCTGTAAGAATAAAATTTAACTCCATCCTCACCCAAAATTTTTCATGAAGGTAGTCTCTAATTTTCATGTTAACTAAGCAGTCTATTTGCTGATGTTCTTCCTGAAACCCCATGCACCTAGAGATGAGGACAGACTTCAGTCGTCGTCTGTGAGCAAAGGGCTTTAGATTTCTATCTGGACTGTACTAACTCTTTTAGATTTTCCACGCAGCTTTTTGTTGCAGTTGAGGACTGAGCTAAGGGCCAATCAGTTCCCACTGAGAGAATCTCATCCTGGATCTCTTCATGCATTTGTTTATGCTACCAATTGAACAAATATAAGAACATAAGAATGGCCATACTGGGTCCCACCAAAGATCCATCTAGCCCAGTATCCTGTCTTCCGACAGTGGCCAATGCCAGGTGCCCCAGAGATAATGAACAGAACAGGTAATCATCAAGTGATCCTTTCCGTGTCGCTCATTCCCAGCTTCTGGCAAACAGAGGCTAGGGACGCCATCCCTGCCCATCCTGGCTAACAGTCATTGATAGACCTATCCTCCATGAATTTATCTAGTTCTTTTTTGATCCCTGTTATAGTCTTGGCCTTCACAACATCCCCTGACAAACAGTTCCACAGGTTGACTATGCATTGTATGAAGAAATACTTCCTATTGTTTGTTTTAAACCTTCTGCCTATTAATTTCATTTTGTGACCCCTGGTTATTGTGTTATGAGAAGGCGTAAATAACACTTTCTTATTTACTTTCTCCACACCAGTCATGATTTTATAGACCTCTATCATATTCCCCCTTAGTCATAGTCTTTTCCAAGATGACTAGTCCCAGTCTTATTCATCTTATGCAGAAGCTGTTCCATACCTCTACTCATTTTTGTTGTGCTTTTCTGAACCTTTTCTAATTCCAGTTGGCTATATATATACACTTATAATTATATATAGTATAACCCTGCTTGCTAGAGTATTGGCACATTCTACTAGAGCTCAGGCAACTTGGTCATCTGTCCACACTTTTGCTTGTTATACCATTTCCCATCAGTCCAGGGATGGTGCCAATTTCAGACAGGTTGTCCTACAATCATTGTTCAGGTAGACTCTGAGCCTACTTCCATGTTTGTCTGGTGGTGAGTCACATACAATGGAAGAGACATGTCGTATTCTGTCATAGTTACAGGTCTGTATCAAATTGTGAACTCTGTTTTATATTGGCCCCCATTTTGTGTACTAACTGCCATTTTGTATTCTCTGTTGAAAAGCCAGCCTGACCTTGAGAAGGCCAGTCCATTCCAGACATGGACCTTCCAGGAAGGGACATGGGACAGCCCAGTTAGGAATATAAATTAGGGAGCCATGACCTTTGAATGAATGAAAAGGCACTCAGTACTCATGCAGATAATATAATGCAATGTCCACTCACCTGAGAAATCTGACTCATGACTGAGTCAACATAACAGGTTTGTGAAAACTTGGAGGTGTTCAGCGGATGATAAATTCTCTAGCCATAGTGTATTCATTCCAAATAATAGATTGCCAGAGAATGTCTCCTCCACACTAAGATAAAAATTCTACACGAACAGCTAGTTTAGGCCCAGATTTTTTTGTTCTTTTATAAAAGGATATATTTTATTTGTTTTTAAATTAAATTAAAACAGTTTCATTTGGAGTTGAATATTTCATCAGAAGAGTTTAGAAACAATGTTTCAGTGTTGGTTCTGGTACAGGAGAATCAGAGAATGAAACTCATTACATACTTCCTATAAACAAAGTGAAATGACGGATACAATGGTTTTTTGCGAACTGAATGAAATGCATGAGGAAACAGAATAATAGTAAAAAGTACATTGAAAAAATTATTTGTTTTAATTAATCTGTTGCTTTTAACAACATAGCTAAGGGAATTTTCTTTAAATATGTGACCATATCCTTTGAAAGAAGTGTTAGATCAACATAATAGTGATGAAACATTCAGTATGTGTAAAGCTAGTGAGCAGTCTGTCATGCAAATAACTCAGAGTTCACTCTGAGATGTGAAGTACTTCTCATTTTAAATAGAATGTTATGTTCAGAAGTTGTCTTAAATATCTGACCTACATGTGTCCTCCTGATTATCCATGGAAGTATAAAAAGGTTTCTGAACTGGGAAAATCCATCTTTACTTGAAACCACTAGCTGTTTATAAGAATCGGAGATATTAAGCTTGCTCTTATGCTGTCCAGCATATTTCTATGTTAGAGTTTAGGTATATTTTGGACATGTTTCTTTGTCTCCCATTGTAAAAGGTGACTTCCATTTCTATATGCTTATCAGCTTAACAATTATTATTTAAAAAGTTTGTAATTTTGCATAGTAGGCTCAGAATATCAGTCAATTTGATGTACAATTGCAAGAGTATGCAGTTTGTGGAGAAATGGAGAGACTTTGGTCAGATTGCGGGGCAAAAAGACTCATTAACGATAGTAGCATTGCTTGCCACTCAAATTCTCTTTTAGCTTTCAAAGGAAACCTTGAGAACAGAAAATTCCGGGTGAGTTTTACTGTGTCTCTGAATAAATCTGTCAGGAATTAATCAGCCAGTGAGGCCTCACTAATCATCACTGGTCTCACTTATTCTAGCTGTCAAGTCAAGTGTCAAATTTAAATTTGACCAGTGGTGGAACTGAGTTTGATTCCCACTACTTTAACACAAATATAGGATGGCACTGCTTGGCTAGAGGTCAATCAGAAGCAGATATATACTATTTTGTACTTTTGCTGTAAGCCTAACTCTCTGAAACATCTCCAAAAAACTTTGCAACTTCCCCCCCGTGTAATAAAAAATACAGTATTGTTTCAGGTTGCTTTAAGAAATTTTGTGTCCGGGGCTGTACACATTACGCAAGATGTACTTCTGGTTAGTAGCATCTGAACCAATCCAGACACTAGCTCTTGCATCTACCGTATTGAGCCTGAGGACTTGTATAGAAACTGCATAAAAATCAAATGGCTTTCTTCACCCTCATCATTAAATTTTATTCCCATTTTTGTAGTCAAGATTTCTACCCCTTACTGATTAGAGAACCGTTCCATGACTGTTGGTTCTCTCACCTGAAGGGCCTTGAATGTTAAGACAAAAAACTTGAATGTGATTTGGTGGAAGAGAGGGAGCTAGTGGAAGGAATCAGGATCACTGGTTCTTGTGATCCTTGATGAAAAGAGGGTCCTTAGGATTTGCCCAAGCATGTGTGAAGTACCCATAAAATGAGAAGGGAGTTCTATTACATTCTAGCAATTTATTGCAAGAGTAATATGGAATATTTAGTTAAATATTTTGTTTAGTCATATCCATATATATGCTATTTTATATTTTTGTGCCATATATCTTCAACCAGATAAAACGAGTTGCCTTAAAGAAAGAGAGAATTCTAAAGACACTTCACCTTTTTAGAAAGATAGAGCATGTACTTGTTGGATTGTGGTTACCTCTCTATAGACTAAATTGCAAATATCTTTTAAAGAAACTATCATTAAGTATAAAAACATGATTAAAAACACTGGTAATGCTAAACTTTCTAAATGTATAATGCATATATTTAATATTCAGTACATTAACTTTCTTCCCAGTGGTAATGAACTCAGTTATTTTATCTGCATGTTTTATCACTTTGCCTTGCTACAACATGCTAAATATTTGCCTTATCAATTCCATTGATGAGAAGCAATTCAGTTTAATTTTCAAATGGTAATTAGTATGCTACCTTTCCATCCAAGGTACAAAATTACTCTTAATATTGGACTGTTGTGAATTCAGTCCGTGCTTCACTTGTTAGCAGCTATAGCTACTACCTTCTTTCTTTCCCCTCCCCACTGCAGCTAATTGTTGGCTCAGCTAGTGTTTGGTTTGAACTTCTTTTCCACTCCATTTCACTAGACATATACCGGCTGTTTGTACCCTCCTTCACTGTAGTCTACCATTTGTACAACATTATCAGCATGTTGTGCTCCATAGCTTAGGTATTGTGAAACCCTGATAAGAGTACATCTGTTCAGATTGTGTAATGGATTGGACAATAGAAATTAAGAAATAGAAAAGACCTGTTTAGTTCATTTTGTCAATTGCCTGTGAGCAGTGCAGGATTGTTCCCTGTGCCATTGCTTTGTCTGGTTTATTTTTTAATGGGTTGTTTTGATATTCCTTTTTACTATGATACAGCTGTATGTGCCCACACTTAAAACATAAGAAAAGTACACTATTCATTGAGTAATGTATGTATTAAATACTAGTACAGTATGATATGTATACTGAATTATTCCAGTGGAATTTTTCTCCCCCACTGTGTTCCTTTTCAGTCTCTCCTATGTAGGCTGTAAACCTCATATATAACATTCTAGTTTTCCTTTGGTTCAAAATTCAGCAAAAAAAGTTTGCTCTTCTTAGGAGTTAAAGTTAAGGCTCTTAATTAAATGTAGTGTGACATTAATAGGAGCTCCAGATGTTCAACATCTTTGAAAATAAGGGCTCTTACCTTTAGGAGTCTAACTATAGAGTTAGGATTTAACTTTAGGTAGGTTTGAATATGTTGGCCTGTGTCTATATGATTGTGTTCATGCTTGGTTTATGTGAATTTTGCTGAATCACAAAGCAGGCATTGGATTCTTCGGTTTCACAATTCAGTGAAACACTGTTGGTATCTGAGCCTCAAAATGTAGCTCTAGTTAAAATGATCGTTTTACAAAATTTGGCCTCAATCCTGCAAAGATCCTGTTTAACTTTATGCACTGTGAATGATCCATTGAATTAAATGGGGATACAGTGCTTAAATATAAGCATGTGTGTAAGCCTGCATAGTCAGGATCTTTAATTGTAGTTAGTTATAGTCAGGTCTAACAGTCTCCTGGTCTTTTAAGTAAATCCTCTATTTCAGGGGTGGCCAACCTGTAGTTCTGGAGCCACATGCGGCTCTTCAGAAGTTAATATGCGGCTCCTTGTATAGGCACCGACTCCGGGGCTGGAACTACAGGCGTCAACTTTCTAATGTGCTGGGGGGTGCTCACTGCTCAACCCCTGGCTCTGCCACAGGCCCTGCCCCCACTGTACCCCTTTCCACCCCTTCCCCTGCAGTGTCCTCGCTCCTCCCCCTCCCCCCCCCCCCCGAGCCTCCTGCGTGCCACGAAACAGCTGAGGGGGATGGAGGGGGAGGCGCTGATCGGTGGGGCTGCCGGTGGGCGGGAGGCGCTGGGAGCGGGGTGAGGGAGCTGATGGGGGGCTGCTGACATATTACTAAGGCTCTTTGGCTATGTGCATTGATAAATTCTGGCTCCTTCTCAGGCTCAGGTTGGCCACCCCTGCTCTATTTACTTGACTATACCAGTGCCCTTGTAACAACATCATGGGAAAGGACTTTCACTATGTTCATAGACTGATCTCACTCTTGTTTCCACTTCCCTTGTGGTCAAAGAGTCGGGCTCTTTATCTCTGAAGGTGCACAACAGTGATTCCAAAGTCAATAATTCCAATGATCTTAAAGAAAATAAAGCATTTGTGCAGAGAATAATGCCAAAGTAAAATGAAAGCTAATAATAAAATTGTACCCAGGCTGAGACTGTGATAAGCATAGCATGTGAGAAAGTACTGTGACGGGGCAAGGCCAGATGGCTACAGAAAAGTAGTGGGAGATAGATATATTAGCTCCAGGCTAAACAAATCCCTGGTACCAGGATAAGTGAAATGGCAGCTGCTCCAGGTCAATTAAGACACCTGGGGCCAATTAAGGACTTTCCAGAAGGCAAGGAGAAGGCTAGGTTGATTGGGACACCTGAAGCCAATCAGGGGCTGGCTGAAACTAGTTAAAAGCCTCCCAGTTAGTCAGGTGGGTGTGCATGTCAGGAGCTGTGGGAGGAAGTTGCACTGTTGGAGAGGCTGAGTAGTACACACCATATCAGGCACAAGGAAGGAGGCCCTGAGGTAAGGGTGAAGTGGAGCTTGAGGAAGTGAGGGCTGCTGTGGGGGAAGTAGCTCAGGGAATTGTACATGTCATGTTTCTAAAAGGTCAGCTACCATAGCTGATACTATTAGGGTCCCTGGGCTGGAGCCCGGAGTAGAGGGTGGGCCTGGGCTCCCTCCCCCCACCTTTGCCCCCTGATTAATCACTGAGACTGGGAGACAACAGAGACTGTGCAAGGAAGGATAACTTCTCCTCACCTCCCTCGCTGGCTTATGATGAAAATGGCTCAGTAGACTGTGACCCTTGTCTCTAGAGAGAGAAGGGTTACGTGGAGGGTCACAGTGAGCCTCTGAGCCTAGCGAAATCCGCCAGGAAACGCGGGACCCACGGAGGCAAGGACAGAGCTTTGTCACAGTACTTAATTACTTAATTTTTTTTAAGCGACACAGTCCCCTTACCATAGTATGAAGTCCTGTGCCTAACATCAGTAAGCTGTTTCTCTTTAAGGGCCAACTCCTGTGAGAAGTGCCTCATTCAAGGCATTGAGAGCCTTCAATTCCCATCTCTTGAATCCCAGAATTTTTCTCCAGTTCTCCAGTGGCCCAATCCTGGAAGGTGCTTAGTGGCTAATGGAACAGGTTTGATCATCCTCAGCACCTCCCAGGAGTTGACTCCAGGATCAGTGTCTTAGTTAGCCCCTTTGTACCTTGACTCCTTTATGGACTGTACGCTTTTCTCGCTGGTGCATTGTGTGCAGATGTATCTTTTAGGATGGATATTAGGAAAAACTTTTTCACTAGGAGGGTGGTGAAACACTGGAATGCGTTACCTAGGGAGGTGGTGGAATCTCCTTTCTTAGAGGTTTTTAAGGTCAGGCTTGACAAAGCCCTGGCTGGGATGATTTACTTGGGGATTGATCCTGCTTTGAGCAGGGGGTTGGACTAGATGACCTCCTGAGGTCCCTTCCAGCCCTGATATTCTATGATATCAGCGGTGTATGCGTCACTGTGTTATTGGTAATACACAACCAAAATTGTATGTCTGAAGTTGGAACCTGTTTAATTTCATCATCCTTTCTGTGTTATGTCACTTTCCTAATCAGCATTTGGGATATATTGGAATATCATAGTTATTTGCTCAGTTCAAAAAGTTATTTTGATCCTCTGTTAGTGGTTGGGAAATCCATTAATAAGACATTAATTCTAGCTGCTGTTAATACAGTTGTAATTTTCAAAAGGCAACCACCTTTCTGGGTGATGTCTGATCACAGAAAGCAAAGGTTAATGGAATATTAATTTGCTTCTCACTCTAGGAGGCATCTTTGTTTCACTTACTGAATTGTCAAAGAGCAGAATATTTCTCTGACATTTTATAGCTAATACAGTTCACATAAGACATCCAGCAAAAGCCTGCCGCGGTACTAGGGATAGAAGTATTTTATGGTTTTAGGTTTGTTTTTCCCCATTCCAATTAAAACAGTTTTGTGTTGAGTTTTAAAAATATATGTGCAATGTTTACAATCCAGATATTGCAGAAATCTGTTACTGCATGAAAATTGAATAGGAAAACTCTGTATCTCTCTCAAACAAATATGGGGACTACTATTTTTCAAATATTAAATTGTATCTTAAAGATCTTTGAGACAGGACCATGTCTTTGCACAATAAAGATGTAATAGAGCCTTGATTATGATTGGGGTCTCTGAGTGCTATTGTAAAATAAATAATAAAAATGAATAAAATGCAAAAGTAAACAGTATAAATGATTAACATAAATTTGATGCTAAAATCGCTTTTAATAATGTAAGATAGCGTTGGTATTAAAATTAACACTTTTGTTTAAAAACATTTAAATACTGATAGATCTTCTTTAAGAGATCACTCTTCCTGATTTGGAAGCTGTTGACTGTATTTCAGATGTTTCAAAGAGATAAATAGACACTATATGACTGATCAATGTTTGTATCAATTTTTAAAATGCATTTTCAAATATTTAATCATTGTAACATTAGAAAATTAGCATCACTTTCCTCACATTGTGACTCACTTGGAATTGGTATGCTGTAATACTGGGGGAAATTTTATTTGAAATCTGTAATTTAGCAAAAGCTGGATCTGAGGGTTAATCAGAAGACCTGATAATTGTGAAGTACTGATAGCTCTCAGTATTCGGGTGGGAATGAGGTTGAGGCTGGAGCAGGGGCTTGGACTTGGGGGTATTCTTGTCTTTGTATTAGAATGAAACTGTTACTTATATGATGTATATTACATTTTAATATTTACTTGTTATTCACATATTGCCTTTGCCTGTTCCCACATGTGGGAGATCCATCCCCAGTGCTAGTGAGCTTTGGCATTCTCAATAAAGTAGTGCTCACTGAACCCATATGAGTGCCCTGTCACAGCACTGAATGTTTGGAACCAAGATTAGAAAATTACCATGCAGTTGGAGTCTTTTCAGTTTCTTTTCAAGGTTAGCTGGAGTCTTAGGTACCTCTGCTCTTTTAAATTGCTAGGAGATCAAGTCTCCATGCTCTCTCCTTCAACACTGTTTGTTTTCCCTTTACACCACCTTTAGCCAGCATTCCTGATGGCTTTTTTTGGCCCTGAGGAATAGGAGTTAGTAGGTGACAGGGACTAGTCTTTTCCTAAAGGTCAGGATGCTATCGGGGCATCTTCATTATTTTTTGGTGACAACATCTCCACCTCATTTATATCACCACAATCTTCTAGAGCCGTCAGGACCCATTACAGAATCACTGGAGTTTGAGACCATTATAGTCTAGAGATATTGCCTCTTTTATGTCTTAGCATCTTTGTTGTTGTGGAGGCTAAGGAAAATGTAAAATTACTTTTCTGATTAATAGAAGGTTACTGGACATAGCCCAGAATAGTCTAGCTAATATCTGCATCAATTCCTATGGTCTTTCAGGACCTGAGGAAATTGAGATGCAGAAATGCAGTCATTTGCTGGTGGTCACACACCACATCAGAAGCAGAACTGGGCATAGAAATCTGGTCTTTTGATTCCCAGTCCAGTGCCCTATCCACTGGACCACACTGTCTGGTTTGTTTTTTGATGTGTTCCACCTTCATGTTGTAACTGAGGTATTCTTGACAGCTGATAGATAAATTCTGATACCTACCCGTTAAAGGCATCTGAGGAAAGAAGTCTAGTAAAAATAATTCTTGAGGAAGGTCACAATAGTAATTTCCTTTATCAACTTGTTGATCACCCTCCTGAACTATGAAATATGTAGACTATGACCAACGTAAGTGTTTTGAAAGCACCTTTTTTCTTATAATTCTTTATGAAAGTTGGAGTGCTAATGTGACATAGTCAATGTGGTATTATGTCTAATCTGTACACTGTTAATGATTTTCCTTGCACACATAGGAGATGTAACATCTAAGCCAGAAGTCCCCAGAGTGTGCCCCTAGGGGGGCATGGAGAGCCATTCGGGGGGTTGTGCAGCTGGGGCTTGGGCCAACTCCCATGGGGAGGCAGGGAGGAAGCACCATCCAGCTCTGCTCCTGGCCCCGGCTGCCGGCCCCACGCCCGGGACCCCAGCTGCTAGCCTTGGCCCCTGGCCAGGGCTCTACTCCATTTCCAGCCCTGCCCCCAGCTGTGGCCTCAGCCTTGGCCCCCTTGCCCCGTCCCCCAGAGCCACAGCCCTACTCCTGGCCCCAGCTCTGGATGGGGAAGAGGGTGTGGACCAGAGATAAAGGGGGGGGTGACCCTAAAAAGTTTGGGGACCACTTATCTAAGCAGTAGACTATCATGTATCTCTTGTGGGGAAATATGGATTTGCAGATCTCTTTGCCAGTAATGCATACATTTTTACTACATTTAAACTAGATTAAATTATTCTGAAAAAATTGGAAAGTATACCACTGAGGAGTTATGGAGAGAATAAAAACATTTCAATCTCTCTTGAGGGTCTATATCAGTGTATTTTATTAGATTTTTTTGGTAAAGCAGAGCTGGAAAAATTGAAAAAAGGAATATTTGATCCTATGAAATCCTTAGTATTTTGATTTCCTGAAATGATTATCTTATAGATAGTCAAATCATTTCCTTGACAGAGGAGATGAAGCCAAGAGCTGTGGAAGTAGTTCAAAATTCATAAATTGTAGTAGTTCTTTTGTGCCATAGCTGTCTTGAGGTACTGTCTTGGTATGTATATGTGTTCTTTAAAAATATTTCTTGTAAGTGAGATGTTTGAATGTATACATTTGGGAGTGTGTGGGAGGAAATAGTATTTCTGGAATGTGTTCATTATGAGCGTAAACTTGCTCTTCTAATTAATCACTATCACAAACTGACAGAAGGGTGTGTGTGTATGTGTATATATATATATATATATATGTGTGAGACAGATAATGTGTGATTCTGTAGTTTCATTTTTACCTGATTCTGCACTTTACTCCAATATAAAACAAGATGCTACCTTTTATTATATGTGAAATAATGTTTGAAAAACCTGTTGGACATAGCAGTCAGAGAAAGGAAAAGATACATTTGTGTTGGGGTAATTGCCCCACTTCTGTGGAGGGTAGATACACTGGGGAAGGGATAAAAGGCAAATACAATCTGAGGATGTATCAAACGAACTATTTCCAGTACAGAAAGAAAAGTGTTAATACCACTGTGAAAGGCTTCACTGATAAGATCATATCTATAATAGTGTGTACTGTTTTGGTCATCCATGTTCAAGAAAGATTAATTCAAACAGGAACAGGTGCAGAGATCAGCTACTAGAATGATCAGGAGAATGGAGAACCTATCCTACAAGAGGTGACTAAAAGAGGCTGGCTTGTTTAGCCTCGCAAAATGAAGGTTGAGAGAGAATATGGCTTTTGGGTATAAATCACCTGATAAATCTTTAGCTTAAAAGGCTCTTCTCCTTCCCTGGGAAAATATTGGCACAAGAATGAATAGGTATAAACTGGTCATGAATAAATTTAGACAGGATATTAGAAGAAGATTTCTGATCATCAGAACAGGTTCTGGTACAGCTTTTGAGTACGTGTAGTGGGGGCAAACAACCTAACGATTTTTAATATGGAGCATGGTATAGTTATAAACAAGATTATATGACAAGGGTGCCTGTAATAGTAGGGGACTGAACTTGGTGACCCAGGAGGTCCTTTCTAGTCCTATGTTTAAACCTCTTCCTAATCAGGAATGAAAAAGTGGGTTTTCAATTAAACAAAGATTTTCACACAGTTTATATTTTCATTTAAAATTTCTGATTTTTCATTGGAAAATATGAAAATCAAAATATTTTTGTAACCAAACATGTTTTGTTTTTTTTAAAAAAAGGTTGAAAAGTCAAAATTTTCTGGTTCCCCCCCCCCCCAATCCATTTTCTGACCAGCTGTTGCAGATAGCTCACCCCAGATAAGTATTGGTGGCATATTTAGCATTGAAGTAGATTCTCAGTAGATTCTCTCAAGACCTATTCGTGCACTCTTGCATGGATGGGTATGTGGAAAGCCTACAGATTAGTCTTGCAGATTGCATCTGGGCTGCTGGTTGTATCTGTTTTAGTTCCCGGGTCTACTAACAAGATGTGTAGTAGAGTAGTGTAAAAGCAAACAACTACACTTTTGAGGTTATAAATACCAAATTATATCCATTTCAATTTCTCACTTACTTCAAGAACTGTCACAATACAATAATTAAGAGTACAGCTTTGCTGAATCCTCTAGAAACAACAAACTATCAGTATGTAGGAGAGCTCATTGTTTGAAATTCACCTTTTTTCCCCCAACTCTGGTTTGGTTGTTGAAAATGGAACTATTCATATTCAAATAGAGGATATAATAGTTTTTTCACTAATATGATAAGGAAGTCTAAATATTCAACTAAAAATCCAAAAGGTTATTCTTACAGAACAGTGCATATTATGATAGTACTATTACTTGTTCTGTTTTCAAATTTAAAAAATAAAATGTAGAATTGTACTTTTTTACATATATTTCTTTGTCATCTTTTTGATGTTTTTTTCTGCTTGGCTTATTCTTAAGAATACAGTTTGCTAGTTTTCCTGTCACACCAGATATCAGTCTATTAAAACCAAAATTACCATCAATGTGGAAAACATACAGCTCCCACTACTAAAGAAAAAACAACTGTATAAAATAAGAGAAAATCTTAATATTATTTCACCTATTTCTTGTATTATTTCAGAAACAACATTAAAAGAACATTAGGGTTTCCACAGAAAATGAGGGACATAACAAACACAGTCAAGGTTCCTCTAACACATGAGACTAGAATCTTAAATCACGTTTGTAACATGAAGAGGACCCAAAACTGATGGCACAAACTGAAGATTGTTCTTTGAATAGTGCCCCACGGATGCTCCACTGTAGATGTGTCTGCGTCCATCTCACTCGCACATGTGCTTCTCTTCGCTTGCCATGAGGCTAGCCAGCGTGGGCGGGCATTCCCTCCTCAGTTCCTTCTCAACCACCTGGGCTAGAGATGGAGCTAAGAGATGTCCATTCATGGATCATGAACTCCCTTTAGTTTTGTTAATTTTAGCTTTCTTTGAAGCCTTTTTTCTTTTGTTACTTTGTTTTTTGTTGGCTGTGCCAGAAAAAGAAAAAAGAAGAAAGGGTTTGCCACTGGATCCCACTGGACAAGGGTATGCCTGGCTCTCAAGGCTTCAAAAAGTGCATTAGATGCAAGGAATCTATCCCAATGACAGACAGACATTTGCAGTGCGTTTGCTGCCTGGGAGAGAAGCACAATCCACAGAAGTGTGGTTGGTGCCAGCAGCTAAAACCCAGGTCCAGAAAGGACAGAGTTAAGGCTCAAATTCTTGCTCATGGAGTCGGCCCTTCAGCCCCTGGAGTCCTGGCTTGAACTCTCTCTGCGACCTTCTACTTCGAAGGCAGGTGATCTTAAGAAGATGAGCCACTCATTCAAGACCAGTAAGAAAAGCTCTGTGAGACCCTGTAGCGAGTCCTGATTGAGCTGGAAATTCTCTGGCTCCATCGGTACCGACTGCACCGATGCCACCTAAAGCTGGTACCGAGGGCACGTGCATTTATTGAGCCAACAGAGCAAGTCAGTCTGCCCAAAGACCTGATGGGCACAGGCAAAGAAGTACTGGTACCGTGTGGGCATGAAAGACATGGAAGATCCATTCCAGGGAAGGCTACTTCGGCACAGACATCAGCACCGGCACTGACCCCAGTGCATGTGGCACCAATGGACCATACAACCAAATCCTCATCTTTGATTCCATGGGTACAAGCCTTTCAGCACCGACAACTGCCCCAGTACCAACGCCATCTGCACCACTGGATTTTCAGTGCGCGACAGATCTCTGTGTCTTGACACACCGGACTCGCCCCTATTCAGTACCTGGGCCCCAGTACTGAGTTGTCTCAGTGCACTGGACTTGCTTACATCTCCCTGCCATTCACTGCCTTTCTCATCATCTGAGTCAGAAAGTGAGCGAGAGGACTTGGGTTCCCACCACTCTTCTTACCCACTGTATGGGACCCAATTTTACCATGGGCACCACGCATATCGTCTATCCAACCCTCAACTTCCATGGTTTGGCCAGCTGTGGTACTAACCGCTAGCCCCTACCCTCAAAGGCCTTATTGGGGCCCTTGGCAGGCCCAGAGGCAACAAGCCTCCAAAGTCCCTAATGTGACATACCAACAGACAAGGAGACACCTTCCTTCAGCTGTGGCTTCAAAAGCTTCAGAACTCCCTGAGCAACTGGGGGAGGAAGTTGAGGCAGAGGAGGAAGACACTCCTCAAGTTCATTTCTCGCTGTCCTCACCAGACGAGGTGGTGATGCCCCCTCCGCTATCCATGGCTGTTGACTTTAAATCATTTCAGGACCTAGCTCAGAGGGTGGCAGAAGCCCTGCAAATACAGTTGCAATAAGTGGCTGAGCTTCACCACAAATTGATGGACATTTTACACTCTTCCACCTATGCTATAGATGCCATCCTGGTTAATAAGGCACTCCTAGACCCCACCAAAGTTATATGGCAGACCCCCTTTTCCATCCCGCCAACATGCAGGCGGGCGGACAAAAAGTATTATGTGCTGGTGAAGGGCACGGAATTGCCATTTTCCCATCCATCTCCCAATGCCACCATTGTGGAATTCTAGGGGCTTTCAGCACCAGTTTAAATCCACGCAGAATAACCATGGTGGGAACCATCTAGATTTGTTTCGCAGGAAGGCGTTTTCATCAGCCACCCTCCAATTATGGGTAGCAAATTACCAGGCCTTGCTGGCAAAATATGACTACCAGAATTATATAAAACTGGGTTACTTTATTGAACAGCTTCCAGACTCTCATGAAGACCAATTTAAGGCCATAATCAACGAGGGCCAGCTAGTGGCTAAAATGTCCCTCCAATCCACATTAGACGTGGCCGACATGGCGGCATGCTCAATTTCCATGGTCATGTTATGAGTTGCATGTTGTGGCTGCATTTGTCTGGCTTCCCTAAAGAAGTCCAAACAACGGTGGGAAGACCTCCCTTTTTTAGGTGATGAAGCTATTTGCAGAAAAGACCAACGCATCTCTTCACACGTTGAAGAATTCACAGGCAATTCTCTGGTCCTTGGGGATATACACACTGGCCTACAAGAGAAAATACAACCCTCAGGTACCATTTCAGGCCCAATCATCACAATACCTGTCTCAGTACGTGTCAAGGTTCCTCCCCCACTCTGAACTCTAGGGTACAGATGTGGGGACCTGCATGAAAAACCTCCTAAGCTTATCTTTACCAGCTTAGGTCAAAACTTCCCCAAGGTACAAAATATTCCACCCTTTTGTCCTTGGATTGGCCGCTACCACCACCAAACAAATACTGGTTACTGGGGAAGAGCTGTTTGGACACGTCTTTTCCCCCAAAATACTTCCCAAAACCTTGCACCCCACTTCCTGGACAAGGTTTGGTAAAAAGCCTCACCAATTTGCCTAGGTGACTACAGACCCAGACCCTTGGATCTTAAGAACAATGAACAATCCTCCCAACACTTGCACCCCCCCCTTTCCAGGGAAATGTTGGATAAAAAGCCTCACCAATTTGCATAGGTGACCACAGACCCAAACCCTTGGATCTGAGAACAATGAAAAAGCATTCAGTTTTCTTACAAAAAGACTTTTAATAAAAATAGAAGTAATTAGAAATAAAGAAATCCCCCCCCCCCGTAAAATCAGGATGGTAGATACCTTACAGGGTAATTAGATTCAAAACATAGAGAACCCCTCTAGGCAAAAACCTCAAGTTACAAAAAGATACACAAACAGAAATAGTTATTCTATTCAGCACAATTCTTTTCTCAGCCATTTAAAGAAATCATAATCTAACACGTACCTAGCTAGATTACTTACTAAAAGTTCTAAGGCTTCATTCCTGGTCTATCTCCGGCAAAGACAAAATATAGACAGACACACAAAACCCCTTTGTTTCTCTCCCTCCTCCCAGCTTTTGAAAGTATCTTGTCTCCTCATTGGTCATTTTGGTCAGGTGCCAGCGAGGTTACCTTTAGCTTCTTAACCCTTTACAGGTGAGAGGAGATTTCCTCTGGCCAGGAGGGATTTTAAAGGGGTTTACCCTTCCCTTTATATTTATGACAGTACACGTCTCAAAGAGTTTACAAGGAGCAGAGGAAGAAACTGAGGTTCTTCAGGTGGAAGCAGTTGGGATCCCAACCGATTTATCCCAGCCTTCCACCTCGAAGCGGCAGTTTTGATGGGCTGGTCGAGGCACCTGTAGAACACTCTCCTTGCCACCTTATGGTAGAAAATTTTGCCCATTTTTTCGGAGACTGCCTTTCCCCATTCCACAGCACCTGGCAACAGATGACCTCTGTCAAGTGGGTGCCGGAGATCATCCAGAATGGATATGCCATTCATTTTTCCTCTCTCCCTCTTCCCAAACACCCTTCCCCATCCCTCTTCAGTGACCCTTCTGATGAGAGTCTACTACTTCAAGAGGTGAACCATCTTGTCAGCATACGAGCTATAGAACCGGTGCCTGTACGTCTCAGAGGCAAAGGCTTCTACTTTTGCTACTTTCTGATACCAAAGAAAAAGGGAGGTTGGAGACCCATACTGGATCTCAGAGAGCTCAACAGATATGTCAAAGCTCAGAAATTCAAGATGGTCACCCTATGAATGATTATTCCGGCATTAGAGGAAGGAGCTTGGTTTTTGGCCCTTGACCTTCAAGACACATACTTCCATATTTCCATCATACTGAGTCACAGGCGTTACCTCAGATTCCCGCTGGACTAGGACCACTACCAGTACAGAGTACTGTCTTTCAGCCTCTCATTGGCCCCTAGGGTATTCTCCAAGCTCCTCTCAGTAGTAGCAACCCACTTACACTCTCAAGACATCATGATTTATCCTTACCTGGATGATTGCCTTCTCAGGACACAGTCCTTCGCAGAGGCCTGAATCACTCAGTCCACACGGAACCTGTTTCTGAATCTGGGCCTACAGATCAAAGAACAGAAATCAACCTTAACACTGATCCAGGGCTATTATTCATAGGAGATGACCTCAACTCCATTCAGGTGAAGGCGCTCTTCCCACATCAGATTTCTCAGTCTCTCCTCATTGATAGTACATTCCAGCCCACAAATTTCAGGCAGACACTGCCTCCAGCTTCTGGGGAACATGGCCGTGGGCACATCGGTTATTGCTCACGCTAGATTATGCATGAGAAGCCTCCAGGCATGGTTCAGTTCAATGTACAGGCCTAACAGAGACAACATGAACAAACTTATAATTTATATGCCCACCAGGGTCAAAGAATTCTTGGACCGATGGAAGGACCCGGTAAATGTCTTTATGGGAATCACATGTGCTCAGTCTTCTCCATCTCTGCTCCTGACCACTGATGCATCAATTGTCTCACAATATGAGGCAAGTGGTCTCCAGGAAGAGACATGTCTCCACATCAATCTGCTGGAACTCAGAGCAGTCAGAAACACATTTTCTCACTTCCTCCCATGGATCAAGGACATGAACACAAGGGTCATTGAGACATGCCAAACCCGCAAAAAAAAAAAAAAATGCAGAAATTGGGCTTGTTTTTGGCTTTATTGGCTTGAGTTGTTTGTTGGCTAGGTTTTGGCTTGTAGCTTGTTGCTTCTTTTTTTTTGATTAGCTCCAGTCAAGCAGGGGCAAGGGACGAGCAAGTGCAAGGAGGGGAGAGAGTCAGGGGTGCACAGCGGGCCCACCACAGTCTCAGACTGCATGCCGGGGGGATCTAGTCACATAGAGTGTTGAGGTCCTTAGGGATTGGCTTGTTTTGGCCTTGTTTAGAAATGGGATTAGCTTGATTTTTGGCTTATTGTGAAAGTCGGGGTGCTTATTTACCGTGTGAAAGTTGGCAACTGTGGTCCTGACAGCCAAGATGGTCTGCATGTATTACATAAACTGTCAGGGAGGTGCCAAGTCTCATTCCCTGTGTGTGGAGGCACTAAAACCTATGGAACTGGTGCATCTCCCACAATTTTCTGATATCAGTGGCCTACCTACTGGGAATACAGAACATGACGGCCGACAGTCTCCGCCGCAAATTTCCACACGACCACGAATGTGAGATACTTGGTGATACAACACGATATATTCCAACAATGGGGGACACCAGTAATAGACCTGTTTGCTACCTACCAGAATGAGAAACGCCCACACTACTGCTCCAGGATGGGGATCGGACAACACTCCATGGGAGATGCTGTCCTCCTTCCTTGGAAGAAGGGCCTTCTTTATGCTGTTCCCCTATTCCCTCTATTACCGAAGGTCCTGTTGAAAATAAGAGAAACCAAACATCATATTGATTGCTCCCCCCTGGCCCAGGCACACGTGATACCCTTTCCTGTCACAGCTGGCGTTGTGTCCACCAATGATTCTCCCGATCACTCCTTACCTCCTATTGCAGAATGAGAGATGCACTCTCCATCCCAATTTGTGGATTTTGCCACTCAAAGCATGGCTTCTTCATTGTTCCAGCACAGAGACATCTTGCTCTGAGGAGGTACAGGAGGTGCTATTACAGAGTAGAAAGGAACTAATCGTCGTACCTACCTTCATAAATGAATGAGGTTCCAGATCTGGTGCCAACCCACTGGTGTCACCCCTACTTCAGCTACCCGACCAGTTGTCCTAGACCACCTGTTGATTAAAGAAATCAGGACTTTATTAGTTCACTGAAGGTTCATCTGGTAGCAGTTGCAACCTTCCACCAGCAAGTAGAAAGATACTCAGTCTTCTCCCAACTGACTACCAAGTGTTTTTTCAAGGTCATAACAAACCTCTTCCCACAACCCAGGCTTCCCACCCCCCAAAGGGATCTCAACGTAGTGTTAAAAGGACTAACTAGACCACCATTTGAACCCATGCCACTTGTTTACTATCTCACCTTTCCATAAAGATGACATTCCTCATTGTCATCACTTCTGCCAGAAGGATTGGGGAGATAGCAGCTTTGAGGCTCACCCCCCTTTCATGTGTTCTTCCCTGACAACGTCACACTTAAACCACATCCAAAGTTTACTCCCAAGGTGACTTCTGCATTTCACATGAACCAGCTTCCAGCCTTTTATCCCAAACTGCATTGGGATAACTGAGAAACCATCCTCCATACGCTCGACGTGAGAAGAGCCTTGGCCTCCTATTTGGACAGGATAAGGTCTTTAAGGAAATCTCCAAGATTTTCCCCTCCGTTGCAGATAAGTCGAAAGGTACAGTGATCTCAGCTCAGAGACTCTCCAAATGGGTCTCCGTGTGTATTAAATTCTGTTACCAATTGCGTAATACAGCACCCCCATCTTTAGTATGCACACATTTTACGAGGTCGGTCTCCTCATCTGTCGCCTTCTCCAAGGGTATCCCTATATAAGAAATCTGCAAAGCAGTTACCTGGACATCTGTGCATACCTTTTCAGAGCGTTATGCCATCCTGGGGGATTTGGCAGCAAATGCCAAATTCAGTGCCACAATACTATCAGCCATATTGGACTTGACTCCGAAGTTCCAGGCCCCAGTGGTGGGTACTGCTTGGTAATCACCTACAATGGAGTACCAATAGGGACACTAGTTGAAGAAGTAGGAGTTACTCACCTTGTGCAGTAACAATGGTTCTTCGAGATGTGTGTCTCTGAGTGCTCCATGACCCACCCTACTCCTCTCTACTTCAGAGTTCTAGTAGCTTACTCCATAATAGAGAAGGAACTGAGGAGGGAATGCTCGTGCAAGCTCGCTAGCCTTGTGATGGGTGAGAAGCAGTGCATGTGCAGGTGGGACGGACTGCTACCAAAGTTCTCTGATCAACAGTGCAGGGGCGCCGACACATCTACAATAGAGGACCCATAGGGGACACATCTCAAAGAACCATAGTTACCGCACACGGTGAGTAACTTCTTCCCCCAGCTTACTGGAATTCTGAGCTAGCATAGAGCTGCCATAGTGGCAAGGGGGAAATGTTGGAGGTGGGGCTGGAGTGCAATATAATTTTGGCTAGTAGAGCGGCTTACTGAGGGCCATTATCCTCTGGTGAAAGTTAGAGCAACTGACGCTGCACTAACCTGTGTCAGGTTGGTTTGACTCCATGGCAGCTACCAGGTTCTGAGGGGCAGAAAGATACTATAAAGCTGTCTATGCTGCTCTTTAATCTTAAATTCACCAAACTGGCACACCTGGGGGTCCAGCCCATGTAGTGTACACATCTGGAATGTAAGAGGTATTAGTTTTTTTTCTGTGTGAATCTAATCTTTTTTGGCTTCCTTGAGGTCGAGGTTGATAGTAGAAACTTTGATTTACAATGTGAACATCATTAAAATGCTAAAAAGAAAAAACAAAGAACCTAGTGTGTACTTTCTCATGCCAAGGGCTGATAAAAACCCTTTCACAAACCTGGATTGTTTGGCTGTAAGAAGCATGCTTTCTCCTTTATTTAATGTCAGAATGAAGGTTTGATGGGAAAGCACTTACAAACTTCACGTGTAAAGACCAGATAATTACAAATGGCAAGGGACTCTCTAATGAGAGATCACAAGTTACACATGCCTTTGTCACCTTCAGGTAGCTTAACACGCACTACTTATCACTGCTCTTCTTAGTGATGAATACTTCTGCCCTTGATGAGGACAAGGTGGTCATGTTAGACATTTACTCTTACATTTTGCTTGCTTTGGGTACAATTCATGGTGTTGGTAATGATCTTTAAACCCTTAAATAGTCTTGAATCTGGGATTTGAGATACCCCAATCTCACCTCATAGCTTCCACAACTGAAGGCCCCTATCATTGAGCTTTGTTTGTCAGAGCCTGAGTCTAATCTTCCAAATGTGATGCAAGAGGCATTTACTTTATTTAGTATTTGATTATATTTATTTTATCTTGTTTTGTTCATTATCATTTTCTGAGTTTTTCTTCTAATTACCGTGGCAATGGGTGCTATAGAAATTAGCAAGGCAAATAAGACTGCCATGTTGTTGTTGTTACTGTATTGTTACAGTAGTACTTAGAAATCCCAGTCAGGATCAGTACCTCTTCATTTTGCTATGCCTTTTGCAAACACAAATTAAATGAGTGGTTCCTAGCCCAAATGATCTTAATATCAAATTTAAAAAAATGCAAAAAGTGGATGTAGAAAACAATCAGAAGGAATAACTGAGGCTGAATGAGGGAAAGAGTTATAAAGACATATTTACTTAAACCATCTATATGCATTGTTAGATAATTTTGAGAATATCAGGTATAAATAAATATCAGTTCCTGCTGGCCATCTAGCTATTATTAGATTAACACAGGCACTATAATAGGAGTGAATCTTATGAATCTCAAGGAGGAAGGGTTTGTGGGTTTACAGACTAGTTTGAGAAGGCTATTCTATGAATAAGGGGCAACTTGGAAAACAAAGTTGTTTTATGAAGAAATAGACAATGGGAATAGAAGCTGGCACTGTTGACAGAGGTGGGGTGCTAGCGTTGAGGTGTGATACAAGATTATATAGACTGAGTTGGCTACGTTGGAAAGGGCCTTAAAAGTACTGACAAGAAACTTGTATTTGATGTGGTGGTGATGTGACCTGGTTAAAATGAGAGCTTAGGAAGATGAACACCAATTTGAATGTCCCTGAGGAAAATGATATGGGTATTAGAACACAACCTGAATGTCTGGGAATAGAAGGATGATCCAATTAAATATTACAGTCAGATTATGAGCAATATGAACAATGGTGGTGGTATGAACAGTGGCAGAGAAAAGAGGGAGTGGGAAGATATTAGGAGGGAAGACAAAGAGCTCAGTTTTGACCCAGTTAAGTTTAAGATGGCAACAAGACATCCAGGAGGAGATATGAGAATGGCAAACTGAGATATTGGAAACAGCTCAGGAATAGAGAAATAGCTGAAACCTTGGGAGCAGATGAGATCACCTAGAGAGGGTGAGAGAGTGGTCCCAGGAAAGGGTCTTATGGAACTGCCATGGCAAGTGGGAGAAAGTAGGGAGGACCCAATGAATGTAACGCTGAAGGAATGACCAGAGTTGTAGGATAAGAACCTGCAGACTGTGGTGTCATGAAGGACAAGATTTCAAGGAGAAGGAATGAGACAGCATCCAGTGGCTAGGGCAGTGGACTCTAATTAGGTGACATTTGTTCTATTTCTGGTTCTCCCACTGAACTGCTCTGAGATCTTGCATAAGTCAATTTCCTTCTGTGTACCTGTATTTCCCTTCCACTCTTTGTATGTCTTGTCTATTTAGTTGTAAGCTCTTCAGGTCAGGAACAGCACCTAGTGTAAGGGTGACCTGATCTCAATTGGGGTCCCTTGGCACTACTGTAATACAAATAATAAGTAGCAAAAAATATTGATCATCAATGTCAAAAATAGTCACAAGGCTGCGAGGATGTAGATGGAGTAGAGAACTTGAGATTTGTTCAGGAAGAGGTTGTTGGAGACCTTGGTGAGACAGTGTAGTAGAGGGGGAGGAAACCAGAATGGTGAATGTGAGGAATGGAGGTGTAGCTTGAGTCAGCAATGGTATATGACACATTTAAATAATTTAGAGGTGAAGAGAGAAAAGGGGACTGAAAATTAGTAGATGTTTTTTTATAATGGGGAGAAAATAGTATACTTTCATATAAACAGAGTAACCTGATGAACTTCAGAATTTATGGAGAAAAGTAAGGGAAAGAATTGAGCGAGAGGGCAAGGAAGGCCATTGAAGGAGAGGTGGTGTTGCTAGGACAGTTGGAAGCATTAGAGGAGGAAAATAGGTGACAGAGAAGGGAGTAAGCGATGAGAGGAGGATCAAAAGTAGTTTGAGATCATAACCATTTGGTAAATAAGCAGGAGCTCCGAGAAAGTCAAGGAAAGATGGTGCTTGTCATTAGCTTGGGGATTTCTCCTAATTAAGGTTCCTCCACTGAGTTGGTTGAATATGCATGTCAAAGCAAAATTGCTTCATACTGAATGTTGTGTTAGTATACCAATAGAAACAATTATTGGGAAGTCCCAGGGTGAGAACCATGCTCATAACTTCTGCAACCCCTTGTTCTTGACAGTAATTTTTTTCTCCCATCCATTGTGAAAACTAAAGAATAGTCCATCCTGCTGCCCAGTCTCCCATTGTCTCTGATTTCTGTTGTTTGCCTACTTAGATTGTAAATTGCTCGGTGTAAAGGCTGTGCCATTTTTTAGGTTTAATACATTACCAATAAAAGTCTGCACATAAATAATATAAACCATCTTTCTTATCTAACAAATAAAGGTTGGATTTGCATGCTCTGGGAGAGGAGAGTTATTTTGAAAGTTAAAATATTTTGATTTCACCACCATCCCCCGTTTTGAGTCACATCTTTTAGGGCAAAGGGGGAGATTTGCTCCCACTTAAAGTATTGAGTGAGAAGAACGCGATGGTTTTTATTATGCTTTCAACAAATTTGCATGTTAGTCAGCAGGATAAAAACTTAGTCTTGTGGGATGAGGAATCAGTGTCATATTGATTAGTGAAGATCAAAAGAGAATTGTTAAGGAATTCATGATGACTCAGAATGCACCTAATTATTATGGAGATTTGGGTTACAGGTTTCTGTCCTCTCCTTGCATGCTACTGAAATGAAACTGTACCAGCTAGTCAGAAGTAAAGTGCATAGAATATGACTTGACAGAAATATTCAAGTTATCTGAGCTATTATATTTTATATTTGGGTTATGTGGCCTCTGCTTAACATCACTCATAGATTTTAATTGTTTCTTGAATTTTTCAGAATGGCAATGTGGACTTTGGAAAGGTGTGTGTGTTCATTGTTGTCAAGGTTCCTCCCCCACTCTGAACTCTAGGGTACAGATGTGGGGACCTGCATGAAAACCTCCTAAGCTTACTTTTACCAGCTTAGGTTAAAACTTCCCCAAGGTACAAATTAATTTTATCCTTTGTCCTTGGAATATCCACTGCCACCACCAAACTCTAACTGGGTTTACTGGGAAACGTAGTTTGGACACGTCTTTCCCCCCCAAATCCTCCCAACCCTTGCACACCACTTCCTGGGAAAGGTTTGGTAGAAATCCTCACCAATTTGCATAGGTGACCACAGACCCAAACCCTTGGATCTGAGAACAATGAAAAAGCATTCAGTTTTCTTACAAGAAGACTTTTAATAGAAATAGAAGTAAATAGAAGTAAAGGAGTCACCTCTGTAAAATCAGGATGGTAGATACCTTACAGGGTAATTAGATTCAAAACATAGAGAATCCCTCTAGGCAAAACCTTAAGTTACAAAAAAGACACACAGACAGAAATACTCATTCTATTCAGCACAGTTCTTTTCTCAGCCATTTAAAGAAATCATCATCTAACACATACCTAGCTAGATTACTTAGTAAAAGTTCTAAGACTCCATTCCTGTTCTATCCCCAGCAAAAGCAGCATACCGACAGACCCAGACCCTTTGTTTCTCTCCCTCCTCCCAGCTTTTGAAAGTATCCTGTCTCCTCATTGGTCATTTTGGTCAGGTGCCAGCGAGGTTACCTTTAGCTTCTTAACGCTTTACAGGTGAGAGGATTTTTCCTCTGGCCAGGAGGGATTTTAAAGGGGTTTACTCTTCCCTTTATATTTATGACAATTGTTTTTGTAATTTCTTCTTTTTCTTTCTTACTTCTCTAGCTTCTTACCTGGATAAAACAGTTATGCCTTTAATGACAGGTTTCAGAGTAACAGCCGTGTTAGTCTGTATTCGCAAAAAGAAAAGAAGGACTTGTGGCACCTTAGAGACTAACCAATTTATTTGAGCATGAGCTTTCGTGAGCTACAGCTCATCCGATGAAGTGAGCTGTAGCTCACGAAAGCTCATGCTCAAATAAATTGGTTAGTCTCTAAGGTGCCACAAGTCCTTCTTTTCTTTATGCCTTTAAGGAGTTTATAACCGTGAATGGGATGACATGAAAAGATAAAAGCATCTGTATTAGGTCTCAGTATAAATGTTTCTGTCTTCCCTAACATAACTTGAATCTTTATGCTCGCTTGAGATATTCTTTTGTGCCTCTTCCCTCTAAAAGTCCTTCTTCAGGCCCCCATATAGTTTACTCCAACACTTTGCGAAGTCCCTTACATCTGCTCCTAAGTTGGTGAGAGGGAGTTAATGGTAACACAAGATAGCATGGGTGTGAACAAGTGGTTTAGCCATCTGAATAAACAGGAAGTATTGAATTTTGGAGATCTTGTGTAAGAAGCAATAGGGCTTTGATACTTTTTGGATGTAAAGGAGTAATGGGAGTGGTCAGCTTTTCAAGCTTTCATAACTGGGGGAAAGAAGGTGTTAGCAATGGAGACAAGGGGGCATAGGGAGAAAAATGTCATCTATTAATTGTGGAAAACAAAGTTTTGAATTGAGATAGATTAGTCGGAGGATGATTTTATTTGGAACAAGAAGTTTAGTAGGGTGTTTTAGAAAACTGTGAATAGAAGAAATTCTTTAAAACTTTAAACTGTTTAAAATATTTAATGTATTGTGTAGACCTGAAATTTGTGATTATTTTTTGAAACAAGATCTTTTAAAATATTTCCTGCATTTACAAAATAAGACTGGAGTTAAAAGGGTAACATCAACTGAAAAATCACAATTCTGCCTGAATTTATTTTCTTTGTTTCAGGTATAATCTAAAATGAATAAAACTAGATTAGAGGAAAAATATATTTTAGTATTTTTGGTTTGGTTACTTTGTGCATTTGCCAGCATTTACATGGTTATCTTTTTCCCGGTTACTCTTGAATAGTCACTCATTTTCCCCTTGTTTACTGTGTTGTTCTTTCAGATCAACAAGGGAGAGGAAGAGATTTTAAAATTAGGAAAATGTGATTGTAAAACCACAAACATTGGCAGGGAGAATCTGAGACAAATGTCCTATATGAACCCGGGCTGCAATGGGTAAAAAAAAATGTTGTTTGTTACCCAGGGTCTTCTGCAACCAAAGCTTTTGGTAACTTTACTCTGTGCAAGGCAGTGTCAGGAAATAAATCAATGGGGACACAGTGTGTCTGTCTGATAGAGGGTTGGCACAAGCAGTACAACACAACAGTGCTTTCACTTACAGCTTCTACTTTATTTAGTCTCAAGCATGTACAAATGCAATAGGCTGTAGAGAACCCCAAATCAATAGTTACCACAAAGGTCCAGAGTGGTCTCGAGCAGGTCAACAACAGATTTCCAGTGGCCGGCCTTCTATCTGCTACTGGGAATCTTGAGATGTATCCACGAAGAATCCACCCAGCTTAGATCTTTTCCCCTTTTTATGCTTGTAAATGTCACATAGCTTGTCAATCATCAATAACCACTGAGCAAACAGTTTGTTAAGCAAGAAGTTTCAAGCCGTCATTTATACAGATGTGTTTTTGCAGAATCTGCAGTCTCATGGGCCCAGACAAACAAACACACCAGAAATCAAATATAGATAGACTTCCTGTCTTTCAAAACTGCATACTTCAGCAGTTTGAAAGAAAGCCCAACAGGATGGTGCAGGGTCATACTCAATTCTTGTGGTTACTCCCCCTCCCATCCTGGTCTGCCTAGTTATGCTAAGGCTGCTACAAAGGCCTGACAGCTGCTTTTGACAATAAGCATAATAATCGATATTCCAGTTACTGGCAGTGGCCTAGGCACTTTTCTGGGCTGTTAAAATCTCCCCTTAAAAGTTTACCTTTTAAAGTAAAATCTAACTTTTGTTAGGTGATATTGATTTCCTCGCCATTGTAACTTGTCTTTGAAAAATCTATATAAAGAATTTTTAAATCAGCTATTATATTAATGTCTGATTTTTGTAACACACTTATGTAAAAATCACAAGTCTAGAAGGAGGCATTCTCTCTCTCTCCCTCTCTGTAGTTTGAACTATTTTATTTTTTTAAAAAGATTTCTCTGTAAATATGTATTTGCTAGGGGAAGGGTTTATGGAAAAGATGGGTCTTACATTTCATTCTGTACATGGGTAGGCTTAGGGTTAGGCTGAACTCCCGATCAGACCCAGTATTACTTAAATTATTATATAGTTGGGAACCCTGATTTGCATAGTTGCAACACTCACAATATAGAAACTCTTTTATATTTACAAATATAGTTTATTAATACATTTAGCACAGTCACAAACACACCAAGTTAATAAGATAGATAGAGATACGACAGAATGTACATCTACACACCCATATACTCTCACCATCCCTTGTAGAACAACCTGAAATGTTATCCATCATCTTCCTCATCACCTTCCCCATCACCAGTGGCCATCATTCTGGCACCTCCCAAGGACTACATCTCTTTCCCCTGCCCCTAGGTTGGGATGCCATTTTTATAATATGTTACGCTGACGCTGTTATGTTCGATGCATATTCAGTAGGGAATTTTCCCCTTCTCCTTATTTGTATTTCCTCACCTCACTAATGTTGGAGTGTCTTTTTCCTATAGGTTAGTATATCAATGATCTCAACTTCTTATATACATCAATTCCTTACCCGGGCCCTTTTGTGCTTAGATATCACACTTGTTATTTCTGTCCTAACTGGTTATTTGAATTCTTTCCAAGTTCTAAGTTGTGGTGTGCCTGTTAAGTTTAAAAAGGTATGAACTTAGGAAAGCCCCTATGCCAACCTGCTTTAACGCATCCTCTATGTTAAAGTTTGCAGTCATATATGGACCTTATGCTTTAGCTCCATTTATCTAGGTGAAAGGTCCCAGACATATATGTATGCTAACTTTGCCTTAGCTCACCATACAGAACGTGGCCTGCAGGTCCCTTGTGTTACAGCCAAAATATACCCTAATATAAACCTATTATAATAAAACAAATAATCAAACCTATAAGAAAATAAGAAACTTATAAGAAAAAATATATATATAATTTCGGCAAGCAAGCAGGCTAGTCTTAAATGTATCTCATGTACCTGTTATGTACGTCAGCTCGTTGCCAGGACTCTTCTGTGGTTGAATTATTTACCTGTGATCAGAACTTCCCCTTAAACTCTCTTTTCATCTCCCCAAATACTTGGGGTTTTTCCATTGGGCCATTTATCTGTTCAAAGATCATAGGTCTCAAACCTTGTGTTAACTTGCTGAAGCTAATGTCTTACAGGGTACAGGCCTGTAGGTTTCTTGCATTACTTCTGAATATATGCAAAGCAGAATATAATGCAAAGCAGTAAATATAATGAAGGCAAGCTAGCCCACTAGGCTACAGTAGCAGTGAATATAATAAAGCAAACTAGCCATCTGGGCTACAATGCACACTATTCTTAATCACCCTCCCCCATGGAATTGCATATAATCCTTGATCCACAATGATACATAAACTTAATGCAGTAAGGTCTCCCAAAGATATTGCATGAAATTGCCATATCTGTCACACTATAGTTACTGAAAAGTAACAGTTCTTTCTGCAGAATCTGTGTATGTCACACGGGACACATAAATACATCTAATGTGGTGGATTCAACCTATGGGCTGAATGTTTGACATGTTTTTCTTGAGACATTGCTTTAAATTGGTTCAATTAATGACACTTGCATGGGAGAGTTTTATCACTGTTTCAAGTGCTGTGTTTTGTAATAGCACTACATAAAATTATGCTGTCAAAATTCTTTACCTGCCTAAATAAATAAATAAAACCCCAGGAAGGAAAACAGAATCAACAAAGTTTAGGTAATTTTGTATTTAAGTATTGGAATGATTAAGTGTTGAAGATTTTTCTGTAGTAAAATTTTGAAAATTAATGGATAGATAATTTGTTTGACTTTCCACTGTGAAAGTAGAAATAGGGAACAGCAGACTTGTTAGAGGTTGCTGGTACTTTCCCCTTTCATTGTGTTAATACATTTTAAAACACACAATAACTATGCTGATTTATACAAGTGATTTTTCAAGTACTTGGATTTTGCAAAGGAGAAAGGATAAAATGCAAGTTGATGAAAATGACTTGATAAAAAAGCTCTCTTCAACTGCAGATGATAAAATCTGTTTGTGTTTATATAGTCGTTGTTTTGAACATTTTGTTCTTGGCATATCAAACCCATAGCTGAAAATTTAATTATTCTTGGGTTTGCTTTATTTTTCTTTTGGTTATTAATAGAGTTTTAAATGTAATATATTAGAATAAATAGACAAAATGACCATTCAGGTAAATTGTGGTACAAAAATAGATGTCTTCAGCTGTTGATAATCTAGTGCATTTTGCTTGTGTCTGCCTCCCTTCCTCCTGATGGTTCCATTGTTTTGTATACCTGCACTGTGGTCCTCAGCAATGAGTTTCTGTTGTCCTCGATTAGTACTGAGCATTCAGTGATTGTCAGGTAATAACTGTCATCCCGATGAGTATTTTATGATCCCACTTTGCTAAGAATTATTTATGAATCTGAGTTAAGAGTTTTCAAGGATGAGAAAATCTTAGTCTCCTCAGCTTCCACTTGTGTGAATTGCTGCTGCTTGCGCTTTTCCTGTTGCTTACCTAATGCTTACCGGTGAACTGTTTAACCTTTTACATTCCTAATTCCCAATTGTCAAGGTTCCTTTCCCACTCTGAACTCTAGGGTACAGATGTGGGGACCTGCATGAAAACCCCCCTAAGCTTATTTTTACCAGCTTAGGTTAAAAACCTCCCCAAGGTACAAACTTTGCCTTGTCCTTGGACCGTATGCTGCCACCACCAAGCGTTTTAAACAAAGAACAGGGAAAGAGCCCACTTGGAGACGTCTTCCCCCAAAATATCCCCCCAAGCCCTACATCCCCTTTCCTGGGGAAAGCTTGATAAGAATCCTCACCAATTTGCACAGGTAAACACAGACCCAAACCCTTGGATCTTAAGAACAATGAAAAATGAATCAGGTTCTTAAAAGAAGAATTTTAATTAAAGAAAAGGTAAAAGAATCACCTCGGTAAAATCAGGATGGTAAATACTTTACAGGGTAATCCGATTCAAAACACAGAGAATCCCTCGAGGCAAAACCTTAAGTTACAAAAAGACACAAAAACAGGAATATACATTCCCTCCGGCACAGCTTATATTACCAGCCATTAAACAAAAGGAAATCTAGCTCATTTCTAGCTAGATTACTCACTAACTTAACAGGAGTTGTAAGGCTGCATTCCTGACCTGTTCCTGGCAAAAGCATCACACAGACAAACTCTTTGTGTCCCTGTTCCCGCCAGATTTGAAAGTATCTTGTCCCCTCATTGGTCATTTTGGGTCAGGTGCCAGCGAGGTTATCTTAGCTTCTTAACCCTTTACAGGTGAAAGTGTTTTGGCCAGGAGGGATTTTATAGCACTGTGGACAGAAAGGTCGTTACCCTTCCCTTTATATTTATGACATGCCCCCCAAATCACAGATAGGGTGAAACACTGGCTATGATTTCTTCCTGGAGCTCTAGGAGAAAACAGAGTTAATAAGACACATGCACCTCTAAATATACTACTAACTGTATAAAGACTAACAATATTTTCCACATCTCAAGGACGATTTTAACCAGTTGATTCTGGGAAACTTTCACGGGAAAGTGCATTAGTCACTTTGTTAGAAGCTCCTGAGATGTGTTGTCGAAATCAAAATCTTGGAGAGCTAAACTCCACTGAATAATACCAGTATTTATATTATATTACTTATATTTCAATTTAGAATAGCATCTTCTTTCCAAGGTAACAACATTGTGCTCTTTCCAATGTTTTTGTTAGAAATCCTGAAAGACATTTGTCTTCATCAGAGTGCAGAAAAATCTTCACTGTTGTTTGAGCTCTAGTTATACCAGCATTAATGACTACTGTCTACGGGTTGCTGAACATTTTGCTTTCTTCTCAGGAACAGTATTACCACTTTTATCTTCTCTTTTGTTCGGATTCCTATTCACCTCTCGAGTGATGCTTGATGAGCTCTTTACCAATAAGGAAAGTAAATGGAAGCATAAATCTCTTGAAAGTCGTGTTTTTGAGTTCGGGTAGATGGTACACTAATCCAGGTTCCTTGTTTTTTGCCCTCTATACTAGAAAGCACAGGTATCTCCTACATACCAGTAAATTATGCTAAACATTTCTCTGCAAAATATATTTAATCTTTGCACTGTTACATTTGTATTTGCGTCCTCACCACTGTGTAGTACTGCTGATCTTTAGTAACAATAATTTGACTTGGAAATTATTTCCTAATGCATATAGAAGTTTGAAGGATGGCAAAGTTTAATAGTACAGAATTAAATGTAGGCTCAGACACCAGAAGTCTTCTGTTTGTTGATATACAGAAAAGGAACTATTTTTTTTTTGTACACACAGACATTCTGAATTTATAATCTGTTTTATGCCCCTGAAAAGGATATCTATACCTTTTAAACTTATGTCAGACGAGTCTAGTATACATAAGCATAGAAACTTTGGGCCAGATTCTGCCTTCTACATCTTGTATTGTCTCATTGACAGGCTTATGTGGAATGTAGATTATGGCTGAATTTTGTAAAATTTAATTTAATAGAAGGTTCTTAAAGCATTTCATATTCCAGAATTATTGCTCCCAATAACTTAAATCATCCATTTAGTTTAGCAGGAAAGTATCTGTCCTTAAAATGATAACTAGTTTTCATGCTCTTAATATGGTTTCACTGGTTGCACCTAAACTTGACAAGGTTCATCAGTAACTTCAGAACTTGGAAATAGAGATGATTACTGATTAAGCGCTATATGCAGTATATACCATAACTTTAGATAAAACAGGTAAGAATCCCAGGATGTTAAAATGGCAGGTCTATCTTTAAAAGTGAGCATTGCTATTTAGTGAAATGCTGAGTATGGGGAATGCAGTAAGGGTTAATCAGAAGCACTTATCACCTTTGATAGGTTGCAGTATTTCTTATGGCTTTGTTTCAGCATTTAGCGCCTTTCTTCAGTAATCAAATACGTTCTGTACCTCTTTGTAGGGCAAGCCTTAATTTCTGTAAAAGCACAGAAAGTACAAAAGTACAGCCGGAGGGGCTCTAGGCTCCCTCAACCATAGGTTCAAATCCTAGCACATTTGACTTAGCTCTTCATATTTTCCATGATAGATAAATTGATCACCATGCAGTTATGTGTGTGGAGAGACCTTACAACCCGAAGTTCTGTGTGAAATTAAAGATTCCATGTAATTTTTGTAAGAGCAGAGGTCTGCACCTAATTCTTGCTCAAATTTCCTCTTCACCACACAGTTGTGCAGTGTTCTGCCTGACTGGATATGTACCTCCACCCCAACGGGTGATTGTATTTCATAATATATTTTGTGAAGAATTTTAAGATCCTTTAGGATGAAATGTTGTGTATAAATGTAATATCGGCATTGTCGGATTCTTTCCTTTCTGCATTGTACAGAATGGAAAGAAGAATGTATTTTCCTTAATCATAACATCTTTTGGATACCTGATAGAAATAGGAAAGTAGATCTGTCATTTTCTAGAATTCAGATATTTTGTTCTGCTTGAAAAATGCCTTTTTAGTAACTTAATGAACCATTTTGAAATACTTCATTTTATCACATGCTGCCAACTATCAGTGTTCAAATCATGAAACAAATCAGGCATAGAAAACTCATGTAAACCACTGTGCTGAACAACAAGTGTTCAGAACTACCAATATTCTTATTTCTATATCTCAGAAGATGGGGGGAGGAGGGGAGAATAATATGAAATAATGTCTAAATGAAGATTGTGTTCTTGGCACCTGGCCAAGGATCTCAAACACAGTGATTAAGTGCCTAATTCTGTTACCATTGAAATCAATTGTAAAACTCCTACTGACTTCAGTGGGAATAAGATTGGACCCTAAAAAGGTACTTTCATTAAGGAAAGAAACACAAACATTTTGCAAGGAGTTGTTTACTTAATCATTTCTCTCAGCCCGAGGAGAGAGGCCATGGTAAAGAAACACTGAAGTTTTCAGTACTAAACTTTGCATTTAACTTTACTATCTGTTGGCCAGGAAATTAACCTGTTGCAGGTTTGTCATAGTTTTCTTCATAAAAACACTTAGATCCAGTTTTGTGTTGATTGAGTCTGCGATAGATATGCCATAAATTCGCAACCCAAAAGACATTCCAGATGAAGCAGTGTACAGTCTTTGTGCTGTAATTATCAGCTTAGTATGAAAAAGGACAGCATTGAGCAAATACCATCATTCTGACACATTCAGAGAAATCTCATATCTTTCTTAATGTGGTATCCATATGTATAGCACTGAAAAGAGACCTTATCAGATAAATACAAATGGACATCTATAAGGCTTAAAATATTTGGAGTCTTTTTGTCTAAATACAAAATGTATCTTTAGTAAGCAAATTTCAGGTAATAAATTTCAGGTAATAAATACAGACAAAGACTATATGTTCAGGATCTGAACTACGTTTCAAACTATTCAGATATTTCAGCTTGAACACAACTTAGCATAAATTAACGACTAGCAAACTTGTAGGAGTCAGCTATGAACTACTGACAATACTTTTACTTTGGCCTAGTCCACTTCCTCTGTAGAGAGCTGCAGAGTTCTTCCTTGTTTGGATTCTCTTTCTTCTGTTCCATGGGCATCTGGTTTACAATTTCAAAAATCATCTGTAGGCCTTTTGTGGACATATAAAGTGCATGGTGATTTTTGGCCCTTTGAAGTTTGAGAAGCCAAGTGGCATATATATTAGAGGCACTGGGCATGGCTTTCTAGTTAAGGCTGACTTCTCTTTTGCAATTAAAGATCGGATTAAAAAGAGATGAAGCTGCAAATCCAGCTTCGCTGACCAGTGTGCTCTGGCTTAGTTTCATCAGTGAATCTGTTAATAAAAGTAAAAATCAAACGAATGAAGATTGATATTAAATATATTCAAATAATTAGAAATATGGCACAGTAGTATTCTCTTTGGATGTCTTGTTTAGGATTCATGTAGGAAATTTTTAATAATTTTAAAAACAAGGGACATTCCAAGACACAAAACCATGTTACAATGGACTTAATTTTGAAAGTATATGTTTCAGTAATTTAAACTCAGTAAAAAACCAAAACAACCTCCCTCCCCAACATTCCAGGGATGTTGTAATGATTCCAAAAGCAAGCATTACAAACTCAAGAACTTCATAGTTAAGGTTACACTTAAAAAAAAAAAAATCCAAACATGTTAAAGAAGGGAAATGCATATTTAAGACATCCAAACAAATTTAACTCTGTCTTGTAGTGATACCATAAAATCACCATATAATTATTAGTAAAGAATTTTTGGGTTTGTAGTTCCAGATTAGATTAAACTAATTTTTAAAGACACGTTATGAGTTTTTTGTTTTTTGTTTTCCCCTTCTCATGGAATCATGTTTTTGTCTTGGAATTTTTCATGTAAGATGGAAATCATTACTTGCTTATTCTATGCCAGAGAATCTTATTCTATCTCATGTTAAGATATTAAAGTGTATTTCTACTGTGAAAAGTGACACTGTAAAAAATGGTACCTCATAAGGGGCAGATCTGTTCACTCTGTGTACTTAGTGTCTAAGACACTTATTTTGCTATTAAAATAAGTAAGTTTTTCTCTTTTTTCACTCCTATTAATATTGCAGTCGAACGGGTTCAGTACCCACCTCTTGCGAGCGCGTCTATGTTATTTCACTACTGGTGATCCCTTTTGGTGGTTTTCAGGTGGTTTTTTCAGTGACTAGCCTTCTGGCCGAGTCTCACACAGTCTGCATGTTAACCAGAATAGACCCTTTCTGGGGTGTACAGTCCATCAGGGCCTATCTCAGTACGCCTCTGGTGGTGTCTCTCTAGCCTTCCCTGGGTCTTGGTCTTTAAGTAGTCCTGCCCTGCTATGGGGCTGTATCCCCAGGGCTTCCTCCCTGGAGACACTATCTTCCTGCAGCTCTTCCCAGGCTCAGTCCCTGCAGCCAGCCAGGAGCTCCCTTAATGCGCCCCCGGTCCCTGCCCACACTGAGCTGTCCGTGGCCCTGCTGCTCTACGAGGCAGCCAGACCTGCACTCATTTCTTCTTCAGCTCCAAGCAGTGACTAATTGCTGCTCTGTTCTGCAGCTCCTTTTATATGGCCCTCCTGGCCCCGATCGGCTGCTTCCTGTGCAGCAATTCTAGCCTGCTTAGAGGACCTCTCCACTGCTCCTTTCCTGGGATGGGTGTGGCAGTAACCTGAGGCCTCCAGAAGGGGGCCTTTGGCCTAGTCCACCACATCACATGCAAAGACAATAAAGCGTAAAGAGAAAAATAAAGACACACAGTTGAATTCCAGTCCAGCTCATGCACCATCAATAAAAATGTTAACGAAATTCCATTTACATGGTAAATTCTGCCTTTGCTTACACAGTGAAGTTGCACAGGTGTAACAGGGCTGGATTTGGCCTGCAAAATGCTCATTATTTCCGATGATGATGAATGAGTCAGAAAGATTGACTTTCAGATCCAAGGCTGAGTTTGCTGGTTTGAAGATTAGAAAAAATAAAGTATTTCACTTAATAAACTGAGCAAATTTGATTTGGAGTCACTGACACAATAAACAGAACCAAAAGGTAACTTTTCAATGTACAATTGCATTTTGAGTCGGAGGATTTCACATAAAACAGGCTATTGCTACAAGTAATGAGGACTGGTGGAGAAATTGTAAAATTAGGGAAAGGTTTAGCTCTAATTCTGATATACAGTATTTATTTTTTAAAAAAAATCATTGCCAGTAGAACAAAAGTGGGGTCGTTGTTGGTCTTTTTAGCTAAATATACAGGAAATTTATGTCCATAGTACAAGAGGTGAAATCTTTTGCACTTTTTGGCTGATAAATACAAAGTTGCATCTCATAAATTGGTCACACAGCAGAGTAATATAAATTTTTAAATCGTCTGATGACGATATGAAGTCATGAAGTTATCAGATTTGTCACTCTGAGAAAAGGAATTGAATAATAATTAGCTATTTCTCACTGTGGGTGGGGTGGGGATGAAAGAAATGAAGCATCACCTGATATTCTGATGGTGTTTCATAATTATTACCGTCTTGACTTTTTTCTTTGCTGCGAAAATATATATGAATAACTCACTATATTGTGTTGGTCGTTTGCTTGTTTGGTATGTAGCACTAATATAAATGTATTTCCTTCAGAGATTTAAGCAGTTCTCATTGTTTTGAATGAGAGAAAGCAAATAAATCCCATTACATGGACCCATCCCTTAGAATCACTGTATTGTCACATTCCCCTTTCTCCTTCCTCCCCTGAATCAGGTTATAAAAGCCCTAATGTGTCTTTAAAAATTAGTTGAATCTCTTCTAGAACTACAAACACTAAAATTCTGTATCACATATTACAAACAAAAACTATGTTAAAATAACAGTATTGTGGTTGCAAAGTGAAATGCTCAAAAACTAGGAAATGCTAGAATTAAGGTTGCCTTTTCATCTAATATCACTCTCTCCTCTCACGCTGTCTCTGGCCTCTCTGACCTGATCTCTTTACCCAGACAGTCTCAGTAGTCCCCTCACACCTTGGCTCCTTGTCAGCTCTGTCTCCCCTCCCCCACAACATTCCTGCACCTCACTGTTTCCCAGTCCCAATCTCCTTGTCTAGCCTTTTCCAGTCTTCCCACCCCCCCACAACTCGGTCTCCATTTCCTTCTCCCTCCCATGAGTTTCCAGTCCCAGTTCTCCCCTCCAGGCTTCTTGTCCCTAACTGCTCCCGCCTCCCCATAGTTCCTGATCTTGTAGCCTCTGCATTCGAATCAGGCAGCTTTCTTTTCTCCAGGCCGCCTGGACCCAGCTGAGGAGTATCGAGAGCACAGGAGAGCCAATCCCCTTGCTCTTAGTTCCTGTGCCTGGCTCTGGAATGGTGTACAGCAGCCCAGAGTGGAAGAGGGAAAGTTCTGCTTAGCTCAGGGCTAGAGCATGCTCAGCATGGGTGGAATCTTCAGAAATTTTAGCTGAAGTCAGGCAAGTCTCTACTGAACATGTGTGAACTGGAATTTTTCAAAGGCTTATTCTTTCCAAAAGTGGATGGATTTTCACAGTGACAGCAAAAGTTACATTCCTGACGCAAAGGCTACCCACTGCTAATTTTCAGGTCCTTGCTCCAAAGCATTGAGACACTAAAGCTTCTCAAAGAAAAGGCCACCAGAATTTAACAGGGGCAAAACAACGTATTCTTTCCTACCCTTGTTCTTGGAAACAGGTGAACTATTTTTGCTGAAATAAAAGTAAATTCAGCCTGAAGAAGATACCCCCCACACGTTAAATTTCAGCACAGTTTGACAAAATTATAAGCAATTGAAAATGGGTCATATAATAGGAAGTGTCAGGTTAATAAGCAGTGTTGTTATCATCGCTGTTTATAATAAGGACCAGTGAGAGGGGGAGAGAGATTATTCCCCTGTTTTCATGGGAATGCAAACAGTTATTAACAAATGTGAAAATTATTAAAAGTACCTAAGTTCCACTTACAAAAGTGACTTCGTCAGTTTGGAGCCTAAGTTCCATTGACTTTTGTTGAGATGTAAGCTTGTAAGTGCTTAAATCACTCCCCGCGTCCCTCCAGTTGCACAGCAGCAGTATAGTACTCATGGGTGTCAAGCACACTTGCTGTACTAGGCATCTGGAACACTCCAAGTTCTTCACCAATAGCTCACTTTAATTCAGTCCGCTGGTGAATAGTTGTGCCAGACTAGGTATCTGTTGTTAAAGGATATGCATTTACAAAGGAGGTTAACAATATCAGTACCTCCCTATAGTTCTTGTTTGTGGTATTTTTGTGTTGTTAAAGAGCGTTTTTTTCTGAAAAGAGGCCAATTATCTTTAATTTTGAGGAAGAGCTGTTTGTCTTTCATCTGATGTTATCTGAAAGTCCAGGCAGATCTGACTCCTGTATTTTCAAAGACATAGTGACATTAGACAGTTGGTTGTGTCTGCAGTACTTGTCCTGAATACATATTCATCAAAACAAGCTCTGGTTTTTGTCTTTTAAATCACCTCTTTCAATTTTCAGTACTGCCTTCAACTACATAACACTAATTCTTTTCCCTGTCCATCTGGTAGTCAAGAACTGGCATATGTGAATAATTTAAAAATGATTAAACTACTATACTTTGTTGCAAAACTTAGAAGTCAGTGTTTCTTTTTGTGATATTTCTAAGCAATCATTTCTGACTTTTCAGAGACAACTTAGATCACGTGACTTATTCCGTCTGTTCTGCATTTCCATGCTGTTCAGTTAATTAAGAATGCATCAAACTGTTTTCCTTGGGCCTTTCTCATTGTTGTTTGGTCAGTGTGTTTATATATACAATAAAATGTGCATAAAATGTGTAAGGTATTTCTGACTACTGTCAATGAAGTAATAATGATTTAAATTGTGGTTTTTCAACATAATAATTCTCGCTACTTGGGAAGCATATGCCAAAGTTTGGAATTGCCAGTATGAACAAGATTGAGAATAACTAACTGTTGTTCATCACATAATGGAAGGCATATGTTAAAATCAAATGTGATGGGTAAAACCTACCGAAGACTGTACAGTCTATGCAGTTTAAACAGATGAAACAGAAACAAAGGATGTGAAATAAAGGGATGCACCATCAATGGAAGAATATTTGAGTGGTTCAATATGGAAAATGGAGTAAGTTGTTGGGAGATACTTCAAATATAAGAATGTCGATAGTGGGTCAGACCAATGGTCTTTCTAGCCCAATATCTTGTCTTCCGATAGTGGCTAATGCAAGGTGCTTCAGAGGGAATGAACAGAACAGGCAATCATCGAGTGATCCATCCTGTCATCCACTCCCAGCTCCTGGGAATGAGAGGCTAGGGCCACCCAGAGCATGGGTTTACATCCCTGAATATCTTGGCTAATAGTCATTGATGGACCTGTCTTCCATGAACTTATCTAATTCTTTTAGAACCCCATTATAGTTTTGGCCTTGGCAATGAATTCCACAGGTTGACTGTATGCTGTGTGAAGAAGTATTTTCTTATGTTTGTTTTAAACCTGCTGCCTATTACTTTCATCAGGTGACCTTTGGTTCTTGTGTTATGGGAAGGGGTAAATACCACTTTCTTGTTCATTTTCTCCAGACCAGTCATGATTTTATAGACCTCTATCATATCCTCCTTAGTTGTCTCTTTTCTAAGATGAACAGTCAGTCTTTTTAATCTCTCCTCATATGGAAACTGTTCCCTATCTCTAATAATTTTTGTTACCCTTCTCTGCACCTTTTCCAATTCTAATATATCTCTTTTGAGATGAGGTGACCAGAACTGCATGCGGTATTCATATTGTGGGCATACCGTGGATTTATATAGTGGCATTATGATATTTTCTTTTTTATCGATCCCTTTCCTAATAGTTCTTAACGTTGTTAGCTTTTTTCCTCTGCTTTTTCATAGTGGATGTTTTCAGGGAACTATCCACAATTATTCAAAAATCTTTCTTCAGTGGTAACAGCTAATTTACATCCCATCATCTTGTATGCATATTTGGGATTATGTTTTGTAATGTGCATTACTTTGCACTTATTAATGTTGAATTTCATCTGCAATATTGTCGCCTAGTGTCAAGGTTCCTTCCCCACTCTGAACTCTAGGGTACAGATGTGGGGACCTGCATGAAAACCTCCTAAGCTTACCTTTACCAGCTTAGGTTAAAACTTCCCCAAGGTACAAACTATCTTACCTTTTGCCCTTGGACTTTCGCTGCCACCACCAAACGTCTAACACCAGTTACTGGGAACGAGTCCATTTGGAAATGTCTTTCCCCCCAAAATCCTCCCAAATCTTACACCCCCTTTCCTGTGGAAGGTTTGATAAAAATCCTCACCAATTTGCATAGGTGACCACAGACCCAAACCCTTGGATCTTAAGAACAATGAAAAAGCAATCAGGTTCTTAAAAGAAGAATTTTAATTAAAGAAAAAGTAAAAAGAATCATCTCTGTAAAATCAGGATGGTAAATACTTTACAGGGTAATTAGATTCAAAACATAGAGAATCCCTCTAGGCAAAACCTTAAGTTACAAAAAGACACAAAAACAGGAATATCCATTCCATTCAGCATAGCTTATTTTCTCAGCCATTTAAAGAAATCAGAGTCTAACGCATATCAAGATAGAGTACTTACTAAGTTCTAAGACTCCATTCCTGTTCTGTCCCTGGCAAAAACATGACAGAGACAGAGGCTTTGTTTCTCCCTCCCCCCAGCTTTTGAAAGTATCTTGTCTCCTCATTGGTCATTTTGGTCAGGTGCCAGCGAGGTTATCCTAGCTTCTTAACCCTTTACAGGTGAAAGGGTTTTTCCTCTAGCCAGGAGGGATTTTAAAGGTGTTTACCCTTCCCTTTATATTTATGACACCTAGTCACCCAGTTTTGTGAGACCCCTTTGTACCTCTTCACAGTCAGCTGTGGATTTAAGTATCTTGAGTAATTTTGTACCATGTGGAAATTTTGCCACCTCACTATTCAGCCCCTTTTCTAGATCTGAGATGTTGAACAGCACAGGTCCCAGTATAGGTCCTTGGGGACCCCTCTATTTACCTTTCTCCATTGTGAATATTGTGGCCACTTATTCTTACCCCTTGTTTCCTATCCTTTAAACAGTTATTGGTCCATTTAAAAAAAAAAAAGAAAAAAAAGAAACCTTCCTTTCTACCCCATGATGTGAAGGAAGAGAATGAGATTGTCTGATGTACTTAAGGAGAAAGGTCCAGGTGTTGCAAATGGGAAGAGATGAGTGGTTAGCAAGGTGGTTATTGTTAAATTAAGCTTGAGGACGGACTACAGAAATTAAAAGTGTGTCAAGCTCCAACAAGCTAATTATGACTATTCCCAATTGTGTTTGGGTGGTGGTGGGAATTAGGAAACAATTTATTTATTGATGTAAACACACCCCTATTTCTGCTGTTAGGTCTGAATGTATAGGCCTGATCCTGCAAACACTTTACCAGAGTGTCTGCCATTGAGGACACTGACATGCATACCTTTTTAATAGAGGTCTGGCTATACCTGTCATGGTTTCATACTAACATAGCTACTCCTTAATGGCTTTTCATTTTAATAATTCTAAGCACGTTTTCCTTTCATAAACTGAGAGGTGCTGTTTAAACGCCAGTGTCATGACATCTGGTAATGTATATTCAATTCATCCTTTTGGTTTGCAGTGAGAGAAAATATACTTTTTGGTTGCACTGAAACCGCCAGTCCCTTGATTTTGGAACATATATAACCTGTCATGCCTTTGAAAATTCATTTTGGCCTTTTTCACAATGACTCTAATTCTGTCTCCTGAAAAAATTTCATTTAATTACACGCATAACACAACTTTCTTTAATTGGGCTCTCCTACATTGTTTCTGCCTAGTAGATGATGATTTAGCAATTTCCAATTTGTGTATCCCCTAGGTAAACTAACTCATGTTAAATGGGAATAAAAGCCTCTCCACTACTTTCTCCTTGATTTACTGCTTGGTGCTTTCTCTCTCTTTATGCATTACTCTGGAAAGATAAGAATATAAATTAGACTGAAAAGAAAACAAATGACAAAAGACCATGTGGTGAAAGACTGGGAAATGGTGAGAGAACTGTAAGCAGTGGAAAGGGAAATTATTTGTTGATAAGTCTTTGAGAAAGAAAGCAGGCCATATATGTTTTTGGTTTTGTACATTTTTGATTTTGTTACATTACTTAGAGTGGGAATTTTATATTTTAAGGTTTGAAATGGTAATAAATCAGAGCAGGAGTAGGAAACACCAAAATTAAGAAGTGGTAAGTATCAGATAAAACAAAGTCAAAGAAACTGGATGAGACATGATCTTATTATTTATTATGCTTTTGGAACATTTTGTATTTGACATATAATATCATTTCATGGCTGAGATACTTTTCAGTTGTAGGCACCAGTCTCTGGAGTGCAAGGAAAGAATGCTTTGGTTTTAATACTGCTTATATTTTGTCATACACAAGAAATTAAGTAAGTAATACTAAAATGTTTGCGTTGCAGTATTCCTGTTTGTTTAGTATCTAATACATAAATCCAACTATATATCAATAGACCGACAATATTACCTAATAAGTTAGATGATTTGGGCCAGACTATATGAACTTTTTGTAGAGTTGTTACCTCAGTGTCCTTACACATTTTATTTATCTTTGTGTGTGTGTGTCACATTCTTTGCATTGTAGATGTAAAACAAACATCCAACAAATCAGGTACATCTTTGGTCCTGTGGATGTTTGATACCAATATGTAGCACTTACATCACACTTCTCTATTTTCCAAGCTCTTAACAGATATTGACTGAGCAAACTTCACAATGCTCTTGTGAGAGACATAAGTATTGTTGTTGGCATTGATTTGGTGTCCCTCACCATTGTATATGGGTGCCTTATCGGTCTTTAAGGTAGGCACTGTTAGCCCCATTTTACAAATAGAAATAGAAGCAGAGAGGTTGTGAATTGTTTAATGGCACAGAGAAAGACAGAGTCACAGCACAGATTCACTCTCTGGAGTTCTGCTCCCACTGCAGCCCTCTCTCTTAGAAATATTGTATAGTCTCATTTTGCATGAGATTAAATGACACACAGATTAAAGCCTTATGGTTCTTCACAAAAGAACTGAGTTTGGCACTCACAAAGATAATTCACTTCATTTTCAATACTACTCCTACAAGCAAAAGCAGGGTACATATGGTAAAATAGCTCTAATACGACAAGGAAAAAATATTGGTGTAATTATTAATTTTGAGTGGGAATGGACTCATCAATATAGTGTTCCTAAATATTGATATAAATCATATTTGTAAACACATCAAGCCCTTAGAGCCCCAAGAATATTTTCTCATTACTCGCAACGTGGCATCAAACATAGACCATACATATGTGCTTTGTGACAAAGTTCCTCCTCTACCTTGGTGGGTCTTGTGCTTATTGGCGGATTTGCTCGCCTTGGAGCTTCACGGCAGCCCTCAGTTTGGCTGTTTTCGTGAACCCACAGTCCAGGTCAACTCCTCCTGTGTCTGACCAGGAGTTGGGAGGTTTGGGGGGAACCTGGGCCTGCCCTCTACTCCGGGTTCCAGCCCAGGGCCCTGTGGAATGCAGCTGTCTAGAGTGCCTCCTGGAACAGCTGTGCGACAGCTGCAACTCCCTGGGCTACTTTCCCATGGCCTCCTCCCAACACCTTCTTTATCCTCACCATAGGACCTTCCTCCTGGTGTCTGATAATGCTTGTACTCCTCAGTCCTCCAACAGTATGTGTTCTCACTCTCAGCTCCTAGCGCCTCTTGCTCCCAGCTCCTTACATGCACACCACAAATTGAAGTGAGCTCCTTTTTAAACCCAGGTGCCCTGATTAGCCTGCCTTAATTGATTCTAACAGCTTCTTGATTGGCTGCATGTGTTCTAATCAGCCTGTCTGTCTTAATTGTCTCCTGAAGGTTCCTGATTGTTCTGGAACGTTCCCTGTTACCTTACCCAGAGAAAAGGGACCTACTTAACCTGGGGCTAATATTTCTGCCTTCTATTACTCTCCTGTAGCCATCTGGCCCGACCCTGTCACAGCTTTCACTGCATACACAATGAGATGTATTTCCTGGGGAAAGAGATTGAAAGTCTCCCAAAATTAAGTTTCAAATGCACATTTTTCAATTTAAATACTGAAGCCTGTAACTGCAGTTCTGTAACATGTTGCACCTGCTGCACAGCTTCTGAATTTGCCCATTTTTCCAAGAGAAGTTTCTGCCAGTAGAAATTCCCTCCTCCTACCCCCATTAGCCTCAGAGATGGGTAGGTGGATGTATCTTTGTCTGGACCAACAGGAGAGAGAAAACCCTTTAAAGAATATACCTGCCCCAATTTTAGGCAACTAGACTCCTTGTGGCTTAGAGGGGGAGGGCCTATGTGGTTTATTCTGATTTGCTGGACAAAAGGGTACAAGGGTATAAGCCTTTCCCCCCCAGTCCTGAGGTGTCATTCTGCCTTGGGAAGGAAAGCTCACTCCACTCCCACCTTGGGATTAGAATAGGGCCCTTGTTTTGGGTCTTCCTCTAGTCATCATACTATTCATCATTTTGGGGCTGGAAAGGAATCTTTCCCTAAATGCCACTTTGACCTGGGCAGTGAAGGTTATCTCGACTTCCAGCAGCCCAGGACCCAGTTGGGAGGGTGAGTTGTAAAATTCATTTTGTTGCAACTTGGCAGGTACCCAGTACAGGGGGCTCTGTAGGGGTCTGGTTCCATGATAAAGAGGAATTGGAAGTGGATAAGGATAAGCATTTCCAAAAGAAACATCTCCTGGGGTTGGGGTTCCTAATGCCTGGTGCAGTGAGGAGACAATCCTCCTTCCCCACCCCATTAACTTTTGGACAAGGAGAGGTTGTTGGTGTCTCAGTAATTGTACTGGGACCAGGTTAATGGGGAAGACTGATGGTAGCTCTCCATCAGGTGGAATGGATTACAAAGGAGGGATGAACTGTGGCCTAGTTAAACCATATTTCTGGTGTCTTGTCCTGTGCTGTGAGGGAGAATGCTTTTCTTTTTTGGATCACAATAACTGTTGAGCTTTTGAGTCTCAGAGTGTAAGCATTTCACAACTTACTGTGACATTGCATCCTTGTTCACCAAAGCTCCCTGCTGGAAGAAAGGGAAGATCTTCACAGCACACGGATGACATATGGGAATTGGAAGGAATATGGAAGTAATTCAAGGAAGTAATTCATATGCTTAGGTTGAATCTTGTAGAAATTGTCTGAGGTGTGGTCTAGGGATTTACACATTGGAAAATAACAGAAACAAATTAGCTATTGTGGAGTTGACGGGTAATTTTAAACTGTTGGACACCAATTAATTTTGTTTTCAAAATTACTAAAAATATTTAGTTTAGAGAAACAAGAAATGCTAGGTCAGCTCTTACTAGTTGTTTCTCTTACTGTGAATTCAGGGGTGTGACTATTACTATTTTAGTCACAGGGGTTCTTATATATACCTTAGGGGATATAATGATCAAAGCCAAACAAAATATCACATTTATTAACCATGACTATTTTATTACTAAGAAAGGAAAAGAAAAAAATTAAACTAAACAACATAAATGACCAAACATAAATGATAAACTGGCTATGTCCATTGCAGTGTCTTTCATACGCCTCTCTGTGGAGAGCTTTAACAGAATTAACACCCTTGAGACTTAACCACCTCTGAGAAGTTCATTGTTTGGTAAATTAAGTTCTCTGAAAACATTCACTCAATGTGCAGGGGCAGTCAAAAAAGTGAACAGAATGTTGGGAATCATTAAGAAAGGGACAGATAATAAGACAGAAAATTTCATATTGCCTCTATATAAATGCATGGTATGCCCACATCTTCAATACTGCATGCATATATGGTCGACCCATCTCAAAAAAGATATATTGGAATTGGAAAAGGTTCAGAAAAGGGCAACAAAAATGATTAGGGGTATGGAGCATCTGCCGTATGAGGAGAGATTAATAAGACTAGGACTTTTCATCTTGGAAAAAAGACGACTAAGAGGAGATTCAGTTGAGGTCTATAAAATCATGACTGGTATGGAGAAAGTAAATAAGGAAGTGTTATTCACTCCTTCTCATAACACAAGACATATGGGGGTCACCAAATGAAATTAATAGGCAGAAGGTTTAAAACAAACAAAAGGAAGTATTTTTTCACACAGTGCACAGTCCAAACTGTGGAACTCCTTGTCAGAGGATGTTGTGAAGGCCAAGACTATAACAGTGTTCAAAAAAGAACTAGATAAGTTCCTGAAAGATAGGTCCATCAATGAGTATTAGCTAGGATGGGCAGGAATGGTGTCCCTAGCCTGTTTGCCAGAAGCTGGGAATGAGCTACAGGGAATGGATCACTTGATTTTCTGTTCTTTCCCTCTGGGGCACCTGGCGTTGGCCACTGTCAGAAGACAAGATACTGGGCCAGATGGATCTTTGATCTGACCCAGTATGGCTGTTCTTATGTTTCCGACTTCTGAGGCTTGGCAGGTTGAGAGGCATGAGAGCAGTGCTTCATTGAGCTGTGCCAGAAAGCTGGTACATACTGCTCATCCCAAGGAGTAATTGTTGAACTGCTTACAACTTTATTATTTTTAATTTGTTCGCCTCAAATTTAGCAAAGATAATAGTCTTCACTGAGGAAGCATTTATATCTGAGTTAAGGCTAACAAAAATAAGAAGGGAAATTGTTTCAACAGTGGGAGCAGAAATCCCATTTTCACTCACTGGTATCTTTTTAACAACCACTTTTTGGGTTGAAATGATCCAGGTTGTTTTTTTTTGGTAACAGTGAATTTTTTGGTGAGTTTGAGCTGAAGCCCTTCAGCCATTTTTGAACTATGGGAGAGCAAATCAAAAACAGTCACATTTTTATTTTTTGTTTTAAAGAGGACTACAGCAAAATTGACTGATTTGAAATTTGTTTTAGATGCTGCTGTGATGATCCTGGTACAAATGCTCAGAAAGGTAGGTAGACAGATAAAAACAAGGGAGAACAATGCCAAACACCTACTATAGTATGTTGCTTTCACTATGTTAGTTCACTGAAATAAATTATTATTGAATATAACCCTTAAAATTCAATATTATTTTTCATAAGAATGGTTGAATTTCTAATTTACAGGCATAATAAAGTCTGAGGCTGATGGGTCTTCAGTTTCCATTGCTCTTTTCCTTGAGAGAGCCAATATGTGGGAATGGATACTGGATCGCTTAAAAGGAGGACAACTGGCAAAATATTTAGACATGCTAAATTTTAAGTGGGAAGTTAAAGCAGTTTTCTGTTGGCTTCAAAAGAAATAGAAATTTGGCACAAATTCTTGGGAAGTCTGGGGTTGTGCCCAGCTTCCATATCTGTGTAGATCTCAGAAGTATAGTAAAAAGACAAATTAAGGAACTAGTACAACACAGCAGTATACTGGGGAAATATTTAAAAGTAAATCAATATATAATTAATCAACGACAAAGTGAATGTAATCTTAACTCTGCATAGTGCTGAATCAGGAATAAAGGCTGCCATAGGCTGAGTGATATTAAAAATAAAGTAGCACCTTATTTTATTAAACGCTATCTTCTGTAGAGACCGTACGTAGAGGCTATAAAATAAATGTTCATCAGCAGAAATTTAAGTTATTACAGATTATTGGGGAAATTTAAGACAATGTAGACTTTCAAGTTGCTCCAATGCTTTACTGTAGATTTTGCTCTGCTGAAGTGTATCTTAATTATATCGGTTTTTAAAAATGCATTTTTGAATTGGTGTTATTGTGAGTCCAGTCATAAATAATGCTGTCTATGTACACTGTTTTGGGGAAAATAAGATTTTGTGTGTCATGCAAAAGTTTGCGTGAGAATACGTACCTCTGTATGTGTATGTCAATATAAAAATGTGTGAATATTTCTTAGTAGTAGACTGTGGTGACTTATATTTCAATAATTCATGGCAGATTACTAATTTGCAATGGAACCGGTATACTCATAATTTTTTACATATTATTTACTGAGGCCCAAGCTTTGGTAGTCAGACTTAGTTTCCTTGGGACTCTACTCACAGTAGTAAATCCTGTGTGTGGTAGTAAGTAATTGCAAAATCGGGTCCTGTAGATCAAACCAGTAGGTCACAGGAGACCACTAGGAGGCTAGGGACATCTGTGCTGAGGCCCTACCCGTCTGTACAAGTCCTGCACCTTGGTGTCTCCTCCCCCCACTCTTTCACAGTGTAGTTCTGGTAGAGTTGCACTGACAGAGGTACTGCAGCTGGCATCAAAGGACCTCCTTTCTCCCACTGCGCCCTCCCCCTAAGATTTCTACAGTAGAGAGACATGAAAAGTTAATATAGTTTCCACTTAACCTGCCCACCCACTCTCATCTCCTTGCAGTTTCTCAGGTTCTTGGATATGTAAAACTCCTTCTGATGAGACTGGAGAAAGTGGGGACAGTGCTGTGGAGACAGCTGATTCCTTTCCCCCCTTTCATATGTGAGGAATATATTACATGAAGAATATGGGGACATGATTGAGCTGGATCACATTTCTTTAGCACTTTACCGCTACGCTGCACTGTTTCATTAATCCTCACAACATCCATGTGAGATAGTTAACTTTACTATTTCCCTGTTTTACAGTGATAAGACATAAGACGCAGATTAAAGGGTGTACTCTCAAAGTCCCTTCTTCAGAGCAGCCTTAACCTTTAATATAGGACAAGATCAGAAATGAGGATATTTGTAGACTAATCCAGCAACAGCCTCAATCAGCAATGGTTTGCTTTTGCTGGCTTTCTTGCTAAGGGTGTATTATTAGGATGGAATACCAATGAAATACAAAGCATGTTTACCAAGTTTTGTTGCTATATGGCCAGTGATCACATGATCACCAAAACCTTCAGTGGTATAATATAATCACCACTGATGGACATAAATTAAATATCCCACAGGCTGCCTTAAGGATCTAGCTAGAAATCAATGTAGGTGGTGCTCGATTTGCAAGTAGTCCATGTGCGGTTGGGATTTGCCATGATGATGATAACTTTTGATATCTACTATTTTTTTTGCATATAGTTAGTGTTGGTTTTAAGTGTAGGAATTTTAGTTAGCATAGTTGTGTTGTTCAGGTAACTTTAAGTATATATTTTTCTTGTTACTCAGTACTTATCTTCAGTCTTCATGGCTGAACAGAAGTCACACAGTTTCAAATATTCTCCTTCGTGTGACATGGCCATTCCCTTGAATGGTGGCTGCACAAAATATTCATTTTGTTTTGGTGATGGGACATATTTCGAACACATGCTCAGTTTATTTCTTTTCACAGCAAACTAGATATCTAGATGGGCTAGGTTAAAACTATTTCTATTAGATAGATCAATGAGACCAGCCTCAAATACTGGTGTAGCGCAGATTAAGCTGTCTCAGAAAAGTCCTTCTCTAGTTCTGGTGCCTATAAGGTTGGTCCCATCCCTGTGTGGTAAAGGCTCAGGTGCTGAAATCGTTGGGTGGGGATAAGTCCCATCCTCATTCCCCTGAAGAGCATAAAAGGAGGTCACCTCCTTAGGCACCCCCCAAAAAGAGAATTAAATCTCTTCAGAGACTGGATGAAAAAGGTATTCAAGGTACAAATGTAAGATCTCTGACCCCATTAAAAAGACTTTATCGTTATTGATAGCCTTGGTACTGTACAACGTGACACTGGTCTGGATGCCTTCAGTATTGACTCGGCCAGCACCAACTTCTACAGCACTGAAAGACTTAATAATCTTTGACTTTCCTGATTCCCCATGACTTGAACAGACACAGAGAATTCCATTATCACTACCGAGCAGTTCCTTACTCAGGGACACTCTCCTACCTGGAACACCTTTAAAACCAGTTGTCTGTGTCTGGGAAGAATATTCTTTCTCATCCTCTTTAGTGGATAGTAGTGGGGTTCTCCATCTTACTTTCCAGCATATTTTTCTACAGGTCCATATACTAGGACCCCGCCTCATTTTAGTAGCCATAGAGAACACAGAGGGACTCATGCGTCCTGGTGTCCACCACCTTGGCCTAGAGCACATTTTTCATATGGAGAGTAATCATGGTCATGTTGGGCTTCTTAATATCTGAGGAGACTGGTGTCAGCTATGCAGTCTACAGTCTACCAGGATAGAGAGAGAGCAGCAACCTCATACCTTTCCAGCACAGCAGCAACTCCACTCATCTGAGAATGAGCAAACTCATCACACTGATCTTTCTACATCAGCATTATCAAAGCTGTAACTCCAGCAGCAGCAGTACCTCCTGATGATTATAAAACATTTTAAGAGCTTCTAAAAAGACTGGTTGAAATGCTGAAAATTCCAGTAGAGGTGGTGAGCAAAAAATCTTACAAATTACTGGAAACTTTACACACCTCATTGCCAGACAGAGTGGCAATGCCAGTTAACGAAGGCCTTCTAGAGTTGCCTTAACTGCAGTGGGAACTTCTATCGCAATCCCTGTGACATAAAAGTAGGCAAAATATAACAAGTCCAGGCCCTGGGATTTGAGTATTTTTGTGTATAGTCAACACCTTTTTCTCTTGTCATTGTGGTGTTGTGTCCAAGAATGTATTAAACAACACAGTTATAAGTATACTCTGAAACAAAAGGACCAAAGAGATTAGACTTACTCGAAGAAAATATATTGTTCTGCAAGTTTACAAATGAGAATTTTGAATGATCAAGCTTTCTTTTCAAAAATATAACTACCAATGTTGGCAAAGGGTTGCCAGATTTTTTTGATAGGATCCCACAAGTGTTGAGAGAGGAGCTGCAGTTGTTAACCAATGAAGGACAACTAATCCTGAGAACAGGTCTTTAAGCCACTATATATGTATCGGACACTGTCAAGGTTCCTCCCCCACTCTGAACTCTAGGGTACAGATGTGGGGACCTGCATGAAAACCTCCTAAGCTTACTTTTACCAGCTTAGGTTAAAACTTCCCCAAGGTACAAACTATTTTACCCTTTGCCTTTGGACTTCCACTACCACCAACAAACGTTTATCTGGGTTTATTGAGAAAATGGTGTTTGGAAATGTCTTTCCCCCCAAAATCCTCCCAACACTTGCACCTCACTTCCTGGGGAAGGTTTGGTAAAAATCTTCACCAATTTGTATAGGTGACCACAGACCCAAACCATTGGATCTTAGAACAATGAAAAAAGCATTCAGTTCTTGAAAAGAAACATTTTAATAGCAGAAACAGTAAAAAGAATCACCTCTGTAAAATCCGGTTCTTAAAAGAAGAATTTTAATTAAAGAAAAAGTAAAAAGAATCACCTCTGTAAAATCAGGATGGTAAATACCTTACAGGGTAATGAGATTCAAAACATAGAGAATCCCTCTAGGCAAAACCTTAAGTTACAAAAAAGACACACAGACAGGAATATTCATTCTATTCAGCACAACTTAATTTCTCAGCCATTTAAAGAAATCATAATCTATCGCATATCTAGCTAGATTACTTACTAAGTTCTAAGACTCCGTTTCTGTTCTGTCCCCGGCAAAAGCATCACCCAGACAGACACAGACCCTTTGATGTTCTCCCTCTTCCCAGCTTTTGAAAGTATTTTGTCTCCTCATTGGTCATTTTGGTCAGGTGCCAGTGAGGTTATCCTAGCTTCTTAACCCTTTACAGGTGAAAAGGTTTTTTCCTCTGGCCAGGAGGGATTTAAAGGTGGTTACCCGTCCCTTTATATTTAGGACAGACACCATGGCATGTTCAGTGGTGACTGTCATAACAATGAGATGTTGGCTTCAATCATCTGGTATTTCATGAGAGGTACAAAATGCTGTAGAGGACTTACTCTTTGAAAGAATCAAACTTTTTGGTTCAAAAAACAGATGACACCTTGCACATCTCAAAAGATTTTTGTTAAACTTTAGGATCATTGGTAGTCTGTTCCCTGCAACTACAGAGAAGACAATACTAACAACCTCAAGCAAGGCAACCTTCTAAGCCTTTTGCATACTCATACCAAAGGCCTACATTTTCATAAGAGACGTCCATCTGCTTCTTCTGCATCCACTTCTTCGTGATTGTTTCTGAGCAACAAAAAACAACCTCTTAAGACTATCAATTTGACCCCCAATATTTGTATCTCTAATTCTGAATCTGATTTCTCAAGATGAAGTTAGGATCCTTCCTCTAGGCTATCTATCATCCTTGCATTTTACAGTGACCATATGGAAATGGAAAGGACTTGCTCTAGGGTCATCCAAAATATTTTGACCTCATAAAAGATTCAGCGAGATTTGGTTATAATGCTAAATAGAAGAGATTTTTCCTCTGGGCTGAAGATCACCATATTTCACCATTTTGAGCAGACGTTCATTTTATTTCAGATTACCTACTCTCCCTGAAGTCAACAGCTTTCTCAGTTAGTTCTGTGATGGTTCACCTGACTGCTACATCTGCTTTCCATCCATATATTGAGAATTATACTGAATTTTCACACCCCATGGTGGCTAGGTGTTCAATGGATTTAACACAGGTGTCCCCTCCAATTAAACTATGTCTGTGCTGTGAGCTAGGGGTGTGATTCCCCCGCTCACGAGCACGTTTGCACTAACTCAGGATAGCACAAATATAAATAACAGTCTAGCAATGGAAGCATGAATAGCAGTAGTGGAGTCATGGATTACCTATGCCGAGTACAAACCTGCCTGAAACCCTTGGTACGTACTCGGCATGGATAACGCATGCTTCCAATGCTGCTACCCATGCTGCTATGGCTACACTGCTATTTATACTAATGCTAGCTTGATGAGGGCTAGTACAAGTATGTATCGTGAGCAGGGAAATCACACTCCTGCATAGTGTAGATATAGCCTTAGAGAACTTCATCCCTCATGGTATTTGTAGCAGTGAGTCACATGGTTCTATCCTGTGAATGATTAGCAACATGTTCACGTCAACATCCTTCCATGAGAACCTCTTTTCTAGTTGCCATTGCATCAGTGCAGAGAATGGGAGAGCATCAATCCTTGACAGCAGGCCCACCAGATGCTGATTTTCGTAGAGAGAAAATCTCTAAGGACTCAACCTAGTTTATGCCAAAAGTTGTATCAGTTTTTCATAATAATCAGACTGTTAATTTAGCTATTTTCATTTAAAAATCTCATGCTCATAGCATGTAAAAGAAATTACACCCTTTACATGTATTACGATCCTTATCCATTAATTAACATAGAGCTAAACTATTTAGAATCTCATCTAGACTACTCATAGTCTAAAATACTGAGAGGGTAAAAGGGAAGACTATTTCTTCCTTAAGAATAGCTAAATCAATCTCTGATTGTATCAGACATTATCTGGTTGCTAAACAAGATCTTCCTGTTCAGATCAAGGCTGACTCTACTAGAGCTCATGCTGCTTGGACAACTTCTTTTAGGAATGTTCTAATTCTTGAAATACATATAGAAGCCAATTGGCACTCAATTCATACGTTTACAGAGCATTATGCCATAGGGGAGGCTGCCAAAGCAGATGCTAGCTTTGGCAAAGTAGTTATTTAATCATTATTCTCTTGGGACTCCAATATCCCACCTCCATTGAGGTCTCTGCCTGGGACACATCAGGAGTGTAATACACATAGATAATTACTTGAAGAAAAAGAGGTTACTTACCTTGCAATAACTGGTGTTCTTCGAGATGTGTTGTTTATATGTATTCCACAGCTTGCCTTCCTATCATACCATATTGAAGGCTATAATCATTGGATGTTTATTTAATGAAGGAGCTGATATTCATTTGCCCCACTCCACCCTTTTATGCCCTCAGGAGGAAGGGGCACAAGGACAGGTAGGATACAAGTGTGAACCAGTGGGCATTGCTGATCAAAACATTCCGATCTCTGGCACTGGGGGCACACTCATGCCAGGAGTACAATACATATAGACAACATATCTCAAAGACCATCAACTGCTGTATGATAAGTAACTTCTTTGTTTTGTACATATACCCTGCGTTGTGACAGAGAACAATTTGGAAGCATAAAAAGATAAATTAAAAAATCAGAAATTACATGTGCAGTTTCTGAAAATGTTCATCAAATGGCTAGCATTCCAATAAGAGAGTTATGAGGTGCTACATATAGTTAATGGGTAAGATAATCGTCTAGGTTCTAGGAAAATAAATCCTGATCTGTCAGTAATCCAAATATGGTTTTGACATTGCTGAATAGAGATCAGATATTCATTTATATATGTATGCATCTTCACTTAATATAATGCTAACGCTTTTCCAAATTTCCTAATTAAGTGAATGAGCTTCGATTATTAGCTTCTCATTCGCCACACTGGAGAATGTTTGTCTGTAGAGTCTGGTGTCCTAATACGTAAATTAAATAGCAAAATCCGTATTTCCATAAATAGCTAACACTTTTCCAGTGTGGCTTTTGTTATGAAAGGATAAGCCATTTAAATGGTCAAGTGAAAAAAGGTAGAGGTCGGAGCTAATTTGTTATCCCTCTCCATTTGCTATTTAGGGCTCCTGTGTCTGGGTTGAGGAACCTTTAGACACAACAATCACAGTATCCATAATATAATCTGCGTCAAGTTGAGCATTTCAATAGCTAACACTCTCTTAATGTGGCAGCATTTTTAGATATTACATTATATACAGTGGAACTATTCTTTCTTAGCTTGAATTTTTATTATTTGAAATGATTTGGATCAGATATGTAGATGCCAGTGAATTTGAGACTTCAGCATTATGGGTTAACTTATCTTCCATTTCAATTATTTTAAATAAATACTTAAGCTATAAGTGCAGTTTTGTGAATTTAATTGACCTTTCAAAGATGAATGGAAAAATTATCTTTCCCTCTGCATAGTTCAGATGTTAACGCAGTCCTTTTTTCTTCATGAAATCAGTTGTGGGCTAGGAGGGAGATCATTCCTGTGGGCTGGCTCAGTCATTTAGTTTTACCGTTGAGCTCTCCTATAAAATATGAACTATGGATTTTTTAATAATTAAAAAATAGAAATCAACATGATGTACATAAATTTAGAATAGTAGTCTTACTAAATATCAATGATTAAATGTAAAGGGGGCCAATTTCTGGGAGTCTTTTTCTTATATAAAGAGTTTTATATAAAATGTAAAATTAATTAGAAGGATGTCAGCTTTTCTGTAAGGCATTTTCTGTCAGGCATTTTTTTTATTGCCTTTGTTTTCAACCATTGCAAAATTTCTGTGCCAGTTAGAAAGGTAGTTTCTAATTTCTATTGATTCTATTTTCACTATTTTTATGGAAAATGACAGATACCATAGGAATGTATAGTGCACACTGGGTCTTACAATACTAATATTTTCATTTTACTTCAAATATTTATTTTTTCAGTAAAAATCTGCCTGTACTGTGCATTTGGTTCGTGTGGCAGACAGTAATATATCAATAAAGTGGCAATGCATATATAGGAAAGTGAAATGTCTTATCACTTTTGTGCGAGTTGGTTTACTGACGTTTAACTAACTACTCTCTACAGTTTTGGAAGGTTTGTTATATTTTCCTTAAGTAACACTGACAAGTGCCATGGCACAGACCATGCAGATATATCCATGTTGCACATGAGCTGATTTTCATTTCCTAGTCATTCATTTAATTTATATTTGACTAATTTGCATCCCTGTAATACTACTTTATCATCTGAGCAGCTGTCAAAATAATGTGGACTTATTTCATGACTAAAACCAGTAGCTTCAAAACATGAATGTTTCATTATTCATGAAAACTGTTGTCAATTCATTCTTCTCTCCCTCACCAGCAAGGTTATCCTTAGAGAACTAAAAAGGGGAAAAAAATCTGTTTCCCATGTGCAGTGTTGGCCATGGATATTGTTTTACATAATGCAGTATCTTTATGCAAATATCTCATGAGTTATTAAAACCTTCTCCTCTCAGAAAATTGAATTGCTCATTCAAGGTAAAGTAGGTTGAAATGAAATTCTAGTTCCTTTTTTCAAAGCAGGTGTACATTTTTTTAAGTCCTGGGATTTGGGGGTCTTGTTAGCTTCACATTTCAGATTTCCCCTGAACTGTGGTTACTGTTAAGGCCATGATTTCCTGTATAGCATAACTAGGCTTGGAAGGATTAAATTTTTGTTGTTAAATGTTGGTAAACATCAATATCGCCATACACACACAAACCAATGAAAACATATTTCCATTGATGAAAGTTGAAATTTAAAGATTGGCAAAGTAAACAAAATGCTGCTTGTGAAATTCAGAGTTTGATTTAAGGATATTTACTTTGTATATTTTGATATATAATGTTAATATTTGTTTTAACTGTTATAAAACTTTATTTTTTTGAATCACTGTGTCTACTGTCATTAGATAATTGACTGACCCACCCCATAATTTCCACAGCTGAGAAAATGTATATGGATACAAATGAATATGTATATGGATACAAATAGAAAAAATTATTAAAAATTAAGATCAATTAAAAAATAGTCAATTTTCAGTCAATTAAAAAAATAGAATTCTGCCAAGCCTAAGCATAACCTTGCAATCTGGGCCTTTTGTGCAATAGCTTTTGACAAAAAATGAATAACTGCTCTACAGCCATTTGTTTCCTCTTCTTGTTCGTACTTAGGTACTAGTACGCCTTACAAAAGGCTAACAGATTTTGAAAACAAAGAGGGACAGTAGTGCAGTGACTCTCACTGTAGATAGAAATGATAAATTAAGTAAGGATTCCAAATCTAGAATTAGAGAAAAACCTAGATACAGTAGAATGTGTCTTAGGCCATGTCTAGACTATGAAAATACTCCGATTTTACAGAAGTCGATTTTTGGGAACAGGTTGTATAAAGTCGAGTGCATGCGTCCACACTAAGCACATTAATTTGGCGGTGTGCGTCCACAGTACCGTGGCAAGCGTCGACATTCCGAGCGGTGCGCTGTGGGTAGCTATCCCATAGTTCCTGCAGTCCCCGCTGCCCATTGGAATTCTGGACTGAGCTCCCAATGCTTGATGGGGCCAAAAATTTGTCGCGGGTGGTTATGGGTAAATGTCGTCAGTCAACCCTCCCTCCCTCTGTGAAAGCAACAGCAGACAATCATTTTGCGCCCTTTTCCCTGGATTGCCCGAGCAGACGCCATACCACGGCAAGCATGGAGCCTGTTCAGCTCACCGCAGCAGTTATGACCATTGTAAATACCTTGCGCATTATCGTGCAGTTTATGCAGAACCAGTACCTGAAAAACCAGGCGAGGAGGCAACGGCAGCGTGGTGATGAGGACATGAACACAGATTTCTCTAAAACGGTGTTCCCCCGCAATTTGGAGATCATGGTATTACTGGGGCAGGCTCATGCCGTGGAATGCCGATTCTGGGCCCGGGAAACAAGCACAGAGTGGTGGGACCGCATAGCGTTGCAGGTTTGGGATGATTCCCAGTGGCTGCGAAACTTTTGCATGCGTAAGGGCACTTTCATGGAACTTGTGACTTGCTTTCCCCTGCCCTGAAGCGCAAGAATACCAAGATGAGAGCAGCCCTCACAGTTCACAAGCGAGTGGCAATAGCCCTGTGGAAGCTTGCAACGCCAGACAGCTAACGGTCAGTCGGTAATCAATTTGGAGTGGGTAAATCTACTGTGGGGGTTGCTGTGATGCAAGTAGCCAACACAATCACTGAGCTGCTGCTACCAAAGGTAGTGACTCTGGGAAATGTGCAGTTCATAGTGGATGGCTTTGCTGCAATGGGATTCCCTAACTGTGGTGGGGTTATAGACGGAACACATATCCCTATCTTGGGACCGGACCACCAGGGAAGCCAGTACATAAACCGCAAGGGGTACTTTTCAATGGTGCTGCAAGCACGGGTGGATCACAAAGGACGTTTCACCAACATCAACGTGGGATAGAAGTCATAGAGTCATAGAATATCAGGTTTGGAAGGGACCTCAGGAGGTCATCTAGTCCAACCCCCTGCTCAAAGCAGGACCAATCCCCAATTTTTGCCCCAGATCCCTAAATGGCCCCCTCAAGGGTTGAACTCACAACCCTGGGTTTAATAGGCCAATGCTCAGACCACTGAGCTATCCCTCCCCTTGGGATGGCTGGGAAAGTTTCATGATGCTCGCGTCTTCAGGAACTCTGGTCTGTTTAAATGGCTGCAGGAAGGGATTTACTTCCCAGACCAGAAAATAACTGTTGGGGATGTTGAAATGCCTATAGTTATCCTTGGGGACCCAGCCTAACCCTTAATGCCCTGGCTCATGAAGCCATGCACAGGCACCCTGGACAGTAGTAAGGAGCTGTTCAACTATAGACTGAGTAAGTGCAGAATGGTGGTAGAGTGTGCATTTGGATGTTTAAAGGGTCGCTGGCGCAGTTTACTGACTTGCTCAGACCTCAGTGAAACCAATATTCCCATTGCTATTGCTGCTTGCTGTGTGCTCCACAATCTCTGTGAGAGTAAGGGGGAGACGTTTATGGTGGGGTGAGAGGTTGAGGCAAATCGCCTGGCCGCTGAATATGCGCAGACAGACACCAGGGCGGTTAGAAGAACACAGCAGGAAGTGCTGCGCATCAGAGAAGCTTTGAAAACCAGTTTCATGACTGTTGTTGTTGTCCAAAGTAGTGTATTTAATTCTTTATTAATTAATTTTCCGTAGCAGTCCATTTCAGAAATTGCTTCTTATTCATGATACTTTGACAGGAAACCTGTTTTATTGGATCCAGGAAAACCCATTTCACACGACATTCAGAAAGGTGTAAATGCTTGTTTTTTATCTAATTGTTGTTTATAGTTTAATATCTGATTGTTTAGCACACACTATACTATAATATTTTGTTTTCATGGCTCACCATATGTTTGTTAAAGTAATTATTTTACTAATTATTTGTTTGTTTTACTATTACCATAAGATGTTACAAGTAGTGCCTGAGATGCGTTGAGAGATGCTGAAGCTATGGACTTCATAAGTTTTGCTTACAAATGTATTAATGTACAAAATCTGCCTGGCTGCATGGAAATTGGGTACTTTTGCAGTTATCTCATGTGCATGAGTAAATGTGTAGGTTTTGCATTTACAAAATGTGTAGGTTTATGTTAGGAAATTTGTGCGTGTGTGTGTGTGTGCGTGTGTGAAGCTACTTTTGGCATAGTTATATTAAACAGCATGTCCACACCCTGGAGTCTCTTATTCATGTTATAAAGTGACTTGTTGGGGTGCTGGGTCCTCATTTGTTCATCTATGTGCAGAGGCATGTCAGTGTTTAGTGGCAATTTCATCAGGGGTGGGGATCCTTTTTCTATCAGGGACCACTGACCCACATAAAAAATCAGTTGTGGGCCACACACAGCCCTGGGGGGGGGGGGAAGGGTGGAAACTCGGGGCTTCCCCTATGATCCAGATTGGGGCCAGAAATGAGAGGTTCAAGGTGCAGGAGGGGGCTCTGGGCTGGGGCAGGCGGTTGGGCTGTGGACACCGGCTGGGGGTACAGGCTATGGCTTGGGGCTGGTGCCAGGGGTTTGGGATGCATGAGGGGGCTCTGGGCTGGGGCCAAGAGGTTTGGAGTGCAGGAGCAAGCTCAGGGCTGGGGTGGGGGTTGAGGTGTGGGAGGTGGTTTGGGTTCTGGGAGGGAGTTAGGGTACAGGACGGGGATCAGGGCTGAGGTAGAGGGTTGGGGTGCAGGGTGCAGGCTCCGGGAGGAGGCTTGGGTTTGGGATGCGGGGTTCTGACCTGGGGCAGATGTTTGGGGGTTCAGGTGGGGATGCAGGGTCTGGGAGGGAGTTAGGGTATAGGAGGGGGTTCTGGCCTAGGGCAGGGGGTTTGGGGTGTGGGCTCTGGCCAGGCGGCACTTACCTGATGTGGTTCCTGGTCAGTGGCACAGCGGGGCTAAGGTAAGCTCCCTGCCTGTCAGTGCTCCGCACTGTTCCCAGAAGCGGCCGCCATGTCTGGCCCCTTAGGTAGAGGGGCCAGGGGGCTCTGCACAGTGTGTACTGCCCGTGCCTGCAGGTGACAGCCCTGTAGCTCCCATTGGCCGGGAACCACGGCCAATGGGAGCTGCAGAGCCGGCGCTGGGGGCAGGGGCAGCGCATGGAGCTTCCCTGATTGCCCCTGCTCTTAGGGGCTGCAGGGACATGCTGGTTGCTTCTGGGAGCTGCATGGAGCTTACTGAACTTTTAATGGCCTGGCAACCATAGCTTCCCCCCGCAGTGGGGTGAGGCAGTGCTCGCGGCTCCAGCCCTGCAGGAGGGCACCGAGGCTTGGGGCTTCTGGCCCATGGCGCAGAGAATTGCCACAGGCTAGATGAAATGAAACAGTGGCCATAGGTTCCCCACCACTGTTTTTAGTTATGAGTTTCATAAGTAAAATATTTGAAGGAAACAAAATTTAGAAATTTCCTTTGCACAATTTGTAAACATGTCAAAATTAATTTCAGGGACAAATGTTTACATTCCTACAATTTTTTTTCTTGTTTTGGTTTTCTTTTACATTTACTTTGATGCTACATGTGGTTGAATTGCTAAAATGTAATTTATAATGTTTTCTTACTAGCGTACTCATATTTTAAGCAGGTTGGATTTATTTAAATCAAAGTGATGCAAATCACCAATTTTAATTATGGTTTAAATAAGCAACAAGAAAGCTTGATTTAAATAATTTTTTTAAACTTTTTTTTTTGCATGTGCACATTTTAGTTACTCTCCTAAGAAAGATTGAGTGTCATGGTTGATAACCATTAAAGCATGTTGATTTGCTACTAAATATAGCCTTTACATTAAGTTAGGTGCTTCCTTTTGCTAACTGAGAGGATACACTAAGTCTATACATTTTTATTTAAGCAGTTATATGGCTTAACTTTCATTTATTCATGGTCTTAATTTCTACATTTTTAGTATGTTAGAAAATGAATAACACATTTCTTATTTACTAAACTTTTTTTTTTTTTACTGGTGATTTGTGTCAAGCTCTATTTGGATGGAAATTCAGTGAAAAAGCACAAAACAGCATTTTAATTTTTTTAAATTAAATAATACAACCTTAATATGTTGAATACCTAGAAGAAAACATTTATCACAACATATGTTTCATTTAAAGCTAACTGATTTATTAAACAAGCAAGTATTAGTAGATCTCATCCTCTCTCATTTTTGATTCAGAGACTGAAAGAGGAAAACAAGATTTCCTGGGTTTTCAACTCCCAGTTGGTTTCTTAACTTTGAATTAAGTCATTGAACTGAACTAAAATAAGTTAAAAAACTGAAATGACGAAATTATTATCTCTGCTGAACTAAGTTTTAGGGGTGTAACTGTTTGTCCAAATATTGTTATTGCATCCTATGTATCTTCATCACTTTGGAAAAGTAAGTCCTGCTGGTAGGTTTTCCGGTGGCAGGTTTGTTGAGCTTTTGAGGAGCCCCAGTGAAGTGATCAGGTTTCAGGGATGAAGGAATACCCAGTATTTTCTTAAGTTACAAATATGGATCTTTGATCATAACTTGCTTTCAATATTCTGTACCATAAATCATAATATTAATGCATCATTGTGATCCAGATTACTCTGACTGAAGCAATATATAACACCTTTTTGTTTGGTTTGGTTTGGTAAAGGTCTGTGAAATGATCTGCGGGAGACATTCCCACAAAATTGCTGTATTGACGATTCTTTTCTTTTCTTCCTTTTTTTTATCTCAGTATGGCTATCCAGGTTGACAAGTTTAATTTTGAGAGTTTCCCAGATTCCCCTGGTGAAAGGATACAGTTTGCAAACCCAAAGCAACTGGAAGAAGAGAGACAGCAGGCAAAAGGGCTGGAGATCAACAGCAAGTTAGACGTTTGCTGGAAAATTATATCCTTTAATACATGCTTGATTTATATCTATATCAGCCTTATGACCCATTTTATTTTATAATTTATATCACCATTTAATGAGGTTACTGAAAGGGAAAACAACTAGAACTTAACATAATTATAGACTTCTTAAAATTAATTGCACTACATTTTATTTAGATTTTTCACAATGTTCAGGTCTTAATATAATGGTTGTCTTAATCTGAGTCATATGGGCATGCTGCAAATCCTGTCTCTTTTCCCAACTTTTGGGGAAAGCAGAAGAGCAGTGAAGGTTGGTGTTATATAAAGTTAGATTAGTTCTCTCCAAAAGCAAAGTCTGCAAAGTGGTAATGAAATCATGATTTAGCCTTAAAAATGCTGAGAATATTTTTTAAAGTTATGCTTAGAATAATAGAAATGTAGGACTGGAAAGGACCTTGAGAATTCATCAAATCCAGGCCCAGGCACTCAGGCAGGACCAAGTAAATCTAGACCATCCCTGATAGCTGTTCATCTAACCTGCTTTTAAAATCCTCTAATGATAGGGAGTGCTCCCTGGAAGCCTTTTTCCAGAACTTAATTACAGTTTTTCTCCTAAAATCTAACCTAAATCTCCCTACTGCAGATTAGGCCCATTACTTTTTTGTCCTACCTTCAGTAGACGTGGCGAACAATTATTCACTGTTCTCTTTATAACAACCCTTAACATATTTGAAGGCTGATTTCAGGTACTCCCCCTCAGTCGTCTTTTCTCAAGGTTAAATTTGCCCAGTTTTTCTAACCTTTCCTTATTAGTCAGGTTTTCTAACCCTTTTATCATTTTTGTGGCTCTCCTCTGGAGTCTCTAAAATTTTTCCACATCTTTCCAAAAGCGTGGTCCCTGGAACTGGACACTTCCACTATAACCTACAGATCCTTTTCAGCAATACTTCCACCGAACCAGTTTTCCCCATTTTGCAGTTGTGCATTTGATTTTTCCTTCCTAAATGAAGTATTTTGCACTTGACTTTATTGCACATCTCTCCCTCCCCAACCCTTCTTGGAGTGGTCTGTTTCATTATAGACTTATTTTGTTCTGGGGCTTTGGCCCTTTAAGGTTCCCTAATAATATGCAAAAAGAACAGGAGTACTTGTGGCACCTTAGAGACTAACAAATTTATTTGAGCATAAGCTTTTGTGAGCTACAGATGATTATAATAATAATACAATAATAATAATACATTACACATATATAGTGCCTTCCATCCAGAGATTTCAGATGCTTTGTCATCACTAATTATTGAAAATGCACAGAACAGCTGTGACATGGGTTCGCAATAGTATATATTTCTAATGATGATGAGTAAGCTGAACCACAGTAAATTGAAAATGACTTGCCATAAGAAGTCAGAGGCATAGCCAGAAATAGATACCAAGAGTCTTTATGCAAAGTTCCATGTCTTGCTCATTCAACAACATTTCAAAAACAATCCTTCCTATGAAAAATTTCTGTTCAACCAAATCTCCCATATCATATTGCTAATAGATTCAACCTTCTGGCAGCTATTAAAATATTTAAACACTTCCTGATAACATGGATGAGAGTCTTGCACTGGAATTGGGTGACATGCTGTAATAATCCTAGTGCCCTCATCTTTTTGATTGTTATTGAGCAGCAGTATTAAAGTACATATTGCATACTGCATTCTTTATTTAATTGCAAAAATATATCAAATAATTTTCTGATCGGCAGTTGTTTGACTTGTCTAGGTAATGTCCCATTTGCACTTCCTTCCTGTAGTGATGTGAGACTCACCTCTGCGGCGCCTCCTGCTGGTTGTCCAGGCAATTATCTCACCAGCCTCCAGAGCGCCTGTTGCTGGCACCCCCGTGCGCCTTTCCCTTGGGTGCTGCCCCCTGGCAGTACCCCCACAGTCTCTGGGTGTCCCCTCCCAGGGGAGCCCCCAACCCCCTATCCCCACCTCGCCTCAGTATATGGCTACTGCAGGTCACCATCTAGCCCCCACTCACTGGGGCAGACTGCAGTATATAAGCCATTCATCATTGGCAAAAGGGGGGTTTGGACCTGCTGCCTTTGCCTATCCTGGGCTGCAGCCTCTGCAACCCCAGTACCTGTCCTGGCCTTTATCAAGACCTGCAGCCTGGGGGTTCTCCAGACTGGAGCTCCCCAGCTCCGCTATCCTTTCCCCAGGCCTGCTCCACTCTAGGTACCTTTCTTGGCTCCCAGGCAGCCAGGCCCTTCTCCCTCAAGAGCTAGAGGGAGAGTCCTCTCAGCTCCTGGCTTCACTGGCCTTTTATAGGGCCAGCTGCGGTCTGAATGGGGCATGGCCGCAGCTGTGGCTGTTTCCCAATCAGCCAAGGCTTGCTGCTTTCCCCAGCAGCAGCCGTCTCACAGCCTCAGCCCCCTCCCAGGGCTGGTTTCAAGCCCTTCAGGGCACGAGCGAGTGACCACCTCGCTACACTTCCCCACCAGAACTAAAAAAAAACAAAGACACAGTTGTCTGAATATTCACCTATGAAAGAGGTGATGTGACCTGCATCTGAATCAGGCCCTGATTGTGATAGACGGGACTCTGAATCCACGTGGAGCACCCCTCCAGCAAATTTTTACTCAAAGCACAAGTTGGGTGACAGACATCACAGTTCATCTTCTCAGTCAAATTCAAAGCATTCCAAATGTTCCTCTACGTCTCGGTCTCCTTCAAGAAAATCTTCCTCTAAATCTCTGGTATAGGTTTGAAGTCTCACAAATCTAAACACTCAGTGGCCTTGTCTGAGATGGCACTGTTGGGTCCATGAAGATTGGTGTTGTCACCTCTGCCAACTCCTCCTGCCTCTTCTCAGCTGATTCCGTGTGTTTCAGCACCATCAGCACTAATACGCTTCTACTCTGCATGCCTTCTTGTTGGCAAAAGATCTTTTTTGTCTTTCCCCACCTGATTCTCCTTTGATGCAGCCGTGTGCATTGTTTACTCCATTGACACACCCAGCACTGTCGGCCCACTCTGTTACACTGGCACCAGTGGCACACGGGCACTGACAACACACACTCTGGTTATGTCTTCACTGTTGTCACCGACTTCATCACCTTTCTGACTATCCTAGCCATTGCCTGTTCTTGAGCCTTGTTGATCTCCAATGCGAAGACCACCTAGGACCCCACTGAGAACTGCTCCTCCCTATTCTGAAGAGGTTTGTTTCTTCTTCAGACTCTGAAAGGGAAGAGCCTGTTTCTCCTTCCAGGTCTTCCAATACTTGATGTAAAGATCAGGATTGGATTCCCTACAGGGAGACTCCAGCTTGGGGTGCCCCATGGATGACTCCATCTATGCCATGCCCTCCATAGCCTTATTGGTCTTGGGCTGACCACAGAGATTCTAGAACTGTGTTTCATTCACTTTCTAGGAGGAAGTCTCCTTCTTCTTTATTGCAGGAGTTATCTTCTCAGCATCCTGCTACTGTTCCTCAATTTGCTGTGCTGGACCCAGTGGAGGACAGAGAATTATTGGAGGAGTCATTAGACATTCCTCTCCACATTTCTTCAACGTATGAAGTGGTTATTCTGGAGTCAACACCTCTCCCAGAGAAGACTTCAAAGTTTTCCAGGATCTCATGGGGAGGGTGGCTACCTCTTTAGGGGTCCAGGCGAAGATTGTATAGAGTCCACACATCCTTCTGGATATTTTACACACTCATACTCCAGGAAGGGTTGCCCTTCCTGTGAGTGAAGACTTACTAGACCTAGCAAAGGTTTTAGAGTAGCAGCCATGTTAGTCTGTATCCACAAAAAGAAAAGGAGGACTTGTGGCACCTTAGAGACTAACCAATTTATTTGAGCATAAGCTTTCATGAGCTACAGCTCACTTCATCGAATGCATTCGGTGGAAAATACAGTGGGGAGATTTATATACACAGAGAACATGAAACAATGGGTGTTACCATACAGACTGTGATGAGTGATCAGGTAAGGTGAGCTATTACCAGCAGGAGAGCGGGGGGGTGGGAAAAAACCTTTTGTAGTGATAATCAAGGTGGGCCATTTCCAGCAGTTGACAAGAACATCTGAGGAATAGCGGGGGGAGGGAGGGGTGGAATAAACACGGGGAAATAGTTTTACTTTGTGTAATTACCCATCCATTCCCAGTCTTTATTCAAGCCTAAGTTAATTGTATCCAGTTTGCAAATTAATTCCAATTCAGCAGTCTCTCGTTGGAGTCTGCTTTTGAAGTTTTTTTGTTGAAGAATTGCCACTTTTAGGTCTGTAATCGAGTGACCAAAGAGATTGAAGTGTTCTCCGACTGGTTTTTGAATGTTATAATTCTTGACATCTGATTTGTGTCCATTTATTCTTTTACGTAGAGACTGTCCAGTTTGGCCAATGTACATGGCAGAGGGGCATTGCTGGCACATGATGGCAAATATCACATTGGTAGATGTGCAGGTGAATGAGCCTCTGATAGTGTGGCTGATGTGATTAGGCCCTATGATGGTGTCTCCTGAATAGATATGTGGACATAGTTGGCAATGGGCTTTGTTGCAAGGATAGGTTCCTGGGTTAGTGGTTCTGTTGTGTGGTTGCTGGTGAGTATTTGCTCCAGGTTGGGGGGCTGTCTGTAAGCAAGGACTGTCCTATCTCCCAAGATCTGTGAGAGTGTTGGGTCATCCTTCAGGATAGGTTGTAGATCCTTAATAATGCGTTGGAGAGGTTTTAGTTGGGGGCTGAAGGTGATGGCTAGTGGCATTCTGTTATTTTCTTTGTTGAGCCAGTCCTGTAGTTAGTAACTTCTGGGTACTCTTCTGGCTCTGTCAATCTGTTTCTTCTCTTCAGCAGGTGGGTATTGTAGTTGTAAGAACTCTTGATAGAGACCTTATAGGTGTTTGTCTGAGGGTTGGAGCAAATGCGGTTGTATCGTAGAGCTTGGCTGTAGACAATGGATCGTGTGGTGTGGTCTGGATGAAAGCTGGAGGCATGTAGGTAGGCATAACCATCAGTAGGTTTCCGGTATGGGGTGGTGTTTATGTGACCATTACTTCTTAGCACCGTAGTGTCCAGGAAGTGGATCTCTTGTGTGGACTGGTCCAGGCTGAGGTTGATGGTGGGATGGAAATTGTTGCAAAGGTTCTCTGGCAGACCCTGTCTTATATACCTTGTAAGGCTAAGAAAGTGGACTCATGATATCAAGACCCTCATCAAGACTTTGGTGATTTCTTTAACCACCCAGTTCCTGATTCTTTGCTGATCACAGCCACTAATAAACGGTGTCATCAATCCCAATCTAAAGCCACTCCAAAGGGTAAGGAATGTAATAGATTAGATTTATATGATTTGTAAGAATTTTTGCACTTCCACATTTGAAATAAGGGTTGCCAGTTATCAGTTTTATCTAAAAATAATTTTATTATTTCTCTATCATTTCCAAGTTTGCTGACAAGTTGCCAGAGCAGTATAGGGGCCAGTTTCTATCTTTGGTTTCTGATGGTCAATCTGCAGCTTGTACATGTCTTCAGGCAGCCATAGATGCTGCTGACACTGCCTTACCACTGCAGTCTTTGTGAAACATTCGTCCTGGTTGCAAGTTTCTGGCATTCCAAAGAAGTTGCAGCGTACAATAGAAGATTTATCTTTTGAGAGGTCTAAGTTGTTTTCTGCCAAAACAGTCGATGCTGTGTGTGCACTGAAAAACTCTAATGCAACACTTCACTCACTAGGAGTTTACACTCCAGCTATGAAAACTGTTTAGTCCATAATCTTATTCCATACCCTCTTTCTATCAGAGGCCTCAGTATGTTTCTAAGAGAAGGTTAACACTCCTCCATGTCACCAGCCATCTTTGGCTGTGACAGGCCGTTCTGACCTCGAAGACAACTGCAGCCTCAAAGCAATTGTTTTGACTTCTCAGTCGATGACAGCGCTCTGATTATATCTCCTCCCTTTGGATCATGCCTTTCCCTTTATTATGCTTTGGAAAACATCACATAGGCCAAGTGGGTACTCAGCACAGTAAAAGAGGGATATGTTATCCAAGGCACCTCCTTCCCGTTCCCCATCCCTTTTCAGGGACCCTTCTCATGAGAATTATGCTGTCTTCTAGAATGAAGAGCTACAGAATAAAATCCTTACCAGCATAGAGGAAAAGGCTTCTATTCCCAGTACTTACTGGTCCCAAAGAAATCTGGTGGCCTCTGCCCCATTCTAGCTCTATAAAAGCTGAACTACTTTATCAAGAAAATCAAGTTCAGAATGGTTATCCTCTCTTCTTTTATCCCTTCCCTAGAGATTGGTATGCTGACCTCGATTTATGAGACTCATGCTTACACTTGGCAATGAATCTTTGCCACATGATTGATCTTCAGTTTATGGTGCGCCCCATCCAGTACCACTACATGGTACTTCCGTTCAGTTTATCAGTCCCAGCGGTCTGCACCACATGCATAGCTGTAGTAGCAGCCCACCTCGGTTGCTTGGACTTTCAGATTTTTCCTTATCTGGATGATAGTCTAGTTTATGCACCATCAAGCAACCAGGTCCAACACATCGTCCTAGTCATCAGACTTTTCCTCCCATCTAGGCCTGAAATTAAATTTGGACAAGTCATCATTACAACTGACTCCGCACATAACTTTCATAGGAACAGAGGTTGTGGGGGGTGGAAAGGGGTCGGGGCAGTCGGGGACAGGGAGCAAGGGGTGGTCGGATAGGGGGTGGGGTCCTGGGGGAGCAGTCAAATGCCCGACAGAAGTTTAAAAATAGTACATCAACACTATTACGTTTTAGCCAAACTTGTAATATCATTTAAAATATATATATCAAGTTAATTTGACAAGCCGTTGGCATTAATCATATTACCCTCTTTTAATGCTTTATTAATCAAGTCCTGTATAAGCTGTTAAATTATTATGCCCAGGCTCAGTGTTAGGGAGACAGGCCTATAGTTACTCAGGTCATCCTGTTTACCTTTTAAATACATTCGCACAATAGCTTTCGTCCAGTCTTCTGGAACTTCTCTAGTGTTCCGAGAGTTACTGAAAATCAGCATTAATGGTCCAGCAATCTACTTGGCTAGCTCTTTGAAAAAACTTGGATGCAGAGCTGCTGATTTAATAAATGTTTAGCTTTAGTCACTGCTGTTTAACATCCTCCTGAGTTACTGTTTGAATGGAAAGTACGTTATCATCATTATCATATGATCTGACTGCATCATCTGGCTTTTTCTCAAATACAGAAGAGAAATATTTATTGAACACTTCTGCCTTTTCTGCATTATCATGGACAGTTCTACCATTTCCATCTAATAATGGAGCAATACTACTGTTAGGAATCCTTTTGTACCTAAATACTTGAAACACTCCTTGTTATTGTTCTTATCACTGCTGGACATATTTTTCTCCTGGTGCATTTTTGCTTCAGTTATCAATTTTCTACAGTTCCTAGCTTCTGTTTTGTATTCATTACTAATCAACTTGCCGTTTTTTCCATTTGTTACATATGTTACATACATTTTTTTATAACTGCTTTCACTTTTATAATATCTTTCTCTTCAGTCTAGACCAGGGTGGGCAAACTTTTTGGCCCGAGGGCCACGTCGGGGTTGCAAAACTGTATGGAAGGTGGGCTAGGGAAGGCTGTGCCTCCCCAAACAGTCTGTCCCCGCCCCCTGACTGCCCCCCTCAGAACCCCCAACCCATCCAATCCCCCCCCCCTTGTCCCCTGACAGCCCCCTCCTGAGACCCCCTGACCTTAACCACTCCCCCAGGACCCCACCCCCTATCTGACCCCCCCTTGCTCCCTGTCCCCTGACTGCACCGACCCCTATCCACCCCCCCAACCCCTGACAGGCCCCTTGGGACTCGAACACCTATCCAACCGCTCCCTGTCCCCTGACTGCCCCCCGGGACTCCCACGCCTATCCAACCCCCCCATCTCCTGACCGCCTCCCCCCCCCCGAACCTCCGCCACATCCAACCGCCCCCTGCTCCCTGTCCTCTGACTGCTCCCTGTGACCTCCCGCCCCTTATCCAACCCGCCTCCCCGCTCCCTTATCATGCCACTCAAAGCAACATGTCTTGCCGCCCGGCCGGAGCGCACAGCCCCGCTGCCCGGAGCACTGCCCACACAGCGGCGTGGCTGCGGGGGAGGGGCCGGGGGTAGCCTCCCCAGTTCGGAGCTTAGGGGCTGGGCAGGAAGGTCCCGCGCGCCGCAGTTTGCCTGCATCTGTCTAGACCCTTAGCAGTGGCCAAGAGGTAAAGATTATTTCTTTGAGATCTGTTTTCTAAGCTGTCCTGTTTTTCTTCCATTTTGTGTAGTCTAAGCTTTCAGGAGGCAGTTTCTTCTTTATTTTCACTGGTTTTATTGGCAGTCCTTTGTAGCTCATTTTCCAAGTGAGACATTTGGGATTTTACATCACATACAACCTTAGAGAGGCCACAAATATGTTTGGAGATTGAATCCAGTCTGTGAGAAATTCTTTCAGTGGCTGGGCTATGTTCTGCTGTGCCCTTGTGGTCTTCCCCTTCAGTTGCTTAGGTGATTCAGGCTTAGGTCTTTTGTTGCCTCTCATTGTTTCATTGGAATCCATATTCAACAGTTTGAAGTTCATCCAGGGGATTAATTCAAATGTTTGACAGAAACTTAATTTCAGATTTGTTAGGACAGTATTTATTAGAGATGAATTAATATATGGGGAGTGAGGAGATGCGGGACTAGGCAGCCATCTTCTGTGTGGGTACCATGTGACACCCTGATGATGACATTTTATTTTTGGGGTTAAGGTTGTTAAAAGTTTTACTGATAAGTATGTCAATTATATATCCTTTCACTTAAATGGGACATTTAAAACAAGACTAGGCAAAAACTAGGCAAATAGAAAATGCTTTAAATTATAATCTAGCATTGATAGGGCTATGGTTTAGACAGCCTAATATATCTCTTCCGTCTAATTTCTATGATTCATTCCACCCTGATGTGTATTTTGATCAGTTTTAGAAATAGTTTACATTTGCATGCAGATCATTCATCTCTTGGGGTAGCTTTGTGATTTTTAGAATGCTAAATAAATATTTATTTATACTCACATTGTACTTTGTAATAAATCTCCTTTACTGCCTCATTTTTCTCAAAAAACAAGTGAGGTTTCATTGGTCCATCTGGCTGATTGAGATCAGCAAATCGAGTTTATCTTGTTTTTCAGAACCTAAACAAGTGCCTTTAGCAAGATCAAAACAACACCATAATCAGCATTCCAAAAGTTCAAAATGCAAATGAGAAAACAGATTTATGGTAAACAGTGTTCATTAATCATTTAAAACAGTTTTTCATTAGTATAATTTCTATTTATGAAAATTTGCTAATTTATTTATGCTGAAGTAGGACTGGGATGCATTCATCCACCTGTATTTATTCATACAGAAACTGACAAGTGTGACGTAAAAAACATCTTCACCATGCCTGAGGTGAAACACTGCACAGCAGATAGAAAACAATTAAGGGATTTAAAACGGAAAACAATTTGATAAATCTGTACCAAATTCCTTTTTAGCATCACATTTCAAACAAAATATATTCAGTAGGTTGTACTTTAGTTATATGGTGTCTTCAGAACAGTGATTAGTGCCTTCCTCTCTCCACTGGAAGGATGCTCTGTCTTTACTCACTCAGCTATAGTATGATTTATTAAGGATCTGATCAGGAAATTCCCATCAGTGCTTAAACCTACCTCTCAATGAGACCTTAACATTGTCCTGTCCAAGCTCACTAGTCCACCTTTCAAACACACGGTGACTTGTACCATAGCCCATATATCCATGAAAGTAGTGTTCTGAGTTGCTATCACCTCAGCTAGGAGGGTCAGTGTGCTTGGCACCATCATGGAGGACCCACCTTATACATTGTTTCACAAAGAAAAGGTTTCTCTTCAACTACACCCCAAGAGACTTCACTCCCTCAGCGTCCTATGTTCTACCTGCAAAGAGCAAACCCTTTAAAAAATCGAGACATTCTAACACCATAGTAGAGAGGTTGCGTGGACAAGCCATATCCTCCGAGGGGATTTCCAAATTGGTCTCAGGCTGCATCTTAGAGCACTACAAGTTAGCAAACATTCCTCCCTCTGAGCTCCCTATTGCGTCCCTATCAGATGTTCCACAACAGGACATCTGCAGAGCAGCCACTTGGAATTCAGTCCACACATTTTTGATGCACTATTGCCTAGTTTATGTCCCGGCCCACAGATGCACCAGTGGGGTCGGCAGTATTGCAAATATGTTTGCTACCAGCTTCCTCGCACCTCCTCCAGTCTGAACGCTGTTTGCCAATCACCCATGTGTGGGATACATATAGGGACCACCACCAGAAGTAGTGGAGGTTACTTACTATAACTGAAGGTTCTTTGATACATTTGGTCCCTGTCTGTATTTCACTACCTGCCCTCCATCCCTCTGCTTTGGACCCAGTTGGATTTACAGTAAGAAGAGGAACTAGAGAGGCATTGACCTGCAGTGCCTATTATACCCTCTGTCAGGAGCAAAAGGAGATGCACTGTACATGTGTGGGACGACAGACATTGCTTGGAAGAACTTCTGGACTTGGGCACAATAGTGTGCATGCGTTCCCATGTGTGGAATTCAAATAGCGACCATACATCTCGAAGAACTTCCAGTTACAGTAAGTAACCTCCACTTTTTTTTTAAATAAATTTCCGGCTCATTCTATCTTATTTTAAAAGCAACTAAATAGTCATTTAAAATGCACAATCTGCAACATAAAATCAGTAAATCACATTAAAGATCCTGGGGATAACCCTTTCAGTATAGAACAAAAGGAAATTCATTTTCCCTTTTAATGGGTGAGAAAAGCCATAGAATCTGAATGCATCTTTCATGTAAATTTCACGTATCTTGATTTTTTCTAAAGTTAGCATTGTTTGTTTTAAATGATCAAATATGTTGTTCTTTCCATTGCGGTAGCATCCAGAGGCACCAGGCAGTCATAAAGTTTCATTTTGTAAGGTGGTGTGCAGACACATAGTATGAGACACCCTACCCCCAAAGAATTGATAATGTAAGGAAATCATAAATTGTACTTCTTATTCCTACAGTAACTGTGCTAAAATAGATAATCGGTCCTCACACCATGAAACTAAACGTTATAATTTTACTTATTTTGTTTGCAAGCTCTTTGGGGCAGGGTCTTTGTTATATGCTTGTCTAGTGCCTAACACAGTGGGTCTGGGGCCCCTGGGTGTTATTGTAATGCAAATATGTGATAGTAACTGAAACACAATCTCATGGTTCTATCCTCCAGGCTAACACCCACCACCCCTTGTCTTTTCTAATATTTGTGATAGCCCTCTAATTAAACTATGACTTTTATTTAATGTATTTAAGAATGAATGTGTAATTTTAAACCAAAAAATATATATGTAAAAATGGTGAGACAAGGTGGGTGAGGTAATACCTTTTATTGGACCAACTTTTATTGATGAGCGAGACAATCTTTCAAGCTTACATAAAGCTCTTCTTCAGGTCTGGGAAACATAATCACAGAGTGTCACAGCACACAAAGAGCCAGCTTCCTTCAGGACACAACCAACCTTCTTCACAAACTCTGCAGTGATGTCCAGGTTGGGAGGATGGGAGGGATGTTGTTGGTGTCTGGAGTTTGTGGAGGAGGTCAGTTTGTGGAGGAGGTCAGAGTACATTTCTCAGATCTGAAGGAGAACTCTGTGTAAGCTCGAAAGCTTGTCTCTCTCATCAACAGAAGCTGGTCCAATAAAAGATATTACTTCACCCACCTTGTCTCTCTAATATCCTGGGACCGACACTAAGATGGTGTCATCTTAGTCCACAAATCCACTCCCTGGGTGTATTTAGGAGTTGTATCAGCTAGCTGTATTGACTGAGTTTTTCTGCTGGTTGCTGCTGGGACTTCTACAGAACCAGCAGAGAGATAAGACAGTGATTGGGATCCTATTCCTTCTTCTATATCATCAATAGAAAAGTTTACTGAGGGGTGCACAGGTGTTATGGAGGAAGGACAACACAGTTGCACAGATGTAACTGAGGACATAATTTGATGGTTAGAAACTTAATAGTTGGTGATACTAGATTCTTTCCTTCATATTGACAGGTTTCAGAGTAACAGCCGTGTTAGTCTGTATTTGCAAAAAGAAAAGGAGTACTTGTGGCACCTTAGAGACTAACCAATTTATTTGAGCATAAGCTTTCGTGAGCTACAGCTCACTTCATCGGATGCATACTGTGGAAAGTACAGAAGATCTTTTTATACACAAAACCATGAAAAAATGGGTGATTACCACTACAAAAGGTTTTCTCTCCCCCCACCCCACTCTCCTGCTGGTAGTAGCTTATCTAAAGTGATCACTCTCCTTACAATGTGTATGATAATCAAGGTGGGCCATTTCCAGCACAAATCCAGGGTTTAACAAGAATATCTGGGTGGGGGGAGGGGAGGAAAAAACAAGGGGAAATAGGTTACCTTGCATAATGACTTAGCCACTCCCTACAACACTACAAAAAGAAGGATTCTAGGTGGACTCCTCCTGAAGGTCAAGACAGCAGACTGGACTTCTGCATAGAGTGCTTCTACTGGCGTGCACGGGCTGAAATTGTGGAAAAGCAGCATCACTTGCCCCACAACCTCAGCCGTGCAGAACACAATGCCATCCACAGCCTCAGAAACAACTCTGACATCATAATCAAAAAGGCTGACAAAGGAGGTGCTGTCGTCATCATGAATAGGTCGGAATATGAACAAGAGGCTGCTCGGCAGCTCTCCAACACCACTTTCTATGAGCCATTACCCTCTGATCCCACTGAGAGTTACCAAAAGAAACTACAGCATTTGCTCAAGAAACTCCCTGAAAAAGCACAAGATCAAATCCGCACAGACACACCACTAGAACTCCGAGCAGGGATATTCTATCTGCTACCCAAGATCCATAAACCTGGAAATCCTGGGCGCCCCATCATCTCAGGCATTGGCACCCTGACAGCAGGATTGTCTGGCTATGTAGACTCCCTCCTCAGGCCCTACGCTACCAGCACTCCCAGCTACCTTCGAGACACCACTGACTTCCTGAGGAAACTACAATCCATCGGTGATCTTCCTGATAACACCATCCTGGCCACTATGGATATAGAAGACCTCTACATCAACATTCCACACAAAGCTGGACTACAAGCTCTCAGGAACACTATCCCCGATAATGTCACGGCTAACCTGGTGGCTGAACTTTGTGACTTTGTCCTTACCCATAAATATTTTACATTTGGGGACAATGTATACCTTCAAATCAGCTGCACTGCTATGGGTACCCGCATGGCCCCACAGTATGCCAACATTTTTATGGCTGACTTAGAACAACACTTCCTCATCTCTCGTCCCCTAACGCCTCTACTCTACTTGCGCTATATTGATGACATCTTCATCATCTGGACCCATGGAAAAGAAGCCCTTGAGGAATTCCACCATGATTTCAACAATTTCCATCCCACCATCAACCTCAGCCTGGTCCAGTCCACACAAGAGATCCACTTCATGGACACTACAGTGCTAATAAACGACTGTCACATAAATACCACCTTATACCGGAAACCTACTGACCACTATTCCTACCTACATGCCTCCAGCTTTCACCCTGACCGCACCACACGATCCATTGTCTACAGCCAAGCTCTGCGATACAACCACATTTGCTCCAACCCCTCAGACAGAGACAAACACCTACAAGATCTCTGTCAAGCATTCTTACAACTACAATACCCACCTGCGGAAGTGAAGAAACAGATTGATAGAGCCAGAAGAGTTCCCAGAAGTCACCTACTACAGGACAGGCCTAACAAAGAAAATAACAGAACGCCACTAGCCGTCACCTTCAGCCCCCAACTAAAACCCCTCCAACGCATTATTAAGGATCTACAACCTATCCTGAAGGATGACCCAACACTCTCACAAATTTGGGAGACAGGCCAGTCCTTGCCTACAGACAGCCCCCCACCTGAAGCAAATACTCACCAGCAACCACACAACAGAACCACTAACCCAGGAACCTATCCTTGCAACAAAGCCCGTTGCCAACTGTGCCCACATATCTATTCAGGGGACACCATCACAGGGCCTAATCACATCAGCCACACTATCAGAGGCTCGTTCACCTGCACATCCACCAATGTGATATATGCCATCATGTGCCAGCAATGCCCCTCTGCCATGTACATTGGTCAAACTGGACAGTCTCTACGTAAAAGAATAAATGGACACAAATCAGATGTCAAGAATTATAACACTCATAAACCAGTCGGAGAACACTTCAATCTCTCTGGTCACATGATTACAGACATGAAAGTTGCGATATTACAACAGAAAAACTTCAAAACCAGACTCCAGAGAGAGACTGTTGAATTGGAATTCATTTGCAAATTGGATACAATTAACTTAGGCTTGAATAGAAACTGGGAGTGGCTAAGTCATTATGGAAGATAACCTATTTCCCCTTGTTTTTTCCTCCCCCTCTCCCCCCCCAGACATTCTTGTTGAACCCTGGATTTGTGCTGGAAATGGCCCAACTTGATTATCATACACATTGTAAGGAGAGTGATCACTTTAGATAAGCTATTATCAACAGGAGAGTGGGTTGGGGGGGGGGGGTTGGGAGAAAACCTGGATTTGTGCTGGAAATGGCCCAACTTGATTATCATACACATTGTAAGGAGAGTGATCACTTTAGATAAGCTATTACCAGCAGGAGAGTGGGGTGGGGGGAGAGAAAACCTTTTGTAGTGGTAAACACCCATTTTTTCATGGTTTATGTGTATAAAAAGATCTTCTGTACTTTCCACAGTATGCATCCGATGAAGTGAGCTGTAGCTCATGAAAGCTTATGCTCAAATAAATTGGTTAGTCTCTAAGGTGCCACAAGTACTCCTTTTCTTTTTCCTTCATATGTATCTTGACCGTCATATTCCAGCTTGACTGTAGCTCTGGCAATTATTATAAGCATTTGTTACTTATTAATTGCACACATTTCATGTGAAAATCTTTGAGACAATAAGCATGGCAGCTCACAATGCCACTGTTACACAGATGTTTTTTAGCGTAGGATGGCACATTAAAGGAAGACAACTTGTGACTAGCTGGTAGAGGTAGCAATATTTATTTGCATTATTTTTTATGTGAATCCTGGCTGTTGATGACTTTCAGGGCTTCCAAGTATTGTCTCAAGGATAGCTGAAGCCTTGGACATCAAGACAAGGATGATTCAAGATAACACGCCCAAGCTGTTAGATATCCTAAGCTCCACTTAGCAAAAGGACTGTGACACACCCAGGCCTTGCTTCTCCTGAGTTCAAAGCTAGTAGAAAAGTGCTACCAAGTCCTCCTCCATAAGGACTTTGAACATTTTTACATGCACCCAGCCCTGGGGCTGTTTGTAGTTTCTGCAGTCCAAGAAAAGGCCAGGCCCACCAAGGGGATTCCAAAAGAGAAGCATCCCAAGAAACTAGACCTCTGGCCAACATGCTTGGCTTGTCAGATGCACACCAATTCCACATCGCAAACCTGTTTGCTAAGTACTGTCTCTGAGTTTGAGAAAGAGTGACCTTCCTATCAAAGCTTCTGCGGGAATGCAGGGAGGAGCTAAGAGATACAATCAAAGAAGGGCAGTTGGTAGCCAAAACAGTGCTATAAATTGTAGTGGATGAGTCTGAAGTGGCTGCTTAATCCATGGCCACAGCTGTTACAAGGCACCAAGCCTTCTGCTTAGAGGCATTTGGGATTCTGAAAGAAGTCTAGGCAACAATGGAGAATCTACCCTTCAAGGGCATGGACTTCTTCAGTAGCTGGAAGGATGTAGTGCTTCATTTCCTGAAGAATTTGAGGGAGACACTGAGGTTCTTGGTATTAACATTTTAACTTACCAGTGCCAGCTCCCTGAATGAGGGAGAACACTCTCTGATTCCCATGGTTGCCAACTGGAATGCCCTCTCAGAAAGTGACCCTTGTACTCTTGGAGGCACTCATCCTCCTCCTTCTCTATAAAACATTAGGGAGGCATCAGGTTTGATGGAGGAAGAAGGGGATGTGAAGAACACCACCACCCTGGAACTGATCTTCAGAAATCACCCTCCTTTCCATCGAGGAAGGTTGACGATTATAGCCAATAAATGGTGTGCTGAGTATTGTCATCCATGTCTACTCTGTCCAATTCCTTTCCTGTTCCCTACCAATCCCCCTTTCCTGTCCCTGTTCTGAGACCCTTCTCATGAGATCCTATGACAAAAAGAAGTCACCTCTGTGAGTCTAGGAGCTATGGAAGAGAGTCTGCAGGAGTAAAGGAGAAGAGTCTTCTATTCCCTATATTTCTTCATCCCAAAGAATAAAGTGGGCGGGGGGGGGGGGGAAGAGTTTCATCCTAATCTAGATCTTAGGATAATGAATGATCTCAGGTTCAGTATGATAATATTTGCCTTCATCATTTATCACTTCAGGCTAAGGACTGGTTTTTGTCTCTGAACTTACAGGATGCATACTTCTGCATTGCCATTCACCCCTCCCACAGGAAGTACCTGGGATGTATAGTGAAGCCATTCAACTGCATCAAGAACCTTTACAAAATGCCTTGCCATAGTGGTGGCAAGCCTAAGGAAAATGGGCGTTCACAACTATCTATATCTGGATAACTGGGTGATAAGAGGCAGATCATATCAGGAAACTCTTGACAAGCCTCATCAGTGTACTCTCTCTGTTTGCCCATCTGGTCTTCCTGGTGAACTATGAGAAATTGTCACTCATTCCATCACAGATGATAGAGTCCATATGGGTTAAGATAAATTTCATGACTGTCAGGGCCATAGGACAGATTCCTCTCACGTCACTTGTTACAGGACACGTTAATCTCATATTGGACTACGATGGTAAGGATTTGTCTCACATTGTGTTAGGCCATATGTCTCCATGTACTTCTTTGATGCCGCTTGATGGACTTCATCTTAGGCTGGCTCAGGTCAGTCTATTTCCTGATGAACCGCCAGATGACCAAGGCAGTCTTATCCCTCTCACATTCTTGTGGGGCTGACCTGAGGGCAGAGTCCTGGCCATGCCCAAAAAGGGCTACCATTCTAGATCCTGTCAGCATTCAAGGCATTAGTCACAGATTCATCTGGGTGGGCACACTTGCACCACCTACAGGTACAGGAGCATGGATCCCAGAGGTTCTGAAACTACATATAAATGTCTTAAGCCTGGCCACATCAGATTGATGTGGAAGGTGTTCCTCTGTATTCTATGCCATCCAGTAGTGCACTATATAAACTAGCAAGGGGGTGCTTGCTCTACCCCTCTCTGCAGACAGGTCATCAAGCTAGAGAATATATCCTACATACGTGGTATAACTCTGATAGCCATAAACCTATCAGGAATCAGCAATGACTTGGCAGACTACTTAAGCAGATAGTCTGTTACTAATCACAAGTGGTCATTGCAGTAATCCATCACCAAGTCAATATTACATCAATGGGGGAAACTGGTGATAGACTTGTTTGCCACAAAGGGCAACAAGGCACAGAGGAGGCATTAGCCTGGGATCCTTGCTGGATTTTTTCAGTCTGCAGTGGAATCAGGGCCTCCTTTATGCCTTGCCATCCGTTCCACTAATTCTGAGGGTAATTATAAAAGCAGACAAGACTAGGCCATCCTCATCCTTATCCTCATAGCTCTTTTGGCTGAGGCAGTTCTGGCTGACAGACCTGTTTATAAATGTCCATGTGACCACTGCTCACACTCTCTGGCACAACCCAAACCTGTTGTTGCAGGATCAGGGTTAAGTACTCCATCCAGGCCCAAAGTCTCTGGACCTGATTGCCTTGGGTGTTGGCTGGTTGAGCCATGAAAAGGAACTGCTCCTGGCATGTTCAGAAAATCCGTGCGGAGTAGAAAACTGTCCACAAACTGTCCATTATTCCTCAAAATGGAAAAGTTTCTTGATATGGGAAGACCAATATGATCTAGACGCAGTACAGGCCCAGGTATTGAGGATTCTAGATTATTTACTGCAATTGAAACACTCCAGACTCACTTAGTTTAATCAAGGCCCATCTGACAGCAATATCAGCATTTCATCTACTGCTAAGTCGTTCTCAGTCTTCTCTCATCTACTCCAACATGAGACCTCAGCATTATCCTTCTAAAGCTTATGGAGCACCCCTTCGAGCCCCTCTCAGGGAGTACCATCTTACTCTCAAAATGGTCTTTGTTGTGACCATAAGCTCAGCCAGAAGCCTGAGTGAGCATCAAACGCTTCTAGTGGAACCTCTGTATACCTCATTTAAAAAAAGACAAGGGGGTACTAAAATCTTATTAAAAATTCATCCTCAAGGTGGTTTCTGAGTTCCAGTTCAATCAATCAACTTAACTGTTGTCTTCCCAAAGCCACATTCCACACAATGGGAGAAGTAGCTCCACACCCTAGATGTATCCAGAGCTCTTCAATATTACGTTGACAGGACCAATCTTACAGACTGTCCCCATGTCTATTTCTAGCTATAACTGGCCACTCCAACGGTCAGGCCATTTCATAACAAAGACTTTCAATATGATTAACACATTGTATCTCACGGTGTTACCATGGATGTACTCTCTCACTGACTATTAAACTCACTCCAGCAGAGCCGAAAAGGAATTCTCAGCCTGTTTCAGCAAGGCTACTACATGGAGCAACCCACTCACATTTATCAAGCATTATGTGCTGGACTTTGCTCCTAGATTAAATGCCAAATTTGGGAGAATGGTATTCCAATCTGTAGATTCCAATGCAGCTAAGATTCCTGAAGAGGATGTTGCTTACCGGTAACCTACAGTGGGATCCTCACTGATACTTGAAGAAAGTATGGTTACTTACCCTACAGTAACTGTGATGTTTAAGATGATGATGTCTGTGTGAATCTGACAATCTGCCCTCTGTCCCTGTTTTTGTAGTCCTCAGCTACGACAGGGTGCAAGGAAACTGAGGAAGGGACAATGTCACTTTGCCCTTTTTATGCCCTCACATTGGAGTATGCGCTGCCCCCAATGGATACCGCTATTCCAAAGATTTTGAGCTTCTGCCTATGAGACACGTGCACGGCTACAATGAGATTCACACTGACTACATCTTGTAGAACCACAATTATCGTACGGTAAGACAAGTAATCTTTTTTTCTGTGCCCTTGCAGAAGCTGTTTTTGGACATGCAATTTATTTGATACATCTTTACTTGAACACTGTTTAATACGCTGCAAAATGCAAGAGGATTTATATCTGCACTCTTACTTCTCTAGAGTGCTTTGAATTCAAAGGCAGCCACTGCTTTTGTTTTTGTAAACTAATTTGTGACACTGTAGTTGCGTCAACCTATATACAGTGAAAATGAAATGGTGTGAATGTAAGGTATTTTTTACTTGAATTGACTGTTATATTAGCACTTATGAAATATGTATTTTTCAAGCCCCTACAGCCTGATTTCCCAATACAAGGAACTTGCTGTGCAACTTTGATTTCCTGGATTATGAGCTCTCTTAAATGAGCCCCTTTTGTAATAATGCATATAATTAAAGGAAGATATATAATGTGGCACACCTAAACAAGCATGAACCCAGTGCTTGTAAGTAAATTCATTGATTTTATTTAATAGTGATTTGTGGTTTACATTTTGTATTCAAGGAAAATAATCCTACATTTCCCTTTTATTACAAAGGCAAAGGTAAGTAGAATTGTTTGATAGGAGGAACTCCCATTTTCTCCCTTTTTTTTAATAAGTAGATATGAAATTTTGAATCTTTAATAAATCCTTAAGGTACAGTTTTGGTTTTCAGTAATCATAAATGTTTGTGCTACAGGCTCCCTTTCTCTCTGGATCAAAGTTTTCCTTAACTCTCATTTACCCTTCTTTGAAGCGTGAAGGGGAAGCAAGTGTAGAAGGAGTTCTTAATCAACTGGTCCTAGAGCATCTACAGTTGGCTCCTCTCCAATGGGGTGAGTAATGTCAAAAAGCATTCACGATCATTTAGGATGAGTATTGATTTCTAATCTTCTGTAATATGTATCTTACAGAGATTTATTACATAAAATCATCAAGTAATGTTTTGATAAGATGTACCATGTACAACATTGTTTACATTTTCATTTATTGATTGAAAATCTATGATGCAGAAGAGGTTAGTAGGAAATAGTTTTTTTTCCATGAATGCTTTGCTCAGCTGGAGAAAAGCTTATAATTTATATATCTATTGTCTTTAAAATGTATTAATGTTAAATATGGTGATAATAGTTTAGTGATACAGCTGATCAGGAATTTGTTCTTGCAAACAAATGTCCTAATGTTTTGTACAGGATGCAACTGTTCTTTACTTTTTCCTTACATATTACAGTATGTGGTGTAAAATAAGTTCTGTGTTTATCACTGATCCGTGATAAACTTCTTTTCAAGTATATTTATTACTGTATTCTAGAGATTTATATGACATTAACTTTTACTGGAAGGGTGATTGTTTGGCTAGCAAGGAAGAGCATTTTCTCATAATTATGCCTTACCTGTGTGAGCAGAGTCAATTTCACATGTAACAGTTATGTAAATGTGACTCCTGGGTAAGAGTGTCAGCAGTGTTCATTTAAGAGCCTGTGGTGGTTGATTTTTACAGCACTTTAGAACGGATTTAGAAGCATTTGTCCCACTGATTTTTGTTGGGGCGTGTGCTTCTAACTCCCATAGGAATATGTGAAAATCTCCCCCTGTGTTTCTGTATGATCCATCTTATTTAAAATGAAATCTTTTGGTTCTTCTCATATTCTTTCTTGCTTTCCCAATTTGGGTTTTCCTTCAACTTGCAAATTCCATTACTCCCTTTAATATAGCAAGAGTTTTGATTCATAAGAACTAAGTAGTCTTTTACATCCCTATTTAACATGGTAACTCTGTAGGTTAGGATCAGATGTTTGGTGGAGATACATGACTTGTTCTGATTCACAATACAATTCTTTTCTGCACAATAATCTTTGACTTCTTATATGGAACCTAATGGAAGGATGACAGACTTTGTCTTGTGTCAAGGATTTGAACTGTCATCTCTGTTTCTAAGGTTTGTGATATTTCCTGCCTTATAGTCAAGTGGGTTGAAATATCTCCTGGCCTATGGCGTGATATTCTTCCTTATTAAAACAAAGGATTCTAAGGGTCCTATGGCTCCAAAGGAATATACAATATTGTGGAAAAATGGCGTGAATGTTATTACATTGCTGATACAGTAAGATCAAAGGTAAGAAAATGAAAAGTTATGGAGCCAAGTTATGCCAGCAGAATATATGGTCTTTCCTTAAACCATACCTTGAGTTCTTGTTCACGTCTAATATTTTCCTTTTCTGCATATATTGTTAACTATAATGACTCAATTTTTATGTACGGTGTCAAAAAGTTATGTTAATGTGGGAACTGTGAATTATTTCCCTGGCTTTGTGTTTGTGTAAAATTCCTACCAGAATGTTACATTAAAAATGTATGGTATTTATTTCCCCTTTTTACCAAAAACAAAGAAGAAGAAAGATTCCACTTGCTTTTTTTAAAATTTCGATTGAAATATACAATCATTAAATCATGCATTGAGTTGAGGCTCTACATGTTTGGGGGCCAAGTATTCCAGAGTGAAATAATTGCAGTGGAAGTCACTGGGGACCCTCAGGAAGAGCCCCACCACAATGGGTGCCACTTCTGACACAATTGGAAGTGATCTGCACAAGTTATGGATGAGGGCTGGTCTCCACTAGTGGGAGATTAATGCTGCTGCAATCGATGCAGCAGGGATCGATTTAGCAGGTCTAGTGAAGATCCACTAAATTGACTGCAGAGCGCTCTCTGCTGGACCCAAGTACTCCAGCTTTCCAAGCAGAGTAAGGGAAGTCAACTGGAGAGTGTCGACACAGCGCTGTGAAGACACTGGGGTAAGTCGACCTAAGCTATGTCGACTCCAGCTATGTTATTCGCGTAGCTGGAGTAGCGTAACTTAGGTCAAATTACCCTGATAGTGAAGACAAGCCCAGAGACACAGTGTTATTGGAGGATCTGGGGAAGAAGTGTGTGTGTGTGTATGTATGTATGTATGTATATATAAAATATGATATCCTCTTGCCATTCATAGTTCAAATTGATAGGGAAAAGCACATAATGCATGCATAGTGCTCTGTATTGACTTGCTGATAACATGGGTGCCCCAGGAATACCTTCATGTTAAACATGAAGCTTGAAATTCAAACGGTTTTATCATCAGTGCAAAAATCTGTTGAAGTTGTGAAAAACACCATTTGTACATGCTCTGGTAACTCTTAAATGGCAGGATAGATTTTCTTCAAACTTCCTAAACAAATTAACTTCTGGCTGAGAATAATCATGAAAAGTGTCATCCCAAGAAGTAACTTGGGTGTGAGTCAGGACTTTGGCTTCTTAATTGTAAGTATAATCACCTCATACACTTATAATAATTACTATATATACTGCAGCCCTTAATTTCACTCTAAGCTTTGATTCTATAATAGCCGCACATGTAGATTTAATTTATTTAAAATGAACACAAAAGGTTTACACTGTTCAATTCCTTTTCATATTGTAGCCTGATTTAGGGTGCACTAATAATATAATTTATCAATTTGACGCCTTTTTAAAATTTAATTTTAAATTTAATATTAATTAGTATGGGTTTTTGGCTCTCCAGTCTGTTTGATCAGATCATCAGGCTCCACAGAATTTACAAAGGACCCTCGGGGGTATGACAGGAAGCTCACACTGAGACAGATATAGCCTTAAAGACTTTTTATTAAAATCAATAATAGTAAGTAAATGGTAAAATACTCAGAGTTACAAAGTTACAATTGTATTACTGCTTTTCAAAAGATGCATATGATAAGTTAGTATTATATGCAACAAAGCTTTGGTTAATAGACTCACACACTTCCTTGGTAACCTGGTGGTAAGAGACACGGGACCAGCCTTGCAGTTCAGGTTTCTCAGTTCTTGAGTGACAGATGCAGTGCTTAGAAAAAGTGAATGCTAAAAGTTATCAGAACTAACTTAGGGTTTACTTGACTAACTTAAACTTAAAATAAAAACCTAATAAACAAACTAAGAATAAAAACGTAGGGAAACCAAGCTTAGCCTCGTTCCCTTGAAACTTAAAGTTTAAGAAGAACAAGTATAGCCTACTAATAGTAGTAGTCATAGTAGATAGATAGAATAAAGTAAAATAAAATAGAAAGAGTGAGTGAAATGAAGTAAGATAGAATAAGTGAGAAAATGGAGCACTCTAGCGAGGTGGGTCACCTCATTTATAGGGCAAAGTGCTGGAAATCCTTCCTCCTATGCCCAAATTTCATTCCTCACCCACAAAATGTTAGGGTATGCTTACCCCATAGGCTAGTATGTTTGTGCATATTGATGAGAGGTATATACGCCCATAAGTTTCCTTATGTTGTACCTGTTAAGTCTGTGGGTACAACATTGAAAAAACCCCTATGCCAGTCTCCATTATCTATTGGTCTAGATAAAAGGTCATAGACATAGGTGTGGGTACTTATCTATTTAGGTAACAAGATATAGGTCAATTTTGCTTTCTGGGTAAAAGGTCTTAATATAGATATGCTAACTTTGACTTAGCTTAACATACAGGATATGGCCTGTAGGTCTCTTGCATTATAGCCAAACTTATTTTTAATATAAATCTATAAACCTATTATAATACATCAAATACTTACATTATAAGAAAAGATATATATGCAAGCAAGCAGGTTAGTCCCATAGGCTACAATATGGGACAAATGGGTAGCCAGGTATTGAACATTGATGATCAGAATTTAATCTATCCCAATTCCTGACGCAACTAATGTGAATTGTGAATTTTTTTTTTAGAAGACAGAGTAATAGTATTTGTTTTTAAATGTCTTCTTATGTGTGTCAACTGTATAGTATGGCGTAATTTATGAAGTGAAAGCAGCCAGTGATACAATTTTCTAAGGCTGAAGTACCAGTAAGGAGGTGAAAGTAATATTTAAAAGCAGGTTTAACATTTTTAATGGGCATTTCTGATAAAAGACACATTTAACATAAGCCAATATAAAAGATTTAAGACTATATGAAAAGGGCATCAGTCAGACTTTTAAAAGCTGTGTACTTCAGATCACTGCCGGACATTATTAGAATTTTGGTTTCAAATGAACTACAGTCTTCTGGAAATTAGGAATGCAAAATGTAGACCCAGTTAAGCAGCTGTTAGCATTATTTTGCTTGTGTGTTTGTTTGACAGCATTTCTTTTGGGATAACATTTTTTTCATGAGGCCATAGATTAGTGTCAGCAGTTTGAGAAGTTTTTTCTCTTAAACATTGAACTTTGAATAATCAGGAACTGGTTTTGCTTTGAGTTTTGTTATTTTGATGCTGTTATGTAAGAATTGCTTACATTTTATGCTGAGACTACTTGTATAGTATGATACATCACTTATTTGTACAATGCTTGTGTGTATTGACTGAAGCTTTTGTGACAATGATTTATAGCTAATGCTGTATGGCAGTAAGTTATATTTTACTGACACTCAGGCTCTGTGCTGTCTTTAGGAAAAGCTGACTGCTATAGTGAAGATTTACTGTAATTCATGCGAGCTGTAGCTCACGAAAGCTTATGCTCAAATAAATTTGTTAGTCTCTAAGGTGCCACAAGTACTCATTTTCTTTTTGCGAATACAGACTGACACGGCTGCTACTCTGAAACCTGTAATTCATCTGTTTTCATTAAAATTTCCGTGAGTACTTAACAATGCAGGTGACCGTTATAGCTTTATAAAAGCTGTTTTTCTAACCTCAGTATTTCTTTTAAATGACTATTTGGCATATAGTAATGTATGTTATACATTTTAAAAAATCTGATAAACATATTTTAATAGTTTGTCTTGTACATTTCAAAACTCTGTCTTGCTTTGGTAAGGTAATTTGGCAGAATACAATCAATAGTCTGTTAGATTAAATAAAATATAAAGAATCATATAATTCATTGTTAATGGTACTAAAATGTTTATCTGGGTTAGGAGTCAGGTCTGTTTTCAATGGCAGTAGGGACAGGGGAGAAAAGACCCCATTCAGTAGACTCCTTTGTAATGGATGTGGCATGAAATCCTAATATTATTAAGTGATTTGGGAAGAAATGCAAAATGGAAAGAGAGAAGTTGATCAGTGTAAAAATATTTAAAATTGGAAAGCTTATAAAGAAGGAAGATGTATCAAAGGTTAATGTGAGAGTTTTTAATGTGTTGTTAAAAATCGATTTTAAGATTTAGACCATCTTTTTAGAATGGAGTTGTCTATTATTAAGTGTAATAAATCACGTGTAATTGAAAAAGGTAATCTTGCTTAACACTAGCAAGTTCAACACTTTCTAAAATTTATGGCATATTTTCTTTGTACTACTGGGCATCAAACCAAATGTGGGAATAGTCTTTTTTTAAGTGCATATATGTTACCATTATCAAATCAAAGAAACATAATCTTACAAATGCCTAGTAAGCAAAAAGAGATTATGCTAAGGAGAATATTAATGGAAGTTTTATGGTTGGATTTCTGAGAGACCAATTGTAATTGCTTGAATTGCAACATTTTTCTTTTCTGATGTCTCTGTATATTTCATGCTGTTAAATTATACAAGAGAACAAAATTCTCTGGAGATGAAACCTTTATCAGTCTGTTAGTACTGTTCTGTGTTTTATAGTGAAATTATCATAGTTACAAATGTAATGAGCTAACTGTTGATGCTTAACAATTAATGCATGATACTGTTACAATATTTTAATACATACACCATAAGTTAAAATAATCTTTTTATGTAGATCAGTGTTCCAAATCATATTTTTTATCATAAAAGCAAGGTACAGAGCTAGGACTTGTGTTCTCACTATTTTAAACTGGGAGCAAGGAACTCCTGTGTTCTAATATCAGCTCTACTTCTGACTCCTTTTGGGTGAATTGTTTAAGCCATTGATTCTCAATCATTTTTATACCAGGACCCTGTGCTACAAGAGAAGTAGTTTTGAAATCCCCTTTATATAGTTTTGGGGCTTTCCTCCCATAAAGGAAAAAGGGTGTTCACAACCGATCCCATTCTTGGGATTGCAACCCTCTGGTTGAGATACCATATTTATTTGTACCTCGGGTTCCACACATGTAAAATGGAGATGATGATGATAAACTTCAGAAGCCTGGTGAGAATGAATTAATTAAGCTTACATAGTGCTTTAGAGTTGTAGCAAGCTATAAAAGTTCTAAAAAAGATTTTTGATAAATAGGACTGTCAAGCGATTAAAAAAATTAATCGCAATTAATCGCGATCATGTTTGTCTTAGCAATTGGCTGAACAAGAAGTAGGGCTGAGTGGACTTGTAGGCTCTAAAGTTATACATTGTTTTGTTTTTGAGTGCAGTTGTGTAACAAACAAAATCTAAATTTGTAAGTTTCACTTTCATGATAAAGAGATTGCACTACAGTACTTGTATGAGGTGATTTGAAAAATACTATTTCTTTTGTTTATCACTTTTACAGTGCAAATATTTGGAATAAAAAAATAATAATATAAAGTGAGCCCTGTATAGTTTGTATTCTGGGTTGTAATTGAATTCAATATATTTGAAAATGTAAAAAAAATCCAAAATATTTAATAAATTTCAATTGGTATTCTATTGTTTAGCACTGCAATTAAAACTGTGATTAATCATGATTAATTTTTTTGAGTTAATTGCGTGAGTTAATTGTGATTAATCGACAGCTCCACTTATAAAGCAAACCCTTGGCTTCCTTCAAAGCCCTTGAGACACTGAGTGAACAACTCAAATTGAATAATAATTATACACAGTATAAAGCAAAATAAACTCGGAAGGCCAAGCATGCTGGACTTGTGTAAGAATTGCACGTTAATCCTGCCACACCTGGATACAGTCCACAACTATCTTTTCATTAAGGGGAATTGTTTTTATATATGGGTGTCACCCTCTGAAGTTCTGAGTACATCAACTTCAGTGAAAGTGGATAGGAGTTGAAGGTGCTCCTCACCTTGCAGGATTGGACATTGTGTGATTACAAAGGCTTTCTCTGTGGGCTTGAAATATAACTAAGTTTCTGTTTTGAGGGTTTATTTAATGTCATTTTTGGGATTAATTTTAACAAATTTTGAGTTTGATGTAACTTCCAGAAATCCTGGGTATTGGGTGGGTGGTGGTTGCAGCTTTCTCTTTGTATATACTGTAATGAGTAGTGTATATTACATACATTGCTCGTTACAGTAGTATGTTCTGTAATGAGTAATCCCTTTATAATGTTTCAAACAGCACTATATTAAAGAGCATTAGGGAACTTTTAGTGTGCACCAGAAGAGTAAACAAAGACCAATTAATGTGCAACATGTTAGTGCATTTTAGAAATCACACACCCAAAGTGCACACTGCTGCTCTATGTAGACAAGCCCTTAGATACTAGTAGCAGCTTCCAGAGTGTTTCTGGTGTTTATTGGATAAACATAGATTTCAGCTTGTTGTTGTTGTTGTTATATATCAGGGAGGGGGGCGATGGGAGAGAGGGAAGTTTATTGGTTAAAACCAAAAATCAGAAATCCTAAATATAAATGTGGAAATTCTAGTGTTAGACTTTCCTCAACTCTAACAAAATGCCATATCTATTTTAGGTGATTTCCTTAGTAAATCTTTAATTAGCTTGTATATTTTCCATGGGATGCCTGAAAATGATGCCAGAGTAGTATGAACTCTCTCCCCACACACTGTACATGTACTTCAAGACAGTTTAAATTAAACACTGATGTCTCAAAGCATTGTACAGTACAGTAAATTGCATTTGCCACAGTGAGAGTTAAGAAAAAAAATAGAATTGCTTATATAGAATATACAGCATTGAAGAATCTCCAGCTCACAATTAAGAAAAGTAGTGCTAAATAGCTGTATTCTTGATTGCCAGTTTATAAGTACAGAATACTAAAACTTTTACAGAGAAATCAGAATATACCAGCTGTCCACTTGCCTCATGTAGGTTTATTATATTGAGAGGAGACTGAAAATTGAAGGCTAAATTTAAATTCCTCATAATGGGTAAATGGCATAAATATAAGAGGTGGATTTAACAGCTTCTCAAACAGCTTAATAAGCACATCAGCCATTTTAGGGCAGCTATCCTCTGGGTTGTATCCTCAAAATACCTTGGACAATATTTAGCAATATGTTGTTGCATTTTAAATGAGACAACTGTTATTGCAGGGGCCTTGACCACTGGTGCCCCTCAGCGCCTCCTATTATCTGCCTGTAGCATAAAATAATCTAGTCTCCTGTGGGTCTCATTTTGGTTGTTGGGTTTAGCGTGCAGGTGCTGGGTGGTGGTGGTCTGTGATATACAGGAGGTCAGATTAGATGATTTAGGAGGTCCCTTCTGGCATTAAACTCTGACTGTTATAACGACAATGATATATTAACAACAGTGAATAAATAAAATCACTGAACAGAAGCCATCTCTTAAATACACAAAGGTCCTTCCTCTCATGGAGCTTAAAAACAATGAATGAAACCGTTCATTTTATTTTGTAGCTTCTAGTCAGTCCTCTAATCGTAATTAAGCCTTTCAGCAATACATTTGATTAATTCTGATGGAGTACAGCAGTGTCAATTCCTAGTACCCTAGTACACATGCTATGAATGTTGGATTTTGCTCCTTCATAAGTCCAAGAATTTTTTTTTGATTACTTCTATTTTAGAATTAAAACAGCATTGGTGATATGGTCAGTAGAAAAGGAAATCTAGAATATCATTGAGAGAAATTCAAGAACAACTCATCTACACAGAAAAAGATCAATGTCTGATAGAAAGATTAAGAGGCTGCAGTTGGGAAACAACCTTGATTTTGTATGAATTCTGTTGCGTATCCTGAGCTTGCTACGCTGCCCCCCCCCTCCTCCTTTTAACAATCTACATGAGATGCAAGAAAAGTGGAAAAAGCTTTTAAGTATCCTAACAGCCTGAGAGGTGATGGGATAGTCTGGCAACAGCAAACAAGCAAGAAGCAGGGTGTTTTAGCTCCTGAGAAGTATCAAGAGACTAGGATAGTGCACTGAGAAAGGAACTAACTTGACAAAACTAAGACATTTGGCACATTTTAAAAATGTTTCTCAGGTGTCAACAAATGCCTCTGTATGACATACTTTGGATCAGCTGATTGTTCTAATTCTTATTGAAGTTTTACTTCCTAATGTTTTTATGATGATGAGCAAATGATGAATTTGAATTTCAGCTAATATTTGTTCCATATTAACTCAATTAAATAACTCAACTTTTTAAAATAAATGTCATGCAAAATCTTAGGCTTAGAATTTACTAATGTCAATTTACTTATTTAATAAAATATTGCTTAGAACAAGGTAATTCATATGAGAGAAATGAGCGGCATTGAGAGGAAAGAAAGGTGAACAATTAAATGACTAAAGTAGAAATGCTAAACATTTTTTATGAATTGTTAAGGGTTCATACAATAGAGTTGCTGAACTGGATATACTAGTTTTATAGAACAAATGTGATGATAGGAATAACCAGGAAAATGGATTGGAGTTTAAAATATTATATCAACACATACTTTATTGAGAGGATCTGAATTGGAATCCTCCCTGTGCTTTCAGGTGTCGCTTAGCTCATTCACAAGGCTCTGCTCTTCCTGTTTGTCATGTGGTTTGCTGGAATAGCTGCCTTCTTGTGTTTCTATAACTTAAAATTTTTACAAGGATAGGCTGTTGACTTATCTTTCAACCCCCAATCTGGAGGGCCCGTGGGTTGCTTTTCACTTGGATCTCTTCAACTTGGGTGGCTCTATCAGGAGTTAAAACTCCTGCTGGTATAGCTCTCAGCATCATTGGAACATGCAAGCCTTCCCACCATGTCAAGGTGAAGCCACTATAGAAAGTTTATCGAGAGGATGAGCAAAATAAAAGTTGGTTTTTGTTGCGCAGTTTGTGATGGATAATATTGAGTATGTAGAGAAAAGTGATATGAATATTTTGGCTGACACAGCGGAGGCTGTGTAGATAGAAATTAAGAACAATAAAACTGGGTATATGATTCCTGGAAGATACTTAGCTCATGGGCAGCTTGGAAAAATAGATCAGGAAATGAATTTATAGATATGAGAGTCCAGTCAGAAACTTTGATTACAGGAGATTTTAATTACTTAGCAATTAGATGGAATATACTAATAGCTATGCAAAAACTCAGACGTGAACGATATTCATAACTGTACTGCAGGAATGCTTTGAATAGCCTATATCAACATGATATTTTGAGCCAATTTTAGGCAGTGAACCAAAGTGAGAGCCTCTGTTCTGGACTGAAATTGGTGAGCTTTTCCTCTCACACCCCCATTTCGAAGTGTTGTTTTTCTCCAGGGGTGGTTTTGTTTTTTTTTTTTTTTTTGTACTGACTTGTGCTCTTGGGCATGATCTTACATCCATTGAAGTCAAGGCAAATCTTTCCCTTAACTTCACTAGGCTTTTCATTATGTTGTTGCTGCAGTACTACAAATGATGATTCCTTGTTCAGGCTGAGTTGTCCTTTGCATGTATATCCTTCCAAAATTACAAATATATGGAAACGGGGTGGGGGGAGGAGGGAAATAAGGCTGCAGTGGCCAGGTTTTTTTAGTTATTTGGTGGAAGGAACTACTTTCACACCTTTCTGTTTAGTTTTTGGGCTGTGTTTCACTTTACAGTTTGAACTGGCAATAATTCTAATGTTCCTACTTGGGGAGATTGGGCAACCCAGACCCATACCCAAATGCAGTTTGAAAGTTTTAGACTTTTATCAGTTTATATTGAGATTGTTTCCTTTCTTTTACACAGGTCAAACTTTTTTAATAGGTATCACAAATAATCCACTTTACTCTGTCAAATGCTTTTCCGGCAGCTAATGACAGAAGAGTAAATAATGGCTCAGGCTAATTTTCTAGTTCTTTAATTTGGGTAGTAATCTCTGAAAATGATAAACTTTTGAGTAATATTTGTAGGATATAATTAAGTTTTTTGAAACTGAGGACAAAGCATCTTGGAGTTTCTTGGGTGGTTATTGTGACAGGGAAGATAGTGACACTGAGCCAAAATTTAGCTAGGACACAGAAGTCATACGACCTGTTGAATTTGATGGGAATTGTGCCTGTCAAATTGGGCATGGTCCATGATCACCACAAATTCTTTGGAAATCAGACAGTTCTTGACAAAGATTCTTAGGGTGAGTTGGTTCAGTTTTAAACTTTAGGCATCCGTTTTCCACAGAATTCTGCTGCCTTGAAAAAAATAACAAACATGTAACTGATTTAAAAACAAGAAATCCATCTGGATCTGTCTTGTGATAACTAAATTAATGGTACCCCAACATTGGAAGCCTGAAAAACTATCAACAATAAGAAAATGAAACATAACAGAAGCAGCCTTTGTATGAGTAATTCAATGTACACATTCATAACATCAAATATACGTATACAATTATTTGCTAACCATTATATAGGAACACTGACAGCTAATTATGTATTTTTCTGTTCAGTATTTTCTGTCTTTTTTCTTCTAGTTGTTGGTTCCTTTCCCTGTTTCTTTCTTTATCTCTGCCTTTTTAAATCCTTTGATAAAACTGGAATGTAGCAAAATATTTTCTGTAAGTTTTGTTTTATTATTGCCTCCTATTCAGACTGTCTTGTTTTTCTTTTTATGGAACTATCATTAAAATAAATATATTTTTAAAAGAAAAATGTAACTGTTTGTGGGGTAAAGGAAGATTAAAACAGTTTAAACTTTTGGTTTTATTTTACAAGGGAACCAACCAACCAAACAAATAAGCTTGAGCTGAAATTGTGTTTTCACCCACATCAAATATTTACTGCTGGGTTGTAAACTCTGAATTCTTTTTAGCAGCTCTCTTATATATCAAATTGTCAGGTTGGCCATAACATATACGTGTACCTACAGAAACACCCTGTGATGTTGCAGGAAGAGGAAGAAGATATTTATAGCATCCTCAGATAATAAGAGGAGCAGAGTGACACAAGTGTGTGTCAGTCACCCCATTGGCCCAGTGGGGAGTTTGTACGTACTGTCACACCACTGGTGAGGCTCTCTGTTGGATCAGGCAATTTCGATTAAGGGGACTCAGGGCTCCTGGCAGGGCACGGTAAACATTTCATCTATGCCTCCTGAGCCTCCTGGCTGGGACAAACAATCACAAATGGGCTTTGACCCTCTGCAATGTAAAGTCAACAAACAGCTAGCAGCCTCTGGGGCAGACAGAGCCAATGTTCAGTCTCTACTCTCCTAAGCCAACTGGCTAGGGTAAACAATAGCAGTTAGGGGGCACTGACCCTCTGGGCAGGGCAAAGCAAGCAGTCAGCCTGTAGCCCCTGGGCAGGGGAAAAGCAAAGCAAACAGTTTGTGGCCCCTGAGCCACCTGGCTCGGGTAGGCAATCACTGTTAGGGGGCTCTGACTCTTAAGGCAGGGCGGAGCAAACAAGCAGTCTACCGCCCCTGGGCAGGGCAGGGCAAACAATCTGCCTATGGCTGTAGCCCCAATAATCACACCTAGTGGCAAAAGTGCAGGGGTGGGGGGGGCATGGGAACCTGGGCCCACCCTACTCCACCGGGTTCTGACCCAGGGCTCCTATGAAGCCGTGAAATTCTCAGTTAATGGTTCAAGCATTAGCTTCTGATACATTCCCTGGGTCACTTCCTACCGCAAGACTCATCTTGGGCATCTTCTCGGCTGGCAGTGTTTTAGCATCCCAGTCAGTCTCTGGGATCGGCTCGTTGTCCACAGCATAGTCCAGGTCCGTGGTTCCCATCACTTGGAGAGTGGCAGGAGCTTGTAGCACACATCATTCCTTCTTGCCAGCCAGCCCTGATTGAACGGGGCTGCTTCCTTTTATCTGTCCCTTCCACCTGCAGCATGCGCAGCATGGGCGATGCAGCGTGGTCTCCTGGGCCCACAGTGATTGGCCAGGCACCATTGGCCCAGGGCAGGATTGGCATACCCTGTCACACAGAGCAAATGTATTTTATAATATGGCTTTGTAAAGCAGAAGTGTTATCAGTAGACGTTGTATTAGACTCTTTTTGTAAAGTTCACATGAAGGTGAGTATTACAGTATCAGGATCAAGTCCAAACTTACAAGACGTAATAAAGGAAGACAGTTATTGAAAATGATTGCAATTATACAGTGAAAGTAAGAAAGCTTTCCAAATTAGGGTGGTGCACTTTTTTAAATTTTATTTTACGCTTCTGTAAAACATTATGATGATTGCTTTCTTAGTTACTCAGATCAAGTCACTGCATCGTTATTTGCTTTTGAAAACTCCATAATTTGGAATGATTGAGCAAAAATTAGTTCCATGAAGAAACAATACAGTAAAATGTTGTTTTGCACAGCATCTTGTATGCATATTCAGAAGCTGCAGGTAAGGGCTGTTGTGTACCAACTACTTCAGGCAGCTGACTGACATTCCTGAGTCTAGATATGAACTCAGTCTTACTTCCGTCTGTAATACGAAAATTTTGTGATTTTAAATGTGCTTAATGTGCCTGTTACAAATATTTAAAACCTGTTTGCCATCATGTCACAGTTGCAGGGCTAGCTGCACCTTTGTCCCCTTCCAGGTCTCTCTGAGTTCACCCCCTGAGGTGTCAAGCCTTATGTTTTTATCTCTTCTGGGGTGGAATTCTGCAATTCTCCCTCTCTTAGACTAGGTTATGGGCTACAGCACCTTGTGTATAAAGTGTGCTTACCCAGTAAGTCTGACTGGGTTTGGCATTTGCAGTTCTTCCTTTCAGGGGACCCTGACCAGTGGTGTTACAGTGACTGGACAGCTTTCAAAGCAAAGTACTGTTTAATTTTAACAGTAGAAACAAAGCACTTGGAGAAAAAGGATTTTAAAACAACAATCTACATACATGTCTACCTTATCTAAAGCCCTACCATTCTGTGATGGTAGCCTAGGCAGACATAGCATCTTCAGACATCCTGGTGAGTGCCTGTGTCAGTCTGTTTTCCACAAACAAACTTAAACTACCCCTTCTCTTCAGAGAGAGTCCTTTTTAAAAACTGTTTTAGTGCTTTTGACCTCTGGTTCCCAAGCCTTCTCCAGTCCAGGCATTGTCTTGTAACAACTTTCAAATGTTTCCCAAGGTGAGGGCTGGCTTATCTTGGACCATTCTTTCTTCTTCCTGACTGTTTTTTCCTTTTATAGCCTGCTATTAAACTAAGCAATGTATTCATACGGTAAAATCTGAATAACCAGGTCAGCATACAGTATTCATAAACTATTACAGAGCAGCTCCACATCTGTCACACGCTCATTAAAGAATAGTGTTGGAATCCTGCCAGTGGGTATTCTCTTGGACAGTTCTGCTTACATGGGGTTTTGGGGTAGTATGGATGGGCTTAACTGTGTTTAAACTACATTTGGAAACTCTTTTGATTTATGCTTAGCGTGGATGGGGTTTTTCGTTGTAGAGATCTATTATGTTTCCAGGGGTAAAGTACAGATCTTGGTATGTAGGTCATGACAGGTGATACATACAGCAGCTTGTAACAACATTTTTTGAAGATTTGTGATACATAATTGTTGATGTTTATAGGCCATTGAAATGAAGAGAGGGGAGAGAAGCACACGTGTTGCGGCAGTATAGGCAACATTGAATTTGAAAGTTGTCACGCCTGTAATGAGGAAAAAATAGGAACTTAATAAAACATTAAGAGAGACAACTTAGATTTTTCTTAAAATTACAGAGAACAGTGAACATTAAAGTAATGAGATCTGGAATTTTGTACTGACTCTTGCCTAATAGAAGTAAATTTTTCCAGCTGCTCATTCTAAATATACAGTGTTTATCATGGTAGATACATTTTCAGCTATTAATGTACATACTAATCTCACTGTTAAAACTTGAGAGTAAAGGTACACTGTAAATAATCTTTAACTCTGTGGTAATATTTACAAAATCTTAGTTTTTAATCACTGACAGTATTACTGCCACAGCTGCTCCATCAGTGGGCAGTCTGGATGATCACGGATAATCTTACATCCCAAGAGGGAGAAAAGTGTCTGCAGATACAAAAAAATGGATAAGTATTAGCTCCTTGTGAAAGGTTGGCAATAAAAAGCCATGCTCAGTAATTTTTTAGAAAAGATGTTTGTGTAGGGATATTTGTACTTTTTTCTTGACATATGAGTGTTTTCCTTCCTACAGCTATGTGAATTAGTGTCTAATTTCTAGGGCTGCTCTTAAGAGTCACCTGTGTGGCATTAACTCCTGTGACAGTACTAGATCTTCCTCTGCCATCTCAAATCCTTGCCAATTACATACTTATTCCTGATAATGGAATGTAATAAGTGGTGCACACATACCTATGTTTTGTCATTCATACTGTGACGTTCCCCTTTGGTGTTATCTGGATGGTGATCTGCTAGGTCACTCCAATCTTAGACTCTAGGAGTCAGCCTTACCTTGCTCTGCTGTGAGAACCTCCACTCCTGGGCTGTTCACGCTAGCATGTAAGCTGCTTGGATTGTGCAACTGAATGACACTAGCCAATATCTCTGGTCCCAGACACAACCCTAGGAACCTCTGTCTTGCAGTGTCCAGTTATGCCCACTTGTTCTGTTCTGTTCACAAGATTTCTCTTTTATTTGTTGGGCTGCAAAGATCATGTCTGTGGTATCATGGCCAGCAAGAAAGCAACACTGTGACTCTTGATAAACTGAGTCAACTAGGTAATACTCGAGCCTGTTGAGAATGACCCATGCAAGGATCTTTCCCACTGTAGATGGCAGTGAGATTCCACGATGGTTGTAACAGATAGATATGCTTCCCTTCATTTTGTATAGATGGACTATGAAACATCCTTATGCTCCTGGGACACAGTACCATGTTTCCATATAGTCTTGAAAATGTTCTTGAGTCTCCTGACCAGGTGGGCACCTCCACATTTGTACACTTCAGGTAGAAAGCCATCAGGATCTGGAGATTTGCCCATGGACAGCTGCTTAATGGCCTTAGTACCGTTGTCTAGAGAAGGGTTCATGGACAGCTCTTCCAGCACAGGACACTGCCGGAGGGAGTTGATGGCTTCATCAGACATAGTGGATTGACAGTTCAGGACACTATCAAAGTGTACTGCCCAGCAAGAGAGAATGTCACCTTTGTCTGTGATCAGCAAGTTACCATCTGTACCACTGGATTTTGTGCCTTTATAGAAGGCCTTCATGTCATGCTTGTCAGCTGCTTCCTTCAGTTCTGCAGTTGACTTTAGTAAGGCTTTTGATACTGTGTCACATGACTTTCTCATAAATAAACTAGGGAAATACAACCTAGATGCAGCTACTATAAGGTAGGTGCATAACTGGTTGGAAAATCATTCCCAGAGAGTAGTTATCAGTGGTTCACAGTCATGCTGGAAGGGCATAATGGGTGGGGTCCCGCAGGGATTGGTTCTGGGTCTGGTTCTGTTCAATATCTTGATCAACGATTTAGATAAATGGCATAGAGAGTACACTTATAAAGTTTGCGGATGATACCAAGCTGGGAGGGGTTGCAAATGCTTTGAAGGATAGGATTAAAATTCAAAATGATCTGGACAAACTAGAGAAATGGTCTGAAGTAAATAGGATGAAAGGACAAATGCAAAGAACTCCACTTAGGAAGAAACAATCCGTTGCTCACATACAAAATGGGAAATGACTGCCTAGGAAGGAGTACTATGGAAAGGGATCTGGGGTCATAGTGGATCACAAGCTAAATATGAGTTGTCAGTGTAAGGCTGTTGCAAAAAAAGCAAACATCATTCTGGGATGTATTAGCAGGAATGTTGTAAGCAAGACACGAGAAGTAATTCTTCTGCTCCACTCCGTGCTGATTAGGCCTCAACTGGAGTATTGTGTCCAGTTCTGGGTGCCACATTTCAGGACAGATGGTGACAAATTGGAGAAAGTCCAGAGAAGAGCAACAAAAAGGAGTAAAGGTCTAGAAAACATGACCTATGAGGGAAGATTGAAAATATTGGCTTTGTTTAGTCTGGAGAAGAGAAGACTGAGAGGGGACATAACGGTTTTCAAGTACATAAAAGGTTGTTACAAGGAGGAGGGAGAAAAATTGTTGTTCTTAACGTCTGAGGATAGGACAGGAAGCAATGGGCTTAAATTGCAGCAAGGGCGGTTAAGGTTGGACAGAGGGAAAAAATTCCTAACTGTCAGAGTGGTTAAGCACTGGAATAAATTTTCTCGGGAGGTGGTGAAATCTCCATCATTGGGGATTTTTAAGAACAGGTTGGACAAACACCTGTCAAGGATGGTCTAGATCCGGGGTTGGCAAAATTTTTGGCCCGAGGGCCACATCGTGGTGCCAAACTGTATGGAGGGCCGGGTAGGGAAGGCTGCACCTCTCCAAACAGCCTGTCCCCCGCCCCCATCCGCTCCCTCCCACTTCCCGCCCCCTGACTGCCCCCCTCAGTACCTCTGACCTATCCAAACCCCCCTGCTCCTTGTCCCCTGACCAACCCTGCGGGAGAGCGGGGACAACAGGGGAGGGGCGGGAGGCTAGCCTCCCCGGCTGGGAACTCAAGGGCAGGGCAGGATGGTCTTGCGGGCCGGATGTGGCCCGTGGGCCATAGTTTGCCCCACCTCTGGTCTAGGTCATACTTAGTCCTGCCTTGAGTGCAGGGGACTGGACCAGATGACCTCTCGACGTCCCTTCCAGTTCTATGGTTCTATGATTCTATGAGAGTAGGATGTCAGAACTCTTCTTGACAGCAGTAAGCTGAGCTCCTTGTTTAAGTAGGAATATCTGTGCTGTCCCCAGCAAATGCCTCTGCCTTCAGTCCCATTTATTTACTAACCCACTGTGGAGACTGGGTTGCACAAGACACCAGTCTTCTGAGAGAACATTCTTTTGATAAGGTGGTAAACTAAATTTTGCCTATAGCTAATCTATGTGGAAATGTGCTTTTATTATTGTTATCCTGTGTTACGGGATTGATTTAATTCAGTAACAAGAGAAGTCAAATAGCTAGGCTTAATCCGCTTTACTAGTCAAAGATTAATTCAGCATAATAATAATAATGTACTTTATTTATCTACTACTAGCTACTTTCTTGTTTTGGTTACATAACACTTTCAATTTCAATTACAGCTATGACAACAAACAACTCCCATGCTGTGATCAATAAATTTTGCTTCTGAGAGCTGAATGCATCTGTTAGCAATAAAACAATTTACATTCCTGGTTAACAGTTCTTTTTGTGAGAGCTGATTTCCCAATATATCTGTTCACAAGAGTCAGCTTCACAAGCCTAAATAAAGTTTTTTCTTTATCTGGTAACTGCTGCAGCATCTAGAAATTTATGTAACTAAAACTTTGCAAACAGTGTTTTTCCATTTACTCTTTGGCCTGGCTGCAAAGCAGCATGGGCTTTGGCTTAGTTCAGTCAGTATTCAACTTCCCTCACTCCGTTTGTTCCATCCATCTGAGTTTTGTCATTAACCAAGATTGCAAGCTCTTCAGGGGCAAGAACACTCTCACAGATCAAGAATCCTAAACTATGGTGATATGAGAGTTAACTCAACCAGTCATCAACCTTATTATACAGCTAATTTGCATGTGACAGTTTCATTGGTTGCATGAAGGAAATTGCACAGATGGTGGTTTGCTTGGCCCAGTTACCACAATTCTTCAAAACCATTCACACAACACAAAAGGCATACATAATAACCACAAACAATAGCTTCTCACCATAGCACAAACCCCTCAATTCACCACTTGCACAAATCAACACAAAATCCCCCAGCATAACCCTTGAGACACAAACCAGCGCAGCAATCCACACAACAACACAGTAATATCAAGCACGCACAACCCCACACCACACCATACACCTCTCATTCTCTACATGAACACATCATCGAGGGTTTACCAGCACAACACACACACTTGACTACCCTCACTCATGCTTACCATAAAACCATAAACTTGAGTGGAAAATCCTTGGGTTATCAGTAGTGTTGACACAAGTGTTTACTAATTTGGCTTATCACCACTCTACTATCTTTCCCTTCCGGATTTTGTCATATTGTAGTTTGTTCTTCTAATTGGAATCCCACTTCCATTCATTGGGAGATAAATGTTTCTAAGCTGCACATATTCCAGAACTCTCAAGTTATTTTCTCTCTCACCAAATTTTCAAGCTAGCCTGGTGACTTCACGTATATGGAGCACACTAATTTCAATACCTGGCTCTTTGGGGTATGTTTGGAAATCAATGGTAAGAGTTGCCTGGTTTCAGCACTGCAGGTGTGAGGTTTGAGTATTTGACTAATTAGCCTACCTATGAGAAGAAACTCTGAAATCAGGTGTCTGAGTAGCAAAGTCCATATAGTTTAAAACACAGTTTAATTGGGTTAGTGTTCTTGCAGAAGAGGTAGTATAAAATCTAGAAAAGGGACTGTATACAAGAAAGGTCTCTATAGACTTCTTGTATTGTACAGCAGTACAAAAGAGGTAGAAGTTCTTCGAGTGATGGTCCCCAGCTGTATTGCACTGGAGGTGCACATGCACCGGAGACTGGAAAAGTTTTCACTGGCAGTGTCCATTGGTCCACGGCTGTGACCTCTACCTCCTTGTGCTCTGAACCAAGGTGTGAACTGACTGCCTCTTCAGCTCCTTTCTACCACCCTTGGCTTGAGATAGAACCCCACCAGTGTCCTCAGCTTTGTTAGCATTCCTGCTTTGAATTAAATTTTCTTCTATAAAGAGTTTTTATATTTTTCTAGATTGTTAGCTAATTTGAGTGATTATTTAGATAGACAGTGTTAGTAAGGGACTTGACTCCCCAACCTGATACCCCACCACGTGAGATATTTATTATACCTAAGAACCCCAGCTTCAAGTCCTGTGTGGCCTGCCCTCAGGTCTTATTGGTTAGTGATTTCCATTGCGTTTGTTTGTATTTCTTTGCGGGGGCTATCCTACATCCCCTCCAATTGTAATGTCTGTTGTTCCTTTCGCATTTAAACCCAGATATCTTGAGAGTTCTAGCTCAGAAAACTCTTGATCAAATGCTCAATGAGACTGCGGTCTGACCCCTGTACATTGGCTGGAGGTACCAAGAACTGTCCCTCCAAGCATGGTACTCCTGGGCTCCAGATCATCAGAGGGCAGAGTTAAGGACCCTAGCAGGCGGAGCAGACAGGAGGAGCGCAAGTACTCTCACAAAACGTGAGAAAAATCCCCTCCCAAGTCCTCATCCAAGAAGAGGTCATCTTCCCATACACCCTCCATGTCTGGTGAGACTCCATGTCCCAGTATTGGTGTGTTGGAGCTCATAGGGAACACAGGTCTGAGTTGTCAGTACTGAGAGCTAACAGTGCTCCAAAATCACTGACGGGTGTGACTGGCTCCAGCGCCATCAAGGAAAAGAAGGAGAGATTGACCCCTACATTGACAGTACTGTCCCGTTTCACTGCCCAACCAAAATCAGCATCATCGACTGTGCCAAGAGGCAGAAGCCCCTCACGCTCTCCATCCCTCATGGCTGGCAATACTATCCTCAACAGCCTGGCTATGTATTCTGACCTGGTGTTGATGATACCTTGGAAATGGTGATCACTAGAGAGGTGCCCACACCTTTGATGCCCCATTCGTTGCTACCACTGACCAGCCGAGGTGTCACAAGACACCCAGTACTAGCAGTCCACTTGTGAAATCTGAGGACTTGTACTTTTCTGGCACACTTGAGACTGAGACAGTGGCTCCACAGATCATATTGAGATGTGATATTAGCCCCTATAGAAGTTGCACAGTCTTTTTAGGGCACCCTTTCACTCCTACAGGACACACTACCCAGCTTGAGACCAATGGCACTTACCCCATTGGAACCTCTTCCTTATCCATATGATCCCTCACACTGGCCCTACTGTGGCTCCTGGGATCCATATCTGAGACCTCCTGAGATCAGAGGATCAGAGAGGGAGTTCAAATGTAGGTTGTCTCATAAGGAAGAACCACACCTCACTCAGGGGCACTATGAGGAGGAAGAACAACCTGAAGAAAAGGACCTACTTGCCTTTGAGGCACTTTTGTCCTCATCTTCTGATGAAGCAGTTGCATGTGTCTCACCATCGCCACCTGATGAAGATAAACATTTCCAGGAGCTCTCAAGGAGAATTGTGGATGCGCTCCAGATTCCCCTGGAAGAAGTTCAGGAAACCATTCTCAAGCTGCTTGATATTCTCCAGAGTGCAGGCCCTAGCAAGGTTGCACTTCCAGTCAAGGAGACCATACTAAGAACCAGCCAAGATGGTCTGACAAACCCAGCCACTTTTGCCCCCACTCTGAAAAGAACAGAGAAGAAATACTCTGTACCCTCTAAAGGGCAGAATGCTTGTTTTTGCCCCCCATCCCAAGGTCCCCAGTGGTTCAGGCCATCATTGAGCATTATTGTTTGCACCAACCTAGGTCTGGTACCTCCAACAAGGATCAAAATTAGACCTCTTTGGAAGAAAGAGTTTCACGCCAGCTAGCCTACTATTCCACATTGAGAATTATCAGGCCTTGATGGCTAAATGTAATTTCATTAATTATAATAAGCTTTCTGAGTTCACCAAGAAATTACCCCTATTGTTTAGATTACAATCCCAGGCCATCATCAACGATAGTAAGCTTAATAGCTAGATTGTCTCTCCAAGCTTCAGTAGATGCAGCAGATACAGCTTCTCACTCCATGGTGACATCGGCTGTCATGAAACAAACTCCAGGGCGCCAAACTACTGGGTTTCCCAGTGAAGCTTATGCTACTGTGGAGGATCTTTCTTTCAAGGGCAACAGCCTATTCAGTGACAAAAAGTCACTGCATACCGTTAAGGACTCCATACAACCCTTTGCTTCCTGGGTATATACACCCTGGCACCTCAGAAAATACTCCAAACCACTGCCAGACAAACAACATCCTGCTCTTTAGTAGTTTACCACCAAAGATCCTGAGAGGCTCCCAGGAAGTACCAGGGAGTGCAGCATAGCAGAAGAACATCCCTCTGTCATTCACTCCCCACACCCATCTTCCCACAAAATAATACTTTTGACAGGACCCTCAAGAGCTGCAAACCAGCCTCCTTATCACCTAGCATCCATAATCCATTCAGTGGCCATCTGGTCTGTTTCTCCCAGGCGTGACATCATATCATGTTGAACAGATGGGCCTAGAGATTGTTACTACCAGTTACATTATAGTATTTCTGTCCATCCATACCACAAAACCCCCTTCCCTGTCCCTCTTCAGGGACCCCTTTCATGAGAGGACACTCAGAGAGGAGGTAGACTCCTTGCTCCAGCTAGGAGTGATAGTGGAAGGGGGTGTTATTCAAGGTATTTCCTTATTCCCCAAAAGAAGGAAGATTGGAGACCAATTCTGGATCTCAGATAACTGAGTATCTTGATCTGCCGTTCAAGATTCAAAATGATCACCCTTTACCTTTTATAATCTCCTCTCTGAACAAAGGTGGCTGGTGTGCAGGTCTTGATTTGAAGGATGCCTATTTCCACATAGACATTCACCCAGTACACAGGAGGTTCCTGCATTTTTGCAGTGGGCCGAGACCATTATTGATGCAGCCTGCTTCTTTTCAGTCTCTTGATGACCCCAAGGATTTTCATGAAGGTGCTATCCATGGTGGCAGTATATCTGCATACCCAGGGCACTCAGGTAGGTATTTCCCTATCTCAACAACCAGTTGCTCATGAGTCGATCGTACTGGGAGGTACAGGTGACAATCCTGCCAGAACCTTTCATCTGCTGCTGAAACCTAGGCCAGTCTGGGACTTCAGCCTTGGATCGTGAGCACTCATGAATCCTCCATTAAAACCTTTAGCCGCCTCCTTCATTTGTCTCTGAAGGTGGCCTTTCTGACTGCTATCTCCTCTACCACAAGAACAGTTGAGCTTGGGTCCCTTATGGCAGACCCCTCCCTACACAGTCTTCCAAAAGGAGAAGGTTTCTGTGACATTACCCTCCCCCCCGCGCCCCATATTCATCCCAAAGGTTCCCTCTGAATGCCACATGATTCAGGTCATACACCTACCTCTTTTCTGCCCAAAGTATCGTGCCACCAGAGAAGGTAAGAAGCTCCATTCTCTGGATGTCCATCAAGCCTTAGCTTTCTACTGGCTAAGGACAAAACCCTTCAGGAAATCTGCAAGACTGTTTCCTTTGCTGAACAGATAAGATGGGAAGCAGTCTTCTCACAGAATCTTTACAAATAGATTTCAGGTCACATCCTGTTTTGCTATGTGTTGACGACACCTCTCCCACAAGGTGTGAGAGTCCCCTTGACTAGAGGTCAGGCTTCTCAATAGCTTATATTCAGGGTGTCGCTATTCTGGAGATCTGTAGAGCAGCCAAGTGTGGCTGTGTGCACACCTTAACTAGATTGTTTAGTTTTTATCATTTTATCATACCTATTTTGGGTATTGAGTGTTTTGAATATAACTTATTTACATGTAAACAGTGACTCACGGGGAGACTTGTGAATTACTGTATTTTGGAAATCAGCAGGTAAATTAACAGATACAGTAAAAAAGCAAAAATACAGCATTAGAAAATGTCCTTTGCTTGTTTCTTTTAAGAGGTGTAAATTAGAAATGTAAAGGGATTACTTCCTTCCACAGGAAACCTTTCCTAATTGTTCCAGTCTCCATCCCTCACCCCCCACCCCCAAATTAGGTGTGGTGCTTGCCCACAAACCAAGAAGATTCCCAAAATGTCTCACACAGCCAGGGTCATCCTCACATAGACTATGCCTTCAGAAGCAGCCTGCAGTGGAGTAGTGCTTCTAGGTACTCAATCTAGAGGCAGTTGCCTCCTGGACACACCTAAATGGGGAATCTTGATGATGGAGGATTCAGACATTACAGTTTGAGATTAATTCCTTTTTCTAGGGAATCTTCGCTGGTATCAGTTGTAATATCAAAGAGAAGGTTTTTAAAAACACTGTGAAGAGAGGAGAGAATCTTCCTTTTTTTTGTTTTGTTTATACACTAAATCATACAGTTTTGATAGAAAAATTAAATCTGGTACATCTAAAATCAAATTATGAGCTACACAGATGCAGGTTTTGTGTCATTTGCGACTGCTCTATGTTGTACTCACTAATCCTTTTAATGAAGAGCTTTTAGCATGGAACAGATTCTATTTATAGTAAAATCATTAGAGCATAAAGCTCCTCATTGCCATTCTGCAGCATGTAGCTCTAGTGTTTGTCAGTGGGAAAGAGGTATTTTTAGCTGCAGCATTCAGAAGGGAGGCTCAAAGGTCAAGAATTCTGATGGGGATGTGTTCTGCTACATCAGTGCTCTCACACATCTGTTGTTTACTCTCATTAGCTCTTCAATAGTAAGAACATTTCTTTATTGTGACACTGAAGGTAAAGCATCAAAAGGATTCCAAGCATGAAACAAATGATCAGGAAAAGATGGTGTAGCCAATTGTGTTAAATGTTCTACTTCACCTTGTGTGTGTGATTTTCTTTTCCCAAAGACTTCATTCAGTAACATATTAGTTAAAAAGATTCTGCTCTAGGAACTTTAATTTTTATTTTATTCTGTTCTCCAAGAAATAGCAGTCAGCTGAAGTAGTAAAGAGTTTTAGGTATATATTCTTTTGATTGACATCTAAGCTATTCATTTTCTTAACAATGCATTGCAACAGTATGGAAGAAATAACATCAATGTATAGTTCGATAAGAATTGTGGTTTATTATTATGTACAATTTGCAATGCAGAATAGCTCATAGTCACCAATCAGGATCAGAGGCCCATGGGCTGGGCATGCTACAGACACAAAGTAAGACAATGCCACCCCCAAATTACATGCAGGCCAAACAGAGACAGGACATTCATAGTTTGTAAGGCCAGAAGGGACCACTGTGATCACGTAGTGTGACTTCCTGCATGACACAGGCCATAGAACTTCTCATAACAGGAGAGTGTTGCGAACATGAGGTGGGAGAAGGGAGGGAAGAGGAAGACAAGGGTGATAATACTAGGAATACGTGGTTGCATATATTACCTAACTGTGTAGCTTGGAGGCTTTATAGTTTCTTCTGGTTTTGTTTTTATGTAAGATCTGGGGGAAATGTATTAATAATCGCCGCACTGAAAAGGGGTGGGAATCCATAAAAAAGACTGGGAGTAGAAAAAAGCTTTTAAGAAAGATGGCCTGTAAAAATAACACGAAAATCAGGTAACATCAGCCTGGGATTTTATGCAATTTTAAGGGACATAAGGGTTGCCAGCACACTCTGTTATTAAGACCAGAAAGCACTGATGTAGCACTTTTAGTACAAAGCACTTTACATTGTTAGACAAATCATGCATGGTAAGCTCTAGATCTATAGGTACGCTGCTTTTTCAATTCATAGTGATGTGAATTTAATTATAGTTGCCTTTTAAAAATTCTCTCTCATACCCACACTGCTATATATTATTCTTTGCTCTGTTATATGGATGCCATTATCACATAACTTGTAAAATAGGATACTTTGTGTCAGCAAATTGTTATATTCTTTTATAATAGACTAAGTCTTTTTCTGTGCTCAAGACAACATTTAATACCATCTTCCTCCACCCCTGTCAATAGTTAATTTATGGAAGTCCATATAGTAATGGTGGTGGTGGTTGTTCTGCTGTTATTATTGTGTTGTTATGTTTATTACAGTAGTGTCAGGTAGCAGCCGTGAGTGGGGCCCCATTGTCCTAAACATTGCACAAATATAGAGTAATGGACAGTCGCTGCCATAAAGAGCTTACAATCTAAATAGACAAGACAAAGGGTAGGGGAAAGGAATATAACAAAGAAACAGAGTGAACAGAGTGGTGGGCTGCAAAACAACATTTTGGTGTCACAATTATTTTCTTTTTTAATTCTTTGGGTTGGGTATAGTTAAATTGTGATTAGCTACATGAAAAGACAAAGCCAGGGAGAGGGGACTTTGAAGGAGAAGGGAGAAAACGAAAGAAAAGAAGGAAGGTGAGCAATAGACGGCAGGTGGAGGGAGCCTGAGATGGAGACTGTGCAGGTGGGGTTGGAGTAAACAGCCAGTCAGGACATGGGAGAGAATTTTCAGAGCAAGAATTGTGGAAAGCAGTCTTATGACATCACCAGTGTTCGCCAGTTTGCACTAATGCACTTCCCAAAGATGCTTCTGTGCTGGCTCCTGCTGGCTTTGGGGTATTTTTGGCCTCTGTGTCAGGCTCTTTCCAAGAATTTGTTTTTTTATCCAGCTCTTACACAGTCATGGATCTGAGAGGCACTTGCAGGGAAGGATTGTCCTGTCTGGGTCCCATCTTTCTCCCTCTTCCTCGCCAAATACTGGAGTATTTATTCAAGCTGTTTCTGAAGTAGTCATCTGCACATAGGGTTACACAGCCCCTCCCAAAAAGACAAAGTAGTAATGACATTAATAATAGTGCTTGTATAGAACTGAGGAATTCCTCCTTCACGTGTGCTCAGATCATTTTATCATGTTTTTACCATTAATATATTTTAAAGAAAGAAAAGCTTTGTAGATTTTAAAACGTTCCTTACGGATGTGGGAAAAATTGGGACATCCTTAGGTTTCTTGCAAAAGAAACTTCCTCCCCCCCTCCCCCGGATTCTTAGTCTGTAGAAGGAGTCAACATAGGTGCAGAAGGTAAAAGCTTAACCAAGGTCATACACTGCCACACAGTGACTGTGACTAGGCATCTGTAAAACAAGAAGTTCTTTTACTGTAGCTTTTGGGGGTTGGAATTGGAATCAGGGCATTCGTGGAGAGGGTCCCTCTCTGAGGGGAAGGATTTGTACTAGGCCCCAAGCTAGTAAAATAATGCTTAAAATCAGTTGTTAATATTCTGTGTTTGAATGCAAGTACTTCTGGTCACCTAACTGCTCAAGTATTCAGATATTCCAGATACACCCTCCCCCTTCTTTTGTTTTATTAATTGCACCATTTGTTTTGATGCTGGTTATGTGAATTTCTGTGCAGTTTTACTGTCTCTGTTAGTTTAAAGTTAGCAAAACAGAAAGCATTTAATCCTTATTTGGGTTTGAAACAGGTTTAATTACCATAATGATGGTATCTTTGTTTAACTTGCAACCATTGTGACAACTCTTTTTTGTAATTAGTTTCCATGCAGGTAGCTGTTACTGTACTGTTGTACTTTGCCATATTGGGTGAATTTTAAGAATAGTTGTAAGAAATGCTCCTCTGAAATTTTCTTTTACAGACTGTGTAATTGGTGGTGAGAAGTAAAAGACAGCTCTGCTTCCAAGAGTCGTAGTTTAACTCTCAAGGTGACTGAAGCATTGATATAAATTTGAAGCTTTAGTGAGATACAGGCTCCTAGTGACTGTGATCATAGAATCATAGAATATCACGGTTGGAAGGGACCTCAGGAGGTCATCTAGTCCAACCCCTTGCTCAAAGCAGGACCAATCCCCAACTAAATCATCCCAGCCAGGGCTTTGTCAAGCCTGACCTTAAAAACCTCTAAGGAAGGAGATTCCAGGTAACGCATTCCAGGTAACGCCTCCCTAGGTAACGCATTCCAGTGTTTCACCACCCTCCTAGTGAAAAAGTTTTTCTAACCTTAACCCCCCCCCCCACTGCAACTTGAGACCATTACTCCTCCTTCTGTCATCCACTACCACTGAGAACAGTCTAGATCCATCCTTTTTGGAACCCCCTTTCACATAGTTGAAAGCAGCTATCAAATCCCCCCTCATTCTTCTCTTCTGCAGACTAAACAATCCCAGTTCCCTCAGCCTCTCCTCATAAGTCATGTGTTCCAGTCCCCTAATAATTTTTGTTGCCCTCCGCTGGACGTTTTCCAATTTTTTTACATCCTTCTTGTAGTGTGGGGCCCAAAACTGGACACAGTACTCCAGATGAGGCCTCACCAATGTCGAATAGAGGGGAACGATCACGTCCCTCGATCTGCTGGCAGTGCCCCTACTTATACATCCCAAAATGCCATTGGCCTTCTTGGCAACAACAGCACACTGTTGACTCATATCCAGCTTCTTGTCCACTGTAACCCATAGGTCCTTTTCTGCAGGACTGCTACCTAGCCATTCGGTCCCCAGTCTGTAGCGGTGCATGGTATTCTTCCGTCCTAAGTGCAGGACTCTGCACTTGTCCTTGTTGAACCTCATCAGATTTCTTTTGGCCCAATCCTCTAATTTGTCTAGGTCCCTCTGTATCATATCCCTACCCTCCAGCGTATCTACCTCTCCTCCCAGTTTAGTGTCATCTGCAAACTTGCTGAGGGTGCAATCCACACCGTCCTCCAGAACATTAATGAAGATATTGAACAAAACCGGCCCCAGGACAGACCCTTTGGGTACTCCACTTGATACCGGCTGCCAACTAGACATAGATCACTACCTGTTGAGCCCGACAATCTAGCCAGCTTTCTATACACCTTATTGTCCATTCATCCAGCCCACACTTCTCTAACTTACTGGCAAGAATACTGTGGGAGACGATGTCAAAATCTTTGCTAAAGTCAAGGAACAACACGTCCACTGCTTTCCCCTCATCCACAGAGCCAGTTATCTCGTCATAGAAGGCAATTAGATTAGTCAGGCATGACTTGCCTTTGGTGAATCCATGCTGACTATTCCTGATCACTTTCCTCTCCTCTAAGTGCTTCAGAATTGATTCCTTGAGGACCTGCTCCATGATTTTTCCAGGGACTGAGGTGAGGCTGACTGTCCTGTAGTTCCCAGGATCCTCCTTCTCCCCTTTTTAAAAGATGGGCAGTACGGTAGCCGTTTTCCAGTTGTCCAGGACCGCCCCCGATCGCCATGAGTCTTCAAAGATAATGGCCAATGGCTCTGCAATCACATCCGCCAACTCCTTTAGCACTCTCAGATGCAGCGCATCTGGCCCCATGGACTTGTGCTTGTCCAGCTTTTCTAAATAGTCCTGAACCACTTCTTTCTCCACAGAGGGCTGGTCACCTCCTCCCCATGCTGTGCTGCCCAGTGCTGCAGTCTGGGACCTGACCTTGTTTGTGAAGACAGGGGCAAAAAAAGCATTGAGTACATTAGCTTTTTCCACATCCTCTGTCACTAGGTTGCCTCCCTCATTCAGTAAGGGGCCCACACTTTCCTTGACTTTCTTCTTGTTGCTAACATACCTGAAGAAACCCTTCTTGTTACTCTTAACATCTCTTGCTAGCTGCAGCTCCAGGTGTGATTTGACCTTCCTGATTTCACTAGCAATACTTTTACACTCTTCCCTGGTCATTTGTCCAATTTTCCACTTCTCGTAAGCTTCTTTTTTGTGTTTAAGATCAGCAAGGATTTCACTGTTAAGCCAAGCTGGTCGCCTGCCATATTTATGATTCTTTCTACACATCGGGGTGGTTTGTCCCTGTAACCTCAATAAGGATTCTTTAAAATACAACCAGCTCTCCTGGACTTCTTTCCCCCTCATGTTATTTTCCCAGGGGATCCTGCCCATCAGGTTCCTGAGGTTGTCAAAGTCTACTTTTCTGAAGTCCAGGGTCCGTATTCTGCAGCTCTCCTTTCTTCCCTGTGTCAGGATCCTGAACTCAACCATCTCATGGTCACTGCCTACCAGGTTCCCATCCACTTTTGCTTCTCCTACTAATTCTTCCTGGTTTGTGAGCAGTACGTCAAGAAGAGCTCTGCCCCTAGTTGGTTCCTCCAGCACTTGCACCAGGAAATTGTCCCCTACACTTTCCAAAAACTTCCTGGATTGTCTGTGCACCGCTGTATTGCTCTCCCAGTAGATATCAGGGTGATTGAAGTCTCCCATGAGAACCAGGGCCTGCAATCTAGTAACTTCTGTTAGTTGCCGGAAGAAAGCCTCGTCCATCTCATCCCCCTGATCCGGTGGTCTATAGCAGACTCCCACCACGACATCACCCTTGTTGCTCACACTTCTAAACTTAATCCAGAGAAACTCAGGTTTTTCTGCAGTTTCATACCAGAGCTCTGAGCAGTCATACTGCTCTCTTACATACAATGCAACTCCCCCACCTTTTCTGCCCTGCCTGTCCTTCCTGAACAGTTTATATCCATCCATGACAGTGCTCCCGTCATGTGAGTTATCCCACCAAGTCTCTGTTATTCCAATCACATCATAATTCCTTGACTGTGCCAGGACTTCCAGTTCTCCTTGCTTGTTTCCCAGGCTTCTTGCATTTGTGTATAGACACTTGAGATAACGTGCTGTTTGTCCTGCTTTCTTAGTATGAGGCAGGAGCCCTCCCCTTTCCCATTCTCCTGCTCGTGCTTCCTCCCGGTATCCCACGTCCCCACTTACCTCAGGGCTTTGGTCTCCTTCCCCTGGTGAACCTAGTTTAAAGCCCTCCTTACTAGGTTAGCCAGCCTGCTTCCGAAGATGCTCACCCCTCTCTTCGTTAGGTGGAGCCTGTCCACCTTCTGTTAAATTCTTCAAAGATAAGGTAAAAGCAGGTACATAGAGCTTTTGCCTTTTGTTCAGAAATGATATATCTTAGCTCCCCATCATGTAGTTCTTCTTTGAATGATAGTCCCTGTGGATGCTCCACTTCAGGTATGCATGCATCTTTGGTTGGTTGAAAGCAAACTAGATCATGCCACAAACATTGGAGGGGCATTGCCTACAATTTCTAGACCAGATGGCCTCATCTATGTTCACGACATCTCATGCAAAAATACATCTCCACTGTTTTCATGGCTCTGTGCAGTTTACATTCCCAACAAACGTTGATTAGTTATCGCAGCCTCGATTCCACAGAGAGTTCTGCAATCACTCACTTGGGGGAAGGACACCCCCCCTCTCCCCCGCACACACAGTTTGAATGGGGATGCAATTTACCTCACTTATTTTATCAAAAATGATTGTGTCCTGTGCATCACTCATCAGATGGGGAACATATTTTAGCTTCCACAAAAGAAGACCTTTCATAAATGTTTTTTTGGTGAAGAAGAAAGCACTGGCCTGTAATTTGTTCTCTGAAGATATGGATTGCAGATTTTGTAAAATGTTACACAACCTGGCTATAAATTCTGCCCTCAAATGCACATGTCTGACTTTCATTCAGAGATTCAAGGCCAAGGGGAGACCATTATGATCATCTACTGTAACCTTCTGCATAATGGGGGCCAGAGAATGTTATCCAGTGATTCTTTCATTCAGCCCAATAACTTGTGCCTGAAGTCAAATATATCCTTTAGAAAGAGATCCATTCTTGATTTAAAGATTGCAAGTGACGGAGAATCCACCACATCCCTTCTGTAAATTGTTCCAATGATTAATTACCCTTCCTGTTAAAAATGGATGTCTTATTTCCAGTTTGAATGTATCTATCTTTAACTTTTGCCCACCATATGCACACATCCTAGGGCAGCATTTCTCTCTGAAGCCAACTAAATTTGCAAAGCAAAGATTGTAATTTTTTCCCAACCGTTATGTAAAGTTTGCTGGTGAATGATTTAGGGTATAAGGCTAGTCATCCTAGCACCAGTTATAGAATCAAATCAGAATTTCTTATTTCTGGGTCACATACAGAACACCATGCAGCAAGGTAAACAACAGAGGGTAAAGATGTCATGTTTAATGTAGAAATTTTGATTTTTCCTGATCTGCTAGGTGATTATGTGACTACACTAATTGTTTTATAATGTTTAAATGTAGGCCAACATCTTCAGACTTGGGTGCCCAGATAAGTAGCCTTATTTTCAAAGGTATTCAGCAACCACAGCTTCCAGTGTTTTCAGTTGAAGCTATGGGTATCTCAGCACCTATGAAAATAAGACCATTTATTTAGGCATCTGATTCTGAACATGCTGGCCTAACGTTAACAGCCATCATTAAAAGAATACTACAACTTTTTGTAAGTTGTATTTTAAAACATTTGACTACATAAAGATAACAATTGTGTTACACCAGGATTTCTTCCCATACTTTAATTTTTGAACTCAGTGCATTCTCTTTCCTGAAAGCCCCATACCTTTCATAGAAAAATAACTGTTTAAAGCTGTTTTTTTTCTATAAAGTACGTATCTCATCATTCAGACTAACAATAATACACCCATCCTCTGCTTGCTTAGTGAGGAGTGGAACTTACCATCAAGTTTCAAATCAAATCAAAATTTCAATTCTATACCAGAATTAGATAGAAATATTAAGGTATCCTTTAAATAAGGTAGTCAGATCTATGACATTCGCAACATAATGAAACTTGATCAGGTTCATCAGGACATTATATAATGTATATTTATACTGAAATTGAGGTTTTGTGGATCTCTTATGATCCATGGATTTACAGTGACCATCTGTTGGATATAACTGGCATAGGCAAAGGCTGATTTTTTGTTCTCTTTTTCAATGGATAATACTAAAATTATTGTATTGTTTGTATTATAGCAGGAGCCTAAATGACTACTTCAGTTAAGTTTGTATAAGAGTTTACATTCCAACCTCCTGTTTTCAGTAGCCCATAACTCTGAAAGCTGAAATTATTCAGGCTTATTTTTTTCTGAAAGATGACACTTTTTAAGCTTGAGAAAAAAATCTGTTTTAGTATGAGAAATGTAAAATTATATACTTTTAAACCTATTTTAAAAAAATCACTGCCTCTTTTAAAAACAGCAGCTCTACAATCAAAAATGCTGAGGGAAGTATATTTAAGTTTGGTATGGAAATAGTCTGGTCAGCGCCCTGTTACCGGTGAGCCACTCCTCGAGCCTCTCTGCCCTTGTCCAGAGACCAGAAGGGGCTGTGAAGCTTCTACCTATCACGGTCAGAAGCATGTCAGCTGGGAGAGGGTGACCGCTGGCAGGACGTCCCCCATAATGGGGAGCGTTGCCAAAGAGGTGGAGACCGTGGTGGTCCAAACGCGGGTTTACCCCGTGACCAGGACCCGCAGGGGCTGGAGTGGATGGCACCGGGAGGGACATAATTACTTGCGCTACTTGCAGGGCCTCCGGTGTGGATGGCACCCAGAGCTGATGAGGACCTTCACCGCTATTCGGGGGAGCGAGCTGGGCTACACCGTGGGCTGGGCTGCACCGCTCAACCTGATTCCTGTACTTAAATGTGATCTAACTACTTAGATCACTACATAGCAGCCTGATTGTCAAAGCCCCCCAAAACTCCCATCTTCCAGAATTCTGTGGTATACTGGATCCTTTGTTGTCACTTACTTGCCATCTCAAAAGGAGAGCGCAGAATTTATGATCTAGGGTTATCTCTTTAGGCCTACACTATTTCAGCTAAATTACAGCTTTTAGCATAAATGCTCCCTGAAGGCCTTAAATTAAAATAATAGGCCCTTAGCTATATACTAAGCTTAATAATCCATCTCCTTATGTCCACCTATTTGCCCCCGATGCATGTTCCAAACTAATAAGCAATACATACCTGCCAATCTTACACATGTCATTTTACCTCTAGCAAACATAAAATCACCCATGAGACAGAGTCCTAGGTCATACAATCAGGTCGGGGTCAACTTTTCTATCGCAAAATGTAATTAGCTCCTGCCCGTTTGATCAGGCTGCTGTGCACAGGAAAGCCTGAGGATTTTGGAGAGGGCTGCTGAATCTTGGCATGATTGGAGTTTCGATTCAAAAGAGACACTGAAAACTGGATTAAAATGGTTGTTCTGGATCAGGATTGGGCTGCATTGGCAGAGATCTGTGGAGAATTTTACAACCCATGCCAGGACTGCTTCTGAAGATTCTCAGTCTAAGCCATTTTAATTGCAGGACAAACTGCAGGTTTTTCAGTTGGTATGGAACAATATCTTTTGAATCCTATTTCTCTAATCTAGCTAATCAATCTCCCTATCATATGTATAGTGTCAGTCAACACAGTAGCTCCAATTGAAGGTTATAATGCTGTACTGATTGTCATCAGCTGTGTCTTGATTAGCTTTTTTTCTGGAAAAAAAATGCAGTGGTGGGAGCACTATTACAAACAGGGCTCAAGGTGGCTGCTAACATTTTAACTGCCTCGTCACTGCTCAGAGGAGGTCTATGTGACATAGTAGTAAAAAAACACTAGCGGACACTGGAGACTTGTCTATGCTAATGCTGAACCTCCAATAACAATGGGAGGATGTTTGTTTGTTTTTTTTTAAAAAAGGCTAACATCTAAACCTTTCCAGCAGTTTAACTTATGATGAAGTCATGGGACAGTGTCATTGGTACTTCTTGATACTCTGTGTTTGTATGGTCTTCTAGTTGATAGGCACCTTAAATTTTTATTCACTCTCTCCCTTTCCGTTAAAAAACTGAGACAGTTAAAGGAACACCACAAAATGTCATTTGTCAGTTGATAAAATATTTCCATGTGATTTTACACCTGAAGTCCACTATATTTCATGGTTTTGCTATCAGTGAAGGAGTTTTATACCTACTGTAGTGACATCTGATGATATCACAGCTCTAAAATATGTCTTTGCCCTGGCAGACATCATCCTTATATTGAGCAATAGCCACCCCTGACAAAAATATGGCTTTCTGCTAGAAAACAGTGCAGTTTTGGCTATACTCCTTAGATAAATATACATGGTGTGTAAAAATAACTTTTAATTTTAAAACACTGATATGGAAATAATTTTTAAAATGTGTTTGATAGATTGATTAAAAATATTAAAACCATAGTCATCCTTTTATTGATCCAGTTTACCACCTCTTTAAATAGACTGTCACATTTTGACTGATCCAAAGATGGACACACACACCATCCTAATAGCTGTTTACCATCATCCTTCTAAAAAAAAGGCTGCAGTAGTCTTAAACCGCGGGGCCTGATTCTGTTGTTTTTATTCACCACAATTAGGAGTTTTTTGAGCGGTGTACTTTCTGGGTGAAGCCTCTTGGATGGTCATGTGCGTGAACCTCTCACAAGAAATAATAATATCTGTCTCTTATATAGCACTTTTCATCAGTAGATCTTAAAGCACGTTACAAAGAAAGAGATATTTTATTATCCCCATTCTATAGATGGGGAGCTGAGGCACAGAAACGCAAAATGACTTGCCCAAGATCACTCAGCAGGCTAGTGGCAGTGCTGAGTATAGTCTTGGAGACCATATCAACAGTTGGGATTAGCTGCAGTATATGACGACAGCATCTCATATTTGAACGTTGGGTACTAGAGGCAAAGGATTCTTAGAAGGGGATTCTTGGCACTGGATCTTACTTTTTCTCTCCACTAGACTTTTTGGGGCTAAGTGTAAACTCCATCTTCTTTCTCAAGTTACTTGCCAACAGGTAGCTTGGTCTTCATAGAAGTCTCTTTAAGACTGGGTAGAGGATTGTCTTTCATTCCTACCTGCTGATATATAATTTTTTTTATTGTATATCTGCTCTCAGAGACTTCTGCAGTAGATTCATCTTTATGTATAATTAAGAAAGCACAGGCATGCATTTTTCGTATTTTTCCTATCAGTCTGTCTCAAGGTACATTTACAATAAGTAAGAGTAAAAAATGGACATCGGCTACCCTGTGTTACCTAAGAGAAACATAAAAACTCCTCCAAATAAACCCCAAATTACTTCTCAAAATCCACTCAGAATGCCTTGATAAACTGGGCTTGCAGTGTGATCTGATGATTAATGCGATATAAGTAGCTTCTGTACCAGGAGAGTGATGTCTAGGGTTGTGGGCCCAGGACTGGGAACAGCTCTGTCCACATCTCCAAGACGTATAGGTCTAGGAACTGTAAGCTTAAGAGCATCTGCTGATCTCAGCTGCTGATTAAACTCAAGGAAAGAGACCATCATAAACTGAGCAAGGAACCAAGACATAAAAGGATTATGGATTTAAAATATCACCATGAATTTCACCCAGAAAGAAAGAGAAATTAATGTAGTCTCTGGAGCACAGGTGTAGTATTCTTCACGCTAGAAGCATCACTATATAAGTAAAAAGAAAACGAGTACTTGTGGCACCTTAGAGACTAACAAATTTATTTGAGCATAAGCTTTCGTGAGGTACAGCTCACTTCACTGAATGCATCCAATGAAGTGAGCTGTAGTTCACGAAAGCTTATGCGCAAATAAATTTGTTAGTCTCTAAGGTGCCACAATTACTCCTTTTCTTTTTGCGGATACAGACTAACACGGCTGCTACTATATAAGTAGGTAGTCACGTTCTCCACTAGCTCAAGTTTCCAAGTGATGTTTGAGGGTCATCCCTACTAGAGAACACTGCAGAAGTCTAATCTGGAGGTGATAAAGTCACAGATAACTGTGTCAAAATGTGTTAGAGAGAAATGGTCTCGGTCATCTAGCCAAGCATGGTTTGGGAAACAAGTCTGTTACTGCTGCTATCTGGACATCCAAAAGAAATCAGCAATCCAGCAGCATTTTTTGCAAATGTCGCTAACAGAAAGTGGGCAGTTCTCCTTAACTGAAAGGGCAGAGATTGCCTTCACTATTTCCTCTGGTTATTTCCCAGCCAATCTGTTTCATTCAGTTTGTGCAGATGTGTCATTGCATCATCCCTTCACTCTCCTTGTTTGTTCTGTCCTTGTGAGGTGATAAATAACTATAATTGACAAGATTACAGCTCTATTGGAGTTGAGGAATTGTGGAAATGCCTGATGTTTCTGGCTCCCAAATGCAGGATTCAAGACAGATAGAAGGATAGTATGGTAAGCATGCAGGATGATTATTTCTGACTCTGTGGTGATAGTTTTTCTCTCTGACCAACACCTGGGTCTTCATTTTGGAAGGGTAATAAGTTTGGCATTTGGGATTTTTTTTATGTCAGAAATACCTCATGCTATTTTCCGTTATATCCGGTGTTATTACTTTGAACCTGTCAGTGCCCTTTAAAGACTACTGGATACGGATTGATATTGTACAATTTTGTTAATGTTCTGTTCATAAGTGTGCCATATATCCTGTCTCACTAGTATGAGAACATAATTGCCTTCATTATATTATTCACTTACCCCCAAATTATGAACTCTACTTTGCATTTACGGTTCCGTTCATCTGAAAATCTGTGTTTTTCAGCATCATTGAACTAAGACTTGCAACATCTCTGTGAGTAAGCATTATATTCATATAACATATGGGTAAACTGAGTAACAGAAGGATAATTATCTTGCCCAAGATAAGTCCACAGAGTGACTTAGTGACGGAGCCAATAACTAATTCAAGTGTCCTGAATCCCAACGCAGTCCTGCGGTCTAACCAATCAACAACTCATGTTGGACATTAGCTCAAAATGCAGTAAAATCAATTAATGAACCAAATTATCATAGAGTATCAGGGTTGGAAGGGACCTCAGGAGGTCATCTAGTCCAACCCCCTGCTCAAAGCAGGACCAATCCCCAACTAAATCATCCCAGCCAGGGCTTTGTCAAGCCTGACCTTAAAAACCTCTAAGGAAGGGGTTTCCACCACCTCCCTACGTAACACATTCCAGCGCTTCACCACCCTCCTAGTGAAAAAGTTTTTCCTAATATCCAACCTAAACCTCCCCCACTGCAACTTGAGACCATCACTACTCCTTCTGTCATCTGCTACCACTGAGAACAGCCTAGATCCATCCTCTTTGGAACCCCCTTTCAGGTAGTTGAAAGCAGCTATCAAATCCCCCCTCATTCCTCTCTTCTGCAGACTAAATAATCCCCGTTCCCTCAGCCTCTCCTCATAAATCATGTGCACCAACCCCCTAACCATTTTTGTTGCCCTCCGCTGGACTCTCTCCAATTTTTCCACATCCTTCTTGTAGTGTGGGGCCCAAAACTGGACACAGTACTCCAGATGAGGCCTCACCAATGTCGAATAGAGGGGAACGATCACGTCTCTCGATCTGCTCGCTATTTGTATCAGGGCTAGAAAAAGAATCCAGATCTTCTGAGACCTAACCTTTGAACTTTAGTCACAAGATTCTTCTTCTCTTCTACCTTCTCTTTGTCTCTGTTTCGCTGTCTTAAAGATGATGATGATGATATTTACCTAACGTGTTGATAAAGTGCTTAGAAAAAGAAAAGTCCTACTTTTAAGTGATGTCACAATTTCAACATATTAAAGGAAAATAAAATTTTTGGAACACATGACTAGTTTTTTATTTATTATTTATTTTTTATTTTTTTCTTTAAACCTGTCTCAATCCTTCTTCCAAAATACGCAGCACTAATGCTTGTTTGATTGTTCTATGGCACGTCGATATTTGAGAAAATGAGAAGCAGTGAATGTAATGAAAATTCAGCTGTCACCTGCCCTTCCAAACCATACTTTATAATCAAATAGTAGCTATACTGTCACTACCCACCAAAAAATTATCCTAATTTAGATGTCAAATTTGACCCCAGTAATGTATTCCCAACCCTGTGGAACATTACAGAAACAGCTGCCTTCATTTCAGCTGGAACACTAACAAAATTAGTTTTATGATAAATCATCTCCTATAAATAATTAATGCTTCTTTCTCAATTAGATTTTTGATTATTAAGTCATTATTTGTTCATCCCCTTGGTAATGATTCTACTTCCTTTACAAACATATACAAACACAACTTTAGAGAAAAATAAAATCCTTGTTACCTTGTCCTGTGCACCTGCAGATTGTGAATGATTCACCATAAGAAGCTGAAAGGGTCAAGAATTTTGAATTTGAAAATATTAGACTAATAAGTGTTGGAAATAATTCAGAGCTGCAAAACATTTATTTTGCTTAGCAATCAGAAACCAAAATTTTGCCAAGACCAAAATGCTAGTCTCACTTTTTTGATTTGGATTCCAATCCCCTGTAATACTTAACTACTCCAACAGAGTGTCATGAGGCTTGATGAAAGTTTCCAAAGCACTCTGAGATCTTTAGGAAGGAATAAAGTGCAAGATGATGAAATATATAATCATTTATTATTTGACTTGCCTACAGTCAAACAGTGAGTTAGTGACAGAGTTTAGATTTAATTGCAGGCATTCCTGTTTTGTCTCCTGCTCAACTCACGTCTTCTCAAAGACCTTAAATACACTTCAGTTTTCACACTGATGCACTCCACCACTACTACAACCTTGCTGGTGTTTTAACCACCAGATTGTCAAATTTGCATCTAATCTTGCATTGCAGTCACGGATGGAGCTACATCAGTAGTATTGCAATGGTGTGAAATTTGAAGAAAATCCTGGAGTAAACACAGTCCAAGTGCACTAGGGTATAATTCACTGAGATTATTTGGATGTCAGGTGATGTGAAGGGTCAATGGTGTGCTTAAAAAAAGAAGAAAAAAACAAATTAGGGAAGTTAACAAGCTCTGCTAGAATATAAAATCTGTATCTGCTAGTCTCAGTTAAATTCTCAAGGAGACAAAAAGACTAAAATAAAAAACCCTGTTTATCAGGTAATCAGATGGTTATTTTCTTTTGACTCCATATACTCTCTTTAAAAAGAATGAAAGCTTAGACTATGATCCTTGGTTGACCTATGGTAGCTTGGTGCAGTTTCAGCACTTTTTGTCATTCTAGTTAAAGTATATGCTATTGTCATCTTTTGAAATGGAGACCAAGCAGCAAGGAATTGCAAATCATATTGCTGAGGTACTTACAAAAAGTATCCACACAGGTATTTGTTTAAATTTTTCCACATTATTAGTGGCCCTTTTATTTCTCTGAAAGTTATTCAAAGTGTTGATACAGGGATTATTTTTGTTTCCTAATTTCCCTTAAATCTTGGGACATGCACTATAGTTAGAGAATTGTAAACAAGAATTGTTGATTTAAGGGGTTTCAGAGTGGTAGCCGTGTTAGTCTGTAACAGCAAAAACAACGAGGAGTCCTTGTGGCACCTTAGAAACTAACAAATTTAAGGGGGTGATCAAAGAGCAAGTTGTGGCCCACAGAGTTATACTGAGATGCCTGTTTCCTAAAGTTTGAATTTCTTTCCCAGCGTTCAGTGCTCCATCTTGAGCTGAGTGACCTGAATCAAGATGGAAGAGTGCACGCTGACATTTTGGTTTCATGGGCCACATCTTTATTCTAGATGAAGATGGCTGCTGTTGGCATGGCCCTCAGACTCATTGCAGATGTGGTCCTTGTTGAACTAAATATGTACTACTCTTTGCTCCCCTGCCTGTATACATATCTTTGTTTTGATAACGAAACCAGCTTAATGAAACTGGCTTCTTCCTATTTTTATTGCTAACAAACACAATTTTTATTATAGTGTGTTACTTGGTGTCTGTTGTGAAATGTTAGAAAACTGAGTGTCATACATTTAAGGACATTTAAGTAAGATGCATTGCCTTCCATTACAGTCTTCTGTTCAGCAAAGAATCTGACCCCATGGGGGGGGAAAACATCTAGGACTGCTTAATGGTCACTACTGTAGAATGTTGTATATACTGTTACTGCTTTTTATTTTTTTTTTGCCTTTAGAACTGTTAAAGTCATCTCTCATCTAAGAAAATCTTCTAGTGGTTTTTAATGCATGTATTCCCCATGGTTATCCAAGGAATGTGTCCTACCAAAAATATCTGTCTTAGAGATTTTAATCTTTTTTCTCTCATTCTTCTCTAGAGAAAAGAGTCTTCTGCAAACTTATTAGGTAATTTTAGTAAAATAAAGCTTTGGTAACAAATAGCTTGCTATTAAAGAACACTAAAACTGCTCAGCTTCTGTCTGGGGTGGTGGCAGAAGTCTCATGATAATGAGAAGATGCACAGCTAGTTTTAGTTGAGATAGTGAGGTGGGGTCTGTTTTATGGTTATCAGTAAGACTTCAGAACTTTCCTGAGATGGCTTTATGTACTGAAGCCTGAAGTAGAACTGATAGTAGCTAGACTGATCAATGCATCTTCATCTTCTTTCAAGAGCTCAGTGTATGTAAGGAATATAAAAAGCCACCATTGCGAACAGTGGTTTAGTTTTACCAGCATTAGCAATGTTAGGAGCACTAATGTAGACTGATGTGTAGCGTGCTGACTGCTCACACAATTTTCATTTAGTAAGCCTTCAAGAAAACTTATGTTCCTCCATCTGGCTCAGTGGTGGGCAACCTGTGGCGCATCAGGGTAAAGTGCTGGTGGGCCACCAGACAGTTTGTTTACATTTGCACAGCCGCCCGCAGCTCCCAGTGTCCACGGTTTGCCGTTCCCGGCGATACTTTTTGCAAGGTAGCTGACAACCACTGAAGTTGAAGGGAAATCTGATTGTTTTATTTTTATATTCTCATAAATAGAACAACCATTACTATTTTGCTTATTTTCTTTTCTGCTCCTGATTGAAAGTGGGGAGACAAGGTGGGTGAGATAATGAATCTTCTATTGGACCAACTTCTGTTGGTGAGAGACACATTCATTCAAGCTTACACAGAGCTCTTCTTCAGGTCATTGTCTCTCTTGTCCTCCTATCTTGTCTCTCTAATATTCTGGGACCAATAGGGCTACAACAACAACTGCCAGTGGATGCACCTTAAATCTAGAGGATTTTTTCCTCGCCATTAATTGAGTCCCTACATTATTCTGTAGGGGGAAGAGACTGTCACAGTCTTTTCAGTGCAGGCACCGCAGGCTGTTACATTCTGCTGCTAAGTATTTGTGTTGCATAATGTTTACAGACCCCCCCCAAAATGTTAACAAAATGAGCTTACATAAACACCCTATTATGCAGCAAAGATCATTAAATATGAATGGTTTCCAGTAAGCTCCTGTTTCTTGGATTATGTGACTTAGTTCATCTGAAGTATCACTTCCTGCCTCTTCGTGACTTTCATGCTGAACTTTATACTGCATTCCCTGGTGATTTTCCAATTTAAAAGTAGAAAGGGGCCATAATCACTTTATTGCTGTGGTTTGTGTTGTTAAAACTTTCTCTCAGATCTCTGCGCAAAGAGAAACTGAACTGCCATCAGTGGCTTTCCTCAGACAAAGAGATCAAACAAATAGAATCACTCCCAACATTAGAAAGATTCACAAGAGTTCTAGTGTTCTGCTGCAATTCATTATTAAAAATCCCCCCCTCCCTTTATTTTACTTTGGGTGGCAATAATATCAGCATTTTTATTAATGAGCCTTTAGGTGTTTTTATGTCTTTCATTTCATTTTCCAAGTTACCTGAGGGGAAAAGATTGCAGTGCTTCTTGGTGACAGAAAGTGTTGGTAAACAAGCCAATGTTATGTCTATTTTAAGAATCTTGGACCTGGTCTACACTGGGGGGGCATCGATCTAAGATACGCAACTTCAGCTATGAGAATAGCATAGCTGAAGTCGACGTATCTTAGATTGAATTAGAATCACTTCACGTCCTCGCGGCGCAGGATCGACGGCCGCCGCTACCCCGTCGGCTCCGCTTCCGCGCCTCACCCTGGTGGAGTTCCGGAGTTGACAGCAGAGCGATCGGGAATCAATTTATCGCGTCTACGCTAGATGTGATAAATCAATCCTCGATAGATCGATCACTACCCACCAATCTGGCGGGTAATGTAGATGTGGCCTCAAGGTATTGTGAGTGAAGCTTTAGAAATGAGAAATATTGAGTGGTAGAAAGGGAAGTCTTGTTCTGGGGCTTATGTGGTGTTTAAAATAAGGGAAGGCAAGGTGAATTAGAGGTTCCCAAGCATAATATCTGTAGTGCATACATAGAGAATAAAAACAGATACAAATTATGGTTGTACAGTAATAATTATATATAATCCCATCAGGAGGACATCTGATCTTGTAAAGCATGGGATCAAAACTAGGGTGGTTTATGTAATCTCAAGAACCCTAAGATAGTACCATCACTAAAAAATTAAACGAAACAACAACAAATCCTTTGCATTCCAGTAGCTGTGGAAAGCAAGCTCTCAAAAGTGTTGGGAAATTCCAAAAGTTAAGGTTGAATCTTCAGTTTTATGTCTGCTTTCCTGTGCATATAAAAAAGCATCTGTTTATGTCAATATATATAATTAATATATAATACAGTCTGGCTTAAAGAACTTTATATACACTCCTGCTGTGTGCTGCTGCTTCACAAAGTTATGATGACCAGCAAAGGCACTGGAACTAGCTGTATGCAGACTTAGGAAAGAGGGATGCTATTTGTTTGCAAGGCTTTCTTTGCAACCCTAAGGACCAGAAACCTCATGATTGTTTGGATTTTAATGGAAGCTTAAAAACTACAGAAACTCATAATGGATATTGGTCTCTTAACTCGCAAGATGTAGGAAAGCAAAGGGCTCTTTTAAGCCTTATCCATGATCACAGGAAGATTATTCTCAGGCAGAATCAGAGATTTTATTTCAGCTGCCAGGAAATAGTTAAAAATTACCACTTTTCATTCATAGGCTAAGTTTTATTTTAAATTTTGGAGAGTCAGCTTTAACCTTAAGGCTCGTGTTAGGTTTTATTTTGTGCTTGTACAGGGGTTGGAAAACAGTGGTGTACCAGTTAAAATTACATATTTTTTCTAGGCTAGAACCTTTCAACTTCATTTTAACTTACTATTATGTCTGCAAAATGAGCAGTTCAAAACAAATCTATCTACTGCATTACACAGCACATCCAGTCTGGATGGTCTGCAAAAGAGATTTGTGTAAGCTCGAAAGCTTGTCTCTCTCACCAACAGAAGTTCGTCCAAGAAAATATATTACCTCATCCACCTTGTCTGTCTAATATCCTGAGACCAATAAGGCTGCAACAGCACTCCATATAAATTTATTTGAAAGAGAAAAAGTTAACTTATTGATATAGTACTGATTCCATCCTATGGGTATTGTCTGGAATGGTGAGAAAACTTGTACTCTTTACGCAATGGTACAGATGTAATTCTATTTACAAAAACAAATATGTATTTTGTCACTTTTAGATCCCCCCCCCACACACACTGAAATGTCTCCTTAATAATTTCACAATCTTTTATTTTTTGTAATTTCCTTTTCATAGTCTCGGAAGAAATAAGGGTGATGTTAAAATCTGCTTAGAAAAATGTAAAATTGGGAGAGAAGTTTGCACAAACCCTTCACCATTACCAAATTTACTTTAAAATAAACATACTTACATTCCCCTGCACTGTCCATTTTCCTAAAGAATTTGTTTAACCTATAAAATTATAGACATCGCAGTTTGAGTTATAGACTTAATAAGGATATATTGACAAGTTAGCACTTAGACTATGCAAGGATTTTAATTAGTTTTAATCAGTCCACACAAGAGATCCACTTCCTGGACACTACAGTGCAAATAAGCAATGGTCACATAAACACCACCCTATATCGGAAACCTACTGACCGCGATACCTACCGACATGCCTCCAGCTTTCATCCAGACCACACCACACGATCCATTGTCTACAGCCAAGCTCTACGATACAACTGCATTTGCTTCAACCCCTCAGGCAGAGACAAACACCTACAAGATGTCTATCAAGCGTCTATCAACTACAATACCCTCCTGCTGAAGTGAAGAGACAGATTGACAGAGCCAGAAGAGTACCCAGAAGTTACCTACTACAGGACAGGCCCAACAAAGAAAATAACAGAACGCCACTAGCCATCACCTTCAGCCCCCAACTAAAACCTCTCCAGTGCATCATCAAGGATCCACAACCTATCCTGAAGGATGACCCAACACTCTCACAGATCTTGGGAGACTGGCCAGTTCTTGCTTACAGACAGCCCCCCAACCTGAAGCAAATACTCACCAGCAACCACACACCACACAACAGAACCACTAACCCAGGAACCTATCCTTGCAACAAAGCCCGTTGCCAGCTGTGTCCACATATCTATTCAGGAGACACCATAACAGGGCCTAATCACATCAGCCACACTATCAGAGGCTCGTTCACCTGCGTAAAAGAATAAGTGGACACAAATCAGACGTCAAGAATTATAACATTCAAAAACCAGTTGGAGAACACTTCAGTCTCTTTGGTCACTCAATTACAGACCTAAAAGTGGCAATTCTTCAACAAAAAAACTTCAGAAACAGACTCCGAGAGACTGCTGAATTGGAATTAATTTGCAAACTGGATACAATTAACTTAGGCTTGATTAAAGACTGGTAGTGGATGGGTCATTACACAAAGTAAAACTATTTCCCCTTGTTTATTCCCCCCCCCCCCCCCCCCGCACCACTGTTCTTGTCAACTGCTGGAAATGGCCCACCTTGATTATCACTACAAAAGGTCCCCCTCCCCCGTGCTCTCCTGCTGGTAATAGCTCACCTTAACTGATCACTCTCGTTATAGTGTGTATGGTAACACCTATTGTTTCATGTTCTCTTTGTATATAAAATCTCCTCACTATATTTTCCACTGAATGCATCCAGTGAAGTGAGCTGTAGCTCACGAAAGCTGATGCGCAAATAAATTTGTTAGTCTCTAAGGTGCCACAAGTACTCCTTTTCTTTTTGTGGATACAGACTGACACAGCTGCTACTCTGAAACCAATTAGTTTTGTATTTCACAACTTGAAATTAGATATTCCAGTTAAATATTATTGAGCCAGATTTTAAAATAGTATTCATTATTCAGATTAATTTAGACTTTCCACAATTTTTTACTGAATGAACTTGTATTGAGAAGGCTATTATACCAGAACAGTTCAATACTGTTCATTTTTCCAAGATAGAGGTGGCCACAGAAGAATAAGAAAGTTTAGCAAAGTAATTTTAAAGGCACTCATTCAACTTTAAATCTAATCAGTTATTTTTTAAAAAAAATGAGTTAAGGTAAATTAGGTACTATACGTGGCCCAAATCCGCAGCTAATTTTTGTGGTTTTACGGTCATACTCACCTATTTTTAGAAATGTTTTTTTCTTCCCTATTGCTGTGTGAAACACCTTACACAAACAATAGGAAACCCTAAGGCCCCATCCTGACAGAGGATTCACACAGATGGACTCCTGCTTCCCAGCTGAAAGTGGCAGTCCACCTTCATGACTGTCAAGGTTCCTCCCCCACTCTGAACTCTAGGGTACAGATGTGGGGACCTGCATGAAAAACCTCCTAAGCTTATCTTTACCAGCTTAGGTCAATACTTCCCCAAGGTACAAAATATTCCACCCTTTTGTCCTTGGATTGGCCGCTACCACCACCAAACAAATACTGGTTACTGGGGAAGAGCTGTTTGGACACGTCTTTCCCCCCAAAATACTTCCCAAAACCTTGCACCCCACTTCCTGGACAAGGTTTGGTAAAAAGCCTCACCAATTTGCCTAGGTGACTACAGACCCAGACCCTTGGATCTTAAGAGCAATGAACAATCCTCCCAACACTTGCACCCCCCCTTTCCAGGGAAAAGTTGGATAAAAAGCCTCACCAATTTGCATAGGTGACCACAGACCCAAACCCTTGGATCTGAGAACAATGAAAAAGCATTCAGTTTTCTTACAAAAAGACTTTTAATAGAAATAGAAGTAAATAGAAATAAAAAAAATCCCCCCTGTAAAGTCAGGATGGTAGATACCTTACAGGGTAATTAGATTCAAAACATAGAGAACCCCTCTAGGCAAAAACCTTAAGTTACAAAAAAGATACACAGACAGAAATAGTTATTCTATTCAGCACAATTCTTTTCTCAGCCATTTAAAGAAATCATAATCTAACACGTACCTAGCTAGATTACTTACTAAAAGTTCTAAGGCTTCATTCCTGGTCTATCCCCGGCAAAGACAAAATATAGACACACACACATACCCTTTGTTTCTCTCCCTCCTCCCAGCTTTTGAAAGTATCTTGTCTCCTCATTGGTCATTTTGGTCAGGTACCAGCGAGGTTATCCGAGCTTCTTAACCCTTTACAGGTGAGAGGAGATTTCCTCTGGCCAGGAGGGATTTTAAAGGGGTTTACCCTTCCCTTTATATTTATGACAATGACTTACTAAATTGTAGTTGGTTACTCATTGTTAGTATATCAGGCACATACAGTGGACATTTGTGGGAGGCAAAATGCAGGCATTATAGATCAGGGATGCATATTTCATGACAGAAAGGTTTCTAGTAAATCGTCCCTGCGCTGTATTATTGTGCTGATTTAGGCCCTGTTCCTGCAAACACCTAAGCATGTGAGTATCTTCATGCATTGGAGTATTCCCATCGAAGTCCATGGACTACTATTCACATGCATAAGTTTATTCTTACACATGCATAACTTTTTACATGATTGGGGCCTTACCAAGGTTTCTGTGCTTTATGCTGCACGCCAGCTTGACAACCAGACTCTCCTTAGTTCTAATTCTGGCTCTGCCACCCACTCCCTTTCAGCAAGTCACTAAATTCCTTTATATCTGTTTGTGTCTCAAAGGCCCTGATCCTGCAGATATTTAATCATATGCTTAACTGAGTTGTCCCATTGACTTGGAATTACACACAGTTGTAAAGTTAAGCACATGAATAAAACTGTTTGTAGGACTGGGGCTTGATGTGGAAATAATGATACTTCCACATTTCACCAAGGTGTGGTGAAGATTAATGTCTGTGCGGCATTTTGAAGATAGAAAGGGTTTTGTATGTATTATTATGATTTCAGTAAGAAGTCCTGTTTATGAGAGAGGTCAAGAGGATTAGAAAGATCAGTTCTTTCTCCGGTCTTGTTCAACGTTGCATGCAACATTTGAGAGAACTGGTAAGGCATTGTGGACTCAAATGCCAACAGTATGCAGATGACATACAGCTCTATGTATCTTTCACAATGTATGACACCACCATTCTCATTAAACTGGTCCAGTGCTTAGATGAGATATCCTCATGGATGAAGAACATCTGGTTGAAACTGAACCCAAGCAAACTGAAGGTTATGCTGGTGGGCAAGGAAAGCACTTTGAAGAGTGCAGTCTCATTTGGCTGAAATTGTAACAACCACAGCTGCTCAGTTCAATCTGCAATTTAGGAGTGTTCCTGAATTCCTTTTTGACTTAGCACTAAGCTCTAATATAGCAGCATCTCCGAGTAACTCATTCTATCAGCTATGGTTGGCCAAGAGATTGCATCATATCCTAGCAGATGATGATCTGGCCTTAGTTATACACACATACAACTGCACTACAGCAATGCTACCTGCGTGTGAAGCCATCAGCCCTTGGGAAATTCCAGCTAGCACAGAATAGCAGCTTCTTTCTTCAGCTACCACAAGAACATCAGATCTGTCCTCTGTTTTCTGCCCTCATTTACCATGGAATATCAAGTCAAGTTAAAAGTCTCTGTCCTAAGCTTCAAGGTTCTTAATGGTTTGGGCCCAGAGTGCCTAAAAGATTGCCTGAAGCAGTGGGCATAATGGATCCTCTACAAGGGTAAAGCGCACTTGTACAGGACACAGAACTTTCTCTGGAACTGGTCCAAGAGTTTGGAACAAACTCCCAAAGGAATTAAGAGTCATTAGAAAATTTACTATCTCTTGTTCCAAGTAAAAGTACACTTCCATGTTCTTGCTTTTGCTAATATAATCACATAGCACAGTGTACGTATAATACGTTCTCAGTCAAATAATTTATGTGAAGATGGAGTTAAGGTTAAGACTATGTATCAGTAATTTAAGGGTAAGAAATTTTGCAGAGATGTTGTAATTATCCCAAAACCAAGCATTACAAATCCAGGAAATTGAGAGTTAAGGTTATACTTAAAATAAATCCACACATATTAAGGAAAGAAACGTAGTTAAGGCACCCAAACAACTGTAACTCTGCGCTGTAGTGATGTAACTCCATAACCATACCACTAGGATTATGGCACTTCAGTGTTTCTGGTCCCAGACTAGATTAAATTTGTAAAGACACTCAGTTTTTTCATACTTTATCCCTTTGTGTCATCACTACAATCCAGATAAAGGTGGTTCTTCCCTATGATACCTTTGGTAAATGAACAGCTTTCCCCTTTGTTTCCTTGAGAAGGCTCTTAGTCAAGATCACTGTTCCCAAAGTCCTGTCTTGTCTTTGGAGCTGATGGTGGTAAGTGTGGTAAGGTGCCACAAGTACTCCTTTTCTTTTTGTTAAAACTAATTCATCCAGCTTTTGTGAAGCACCTTGCCCACAGTCACTCAAAAGTCAATAGCAGAGCAATAGAATATTGTCTTCTACCTCCCAGTTGTATGCTTTAATTACAAGCCTATCCTTCCTCCCATTTTATTGGAGAAAATGCTTTAGGATGCTGATAGTTGCCACAGGAAAATTGATCTGTATGACATCACCATCATTTTCCCTAACTCAGATTGTTAATTTTTGACAGTGAATTTTCTTTTTCTGCTACCCTGGGTGATGAGTGGAGGAGCACATAGCCTGAATGAGTAGTGGGTTGTTATGGAAACTAGAAAAAATACACTGAGCAATTAATTCCTCTTTCTCAGAGATGTGCCTTTGGGTGCCGTTATCCTGATTAATGTTTTGGAGGTATGATGATGTGCAATTTTCTTCTTTTTAGCGGTCAGTCACTACATTCATATTCTAGTAGTTTGAAGACTAAAATTAAATCAGGACTGTAACATACCATATAGCTTTTTTATTTTTAGTATCTCTGAATATACCAACATCCCTTTCTGACATACAAAAAGATAAGACAATATATTTTTCTGTAGAATACCTGCCAACATAATTAATGTCCACTGTTCCCCATATTGAAAGGTAGATTTTTTTTTGCAAGTTGAGAGGTGGAAATGTATATATTTAACCTGAAACTCTGACTGGAAATAAGGCATAAATTGTAATGGTTAGAGTAAGTAACCATTGGAATAATTTACCAGTGATCATGGTGAATTCTCCATCACTGACTTTTTAAGTCAAGATTGGATTTTTTTAAAAAAATATTCTCCAGAAATTATTTTGGGGAAGTTCTCTGGCCTGTGTTCTGCAGGAGGTCAGACTAGGTGATCACAATGGTCCCTTCTGGCCTTGGAATCTATGAATCTATTACATAAGGAGTTACTGGAAAACTTTTTTCTCATATTGATATGTACACTTGATTTAGATAGAAACTTGTCTATCGTAGTATAGGATGGAGGAATTAATACAGTTGGTATACTCTACAGCAGGGGAGGGCAAACTTTTTGGCCTGAGGGCCACATCGGGTTTCTGAAATTGTATGGAGGTGTGGCATGGCCGAGCCCCCACTTCTCACCCCCTGACCGCCCCCCCGGGACTCCCGCCCCATCCACCCCCACCCCCGCTCCCTGTCCCCTGACCGCCTCTGGAACCCCACCCCTGACTGCTTCCCGCTGCCCCATTCATCCCCTCCTCTCATTCCTGACTGTCCCCCTGGGACTCCTGCCCCATCCAACCACCCCTTCTCCCTGTCCCTACTGCCCCCCCCGCTGCCCCATCCAACCCCCCGTCTCCTTCCTGACTGCCCCCCCGGGACCCCTTCCCCCATTCAACCACCCTGTTCCCCGCCCTCTGACTGCCCCGCCCCCTATCCACCCCCCCCATCCCCTGACTACCACCCCAAACTCCCCTGCCCCCTTAATGCACTGCCTGGAGCACCGGTGGCTGGCAGCACTACAGCCACACCGCCTAGAGCACCAGCACAGGCAGCTGTGTTGCCTGGCTGGAGCCAGCCACGCCACCGTGCAGCACAGAGCACTGGGTCAGGCTGCAGCTGTGCTGCCTAGAGCATTGCAACAGCAGCACAGTGAGCTAAGGCTGCAGGGGAGGGGAAACAGCAGGGGCGGGGCTAGGGGCTAGCCTCCTGGGGCAGGAGCTCAGGGGCCAGGCAGGAGGGTTCTGCGGGCCGTAGTTTGCCCATCTCAGCTCTACAGGGAATAAAGAATGCCTGGATTGATTTTAGTTTCTTTACTCACCTAAGTGGCTAAAATGGGAATGCAGTACAATTGCCCTGAAAAAACTAAAGTCAAAATCTTCGTACCTTGGCACCTAAAATCTGGGTTCTAAATCCATATTTAGGCACATTCCATGACTCCTATTAAAGACATGGGCTTCCTTGGGACTCATGTACGTAAGAGCTGCAGGATAGACTGAAACCTTGCAATCTTATAGGACATCAACACCCCACCTTTTGAGATTCTTATGACAGCAATCTCTGACCATTGCCACACTTTTCTTTTCTTTTCTTATCCAATTTTTTGTAAAGAGAAAAATGGCTATATTAATAAATTATTATCGCTCTGGCTTGAGTGCACCAAGGTGGACAACACTTAAAGTTTTGAGATTGAGGGAAGAGGTTGTTGTCAAAGGGGATCCAGTGTGAAAACTAATCTGACTGTAAATCTGAATTCCATTGTGTGAAGTCTTTTTCTCAGATTACAACTATTGGTTACTGAGAACTAGCCTACTTTACTTTATTTCACCAGTAGTAATTGCTTCACATTTTGTTGTGCAGTTTTCTTGTGCAGACTTTGTTTGTTTCTACAAAGACAAGTTTATCCCAGTGAGAAATTATACACATATGTGGATGGAGCTGTCTCTAATGAACAGGATGGAAAATAGTAATAAAATTAGATTTATTTACTCTATTTGTGTTTGATTTTCTGGGTGGGTTGGTTGGTTGTGGGGGTTTGTGTTTTTTTTCTTTTCATTTTATTTTGTGGTTGGCACATGCAGTTTCAAACCGAATGACAGAAAATACTAATGTTAGACAAATAGCCAGTATTCCAAATATGACTGTAGGGACAAAGTTGTTTGCAAATATCTCCAAGTTCCTTTCAGAACCTAAAAAATTACCAGTTGAGTTGTGGGAAAACTGTGATTCCTGCTTTTTAGGGAAAGATATTTTTATAGTGCTTTTAAGAGGGTTTTATTTTTATAAGCAGTCGAGAAAAATCTAATCATAACAAAAATGAAGCCTGTTCCTATAGTGAAACCAGTTGTCACTACTAACTTTTAAAGGATGTACATACGATGCTTAGATAAACCCAGAGCCACCAAAATGTAAAAATAAATAGTAAGATTGTGGGTTCTTCTCAGGACAGAAAGAAGAGATGAATCATTCAGGTACTGTCACAGAGAACCTTGAAATGAATTATGTTTATAAAGATGTCAGAATAACAATGAATTAACAAGTAGTAGAGTAAAGAAATGATGGAAAAACAGTCAGTTCTTTTACGCCCAAAGACATTTTAAAGCAGTTCAGTTGTGTGCACGTTCAAATGACCTGGTTTCATATATTTATCTATTTGGAAAAGAGAATAAATAGGTAGTTCTACATTGCTTTTCTCATTGCCTGCAATGATAACTAGTGGTCTTAATTCTGCAGCATCTGCTTGCATTCTTATCTATTTGTTGTAGATTATTTACAGATTATAGTAATGTCTTTTAAAGTACATAATTCTGGATTCTCTTCTCATTTACGTTTTTACACTCTTTTGTGCTGATGTTAAATTAATTGCCTTCAGTGGAGTTATTCTTAATTTAGGGAAGTTTAAGTGAGGAAAGAATCAAAGGAAAGGTTTAAAAAAACTTGTTGAATTGTGTTTGAATTATGGAAGTCTCAAAAATACAAAATTATTTTAAAACAAGATTTTTTTCTCACTTTATTTTACATTATGAAATTTAAAGTTTATCCTATGCATGGCCCCTAATAAGGGCTTAATTTAATTAAGTTTTTGAAAAGACTTTATACATGATTGAAATTAGCATATTGTGAGACGATATCCAGTACTTTATTTTATAAATCCGTGTTTTCAAATGCACATATACATCTATATTTGCATTTTACAATATAAAAATTATTGTGAATGTCCCGTACATTGAGATGGCTGAAGAAACATTACCTTTTGACTTTTGTGCCTTTCAATGCTCAACAATAAAATTGCGTTATCATGTTTTTTTGTTACATATTATTTATATTCATGATAATGGACTAGAGTGACACTGTAATTGTTTATTAGATTAATTCTTGGTTATTTTTAGTACAAGTAATTTCAAATTCAATCAGATTATGATGCTGAACGTCAGACACCCTGGGTGAAATCCTGACCCTACTGAAGTCAATGGGAGTTTTGCCATTATTTGTAAGTCATGAAATGTTTCCAAGCTCTTTCAAAGTTATTTTTTGTAGTGTGTTAGATTTATGGTGTGTAACTATACAAAGTATTTAATCTGTTTCCATCACGATAAAATTTTGCTGATCTAAATTGAAACAAATATGGCACTATGGCATCTGGCATGAATTTGGGATCATAGCTAATTACTGACATGTAATAAAAGGGGCTTTTAAATCAACATTTCACAAATGTTGTTTTTGTATCTTCCGCTATTTCTTTAAATCTCTTAGACCTGGTCTCCACATAAAATTTAGATCAACATAGCTGCTTCACTCTGGGATATGAAAAATTCATGCCCCTGAGAGCCATACTATGCCAACCAACCTCTTGGTGTAGATGTGGCTAGGTTGACAGCACAATGCCTCTGTCAATCAAACTATCACCACTTGGGGAAGTGGATTATCTAGAGTGATGGAAAACCCCTTCCATCAATGCAGGAAGCATCTACACTCTGGAGCTGCAGTGGCATAGCTGCAACACCATATCTGTGCTGCTGTAGAACCTGTAGTTTAGACAAGCCTTTATAGGGCCTCATGTTTTGGTTTTGGGGTCATTATTTTTCAGACTTGAACGTGCCTTATTTATTAATTTTGAGAGGTGATCCATTAAAGAGTGCATTTCTTGAGAAGTTTGATGCATTATGCCATGTGTTCAGGCAGTCCTGTCCCCTTGCTATTTGGAGTAATCATGTTACATCGTGCAAAATAATACATAAAAAACTGTAAAGACAGATGCACTTTCAGGTCTGGTAATTGGTTGTCATTTGGATTGTCAGTTTCCAGTATGTAGAAATAGAGAAAATGAATAGGAAATGTTATAGTGCTGGAAACTACTATGCTCATTTTTAAATTATATTTTACATAGTTGGCATATGTGTAACTTGAATGATAACTTGACAACATTGACAAATAGGGCAATCATGTGTTCATTAGTTTCTGTTCAAGTGTGAAGAGCAACAGCCCTTGAAGTATAGCTATGGTGTGAACATTCTACATTACTTTTATCGTGTGCTGAGTAATAGAAGCTTGGGTTGCGAGCCAGCTACTTGGTTTAATTCAGCAGACTGTTTATTGTAAATGGACATAAACCTCCTCCCATTATCTCACCTCTTATTGATGATATCATTGATCTCTGTAAGTGTAAACTTTGCTTCGCTATAAACCTGTGTTTTATGTTATACGTTACTAATTGTGACTAGTGCAAAGCCAACAAACAGTTTTGGACTTCCTCAGACAGGCTGTGAAAAAAATGATATGGGAATTAAAAAAAAAATCCAAACTAAATAAAGAAGACTTACCTGTTTTCACTGGCCTCAGATTTAAAATATCATAATTGTCAAAAAAGTGACCATATCAAAAGTTCATTTTTGTAGGTATTTATGAATTGTTGGTGCATACAGTACTGAAATAATTGTGTTCAGTTCTTTGGCAGGTTCTATTTATGTAAACATAACTTTACAAAAGAGTATTTCTATGGCATATAGTTATATCTGGCTTGATTTTATTATACCTTTTGAATTACTGACCAAAGTCCAAAATCCTTTTTTAATCCTTAGGCCTAGAAATTTCCAAAATATTTGTGAGCCAAGTTTTAAATTTCTGCACTGAAGAGGTCGTTGTATTGTTGTAAGAGCTTCTTACTTGAAGGGAGGAAAAATACTCTTTACCACTGGAAAATGGGGCATGTAATGCATTGAAAGGGTTCTCATTAAATACACTGTGCTTCGGAGCTGCACTACTACAAGATTAAAGGTACGGAAAAAGCTCACTTTGTTTTTCCGTATTGATTTTGATTGGGCTTATAAAATACAGAAGTACATTATTGTGTTTTTAGCCAAGTGACAGACCTACCTTTAAATACTCTCGTATGTACCAGAGAAATAACTATGGGTGAAATTCTGGTTGCGCTGAAGTCAGGGGCAAAACTCCCATTGACTTCAGTGGGGCCAGGATTTCACCCTCAGCTTCAGGACTGTTACTGCATGAAAGATACATGGAGAGCTCCATGCAACATAAAACACACGTGAAACACATGTGAAACATACATGGAGAGCTCCATGTGGTCTTGGAGGGAAAGGGTTTTATTGCCAGTATTTCCTAATCCCAAAAGTAAAGTGGGGAAGCGGAGTTCAGACTAATTTTTAGACCTGTGTCATCTCAGCAGATTCTTTAAAAGGATAAAGTTTAGCTCACCATAGCTTCTGTGATCCTTCCCTGGATCTTGTGGACTGGTATGCCGTCCTCGACTAAAAGATGCCTACTTCCCTGTAGCAATCAATCAAGCTCACAGAAAGTACAGTAACTCCTCACTTAGTTGTCCCAGTTAACGTTGTTTCGTTGTTACGTTGCTGATCAATTAGGGAACATGCTCGTTTACAGTTGCGCAATGCCCCCTTATAACACTGTTTGGCATCTGCCTGCTTTGTCCACTGCTTGCAGGAAGAGCAGCCTGTTGCAGCTAGCTGGTGGGGGCTTGGAACCAGGGCGGACCGGCAGCACCCCATCAGCTCCTCGCTCGCCAGTTCCCTGTGCGGCAGCCGCCCAGCAGGCTATCAGTTGCCGGGCAGTTCAGCTGTCCCTCCCCCCACTGCCATGTGCTGCTCCTGCCCTCTGCCTTGGAGCTGCTCCCCGAGCCTCCTGCTTGATGTGCGGGGGGGAGGGGGGAAGAATGGGGCTAATGTCAGGGTGTCCCCCTCCCTCCGGCTCCTTTACCCCATCTCCAGGGGGCATGACACGACATGGCTCAGGACAGAGGGAGCGTGCTGGCAGCAGCTCCTGTCTGAACTTGCCGATCGACTTAAAAAGGCAGTGAACTTAGAGTGGGGTCAGCGTACGTAAAGGGGCAATGCGCGTCTCTGTCTCACACACAGGCTGTGTGTCTCTGTCTCTCTCTGCCATGCTGTCTCCCCTCCCTCCATTCGTGCTGTCTTGTAGATGGTGTGAGGCTACATTAACAACAATCTTTTAACCCTTGAGGGCTCAGCTGAGTGCTAGTTCATAATTTAGCAGTAAGGCATTCCCTGGGAAATATCCCACCCTCTGACTTCACCACCTCAACCAAACTTCACAATCATCATTGCTGTGTATGGTATTAAATTGTTTGTTTAAAACTTATACTGTGTGTGTATGTGATATATATAGTCTTTTGTCTGGCGAAAAGAATTTCCCTGGAAACTAACCCCCTCCCCCCATTTACATTAATTCTTATGGGGAAATTGGATTCGCTTAACATCGTTTCACTTAAAGTAGAATTTTCAGAAACATAACTACAACGTTAAGCGAGGAGTTACTGTACCTCCGATTTCTGGTAAGTCTAAATCATTACCAGTTCACTGTTCTACCTTTCAGCCAGTAAACAGCTCCCAGGGTCTTTACAAAGGTCATAGCAGTAGTAGTTGTATTCCTCCGAAGACCAGGAGTGCAGATTTACCCCGGCCTAGATGATAAGGCTTGTCAAAGGCCAGTCCAAACTGCAAGTGCAGTATAATGTTGCCCTGATCCAGTCAATGTTCTGAGACAGAAGTTAGAGTTTATAGGGGCTGTACTGCACTTATCTCTAGCCTCAGGGCCTTTCTTCTGCACTCCAGGTTCTAGTCAATTCAATCACTTGTTATAGATTTGAAGGCGCTCCTGCTCACAACAGCACAAAACTCCGTAAGGCTTGCACCTATGTAGTTCAGCATGCCAGACTGCACCTCCCAACTGTGCTGGCATTAGCCAACTCACCAAGCCACCATCAGTTCACCTTGGTAATAAGAATGTCCTCCCGTGTCCTCACCTCCCTAGATTGGTGGACAAATCCATGTGTATATGTAGGCATTCCATTTGCCTTCCCACAATCAACTCGCATGCTAGTGACAGATACTTCTGTTATGGCATGGGGAGCCCACTATGGTTTTCTACAGATGCAGGGTCTGTGACTCAGACCTAATCTCCAAGATCCTACTCCACCCAAGCCTACAAATCTCTTCACTTAACTGCATGGAGCCTCCATAGCTAGACACTGGTGAGCAAGCTTGCTTGAAAGACTTTCAATAAGTCCTGCTAAAGAGGGGTATGTCTTCTACAAGAGCTACTTACCTCACTAAACGGAGGCATTTCTTCACCTGGTCTTGCCAGTATGCCAGTTCTTCAGTTCAACATATTCTGGACTTCTTCTTATACCTGAAACACCAAGGTATGGTGATTAGTTCCATCAAAGTACATCTGGCTTGTATTTCAGTGTTCCATCCTGAAGTAGATAAATCACTTTATTTTCTCCAACGATATGGCCATAAGGTTTTTAAAGGGCTTAGTCAAGGTATACCCTGAAGTGCAACACCTTGTTCCTCCATGGGATCTAAACTTAGTACTGTCAAGACTTTTGGGTCCCCCGTTTGAATTATTGGCTATCTGCTTTCTGCTGCGTCTGTCAATAAAGATGGCGTTTTTGGTGTCTATTATCTCAGCCAGAAGTGTAATGGAGCTGCAGGCATTAGTGTCAGGACCTCCATATATGATCTTCTTTAAGCACAAGGTTTACCTGCGTCATCATCCAATCTTTGTCCCAAAGGTGGATTCCTCTTTCCACATTAACTTAGGCAATTTTTTTTGGTCTGTTTTCTAACCAAAGCTGCATCTGACCAGGGAGGAAGAGCGATTGCATATCTTGGACGGCAGAAGAGCCTTGGCATTTTATCTGGACAGAACCAGACACTTTCGTAAATCCTCCCAGTTGTTCTTAGCAGTGGTTGGCAGAGGAAGAGGTCAACCAGTCTACACCCAGAGAATTTCCTCCTGGATCTCATCTTGCATATGTATGTGCGATGACATGGCTAATGTCACTCTGCCTGAAGGAGTCACAGCTCATTTGACAAGGTCGCAATCAGCCTCAGCAGCCTTTCTGGCACAAGTTCCAATTGCAGGCATTTGTAGATCAGCAACCTGGTCCTCATGTTTGCTTCCCACTATGCTGTGGCTCAGGATTCCAGAGATGATGCTAGAGTTGGACGAATTGTTCTCCAATCTTTATTGAAATAGATTCCAATGCTGCCTCCTGTCTTAGAGCTTGTGAGTATCCAAGAATGGAATGCATATGTGTAATCACTTGAAGAATAAAAAATGGCTACAGGTGTAAACCTGTTCCATAACTACTGTTGTTCCAGCTATTTTGCACATGTTCATTCCACAACCTGCTGTCTTACCCCTCTTCATCAGTGTTACAGCAAGAAGGAACTGAGTTGGCTGCAGAGGCTCTGCCCTTTATATCTGCATGCAGTGGCAAACGGCAGCACGGGGAGCTGGACCTGCCCAATGAGTACAGCTGAGGGAAAAAGTTTCTGACAACTTCTGCACTGGGTGCACCAACACCAAGTGTGGAATTGACATGCGCAACACATCTTGTACAGCAATCATTATGGAACAGATTAATAACCATTTTTTCTATACTTAGTTCTGAAATTTCCCCTAGGAAGGTATATACAAATATACTTGTGCCATTTTGTTTTGTGAAATTAAAATTACACTGCTTGGAACTTGTATCAATACTAGTGATAGCAGAGCAGTCGTCCCTAGAGAGAGAAGAAAGGTCTGAGTACTAGACTGGGTTCTAACCCCGGCTTTGGCATTCTCTCTCTCTCTCTCTCCATGGCTTTGGACATGTCAAACTGTGCATAAAATTCCCTGTCTGTTAAATGGGTAGAGTACTACTTATCTTATGAGGGAGTTCTAAGAACATAATTAAAAACATTAACCAATTCCGATCCAAAGTATTTGTTATTGCTCAAAGTAAAATAATTATTAATGAACTATACTCATCCCAATGAGCATTCCTAAGTATAGAAAGGACTCATCCAATATTTTTTCTTAAATATGTAGTCATATAGTGAGCAGTCATTTGCTGTTTTCACTTGAACATTTGTTCTTAAAAGTTAAAAAAACAAACTATCAGCATTTCATTGTCAATGATAGATTTTTGTACAGGGCTAATAAAGCTAACTTGAACTGAATTATATTTATACCTTAATTCCATTAATGTTTTTACTAAATTGTTTCATCCCACCAACTTGCCTAAAATCTAAATAAGTATCCTGATAGGAGCAAAGATAGATGGATTAAAAGTTGAATGATGTTGCCATGAGGCTCCAATGCTGGTTAAAGAGATCTAGAGACATAGAACAGGAGTGTCTTGTCTACATTAATTCAGTCCTCCAGAAGCTACATGTCAGCTCCTTCACTTCAGAGATTTGCAAACAGATACGATGGTAGGGGATGGGTGAGAGTGCCCCTGGCTTCAAACTAAAATCAAGGTCAACTTAAAAACAAAACAAAACATGAATGTAAAAATAGTAATTGTGAAAGGGCACACTGTTGACTCATATCCAGCTTCTCGTCCACTGTAACCCCAGGTCCTTTTCTGCAGAACTGCTGCCTAGCCATTCGGTCCCTAGTCTGTAGCGGTGCATGGGATTCTTCCGTCCTAAGTGCAGGACTCTGCACTTGTCCTTGTTGAACCTCATCAGATTTCTTTTGGTCCAATCCTCTAATTTGTCTAGGGCCCTCTGTGTCCTATCCCTACCCTCCAGCGTATCTACCACTCCTCCCAGTTCAGTGTCATCTGCACACTTGCTGAGGGTGCAATCCACACCATCCTCCAGATCATTAATGAAGATATTGAACAAAACCATCCCCAGGACCGACCCTTGGGGCACTCCACTTGATACCGGCTGCCAACTAGACATGGAGCCATTGATCACTACCCATTGAGCCAGCTTTCTATCCACCTTATAGTCCATTCATCCAGCCCATACTTCTTTAACTTGCTGGCAAGAATACTGTGGGAGACCGTGTCAAAAGCTTTTCTAAAGTCAAGGAATAACACATCCACTGCTTTCCCCTCATCCACAGAGCCAGTTATCTTGTCATAGAAGGCAATTACATTAGTCAGGCATGACTTGCCCTTGGTGAATCCATGCTGACTGTTCCTGATCACTTTCCTCTCCTCTAAGTGCTTCAGAATTGATTCCTTGAGGACCTGCTCCATGATTTTTCCAGGGACTGAGGTGAGGCTGACTGGCCTGTAAGTCCCCGGATCCTCCTCCTTCCCTTTTTAAAAGATGGGCACTACATTAGCCTTTTTCCAGTTGTCCAGGACCTCCCCCGATCGCCATGAGTTTTCAAAGATAATGGCCAATGGCTCTGCAATCACATCCGCCAACTCCTTCAGCACTCTCGGATGCAGCGCATCCAGCCCCATGGACTTGTGCTCGTCCAGCTTTTCTAAATAGTCCCGAATCACTTCTTTCTTTACAGAGGGCTCGTCACCTCCTCCCCATGCTGTGCTGCCCAGTGCAGTAGTCTGGGAGCGGACCTTGTTCGTGAAGACAGAGGCAAAAAAAGCATTGAGTACATTAGGTTTTTCCACATCCTCTGTCACTAGGTTGCCTCCCTCATTGAGTAAGGGGCCCACATTTTCCTTGACTTTCTTCTTGTTGCTAATATACCTGAAGAAACCCTTCTTCTTATTCTTAACATCTCTTGCTAGCTGCAACTCCAAGTGTGATTTGGCCTTCCTGATTTCACTCCTGCATGCCTGAGCAATATTTTTCTACTCTTCCCTGGTCATTTGTCCAATCTTCCACTTCTTGTAAGCTTCTTTTTTGTGTTTACGATCAGCAAGGATTTTGCTGTTAAGTCAAGCTGGTCACCTGCCATATTTACTATTCTTTCTACACATCGGGATGGCTTGTCCCTGTAACCTCAGTAAGGATTCTTTAAAATACAGCCAGCTCTCTTGGACTCCTTTCCCCCTCATGTTATTCTCCCAGGGGATCCTGCCCATCAGTTATTACAACAGTATTTATCATAATGTTGATGTTGTGTCAGTGTCGCCTTCCAAACCCCTGGAATTGTGTGTGTGTGTGTATATCCACTAAAAGTCATATTGATATGGCCCTGTATTCTTTTTGTGACAAAGCTCTGTGAATAGCTCCTTGTGTGTTCTATTCCAACTAAGAGTGGGCCTGTTGGAAAATACCTGTGCATTGGGACTATTGCTACTAGGGATTCTGTGAACATTTATCATAGTTTTTTAGCTAGATACAACCAATTTAATTATGTCTTAGATTTCATCTAACTCTCTTCTCACTAGTTTTATTTGTCAAAAACTTTTCCAATAGAAGGAGATTATTTTTTCCTGTTAAAGTATATAGTACTGAATTTTTTTTGTAGAAAAATCCAGTCAGTCCTACTTTCCAAAGTTGCAAGGAAGCTGATAATTTGACAGGACTATTTTTTAGCAAAAAATGAAAATGTATTTAAATTTACTAGGTTACCAGCCGCACTCAGAAAGTAGTACATTTCTTGAGTACAATTTATACTACATTTCTAGTGAGTCCTTTTCTCTCTCTCTCCCTCTCTCAAAACACCAGTCTGGACTGATGGGTGGTATTCTGATCATCTGGAAATTACAGATATCAGAAACAATATCATGTAAAGAAATTTAGCTTTACCTGTGCCTACTGCCTATTAGGCAAGTTTCTTACAGTATCAAGAGCTAGCAATGAAGTGACCAGCTAGCCGTACCTGGACCAGCTCTGATTGGTTTAATATTAGCTATGCAACTGGATAAAAGGAAGAAAAAAGAAAAAGGCCTTTTTGGTTGAACTCTGAAACTTACATTAGAAGAGAGCAGTTTTCATTGGGAGACTTTAATTTATAGGATTGGGTTTGCTCTTCATTACAATGAAATTAACCATTGTCTCCTCCCTTCTTCCTGACATCTAGATCTCCACAACATGCAAAAAACAGACAGCCATTCAGTCAAGTCCTTCCTGGTTTGGCCTCTACTGAGTCCATATTTAGTGCCCTGGTGCATCTATAGAAAAAACAAATATGGGAGGCAGTGCTTAGTCCTTCTGACCAGTATCCTATGTGGCTGAACCTTCAGAGGGTCAGCATGGAAAGAGATAACCATGAAATCTGAATTCTGGCCATGAAATGGGAGAACAAATCATAATACTTTTCTTGTGAACTCTCACTTAGAGAAAGTGAAGCTTCCAGCACCACAGCTGCCTTGGAGGCTGTCAGGGTTCCTTCCCCACTCTGAACTCTTGGGTACAGATGTGGGGACCTGCATGAAAGACCCCCTAAGCTTATTCTTACCAGCTTAGGTTAAAACTTCCCCAAGGCACAGATTTCTTTCTTGCCTTGGGAACCAGCTTAAATTAAAAACCTGATACGCTGCCACCACCAAGCGATTTAAACAAAGAACAGGGAAAGAGACCACTTGAAGACATCTTCCCCCAAAATATCCTCCCAAGCCCTACACCCCCTTTCCTGGGGAAGGCTTGATAATAATATTCTCACCAACTGGTACAGGTGAACACAGACCCAAATCTTTGGATCTTAAGAACAATGAAAAATCAATCAGGTTCTTAAAAGAAGAATTTTATTTAAAGAAAAGGTAAAAGAATCACCTCTGTAAAATCAGGATGGTAAATACTTCACAGGGTAATCCGATTCAAAACATAGAGAATCCCTCTAGGCAAAACCTTAAGTTACAAAAAGACACAAAAACAGGAATACACATTCCCTCCAGCACAGTGAATTTCACAAGCCAAAACGCAAAGAAAACCTAACGCATTTCCTCGCTAGATTACTTACTAATATTACAGGAGTTGGAAGGCTTGCATCCTTGATCTGTTCCTGGCAAAGATATCACACAGATAGACAAAACCCTTTGCCCCCCCCTCCAGATTTGAAAGTATCTTGTCTCCTCATTGGTCATTTTGGGTCAGGTGCCAGTGAGGTTTCCTTAGTTTCTTAACCCTTTACAAGTGAAAGGATTTTGCCTCTGGCCAGGAGGGATTTTATAGCACTATATACAGAAAGGTGGTTACCCTTCCCTTTATATTTATGACAGAGGCAGAGGAACCTGACTCTTCTAGAAGGTTCAGAATAGAAGACCTAACTGTTCTACATAACACTATCAAAAAAATTCTCTGTCTATATCAGTGGTTCTCAATCTTTTTCATTTGCCAGTAGAAAAAAAAAACAAATAGAAGTGCAGACCCCTTTGGACATATACTGTCTGTACATATAGTTGAATTCTGTTCACTCAGTTTTCAGTCTGTCTTTTGTGGACACCTTAGACATAGTCCGTGGACCCCCAGGGGTCTGCGGACCACAGATTGAGAACCACTAATCTATAACAGTTGATTTAGAAAGATCCACAAGAGAAATTACAATTTGTGTGAGAGAAAAGGCAGTCAAAACACTTTCTCATTCACCCAGCACTTGAAGTACTGAGTTGATCAACATTTTGCTACCTTAGTGAAGAAAGAAATGTGTGAATCATTCTCCAAAGTTTGATCCTTTTGTCTCATTTCACTCTCCTCCTGGACATCACTGTTGTTAGAAATGATTGCACCTCCAAAAGATGCTTAGATTAAAAAGACTAAGTAATACTTAATTGCGAAGGAAGGAAGTCCTTTGAAGTTTCCGCTATTCAGTTCCTAGTTTCTCTTTAATACTGTTATCTAACAATTTTTTTAGAGTGGATGGGAGAACTTCACTTTATTTTTACCAGGGTTTCATTTTTAAAGGGTTCAGGAAATCCTAGATATTTCAAAATGGGATATGGCTGCTTGTTTCCTATACTTCTCTGCTTCTCATTCTCATAGGGCTGGTCAACACCACGCAGACAGGTTGACAAAAGGCAGCTTACGTTGACCTAATTATGTCAGTGTATACACTACAGCCTTGACCTGCTGATGTAAGCTACACTGACGATATAACTCCACCTCCACAAGAGGTGTAGGGCTTATGTCTGTGTAGTTAGGGCAACGCAGTGTCTGTGTAGACAGTTCATTACTTACATCTTCTGTTGGCTGTCTTGTCTGTCTTGAAATTGATAAGAGAGCTGAGCAGCTAGAGCCTGGTTTCCCCCAGCTCTCCACTCCCAGCTGGGCTGCTGCCCAGATGCTCCCCACTCAGGGAGCCGAGAAGCCAGGATAGCTGTCCCCTCCCCCACACTTCTGGCTGGGAGTGGGGAGCAGAGAGCACTGCGGGGAAGGAGGGACAGCCGCATGGTGCTTAGAGTCCTGGCTCTCAGCTCCCCCCGACACACTTCCCCTCTTCAGTCGGTGGAAGTGCTCCTGGTGAGGACGTGCACAAGCCACAGAAGGAGAGTAGTGTGGACATGTAGGTCAACTTAGGGCTGTAGTGTAGACATGCGCTTAGACTTTCTTTTCAAAAGCATGACTATGCCTACAGTGAAAAGGTCTCTGTGGCTCTGCTTCCCCAGGTGACAGAGAAGCTGAATAAGATGTAACTAGTTCAAGGAATTTCTCTTTGGGGAGCATCTAGATTCCACCCTGATGGGTAGTTATTGTTGAGAATAAAAGGACTTTATCTTCTTCATTTAGGAAACATAAACTTATTTCCTTTTATATTTCCTTTTTCCAGGTATACCATGTCTCATGTTTCTCATTCACTAGGCCTGGGAAGACTGATTGAGTTGAGGACATAGTTAGAGATTTAATCTGTAGTCGATGAGAGACAATAAATATGGTGTCATGTTTTACAAGGTCATTTTTAAGAGCAAACCTCACTTTTGAAGACTTGGTTTACACTTAAAAATTATATCAGCATAGTAGCTGCCTTGGTCAGGAGTGTGAAAAAACTGTCACCTGGCCCAGTAAAGCTATGCCAACAAAATCCCCTTTCTATATGCAGCTATGTCAACTGAAGAATGCTTCTGTAAATGTAGCTGATATCATTCGGGGAGATGGTATTCCTGTGCTGACAGAAAAACATTTTCTATTGGTGTAGACTGCATCTACGCTAGGGTCCTGTGCCAGCATATGTTCTGTAGTGTAGATGTAGCCTTATTTAGCTACCATAAAGGACTTAACTCCCAGATCCACAGAGGCACATAGAGATATAACTCCTGCATGCTAAAGTCCCGGTTTGAGGCACTGCTACAATCCACAAACCCCCGCTCAGCTGTCACCTAACCCTGTGGGTGCCTAACCACGCTCAGTGCTTAAATATCTGTTGTAAAAGTTCCTTAGGTGCCTAACTTTCTGCCTCTGGACATTTGCACTGTTGCCTCACTTTAGGCACTTGGAGGCCTATCTCGCGCTTAAGCCCCAGTGCGATCCACAAACCAGGAGAAGATAGACAAAGGAGCGCGAGTCTTACGTGTTGTGCCCAATCTGGCAGGCATGCTCAGAGGCTGCCTACTGGATCGGGTCCCATTCAAAATCTGTCTGGAGGAGGAGGAATTTGCACTACTGACCTCTTTATAACTTTTAGCCCAGTGGTTAGAATACTCACCTGGGATGTGGGAAACCCAACCACAGGGCTAAAAGTTTTAAGGTTGGCACCTCCTTCTCCTCTGTTTGCTGTGGAGCAAGGCAGGCATCTAACTCATTCTCTCAAGAAATGACTTAGGCACCTAATCTGCCTGACTTCCAAGAGAGGAGTTCATAGTCGTGTATTGGAAGCAGAGATAGGTGCCTTCCTTCAGCCAGGACTTAGGCACCAGTATTTGTGAGAGAGATGGGGTTTAGGACACACTTTTCTCTTTCATATCTCTCACTGGGTAGCTTAGATATCTGTCTGCTGGCTTTTGTGGATCCCATTCTTATAGACTCATAGATTCCAAGGGCAAAAGGGACCATTGTGATAATCTAGGGTGACCTCCAGTATAACACAGGCCATAGAACCTCCCCAAAATGATTCAGAGAGTATATCTTTTAGAGAAAAAAAAAACATTCACTCTTCATTTAAAAATTGTCAGTGATGGAGAATCTACCGTGATCATTGGTAAATTGTTCCAGTGGTTAGTTCCCCTCACTGTTAAAAAGTTATGCCTTATTTCTAGTCTAAATTTCTCTAGTTTCAAATTTCAGCCATTGCTTTTTGTTATACTTTTCTCTGCTGGATTGAAGAGCACATTATTCAATATTTATTTCCCATGTTGGTACTTATATTTGTAATCAGTCATCCCTCAATTTCCCTTTGTCAAGCTAAATAGATTCAGATCCATGAGTCTGTCCCAATAAGGTGTATCTCAGGTACCTATCTCTCACCTTGCATTGTGCAGGGATTCCCAGGGTATGTCTACATTGAAATTGGACACGCATGGCTGGCCCGTGCCAGCTGACTCAGGCTTGCAAGGCTTGGGCTGTGGGCCAGTTTAACTGCAGTGTAGACGTTCGGGCTCAGTCTGCAGACTGAGTTCTGGGACCCTCCCACCTTGAATAATTCTAGAGCCCGGGCTCAAGCCCAAGCCCAGAAGTTAGCCCAAGCCGCTGAGTCCGAGTCAGTTGGCATGAGCCAGCCACAGGTTTTTAATCGCAATGTAGATATACACTCTGGGTACAAGAGGGGCTAAAAATAGCAGTGTAGATGTTCCCGCTCAGGCTGGAACCCAGATTCTGAAAATAGGGGAACAGGGGTGGGTCTTAGAACCCAGACTCCAGCCTGAGCAGGAATGTCTACACAATATAAGCCCATACGTGAGCCTGAATCAGTTGACCCAGGCTCTGAGACTTGCTGCCACAGTTGTGGGGATTTGTGTGTTTTTGTTTTGTTTTGGTTTTTTTCAGTGTGGACATACTGTTGGATTTTAGAGTAACAGCCGTGTTAGTCTGTATCCGCAAAAAGAAAAGGAGTACTTGTGGCACCTTAGAGACTAACAAATTTATTTGAGCATAAGCTTTCATGAGCTACAGCTCACTTCATCGGATGCATTCAGTGGACTTAGAGATTAACAAATTTATGTGCGCTTTAGCTCACGAAAGCTTATGCTCAAATAAATTTGTTAGTCTCTAAGGTGCCACAAGTTCTCCTTTTTTTTTTTTTTGACATACTGTTGGTGTCTACTTTGGCTTTGTGGCTTGCAGTGTTGTTTCAGTGATTTTCCTGGTGTCTATAAATTAGACTTTGCAATGCTGAGGATGGTAAAGCCTTAAGTCCCTTTGTGGATCCCAACATAAGTGAACGCAGGGATAATCATCCATAAATCGATCAAGAGTAAGGACAGTGTTCAAAGTTTATGAAAGCAAACACCATTTAACACCTACATTTGTGTGAGTGGGCTGCAGACTACATTGGTGTCCCTTTTATCCATTGTCTAGCATCCCTGAAATGCATTTGATGGAATTTGTTCTTTGGTATATCTACCAATGAAGCCATACATGCTATTTATCAAAGTGATGGCAATGTGGATTCTAATGTACTCAGAGTTGAAAAAACTATCAGATGTGAATGTGCCATTATATGTTCACAGTCTGGAAAATTTCTATTTTGGTACTTGTTTGGATCAAGTCTTTCTTGTTGGATGACTGATGTATTTTTAGTTTTATCTTCATTGTTGTCATAAAAGCCCAACATGTAGATTTTTGTGTCTGGGCTAGTATATTTTCATGACAATTTTGCAAGGCTGCTATAGTGTACTTTATGTTAACATCCATGCTTACCACATACTTGATATAAACCATGGTTGTATGTACAAGCATATAAATTTGTCAAGCTATATCAACTCTTGCTGGTAAGTGAATTAAATTAGATGTTTTAATTTTAAATTTGAGACTATAAAGGCTTGCCTAGCCTGTTAAAGACAGAACCGTACAAGTTTGCTAATGGATTGTAGAAAGCAAATGGCACTTGAATTCATTTCATTTCATTTTGACAACTGTTATTGATGTGAAGTGTAATTAAAACAACCCGTTGCTTGTAAGACTGTCAGTTATTTGGCATGCCATTTTCAGCCTTTAATTTACAAGGACAAAATAATTGACCTTTGCATTCTTACAACACTGACTTGGAATTAGTGACTGCAGTTTTATTTTATTTAAACTTCTTTTTTTTAAAAAAAATAGAATGCTGGTTGGTTTCCAGTCGGTGAAGAGTCTTTTAGAGATTTGTGTTACCATCAGAGCCTAATGATTGCATAAAATAGAGAGAAAAATACTGCAAACAATAAGTAAAGACAAATTTAATAGCAAATGAAGCAGAAAATGTACAGTAATTTCAGATCTGCTGTGTTCAAGCTTCTAAAGTACATTGCTAGAATTGTGCGACAATTGAGCCCCAAGATAAGAACTGTAAAGTAGCATGATTTTCAGTATTATTATTGGAATGTAATTGCTTCATGTAGTAAGATTTGATAACTACTAAGGTTAAACAACTTGATTCGTAGCGTCTGCAGAATAAAAGCTTAGGTCCCTTGAATAGTGCCATTGCATAATCGTTCATACTGTGTACTCAGTGTGGTATTGTCAAGGACGTGCCCAAGGCACCATAGTGAGTTCCATTTCTTGTCACTAATGGGATCAAATTCTTGTTGATTTAACAAGACTTACTGCTCATTAGGTGCATATCCCCAACCAGTTTTTGGTGGAAAGATCGCATCAAATCTGTGATTGAGGTGGGAGGAAAGGGTGTGTGGAAGGGGTACAGGAGAGTATAAATACCACATCTTGCTGAAGGTAACTTTTTGTATATATTTGCCCTTATTTGGAACTATGGCCCACTCTGCTTCTTTTACTCAGGTAATACTCTCTGCCCCTGCGCATAATAATGTCTTTGGTGTGATCTTTTGTAGGATGGGATGGGGGGAGGGATGCTGTGATTGGGGCATGGGAGGGTGGGGGTTGGAACGGGGAGTGATGCAGTGATGGAGGGGTTGGGGGTGCGGGGGGTTGGGACGGGGCGGGATTCAATGAGTGGGGTGGTGGTGCAGCCACATTCCTAGCACACAGACATGGGGATACATACCTCCAACTCCTGGGTGCTGGCGATGGGGCGACAGACTGCGGTTCGCAGTGGGGCACGCGCCACAGCTCGAGCTCAGGAGCGTGAGGAGAAGAGGGCGGGGCAGCAGCGGGAGAGGTGGGTGCCACGTGACCCCTCAACAGCCATCTGCTGAGCACTCACGAGTCGCGCTAGTTCCTCCCCTGCCCTGCCCTCGCCAATGGGAGCTGTGCCTGAGGGCGGGGGGTGGGGCAGCATGTGGACCCCCCAACCCCGGCAGCTCCCAAGACTAGGAGCTGGACATGCCGGCTGCTTCCTGACCCGGGAGCCGCAAACCGGACAGTCAACAGCAGTGCTGGCTGGAGCCATCAGGATCCCTTTTCGACCAGGTGTTCCGGTCCAAAATCGGACACTGGTCACCCTACTTCTTAGCAAAGCTTACTTCCATGCAAGCTAAGCTGTGCTGGCCAGCGTATTCGGGGGTGGGGGGGGAACATAGAACTAAAACTCTGTATAGTCAGTCCCACCTACCGGCCTGCCCACTTCCCTCCCACCTGCACAAGAAGGGAGATAGCTTGCCAGCAGCTGCTCTCCCTTCTATGCAGAGTTTGGTGGTTTCCTGTTACACTTCTCAGTCTCCTCCACAGGTGTGAAATCAGCTCCTCCTTGAGCCCAAAGTGTTTGTGTAATACCTAGCACAGGGTGTCTGGGCACTACTGTAACGTAAGTAATGGCGGTTATCCGGAGTACAATCTGGAATGATCTTGGGGTTCATTAAATAACAAACCAGTGAATGAAAAACTTCAATAAAACAAATTGGAGAGCGTCTGGTGAACTGCTGCACATGCAGTTTTCCCAACACCTGCCTCTAGGGCATATCCCCAAATTCCTGTGTTCATCATACTGTCCCTTATGAGGGAGCATTTCTAAATTATCATCTTATACAAACATATCTTTACGCATTTTACTAGTTAAACTAGCTAACTTTCAAAGAAAATCTGCTGCCTATGAAATCTCTTTGCTGAAGCTACCCATCTACTTACCAATCTTAAAATCATTATTGCTTGTGGTTTCCAACTCCACAGACAGACATGTGTTCAGTGAAAATAAAGCTGAAAAAGTAATTAAAAGGCTTACCCTTCAGTTCTCTTAATTAAACAGTAAATAGTGTTCTTAATCAGGGAAAGAGGTGCTGAGATCTCCCCAAAGATTTTCTTTACTATAAAAAGATCCTTCTATTTTCATTTGACTTCTCTTTAAAAATGAGCCACCTACCTTATTTATTCATCCCCAGCTGAAATTTACTGATCTAGTTTTCAGTCTGAGCTGTTCAAAATTAGCAGCTGTGCTGTGGAAGCCTTAAGGGTGCAATATTTTAATTTTGTAAAAGGGAGGCCTCAAGGTCCCTACATTACTTATAGAACTACTCAGCCAGAAAAAGCTCTCATAGTGTCAATACTTCTTATTTTTAATATTTAATTAGTCCACATGTAAAAGCAGATTACTTTTGACAACATCTACAGTAGATGAAACATGCTTTCATTTTTTCCAGCAAACTAACCTCATCCAGACATGCAAGTTAAAATAATGCTCTAGGTTTGTGTTATCTTCCTTCACCTTTTAAGTTAGGGATGTACAAGTAAAGTATTATACCAGTGAAGCATCCAGAGAGAATTAGCAAATTTTGTATGTGTGTCATATTTATCTATTATTTGTTGCTTCCTAGTAACTAACCTATTCATTATCCATCACAATTCCAAACTTTGGAGAACTGACTCTTTCAGAGTTCTGGCATGAGAATATATGGAGCCTTTCATATTTAGTTTACCCATTTGTATCTGGAGTGGTAGTGCTAGAAGTCTGTTATCATTTGGTAGGTGTTTGGTGGCCAATATGAAATTAATTGGTGGTCACAATACCTGGTCCACAGGAGCATATCTCACCACAGAGGAAATACAACCACATTTGGTGGTAATTTACATCTATGTTGTCAGCTTCAACAGATGCAAATGACTGAAAGGGCATTGAGAATGAACTGTATTCTCTTACCCCTTGCAAAAGAAAGGATGAGGCACAATTCTGGAGTGATGCATAAGTTTTCACTGCTGCTCTTTGTGCTTTACGTGTTTGGTATATAAGCAGAGAGCCAAGGTCTGTTGGCCTGTTATTCTGCCGTTCTTCACAAGCATGAAATGCACACCATTTTAAAAAATAAAACTATTCCAGTTTACTCCCTTTTGAATGTTGGGCATTTAATTTTTAACTGCCTTTTTTAAATTGACTGTCCGCATCTAATGTAACATCTACCATCATATGATAGTGTGATGTTCCTGGTACCAGGGATGAAATCCTGTCCCCACTGAAGTCCTTAGGAATTTTGCTATTCACTTCAGGAAGGCGAGAATTTCACCCTAGATATCAGAAATTAACAGGTAGCATAGAACTTTTATTTCATGGCTGTAAATGATGTTTCTGAAATTTAGAGACTGGAATATCTTTGATAATCTCTGTGCTATATCACCATTTTAAATTTTTAATATGTTAACTGAATAGATACACTAAGCCTAATGTATGAAAAATATACTCTTTATTCTTATAATGTTGACATTTCTATAAGCTCCATTGACAGTACCGTATTTTCCTTTTTTAAAAAAATCCCTTCTGCATGGGGGGGAAAAACAAAAACAAACAAACCACCATGACTTTAGGCCATTTTCCTCCAAATTACATGTGAAGTACAAATACAGAATCTGAGACTACTCAGGTGCCAACATTTTGATTGTTTTGAAAACTAGACTTTCTTTTTAAAGAAAATGCCTTTGAATAATAAAACAAGATTTGGCAGGTGTCACCCAGAGAAGCAAATTTTGAGTCTGAGGATTAGAAAATTTGTGTTTTGCATTTAAAGGTTTTGAGAGAGTAAATGGTGTTGACACCTAGGTCAAACGTATTTTTGTATATTCTAAATTTAAATTAATCAAACACCACTTCCTTCAACACCTAGGTTGTCTGAGAGGTCTTCTAGCCAAGAGCTGACTCAGCCTTACCCTTGCTCACTGTATGCGATGTGATGAAACTATAGCTGGAGGTGGTTTGACTGACTTACTGTCTGCTGGATTTCAGAAAAGAGAAACAATCTATTTGGAGAAGAAGCTTTTAGAGATGTCAGTGGAGTGGAGTAGGGAGAGATTCATTCTTTTTTATTGTTTTTAAAGATTACACTTTGATGACATGTACTGTTTCTACTGGATCAAATTGCATAGGAATAGATACAGTGCATCAGAAAGAAAAAGAGAGAAATGTTATAACTAGGGTAGTGTCTGTGTAAGGCAAGAGGCTAATTGGTATTATTCAGAAGGTCTCAGTGATAGAGAGCACTGTTCAGTTATGTTTGGTATCATTTCCTTGCACTTCCTTTCTTCTGTTGATTCAGGAACTACAGCCAGTGAAACAAGCAAGGGACTGTTCCCATGAAATAATTGATCAAAACCTCCACAAACTTCCCTAGAATGAAGCATAATTGTTCAAAGACCATTCAGTAGTAATCTGCATTTTATATTTTGAATATTTTATGTAGGGTTGTTTGTCTTGTCAGACCTTAAATATTAAAATGAAACAGACTTCTGTCTGATGGTATACAGGTATCATAATAATGCAAATACTTCTATTTTTGCAATGAATGTCAAAGAAAAAATAACCTGTTTTGCACTTTGAGTCTAAATACAGCACCAGTAGATTAAGAAGAACTATATGATGTGGTATGGAATTTTTGTCAGAGAGAAATAATCTTTGAAATAAAATTTAGTAGTCACATGCCACCTATATTTATATATAGTTAAGTACTCCTATATATGTATATAGTTAAGTACTCCCACCACGTTAATTGTGGTTTATGAAAATATAAACCGTGATGACCCAAAAGGAAATAAAATAGAACAGGCAATCGTGGTATATAGTTTAGAAAGAAAGAAAAGAGGTAGAATGAAGTTGTAAATGCGAACAAATAAATATAGCACTCATTGATAATTTGTGCACTGAATTGTAGTTAGTAGTGAAGACAATCAGACAAGGAAGAATAGACCAAATTCAAATTTTTCAACGAGAAAATTTTAGGCAAAAATGCAGATTTGGCAACACCAAAATGTTTTATGAACGTTCAGAGGTTTCTCTGAATTGTTTGTCAAAAGAGAAACAAACAAAATTATCTGAATAAGTTTAAACCATCAGTTCTGGCCTGAAACTCTATGAATCTCCACATTCTCCTTAATAGTATTCCAAAAATAGAAGCCAGTATTACAACTGCATTTACAGTAATGCGTTGTCAGAAACAGCAGTAAACTTTATCTGCTGCACTTGAGATCTGCTGCACTTAAGCACTCATTAAATCTATTTGTAGGGTCAGATTTTTAGGAATTTTCCCATTTTAAACATGTGGCTGCTTTGTTATAGTGGGTCACGCTTAGCAAGAGTTAACAGTTGAGAAAAGCCCTCTACAAATGAATTAATTGTGAGGAATTCCTAGCAAATTGCTTTGACAGTGTATTAGGTATCTATGCACTTTTGATTAATAACCATAATAATATTTTTCCCCCATTTTCTCTCTCGAAAAGTAAAGGGCAAAATAAAAGAGCTAGTCCCATCCACCACGTGGGCTGGTGCAGTGCGAGTGGGTTCGTGATGCCATCTCTTCCCCACTCTTTTTAGTCTATTACCTGGGGCTCTGTGATAAGGCATGTATAAGGCACACTCAGCTGTGGGAAAGCTCCTTGTGTCCTCCCGTTACCACACACCCACACAAATGTCATGAATAATCTGACTCAAAAGTGTTTCTTTGTATTAATCTACACAAGAAAAATATATTGTGACATGGCAAATCTCTGTACAGTACTTGTTAGAGGGAGGGACTACATAGTCTAAGATTATAGAATCATGGAAATGTTGGGCTGGAAGAGACCTCAACAGATCATCTAGTCTATCCTCCCTCACTGATGCTGGGTTAAGTATACTTAGACCTAGATGCTTATTGCGGGTCACAAGATTATGTCATTATAGGTAGTTTTACAGTTTAATTTTAATTTACTAACAGAGAGAGGGAGAGACTACCCTTCCCTTATCTGTTGTCCTTAAATGATTGTCCTGCTGTCTTTCTTTCCCAGTGGTCATTTCATTATGTAATTATCAAAAATTGCATTGCAGAATGGCATCTAAAATAGGGTAAGCTTTTAAAAAGGCTATTATTAAAACAAACTCTCTGAAACTCTGGGATGAACAATATAAAATCATGTAGCCTATCCTTCAGGTTGGCAGCTTCATTCATAACAAAATATACAGTTGTAATAAGGAGGAAGGTGTGCAGTTTGAAATTCTATCTCGCCATGTCTTTTTCATACCCAAAATTCAGGGAAATATATAAATTTAAGACCTGTCACCAGCATTCGTAGCCAACATATTGGTATAGGATGTTTTTCAACTGTATGTTATTTGACATTTATTATGTTACTGTGGAACTGGGACTTTTGACCTCTGTGGCTCTCACCAATTTGGAATCTTATTGGAGTTGTGTTGGGATAAATCAGATTTAAAAAGCATCCCCCTTTCGGGGAGGTGGCGTATCGAAGTTGACGGGAGAGCGCTCTCCCATCAACTAATCGTGTCTTCCCCAGACCCGCTAAATCGATGCCCACTGCATCAGTCGCAGCAGTGCCGATTTAACCTGTAGCGAAGACAAGCCCTAAGTCAACTAAATAATGGCAAATTTGAGGGGCAGTTATTAAAAGGGGGGAGCAATCACCATCTTGACTACTTTATCTCTATGTTGTACACCTTCCCCTACTCTTTGTCTGGCTTTTTCATAACTATTAGAAATTAGTCTGATGTAATCTTTTCAGAGAGTTAGGTTTTACGACTAAACGAGGGATAATTTGCAGATCAACCCAAAACCTCAGAGGGGGAAGTCCAGCCTCAAGGGACTTTGGTAAGATTGGCAATTATCTCATAAATGCTTGAATGGCTTATAGTATTCCAGGCAAACCACTACTGAACTTTTTAAAGATCTAGATGCCGATATTCTAACAGTTATGTTTCAAAACTATAGAACTTTGGGCTGAATATCCAGTAATTAAAATGTTGTTAAAGGAGAAAACTGGAGAGATAAAGTGAAAACCCAATTATAACTGATGTTTCAAGTAGTCAGTGTTCTTAAATGTCTCATAGTCTGGTTATTTTCTTGGAAACTACATTTCCTAGAATTGCTGTGATGTTAATGCAAAATCTCAGGTTTTATACATCAGTAATTTAAGTATATGATTTTGATTGCTGTAATTTGAGGTTGATTCTAGTAGGTTTGAGTTGGTAAATTCAGAGATTGATCAACAGTGCTTCTTTAAAACGATGAAAAACCAATCAGATTGGTTGGTAAAAATTACTTTGGTGTAAAATGCTGTAGATATTAAATTGGAAGAGAAAACTGTTTATCCAATCTTTGCTGTTGTGTCACCACCTTAATATTGCATGGAAAAATGACCCCCTTAACATAGACTCATTTTGTTAACATCAGAAAAGTTGAATGGAAGATGAGTCATGAACTATAGCTTTAGCTTTTAAATATACAATTGGGGAGGAAAAAAATTGAAATTCCACAAGAGAAGGAAAATATATAGTCATGTCTGTAAGATCTGAACCTTAGTAAATTTGAATGGGCGAGGGGGTGGAGTAAAGGTTTTCAGAGCACCTTGATTTTACCTGGAATGAGTGTTTGAACTAGAAAGAACTTCCTAATGACAATTCAGTAAGTAAGTCACAGACACCTTTAGAAAAAACAAAAATAAAAGGAGGGAGGGACCACAGGTGGCCATTCTGTAATCCAGTTGCCACATTTCATCACAGTTGCCTGATACGCTACCCTCACCAGTGTTTTAGCTGTTGGACCTTCCCACAAAACCCTCTTGATATCTGGCCCAATCTTTAGATGCTGAGTTCAACTAACAAGTTAACAGTACTCACGGCATCTGCCTGACCTCTTGTCTATATTACCCTAAAGTCATTCCTATCTAAGAGCTTTTCGTGATCTGTGACATGAATATGGAGGTCTCACTCTGTTCACTGTTGACTCCACATCTCAAAAATCGCCACCACAATATCAAGTCTCAGCAGAGAGGGCTAGGATTTGAAAGGAAATGTAGCTGACCTCTCTTTGTTTTTAGAGGTAGTTCCTTCTCGTCAGGATCAAGGACAATTATCAAGGGAGCATGAGGGAAGCTTGCATTGCCACTGTTCTATGGCTTAATTGAAGACAATAATCTCAAGAGCAGTCAATGGCAGTTTGCTTTTATGACCAATAAATTCATACTTTAAAAAAAATTCAGAATTTTTGAATGATTTGTCACTGCAAACATTAGCATATTAAAACTATCAAAGCTGAATCCTTTGACAAGTAAATAGCATGGCAAATAGACTAGTGCCTATTGATCATCTGATGTCTCTCATATTTAGACATACAAGTGTAATTTCCTTTGGGTAGTTTGGTACATGGTCCCTCTTCAACCATCAGTATGAAATAAGGTTGACATATTTCTATTTGAAGATGCCGCTTTCAAAACTGAAAATGTATCAGTGTTAATAAATTTTATGTCACTTGCTGCAGTTTTTTTGTTGTTGTTAAACTGTAGGAGCTTTACAATATGCTAATAGTATAATGTACCACAATTGTAAATGTTAGGAACAGTGTAGTAGTATTCCAGCAATGGGCTATTAATGGCCATTGCATTAACTATTTAAATATAAGTTTGGTATGCAATTACAGCATCACATTTACATTGCATTATTTAATTTTTCCAGTTTGAAAGATTTTACCAGTTGGAGAGGGATTCATTCATATACTTAAAACTGGGAATGCTGGCAGACTTGCTAATATCTCTCAAACAAGTACAACTTTGAACTGTATCTTCACAGTACTTTATTAAAAAATAATTTAAGTAATTCACCATATCATATCTGAGAGATTTCTTTTCTTTTTCAATATTTTCAAAATGGAATTCAAAAATGTGAAATAAGAGTAAGGGTCTAATAAAGACTCAGAAGTGAGAAAGTACGGAACTGAAACAGTGAGATGCTGTAGTGTTCTGGGGTACTGCTGCAAACTATTTAACATCATGTGCAGTACTACTATAACTAAGCATATAGCTATATAGCTCAGGGACATATATATACCTACACGGAGCTGAATCGTGCTGCAATTGTAAAGTTTAGCCCAGTGTGTTAGCCTGAGATTCAGCCTTCTTCTGAATGTCCTGTTTTGGGGCTCAGGGGGTTTAAGTGGAACCTTCAGCAGTTCTGTTAATTAGCATTAGAGATTTAATTTATGTCCCCTCGAAAACAGCTTTAAAAAGCCCTATTGATTAAATGTTTTCTGGGACAAAACTTCACTTTTTGTAATTATTTAATAGACAAATTTCCATGTGGTGTGTGTGTCTGTCTGTTTTTGTTTTTGAGATTAACGGATTCCACAGATTCAAACATAGATTGTTCTTCAGTGTGCAGGTGCCTATTGTGGAGTGTAGAGGCCACTATTGCAGCTGAAGTCAAAGGGATTTTTCTCTAACATAAAAAGGTGTGGAGTACACTTTTATTTCCATGAAACTCTCTATAAATGACTCCTGCATGATGTTATACAAGGATATGTGAATAAATCTGATGAAATCACTAATATGATGTGGTTCTATGAATTGACAAATGTCATCTACTTTTTTTTTTATTGATCAGGGTCGATTGTTAACTTTTCTATAAACTGAGTTTATAGGCACTTACATAGACACTACTCTCATTGTAACGTTTCTCTAATGGTAATTCTTGATTTCTTTGTGTAAATCTACCTCACTACTTGTCATATCACCTCAGGTTATGATCTTGTCAGATCTAATAATCTGATCAGTGTTAGACCGAGTCAGCACTTGGACTGGTGACTATGAAAGGAAAAAGAAAAGGAGTACTTGTGGTACCTTAGTCTCTAAGGTGTCACAAGTACTCCTTTTCTTTTTACAGATACAGACTAACACGGCTGCTACTCTGAAACCTACCAAAGGAAAGCATAGTTTTTTTCCAGCGCCACTATCTGCATGAGGATAGCGAGGTTATTCTGTATTGAAAGTCCTGACCACCTGGTTTTGGGGTGCTTTCAAAAGGGACTCCATATTAGAGTGTGGGGTGAAAGTCACATCAGTGCCCCTCTTAAGAGACAGAGCTCTGTCAAGAGGGCTTCAGTGAGGAGCCCACAAATGTTAAGGCCAACTTCAGCACCGAGTTGGAAGAGAGCAAATTGCGTGACATTCTCACTATATATCTGGCTTATTAGACACATGTTAAAAGGAAGAAATAAACGTTTTAGAGGTACATATAGTGAAATTATAAATGATACCTTTCTGGCAAGGTGATGATTGTCACTTTGTAATTGAAGATTGAGATATTTATGGTTTATAAATCCATTAATCGCTCTATAGATTTGAATTTGTGAATTATTTGTTATGCTACAGGCCGAGCAGATCAGATGCGGTAGATGTGACTGGTTGAAGATGTAGCTGACACTTTGTTTCATGGTCACACAAGCACTTACTGTCCAGCAATTTCATGCTACCATTTACTGTTAGTCACCAGTTAGTTCAGTTGCCAGCTCTGATTTTCCAGGGCAGTATGCAATATTACAAATCTGTAAGTGGGTTTTTTGTGAATGATTTTTAAATGTTTCCTTCGTATTGGCTTTATTACACAGCTATATAATTGTAACTCTTTGCAATTAGCATATGCAATAAGCTCATGCATAGGCAATAGTGGCAGTGACAAACTGGAGTGAGTTCTCCCGAGCTACTTGTTAAAATTCCATCATAACTTTCAAGGTAGTTTGGGGTGGTTTCCATGCTTCTGATGAAGTCCACCATCTCTCTGGATCCTGCAAAATCATCATCTCTGTGGGTGGCTTTGACGCATGGGAATCCTAAAAATTCTTCTGAAAAGCAACTCTTACCTTTAGAATGACTCAAATTGCGCCAAGCATCAAGTATTAAAAAAAAAAAAAGTGAGAGGAGGAAAATACTAGGTCTTCACCCCACCACATTTCAAATCACACAAGCTGAACACTGTGCTGTACTGTCCATATGTAATGCTGATAGACCCCAGTCGTCGGCAGGCAGGATCAAACCAGGGACTGCTGGAGCTTAGTGCATGAGCCTCTACCACATAAGCTAAAAGCCAACTGCCTGTTAGCTAAGGCTGTAGAGCAGACTCATTAAGTGGTCTTGGTGCCACTAGATGGGCCGGAACACCACACGCAGGAGGTGTGTGGGTTACACATACACACCAATATTTTATAGCAACAAATTCTAAATATTTGTAATGTGTGGCACGTTTATTTGCCGGTCTGTGGCTTCTTGGTTACATAAGAATATTGTTGGTATAAAAGACAACCAGTAGATTAGATAGCCCCTCCTCTCTGCAAGTGCCTGCAGCCTAGGGAAATGATATATCACAGCTAAAGGAAAATAGGATTTTTGAGACTTCCTTCTTCAAAATATTAGCAACATATTGCTGACTATGGATGTTGTAATACAAGAGTCAGCATTTTGGGACAAAAACAGTTGTAAATTTTGAACTAAACTCATGCTGTACATAGCTATAAATTTCATTTTGTCACAAATCACTTGGACTCTAACTCAATAAAAATTATGCCTCAATGATTCTACACTTAAACTTGGTTTTTTAGTGCATGTGCTGAACCAGACTGGATTGCACTTGTGCATTCTCTCTAATGAATTTTGAAAATGCCAAGTACAAATTCTGTAAAGATTCTTATGTCCTATTACTGAATTTTGTCTTTACTAAAGAGTTGTGAGTGTACGGTTTATTTCTATGTGAGGCATGAAGGGATCCTAACAGCTCTGTGGTACATTATGTACCTGTTTAATTCCATGATTGTGACTTTTGTGCCCTTGGGAGTTCGTAAAACTCCACAGCTGGAGATTTGGATTAAAAAAAGTAGTGAATTTTTGTGTGTTGGAATAATTTGCAATCTGTAAAAGAGGAAATTCCTTGTGAATTTTATCAGGGTAAATATGCACTGTTACCAGACATAGCTGTTAGTGTCTGTGCTTGCAAGAAGCTGTTAAATTTGCCAAGAAGCATTACCAATTAAAGTAGTTAATTAACAAGAAGCTATGTTAAAATTACTTTGGGGTTGGGAGAAGGGAGAGAGAGAATTGTAATTAGAAAAAGAAATCACAGCTGCTGTTTAGAGAGCTGTTAAGAAAGTTTGCAGGTCTAACTGGTGGAAGGAACACTGCATTGCGGATATGCTTCTTTCATTCCTTCTCTTCTCAGTTTTCTAGGAAAGATCTACTGAAGTCTTATGTGTCACAATTTCCAAACAATATTGGTTACCCTAGTCTAATTTTTCCTATGTCAACATTACATAGGTTGTTCATAGTCATCCTGTGACTAATACACCCAGGTCTTTCTTCTCCTCTTTCGTTCTAAAAAATGATGTTACGTGTTGAAGTAAACCAGGAATGTATGTGTGGATGTGTTATTGTGATAGCTGATGAGAAATTCTGAAGTAATTGTATCGGATAAAAACTGGCATAGCTATCCAGAATGATAAGCAACTTCAGTTGTACAGTACCTGGTTTCCACGCAGGTTCTCCAAGTCCGTAGGGGCTGCCATGTTTTAACTTGATTTCAAGATGGCAGCTTGCTTCTAATGTCACAAGCAGACTTCTGTGAAACTGCAAGGATGCCCTAAATACCCAACTTACTTGTTGGGGGCTTCTTTCAAAATGGCATGAATTGGGTAACAGCTCCAAGTTTCAGACCAAAATGCCCAATTTAGCAGTCTCTCTCTGAACGGAAACTATGAGTACATCCCTGAGTTGGTGTATGCTTATAATGGAGTTAGTTTCTCCATGAGGGGACACCTTGCCTACAGCATCACTTTGCAGTATTGCTCTGAATTGAATCCTCTCAATTCTTTTTTTTTTTTTTGTATTATTTGCTTTCAGTGTCTTTGTAATTTTCCTCCTTAAAACCCTGAAAATAAAATTTCTTTGCTTATTCTCACTGTGGCAGTCTAAATCTGCTGGTGTGATCTTGCTGCTGTTTTTGTAGACTATTCTGTACTGGCAGACAGTTTGCCTTTGGAACTTGTGGCGCTCTGCTACAGCTTGAGCTTCATGAGTTTCAGGGTACAATGTAAGATGCATTTATTTCACTTAACTTTTGATTGATTTTGTTGCTGCTCACTGCTGGTACTGTACTGAAGCTGTGTTTTTATTACTGCAAGCCCCTAGATGCTCTAGTGCTAGGCAATCTAGAAACGTATTAAATAAATGATATTGATTTGCTCCTTTTCCCACTTGGCAAACATTTTATTTTGCTATGTTTCTAATGCTGTCTGAGGCACCATTTACTGCCTTTATTTTCCTCCTTACTTATGCCTTGGCATCATACGGGGGGGGGGGGGGACATATCAGTGTCTAAATAGAACTACCTAGATAGGAGATGTTCACAAGAATATGTATTGGGGCTTCTTATTAGTTGGTTAACTGCCACTGAATGGCAGCAGAGGGAACTCGCATTGTATTGTTCATCAATAATACTTTTTTGTACAATAATTTTTCTCAGAAGAACAAGTATTGGATTTTTTTTCATCCCAGTAAATATAACTTATTAGATAAGTATCTTATCCTACTCTGACCCCTGAGGAATCAACTGGATGAACTTGGTTGGTCTCTCCCACCTTCAGTTTCTGTGATAGGAACCATAGGTATTTAGACATTCTCCACTTGATTTATAGAGTTATATAATTTGGGCCCTAACTGGTTGCCAGTGGCCCGTTCAGATTTGTTTTAATTTGACAAATGCAAGTATGTTTCTTTTCTCCTTCAGTGGGGAGAAGGGAATATTTTCAGAAGAGGGACGATCGTTCCTTTATCTTAATAAAGATGCCCTACTAGCCCTTGAATTGGTTCCAGAAACTTACTTGCATTTTTATTTTGAGTTAGAAACCTGTCTGGGGATTTACTCCCATCGTAGCACAGAGAAGAATGCTATGCTGAAGAAAGTGAGATACCATGGCAGCTGCAGGTTTTTCGGAATACAGTAGAGGTATAAACTATGGTTTCCAAGAAGTTTATAGTCATTGCTGCAAGAACAGAATGCTTTCTTAAAATATAGTAAGTGTCAATCTGTTTCTAGTGAGACTTTCTCCCCCAGTGAGCCACTTTTTCCAGTGAAATAATAAAAAGCTAATATTGAGATCAAAACAATGCTTCCTTGTCAATAGATCAGTTTACTTTTACAATTTGTGAATAGTTGTGTGGTGGGTTCCCTCCTCCCCCGCCCTTACAAGTTTATTATAGTTCCAGAAGATTTATATTTTTGTCACTGAGTCTACACTGTTTCTTTAATAAGGGACAACTTTAGCTCAAATCTTGCATAACAGTTAAAATACTTAATTTTCTTGGGCATTTTTGTGTGGGTCTCAGGTCATGCTTATGTAGGGCCTTAGCTAGAGCGAGTTGATATTTTTTCATAGAAAAGTTTTTCAGCTAACATGAATTTTATCTCAGAATTATGGGAAAATGCCTACTGCTCAGGTTTTTTTTTTTTAAACCTTTTTCACTTAAAAACATGGGGGGAAGAGTGGGAAAAAAGTTAAAAGGTGAGAGAAAGTTACATGTTGACATTTAAATGACTTTTTCTCATTTTTAAACTTTCTCTTTTCAAATGATGAGAAAAGAACACTCACAGTAACATTTTGAATTTTTTCCAATGGAGAAAAATTTCAGTCTTTTCACCCAAAAAAATTTGCGCCCCCCCACAAAAGAAATAAAAAACCCCACCCCTTTTTATTTTTTGTTTGCACCAAAAAAAGGCCACTTTTGACAAGCTCTAGTCTTAGTTTTTTCCTCTCATATAGGAAACCCTAGGTCTGGGAGTGCTTTGAAGCCCCTGGAGGGAAGAATGGGTGCCGCACATTGCTCAACAAAAACTCTCTTTCTTCTAACAGCAATAGTCTTTGAAGGGAGTTTCGTCTAGTCCCCTTCACTTTGAAGGATGGGGGTTGATATATGCAGTCTCTAGATATGGGCTGAAGAGCTCAGTAGGGTCCTAACAGTGTGGAAAGTCAAGAATGCTACATGGAAAACTGGCCTTTCTAATGGCAAGTCTACATGGGAAGTGAGTAAAGCTAAAGTGAACACAGGCCACTGTGGCTTAGTAAATTCACCTTGAGCATTTCAGTATTTTAATAGTCACTTAGTGCACAATATTTCTTACAGATACATACTCTAAGTATAGGTTTCAGTGTACCAGCTGTGTTAGTCTGTATTCGCAAAAAGAAAAGGAGTACTCTAAGTATAATAATCAGGTCATTTGGACTGCAAAGCACCAATTGTCACAAAAATAATGTTTGCAACACAGTGTCAGTGAAAATCAATTTATACTCTTTGTGATATCATAATATACGTCTCATCCCCTTTGACTAATGGTAAACAGAAGTCCTACTCACTTAGTTTCCATTAGTTTATTTAAAAATGTAATGACAGTAATTTATGAGCATTAACCTCTGGAGATAATGTTTGGGCAATTTATTTCATATTTATTTATTCATGTAGCATAGTAGATATTCATGACAATTTTCAGACAAATATAAGCAATGGGCCATGATCTAAATTAGGCATAACACAGCAAGGGAGGAGAGTATGGCAATCAATGCAGAGTGATGGAGAGGAGACTGGACAGATGAGGGTTACAACAGTGAAAGACCATAACAAAGTCACAGCTTTGAATGCCCTTTTAATGCTGCTACTCCCATGTGTTAACCTCAGCTTCTTCACTAGATCAGCACCTGGTAACTCAATAAATCCCATTGGGTGCCCAATACTTTATTTTAGTTTGCCTGATTACGTAATAGTTTTCTCAACCAATTGATTTCTGACCTGATTCCTTCATTCCTGATTCAACTGATTTACTTAATAGCTTTATTAACTACAATTGCCAGTAATTTGTCTTACTAGTCATTTTTCTTTTAATACATTGCATCATTTTTGCTACCCATATGCTTTTAAATTGCCCATTTGTATGGATTATCTGCAATAAATATGTTGTGGCTCATTTGATTCTCTGCATAATTAGTTAATTGCTGCTCATTTGATTCCCTTAATAACTAATTTGCTGTCACACAATTAACAAACTCTTTGATTCCTTATTAATTATTTACTGTCTTTTGAATATCTGAATTAATTGACTGTTTAAATTTGCTGTCTTGCTGATTTGACACCAAATTAATTATGCTTTAATTAATCAACTGCTTACTCATCACTTACCTATATACCGTCCATACCTACCATTCTAGCTGTCTTGATAGTTACTTTGTTTAGTTATATTACAGTGAGGGGGACAGAATCAGGAAGGAGGGAAACAAGGTGGAAGTCAACAATGGAAAACTAACTAAAAATGAGTTTTAGAAGGGATTTGAAAAAGTGTGAGTTTACCTGGAAGGGCCAGGAAGGAGGCACAGGGGAACTAGCACTATACATGTACTAGATCTTTGCTGAAATGGAAAGAGTTACTGAAGTATCATGGGAAGCCTTTGATTCAGAAACAGTCATTTTTGCCTACTTTGTGGTTCTTTAGACTATTTCGCCCTCATTCTTTATTATCAAGGATTTTTCTGTGAAAAGAAATTGTCTCTTACTCATTGCCAGCAAAAGAGAATTCTTTTCAGCAAATCCAAAATTAAAAAAACCCCGATATCATGTCCTGTTGTTTTAAGAGCAGAGAGATTTTGGTCCTATAAATTACACTTCACGCAAAAATGTATGGTATTACTTAATTTGTCTTAATATCTGCCATATACTAGCTTAATCCTTGGTGTTATGAGTCTCGTTCTATTCTGAATTCTTCCATACTATACTTAGATTAGGGCAGAGTGTCCTATTGTTAAATAATTACCCTTGTTGCTACTTAATAAGTAAGTAAAGGTAAACTTTCCTCCACTGCTGACACTCATTGTCCTAAGTATTCTTTGATCACCAGTCAGTTGATTTTTGTGTGTGGCTCTTTTCTCTGTCTATTGTGTGGTCAGTTTCTTTCTTGGAGGAAGCATGGGGAGGCAGAACCCTTTTCATTTAATTACTGCCTTTGACTCCAGCTTCTTATCTTTCTAAAGATATCTCCTCCTGCCTACCTAGTCTCTGCATTATGTTCTACATTGTGTTCTGTCCTCATAGCTGAAGAAATTTTGAGAAAAATAGTGTATGCATTATTACATATTACAAATACATTTCTGAACAAAAATGTGTATTAGACTGTAAAAGTACTAAGTACTAAGCACTTGCTTAAGTATCTTGATGAATTTAGGCCTTAGTAATGTTCTCCTGAGAGATTTTGCTGTTGCAAAAAGAGATCTTTCAAGCAGAAGTGTGGCCTTCTAAATTGAAAAGCAGCTTTTTAAAAACTTTAACAGGTGGAGTAGAATTTTGTATTTTTATTATCAAGAAAAATGTATATCAAACTACAAGTATCTTCTGTAGTTATCAAACAAGGTGAGAGGTCTAGGTCAAAGCATGCCTCTCAAGCACTTGTCCTGGCTTACTTCTGTTTAACACCAATTTTATGCCTGTGTAAATCCATAGATTTCAGTAAAGTTTCCAGTAGAGATAAGGAGGTGTTAGTACAAGGCACTGGTGATACCTCATCTGGAATACTGTGTGCAGTTCTGGCCTCCCATGTTTAAGAAGGATGAATTCAAACTGGAACAGGTACAGAGAAGAGCTACTAGGATGATCCGAGGAATGGAAAACCTGTCTTATGAAAGGAGACTCAAAGATCTTGGCTTGTTTAGCCCAACCAAAAGAAGGCTGAGGGGAGATATGATTGCTCTCTATAAATATATCAGAGGGATAAATACCAGGGAGGAAGAGGAATTATTTAAGCTCAGTACCAATGTGGACATAAGAACAAATAGATACAAACTGGCCAGCAGGAAGTTTAGACTTGAAATTAGATGAAGGTGTCTAACCATCAGAGGAGTGAAGTTCTGGAACAGCCTTCCAAGGGAAGCAGTGGGGGCAAAATACCTATCTGGCTTCAAGATTAAACTCGATAAGTTTATGGAGGAAATGGTATGATGGGATAATATGATTTTGGCAATGAATTGATCTTTAAATATTCATGATAAATAGGCCCAATGGCCGGTGATGGGATGGGATCTGAGTTACTATAGAGAATTCTTTCCTGGGTATCTGGCTGGTGAATCTTGCCCACATGTTCAGGGTTCAGTTGATTGCCATATTTGGGGTCGGAAAGGAATTTTCCTCCAGGGCAGATTGGAAGAAGCTGTCAAGGTTCCTTCCCCACTCTGAACTCTAGGGTACAGATGTGGGGACCTACATGAAAACCTCCTAAGCTTACTTTTACCAGCTTAGGTTAAAACTTCCCCAAGGTACAAACTGTCTTACCTTTTGCCCTTGGACTTTCGCTGCCACCACCAAAAGTCTAACCGGTATTATATTATTAGGAAAGAGTCCATTTGGAAACGTCTTTTCCCCCAAAATCCTCCCAAATCTTAGACCCCCTTTCCTGTGGAAAGTTTGATAAAAATCCTCACCAATTTGCATACGTGACCACAGACCCAAACCCTTGGATCTTAAGAACAATGAAAAAGCATTTCGTTTCTTAAAAGAAGAATTTTAATAGAAGAAAGAGTAAAAAGAATCACCTCTGTAAAGTCAGAATGGTAAATACCTTACAGGGTAATTAGATTCAAAACATAGAGAATCCCTCTAGGCAAAACCTTAAGTTACAAAAAGACACAAAAACGGGAATATCCATTCCATTCAGCACAGCTTATTTTCTCAGCCATTTAAAGAAATCAGAGTCTAACGCATATCTAGCCAGATTACTTACTAAGTTCTAAGTCTCCATTCCTGTTCTGTCCCCCGGCAAAAGCATCACACAGAGAGAGAGAGAGAGAGCTTTGTTTCTCCCTCCCCCCAGCTTTTGAAAGTATCTTGTCTCCTCATTGGTCATTTTGGTCAGGTGCCAGCGAGGTTATCCTAGCTTCTTAACTCTTTACAGGTGAAAGGGTTTTTCCTCTAGCCAGGAGGGATTTTAAAGGTGTTTACCCTTCCCTTTATATTTATGACAGAGGCCCTGGGGGTTTTTCGCCTTCCTCTGCAGCATGGGGCACGGGTCACTTCCTGGAGGATTCTCTGCACCTTGAAGTCTTTAAACCATGATTTGAGGACTTCAATAGCTCAGACATAGGTGAGAGGTTTATTGCAGGAGTGGGTGGGTGAGATTCTGTGGCCTGCATTGTGCAGGAGGTCAGACTCGATGATCATAATGGTCCCTTCTGACCTTAATGTCTGAGTCTATGAATATAAAAGAATGTCTCAGAGGTCCAGTCAACATAAAGTATTGAAAATTTAAGAAGAGATACCATGAACACAATATCTTCAGTTCGTATTCTTTTGCTTCTCATTTCCCACAGCTTCTAGATCCTTATTATGCTGCAAAGATCTCTCTCTCTCTCTCTCACTCACACCCCCCCCCCTTTTAATGTATCTTTGCAATTTTTTTAAACGTGGAAAAAGAACTGGGAAATATCTTGTGTTACAACTGCTGGTGAATCACATTTTTTCAAATATTTGTGTTAATCATAATATTAGGGTACACCACTGTTGTTCCTTAAAGTATCAGGTGCAGCTAATTTTACTTTCATGATCCTATAGGGAAAATACTTTAAAGCAGTTCTTCTCATTTAGGTAATTGTTCTTTTCCATAAGTATTTTTCAATAGAACAGTGTAATTGGAAAAAAAAATCAGCTCTTGGTATCACTGAATACCTGCATGTACCATATCTCTGCTCCAAAGGAGAGCATTACTATAAGGGATGGTGAGTAAGCTGTGATTTATTTGTGAAATTCCTGGAGGGCAAAGCTACATAATGCTCTTGAAGCTGCACGTTGAGGTGCAATACCATATCTTAATATATTTGGCAAATTAAAATTTCAAGCCACAAAAAAAAAATAAAGGGAAGAGAAAGCAAATATTTTCCTTGGGAAATTATGGAACATTTAGAGGCAAGTAACAAATAGGTCAGCCTTCTTTTCTAATACATCACTGTGAGCAAGTGGTTTCCATTATTTCTGCCATGAATATTTTATTGTGGAAGATATTTTAAACATGATTTTACTTAAATGTTCAAATACAGTACTATGAGTGTGTGGTGGTTGTACCATGAAAAATGTGACAGTGTAAGAAATGGCATAATGGATTTTCATATTTGCATCTTGGTGATTTCCAGATTAAATTGGCTCAGCTGATAACTAAAAAGAAATTCTTGCTAATTGTCAATTCTCAAGCTCCCCTGGAGATCTCGATGTCAAGTCTTGTTCTTTCTGGCTCCTACCACTAAAGTTCTGCAATCAATAACTTAACAGTTCTTTGCATGACAAAGGAGCCAGAAGGGGTTCAGCATAGTTTCCCAGAGCGGTTTTAGCTATTTAGGGCTAACAGGCATACAAAGGCAGCAAAATAAGAAGATATGACTCAGAATTCCTTTTGAATAAGAAGATAACATTTTTACACATAAAACCTGAAAGGCCTCATCTGAACAAAAGTTATATTGTCTTCAAAGGACAATATTTTGTTACTACATAGCAATGTAGGAGTGTTTCCCAAATGTTTGGACCTAGCCAGCCTCTTCTAGAACAAGACATATTTTGTGACTTCTAACCCCAAACATGAGCAGTCAAGTATGGAGTTTTGGAATTAGTTGCTCTCAGACATCATCAGCCACGTCGTTGATACTGTGTGTTGTTTGACGAAGGCTTAGCTGCAGGCCAATTTTGATACTGTCTATTGCACAGAGAAGGGACTGTAGTTTTGTACGATGCTGTGTGGCTTACACTGCTGTGCAGTTGGTAGAAGGATCGAATGGGCCAAACGGGAGGAGGAGTGGCACTCTATGTCAAAAATGGAATGACCTCTTTTTGGGTCACTGACCGTTTGGAAAAAAATGATCTTGAATGCTTATGGATCAATGTGCTAACAGAGAAAAGCACAAGCTGGAGTGTTAGTTGGTGTCTGCTACAGACCATCAAATCAATGTAGAGAAGAAACTGACTGTCTATAATGTGTAGGGGGGGAAACTACGTGATTATGGGGTTCTTCAGTTTCAGTAACGCATGCTGGTAGTCTCATGCTACCACTACTACTATAACATCCTCTGAATTTCTAAACAGTACAGGTGACAATTTCCTAACTCAAGAAGTGTTGCATCCAACATGGGTGAATTCTTTATTAGATGTTGCCCTGACAGATAAAGAGGAACTAATCACAGAACTAAAAAACAATGGTAGCTTAGGTACAAATGATCAGGACTTGATCACATTTATAATGTGCAAGTAGAATAAAGTCCAGACCAGTAATATGTATATAATTGGTGCTTTACTAGGGCCAGTTTCAAAAGGTGAAAACAATTGTGAACCAAATCAGCTTGGATGAAGAATTTAATCAGAAGAATGTGAATGATAAATGGAAATCATTTAAGAACATGTTATTCATTGCCAAAGTAGCCACTATCAAGGAAGAAGGTTGTACTGTTTAAAAAAAAGTCTGTACTGATTTACAGAAGAAGTGAAAGCATCTATACTATTTAAAAAAATAGCAAATGGAAGAAAGGGGAAGTTGATAGTGATGAATATAAATCAGAAGATAGGAACTGTAGAAAATTGATAAGGGAAGCAGAGGGCCACAAGACAAAATCTGTGGCCAGTGGAATTGAGGACAATATATTAGGGAAAAAATCCTATTGTATTGGTCCGTTACTAGATGCAAGTGGTAGGATCATCAATGATAATGTAGAAAAGGCAGAAGTGTTCAATAAATATTTCTCTTCTGCATTTGGAGAAAAAAACAGATGATTCAGTTTCCTCACATGGTGGTGGTGACACTCTTTCCATTCCTCTAATATCTCTGGAGGATGTTCTAGAGAAGCTACTAAAGTTAAACATTTTTAGATGAGCAGTTTCAGATAACTTGCATCCCAGAGATTTAACAGAGCTGGCTGAGAGCTCACTGGACTGCTAATGTTGATTTTCAATAAGTTTTGGAGCATTGGGGAAGTTCCAGAGGCTAGAAGGAAGCTGATGGTTCAATTTTTAAAAAGGGGAAATGGGATTGATCCAGGGATTGATCCTGTCAGCCTGACATCAATCCCAGGCAAAATAATTGACTGGCTGATATGGGACTCGATTAATACGAATTAAAGGAGGGCAACATAATTAATGTAAATCAACATAGGTTTATGAAAAATAGATTCTGTCAAACTAACTTGGTATTTTTTAATGAGATTACAAGTTGGATTGATAAAGGCAATAGTGTTGATACAATATACTTAGACTTCTGTAAGGCATTTGACTTGGTACCACATGACATTTTGATTAAAATCTAGAATGATATAAAATTAACATGGCACATATTAAGTGGATTGAAAACTGGCTAACTGGTAGGTCTCAAACTGTAATTGTAAGCAGGAAATCATGTTTGATCAGGTGTGTTTTCAGTGGGGTCCCACAGGGATCAGTTCTTTGCTCTACACAATTTACCATTTTTATCACATGACCTGGAAGAAGACAGAAAATCACCACAGATAAAGTTTGCAAATGACATAAAAATTGGGGGAGTGGTAAATAAAGAAGAAGAAAGGTCACTGTTACAAAGCAGTCTGGATCACTTTGTAAACTGGGCACAAGCAAACAATATGCATTTTAATATGGCTAAATATAAATGTATAAATCTAGGAACAAGGAATGTAGGCCATATTTACAGGAGGAGGGACTCGATCCTGAAAAGCAGTGACTCTCAAAGATTTGGGAAGCACTGTGAATAATCAGCTAAACATGAGCTCCTAACCTGAGGCTATGGCCCACAAAACTAATATGATCATGGGAAGCATGAACAGAGGAATCTTGAGGAGAAGAGATTTGGTGATGGTGCAACTACTGCTGGAATACTGTGTCTAGTTCTGGTGTACACAATTCAAGAAGGACGTTGATAAATTGGAGAGGGTTCAGTGAGGAGCAGTGAGAATAACTGAAGGATTAGAAAACATGCCTTATAGTGTTAGACTCAAGGAGCTCAGTCCATTTAGTTTACCAGAGAGATGGCTAAAGGGTGACTTGATTACAGTCTTTAAGTATCTACATGGGCAACAAATATTTAATAATGGGCTCTTCAATCTAGCAGAGAAAGGTATAATGTGCTCCAGTGTCTGGAAGTTGAAGCTAGATAAATTCAGACTGGAAATAAGGCATAAGTTTTTAACAGTGAGAGTTATTTACCAAGATTCATGGTGAATTCTCCGTCACTGACAACTTTTAAATCTAACCAGGATGGGCAGGAATGGTGCCCCAGCCTCTGTTTGTCAGAAGCTGGGAATGAGCAATGGGGGATGGATCACTTGATGTTTACCTGTTCTGTTCATTCCCTCTGGAGCACCTGGCACTGGCTACTGTTGGAAGACAGGATACTGGGCTACATGGACCTTTAGTCTGACCCAATAGGGCCATTCTTACGTTCTTATGTTCTAAGAGTGGTGGTTTTCTAAGGGAATTTATTTTATTTTATTTCAGGGAAGATCTATGGCCTGTGCTATACAGGTGGTCAGACTATCTGATCGCAATGATCCCTTCTGGCCTCGTAATCTATGAAATGTTAAATAACGTGCCCAAAAGGTGTTCCTTGTGACATTGCCAGTTTAGGGAATCAAATTTTGATTTTTCAAGGCTTCAAGTTTTCTCAGGAAGAAACATCCTCAGGCTTATCTTTAAGCTCCAGATGTTTGGTTTCAGAATGTTGCAATAACTGCAAAGGTTGCATCATCCGAGCAGCCAGCATGTAAGAACATACTGTGCTGTAATTTGGAACCAACCAGTGTTACACGATATATGTCATCTCATTCCTTCTTTCTGAGTTTCCATTTAACAACTTACTACTTTCTGTTTCACAAAATGATCCATCCCTTGGCAAGAACTCAACTCCAGCAAAGACTGAATGACGTGTAATGCGTCATCTGAGACACGGCAATGCCCTCATCTTAGCTGTATTCTCTGACAACTGGCTGGTGTTCCAGTTCAGTGACGGATTTTGTAACAGCTGCAAGAATGAATTTTTGCATCATGTATATAACAAGTACTTACTGTAACTTGTACTGTTTTGAATAAGGTAATTACCAACTACACTCACAATGTTGTAGGATTAGTACTGTTACAAAAGCAGAGACTCTAGCAGTCTGCTGAACGTTCTCACATCCTGCACTGTTTGTAACCTGAAAATCATTTCACTGTCAAATATAGTGGCTTTAATGGGACCTCTCCTTCTTTTCACGGTCACACTGGACAGCACCACCCTTACACATTCCGTGGGCATCATCTTCGACTCAGCCCTCTCTACCGCTCCTCACATGCAGCCTGTACCTAAATTTTGCTGGTTCTTCCTGCATAATAGCTCTAAAATCAGCGTTTGCTATCCACCCACACAGCTAAAACTTGAGGCCTTACTCATCTTGGCCCAGGCCTTCATCAGCTTGCACCTCAACTATGGCAACATCCTGGCCCTACTCTTATCCATTGTCCACTTTAAAAAATTTCAAACAAGCACCTTTGTGCTTTCTCCCATGCTCTCCTATACACTTTGGGGAGCTCCCTATAAACTTCTACAAAGTCATCTCACGATCCTCATTCGTATCCCTCTCTTGTCCATGATGTCTAAGAAAAACTTGGCAACACTTAGGCAGCTGTTTTGCTGAGACTACTGTCTATCATGTTAACTCGTATTGTCTAATTATTTGCTCATCCTTCCCTTGTCGGTCCTTACCCATTTGTTTTTTCTTGTCTTATACTGGATTGTAAGTTTTTTGGGGCAGGTCTTTCTGTTATGTTTTTGCATACAGAACAGTGCTTAGCAGAGTGGGGCTTTGGTCCATGACTAAGGCTCCTAGATATACTGCAATACAGATAATAAGAATATGTCTGATTTAAACTAAACTGTACAGTGTGATATTATCAGTTTATTGGAGTGTAGGAACCAATCCTCTACTGGTGTCCAAGGGATGGTCTTTTCTGTTTGACTTCTCTAATTCTGTGGCTCAAGATTATTATAATAATTGAGGTTTACTGTCTTTAATATTGAAGGTGATGGTGGAGAGTTTTTTCTCAGTTACTTAAAAAAAAAAAAAAAAAAGGCTTTGTATCAATTGACTTCCTATTTACTTAGTTCCCAAGTTAGCTTCCGAGATCTCACATATCATGACGTATGGCACAACAACTCTATCCCATGCAATTGAATTTTTGTGTGATTTATTATGGTACCTTATAAAGTTATAGGAAATAACTCAAAATTGATGCTTGTCATTACAATACAGATGTCCCTTTAATCTGACACATTTTGCTAGGAATTTTTGGGTGGTTGTTTATTACCTTAATCCTCCCACAGAAACCCTTCCATTTTGACTTCTTCCAAGGCAATTTGCTATTCAGACTCTGAGCTGTCCAGTCAACATCTGATTTATAAACTATTTGACCTTAGTTACAACAGCATACAGTAGCTTCCTTTTCCATTTAAGTTGGTATCACATTTTAGAAATATCTGCTTTGGCAATGTGTAGTGGCAATCCCTTGACTACTTTACTATTGCCTAGTGACTTATTTTTATCACCTTGCAATGATGCAGAATAAGAATGGGTCTTTTCCTTATTTTGCAAAGTTAATTTACTATGTAAGAAGAAATTGTAACTATACCATATAGATTTGAACATTTTAAATATAACTTGAGGCCAAGAGCTTCAGTTTCTGGCAAAGAGTGGGGTGGGGAATGTACAATAGAAAGTTTTTGTTTTAACCCCCTGTTTAGTGACTGCATTTGGAGTTAACTGGAGGATTATTTCAGACTACCTAAGGATAAGCAAAAAAGAGGAAATAAGTTGAAGCCAATTCATTTTTAAGGTTGATATTTTTGGAACTCTGCAGCCTCTAGGATTTTGATGTTTTTCAAAAGGCTTTAGGCTGTAAAAGCTCTTTCAAATGATAGCTTAGTTTAGTTGGGGATTGGTCCTGCTTTGAGCAGGGGGTTGGACTACATGACCTCCTGAGGTCCCTTCCAACCCTGATATTCTATGATTCTATGATTAGGGCTTACTGGAAATGAAAAAACCAATCGTCTGGGGGTTTGCATGCGATTTCTGAGTGTGACAATCACGGATTAGAAAGGTCACTTAAATGTGGATCATGTAATGGTCATAATTTTTTGAATTTATATATTCAGCAGTTATACACAGAATAGATATCATTTAATTACAGTGAGCTAATTAGTAATATATTTTGGAGGTTTTAACAATGAGAAAAGAATGTTGCAAAGGGTTGAGAAGGAGAGCACAGAATGTGTCTGATTAACTTGGGGTTTACTTTCCAGAAATTGGTAACGAACGATCCCTGCAGAAACTGACAAAGAGGATACCTTTGATAACGGTTATTACAACTGGTGTAGCCTATCGCTGATTCTTAATGGGACTTGAACAGCCTGTTGTAAGGATTACAACTGTTAACTTCAGGGAAGGAATTGAACTTAAAATAAATATGTATGTGAAAGTATTGTATATATAATGGTATGTAAAGCTGCTGCATGTGATTAATTATGTTCTTTTACTAAACCAGAGAACAGAACTGATTTACTGTTGCCGTGGAAATTTAAAGGGTAAATTCTCAGTTAAGTTTCTGTTTTACTCCTTAAATTAATGTGAGGTTAATGCCTAAGATTTTATAAGTGTTTATTCACATCTTTAATTCTAAAGAATAACTAATTGTTTTAAAAAGAGCTCAATCTGGGGATTCTTCCTTTATACAGTAAATTAAATCCATCTTGCTCTCCATTTCTCCTCTTACTGATTTGAAGCTTTGCTCCAGAACAGAGCCAGCTTTTCTGGTTATACAAAGCTTATAGCCACAGAGAAAATGAAAAAGGAGAATAAGGAGACAGAGAGAGAGAGAGAGAACTTCTAGCTCTTTTACTTGAAAAGAACCTTCAAATTATAATCTGTGCAAACGAATCCCTTGGGCTGAAAGTTTATCACTTGATTTTCCAAAAGATCAGTGGGTTATTCACAGTCCCTTCACAGCACCCAGATCCAGAGTTTGGGGTCCAGAAAAAGTGTGTCCATACAACCTTCATTTTTTTTCTTTTGAAGACTCTAGATCAGCTTCACAGTTGGAGGAGGTAGTGCCATGTGAGCTTCCTTTGACAGCACTGGAGCCATTCCAAGATCCAACCAGCTAGCTGCCTGCAGCTTCACCAGCTTCTCTGCTGAGCAGTCAGTGTGACCTTTGACCAAAAGAAGGGGCAGCTCAGTAGCAGGGGTAGTACGATGCAGTGGACTGAGACCAGATAATCCCAGCTGTGACCGTACCTTCCTCAGTAGTCTTTGTCTAGTTATGGAGGATGCAAATTTCAAATCTGGTGCCCAAAATTAGGCACCAAATTCAAAATTTTCAGATTTAGGTGCTTAAATTTGTACACCTATATTTGGAAAAGTTGGCCTTAACCTTTCTGTTTTCATATCTGAAAAGTGGAGGAAATAACATTTACCTGCCTTACAGACGGGTTTTGGTAATTAAGTAGTTTGTAAATTGCTAGATAAATCCTAAAATGAACCAGAATACACACAGATTCCAGAATCCAACTATATTTGACTTCTGAAAATATTGGCAACTATCCACAGGCTCCAAGACAGGCAGTGGGGCTCCAGTTCTTCTATAGCAAAGGTTGCGGGGAAGGGAGGGTTTGCGGGGAGGACGTAAAGATCTGAGAACACTCATTTTACATAAATTATTACTGGTAAAATGGCAGCATCCACAGCATGCTAGTCACTGGCCAAACATAATGAGAAAAAGCCCCTAGCCCAAAGAGCTCACCATCTAACATGACAAGCAACAGATGATCTTGATGAAGCGTGGGGAGAAGGAAAAAATATACAACAATGAATATTTCTTAAGATAAATATCAGCTTTCCCTGACTTGCCTAATCTCTTGTAGAGATCACAGTAGAAATGGGTGTCAAGGAGAAATTTAAATGGGAGAAATTGACCAGCACTGGTTCAAGCCTGCCAGTGTTGGTGTAAGGCAGAAAGTTCCTCTAAACTAGAGCAAGTGGTAACAGCCCTCCAGCGTAGTCTGCCAGCTGACACTGGCTGGACTATAGCAGCACTCCAGATACACACCCTTTGCCTGGCCTAAGGGAATTGGGTCTAGAAGCTGGAGACAGTGGGTGTGCCATACGGGGAATCCCCCTCACCTGCCAGAGCTCTGCTATGCCTGTCCTCCACTGGCTAAAATCCCTTATGAACTGTATGCAGGAGTGAATTTCTAAAGTGTTGTAGTATTATTTGTAAAATATAGCTCAAAATCCAATGTTGCAACAAAAGAAGCAAACAGAAACCATGGCATTGTTTTGAAAATTGTCACTAATTACAAGAAGCTAGATGCTGGTATATTGACCTGGTTTTAATAGTCATCATTATTGCATTTTAAATGTTACAGAACAGTAAATTGATCGATCAATTATTTTTATACGTGGATCAGTTTAACATTTCTTTCACATTTGGAAGGAACTGATCTTTTGACCTCCAGACTCTTTGGAACTTGCATGTTTAGTAAATTAATATCTGCTTTTCCAAAGCAATAAGCTATCTTGTTTGTATTCCAGATCTCTTGCTTTTTCTGGAGAGACATTTTTATAATGGAATTATTACTGTTAATTTATATAGGTGCTTTGCAAACAGTATGAAAACAGGGTCTCTTCCCTGAAGTGCTTACGGATCCATCGCTTCAGGTGCTCAGACATCACAGTGATGGGCATGATCTAAGAACCAGAAGAGAATTCAGAGCCATCCTCTTGCCTGGATAGCAACATAGTAATATATTACCTTTTTTGTTAGCAACCAGTTATTGTACTCAGCTCTGATAGCTACCTTACTTTTTGGTGCAGTGTCTGACAAAAATGTCTTTCCATTAGTGCTAGATTTTAAATGTTATCCTCTTTGCATGCTGAGAGTTGGCACAGCTTGTAGATTTCAAGTACCTGTTGGGTGGGAAACCAGAAAGTACTTAGCTTACAATGAGATCTTAAGTATTTCAGCTGGGTTTTATCAGCACTGAAATATCTTCTCTCTGATTTGGCACTGGAGAGAGATCTTTCTCTCTAACACATTCGACCCACAGACACTCCCTCTTTTTCCCTCTCCCCTTCCACCGCTTTGGACAAAGGAGAGCTACTCCTGTTTGTGTTCTCTCATTCACTGTACTGAAGCAGTACTACATTCCCATTGATTAAGTAGGGAATAATTCAGTGGTGATCCCCTGTTAAACATTCTGCACTACAAGAGCCTGAATTTGCTGCTGACATGAGGAAACTCTGATGTTTTTCTGTTGGAAATTACCCAAACTCTCTTTCCTCTCGGGCAGCTATGATTATTCAGACAGCTTTTACAAAAGAATAAAATGTTAAGGGAATAATTTAACAACCCTTGCAACTTGGCTGATATATCTCATGCATCTGATTTAGCAAAAATGAAATGTAAAGTTTAAAATCCTACCTTTTAAATACTATTTAGCTCTTGTATAGCATTTCCAAGCGATTTACAGACTTTGACTAATTGAAACTCACAATATCTCTGTGAGGTCAGTAGGTATTTCCACATTTTACAGATGGATAAACTGAGGCACATTTGCCCAAGGCCAAAGAATGAATTAGTGGACACCTAGATTATATATAATTTATGAACTACTGCCTCCCATTCCTGAGTTCAGGTCAGCTTCTATACAGAAAATAGAGAAAAAATTGCTATGCTGATTTATACGATGCTCCAGGTAAGTGTGATACACAGGTATCCCCAACTAAACCCACTACCCTCCAAAACTATATGGTAAGAGGAAGATAGCTGCAGAGGAGAGTTTAGTATAATTCTCCACTGTAGGGAGTGCCATCACCCTCAGAAAGCCATTCTTGAAATCTCATCAGCATTAGATAATCAATCACTTAATCAGCAGTACCACTATTCTGGGTTGTACTTTCGGAAATGGGAAACATAACAGCAACTGGGGCATATGGCAACCAGCATGGTGGTGATTCCGCACGCCAGACTTCATATGCAATGCCTACAGCTGTGGTTCAGCTTGGTTTACAGACTGAAGAGGAGCAATTTGGACAAACCGCTGTCAGTGCCCACCAGGATCAAGAACTCACTGGACTGGTGGAAAAACCCAGCCAATGCCTGCAAAGGGATCCCCTTTTTTCAGGCACCGCCGTCATTGCTCCTTACCACTGATGCAAACCTCATAGGATAGGGCATGCATTTAAACGGTCTCAAAAAACAAGGCAAATGGTCAGCTGTGGAGATATCCCTACATATCAATCTCCTCGAGATGAGAGCAGTCAGGAATGACTGTGCCCATTTCCTCCCACCAATAACAGGATCACAGATAATGATCCTCACGGACAATATAGCCTGCATGTATTATATCAACCATCAGGGAGGAACCAGATTGCCCCCTCTATGCACAGAGGCAATGTAATTATGGAATTGGTGCATCTCTGATAACATCACCTTGTCTGTGACTTAACTCCTGGACACGCAAAATGCAGTAGCGGACAAGATCAGTCTCACATTCCCACATGACCACAAGTGGGAGATCCATCTGTTAGTACTTCATGACTTGTTCATACAGTGGGGAACACCATCCACAGACCTGTTCACCGCTTACAGGAACAAGAACTGTCCACGATACTGTTCCAGGGCGAGGATCAGACAGCACTCTCTGGACAGTGCTCTCCTCCTCCCATGGGACATGGGCCTTCTTTATGCCTTCCCTTCATTTCCCCTTCTGCTGAAGATCTTGCTAAAGATAAAGAGGGACAGAGCTCACATAATTCTGATTGCTCACACTTGGCCGAGACAGACCTGGTACCCTTACTTGACGCAGCTCGTGATGTGCCCACCGATCCATCTCCCTTCTGGCCACTCCAAACCTTCTCACTCAGGACAAGTGGTGTACCATACATCCCAACTTGGGGGTCTGCCTCCTCAAAGCATGGCTCCTGCGTGGTTCCAGCACCTAGAGAGCTCACAATCAAAAGAAGTACAAGAGGTTCTTCTGCACAGTAAAAAGTCTTCCATATGGCACACTTACCTGCAGAAATGGCCCATATTTCAGATTTGGTGCACGTCCCTTCAAAGCTCTCCAGTGTCGGCAACTTTGCCACATATTCTGACCCTTAAAAAATAAGGTTAGCCCTGAGCTCTAAGGGTCCACCTAGAAGCTATTACAGCATTTCACCAACCCATAGACAGGTCCTCAGCGCTATTGCACCTGACCACTAAAAGGTTCCTTAAGGGAATAACAAATCTCTTCCCTCAAGCTTGACTTCCTACTGCCTTGTGGGACCAAAGCTTAGTGCTGAAAGGGGTGACTAGGCCCCCCTTCGAACCTATGGCCACCTGTTCGATAGCATACCTATAGATGAAAACAGTGTTTCTGATTGCAGTTACCTTAGCTAAAAGAATAGGGGAAATAGCAGCTCTGATGGCGCATTCCCTATGCACAGTGTTCTTCCCTATTAAGGTTACACTTATGCCGCATCCAAGATTCATCAGTAATAAACTGATCTCCTCGTTTTACGTGAATCAGTTTATTCACCTTCCCATCTTCTACCCCACTCCTCACCGAGACAATAGGGAGGCCATTCTGCATAACCTAGACGTTAGGAGAGCCCTTGCATTCTACCTCGAAAGGCCTTCAAGAGCTCCCTTCCTCTCTATGGCAGAAAGGTCTATGGACTCAGTAATATCAGCCCAAAGACTCTCCGAGTGGGTCTCAAAATGCATCAGACAGTGTTACGAAATTCTTAACATGAGCTCTCTGCATCAATCTGTACACATTCCACTCGGTCAATCTCTTCATCTGTCACCTTCTTTAAGAATGTCCTCATCTCAGATATCTGCAGAGTGGCGACGTGGGCATCAGTCCACACCTTCACAGAACATTATTCAATCATTGGGGATGCTGTCTCTGGCTTTGGCTCCACAGTACTTTAATCTGTGCTAAGCCAAATCCAAAGTCCCAGCTCTACAAGGGGGTACTGCTCGGGAGTCACCTACAGTGGAGCACCCATAGGGACACTTTTTGAGGAAGAAATTACCCCCCTTATGCAGTAACAATGGTTCTCTGAGATGTGTGTCCCTATGGGTGCTCCACTACCCACCCTCCTCCCCTCTACTTTGGAGTTCTTGCTATGAGACTGCAGTAGAGAAGGAACTGAGGATGGTTAGTCCACACGTGCTGGCTAACCTCATGGTACAGCATGAAGAGAGATAATGCATGTGTGGGCACAACAGACATTGCTACCAAAGTTCTCCAATCAGCAGCACATGGACACAGACACACCTACAGTGGAGCACCCATAGGAAGAACACACACATCTTGAAGAACCATCGCTACTGCACAAGGTGAGTAACTTCTTCTTATGTTGTTCGTGCAAAACTCCTTCCTTTGGCAGAGAGTAGATGAGTGGAAGGAATATCACATGCTTTTTTCTTTTCCAAACTCTAGAATATTCTCAGAATTCCCCCAGTACTTGCTGTGTCTACTTACAGAGCAACAAAAGGCCAAGAAGCAACTTGGAGGACATACCAATAAATATTCTTCTCTTTACTTCTGTGGAAACAGTGCGCCCTTTTAACATTAGTATTATTCAGAATCCGAAATGTAGGTCCCTTAGGATTTGCTTTTTGTTATTTGTGTATGTAATTTATATTTCCTTCATTGTGTATATAAAGAATTCTCCTAGAACTTATTGGTATGTTGTGTTGCTTAGCATATAGATACCAGCTATATACTTGAGCTAAGGGAATAAATATACTAGTGTTGCATTTACTGATAATGATAGCAATTATCTATCAAAGATCAAACAATCCAAACAGAAAACACTTAGAAAATAGAGTTTTGCACCATATTTCCAAGATTATTTGCATTGACTATGCAACAGATGCTTATCCCTACCTGTGCTTGTTGGCTGGAGATTTCTGCTACATTTTAACTATTGAAGAGCCAATTTAAATTAATAAGTAGAGCAGAAGACTGCTGACTCTTAAGCTCTGTTCTGAGTTGTAGCCTGGACTTGCTTTATGATCTTGTACCAAACCACTTAACTAATCCTTCTTTTAGTACCCGATCTACAAAAGTGGGCTACTACCTACCTCTCAGAAGTGTTATGAGGTTTACTTCATGAATGCTTGTAAAGTGCTTTGGGATCCTTTGGTTAAGGGGAGCCTGATATGTACAAAAGATAGTAGTAATAATTGTCTAGGAAATCTTTTTAAAGACACAACGAGAAAAAGTGGAACCAACATGTTAATACATAATTAATTATATTCTTGAACAAATCATGAAATTGTTGAGAGAGGAGGGGCCTTTGTTCATCTGTAAATCAGGATTAAATAGAACACTAATAGATAAAAAAGAGTTCTCTTCGCTCTATATAGAATATCTTTTTGTGCAAGACATTACAGTTCACCTTTCTGGGGTTAGATTATATCTTTTGCAAAATAGTAATTGTGGTTACTTTGAGTTTCAGATAGAGAGAAAAATGATTCAGTGAGCACAATTTCCATGGCAGAATGTGCAAGCAATTTTGCAGAGATTTAAAATTGTACAATTCACTTCTCAAAGTAGTGTTACACAGTTCAGCATGGGGTCTGTTTACTCCAGTGGCATACTGGTGTTTTCTAACACCTCAAAAGCACTAGCACATGAGAAAAGTGTTATATTTTGTACTAAAATGATATCATTCCGGGGAGCCTGTGAAGGAGTGTACTACCTCTTTAAGGGCCAGCCTGGAACCCTCAAACAGAACAGTCTGGGTGCAATTAAGGAGACTCCTCGTTCTGCCCTATTAGCCTGTTTAAACTGGAAGAGGAAGCTGAGCAAGGGGGGAGGAGAAGACTAGAAGCTGGACAGTCTTCAAGAGGGATTGATCTCTCTCGAGCTCTGGAAGGTTAGCTTCACCAGACTTTAACTTTGGGAGCTCTGAACCAAAGGGTTCTGAGGCAAGCAACTTTAAACTGTTATTCCAAGTGCTCTTTCCCTAGACTTCATTAAAAGGAGGCATACTTATTTTGATTAATTTATTTTGGTTTCTCGTTACCTTCATCTGTACAAGAGGGTTTATTGATGCTGAGGTGGAGGAAGGGGGGGAACAAAGGTGGGGTCTCATCTGCAGAGCCACACCTTGCCACAAGGGTCATCCAGGGTGTCCCACCACTTCATAGGCCCTAACAGAAGGAAATTTTATTTTACTAATTATATTTGAATTAAATGGACGAGTAGATTAATTTAATTATTTATTTTTCTTTTGACTTAGACAATAAAGTGTCCGTACTTAGGATCTGAGCTTGCTGACCATTTAAAAATTACAAATACAAATTTCAATCAAATTACCCCTTCAGCCAAGCAGCAGCTCCATATGAAAATAGGAACACTCTAAGACACTGTCTAGTACTTCAGGCTCCCCTAACTCTCTTCAAAGGCAAGTCAAAATGAATTGGGCCTTGTTTTAATGGGGTAGTTACTCCTGAGTTTGACTATAAAAGAGATTAACCAAAGTCATTCAACAATAAGATGTGTTGTATTTTCTTGTTTTAAAATGCATAAGAAAAATAAGGCCCTGAAAGGTTAAGTGAATTGTATAAGGCCACAAAGCAAGTTAATGACAGATCCAACAACAGGACCTAGGACTGTGGTTTTCACCAATCTGATTACATGCTAGGCAGGGAATACTTATCTCAGGCTATTTTATTGCATTGCATCTTTGACCTGAATCCAAACATAGTCAAGAAAAATCAGTATCTTCTTTAGGCTGTTGGAGATTGCTTTGGGGGTGAAGGAGGATAGCTTGAGTTATTTAATGAAGTTGATTGCATGAAGTGAGCAGTGCCATAGAGTTTACACCCACACACAAGAGGGAATCTGGTGATTTAGGGAGCTATGTATTGTCTCATTCATTGATTCTGTGTTGGATCCACAGCTTCTTGAACTTTCGTGATGCCAGATTAGTCTAACTGAAGCATTTGAGCTCTCCCATGCATTTCCTACTCAACCCCCTAAACTCATTGTAGCCAGTAGGACAGTATGGGAAAGCAATAACAATTATTCTGGCAGAAAGGTGGAACCTTCTTGCCAAATTGGAGCTGACACTGGCGTTGCCAGGATGAAAATGCTAATAACAAATGTTTTGTCAGTTTGGTTAAAAAGACCCAGTCTGTTCTCTGACTAGGGGTATTAAACTTGTTACTGTACATGTTGTTTCTCCATAAAATAATGGGTGCATCCCAGCCTGCTGTTCAATGTAGCAAGCACTCCCCCTCAAACACTCAGATGATCCAGCTAAGGCATGAAAGGCTACGTAAGAGAATCTATAAGGTTGTGCTTGACAGCAATGAAAGAAAACTTTACAATGTGTTTTGGCTCATGAATTTAAACACCAGTGGAATTATGAAAGCTTACAGTGTTACCAGGATGATGCTTGCCAGTTGCCAATTACAGTTCTTTTTAGATCTGCTTACTGTGTACTTAGAAGTCTCTTTGAAAACAGAGATTAATTTGACAGTCTATCTTAATCCTGTTAAACTACTACATGTATTATAATAATGAATACCTAACCTTGTTTTATAAAGGAGAATCAAATTGGTTAAAGCCCTCAGAGTCTCATAATTTACCAAATTTAAAGTTATAGTAAAACTAGAGCTTGAGTCTAGTGTACATACACAGTTTCATTTCTTTATGCTCCACTGAGCCAGTTAATTCTCTCCACAAACCAGAATGTGGGACGTGTTAAAATTTTAATTAGCAGAACCCCAGGGTATTCACATCTCTGCAGCCTGAGATATTTGGAGTGGGGAGGGGCAGGAAACTCTTTTGGTTCCATCAAATAAAAGAATGTGTAGGCTGTCCCAAATACATCCTGAAGCTAATGATGTCTGAAATTAAGGAAACCCATGGGCTGCGTCAGAGACTGGGAATAGGATACACAATGAATGAATGGGTGCTGGTGTAAGGAGGGTACGCACATTGTAGGATGCTTTAGAGGAGGGAAGGTGCCATGTGGTGGCATGCATTCCGGTGAAGCAACTTCCCTACCTGTGACAGACAGGGGAAGCTGACAGTTTCCTCATCTGAACAGTTTTCTAGAAAAGGACCTCCTGTACATATGGAAGTATGCACTAAATTCTTGTGCTTCTGTCTTCTGCTCAAGAGGTGGGGAGACGAGGATGTCCAGCAAAGTAGCTGACTGTATTCAGGGGAAACTGACAGGTTAGAGTATATTTATGGGCCCTTTGCACTTCCAGAGTAAGGATTACACTGTTCTGCAGAAATCCTCAGTTGCTTGCTGAGGTTACCTTTCTGGCGTGTTTGCACAATTACTTTGGTACCATGAGGCTGTAGCATGGGGGAGAATCTTGACCATTGTTTCTTCCTATGATGGGGGCTAACTTAGCTACAACAAATCAGGAAAGAGATCTTGGAGTCATTGTGGATAGTTCTCTGAAGATGTCCATGCAGTGTGCAGCGGCAGTCAAAAAAGCGAACAGGATGTTCGGAATCATTAAAAAAGGGATAGAGAATAAGACAGAGAATATCTTATTGCCCTTACGTAAATCCATGATACGCCCACATCTTGAATACTGCGTACAGATGTGGTCTCCTCATCTCAAAAAAGATATACTGGCATTAGAAAAGGTTCAGAGAAGGGCAACTAAAATGATTAGGGGTTTGGAATGGGTCCCAGATGAGGAGAAATTAAAGAGACTAGGACTTTTCAGCTTGGAAAAGAGGAGACTAAGGGGGGATATGATAGATGTATATAAAATCATGAGTGGTGTGGAGAAAGTGAATAAGGAATAGTTATTTACTTGTTCCCATAATATAAGAACTAGGGGCTACCAAATGAAATTAATGGGTAGCAGGTTTAAAACAAATAAAAGGAAGTTCTTCTTCACTCAGCGCACGGTCAACCTGTGGAACTCCTTGCCTGAGGAGATTGTGAAGGCTAGGACTATAACAGGGTTTAAAAGAGAACTGGATATATTCATGGAGGTTAAGTCCATCAATGGCTATTAGCCAGGCTGGGTAAGGAATGGTGTCCGTAGCCTCGGTTTGTCAGAGGGTGGAGTTGGATGGCAGGAGAGAGATCACTTGATCATTACCTGTTAGGTTCACTCCCTCTGGGGCACCTGGTATTGGCCACTGTCAGCAGACAGAATACTGGGCTGGATGGACCTGTGGTATGACCCACAATGGTCGTTCTTATGTTCCTCTATCAAGGCACAAGTCTTTTAAATTCACCTTTAAAAACCCTAGTTCAGTGCAGTCCTCCTAGACTGGGAGCAGGAGATTGAGTATAACATTCAAACAAAAAGAAAAGGAGTACTTGTGGCACCTTAGAGACTAACCAATTTATTAGAGCATAAGCTTTCGTGAGCTACAGCTCACTTCATCGGATGCATACTGTGGAAAGTGTAGAAGATCTTTTTATACACACAAAGCATGAAAAAATACCTCCCCGCACCCCACTCTCCTGCTGGTAATAGCTTATCTAAAGTGATCACTCTCCTTACAATGTGTATGATAATCAAGTTGGGCCATTTCCAGCACAAATCCAGGTTTTCTCACCCCCCCCCGCCCCCACACACACACACAAACCCACTCTCCTGCTGGTAATAGCTTATCTAAAGTGACCACTCTCCTTACAATGTGTATGATAATCAAGGTGGGCCATTTCCAGCACAAATCCAGGGTTTAACAAGAACGTCTGGGGGGGGGGGGGAGGAAAAAACAAGGGGAAATAGGTTACCTTGCATAATGACTTAGCCACTCCCAGTCTCTATTCAAGCCTAAGTTAATTGTATCCAATTTGCAAATGAATTCCAATTCAACAGTTTCTTGCTGGAGTCTGCATTTGAAGTTTTTTTGTTGTAATATCGCAACTTTCATGTCTGTAATCACGTGACCAGAGAGATTGAAGCGTTCTCCGACTGGTTTATGAATGTTATAATTCTTGACATCTGATTTGTGTCGATTTATTCTTTTACGTAGAGACTGTCCAGTTTGACCAATGTACATGGCAGAGAGGCATTGCTGGCACATGATGGCATATATCACATTGGTGGATGTGCAGGTGAACGAGCCTCTGATAGTGTGGCTGATGTGATTAGGCCCTGTGATGGTGTTCCCTGAATAGATATGTGGGCACAGTTGGCAACGGGCTTTGTTGCAAGGATAGGTTCCTGGGTTAGTGGTTCTGTTGTGTGGTATGTGGTTGCTGGTGAGTATTTGCTTCAGGTTGGGGGGCTGTCTGTAGGCAAGGACTGGCTTGTCTCCCAAGATTTGTGAGAGTGTTGGGTCATCCTTCAGGATAGGTTGTAGATCCTTAATAATGCGTTGAAGGGGTTTTAGTTGGGGGCTGAAGGTGACGGCTAGTGGCGTTCTGTTATTTTCTTTGTTAGGCCTGTCCTGTAGTAGGCGACTTCTGGGAACTCTTCTGGCTCTATCAATCTGTTTCTTCACTTCCGCAGGTAGGTATTGTAGTTGTAAGAATGCTTGATAGAGATCTTGTAGGTGGTTGTCTCTGTCTGAGGGGTTGGAGCAAATGCGGTTGTATCGCAGAGCTTGGCTGTAAACTGTGGATCGTGTGGTGTGGTCAGGGTGAAAGCTGGAGGCATGTAGGTAGGAATAGCGGTCAGTAGGTTTCCGGTATAGGGTGGTGTTTATGTGACCATCGTTTATTAGCACTGTAGTGTCCAGGAAGTGGATCTCTTGTGTGGACTGGGCGAGGCTGAGGTTGATGGTGGGATGGAAATTGTTGAAATCATGGTGGAATTCCTCAAGGGCTTCTTTTCCATGGGTCCAGATGATGAAGGCCAGTCCTTGCCTACAGACAGCCCCCCAACCGAAGCAAATACTCACCAGCAACCACATACCACACAACAGAACCACTAACCCAGGAACCTATCCTTGCAACAAAGCCCGTTGCCAACTGTGTCCACATATCTATTCAGGGGACACTATCACAGGGCCTAATCACATCAGCCACACTATCAGAGGCTCGTTCACCTGCACATCCACCAATGTGATATATGCCATCATGTGCCAGCAATGCCTCTCTGCCATGTACATTGGTCAAACTGGACAGTCTCTACGTAAAAGAATAAATCGACACAAATCAGATGTCAAGAATTATAACATTCATAAACCAGTCGGAGAACGCTTCAATCTCTCTGGTCACGCGATTACAGACATGAAAGTTGCGATATTACAACAAAAAAACTTCAAATGCAGACTCCAGCGAGAAACTGTTGAATTGGAATTCATTTGCAAATTGGATACAATTAACTTAGGCTTGAATAGAGACTGGGAGTGGCTAAGTCATTATGCAAGGTAACCTATTTCCCCTTGTTTTTTCCTCCCCCCCCCCCCCCAGACGTTCTTGTTAAACCCTGGATTTGTGCTGGAAATGGCCCACCTTGATTATCATACACATTGTAAGGAGAGTGGTCACTTTAGATAAGCTATTACCAGCAGGAGAGTGGGTTTGTGTGTGTGTGTGGGGGCGGGGGGGGGGTGAGAAAACCTGGATTTGTGCTGGAAATGGCCCAACTTGATTATCATACACATTGTAAGGAGAGTGATCACTTTAGATAAGCTATTACCAGCAGGAGAGTGGGGTGCGGGGAGGTATTTTTTCATGCTTTGTGTGTATAAAAAGATCTTCTACACTTTCCACAGTATGCATCCGATGAAGTGAGCTGTAGCTCATGAAAGCTTATGCTCAAATAAATTGGTTAGTCTCTAAGGTGCCACAAGTACTCCTTTTCTTTTTGCGAATACAGACAAACACGGCTGTTACTCTGAAACATTCAAACGGTGGTCTAGCATCTGGCACATAGCTTCTTTTTAATACTTTAACTCCTTTGATGCTTCATTCTTAAAAATGAAAATCCTATAAAATAAATAAAATAAAGATTAGGATGCTCTAAATTAACTATATATATTAATGATTCAGTTGGATGGTTCTAATAAGCAAGGGAAGTATATGGCACAAAAGCCTTTGCTGTAAACACTTTGTCTTCTGTTGAATACCTGTTTTAAATAGAAGCATCGCTACAGTTAATTATTCAGCTTTTTGTAGTTCAACAGGGTGGTAATTTCTTCTCTATCTTAAAAAGAAATAGCGGTTGGTGTTTTTACAGGTAGAACAAGGCAATTAATTGTCTCTCTACCCTCTGGTGTTCTCTAATCAGTTTGTCTCCTTCTCCAGCTGGGATCCTCTTAGCACTGGTAGGCTGAGATTCTGAAGCTGGACTCATTGCTTATATATGTCTGAAGGGCCTCCATCACAAAGTCATTAACTGAGAGCTACAAACTAGAATTGATCTGTTGTAGACTTAGCATAATTTTCACGCTTGGGCTGACTTGAATGCTATTGTCCGACAGGCTTCTGAAAATGTCAAGTGCCAGAAGGGAGGCATCAATGAAATTGAAATTATTCCTCCCCCAGGAGTAACTGAATTTTAAAGTCCTCAAGCATTGTAAATAAAAAAAAAAAATTGGTAATGAGAAGGGGAATTAATAGGATAGTCTTTCATATGATTTATATAGCTTTCGTAAGTAGTTGCATTATTGTGTTTAAAAGTGCTGCTCTACAGCCGTTTCACATTAGGAAGATAAGATTAAAAATTTGAAGGGGCAACTCTGGAAATTAGGAGCTGAAAGAACTAATGGGTTTTAAATAAATAAAAGCTGCTATTGGAGAAAAATTATTTCAAAACTACAATGGTGGGGCTTCCATAAAGCATTCAGGGGACTTGAATGTTTCCCTTGATATAGATGCGACATTTCAATTTATTAGACAATTCCTTATTTTAATTGCTGTCATTATGGAAAATAGTAGACTTAAACCATGCCAGGATAATACATTATACAGCAAAATAGAACCTGCTTAACCACCCTGACAGTTAGGAAGTTTTTCCAAACTAAACCGCTGCTGCTGCAATTTAAGCCCATTGCTTCTTGTCCAGTCCTCACAGGTTAAGAACAACAGTTTTCTCCCTCCTCCTTGTAACAACCTTTTATGTACTTGAAAATTATTATTATGTCTTCCCTTAGTCTTCTCTTCTCCAGGCTAAACAAACCATTTTTTTTCAATCTTCCCTCATAGGTCATGTTTTCTGGACCTATAATCGTTTTTGTTGCTCTTCTCTGGACTTTCTCGAGTTTGTCCACATCTTTCCTGAAACGTGGCATCCAGAACTGGACACAATACTCCAGTTGAGGCCTAATCAGCGTGGAGTAGAGCGGAAGAATTACTTCTCGTGTCTTGCTTACAACACTGGTGCTAATACATCCCAGAATGATGTTTGCTTTTTTTGCAACAGTGTTACGCTGTTGACTCCTTTTTATTTAGCTTATAATACTCTGTGACCCCCAAATCCCTTTCTGCTATATTCCATCCTAAGCAGTCATTTCCCATTTTGTATGTGTGCAACTGATTGGTCCTTCCCAAGTGGAGTACTTTGCATTTGTCCTTATTTGAAATTTGACCTATTTACTGCAGACCATTTCTCCAGTTTGTCCAGATCATTTTGAATTTTAATCCTATCCTTCAAAGCACTTGCCACCTGCAACTTTGCAACTTGCAAAGATGAGGTTGAGTTGCAAATTTGTTTTTAAAAATGGGTTACCTAATATTTTCATTAGGTGGTCTTGTTGCTATTTGCTGTAGGGATTCTTTACTTACAATTCCCATCTTCTCATAGTGTTGCTGAATTACCCACCTTCCACTTTTTTCTTGGAAGCAACTGAGGAATATTCTTAGCAAAGAAATTGATTGTTACACTCCTGTGTTAGAGGATTTTCGTGTTGCATTTTATGAAAATGTTACTGCTCCTGAAACTTTGATGTGAAACTGCCAAAGCTTTGCAGTCATTTTTCTGTTTTTTGCTCTGTTTGCACCTTTTTTGACTATACAGAAATAACTACTGTATTGTTAAAAAGAAGTTCATAATCATAAAAAGGAGTGCCGCAGGAATGAAAAGGACTGTGTGTGGAAAAAACATATACTTTGGTGTTAGAAACCAGGCTCATAGGCTGAATTATTTCTTTTCCTTTGCTTGTTTCTAGCTATTTACTTACAATAGTCAATACAAAAGAAAACACTGTGTTGACTCTACCAGATATTTTCAGAAATAGAGGAGTATTTTTTGTGTACTCCTTTGATTTTTTGCCCACTTAAAAAAATCAGGGATAAACTCTTCTACCCATTCTTTAGTTTAATTTATCTATGTATTTCAAATATATATTACAATGTAATTGCCACTGCTACATAGTGGTAATTACAGCTTACGATCTATGAAAGTGTGATGAGGTGTACTGGCCTTTGTGGCTCCCTACAAGAGGCTCCGGAGCCCTAATGTGTCCCACCCCATTAAATAGTGAAGTGACAGAAAAGGAGCAGTGAAGATGGGTCCTCCTGGTCTGCCTAGACAGGCCTCACAGAAGCAGCCAATCAGAGAATAACGGACTGAAGTAAAAGGTGCTGCAGGGCCTTACTTAACAGGTCAGTTCCTGGCTGGGACCAGAGGAGTAAAAAAAAAGTGTGTTCCTCTCTGGTCAAAGGAGCAGAACAAGTAGCCAGAGTTTATGGCAGGCTGAACTTACACTGAGATTGCAGACGCAGAAGGGCCTGGGGAAGTTGGCCCTGAGGTAGGGGATTAGACATAAAAAAGGCCTGGTAGGAATAGGTCCAATGAACTAGCAGCAAAAGTTTGAAATAAGTAGTACATGGCTGTTGTGTATTGGGTGCTTGTTTGGAACCTGGGGTAGTAGGTGGGCCTGAGTTCCCCTACTGGACATATTGGCATAAACCCCAAGAAAGGAACAGGCCTTATTTGGGAGCCCAAATTTAAGGGGTCCAGATGTGAAGACCCTAATGAGGACAAATAGACTGTTTAGTTATTGAACTCTTTAATACCCCACCAAGGGTTCACTTGGACTTTGTGATGTGAGCAGAGGGCCAAGCCACTGATGACCCTCCAAGGTCAGCCAGCAGCCTGCAGGGAGTGCCAGGGGTGAGAAAAACCATGCAGTAGAGCACCCAGCCACTAGGAGGCACTCAAGAGATGAGTGCTCCATTACAGCAGGGTATAGATAATATATCAAAAATAGAAAGGAAGGGTTAATAGGCATGACATTGTTAACCCACTGTATACTAGGTTCTGTGTTACACTTTCACATGTGGTGGAAGATTGAACATTAAGGGCCTGATCACTGCATTCAGTGGCAAGACTCCCTTTGACTTCAGATCTACTATAGACTAAGGGGTTGATCCAAAGCCCATGGAGTGCATGTCCCAGTTTAGGGCTGTTAGTATATTTGCCACCTATGTATGTAGTTGGACGCTAGAAAATACTGGTTCTTTGGAATGAGTGTCTTCCTCAGGGTAGTCTGAATAAGTGAATGATGTTGGATAAAATTGGTTGTGCTGCCCTCATAAGTAGTGAGCTAACTTAAAAAGCTTAAGAAAATTAATTAGCTCAAATTTCCAGCTGTCAAACATAGATTTCACGTTAGATATTCCCAAATTTAGGATATGTTTTTATACTACCAGTCATAACATTGGTTCTTTTCTGGGAAGCCTGTGCATATTCGCACCTGGACCAAAGTGATCGGGAACCTTCTGGATCGCCCATTGTGGTTCACATGACTGCTGTTTCACCACACCACACATTCAGGGCCAGAGGTTATATAAGAGGGATGAGAGCCTTAGCCACGTCATTTTCTTTCTTCCAGCCAAAAGCTGCAGTGTCTAACATTACTCCCAAAGTATGGGTATCACCTGTTCTGTAAATTGCTACTCCCATCTGTGTGTTCCCCCCTCCCCCAAGAGTGCTTTAGAAAGAAGCTCATTATAAGCTTGGAAGATTCTGCCATGAGGTCCTGCAGGCCCTTAAAAAAATAAATGATTTGAGGAAAAATTGCCAAGCAGGAGAATCCACCTCATAGGAAATCCCTTAGAAGAATTCACTTTGCAGTACTTGAGGCAGGAACGCTGGGCATGATTTAAAATATTTAACACTTCACAGGGAAATCTAGAGTACCTTATATCACCTTGATAATGTGCACACATTATTAACACACATATTGTAACTAATATGTAGGCATTTTATTTTATGAGGTTTTATCTTCAAGACCATAATATCCTCACTGTGGTAGTGTCCAGTGTTCTCTACAATATTTCAAATAACTCTGAGGGTGTATTTTAGAGTAACAGTGTGATGGGGCAGTATGCCAAACCCCTGCCTATTCCACGAACACAGAACAGTCTGAGACTTCCTTGCTTGTAAACACCACCGTGTAGTTTATTTACAGTGCTTTAGTCCCTCCATCAACGCGTATCAGTGCCTCCACATCTTTACGCTATATCTCAACTTTCTAACTCCTTCTCCAAAAGAGTGGGGAGTGATAAGGTATATCTACTCAGAGAACTCCCTTTGTCTGGTTCTGCTAACCTTCTGTTTCTTTCCTTCTCTTCCCCTCTGAGCAAGCCTTTCTGTGCCCTTTTTAAACAGCTTTCCTTTTAGAGGGCTAATTGGTTCATTGACTCACTCTCCCCAATCAGTCCTCTGTCCATTTAGGCCTTCTCCAAGGGAACCAAATTGAGTACTAATAAGGTATGTGTACACAGCACCTAGACACCCTCAGCTGGCCCATGCCAACCGACTCAGGCTCACCAACTCTGGCTGTGGGGCTGTTTCATTGCTGTGTAGACTTCCATGTTCAGGCTGAAAGGTGGGGGAGGGTCCCAGAGCTTGGGCTCCAGCTCAAGCCCCGGAAGCCTACACGGTAATGAAACAGCCCTACAGCCCAAGCCCCATGAGCCTGAGTCAGCTGGCATGGGCCAGCCGAGGGTGTCTAGGTGCTGTGTAGACATACCCATAGTGACCAGAGTGCTGACTCAAGTGCTAGTCCTCAGCACTCTGTCACAAACTGTAACAAAACAAGTTAAAAGAGAGAGAGGTCCACATCCAGATTAGTCCAAACTACATTTAAGAGAACTTTTCAGACTGTGTATACAGGCATTCAAGCTAGAGGGAACAACTCCTGTAGCAGGGCCCATCAAGCTCTGGCATTCATCCCTTCTTTCCGTATTAAAATACACCTGTATTCTAGACCAGGAAGTTCTATCTATGAGTCCACAGAAACTATTCTTGTTCCCTGGGTCAGCCAAGTCTGGTGTGCAAGCCCCACAGACTATTTCTGACTCTAGACCGGGGGCATGTGTGCCCCAGAAGATGATTATTGTGCGCTGGATTCGTTACTTCTAGTTTGCAGTTTTCCAAAGACAACTCTAGTGCCCTGTGTTAGCAGGTATTCAGATTCTGAAAGATGCCTTTTCTGCTGTGGTTGAGTATTTGAGCTCCTGAAGTAGTTTTTTGTACCATGGGCTGAGAAGGTCAGGGATCAGAGTCAAGCTGGGAAAGTTGTTTAAGAAATATCCTGGAAGGCACAGTTTTTCTAAGCTATGGCAGGTTTTATTTTTCTTTTTTTTTTGCCAATTAATATGTTGCCATTGTCCTAAAGAAAACATTTGTAAATAGATGGCAAGGATTTTTTTCCCTTCGATTCCTTATCCTCCTCAGAAGGGCAATGTTGGATGAAAACGGCAGTTTCTGAGATGGAGGCAATACTTGGAAAACTAGCAAACATCCCAGCTGCTGTTACCTACTCACCTTTTTCCTTCCATTTTCACTGCTTCTGGGACAGAGTACTTCCTCTCTCCAAACAGAATCCTCATTTCTCTTCACTTACAGATCTAATCTGTACCCTGAGGTCATCGCTTGTTTGTTCTGTGGTTCCTGCTCACTTAGGAATGCTTCTAGTGCACCTCTGAAGTCTTTGCTGCCTTTCTTTTCCCTTCCCTGTTAATTTTTAAGGTGATTGTCAGGCTGGTGCCAGGTGCTGAATTGAGACTGGGGGCTTTCATCCATAGCACAGTACAGTATGAGAAGTAGCAGTGAAAGCATTCGCATACTAGCATGCCAGTCTTCTCTGTTCTGACTTGGAACGACCTTTTCTGTGAGTAACAGAACAGTCAATCTTCATGCAGTCTCAATACTACGTGGTCTTTCTTCTGAGTTTGCCTTTGTGGGTTTGGCTTTACTGCTCTCACTAGCAACAGGAGCATAAGTCAAAGTCTCCTGGGGTGTATGAATAGTGTTCTGAACAGTGTTCCAAACAGACAGGCAGAAAATAAACAGGTTCATGAACTTTGGGCACCTCAGTGGCACTGCAGACCATTTGGCAGTGTACAAGAAGCACAGCTGAAAAGAAATTTACTATTGCTAATTCAAGTGCTGCAGTCAGGAATAAAATAGGATGGAGGCAGAAAACCCAAATATCAGTGACAATTTCCCTTACAATTGATGCATCTGGAATCAAAGCACTTAAGAAGCATCTCATGAAAGCTAATTAGACAGCATTGCTCAGCTGGTAAAGAATGGGTTTTTGGGTAACATAAGTTTAAACAAGAATAAACTACTAACAAAATGTGCTGTTAAAAAAGTTAGACACGTTACCAAATCTTTGTCAAATAAAACTTATATTTGACACTCACAAGGAGAAACTACCAACATTTAAAGCTAGTAGGATGATCTTTCATTTAAAAGTATCACTGTTTTCACAGAAGGCTATTCAAAATCCCAATCACCATCTGAAATGAGATGGGACAGCACTGTACTTTGAATAGGTTGAGTAAAACCTTGCTAACAAAAAACTGGAAGTACTCTATCAGATACCAAGAGCACTTATATAAAGTAACCTGTGCCACTTAATAATAATAATAATAAAGCAAAACCCGCCCACCAAACCTGGTAAGAAGATGATACATTGTCAGAGAATACATTCTCCAAAATGCTTTCTTGTATGGGTCAGCATTTCATTGATGAGTGCAAATTTGCCAAATAAATAAAATTGTCTCTGCACCAGGGATGCAAATCTCCACAAATGATCTTCCATACATAATGTGCCCCTCGCTAAGTCGGAAAATGTTAAAACTGAACGTGTTAGCAATTCTGTGAAATGGACTTCTCTGTCAGTCACATTAAAGATTTAATTATCTTTAAAAGAACACAAAGACTGCATCATATGCATTATGAAAACACACAAGGAAAGTGAAACTCATGTCAGGGACAGAAATGACTGTTACACTGAAATGGAGAAAATTTTATCCTTTGATTCCTACAACAAAGTTCTGAAAACTCCATATCTGTGTCCAAAATTTTATGTACAAAGGCTAACAGATAAAGAAGCATTGGATGTATGGTATTTCTAGCTAATGGTAACCTTAATCCATACAATCAATACTGGGATTATTTTACTTATACAGTAGAAACCTCTTAATTGGGACAATCCTGTGAAAAACTGATTAGCCCCTTACATACATCATAAAAGTGATATTTTTTCATTCTAGCTGTAGCACTTCACTAGAGAAAAGGTGCCATACTTAATTTCAGGACTAAAGTGTCTAAGCAGCTATCTCAGCAACAGAAGAGTCCATTGTTCAGTAGTCTGAAATGACTTGAAGCTAAATAAAACACTACTAAGTAAAATGTATTAAATTGTCATTAATTGCATTTATCCTTATTTTTGGTTCTAATTTTTCTTTGACAGTCATCACACTTATTTAATACCTGGTGAAACACAACTTGGTTACTTGGCACTAGGCAAATGCAGTTCTCTTCGGGAAAAAAAATTGCTAATTGTGTTCATTTTAAACAGTAGTTACTGTTCACCAAAATTATGCTAAATTATTCCTTGGAAGATGCAGCTCAATAAACCAGCCGTCCTGATTGTATCCTACTTAAGTGGAGTTTAACTGTGTCAGTAATTCAGCTTTATTATATAATGAAGAATACCAGTGAAATTCTAACTCTGTCTGACTCACTCTTTACTGAATAGTGTAATATTTGCAGATTTTATACAAAAATACATTTAATGGCAATACTTCAGTACTGTACTTTCAGCCTCACATCAGATCAGTTTCACAACCCCAGTGTTAAATAAACAAACACTGGACAGGAGAACTATCTGTCTCATTGGTAAAAAAAATTTTGCACTCCCTAGTGATAGTAGGAAGGTTATGCCTTCTCACAGTGCCCTATCCCCATGCCCCAGTTCATCCATTCAAGATGAGGCATAATTGAGCTCTAAGTGTGACATCAATACATACAATATTCAGGAAATGCAAAATTGAGTGGCAGCATGGAAACTTTAATGCTGAATTCCTCATGGATGTGCTGCTATTTAACATTAATATTACAATAGTGCACAGAGACTAGTCAGAGCCTCATTGTGCTAGGTACTGTACACTCATAGTAAATGACAGTCCCTGCCCCAAAGAGCTTTACAGTCTGAAATATATGTCATTACAAGTAGATGAGACAAACAAGTGTGTTGGGCAGTGGAACACTGAATAACAAAAATGAAGGTGTTTAGCCAAACTACTCCATGTTTAGATGTATTTACTTTTTGCTAACAGTTGCACTTTAAGTCTCAAAAGCGAGCTGGACAGTCTGTAACTGAATTCCTGTCTTCACAGAGAGAGGACAATAAGCTGCTGCATGATAGTGATGTACATTAATTTCTTGGCTGGCTTAATGGAGCATGCCGTTTTCATGTCATGTTACTCTAGGCATAGGAAATTGTGCCAGTCAGAAGTGATAACTTGCATTCTGTTCTGCCCAGGTGGAATCTTGAAGACTTGGCTCCACCAAGCCAGAATTTGGCCAGGAGATCCTCATGCATATAAAACTTGAAAGATCAGGTGATACCAAGTTATGAGGAAAGCAGTGGAGCACACTTACTTAGAAAGAGAGAGGCCTACTGATCATACTTTAGAGTACTTAATTCATTCTTTACTCCTGATCGTGTAAGAATTCTCATCTACTGATATACATGTTGTATTGTGTCTTGTCCTTGTAACTCTTTTTATTCACATTTTTAATATTTTAATCTTTTCATGGTCATGCCTCTGGCACATTCTGGGGCTCCATCATTTAGCATGGTCTGATTTTTTTCCTCTCCCCCCAATGACGTGACAGAAATAGAAATATGTACATGGTATAATATATGTCCTTGGGCTTTGCAGATGGCATTTGGGTGGACATATGCTGCGTGTCTTAAGCTGTTCAACATCACACTTTAAAAAACACTGAGCTCCTCCCTCAAAATTGTGTGTTTCTGGCAGTTTTCAAGGTCTTGTGAAAGACCTTATTTTTTATCATCATCAGCAGGAGTGTGAATTTCACCGTAAATGTCTTTGGGATCTAACTTGCAGTGTCATCTGCAATAAAAAGATGTTCCATCCCATATCGCTAGACGATATGGACCTTAGTCTAATCAATTATTTTTCTTTATACACAGAAAATAATTTTCTCTCAGCAGCAGAAAATCACAGATCTATTTTGAATTGTTTGATTAATTAGAGGGGGGAACAGAAATTGGATCTCTTGGGTTCTATTTTTTGCTTTGTCACTGATTTGAAGTATGACCTTGAGCAAATCATTTAGACTAACCTTCACTGGGGTTATTGTAGCGAAGGGTACTGCTCACTGTGAGTAAGGGTAGCAGAATGTCACCCTTAACCTTTCAGTATCTCAGTTTACCCAACCACAAAACACACACAATAGTATCTCTCTTGGTCCTTTGAGATCTTTGGATGAAAAGTACTATATAACTGCAAAGTATTAATGTTACACGAACCAGAATACACACCATTGTCAGTTACAAGTAACTACTGAAGCTGTTCAAAAATTTGCAGAGTACATTCACTGTAAAATGCGATACTTGTCACATACAGACATATGCTCTTGAAGAGATGCTTGGTAACTTCCTTAAGTTGGCTGCAGAAAATTGTAAGCTGCCACATAAAGTAATGTTTAATAAATTTTGGTGTATTTCTCTGTTACAGTCTTTGTATGTGGTGTGATGGGGCAAGGCCAGATGGCTATAGAAAAGTAGTGGGAGATAGATATATTAGCTTCAGGCTAAACAAATCCCTGGTACCAGGGTAAGTGAAATGGCAGCTGCTCCAGGTCAATTAAGACACCTGGGGCCAATTAAGAACTTTCCAGAAGGCAGGGAGAAGGCTAGGTTGATTGGGACACCTGAAGCCAATCAGGGGCTGGCTGAAACTAGTTAAAAGCCTCCCAGTTAGTCGGGTGGGTGTGCATGTCAGGAGCTGTGGGAGGAAGTTGCACTGTTGGAGAAGCTGTGTAGTACACACCATATCAGGCACAAGGAAGGAGACCCTGAGGTAAGGGTAAAGTGGAGCTTGAAGAAGTGAGGGCGGCTGTGGGGGAAGTAGCCCAGGGAATTGTACATGTCATGTTTCTAAAAGGTCAGCTACCATAGCTGATACTATTAGGGTCCCTGGGCTGGAGCCCGGAGTAGAGGGTGGCCCCAGGCTCCCCCACCCCAACCTTTGCCCCCTGATTAATCACTGAGACTGGGAGACAACAGAGACTGTGCAAGGAAGGATAACTTCTCCTCACCTCCCTTGCTGGCTTATGATGAAAATGGCTCAGTAGACTGTGACCCTTGTCTCTAGAGAGAGAAGGGTTACGTGCAGGGTCACAGTGAGGCTAGCGAAATCCGCCAGGAAACGCGGTGCCCACGAAGGCAGGGACAGAGCTTTGTCACAGTGGTTACATTTATTTATTTTTTCAGTAAATATAATTATGAAGTTGCTTTTTTTCTTTCATTAGCCACCTTACTTGCAACTCAGCACCACTGGGAGATGACAATTTTAGTCTTTAAAAGGGATGCAAGGTCATTCAGAAAGCATGTTTTGGACTTCATTGGGCTCATTTGGCCCATTCTGCTACTTTTACTTTCCAATCACATTGTTGATGTGAGAAATTGGGAATGCAGATTTTTTTTCCGCTGTGCATCCTCTGCGCTTCTAACCCCAAAATTAAAATTGTTTTATGGATCCTTTGGCTTCCATGGTGCAGATTTCAGAGGAACAACACCTAGAAGTGAAACAAATTTACTCATTCTATGGATATGTTTTTAAATCCAGTTTGAATGTTATTTCTCCAATCCTAGACACCAGGGTACACTATAGGTAATGCAATTTCCAGCCAGCAGGTGGAAACAGGAAATACAAGAGACTTGATCCACTTGAACACACTAGTTCTTCAATCTCTTTCACTTTGTGAGCCAGCAGTTTTTAAATCAATTTTAAACACCCCTGTACTGCACACTTCACAGACTAATATTTTCAGACCTGCTAAAATATTCCAGTTGGTGACTGGAGCTGGAGAGAGTGCCCAGTGCCCTAAAAAAGAGTCCAGCATTATGTGAGCAGCATTCAGTTGGAAGAGTGGCACTAGAACACTGTCAGCTGAGAAGGAGATGAAAGGACGACAGAGTGGTAAAAACAAAAGAAAAAATGGTTTAAGAAGGGGGGAAATGACTGTCTTCTGGGTCAAAAAGAGCAATTTCTTCCAAACCCTATTTCATTCACAATAGCAGAGACTGGATAGAGAATTCTAGGTAGTGTTTCAGGAGAGGGGTGTAGGTGCACTTGGTAAGGTTAGTTAATTTAGAAGAGAGCGCCGCAAGCTAGGGAGGGAAACAGGAGATGGTTTGTGAAGATTCTGTCCCAGCAGAGGCACTACAAGCTGCTGGAGTCATAGCTAACATGGGGAGGGCTCTAGAATTCAGTAAATAAGTGAGTATTAGAGACGGGTGAAATTTTTTGGACAAATAAGTTCATTCTCTGAAAAATGATGTTTGGGTTGACCTGAAACTATTCATGAATTTGACAAAATTCTAGAATTTGCAAAATAGTTTTGGACAATTTTTTTTTGTACACTTAGCTGCTGAAGAGGAAGAGCAGGAAGGAAGAGGAGGAGGAGGTGGTGGTGGTGGTGGCGGCGGCATCAAGCCTATAGCCTAGTAGCTAATTGAATGATTATTCACTGTCACTGTGAAAGTCAGTGAAGTGCCACTATGAAAGACAATGAATTATCATTGGGCCAGGGAAGAGGGTGAAAATGACTCTATAGTCTGATTGTTAGGGTGCTCACCTCAGGTGTGCAAGACCCATGTTCAAGTCCCTGCTCCACTGATTAGTTAAATATTTATGAAAATCTGAAACAGGAGAGATTGAGAAACACCTGTGTACCTAGGGTGATCTTCTGCAGTGTAGTCAACCCAGTTCAAATCCTTTCTCTACATCAGGCAGAGGGGGGAATTTAACCTGGGTCTCCCATAAGTGCCCTAACCACCGGGCTAAAGATTATAAACTAGGCTGCCTCCTCCACTGCTCGACCCAAAATGGATTTTTTGATTTGCTGAAATTTTTCACAATTTTTGGATTCAATTTGAGCTGAACCAGTTATTGGTATTACTATTATTTGGAACTGCCAGCATACCAAGGTAGCAGTTATTTTCCCAGCTGTAGTGCGCAGTAGTATCATAGAATCATAGAATATCAGGGTTGGAAGGGACCCCAGAAGGTCATCTAGTCCAACCCCCTGCTCGAAGCAGGACCAATTCCCAGTTAAATCATCATAGTAGTAGTTACTATCAGAGGAGCATGCAGTATGAGAATTAGTGGGGATGGAACACCCACTGTTCAATTATTTTCACCAAAAGGCATGAATTTGAAGAGGGTGAATGTGAGCAGCTGTTGGTACTTAGAGGCGACAACTTGAGTAGCTGCTGTTGTGTAGCCAAGCACTGATGATATAACATTATGTGTAGAAAGGTTGGGGCAAGTGTTTGTGTGTGAAGGGGGAGAAGTCGGCTGAGCAATGAAGCGAACGTATTGAGTAAATGTAATCAATGTTCACATCTCCTCTTGGACTTCACCTAGACATCTGAAAATGTTCTGGCTGCTTCTTGCTTAGATAATAGAAATCCCTGAACTTGATCTGTTTCTCTCTTATTCCCCTACTCTTGTCACAGTATTGGTGTTCAGCGCAGTTGTATTAAGACACATATTTTCACCATTTCTAGAAGCAGAGTGAGGAACGATATTATCCCAGATTATACATTTTTATTTCACGTGCAGGGAGAAATTCAAATTTCTTTTGCCTACAAAGTGTGTTAAATGATTTTCCCTCCCCCAAATGGGAAGGCAACAATCCAATTATGTTCAAATGTATCAGAGAGTGAGACTTTTTTGTTTGGTAGCCAACATAGAAATAATTTGGTTAAACTATTCTGATTAGTACCAGATGGGTTTTCATAAAATATGTCCTGAGCATTAAATGTGAACAAAAATGCATAAAAAAGTATGTTTGCTTTCAACCCTGCTGGAGTGAGGTGGAGAGGCCCCCGGACATCTTCATCGAGTTTTAGAGGAAGCTATTTTACATAAAGAGGTGTAATGCATATCAGAGGAGAGAACTGACCCCTAAACATTTATATCAAATTTCTGCAGCCAAATCTCTTCAAAAATATCCAGAAATGTTGTTTGTATTATGAGTTAAGAGGAAAAATATACAGAAGATTCCACAAATACATTGAGCAACAAGAAGTGTTTTATTTTGTTGAATGCAAGTATTAGAAATTTCCATCAGCAGTATTATTTTGAAAGGTCATCAAGACGCATGTTTATACAGAATTGTGAGCGCTTAACTCGTGCACACAGCTACTACAATTGCACATGCAAATTAGGTATTTTCACATGACAGTGACCAGTCACATGGAACTTACCATTTGCGTGTGTAAAAGATGAAATTTGAACACTCAATGGATATTTACACATTTTGTCTTTTGAAATCAAAACCTAAGTCTCATGGGTTTTGCAGCTGTAACTATAATTTGGTGTCTTTGGAATTGGGTTTTAAATCTAAGCCCAGTCCCTGGAACCTCAGGTTTGAATCTTAGCAGGATTGACTCAGGCCTTTAGCCTTTTGAAGAAGAGAAATATAATTCCAATGAAGTTCATTCTTTCTCTCTCATTCATCCATGCTCTTTATAGTGAGCTCTTAAAAACAGAACATCTGTGTGATTTCAGTGGCCAGTGATGCTTTTATAAGAGCTGGGTTTGGTCTTGGTGCCCTTGAGAAAATTTTTCCTCTCTGCACTAAACTTCTACCCAGTGATGTCTGGCTGCTTTTCAGTGACAGTGTCTGTACACAATTTGAGAAATGCACTGAGATATTTTCATGTGAAAGGAGTTCTGGGAAGGAAGTAAAAATTATTAGACTGAAGGAGAGCACATCTAAACTGTACTTACTGTGTGCCCATAGTTCTGTCATGCCTTAGAGATTAATCTATCTCAGGTCAAAAGTATTTCACCTTCAGGACATGGCTGAGCTCCTGATGAGGAATCCAGTCTCACCTGGATTGCAGTAGCACCTGGGATTTCAACCTCACACCAGCCTCTTGAGTTGGAACTTGGAAAATAATATGCTCTTGTTGGAGGGAAAACATTTCCATGAGCTGACAACTTAGTGATTTATTTAACAAACTGTTTCCAAAATTAGCAATTCTTTTTTAATTTTAATATTTAGGATAACTGAGGTGTCTGTTACAGTATGAAATGAGCTTCATAAATGAATACAGTTGGGGAAAATCCTAAAAGTACAAGTATTTCTGCTAGGAAGAAAGGACAAAAAAATACATCAACTGAAGTAAGAGGGAAATTGTCTTGATAATATGATTGCAGGGGGAAAAAGTCATGTTTAATCTCTTGAAGTTGCGTTTAAATTGGTATCTATTTATAGGTTCTGATATTATAACTCTAGAGCATTTTCCCTGGGGTGATATGTGACACTTTGACTTCCTGCAAGAAATTCACACTCTCTCTTATTTCAAAGCACACTGACATTTTCTGTATTTCCCCATGTAGAAGCCACACAGTATTTTAACTCATGTAGAAGCACCAGATATTACCTAATGGCCTAATGCTTTAATCCAGTTTTATAGGACATCTCTTATTTTGATTTCTTTTCTAGATGAGATTAATAAGTCTCATCTTGAACCTAAAGCAGAAGTGAATAAATCCATTAGTTGCCATAGGTAATCAGTTGAAGTCAGTTAGTTTAATGTGATAATGCCATCAAGTTTATATTCACTTTTACCTGCAATATCCCTTTTGGACCTGTGTGAGTCTCATACAGGAAAGAGAGCAAATATATTTTTATGTCTTTTTATTTAAGAATTTTACATGATTGCATATTTAGTGAGGATGAAAGCTGCACGTCCAACATCTCTGAAGACTGAAGTCCTCTATTGATAACACAGTTTACCATGGGCTATGGCAGTAGAAACTTCTCCAACACTGGCCTCCCACTGTACCTCAAATCCAATTTAAGGAGGAACAGTTCTAGGAGTGAGTGAATAGCTTGTTCTGCATACCTATTCTGCCTTTGACCTCTGCTTAGTATTATTGTATAGTTATCATTTTTGTTACTTGCATTGAGAATGACTGCACCGCACCTTTAAGCAGGCAGGTATTTGGCTGGCTGGCCAAATGATGGGAACAGTGCTTTATGGCTGGGAGGGTGGGAGATGAAAATTGCTGCAAAAGGGGGGTCAGCGTGGTCGCTGACTCATCCCCTGGGAATGCAGAGTTTAAAAGGGGCAGCTTTGTGCCTGAAGCCTTCCTTTTACATGGAGCAGGCTGAGGCAGCACCTACCCTCCCTCCCCTTTAGGTGGTAAAATACCAGGTATGGTCAAGACCTGCTGTGGTCATTATGCTAGCCACCCCTTTTTTAGAGGAGCTGGGAAGGAATTTTTCCCTTACCACCAGATTGGTTTAGGTACAGTTGGGGTTTTTTTCACCTTCCCCGCAGTGGGTTCAGGAAGGGCTCTATTCATGCATGGCATGAAGGGTGGTAAGCTATGTGTCACAACTCATTATTTAAGTGTAGGGCGGATGTCCAGTGCAGGTACTCCATAGGAAAGGTATACAGTGGCCGGATAAATGTCTTTGAAAGGACTTAAAAAGAGGTGTTCGTTAAAGGAACAAATGGGGGGTGGTTGGGAACTCCTATGATTGGTATGGCAGGGAGCCAACTCCCCATTCTTATAGCCCACCTTACCCCTCCTACGAGGGATGTGGTTAGTAAGGTCCTGGCAATGGTTTTGCTGGAGGGACATGGATTGAAAAAGAGGGGGAGTTGGTAAAAGCCCCCTGGGTAATTATGGAATAAACATGGGGTTACCTGCACTGTACACTTTCATCTGCCAGGTAGTCCCAGATATCTTCTAATAAAGTTGCGGCCTGATTAAACCCATGTCAGATGTCTCCTGTCCTTTTTTCAGCATGGCCAGATAATTCTTCACTTGTTTTCATTGTACATCTTGAAAGTTTTAGTTACCCTGTAGATTGTCAAAGATCCTGCCTGATCTCAGAAGCACTCGCTGTCACACTTATTCTTTCTCGGCTTGCTCAAATGAGCAGAACTTAACATTCTGTTCAAGGTGCAGCCCTGTCATTGTCACAGCACAATATGCAGCCCAGGCAGGACTCCAAAAATATTGAGATTAAGGTGGTTTGAGTGCCTCATTATAGGTAACTTTGACTGCTGTAATGACCTTCTCCCTGGTCTTCCAGACACACATTTTCCCGTCTTCTTCGATTGCTTGTTCCTTCCACATCGGGGGTCTATATGTTCCATATGCTGGAAATCAGAATGCTTTAGCTAGTAGTGTCGATTGGTTGCACCCGCTACCTTCATAGCCTCAAGCCCCTCTTCCCTTGAGGGTATAAAAAGGGGCAGAGTGACCAACTGACCCTCAGTTCCTTTCACCGTTCTTGGCTGTGAGACAGAGTCAGTTGGCAGGGTCCTATCTTGTCCACTCACATATTAGTTTATCTGTAAATAGTTGAGTTAATGGTAGGTAGGATATAGTGTGTTGATTTGATAGACTTTTAGTTTAATAGTGGATTTTTCGTTTTGTTTTGTTTTGCATTTTTTCCTAATAGGGAAACTTCCTCATGGCCGTTCAAAAGTCTCCAGGTTTTAGATTTGTTTGTCTCGTGAGGGTGCTAGGAGCGTTAATGACACTCACTCTAATTGTCTTTACTGCCTGGATGAAGGACATATTAGGGAAAAATGTACGAGTATAAGACCCTTACCAAAACGGCTGCTAGATCCAGAGAAAGGCTAAAACCTTTTCTGTTGCTTTAGACCCTGAAGGGAGGCAGGATCCTCCCAGTCTGGGACAACTGTCAATGAAAAGTGCCATTACTGTGGCCTCAGGAATCCCTGTTACCTCAGTCTCTTCTTCTCAGGCAGATGGCAGTAAACAGTTCTCAGAAGGAACATAGGGATTGGTCCTGTACTAAAACAGTTCTAAAAAGAAAGGAGAGGTACTCCCTTTCTTGCTCTTCAGAGATCTGCTCCTAAAATTACCTTAGATCCCTCCAGCTCTCACAAAGAGAAAGCACCGAAGTTTTCCCAGCCATTGGTCTGCAATTCTTCAGCACTGTGCAGAGAACTTGTCTCAGTGGCAGCAGTGGTCTCCTTGGTTCTGCCTCCTTCAGTTCTGGAGCCAGCTCACTCAGGACTGTGCATTCAGGAGATGAGCTTGCAGATTCAGCCTCCTCCTACATCGGCAGCTTCGGTGCCAGTGTTTCAGAAGCTGTTGCCTTTGGTGCCAGCTATATTTAGGTCTCAGGTCTCCGAACCAGGTTTCTCTTCAGCATAGCAACAAGGAGTGCTGATGTACACAGCATCCTGGCTCTGACTGTGACTGCCCTCCCTGAGTCTTTGTTGCTGGCCACTTCAGGACAATTGGGATATTGCTTAGGACTCCTGTAGGATCAGCCACTTCACAGAGTGATGAAGCAGTGCTGTCTTCATCTTCTGATAGTGCGGATACCTCACCTTCATAATTCCCCAAAGCTGCCATTCTGTGATCCATATATGTTAGGGCGGCAGACTAGGGTTAAAGGCAAACTAAAGCAGGTTAAGCCAGTTTACCCTGCCAGGTATCCAATCCTCTGACTACATTTTTTTTATCCATATGTTCAAAGCTCTTGGCTTTATTGGTCCCATGGCCCTATCCACTCTCCACCCTTCGGCATTTTGTTCCAGAGACAATCACCTTCACCTTCAGACCTGTCTGTACTTCAGCATCAGCAACTATACCAGCAGGTCAGGGCCCCTGCTTGCTCCCTGCCCCCGACTCTCACTGAGAATGTTCCACAGCATCAGGCTGTTGATATCATCCCAACACATATATTCTTTTCATTGTCAAATGAAGCTGCTATACCACCTCAGACTTCCCATCCTGATGATTACAAAGTGTACTGTGAGTTATTCCAGCAAATTTCAGAGATACTTGAAATCTCGATTCAGACTGCCCAAGATACAGGAAGTAAATTGTTGGACATTTTACAAACATTCCTACCTGAGAGACTCACTGTGCCTATAAATGAGGGCATTTTTGAACTGGTGCAGTTACTGTGGTCGACACCAGCATCACTACAACTTCTAAAAAGGTATCAGATCCCTCTGTTGGGTTTGAATATTTCTGCTCCCATCCTGTGTCTCTGGTCATCACTCTTCTCAAGAAAAGCCAAGCAACAGCCCTTTGTAAGTACCCATAAGGACAAAGAACCAAAGAGGTTGTATCTTCGGTGCAGGAAAAATTATTTGCCCACAGACTTACAATTTCATGTAGCAAATTACCAAGCTCTTCTTTCTCGTTTTGATTATTCCAGTTAGAATAAGGCTGAGAAGTTTCTGGAAAACCAACTGCTACTTCTGTGACAGCTAATACAAAACCATTCCCGTTGTCCAAGTAGTCAGTTTGATACTTACTTTGAGAACTACCAACCAATCTTAGAGTATCTTTACCATTTCCCTAACCAAGTTTTAGGGACCATTTGCATTATTTCCAGAAAACTAGAAGGATATTGCCGTCGACTGAGGGGTGCTGGAAAGAATTCAAAACTGTTATTCTTTCCAGTTCAGGGATGTCCCTACATCCTCACACTGGCCTTCCCCTTCCATCTCCAGGGACCCCACCCACAAGAATCTACTTAGAAATTCAATCACTTCTGGCTATAGGTACTCTAGAAGAGGTCCCCTTTCAATACTGGGGGGAAGGGGTTCTATTCCCAATAAATTAGGAAGCTGTTGTCCAATATTAGACATGAGAAATCTAAATTGTTCTGTACATCAGTTAAGTTTTAGATGATAACTCTTTTCCATATTCCCCTCTCAGTTGGTTTGCAGCTCTTGATCTAGAAAACACATATTAACATGCATCTAGCACATTGGCAATTACCTGTGTTTTATAACGTGCAACATGCATTATCGAGACAGGGTGCTGCCTTTCAGCTTGTGGAAGGCCCCATGGATGTTACAATGTGCCTGGCAGTACCTGCAGTGTAGTTAAGGTGAAGGAACATCTTAGTTACTGGTTGGTGCAGGGTTCCACCCCCTCACCCAACAAGTATCAGACAGTGTTCAGTACATCATGCACTTCTTCACAAGCCTGGGACTCTGAATAAACAAGGACAAGTCTCACTTAACTCCAACTCACAGAATAGAATATACTGGAGCCCTCATAGATTCCACAGTGTTGAAGGCGTTTCTGCCTCATGCCAAGTTAAGCAACATGTCGGAACTGATCAGTCAGCTAAAGATCAATCCTCCGGCAACCATCAGAACATTTGCCTCTTTAGCCATATGGCCTCATGCACTCTAACTCCATTTGCAAGGATGCATCTATGTTGCCTTCAGGGATGGCTAAAAAACCTTTACCAGCCCAATGTTCACAGTATGGACATGATACTGCAGATACCTTAGTTAGTCTTGGATTCCCACAGTTGGTGGAAGGATCATTAGCAAGCTTACAAGGATGTTCTTTTCTCCCCATTACTTCCTCTGAAGTAGATTGTCAGAGATGCACCAGTGTTGGGAAGGGGAGCTTATTTTGGAAATCTCATATTTCAAGGACAATGGTCTCATCGTGAAACCCAGCTTCATATAAGAGTTCTGATGCTCGGGGTTATATGGCTTCAATGCAGCTCCTTTCTCTCTGACATTGCAGGTCAGCACTTTAAAATTCAGAAAGGGCTGCCATATATGATTTTTCCATAAAGACAAGGTTATTCCCAGACCACACCTTAAATTCCTTCATAAGGTACTGTCTTATTTTCATTTACATCAGTCTGTGCATTTTGTTTTTCCAGAAACCATGCTCAACCAAGGGTGAAGCTGTACTGCACACGTTAGATATCCTATACATCTTATCCTTTTATTTGGATAGGACAAAATCATTTAGTCATTCCCATGGCTGTTTGTTTCTCTTGCTGAAAGATTGAAGGGTCAGGGAATTTCAACCCAATTATGTTATGAAATGGCCAATTTACAGTTCTGTGGGAACATTAGGGTGCATTCAACTAGGGCACAGGCAGCCTCCACAGTCTTGTTTAGGGGTGTTCCTATAGTTGCTATTTATAGGGCTGTTACTGGGAATAACGTATGTACCTTCACAAAACGTTATGGTGGAAGTGTCATGGGCAGATGCTGAATTCAGCAGGTCTGTATTAAAATCCCTATTTAATTTGACTTATCATAGAATCATAGAAATATAGTGTTGGAAGGGACCTCAAGAAGTCATCCGTGCAGCCCCCTGCACTGTGGCAGGACCAAGTAAACCTAGACCATCCCTGACAGGTATTTGTCCAACTTGTTTTTAAAAGCTTCCAATGATGGGGATTCCCTGACCTCCCTTGGAGAAGCCTATTCCAAAGCTTAAGTACCATTACAGCTAGAAGGATTTTCCTAATATATAACCTAAATCACCCTTGCTGCAGATTAAGCCCATTATTTCTTATCCTACCTTCAGTGGACGTGGAGAACATTTGATCACAGTTCTCTTTATAGCAGCCCTTAACATATTGGAAGACTGTTATCAAGTTTCCCCCCACAGTCGTCTTTTCTCAAGACTAAACATGTCCAGTTTTTTTCACCTTTTCTCATAGGTCCGGGTTTTGAAACTTTTCTTCATTTTTTTTTGTTCTCCTCTGGATTCTTTCCAATTTGTCCACATCTTTCGTATATTGTGGTACCCAGAATGGGACTAGTAATCCAACTGAGGCTTCCCTAGTGCCAAGTAGAGCGGGACAATTGTCTTACATACAACTCTTCTGTTAATACACCCCAGAATCATATTAGCCTTTTTTGCAGTTGCATCACATTGTTGACTCATATTCGGTTTGTGGTCTACTATAACCCCCAGCTCCTTTTCAGCACTGGTACCACCCAGCCAGTTATTCTGCATTTTGTAGTTGTGCATTTGATTTTTCCTTCCTAAGTAAAGTACTTTGCACTTGTCTTTAATGATTTCCATCTTGTTCAATTTAGATCAATTCTCCAATTTGTCATGGTTATTTTGAATTTAAACCTGTCCTCCAAAGTGCTTGCAACCCCTACTGACTTGGTGTCATCTGCACATTTTATTAGCATACTGTCCACTCCATTATTCAAGTCATTAATTAAAATATTGACCCCTGTGGGGGGCCCCACTACACATGCCCTCCCAATTTGACAGCAAATCATTGATAACTAGTCTTTTCAACCAGTTGTGCACTCACCTTATAGTAATTTCATCTAGTCCATATTTCTTGAGTTTGCTCATGAGAATGTCATGTGGAACTGTGACAAAAGCTTTACTAAAATCAAGGTATATGGCATCTACTTCTTGTCTCCCCCTACCCCCCATCCACTTGGTCAGTAACCCTATTAATGCAGGAAATTAAGTTGGTTTGGCATGGTTTGTTCTTGACAAATCCACCTAACTCTATTATCCTCCAGGTGCTTGCAAATTGATTGATTAATAATTTGCACCAATATCTTTCCAGATATCAAAGTTAGTCTGACTGCTCTATAATGCACTAGATCTTTCTAGACTTGAGGTACTCCTCTGTCTTTACGGTATACTACTTGGGAGTCAGCAGACATGGAGCCCCACACACACACACACACACACACACACAGTCAAAGAAGACAGGAAGTTACTTATCTGTTTAGTAACTGGAGTTCTTCAAGAGGTGTTGGCTGTGTTCCATGACCCACCCTCCTTTCCCCACTACTGCTGAGTCTCTAATACATTGGACTGTGTAGTGTTGAAGGAACTGAGGGTCAGTTGGTCACTGTACCCCCTTTTTTTATTCCCTAAAGGGGAATGGTTTGAGGCTATGCAAGGAGCAGGTCCAACCAATGGACATGGCTGGCTAATGCAGTCCAATCTCCAGTGCTTGGAGCATGTGTGCACCAGATTTGGAATACATGGAGACAACACATCTCAAAGAACTCCAGTTACTGAACAGGTAAGTAACTTCCTTTTCCAGTAACATACAAAATACAGCCACTAAATTGATGTTCCTCATCCACTGACTTGAATGCATCACTCCCTTTCCAGTATCTCCTTTGGGCCCCAATCCATTGTCACATCATATTTTTCAGTTATTTTTGTCTTCCTTCAGAGTTCTACTTAGCTCTGCCCTACTTTCTTTATCCTCCTTTGTCAAGCTTTTCATCACTTGTACTCTGACTGCTCTGCTAACGTCATCAGCGTCTTGCACAACTGCATTCTTTCCTTCTTCTACGTAGCCTGTTGGGCACGGTTACATCTTCCTTTGGCTCATCCTGTCCCCATGTAAGTCCCTCTTAAAGACTGAATTGACTAATATATGGTTGTTCCCCTTTCCCAAATCTCTCCCTGTCTGTCTGTGTTTTAGATTGTGATGTCCGTGGAGTTTCTCTACCTCGTGAGTGCCACCATAACCAAATATTAAATAATAATTTTATTTTCCATATCTGCTAATTCCAGCAGCTGGACAGAGAGTCCACAGTTTCACACTTCAAACTGTTTCCAGATAAGCACGAACGTATTTCATAGAATATTAAGCCCCCAAAGTGTGTAACACAGTTCTCTCCTCATTGAAAGTGATAGCCCCAATCTCTGCTTAAGTTGGTATCCTGAAGACAGAAAGGTCCATTTCTGAGAAGTGACAGTCACCGGGAGCAGGAAAGATCCTTTCTTCATAAAGACACATTATTTTAATCTGAAAACTTTCAGGCCTCATCATCTTCATTCATGTTGATGTATTATTCAGCCTGGAATAGATGCACTTTGGGCTTGCCATATCGCTACCTCTTTTTTTTCCCCTTCTGCATCAAAGGCTCTAGTCAAATGAGAAATGTTTATAAATAGAATGAGAGTGATATCGTGGCCAGAGTGGGACTTTACAATATTCCTGAGACTTCATTCAACTGGTGCTTTGGATTTTGGCTCAGGAAAAGTAATCTTAACAAGAACCTTCAAATTCTCCCCCACCTCCGTCTGTCCAGTAAATAAGTTAATGCTTCAGAGTTCTCATGTGCTCAACTGTCCTACTTTTCAGGGACTTAATGGAATGAATCCTTCATTTTCATTCAGTAGACACATTGCTTTTCCAGCTTATGTAGGTTACACAAGTAAGTAAACAAAATCTGAGTGATTGCTCAGAACAGAGATTGTTGAAGAGGCAGTGCTATGCGAGTGTCCCCTAGTCATAGTTTTTTTTAGCAAAAAATAGAAAAAGAAATTTACCTTCTATCTGCTATTATTAATCAGATCACCCTAGTATCTGGTAAAGAATTTGATCATTATTTGGAATGGCAAGATTGGTTTTATTTTGTAGGAAACCTAAGCATAGTAAATTGTAACAGTAGGATATCAGAGAAACAGTAGCTAAATACGTCTGGAAGATTAGCAGTTCTGAACACTGCTAATTATAAATCTGTGCTAAAAATTTAGGTCTTTAAATGGGATTTAAACTTGGACACAGCCTGAGAATTCCTTGTATACAGAAGCATAGCATAGTGTTCCACGAACTGGAACAGTGGGGGTGGGGAGCTAAGTACCTATCATGCACTAGAATGAGAACCATCATCTATGTAGAACTACAAGGGAATGCAGCTTAGTGGGGGGAAAAATGCAAAACCTGTAAAAGTCCCCACCAAAGAGCTTACATTCTAAAGATGTTTGTGCACATGATAAATTAAGATGTGATATATAACTGAGCTGGAGAGTTGTTATATGAAACCTAGATGCTCAGGCCCGCGTGATGAATGCCACATTCGTGTTAGAATTCAGGTACTGGTCTAATGGTTTACCTGTAAATTTGCTAAGATAGCTGTTATTTTCCCTTCATTCCTTCCTTCTTTCAGTACTTGATGGAGACCTCAAAAGAACACTTATGTGCTGCAAGCATATGTGTTGGTGATTTGGTAGATGGCACTTTTGCCTCTATAAAGGATGAACCAATGCCCCAGCACAGTGCTAGTAGAATGTGTTATCTGACTACTTGTTGTTGGAAAAAAATGACTTTTTTTTTTGAGAGCAGCTCAATATTATGCCCTGTCCAGTTTCAATCTGGGCAACTACTTTCTGTCCATTTGAATGTACTCCTGAGTTTCAGTTGACTCTTTGCTTCCTGACCTTAAACATTGCAGGGTATGGGTATGCTCTGTTGATAGTTATTGTCTTTTGCCTAAGGTTGGGGGAAGTGATATCTGTGTACATATATTTATTTATTGTATATGTATGTAGGTATGTACATGTGCCTAATTTGAAAATCTAACCCATAATGTCTTTTGTATTTCTGAACAAATGTAGACTCTAAAAAGATAGCATGTTACCACAAAGAAAGTGCGAGTGTCCAAACAGCTCACCTTAGGTTATTCAGTTCATTTGATTTTGCTTTCAATCCATTATCCCAAGTCTTTCTCACTAATTGTTTTCACGCAATGTGCAAGTGCTAGCTACCTTTTAAGAAAGTCTTCCTCATCACCAATTTATGACTTGGGTTATGGCAGTCACCCACTAATCCTATGCATCATATTTTTTAGTATTTTCATCTTAGTATCCTGTTCCTAGGTTCACTGGAAGGCATGTTCTGTGTCAGGTAAACTTTCTTTGACTAATTATTAAACACATTTATGTATGCCTTCACTGGCACAAGAACCGTCTATATGAAAAATCATCCCTCTTAGCTGTATCATGTTAGATCAAAAATCTCTAGTTTGATCAAGAGGAAGTAAAATTTGAAAGTTAAGTTTCACAGACTGCTCTGATAGCCCCTTTATAGCAACTCTCAGGGTTCCTTCTCCACTCTGAACTCTGGGGTACAGATGTGGGGACCCGCATGAAAGACCCCCTAAGCTTCTTTTTACCAGCTTAGGTTAAAAACTTTCCCAAGGCACAAACTTTGCCTTGTCTTTGAACAGTATGCTGCCACCACCAAGTGATTTAGACAAAGAACAGGAAAAGGACCACTTGGAGTTCCTATTTCCCCAAAATATCCCCCCCCCCAAGCCCTTACACCCCCTTTCCTGGGGAGGCTTGAGAATAAACAAGAGGAGCACAAACCAGGCTTGGATTTTTAAGACCCAAAAAATCCAATCAGATTCTTAAAAATCAGAACTTTATTAGAAGAACAAAAAAAAAGATAAGAGAACAACTCTGTAAGATCAGACTGGAAGATAATCTTACAGGCAGTCAGATTCAAAACATAGAGAATCCCTCTAGGTAAAACCTTAAGTTACAAAAAGACACAAAAACAGGAATACACATTTCCTCCAGCACAGCGAATTTACAAGCCAAAACAAAGAAAACCTAATGCATTTTCTAGCTAGATTACTTACTAAATTTACAGGAGTTGGAGGGCTTGCATCCTTGATCTGTTCCCGGCAAAGGTATCACACAGACAGACAAAAGCCTTTTTCCCCCCCTCCAGATTTGAAAGTATCTTGTCCCCTCATTGGTCATTTTGGGTCAGGTGCCAGCGAGGTTACCTTAGCTTTTTAACCCTTTACAGGTGAAAGGATTTTGCCTCTGGCCAGGAGGGATTTTATAGCACTGTATACAGAAAGGTGGTTACCCTTCCCTTTGTATTTATGACAGCAAAGCATTTCTGCTCAGCCTCTCTTTCTAGAGAATGCTGCTGTCTGTTTCTCTTTCATGTGCCCACCCATGTGGATGACCACACCTTGCTGGCCTCCTCATAGGTTATATATGCAGTTTTTTTGACAACCAGCCACTTTCCTTCTCCTGTACTGAGGGAACTGTTCTTACTGCAGTAGCTAACAAACTGAAATGTCCCTTCCCAAGGAATTCTGTATATTGTGTAATTATTTTAGTTGTCCGTGCAGCTAGTTTTGCTGGACCGTGAGCAGGGTACAGCACTTTGTGAGAGAACTTTGCAATACAAGGAGAGTGCATAAGCCTCCTGAACTGACTTGATCCACAAAAGATAAGGATTACAATTTCAAATTTAACCTCTGGAGAACCTGCAACCAATGAGCAGAGAATGGTAAAGGGGTAATATTTTCAAACATTCTTTTGTCCCTATGCAGCAATATTCTGAAGATGCTAAAGCCAAGCCAAAAGCGTAACAGGGCAACCCAGCTAATGGAGCATTCCAGTTATCAAGTTTTGAAGTGATAAAAGCACAAATAAAATGGTCTTAATTTTGCATATTGAGATCAACTGTATTTTTAGCAATTTTAGAGGAGTTGAACCCCAGGACCTGAACAGCATTACAAGAGTAAACTGTAAAGAAAAGGTTGATATAAAAAGCAAACATCTCGATTAATCTCTGAAGGTTAGTCAGTTTCATGACCACCAGGATAATACAATGTACGCTGTTTGTAAAGTGCCTTTAAGATGGAAAAGGAACTATATGGACCAGATTCTGAGATGTTTTGAGAAGACCCAATTCCTGTTGAAGTTATTGGGCAGAGTTTAATATTTCTGAGGGTTCTGGGTAGGCAGCGATTTCAAGCTTTCTCCAGCCTAATTTTAAAATGGGAGATGTGGGTTTGGAGAGAAGTGTGTTCCACTGCTTTTTCCCTAACCATCATCTAGGTTGGGGTTCATGGCCTTAGTAGAATCATAGAATCATAGAATATCAGGGTTGGAAGGGACCTCAGGAGGTCATCTAGTCCAACCCCCTGCTCAAAGCAGGACCAATCCCCAATCAAATCATCCCAGCCAGGGCTTTGTCAAGCCTGACCTTAAAAACTTCCAAGGAAGGAGATTCTACCACCTCCCTAGGTAACGCATTCCAGTGTTTCACCACCCTCCTAGTGAAAAAGTTTTTCCTAATATCCAACCTAAACCTCCCCCACTGCAACTTGAGACCATTACTCCTTGTCCTGTCCTCTTCTACCACTGAGAATAGTCTAGAACCATCCTCTCTGGAACCACCTCTCAGGTAGTTGAAAGCAGCTATCAAATCCCCCCTCATTCTTCTCTTCTGCAGACTAAACAATCCCAGTTCCCTCAGCCTCTCCTCATAAGTCATGTGTTCCAGACCCCTAATCATTTTTGTTGCCCTTCTCTGGACTCTCTCCAATTTATCCACATCCTTCTTGTAGTGTGGGGCCCAAAACTGGACACAGTACTCCAGATGAGGCCTCACCAATGTCGAATAGAGGGGAACGATCACGTCCCTCGATCTGCTCGCTATGCCCCTACTTATACATCCCAAAATGCCATTGGCCTTCTTGGCAACAAGGGCACACTGCTGACTCATATCCAGCTTCTCGTCCACTGTCACCCCTAGGTCCTTTTCCGCAGAACTGCTGCCTAGCCATTCGGTCCCTAGTCTGTAGCTGTGCATTGGGTTCTTCCGTCCTAAGTGCAGGACCCTGCACTTATCCTTATTGAACCTCATCAGGTTTCTTTTGGCCCAATCCTCCATTTTGTCTAGGTCCCTCTGTATCCTATCCCTGCCCTCCAGCGTATCTACCACTCCTCCCAGTTTAGTATCATCCGCAAATTTGCTGAGAGTGCAATCCACACCATCTTCCAGATCATTTATGAAGATATTGAACAAAACCGGCCCCAGGACCAACCCCTGGGGCACTCCACTTGACACCGGCTGCCAACTAGACATGGAGCCATTGATCACTACCCATTGAGCCTGACAATCTAGCCAACTTTCTACCCACCTTATAGTGCATTCATCCAGCCCATACTTCTTTAACTTGCTAATAAGAATACTGTGGGAGACCGTGTCAAAAGCTTTGCTAAAGTCAAGAAACAATACATCCACTGCTTTCCCTTCATCCACAGAATCAGTAATCTCATCATAAAGGCGATTAGATTAGTCAGGCATGACCTACCCTTGGTGAATCCATGCTGACTGTTCCTGATCACTTTCCTCTCGTGTAAGTGCTTCAGGATTGATTCCTTGAGGACCTGCTCCATGATTTTTCCGGGGACTGAGGTGAGGCTGACTGGCCTGTAGTTCCCAGGATCCTCCTTCTTCCCTTTTTTAAAGATTGGCACTACATTAGCCTTTTTCCAGTCATCTGGGACTTCCCCCGTTCGCCACGAGTTTTCAAAGATAATGGCCAATGGCACTGCAATCACATCCGCCAATTCCTTTAGCGCTCTCGGATGCAACTCGTCCGGCCCCATGGACTTGTGCACGTCCAGCTTTTTTAAATAGTCCCTAACCACTTCTTTCTCCACAGAGGGCTGGCCATCTACTCCCCATGTTGTGATGCCCAGCGCAGCAGTCTGGGAGCTGTTCTTGTTAGTGAAGACAGAGTAGTAGTGGAATTTTTGCATTTCCATACTTTAAAAAGTTTAGTTTTCTTTTATGTTAAATTTTACTCTGAATGTCCTTACTTTCTAATTTTTTATTATTATCATAGGTGCTGGAACTAGGGATGTGGGGGGTACTGCTGCAGCCCCTGGCTTGAAGTGGTTTACATCAGATACAGGATTTACAGTTTAGCTGAGTGGCTCTCAGCATCCCAATTAAAAATGGTTCCAGCGCCCCTGATTGTTGTTACAGGGCTTTTAATGGTGTTTCACCCTTAAGTTACTGAAATGTGCTTTCAGACTTGACTTCGTCTTAATTTTTTAATTTAATTTTAATATTTTGCCTGCAAATTAGTAACATTACAGTGCGGCAGTAGCTGCACCATAGTTTAGGTTGTGTTACAGAATTCAGCTTTAACAGGCATTTTAAACCTTTATTTTGTAAACATCTTATTGAAATGGCAAAAATGAAAACACAGAATATAAACTGAGAGCACCATTTGAATTTCTCATGGTGATCTGATGAAAAATGAATTTATCCAGATAGAATCATGCGTCTTAAAATCCCCCCTGTGGGCAGTTTCTCACTGGAGTGTGTCATTTTCTTTGTACCCTTTTTTGCAACAAATCTGAAACATTCTCAGACCTGTCCTTAGTCCACATTATTGTTCCTTCTGAACCAATTCCTAGAATATCAGTTACCCTTTGATAGTGTTTATCTACAGAGTATTTGAAAAATGTGTGCACCAAACTAAACCCATGGAATTGTAATTTGATGAAAAATCTGGTGCGGCACAAACACCGCCACACACTTGCAGGGGCAAAAACCGAGAGAGAGAGAGAGAGAGAGAGAGAGAGAGAGAGAGAGACAGTCCTTCATCAGAAACACAGGAGTCTATGGCAGAGATCCGTGAGCTAGGAAGGAGGAGACCACCAAGCCATTCAAATCTCACCTCTTCAAAATGCTGTTTACATTTCCTTGTAATTTGACTGCCCTTGTTCTGACTACCGCAATGAACACTGACCTAGAAGACAATTAGAGGATATTGGCTGGACACTCTCCAAACTATCTCCCCACTCCTTTTTAAAATAAGTTAGCAGAGAGAGTTTATGTAAAATCACTGCCTGCCCAGAACCCAGATCTCTACCATGGCAAACACCCTTCTTATCCACTTGTCACTTCAGAGTGACTAAACAGTGATCTCTGCAGTACTAAGGAAAAATGACTTCCGAGTTGTGTGGAATGTATGACCATCTCTGCTGCTCTATTGGTATAAAAGAATGTGAGGTCACTGTCAAGATTTTGCATTAGGTGCAAGTTTGGTGGAGTTAAGGTATGTTCTATTTTGGGGATGTGCTGCAGATGGAAGTGAAAGCTGGGAAGTGCTGGAATGTGGTGTTGACATCATTGCGGGCAATGTGAAAGTGGAAAGGAATGCTGAAGTCTTTCCCTTTAACAACTTATTTCCATTCCTTTAAGGTTTTGGGTAGGTGTGTGCGAATGGGGGGATGTTGCCACAATGTTAATTGTTTGCTGATATTCTGTAGATGCAGAGCATTTAGTTGCTATCACAGCTGAATGTCAGCTGGTCGTCATTTTGATTTTGATCTTGTGGTTCTTCATGCAGTCTTTTTAAAGTGGGTCCAGTTGGGTTTTCATTTTGTGTTGTGCATAAGACTGACTGCTACATTATATTCCATTATTTGACCTTAGAAATAAACAGGGCTATAGTGTAAGGGTATTTCTACATTGCAATTGGGAGGTATAATGGCAACACGTGTAGACATAGCCATGCTAACTTTCATCGAGCTAGTTCATTAGAAATAGCAGTGAAGCCGTGGCAGCACAGGCTAGTCAGCCAAGTAGATACCCAGGCTCCTGGGCAGGTTTGTACTTGGGTGGCTAGCCCCTGCCGCCCCCTGGGCTGCTGCGGCTTCATTGATATTTTTAGCAAGTTTGGTCAAAGCTAGCTCAAGTACGCCTACTCATGCTGTACTCCTACCTCCCAGTGGGAGAGTAGACGTACCCCAAAAGAAACATCATGGTGTGCATTCTTTGATCCTGTGAACAAAATAGAAAAATCTAGAATTATGCCCCACAATAAAAGCCTTGATCCTGTAAGGTCCTGAATATTCTGGCCCCAACCCAGCAAAGCAATTAAGTCCAGCTTTAACTATACACATGTGAGTAGTCCCACTGAAGCCAATGGGCCTATTTATGTCTTTAAGTGCTTTGTTGGATTGGGGCCAGAATTCTCTGGACCTTGCAGGATTGAGATTGAGCTCAAGCTCCTCAGACATGCTTATACATATGAATATATGCCCAATCACTTAGCATCTACATAGGAGTTTTCCTTTTCAAAGTACTTTGCAAATATTAACTATTAAAGCCTCATTACCCCACCCTTCTTATTTTAAAGTTGGGGAAAGGGAGGCAAAGAGAGAGTGTTACTTATTTAGAGTTGCACAGTGAGTGAGAACTGGGATTGAACCTAAGGAGTTACTGGCTCACTGTGTCCCATGTTTCAGACCATACCTCACTCCTTTTTGAATATTTAATAAATACCCACCCTTGTGCACTTCCTTCTTAAAGCCGCACTTCCACTAATTTATGCACCCTACCATACATGATATTGTTGGAGAGCCTATAAAAGAGAGAGATCAGTGTTTTCAGACTTCTGAGGGAAGAGATTTTTTTCCTGTCACATTTTGATATGGTGTATAATGTCTCTTGCTTGGTTGTAGATTCACAATAAACCATATTTAGTTTGAGGTTGATTGAACACCTCAGATTTGTTTCAGCAACTAATTAGTCTCAGTAGCCCTTTGATGCTTTATGCACTACAAAGCATTAGAGATTATCTTCTTAAAATGGGCAGCTGAACACAGAAATCCCATAACTAGGCTTGTCACTTTGTAGTAGTTACGCCACTTCGGAAATGCAGGGACCATCACTGTTTCTGATGTTTTTACAGGCTAGAAGCATATCCTCGTGCACTTACCCAATAGGCCTTGAGAACAATCAAAGCGATTTGATGTGATCAGAAGCTCTCAAATGGATTCTGTCTTATTTCATACACAACTCTTCAGGTTATTCTTCATTAGATAAGAACTACCTTCGTGATCCAAATTCAGTCTCACAGGCCTGCTGTTTACTTCATTTTCACAGGCCTGCTGTTTACTTCATTTTCATTTTAAAACAATGAATTTAAAATTAGAAATGCAGAGTGAGCAGAAAGATTTTGGAAAATTCTTTTTAGCACCAGTTTATTGCATCAGTTTTATTATATCATACAGGATAATACTTTTTTGCATCTTGTTTAGGGTATCAGTACCACATTTTGAACTCTTTGGAAGTTTTTGACATTTTACAAGACTCTTGTCATTTTTCCAACTCACTGCCAAGCCTTGGAAACCATTCTGCTTCAAAAGCCAATTCCAGAAATCAGCACTATTATTGCATCTATAACCATCTAAATTAGTGGTACAATAACAACCCAACCTCACATAAGCACAGAAAGCTCTAACTGTTCATGTATGATGCTGTGAGACATACAAGAATATAGACATATTGCGTTGTGTCTGTCTTGATGTTGAAGGCTCATAGACTTCTTGTCCTTGGGCAACTCTAGATATCCGTGTTGACAATCACTCTAATAAATTGGCTCTGATTTTCATGGGTTTAGTAGTAGCCTTGTTTTTGGAACATGTACTATTCTTTGGAAATATTGTCTTTGTGGTGGGATTATGGCTGCTATATATTGCTTCGTGGGAAGTGTTTTGGATGTGCTAGTGTTTTTGGTGATTTAATTTAAGTAAATGCACCTAGAGGCCTTTTTAAATTAGCAAGTCTTTATAGATATAAATATAAAGAACAATAGAATCAGCTTGCAGGTCTATAGGTTTGTTGTTTCTTTTCCTTGCCCCTTGTTAGTACTGCTATTGGAAACACAAAGCACAAATATAGCTATTATATTTTTGGATTTATAACCTACTATAATTACTTTTTATTTTATGGGGAAATAAAGCAGTTTTTCAAAAGTTGCTACCTTAGTTCTACTTCCATCACTTGACTCCAAGGTGGTTGATTCTAAACACACACCTGGGCACTGGAGAGTTTGCATGCTGTGTACAAACATATTACAGCAGGTAAGAAGATTAGATAGTTTTTGCTTCCAATGTTCCTTGTTTTTCAGACAGCTGGAAGAGAACACTGTACTGCTCAGGGGCAGCTCTATGTATCTAGTCTGTGTAAAGATTTGTATGTAGAATAATCTGATTCCATATTTGGATGCTATGCCGTTGCAACTAGGGAACTGTATAACATCATTGAGCAGTGATTCATTCCTTTTATCTGGTATTTGGAAGAGGGTTGTTTGTTCTTTTAGTGTGTAAATTTACAGCTTTACTAGGAAGGGGAGACATCCTATTCAGTCAAGAAGTTCCTCTTGAAAGATTTTTGGTAAATGACAGAATTAAACCCACAGGCTGATCATGTGTGCTGCCAAAAACTAAACCAAACCAAACCAAAAAACCTCAAGCTATTGCATTGTTGGACGAGTGATATAGCATCCTATAGCAGTTAGTTGTGGAATTAAAATTTTCTGGTAACTAAATTTGTTATTTTTAAGCTATGAAATTGATACATCAAGTAATTAGTTGGAATATTTGCTTTGGTATTGTTCCTTATGTTATCTACGTTCTTCTTCACTCACAAAAAAACAAGTTGCTGTTTTTCTGAGTGGTTTACTAAAGAATATACTCAGTTGTCAGTGGTATTGTGTTAATTTTTAAGGTATTTTAAACAGATTATATCCATTTTATTTTCAAAGCACTTTACAAACTCTAGTTAATCTCCAAATATCCTACTAAGAGGTATGGTGTGTGGTTTTGTTTTGTTTTTTCTTTTTTATGTCCAGCAGTCCAACGATGGTCCTATGTGCAGGCTGAGTCCTTACTCCACCCTCAGCAGAGTACCCAGACCCTGAGTTTCCTTTCATTGGTAACTCAAAAACAGTAACACCAGGGTTCCTTCACCGACAGGCACTTCCAACCCTTTTATATACTGGATGGATAGATAGATAGATACACCTGCGAGCATGACCTAGCAGTAATTACTCTGGCTTCTGTAATGCAGGTTTAGGGTGACACAGCAAAAGACCTCTGAATGCATCCTATGAAGTGAGCTGTAGCTCACGAAAGCTTATGCTCAAATAAGTTTGTTAGTCTGTAAGGTGCCACGAGTACTCCTTTTCTTTTTGCAAAAGACCTCTGCATCTCTATACAGAATCTTAGAATCTGCTACCCTGTTGTATATCTTTCTTTCCGGAGCCATGCACAGAGGTGCACTTAATTCGTTTCTTTCATCTTGAAAGATTTTGCCAGTTTGAGAAATATTTCTTGTATATAAAATGGGGGAAAACCTTTGGAATCAGAAAAATCTCTGACAGTGGAAGAAACTTTTAAATTCTGATTACTGCATCATGCTGATATGTGGTATAAATATCTAGATAAGTACTGCATCGGCAGGAATCATGCCTCCTACTTCATTCTATAGTATTCTTGGTTCCTTTTCTGCATAGGTCTTGTTAATGTTTTTTGAAAAAAACCTTGGTACTTTTACCTGTTGTGTATATCCCACACAATGTCACACAAACAAAAGTAGGGAAAGAAAAACTTTTTTTATTTTATTTACCTATTAATTTCTTTTGTTATTTTGAATGTCTGACAATGTATCTGTCACAGCCTTTGTAGATTACAGAGTAGTAGCCGTGTTAGTCTGTATCCGCAAAAAGAACAAGAGTACTTGTGGCACCTTAGAGACTAACACATTTATTTGAGCATAAGCTTTCGTGGGCTAAAACCCACTTCAATGGATGCATATAGTGGAAAATACAGTAGGAAGATATATATATAAACACACACACACACACACACACAGAAATGAAAGAATGAGTGTTATCATACACACTATAACGAGAGTGATCAGTTAAGGTGAGCTTTTACCAGTAGGGGCCATTGTAGAGCTTACCCTGCTGGATACTCACCAGGCTGCTGTGTTTAGGCCTCGTGTGTGTGTGTGTGAAGCTTGCTGAATTTTGAATAGACTCAAGGTCTGTCTCTTTCCTTGGTCTCTGGCACACTTCCTTCCCTTCATGGAAATGAGACCTGTCAAGGTTCCTTCACCACTCTGAACTCTAGGGTACAGATGTGGGGACCTGCATGAAAGACCCCCAAAGCTTATTCTTACCAGCTTAGGTTAAACACTGCCACCACCAAAGTGTTACACAAAAAACAGGGGAAGTGCCCACTTGGAAACATCTCCCCCGAAAAAGATCGCCCCAAGCACTACACCCCCTTTCCTGGGGAAGACTTGATAAAAATCCTCACCAATTTGCATAGGTGAACACAGACCCAAACCCTTGGATCTTAAGAACAATGAAAAGCAATCAGGTTCTTAAAAGAAGAATTTTAATTAAAGAAAAAGTAAAAGAATCACCTCTGTAAAATCAGGATGGTAAATACCTTACAGGGTAATCAGATTCAAAACATAGAGAATCCCTCTAGACAAAACCTTAAGTTACAAAAAGATACAAAAACAGGAATATACATTCCATTCAGCACAACTTATTTTATCAGCTATTTAAACAAAACAGAATCTAACGCATATCTAACTAGATTGCTTACTGACTTTTTACAGGAGTTCTGACCTGCATTCCTGCTCTGTTCCCGGCAAAAGCATCACACAGACAGAGAGAACCTTTGTTTCTCCCCACACACCCCAGCTTTGAAAGTATCTTGTCTCCTCATTGGTCATTTTGGTCAGGTGCCAGCGAGGTTGTCTTAGCTTCTTAACCCTTTACAGGTGAAAGGGTTTTTCCTCTGGCCAGGAGGGATTTAAAGGTGTTTTCCCTTCCCTTTATATTTATGATACGACCTCACAGCCCAGTGCTTCAGGCCCCCAGGACCAGTGCTGGCCACCACCTGCCTTGAACTCTCTGGAAGCTTAAGCACACCCTTTCCCTGAATTCCACCACATGGATACTTTAGCTTTCACCTCTTTAGGGCCATGTGATAGCAGTAACAAACAAACTCAGGCTTTGAAAAGCTCTACTTCAGCTAGCACAAGAAATATACAGATCTAGAAAAAACAATTAAACACCTGTACACCATTCCCTGCCTCAATTTCCTCACGACTCCTGAATGTACTTTGGGCATAGGTCAGAGTCCTTTTGAATTGTTGGCCACTCAAAACAGGAAAAAAGAACGAAACAGTTAAGCAAGCTAAATATTTTTATCTCTGTTTTACAACTGGGAAAAGTGAGACAGAGATAAAGTGATGCGTCTCTCTAAAACCACTTGTATTTTATAATATTTGATATAAAAACTTAAGCTGTAGAAACGTCTTAACAGATCTAGAGAGTCAGTGATGCACACCCCCCCTTTTCCATTCTGTTTTCTTATCACTTCTGTGACAGTTCCTGTTATCACTGTTTTTGCAAGTCATTCTTTCAGGAGGTAGCATATGCTACATGTGATTTAGAGTAGCAACTAACATTGGGTGTTATGGAGTGATGTGACTGGAACAACCACACACATTTAACACATCCTCTCTGATCTTACTTAGGTTATGGAAATCCAAGAATATCCCTCAGGACAAATCTCCATATTGCTGCAATGCTACCAGACCAGATTTACAGTATCTTCTGTCTTCAGAGTTATTTAGGTTGATGAGATCTGGAATCAAAGATGGATAGCCCTCATGATTAAGGATGATTGTCCAGTTCACCTCTTCATTTAGAAATGAAACAGAGCATATTGTAGCTATGACCTTTAAGCTCATTCCTTCTCTGACAAATGTCCGTGGTGCAAAAAACAATAGAATGAGACAGTTTCTAAATCAGGCTTGTCTTCTGTCCATGAGGTAGCACACTCAGTAAATTATCTGTACATATGGTTGGCCAGTAAGCTTCATAGGCAGCTCGTAGCTAAACTTTTACTTTAAAAACTCATTCTCTACTACTGTCCCATGCCTGTGAGCTTTGTTGTCACAGTGGAAATTTGCCCCTCCCCTGACATGATATAACTGAAATCTGGTATGCTGCCAGTTTTAACTATAGTAGAACCTCAGAGTTAGGAACATCAGAGTTAGGAACCAACCAGTTAACCACACATCTCTTTTGGAACTGGAAGTACACAATCAGGCAGCAACAGAGACACCCCCCCCCCCAAAAGGGCAAATACAGTACAGTACTGTATTAAACATAAACTACTAACAAATAAAGGGAAAGCAGCATTTTTCTTCAGCATAGTAAAGTTTCAAAGCTGTATTAAGTCAATGTTCAGTTGTAAACTTTTGAAAGGACAACCATAACATTTTGTTCAGAATTACGAACATTTCAGAGTTATGAATAACCTCCATTTGCAAGATGTTCGTAACTCTGAAGTTCTGCTTTATCTCATTTACCTCTCAAGTTGCATGTAGATATTGAACCATGGTTTTGATTCACTACATTTATAAGCATGGTAGCTAATGAGCTAGTTTTATTTTTTGTAATTAAATGGTTGTAAATTGATAGATGGGATTGTTGGGTCTACATGGGGAAGATGGGATGAATGGATCTTTTTGGCTTGAACAGCTTGCACATAGTTTCTCTAGTAACTTGTAGCAATAGCCAATGTCTTGGGGACCCTCAGATTGTGGTCTGTTGGTCATAGATTATGCAGCACATATTAAAATGCAATGTATGATTCTTCTTTGAGAGATGTGAGTGCTCCATTCCAGGTGATGGTGTGTCCCTGCGCCTTTGCTCAAAGAGTTTTGCAGCAGTGCCTGCCTTGTGCGCTGTTGGCGCTTCATCTAGCACATGCACAATCCAGACTCGTCAGTTCCTTCTCAACCATGTGTGGCCTGAGACGGAGCTCAGCAGTCCCATTGGAAACCTTCATTTCTACTGGATAAGTTTAGATAGATTATATACGGTAAGTTTGTTATTAGAGTTACGTACCCTACCAGAAAAAAAAGTTATTTCTTCATCCCTTAGTACAATTAGTATTAGAAAAATGCCTGGTTCACCAGGATTTAAAAGATGCACAACGTGCAGAGCGGCGATGCCTGTGCCAGATGGACACACTCAATGTGTTCATTGCCTAGGGGAAGCTCACATTCCTCAGAAATGTGCCCATTGTAACAAACTGAAAGCTAGGGCGCCCAGAGATAGAGGCTGGGACTGAAACTCGTCTTGGTGGTGAAGTCATTAAGACCAGCCTCCATCCCAGGGCAGGAACCCTCTTCCCTGCATAGGTCACTGGTCTCTTCACTGCCAAGGTCCCCGAAGACCAAAAACATCCTCAAAAAGCCAGCCATCCTCTTCGCCTCATAGAGAACAGACCAACAAAATGGTCGCCGACCAAATCACTCTCATCGGTGCTGGCCGCATCGCAGCTCAGCACCTATGACACAGATTATGCAGCACATATTAAAATATAATTTATGATTACCGTCATGTCTAATAGAAAACTGCAGCCTGTGGAGACTACAGGTAGCAAAAGTGATACATCTTGATCTGAACGCTCACATGAATGTTGCACACTGGGACCTATTGTCTCTCTGAGCTGCACCTTCAAACTAGAGAGAAGAGCAGTTTCACGATGCTCCATTTCAAGTAGATTCTAGGTAGCCCTTGAGTTCCTGACAAGTTTCCAGTGCAGCCCTGGCTGGACTAAGTTTGGTGTCCTTGATGTAACTGCTGCACATATCAGAGGTTTGCAAAAAGAAAAGGAGTACTTGTGGCACCTTAGAGACTAACCAATTTATTTGAGCATAAGCTTTCGTGAGCTACAGCTCACCTCATTGGATGCATTACCACTTTTTTTCCACAGTTTTTTGGAGCAAATTTCTGGATTTATCTTTTTGCTTGAGACACAAATGCAAAAATCTATTTGTTACCAACTGTCTAAAAGCAAGTAAAAATTATTTTAGGAGGAAAGAAATCAAGCAAGGAAGCATAGCTCGTCATTATTTAAATGACTGTGTTTCATGGCAATTTTCTCTTGAAATAACCTTCTGGTTTCTGAAATTGTGGAGCATTATTTATTTCAATAGCCAAAAATCTTTCTCGCTCAAACCTCCTCGTACTACATGCATTATTATAGCAGTAATAAAAAGCCAACCCCAGATAACTGAGTAATAATATTAATAGGGACTGCATGTCAATGAGGTGACAAACCACTATAATGCTTCAGAAAATGCAGATCATTATCCAAGCAACTTAGCAACATCTTTGCGGTTTGAACTGAAGAACATACTAGTAGTCTTTCACTGCATAGATCAAGGGTCATGCAACATGTCCTAGGAGTAGCACTTGGCATGAGGCAGTGTAAGGAAGTGGAAAGGGCTCAAGACTTTGAAAAAATCCACACAGATTCTCTCCTCATTACTGCATGAATGCATGTGTTGACTCTGGTTCTTCCTTGAGAAATGAGACTATAGTTAAGGCACGGTTGGAGGGTCTGCCCCAAGCCAAAACAATGGCATGCACTACCTTGTGAGGGTGCCATATTGTTCCAGAGGATAAGCTCAGAAGGATTCATGTTGTTGAACATTCAGTATTTATTTCTTGTCATCTGCCTCAAAGAAACATACTTAAGAAGAATTTTTTAAGTAAAAAAAAATTGCCCTTAATCATTTCAGAATGCCCAACGTTGTGCAGTAGTGTTTCTTTTAAATGTATGGTCTACTGCGTTCCAAGCACACACCCTCGCTTAGTTGATCTATTTTCTACAAACTTGTAGTAAAAGGAATCATTCCTAATACTTTTTCCTCTTAGGGTACCCTCACAGGTCTTCTCATATGGTAGTATTAGAAGCTTCATTAAAACCTGGATTTAATTTGAGACCCATTCAGACCAGAGAAGTTTTGTAGAAATGCAGCTATAATTTGGCTCCAGGTCTTTTCAGATTGCTAGTGGTGTCAGAATTCATTGCCATCTGAGGGCTGTTCGGTGGCTTATGCAAAATGTGTTGATTGTTCTCAGTCTGGTTCTACAACATAGGTGTCATTATCATAAAGCCGTCCCCATGACTGGCACTTTATTGGCTGTCTCAGGCTCTGTCAGCCTCTATCTCCTATCTAAGTTTTAATAGTGCATTAATTGCTGTGGTATTTAACATTGAATCAGGTTTTCAGAAGAGCTCGGCTCCTCTATAGACAAAAAAGTAAGAGGTCTTTTGATTCTAATAGTCTTCTACTCTCAACTGAAGATCATCATTTATTCCAGTAGATTTGTTTGCTTTGCACATCTCTCAGACGTTTTGTTTTGTAGGTAAATTTTCTCTATTTGAGTTTGGCTTGTCAGTTTACAAGAAGTTGTCATTCTATCATTGGTAAAACCTTTTCTTCTGTAAGCTCAATATCCATGCGATATGTAAAAAAGGCACTGCAAAGCCCTGACAAGCACTTTCCATTTAACAATAAAAGGCTCCAGGCTAGAGCTTGATGTTTGAAATATACCTAAACTGACTTATGGCTGTAGAACCTGCACTAGTTGGAAACTGTCCTTTGGGGATGTCTACACAGCAGTTAAACGCTCGAGGCTGGCCTGGGTCAGCTGACTTGTGTTCACAGGGCTTGGGCCGCAAGGCTGTAAATATTTGAACTCAGGCTGGAGCCTGGGCTCAGGGACTCTTCTCCTCTCTTGGGGTCCCAGAACTCAGGCTCCAGCCCGAACATCTAAACCACAGTTGTACAGTCCTGCTACCTGAGCACCACAAGCCCAAGTCCGCTGACCCAGGCTAGCCAAGGATGCTTAGTTGCTATGTGGACATATATTTGGAGTTCAGTGGGGCATGACTGGGTAAAAGATGACAGATTTAATTACATTGTGTCTCCAACATTTGTCAGAAGCTGTATTGCTGTTTATAACCTGATTTTTTTAAAACCACCTTTATTTAAGTAACATAAGTATAATGGGGAATGCAGAGCTATAGGCCACTAGCATTAGGCTAACAATTATTTAGTATTATGATTAGAATGTCCATGCCTAACAGCCCATATTCAGGTCATGGCCTCTTCATAAGGGGCGCTGTATAGACACATAGTAAGGGACAGTCTTTGCCCTGAAGAGTTTACACACTAAATAGACAAGGCAGACAAAATGTTGGAAAAAAGAAGTATTATCATCCCCATTTGGAGATGAGGGCCTAAGGCACAGAGAAATTATGTCCCCAATCCTGTGATTCTCTGTACACATGCACTCTGCTTCATTTTTGCACAGTGCTTTACAGGATTAGGCATAAGCAACTTGCCTAAATTCTCACAGGAAATTTGTGGCCAAGATGGAAATTGAACCTCAAACTTCTGTCCAGTGCAGTGCCTTAACCATAAGACCTTCCTCTCAATTAGAAATCATTTTTTGTTTACAGTTTATTATGACCCTGAAAATATGTGCAAAATGATCTCCCATTTAAGTTCCATCTGTTTTTTTTAATTGCCTTAACACAACCTGAAATCAGGAGGAAGTATAGTTTAGTGGTTAAAGCAGTGGGCTGGAAAATGGCACTCCCTGAGTTATGTTACTGGTGCTTTCATGCATACAAATAGGATAAACATATTCAGTAAATCATAACCTTTCCAATGATATCTCACATGCCTTATCTTTCATAAAACATATCATATTTATGCTATAATCATATTAGAACAATATTTCTATGAAGAATATGGGGTGCAGTGTCACAGGCACATGGACGGGGGGACCAACAGATTCACATACACCAAGACCAGAAAGGATCAGCGCTACCACCTAGGCCAGCCCCCCACCCTCCCCTTGACCCACACATAGGCTGTAGAATTTCTTCCTGAAGCTGAATGAGAGCATATCTTTAAAAAGATATATAATCTTGTTCTAAAGACTCCAAGCAATGACGAGTGCACCATCTCCCCTGGTAAGCTGTTCCAATGTTTAATTATCATCACAGATAGGAAAGTGCATCTTACTTCAAGATTGAATTTGTCTAATTCCATCTTCCAGGTTTGGATCTTGTGCCTTTGTCCTCAAGATTGAAAAGCTCCACGCTATTAGATATATTTTCCATGTGTAAGTACCTCTACACAGTGATCACGAGAACTCTCAACCTTCTCTTCAGTAAACTGAATAAATTAAGATCCTTAACCTCATATCATAAGGCTTGTTTTCCAGTCCATGGATTATTTTTGTGGCTCTCTTTTGAACTTTTTCCATTATTTCCACATCTTTCATGAATTGTGGACAAACACCAGAACTGGACATAGTATTCTAATATTGGAGTTAAACCAGTGTTGTACATAGAGTCATAGAAGATTAGGGTTGGAAGAGACCTCAGGAGGTCATCTATTCCAACCCCCTGCTCAAAGCTAAATCATCCCAGCCCCCAACAAAATCATCCCAGCCAGGGCTGTGTCGAGCTGGACCTTAAAAACCTCTAAGGATGGAGATTCTATCACCTCCCTAGGTAACCCATTCCAGTGCTTCACCACCCTCCTAGTGAAATAGTTTTTCCTAATAGCCAGCCTAGACCTCCCCCACTGCAACTTGAGACCAATGCTCCTTGTTCTGTAATCAGAGGCAATATCACTTCTCTACTTCTACATGACATTCCTCTTTGTGTACCTCCAAGAATCATATTATCTTTTTTTTCATAGCACTGTATTGAGAGCTAATATTGATGCAATTATCTCTGATGACTCCTAAATCTGTCTCCAAGTCACTGCTTTCTAAGGGAGTCTCCCATCCTTTAATAGGCAGCAGGTTAAAAACAAAAAAAGGAAGTATTTTTTTCACACAATGCACAGTCAACCTGTGGAACTCCTTGCCAGAGGATGTTGTGAAGGCCAAGACGATAAGAGAGTTCAAAAAAGAACTAGATAAATTCATGGAGGATAGGTCCATCAATGGCCACTAGCCAGGGATGGTGTCCCTAGCCTCTGTTTGCCAGAAGCTGGGAATGGGTGACAGGGGATGGATTACTTGATGATTACCTGTTCTGTTCATTCCCTCTGGGGCACCTGGCATTGGCCACTGTCGGAAGACAGGATACCGGGCTAGATGGACCTTCGGTCTGACCCAGTATGGTCATTCTTATGTTCTTGCGAATAACCTGCATTTGGTTATATGAAAACACATTTTATTAGATTGTGACCATTTAACAAAGTGATTCAGATCTCTCTCTAATAGTAACTGATCCTCCTCAGTATTTACTACCTAGCCAATCTTTGTGTTATCTGTAAAATTTACCAGCAGAGATTTTATGTCATCATCTAAATAAGTGTTTCGAAACAACTGGTCTGTGGACCAGTCCCAGTCCCTGAGAAGGCAGCAAGCTGGTCCCTGGTATCAAAAAGGTTGAGAAACACTGATCTAGGTATTTAATTTAAAAAAAAATAGAGTTGGACCAAGAACTGATCTCTGAGGGAGATCTATATTTTGAGATCTGTCAGTGAGCCAATTTTTAATTACTCTTATGTGTGCCCTGATAATTCCATACAATGCAGTTGTTTTAATAAAAAAAGGCATATGTACAAAGTCAACCTTCCAAGTATACTATAGCAATATGGTTGCCTTTATCAACCAGACCTGTAATTCTGTCAGGAAAAGCGACAGGTTTGTTTGACAAAACCTACCTTCCATGAAACCATGCTGATTGTCAATAATTATATTTTTAGTCTCTAATTCTTTGTTGGCAGAATCCCGAATAAAGTGCTCCATCAGTCTGTAGTTACCTGAGTCATCCCAAAGATGTTCTCTTTCTAAATATTGGAAATACATTGGCAGTCCTCCTTTCCTTTGGAGTTTCCCCAGATTTGGCCAAAATTAACATTAGTGGTCCAGAGTGCTCCTCAGCTCATTCATTTAAGATTCTTGGGTCTAGGCTTGTTGCTTTGCTCTGAAGTTTCGTAAATATTTTTTGTACATCACTGTCAGATCAAGGGAAGAAAGGTGTTTTATATAAGTACAATATATAATTAACTACAGTTTTAATAAATGTGTATTATTTAACTATTTTACATGAATAATGTGCAGAAATATTTTAAATAAATACAATGAAAGGGGAGAAAGAAATTGTAAGCTCTTTGGGTTAGTGAACATCTTTGCATTTTGAGTATGCAGAACCTAGAACCATGGGACCCTCCTCATAAACTGGGGCCTCTAGGTGCTACCACAATACAAAAAATTAATAGTAATCATAATGATAAATTCCATTGGCTTCAGAAGTTCAGCCTTATTAAACCAACATTTCATGGCTCTGTACAACAAAACAAATTTGTTATCTGCTGGCAAATATGCTGCATTTTGTGCCTAAAGAGAGAAATTAAATCCATGAATTAGTGATGAGATTCAGTTTTACATCATCATTTTTTGTCCTGATAAGGTGGTATTAGCATTTTACACAGATGCATCAGACAGCACCTGGTGTTCCATCTTAACGAAGTGAGTCTTTCATGTTCCACAGCAGCATGCAGTTCAGCCAGGCAATGAAAAAAAATTAGTCCATTATTGGGGAAACATTATACAGACAAAATACATTTCCTCCATACAGGGGGGAAAATAGCCAGCATGCATGATGAAGACTTTCTGAATCAGATTTCTGTTTTCAAATAGTTTCAAATAGTTGCATGGACTAAGATCCAAGTTATATTTTTATCTGTTTGACAGTGATGCAATTGTATTTTCTTTTCCAAACTTCCCCATAACTTGGCCAAATATGGCTTGGATTTAAGAGGACGTTTTTAAAGTAGCATTTCAGTGATCAGTTGGTATAATTTGAATTGTATGAGTTCTCATTGAAAACCATAACACATTTATTTATTTATTTATTTATTTATTTATTTTATTTATTTATTTATTTATGAATTATCCTGTCACTTAAGCATACCTGTTTACTGCAGAGGACACCTGCACTGGGAAACCTTTAAGGTAGCATTTGAAAAATGAATTTAAAGAGCATTTTAGTTTAATTTTCTGGGTCAGTTTATTTAAATACACATTTGTTCAAGGGAGACTTTAGGCAGCAGGGTATATTTGAGCATCAATGCAATAGAATACAGCAGTTGTGCTAATGGACAGAAAACAGATAATGTGGGCAGCATATTATTTATTTTTATTAGGAATGATTGATTTTTGGCTTGTGTCTTAGTCTGGGATTGACTGCAGTGTATCTCTTCATTTTCTTCCTGGCTTCACTGTTGAATTACTCTCCTTCCGTACCTCCTTACTCCCCTACTCCCCTCCGTCCTTCGCCTCCTCCCTATGAGATCAGCTCCAATCTCTGCACTGTGTGACAGTCAGCCATAATGACAGGCTGGCCTATTTTTGGAAATCTGTCCCCACTCTTTCCCCACTAGAAAAGAAAGATAAGTTGTCTTTAAAAATTAATCCATCTGGAACAGGAGGAGAAAGCTTCATAGAGAGAGAGAGAGAGCCAGCAGGCACTTGCTACTTGTTTGCCTGGCCTGCAATATTCCTAATTATTTGTTCATCTTGTGTCACTAGATCAGGGAGCTTTGTACTTTGCATGATGGTGTCATTGATTACGTATTCTAAAGATCTCCAAAAGGCCTCTCTGTTTAGCACAGAAAGAAAATCAGACTAAATTGCAGCGTGAGCTGCATGGATCCCATCCAGTCGTGTCTTATTTTTCACACATTCTGATCTTCTTTAGCAAAAACAGAACTACTACTGCTTGTCTCCAAGGAACAAAAACAGACGTTCAGAACTTGGCAGTCAGGACGGAAAGAATCTTTTCCCCATTTATTTAGCACTTGCCATAGACTACAGGCCCTACAAGTACTACAGTATATTTGATAAATCATAGTCAGTACAGGAGTAACACTGATAGTGCTGTTCTCTGAACAGAAATAAATGTTGTGGCCTTAGCAACAACATATTTTATTCGTATATGGGCTCCTCATGACCAGACCACTTTGCCTCTGCACTTTACATATGAGGCCCAAATAAAATAATTATAGTTTTTGGGTTTTTTCATGGTGGGTAATTAAAAAAAATTATGGAAAAATTAGTACAACAGAATAATGCTATTGGAAGGTGATATGGACCATACCAGGAATGAGGAGATTGTTTGTCAAGTGAGAACTAAAGGTCCTTTGAATTCTGGTCCACGTTACCTGAACCACTGAAGATCAGGAGGGTTTGGCTAAATAGTTGAACTTCTGGCTCATCTCTAGCATTAACTCTGTTTTCTTTTCTCACTAGTTACCTTTTTTTATTCCAATAACAATATCTTGTCCATCTATCAAATCTACCTACTTAATCTTTGCCATTATTTTTTATTTTATTTCTGTATACATAACCTGAACAGTTCTCTACCTACCTACACGTTGATATAGCCCTCAACAGTATCTAAGCACCTTTCACGGGAAATCAGTGCTGACTCGTCTTCAGACTGCTGTTTTTCCCTTCTGATTTCCCTTTATTATATTAGAATCCAAGATGTATAAAATAAGGATAAAAGAGAAATGTTCATAAATAGTACAAAAATAGTAAAATCTACTCAGGCTAGTGTAGATTGGCTCCATGCTCTAGTGAAGTTCTGTGAAAGTTGTGTCCTGTCAGCCTAGTGAGTCTTGGGACGTCACATTTAACACTTATCAGCTAAAAGTGACAAGGATGGATGTCAAAAGACCTGCAAAATGCCTTAAATTTATAGGTAAAAATGTGATGTTACTTCTTTTAAATCAGACTTTTGGGGTATTCAGCTCACACTGGTAAAATTGCTTGACTATATTATTTTATCTTTGCTTGTCACCTTTAATGATAGTAATAATACTGTACACACATTTCTCATCATTTGTATCTGTTGCAGCTGGAAATTTTATAGCAAGTTTAATTGCAAACCAGGCACAGTTTGTTAATTTTACTCCTGGGGGAATTTCGCACCACTGTGTGTGTGCAAAATTCATGTCCCCTGCAGATTTCTTTGCTTCCCCAAAAGAAAAATGACTTTCTGACAGGGAAGCAAAGGGAAGCTGAAAGAACAGTCTCACACCACTCCCTACCTGTGCAGGTACATCATTTCAGGCACCCAGAACAGCCAGCGGAGAGGTAAATCACTGCAGAGCTGGGGACATCCCAGCGAGTGGCTCCTACCCAGAGCCAGGATCAGCTGGGCTGGAGGCAGGAGAGGACGGGACTTCCTCTTCCCCTGCAAGAAGTGGCTGGGGCTGTCAGACCCATCCCCAGGAACCTCCCCCCGTTGCAGGATGCTCAGCGTCCTCCCCTGCTTCCTGCCCCCATCACTCCTCAGCTGCGTGGTGAGGGGTCTCTGTACAGGGAGCTGCTCCCCCATCCATCCAACCCCCGAGTATTCGGACCCTCCCATTCCCAGATATCTCCTCCAAGCCTCACCCTGTACACCCAGAACGCCGCTCATCCTCCATACCCAAACCCCACCCCACTGAACCTCAACTGCTGCATCTGGAGGCCCCTGCACCCAGACTCTCTGCCTCCAGACCCCCTCCTCTGCACCCAGACCACCCCCCACTGCACCCGGGAACTGCAACCAATGGGAGCTGTGGGGGCAGCACTTGAGGGTGCAAGAGCAGCACACGGAGCCTCCCTGGCTGCCCATGTGTCTAGGGGCTGCAAGGACCTGGCGACAGCTTCTTTGGAGCCATGGTAAGCGCCACCGGGACCCCGCACCTCAAACCCCCACACACTACTCCCCGCACCTCAAACTCCCACACGCTACACACATTTTGCACCAAAAAATTAAAAATTCTACACACAATATTTTAAAATTCTGCAAAATTCAGCACATTTTATTTGTTAAATCAATGTGGCGGCTCCAACGTGGCATAGAGGAGCACAGGCCACTGGCTGCACAGAGGTGGGAGATCACTGTGTAGCTTCATCCCACTCCCCCCAGGACATGGACTCAGCACCTCCTGGGCCCTGCCCCTCCGTGCAAGGTGCACCAGGTGTGGGCAGGCAGGCTCAGCAAAGTAGGATCCACGTGTGGAGGGGCTTAGTGTGGGGGACTCCAGGTGTGGGTTGAGAGGGTTCTGTGTGGGGCTATCTGGGTGCAGGTGGCTTTGTGGGGGATCTGAGTGCAGGGGGATCTGGCTGCACAGGGGCTAGTTGGGGGGTTCTGGGTGCAACAGTAATGGGACTCTGCAGGGGGGGTCCAGGTGAAGGTGGGGCTCAGCGGGAGGAGGGTCCAGATCCTGTGGGAGTGGGGCTCGCTGGGGTGGGGATCCAGGAGCAGCTGGTTGGGGCTCGGTAGGTTGGGGATCCAGATGTGGATGGCTCATTGGGGTGGTCCAGGTGCAAGGGGAGTGGGGCTCATCGGGGGGGTTCTGGGTGCAGGGGGGTGTGAGGCTCAGCGGGAGAGTCTGGGTAAAAGGGGGCTTGGATGCATGGGGGTTGGGCAGATGTGTGAGCAGCTCCCTGAACAGTGATCCCTCCCTCTGCAGCTGAGGAGTGATGGGTGCAGGAAGCGGTTGGGGGGGAGGGGAGGGAGTTTGCACAGCTTCCTACAGCCAGGGGAGAAATCTGGGGGTGGGTCTGACACAGCCCTGGATGCTGTGCAGAGGAAGAGGAAGTCCCGTCCTTCCCAGCCCAGCTGGGACTAGCAGCTGAGCCCGGTGCAGGGTAGGAGCCACCAGCCAGGTCTTCCCCAGTCCTGCCCTCTGCCGCACAGTGATCTACCTCTCTGCCAGCTGCCCTGGGCACCCGAAAGATACTGCTGGGGAGGGTTGCAAGACCGCTCTTGTGGTTTCCCTTTGTTTCCCCATCAGAGAGTCATTTTTCTGCAGGGAACGGAAGAAATTTGCAGGGACATAAATTCTGCGCATGCACAGTGGTGCAGAATCCCCCCAAGAGTTACACACACCCCAACCCCCTGCCCCAGCCCGGAGTCCCCTCCAGCACCCAAACTCCCTCCTAGAGTCCGCCCTGTACACACACCCCCGCAACACCCCAACCCCCTGCCCCAGGCCGGAGCCCCCTCCTGCACCCCAAATCCTTCATCCCCTGGAGCCCTCTCCCGCACTCTGAACCACTCATTTCAGGCCCCACCCGGAGCCCATATCCCCAGCCCAGAGCCTTCTACCACACTCCAAACCCCTCATCCCGAGCCCATACCCCAGCTGGAGCCCTCACCCCCCTCCCGCACCCCAACCCTCTTCCCCAGCCCACTGAAAGTGAGTGAGGTTGGGGGAGAGCGAGTGACAGAGGGAGAGGGAATGGAGCTAGCAGAAGCGGGGTCTCGGAGAAGGGGCAGAGGTACTCAGTTTTTTGCGATTAGAAAGTTGGCAACCCTAAGATCATCAGATGAACCACAAGACCATATGGACAAGGCCCTATGAATCTTGTGATAGTGGCTGCTATCAACACACTTGAGGTATTCAAAATCATCCATCTGTTGCTGTAAAGTGAATCATCATTGTAGCCTCACTCAAGTGCAATATCCTTCTAAAAGGAAACTAACTTCAGTTGTTTTCAGAATAAAAATGTTTGCTACATATTTAGTCCTATATGTGAATATAGGAATAAAACAATCCAATTTGTTGTAGCTAGTTATTCTCCAAAAAGAGAAGTGATGTATGTATATATTTATATAATGCCAATTGACAACCATGAAACTTAAGTCTTCTGTCCACCTTGCTGGTACACACTACTCCACCCTTCACATGGGAAGACTAGCTTATCTAGGAATATGGTGAATTCTGCAGACATTGAATTTTTAAATCAAGACTGTCTTCTTAAAAGATGTTGTACCTCAACCAAAAGTTATGAGCTTAATGCAGGAATTACTGGGTGAAATTCTCTGGGCTGTATTATGCATGAGGTCCAACTAGATCATTTATAGATTCATTGATTTTAAGGCTAGAAGGGACCATTAGATCATCTGGTCTGACCTGCATATCACAGTGCAATTACTTATATAGTGAGCCCAATAACTTGTTTGACTAAAGCATATCTTCCAGAAAGACATCCAGTTTTGATTTAAACACTTCAGGAATGTTTCCCCTTGGTAGTTTGTTCCCATGGTTAAATTACAAATTTTTAACAATCAGAGTGATTTTTTCTGATCTGAATTTGTTTAGCTTTAACTTCCATAACTTTCTTATGCCTTTCAGACCTAGTATTTTCTCCCTATGGAGGTACTTACACACTTCAGTCAAGACACCTCCAAATCTTCTTTTTGATAAATTAAACAGATTGAGCTGTTCATAATTGTCCCACTCTGGCCTCAAAAATCTGTGCATCTATGAATCTTTAAAGGAGTGAAAAGGCAGCATGGTCCTTCAATTTCTTGCTGCTTTGCTGAGATTTCTAACTTGCCAGTTAATGCAGACTGTGCTGCTCTTTTCTCTGATGTGCTCACCCATCCACTTGGAATTGAACCAACTACAAATTCTTTTCACACAGATGACTGAATGGCTATCACTTTCAATGACTAACTAGTGATTTGTGCTGCATTTGAACCAGAAAACTAAGCAGAGAGCCTCTGTGGCAGAATACAATCCCCAGGGCCCACCCAGTCTCTCCTGTTTTTATACTAAAATAGATACAACAAAATCTGACATACCGGTAATTTAAAATCTCTACATTTTCCTGTTGATCATCACTTGCCTACCTTCCTGTAGGTTTCTTGTATGTACATTTTATCATTACATGTTACCAAAACTACACTCTTTTAAAATATGTATGTGTCTACAGTTAGGCATCTAATTTCATATTTAGGTACATGAAGTGACCTTGAAGTTAATAGGAGCTTCAGGTGCTCAGCACCTCTGAAATTTAAGGCACTTACAGAAGTTAGGTGCCTAAATATGGATTTAGGTGCCTAACTTTAGACACCCAAGTTTGAAAATATTATCCTTAGCTTATTAAAAGCCTTCCTGTATTAGAAATACAGGATTTATACTTTACTACTCTTACATTGTTTTCAGTTTCCTAGTAAGGATTACTTATACTGTGTGTTTCTGTGGTTAAAAATTCTTTAAAAATTACTGGAAATTATTGACACAAAGCACAGAGTAACATTTTGACAAGAAATAAGCGTGACATTTCATAGCAATGATCAAACAAAAAGATTATTTTGCTAAATGTTATTACAATAAGATCTCTTCCATAGATTTGCACTAGCCCGTCTCAAAGATGCTGGGTCTGATTCTCCCCTGCCTTTCACCTTGTGTGGCCATTTACAGCTCTGTTGGTGCAGATATGTGTAAAATATACTATCATTCTGATATGGTAATATTTTACTCTCACTTTGCATAGGGATAAATGAATATACAAGGTGCATGGCAGTGGAGAATCAGGTCCCATGTCTCTCCCCTGACTCCCTTGTTCATCTAGCAGTGCCATCCTTTGCATTCCTTCACAAAATCTCACCACACTTGATGCAAGAGTCTTTAACACTTTGCTTCATAAACCCTCCAACGTATCTGAAAACATTCCTTTCTCTTATACACAGTATAACTTTCAATTCTCCCTTTGCAATAATTTCTCTCTTTAACTTTCTTTAACTTTGTTTTGTATATGCCATATGGGGATAGCATACTTATGAAAGACTACAAAGTATTGCATTTAATTATTCTTTCCATGATTAATTTCATTTTATAGAACCTCTGTATTGACAGATATATTCCCTAGAACGACACATGGTGTGGAAAAACAAAGGTAGAATATACATGCAAAAGGGTCCTTTTTCAATCAGTGCAGTACAATGCATAGCTCTTGTTTCTGTGACCAGAAATGGTATTTCTGTTTTTGTGCTGAAAATTCACCATGTACCCTTTTATTTTGCCCTCTTTTTATTCATTGTATTTTTCAGTGGAAATAGTGCAGTGCTTTTAATATTTTTTTATAAATTCTACTGTCTAAGACTGACCTTCCAAAGGTTAGTTGCGTAAATGATCACAATTCTGTGAATCATATGGTTCACAAAATCCTAAAATGTGCAAGTTAAAATGCTTCCATATGGCTTCCTAAGCATTAGTACTTGTTAATCAGTGGAGGACAGGGGGCTAACTAGAATTTTTTTGCATATGGAGTTTCATCTGTTTTACTGCTGCCCCCTATATATGTGACTCTGGCATTCATATGCCTTACTTTGGCACTTACTAGATTGCAAAACTGCTTCTTTATTGATTCATAGTCATTATACTTGCTTCCCTTTGTTTACCATCTTACAAGCTGGTTAATGTTCAGAGGCTATTTTAATATTGTTACAATGCGGGATAAATCAATAATGGAACAAGAACATAAATATTAAGGTTAGTAGACTACAGCTGTGTGTGTCTACCATATGCAACAGAGTACTACAATCTTGCTAAGCTACCTCTTGTGTTTCAGTGAGTAAGCCTAATATTTTATTGACATTTTCATGCTAATGCACATCCTTTTGCTAAATAGTGTATTTTATTGAAATATAGGCCCCAATTCTGCAATAAAAACTCTACAGTTGGATTCCTGCCCCGATGTGAAGCCCCATTGACATTAGGGGCTTTTGCATAGGTAGGACTGGGTTATAGGACTGTGCACAAAAGGCACACTGGGTCTGAAAAGGCAAAAAAATATTTAAAAGTAGGTTTCACCTTTATTATTTTATTTTATTTTTTGCTATTGTAGGTGAAAACTGCTTCTCTTTTAATGATGATCACGGCAAAATTATGTAAAGCATAAATCTGAAGAAAATATTTTTAAGCATTTCTCTGATTTCTTGAGAGGCTACATCTCGCCTTGCCCGTACTCCCACAAGACCTACCTTGCATGTTTTGTAGATATACGATAAGGAAATGTATGTTTTCATTAGCTGTGTGGGAACAAAGCTGTACCAACAACATGTGTACTAGTCTTTCAATTTCCATGTTTTTAAGTTGAATCCCTTTCCTTACCCTTTGAATGTATTTTGTCAGTTTAGTTTGTAAGCTCCTTGAGGCAGGGACCTATTGTTATAAGTCTGCTAAGTGCTTAGGAAGTTTTTGGATGCTGAAGATGATGTACCAGGGCTGGTTCAAGCATCACTACCTAGCCTAGCACTTCTAGTGTAATGCTTGCTGATCATCTTCCAATGTGCTGTGGAGTTCCTGCTCCTTGTACTCTCAGATTATAACTGCCCTCATAGGAAAAACAGAATGTCTTCCAAATTGTCACAGTTCTGGGTGAGGCATTCTCACAGTTTTCCTTTCTTCTTCTAGTTAAAAATAGACCCCCATTTTCTTTCTTCCTTAACCCCACAGTCACCAAAACACATGCTGTATCTGCAAGTCTGGCCCTACTGAATTTCATTGCCTTGTTCTCATCTTTTACTAGCACAGTGCTGTTGTGTTTGGTTTTACAGCCCTACAAGATGTTAACTAAGATAAATAGTTGGCTTTCTCTGAGCTTAAACAGATCCTAGGAAACATCTATTAATTTTTTGTTTTGTAAAATTCTATTTTAAATTAAAGATAAAATTTGAGCCTAGGCTCAGTTGTTATTTTTATTTATTACCGAGAAACCCTAGTGATGGACCAAGACCCCTCTGTGGTAGGTGCTGTGCAAACACAGAACAGAAAGACAGGCAGTATCTTAAGGAGTTTGATAATATTAACATCCCTTCATAGCCCTTGGATTCTTCAACTACTTTGGTTAGAATCAGCATGCTTTGTGACTTTAGGTTATGTGCCATATGGCTGTTCCAGATCCCAGTAGCAACAGGAAGTTTTAGTGACTGGTAGACATTCAGTTTTAATGGCGATGCAGATATTTATGTACTAAGGGAGTGTGATTTGACTAAGTATTTCTGGGAAGAAAATTAATCTAATTGTGAAAATTGAAGTACTTCATAAGAGCAATAACATTAAATGACAACTGAATAATTTCAGCTAAAATGCAGTTCTACCCTGAAAAGTGACTTTGAGCCAGTTTTATAATCTTACTCAGCACAGCTGCTTTTCATGTAGTTATGACTTCCGAGTTACAAAAATCGTTTTACTGCTTTTGACTTCTGACAGTCCTGAAGAGCCAATTTAGCTAAGAGGGAGGGAGCTAGAAGATATTCCTTTTTGTTATCACAAATGAGAGTTTTTTACACTTATGCAAAAAAACATTGATTTAAATATAGTTGCATGGGGTCATTAAGACCATACTTTTCTCTCCTGTTCCATTCAGTTTCTTATACCATGCCCTTTACGTGGTATCTGAGTGCTTTTCACTCTGGCATATCAAGCAATATGACTAACTTTGTTTTTGCCACCTTCTCCCCAGAGGGAAAATTATGTGTTATTTTTGTTTAAAATAAATATTTATGAATGCTGTGCTGTGTATTTTTTACTAGCAAAGGCAAGCTTTCAGAAGTTCACCTTATGTTCAGAAGGGAAAGTGGTGGTTTGTGGTAGTTCTTAGATCCAGCTGGTGTTTGTTTCACAATCTTGGACCAATCCCTGAGAAAGCTGTCTCTCCTTCATGAATGATCTTTACCCTTGGGCTAGATAGTTCCATTGTGCCACGGTTGTTGATCAGTCTTCATCCCAGAGCTTTAGGTGATATTTTATGTATCCCTGGCCAAGACTATTAAGCACATTGAAGACAATGGGATTTCATAGGTGTAAATGAGGGCACAATTTGGCTACAGGATGTTTATTACCAGAGATGTGCAAGAAGAAAATAAGAGCTTGACTTTCAGAGCCCAGGTTGAGCAAGTAGGACTGACAGTTGGCGGAGAGTGGGAGGTTGTGACTTGAAAATCAAGTGTGTCAGATATGTGATGATTGAGAGATAATTTACGATGAAATCCCACAATACCATTTTATAGGGTCATTTTTCAGAGAAGAACCACACTTTAAATTTTCACTCTGCAGTCTCCACTGTCCTTCATGTCATGCGCTTTTACTGGAAATGCAAATAAAACAAAACCTTTTCAGCTAATGTAGGGCCCCAATGCTGCAAACACCTTCATATGAACTTAGCTTTAAGCACATGAGCAATCCCACTGAGGTGTGTAAGTTTGCATGAGAAGAGCCTTATAAAATGCACTACTGGAACTAAGTCAAGGAGGATGGGGGAGAAGAAAGTATATATAAGTTATTATGAGCTCTATTTGTTTGCGTGTATTTACCATAAGGAACCATTACTGTGCTTTGAAATGTAATTTATGCTTGTGCTGCTGGCTGCATAGGTAAGTGAATAAAATACAGTATTTACAACATAATAAATTATTCTGTTAATGCAAAAGAACACAGCATAAGGATAGTGTTGTAGGTACCTAGGCTGTAAAATATAATACAGAATAACATAAATAATCTTTACTAATAACAGCGTAATATTGGTCCTGCTTTGAAAATAACAAACATTTGATATATTCAGTAAATTGGTTTAATTAAAAATCAAGATTATATATGAAGATGAGTAACTCTTTTCTTCACTAACTTGTAGGAACAAAAGAAACTAAATTATCAGAAAGAATGGACCTAGTATTGTGTATCAGAAGAGTGACAGATTCTTCCTTAGAAGAACAGGGACATTCATGTTAAATTCTGCCCATTCCCACCCTACTCCCCCAAGTGAAAAAGAAATGAGGTTCAAAGGAAATTGACTGTGTGGAGCTGCTGGTTTGGGGGGTAAAAATGATATTAGGATAATGGTAAGTGCAGTTGTCAAAGAAGAAAACTGTTGCTTCAGAAGTATCAGAGAAGATTAACGGGGCAATATAAAATCCTACAGCCTTATTTCAGATTGCAGTGCATTTTCCAAGTACAATTTAGATGCACAGTATTTACGTGTGATTGGTTTCCCTGGCTTAAGTTCAGAATATTGATGTCATCCTCACGTAAAGAAATTTAAGAAAGTAAATGAGACTCGTATTCTAATTTCCCCCCAAGTTTTGAAAAAAGAGGCAACGCCAGCATATGCACTGCAGTGTCTTATATTTATAGGTCAATTTAGCAGCTTTTGCTGTTGAAGTTTGTCACTGTTCCTGATTTATGTGATTATTTGTACAGTGCCCCTGTAGCAGTCGGCACTGATAAGTTTAAAAATAAAAAATGTTTAGCTCCGAGCTAAACTAATGCTAATGATGGCAACAGCTTAAGCCAGCTACACAGCTTCATTTCAACATTGTAGATTTTTGTGCTTTTGTTACTTTTATATCAGGGGAAAATGTGAAATGTTATTTATATACAAGCAAGGTTTGTTGAATATTATTCTAATGAGTAGATTTCAGGTCTTTGCTTTATAAGCAGGAGACAAGATATCTTATTCTGAATGTTTCCTGAAGTCCCAACTTTTGGAAGAGTCACCTGTTCTTAATATTTCCTGTGTTACCTGTGCTTCAACTTAGGTCTTGAATATATTAGAACTCCCAGCGTGTATAACTACACAGATATAGTTTCACCACTGCAGCCCCTTGATGTTAGATGCCCTGCACTAGTATATAGTGGGGCTAAACTGATGCTGGTTTGGTTTTTGCTTTTAAAGCACACTGCCATTTGAAAAGGAAAACACAATTTCTTGTGGTTCTTTTCTGGAGCCCTTACAGGATTTGAATTAAGTAGCATGTTTTGTTTATACCGTTTTACTCTTTTTTACTGTTTATACTGCATGTTTTATAGGAATGCACACTTTTATTATTTAACTATTACTTTTTATTTATTATACCATTATATAATTCATATTCATTGAATTATTATTATTATTATTATTTTGCACCTGTTTTAGCTGTTGCTTTATTACTGAAAAGGGGATTTAGGGTCTTTTTCTATTATTTTGGTTCTGGCCACCCCTTTAGTGTCTATTTTTATTTACTAATTTATGGTTAATATTTATAACCTAATTTTTTTTTTAATTAAACTTTGTAACAGCATTAAGACGGTCGAAGGGTTAACTAACAAAGTTAAGACTGTCAGGAGACGTTGGCTGCTGCCCAAAGAGTGTGTGTTAGCTTTACAATCTTTAATGAAAGATCTGGATGGATTTAGTGGATTTTTTTTTAACAGCCAATTTATTTTACACATCAGTTTTTTTTATATATATATATAGGTGTTTTAAGAAAAACTGCAGTCCTTTTTCTATGTTGTAAGCAGTTTATTTCAAGAGACCAAATAAATATTTTAAACTTTCTTGGCTTAGCTTTACTAGTTGAGCTTTTGAAATTTTTTTCCTTTCCTAAAATGGTTTTATACTCTTGAAGTTTTCTTTTTGTAAATTGTAAATTAGGAGTAGATGATACATTGAAACTGTGTACATTTTTAAACTGCATATTATTTTTATATTTAATTTTTAAATACTTTTTTTTATAGATGAGATAACTAAGATACAGAAGAAAAATAAGGACGCAAAAACATCAGTAAAAAAATAATTGCTAAAATACAGCAATTATTAGAGCCCAGGCCAAAAAAGTTATCTGAGACTGTAGTAAGCTTAATGTTACACTTAATTTTTTGTCTGGCTATATCGAAAAAAGACAGGAAACATTTGACATGGGTTTAATTAGGTCGCAACTTTATTATTCGATATCTGGGACTATCCGGCAGATAAAAGTGTACAGTGCAGGTAAACCCATGCTTATTCCGTAATTACCTAGGGGGCTTCCACTAGCTTCCCCTCTTTTTCCAGCCAGGTCTCTCCAGCAAATCCATTGCTGGGACCTTACCATCCCCCGCCCCCCGGGGGTAAGGTGGGCTATAAGAATGAGGGGGTTGGCTCCCTGCCGTACCAATCATGGGAGTCCCCAACCGCCCCCTGTTCATTCCTTTAATGACCTCTCTTTTTAAGTCCTTTTCCAAGCCATTTATCCAGTCACTGTATACCTTCCCTATGGAGTACCTGCACTGGACATCCGCCCTACACTTAAATAATGAGTTGCGACATACAGCCTACCGCCCATCATGCCATGCATGAACAGAGCCCTTCCTGAACCCTCTGCGGGGAAGGCGAAAAAGCCTCAACTGCACCTAGGCCAATATGGTGGTGAGGGGAAAAATTCCTTCCCAGTCCCCCTAAAAAAAGGGGGTGACTAGCGTAATGCCCACAGCAGGTCTAGACCAAGCCTGGTATTTTACCACCTAAAGGGGAAAGAGGGTGGGTCCTGCCTCAGCCTGCTCCATGTAAAAGGGAGGCTTCAGGCAAAGAGCTGCCCCTTTTAAATCTGCATTTCTGCGGGATGAGTCAGCGACCACGCTGACCGTTTTGCAGCAGTTTTCACCCCCCTTTTACTCCAGCCATAAAGCACTGTTCCCTTCATTCGGCCAGCCAGCCAAATACCCTCCCACTTAAAGGTGCGGTGCAGTCATTCTGATGCAGCGTTTTAGCTGCTGTTTCATTTATTTTTTCCTTCAATTTAGCACTACAATTTATTATGGGTTTGTTTGTTTTTTTGTGCCCAGGTTACATCCCTACTAATACATTTGGAACCAGTAAAGCCTTATAGAAATCTCTATTTTCTTTAATGATTTAAAGTAAATTGTCCATAGTCAAACAATTTAAATCAGATTGTCTTTGTACTTGCAGTAGCCAGCATAGTTGATTATTTAGAGACATTTATTGCCCATTTCCTTCAGAATGGCCGTAACGGCTTCTCAGGAGAAAAATAAAAAAGCATAGTGGTAGTAATTGTCAGCACCCGACTTCCTCTTTGCATAATTTCTTGGATTACTAAGGATTTAACCAGGCACGACTGCACATTACTAGAACTGGGTTTTATTATTAAACCAAGCATTCTGTTTTTCTTTTAACACTTTCAGATTTAACACTTTATTACTTGCACTACTGCTGACGATGTAGTCCCGTCTGAGCTCTGCAGTCTTAATTTGTGCAAAGGCTCCTTTTAACTGCACACACTTTAAAAAATATAACTTATTTCAGTGTTTCATTGTTTAAGACACTTCCTAAGACTTTATTAGCTGCTATATTCTGGGACCATAACTCTTCTATCTTATTTCTTAGAATAACTCATTTCTCAGCTGACTTTTCCTTGGTGGCTTTAAGCATATCTTTTATGAGTTTTTTTACACTTATTTCTTAACTTAGTACACTTTGCCTGCAAAGCTGTACTCACTAAATACAGTCCTTGAAGGATAGCTGCTTTTTACTTTGGTTTTATGCAAATAGGTAACATATGGTTTTCTCCCTGACCTTTCAGGATTTTTTTTCTATTTAGTTTTTTTTTTTCTTTCTACAACTGAGATTTGCTCTCTCTGCTTTTTGCATTCATTCCTCAAGGTGGCACATTTTGTTTGTAAAGTTTTAGTCACCCAAAATAATCTTTGTGAAACGTCTACCTTGATTTTGGCTTTCCTTGTCTTAGGGGGGAGGGGAAAAAACCCTAGATACTATTCTTTTTGTGGCTGCCAATGGGTGTTTTTTTTTTTTTTTAACATTTCAGTGACATTTAATAGACCTCTCCTGTACTTTGCCAAGCATTCTTCTTTTCTTTTTTTAAAATCTAATACCACTCTCTGGAGTTCCTTTTTCACCAAGTCCCAGTCCTCCCCTAATACTTCTCTGGGGAGCTCATAGATTTAACCCATGTCTCCAACATGGTAGTAACTTCCTTATATTTAACCTTTCCACTGCTAATGCTAAACCACTGGGTTGCAGTCCTTGACAGTAAAGCTACATGAGTAATAAATTGTGTTACCTGCTCCAAACAAATCGAATCCCAGTCATGGCGCCATGTTGGGTTTCCCCCAAGACCTCTTCCACTCGGTCCCCGAAGAACTCAGTTTGGCTCCAGTCTCATCACTCAGGTTCCTTTATTTGGCATACAGCAAAGGCACGCTGAGTTGATCAGACTGACGTGAAAGGCATGGCTATTGGGCATTATTCAGAAACCCCCTTTCTTTTTTACATTTACACATCACATTGCATCATATGTTTTAGGATTGGCTTGGTTATTTGCAGGAACCAATCCATGTACAGCTTGCTCTTTCCATCACTGTCTATGTTCAACTTTACTCTTTACCTCACCTTTATGCTTCCGATTTCTCTTGTCCATTGTTATCTTATCTTATTCTTAGGAAATGGTTCCGTGGATGTTCCCCCTTTATCTTAGCTAGCTCAGACATTGTGTCTTTGTGCTAAGATAAGTAAATGGGTCAGTAAGTTAAAACATTCCATTTTCAGCCTGCTGATCTAGTTACCTTCCTACTCCTGCCTTCCAAAAAAATGAGACCTCCCCCGTGTTTAATTACTCAGGTCAGTCCAGGCCTACAACATGCACCAGTGCATGAGATCTACATTTGGAATTTACTCTGGTACACCCACATCAGTGTAAATATCCCTAATACGAACAATGACTCAGTAATTAAAAATGCATCGTGGCCAAGCTTCTTGGATTGTCATCCTGTTAGGCACTGGCAGGCCAGATAAGTAAGTGGATGGGAGAATACCAAGGAACAACGAGGTCCAACAGGAAATGGTGCTGATGATTCAGTAATGATCCAGAATGGTATATTTAAGGTGTATTTAGAATGATCTAGAATGGTGTATTTAATGGTCTAGTTAAGGTGTATTTAGAAGTTGTGCTGTTTTTTAGATGAGACATGAAACAGACATTGCGGTATAAAGGATCTTCTGGAACTTTTCAGATGAGTGGAGGATGATGTCTTGGCCAGGTTCCACTTCTCATTCCTTGTACTGCAGTTCTCTGTGCATTTTCAACTGGATATAAATACTCCTCATTTCTGTGCCCTAAACCCTGTTGTGTTGTTGCTCTTTATATTTGTACAGCTGCTAATGTATGTTGCAGCCCAGATATTTAAAACATGATTATTATTATTATTTGGATAACTTTTGCACATATTTAGTACTATTTAATGCTCATAAGTTAGATTCAAATTCAGTTAAAATATTTGGGTTTGTGCAGATGTTAGTGCCTTGGAAAATGGATCAGACTTTTTATCGAATTCATCCTATTTCCATTGCTTTGAGCTGGGAAGGATTTTTCCCCAGCCTTTAAAATATAACTGCCTTGCTCTCTGCTCCAGTTAACATAAGAGTTACCAGAAAACTTCTGATTATAAATTCACCTAGCTCTGATGTATCCCTCACACAAAAGCTAACACAATTGCAAAGTGATCACACTAGATGTGACTGTTGTGCAGGGGGAGGACAGGCTGGAGGTCTGCAGTAGACTTTCTTATTGCATAGGTTGATAAATCCTGGGTTCATCGGGCTGTAGAAGGAGTTTGTCATGGAGCGCCCCTGTTGGCCATTCATAGAGCAGCTTTGAGAATAATCCAAATGTCAAGCTTTGTGTGGCTTTCCGATGACTTGGAAGGGGGAATAATGGTGAAGAAGTGAAAATTTTAAACCACCTTTCGTTCATAGAATCATAGAATATCAGGGTTGGAAGGGACCTCAGGAGGTCATCTAGTTCAACCCCCTGGTCAAAGCAAGACCAATCCCCAACTAAATCATCCCAGCCAGGGCTTTGTCAAGCCTGACCTTAAAAATATCTAAGGAAGGAGACTCCACCACCTCCTAGGTAATGCATTCCAGTGCTTCACCACCCTCCTAGTGAAAATTTTTTTCCTAATATCCAACCTAAACCTCCCCCACTGCAACTTGAGACGATTACTCCTTGTTCTGTCATCAGCTACCACTGAGAACAGTCTAGATCCATTGGCTTAATAAACTAGATTTATATATTGGTCTCCTGGATATGCTAGCTAAATCTAGAGCCTTTAGCAGCATTTAGACTTCCATAGGACCTGGATAAGCAGACTGACTGTGACATCTAGTATCCAGGCCATAGAGCATAATTAAGTTCTTACAGAAAAAATTGTCACTATTAGCTGACTCATTTTATGCCTAGAGGTAACCCTTAAAATTATGCATATTTGCACTGGGTAAATGGTGCCTATCAAAATACTTCTGTCCGAGGGATGTGCTTTTTTTTTTTTTATGAGAACAAGATTACTGTTTGAAAGCATTATCAGAGAGCCTTGTTTTGCCATAGGCAGTGCAATAAACTTTCACATCTTAACTATTGCAGCAGAGGTACAGATATAGGGTGAAATAGATTGCTTTTCAACACACAGCACCAAGGCTTGGAGTCAATTTCAGATAGGCTGGAAAAACTTGCCTGGTGTAACATATCTGTTATGCAGTCGTGTTTCTTGTCATGTCCAAATGTATTTGTGACTCACGTAAAGTATGTCCTGTAATATTAAGCAGCAAGTATGAGATTTTGCTAGTACTTGCCATTGTCTTCTGTCATATGGTAAACTTCCAAAAATGCAAGTTAGTAGAAGCAAAAGAAAACCCTCCATGTTTTTCATAGTCATGAGACGTGATATGGGTGGTTCCAGCTGGCTTGCTGTTCTGGGAGACTGATCATTCCCAGTGATGTCTAGCATGGGTAGTGGTGCCAGAGGGAGTGATTAGAAGAAGTCATGATTTGGGTTAGGACTACGATTAACTTGCAAGTCGACTGACTTTATTCCAAGTCAGACTGAATCAGTGCCACAGAATGAAACTAGGGGTCTAAGTGTTGCCCTCTTTCAGATGAAATGCAAAACCCAAGTCCTGATCACTTTTTGTCATCAAAGATTCCATTCACGAATAGGGGTGTTAGCCCTTGTACCTTGGTAAAACTCCAGTTTGTCTACTTGTAAAGGGTCTAACTGCTGGTTTAGATCTCCCCAATGTGGCTGGTTAGCAGTGCTATGGAAGCAGCATCTTCAGCAACTGTGGGTAGGGGGCTTGTCCCATTGTTCCAGGATCACCTGCTCTGCACTGCATTCAGAAAAGTATTTACACGATTTAGATGAAGCCAATGGAGCTACATACAGCCTTCCGTGGCCAGAAGAAGGGTCACTATGATTTGGGATCTCTAGTTTCGAGGGGAGAAAAGGTGGGGAAGGACAGAGGAATCTTAAAGAAGAAGACCCCCAGCAACTTACAAATGTAACTACTTCTAGAGGAAAAAAAAGGCAGCAGCAGTATACCATTTTTCTAAAGTACAGAATTCTAGGCATAAGGAGCTGAAGCAGGTGACATGATTAAAATAAGTGTCAAATTCCTTGTTAGCATTATAAACACTCATTTGTATGTGTTGTCTTACTCACCTGCAGACATTATTAATACTTATATAGCATCTAGGAACCTCAGACATATTTGGTTTCAGAGTAACAGCCGTGTTAGTCTGTATTCGCAAAAAGAAAAGGAGTACTAGTGGCACCTTAGAGACTAACCAATTTATTTGAGCATAAGCTTTCGTGAGCTACAGCTCACTTCATCGGATGCATACTGTGGAAAGTTTAGAAGATCTTATTATATACACACAAAGCATGAAAAAATACCTCCTCCCACCCCACTCTCCTGTAGCCTTGCCTACCCCCTTTTCCTACCCCCCGCCCCAGACGTTCTGGTTAAACTTGGATTTATGCTGGAAGTGGCCCACCTTGATTGTCATGCACATTGTGGGGAGAGTGGTCAGTTTGGATGAGCTATTGCCAGCAGGAGAGTGAGTTTGTGTGTGTGGGGGGGGGTGAGAAAACCTGGATTTGTGCTGGAAATGGCCCACCTTGATTATCATGCACATTGTAGGGAGAGTGGTCACTTTGGATGAGCTATTACCAGCAGGAGAGTGAGTTTGTGTGTATGGGGGTGGGGGAGTGAGAAAACCTGGATTTGTGCTGGAAATGGCCCACCTTGATTGTCATGCACATTGTGGGGAGAGTGGTCACTTTGGATAGGCTATTACCAGGAGGAGAGTGAGTTTGTGTGTGTGGTTTTTGGAGGGGGGTGAGGGGGTGAGAGAACCTGGATTTCTGCAGGAAATGGCCCACCTTGATTATCATACACATTGTGAAGAGAGTGGTCACTTTGGATGGGCTATTACCAGCAAGAGAGTGAGTTTGTCTGTGGGGGGGCGGAGGGTGAGAAAACCTGGATTTGTGCTGGAAATGGCCCAACTTGATGATCACTTTAGATAAGCTATTACCAGCAGGAGAGTGGGGTGGGAGGAGGTATTGTTTCATGGTGTCTGTGTATATAATGTCTTCTGCAATTTCCACAGTATGCATCCGATGAAGTGAGCTGTAGCTCACGAAAGCACATGCTCAAATAAATTGGTTAGTCTCTAAGGTGCCACAAGTCCTCCTTTTCTTTATACTATTTTACTGGAGTTACTTTCATGCTGAAAACTATGGCCTGTTGGGTTTGAAAGATGCCTACAAGTTTATTGAATCGGACCCAATCCAGGAAGGCTGGCAATCTTTTTCTCACCGTAGCTTGCTGAGAGAACATTATAACATTGATTTGTTTGCAGAAGATGTGAAAGAAAGTGAAAAAGCGCTGCTAAGTTGTTGATATTAGTTGAAGCTTCATTCAAGGCTTTTATGTTACTCCAGACTTAAACCGGAGTGACTTTCCCTAAAATGCTCTATTTTAAATTGTAACCTAGAAATTTGATGGTGCTGTGAGAGAAGGAAAGGGACATCTTACAGGTAAGGCATCACAATGTACGTCACTGCTGACAGCACAATAAGTCTTATTCCAGAACTTTGCAAGAGTCAACTGTATTTCTAAAAATTAAATATCATATTTCATTAAAAAAACCTTTGCCTTCAGACCCTTTGCGGTGACTGCTTTTTATTGTTACAATTCTGCCTTTCTCAATATAGTGAAGACACTCAACGGTTTTTATGTGGTACAAGGGCATTTAACTAAATTAAAATAAAGAAAGAAGGGAAAAGGAAGATCCATGCTGGATATCAGAAACATGTTTGGGTGAGGCATTGTAGACTGCATTTTCTCCCAAGAGAAGTGGTAGAAATTCCATCATTGCAGACATAGAAAGCTACTTGGAAAAGCAGTGGAAAATGTACTGTAGATTGAGCTTGTTGTGTTCCATGTTTCTGCAACTACAGAGTCTGCTCCCTATCAGAAAATAGAACATTTAAAAAAAAACACCTCTATTGTTTTAGTTCACTTGTAAGGCTAGTTTTGGGGGTTTTTTTAAATCTTTCCTCTTATTCAAAATGGCTGCTGTGACTCATTTGATCATGTGTTAAGTCATGTAAAATGGCACACAACAAATCTGGTCATGCAACATTATAGACACAGGTAGCAGCTAAAAAAAATTCTCTATTCAGGCACCCAGAAAGCGGCAAGTTCATATCTGAGTGGTAGGGGCCTGCAGGTGAAAGCATTTCTTGCGGGCTAAAAACGAGAGAGAAGACATACATGAGCCCAGGGAGGAATTTTATTTTTTAAATAGCCCTTGTTAATTTTTAAGTTCTCTCTGTTATTGGGTTTTGGTAACTATGGAAATGGACAGCAGAATTTCAGTTCCATTCCACAGAATTCAGTATGCCTTATGTGAAATTCTACTGGCTTTCACTATAGGGAGGAATCTTGCATTAACCGAACAGGGAGATGTAGTGGATGCTTTATTAAGTTTTTTCCATCTCTAATTTATATTATTTTTTTCCAGAGTTTGCATGGGTCTCTCTTTTACTGTGCATAGAATTGCTGTCTTTATGTCATTGAAAGGATCTGGCACACCTTGGAATTTTTATCAGTTACTGAGAAGCTGTTTACTATAAGTGATTCTTCCAGCAACCTAAAATAGCACGGTTTTTCCTCATTCCTTCCTGTGCATCCTGGTGAGGACCTAGTAGGCCCATCTTTAGACATAGATATAAATGCATTGATATTTAACATTAAAATCTATTATCTCAAGAAAAGCTTTTAAGATCGTCTCTATTCCCAATGTCTATTTCCTATTTGTAGTCATAAAGTTCTGTTTGTGGCATCTAATACTTTTCACAGCAAATAATTGCAGTGGCACAGATTTCTGACTTTGACGGAGAGGAATAACTGCAGGAATAAAGAGATCCCTAAAATCTAATATCTGGTTTTCATTCCTGTCTGGCTAGTAAAAACTAGGGTTGGAGAATAATTTAGAAAATGTGCACCGTTGAACATGTCAGAGTTTTAAATCAGGTGTTATCTTGTCTTTAGTTGCTTACAAGTTAATTAAGCAACAAAATATGACAGGCAGTACATTTCCATGCTATCGTTGTGCTCCTCAGGTGATGACATGATGTCAAAATTCATTAAAAACTTTTTATAAGTACAGTATCAACACCATATGGAATATTCCTGTCATGGCACATGGATCTAAGCTAATCTAACTCCTGTTAACAACACTGTGTACACAGAACAGCATGCAATTCCAAGACTGTAGATTTTCGTGGAGAGAATCGGGACATAGCACTCAACCTATTAACTAATTATTACCTAGTTAATCATTTATTTTTACTGGCAATTAGTTATTAGAGTGACAGTTGGAAAGTCCTATTTATGTCTGCAGTTCTAAAGCTATTTTACAAATATATGTTGCTTTTGATATTTTAACAAATAATTCTGATATAAAGTACAAGCCCTTTTAACTTCCAATCACGCAATTATCATCTAAGGGAAACAGAATATTTCAACACCAGGAAATCATCAAATAATCCTTTATATATTGTCTGTATAGAGGTGTAAGTGTTAGAGATTATAAATTACTGTAGTTTTAGAACAAGCTATAAAAAAACTGAAAAGAGTCTGAAGAAGGGGATACTACACAGTTAGTTTTTCCAATCGGTGTAAAGAGTTGTCCTCCTTAATTGAACTTCATTCATCTTTGATATATAATAAAAAGCTTCTTCAAAGCTAATTTCTTAAGTGGAAACAATTAGGGCAATTTGCCATTCACTTTTTAACAGATCCTGTAATTTCAGTTATGTTTTGGTTTTATGTTCAGGAATTCAGGGTATGATATATGCCTAACTCTGGTTTAGAATAGTTTTTCTCCAGGAGAAAAAAAAATGGTATGTGTTGAATCCAGCTTATGAATGAGCCCTGTCTAATCAGAGCAGAACAATGATTAGTGATGGGTCTGAGCCAAAACACTACTCTGAATTTCACAATTCTGTAATGAATCAAACCAGAACAATGGATCCACACACTCCTGAACTTAAGGTTTCAAAATCCAAACCGGCCAATTGTGATGTGTTGTTATAAAAGCATCTAAATGGATAGACTTTTCCAAAACGAGGCTTGAGATAAATTTAAGATGAGAACTTTGATCCAATTCTGGCTTCAGATCATGGATTTGGGGGGTTAGATCCATCTCAAATTTTGACACAATATGAACAGGTCCTTTTCTTTCCTAATACCTCCAAATATTTATTTTGCATACTCCAATACAATCACATACTAACCCTACAAAACAAAATGTATGCTATCATCAGTTGGGTTGTTGATTATTTTCAGGGTATTCCTGTTGGCACGCAGAGTTATGAACAGTTACTTGTGACACTGACAACTAGTGTTAATTGATTTAAATAATTTCCATTAAACAGTCAAACTGAGTAAGAATCATATTAGAGAGACAAGGTAGGTGAAGTAATATCTTTTATTGGACCAACTTCTGTTGGTGACAGAGACAATCTTTCTAGCTACACAGAGCTCTTCTTCAGGTCTGGGAAAGGGACTAAGAGTATCACAGCTAAATAAAAGATTATCACAGCAACACATCATTGCATGGCTTAGAATTTAAGCTGCTATGCTAAAGTTTGCTATTATTACAGGACAAGCTTAATGCCTAAGGTTGGATTTTTCAAAGGTGCCTAAGGAAGTTAGTTTCCAGTTTCAATGAGAAGTGGGTTCCTTTAGTCACCCTTTGACAATTCCACCCTAAATTTTTTTGTTCATTTTGTGTGCACTTTAATTCAGGGCCCTGTTTACTTCTGTGCATATCTGAAATGAGCTAAGAGAAGAAGGCAGGATGACCTTTAAATTTTCCTAAGGTATTCATGCCTGGTCAGAACCAGTAGAACCTTGATAAACCATTGAGATTTTTCAAAATCTAGTGTAAATGCACAAAGTCCTTTTAAAATCCCCTTTAACTTTCACAAATTACAGCCACTTTTTGACCAAACCACTAAAAATCAGATCTGTGTCATAAGGCCTATGCCCCTACCAAATTTCAGCTTTCTGCCTCAAACTCCTGATATGTCACACCTATACAAAACATCTCTCTTTTTTATAATAATAGTGGTTGTTCCCATATCCTGTCTTGTAAAATTAAGTAGAGTACTGGTTTTAAATAACCAGCATAGAATAATGCTTGAGTTTCTTTGCTACATTATATTTTAGATGGCTAGGCTGCAGCAGTCAGATTATGGTTTTTAGTAGAATATTTTATATTTGACATGACATTACTTCTAAATTATTAACCATACCAAAGAAACAGAAATCAAGGGCAAGTGATATACTTAATGTAATGCATTATTAAATACTCCTTTGTGATGTAAAAGGAAGGCCTCTAAATTTTGTCTGTCTCTCTATAATAAATATGGAGAGATGGACATATACATAAAATATATTGGATAATGGGAGAAATGATGTGGAATATCGATATCGTAATAGGCTGAAACCTGCAGCTTTCTCAGCCTAGAGACAATTTAAGACTGTCTAAAACATAACTCTCACTCAATTCAGTGCTGAAGAAACTGCACCTCAGATTTTAATCTTTGCTATTCAACCTGTGTAGGTTCTTATGTGCCCCATTCATCATAATATCTAAGTATGTGTTGAGATGTCACTATCACGTCCCAATTCTACTGCCTTCCAGCAAAACCTAGGAAGTCAAGAGCTAATATTTCAGATAGGGCTGTCAAGTGATTAAAAAAAGTAATCACGATTAATCGCACTGTTAAACAACAATAGAATACCATTTATTTTAAATATTTTTGGGTGTTTACTACATTTTCAAATATATTAATTTCAATTACAACACAAAATACGAAGTGTACAGTGCTCACTTTATATTTAATTTTATTACAAATATTTGCACTGTAAAAAAACAAACAAAAATTATTTTTCAATTCACCTCGTACAAGTACTGTAGTGCAATCTCTTTACCATGGAAGTTGAACTTTCAAATGTAGAATTATGTACAAAAAAAACCTGCATTCAAAAATAAAACAATGTAAAACTTTATAGCAGGGATCGGCAACCTTTGGCAAATGGCCCGAGAGGGCCAGCCCCCTGGCAGGCCGGGCCGATTTGTTTACCTGCCACGTCCGCAGGTTCGGCCGATCGTGGCTCCCACTGGCTGCGGTTCGCTGCTCCAGGCCAATGGGGGCTGTGGGAAGCAGCAGCCAGCACATTCCTCGGCTCATGCCGCTTCCCGCAGCCCCCATTGGCCTGGAGCGGCGAGCCGCAGCCAGTGGGAGCCACAATCGGCCGAACCTGCGGACGTGGCAGGTAAACAAACTGGCCCGGCCCGCCAGGGGGCTTACCCTGGCGGGCTGCGTGCCTAAGGTTGCCGATCCCTGCTTTATAGCCTCCATCGCTAGGGTGAAAAAGATTATTCCATGGTCCTACACTCTTTTCCCACTTTGAAAATACCTTAAAGTTAGTGAAAATATCAGTGATGAAATAAAAGCGGTCTCTTAGGGGCAACTTCACCTCTCCTCGCCTATGACCAAAAAGACATTTCGTACATAATACTACCTGAAGTACTTAGCTATGTTATACTCTAATTCAGGGGTGGCCAACCTGAGCCTGAGAAGAAGCCAGAATTTAACAATGTACATTGCCAAAGAGCCACAGTAATATGTCAGCAGCCCCCCATCTGCTCCCTCACCCCACCCATCGGCAGCCCCGCCAGTCAGCACCTCCCCTCCCTCCCCGCACCTCCTGATCAGCTGTTTCGTGGCGTGCAGGAGGCTCTGGGGTGGGAGGAGGGAGGAGCGAGGGCACTGCAGGCTAAGGGGAGGGGGCGGGAAGGGGTGGAGTGGGGGCAAGGCCTGTGGCAGCACACTGGAAAGTTGATGCCTGTAGCTCCAGCTCCGGAGTTGGTGCCTATACCAGGAGCCACATATTAACTTCTGAAGAGCAGCATGTGGCTCCGGAGCCACAGGTTGGCCACCCGTGCTTTAATTATTTCCTATCCTAAATTTGCCACATACCACTGTGTTACTAACTCAAATACCTAATCTTATTAAATATTGACTTTTTTAAGGTGAAAACTATACTATCACCTTAAAATGCCATTGCTGGAACTAGAGGAGCTTGGTTTACTATGAGTGCATGTTGGAACTTGGAGTTCCAGCATAACCACAGTGACAGAGCATGGCAAATGGTGGGTAACTGCAGCAAGGGGAAAATAACCTCTTTGTAGAGGTTCATATTAAAGGACTGGGATTTAATCCATTTTTTATCTATCTTACTTTGTTTAACAGTTCTTACAGTTCTTTAAACCCTAATTAATTCTGGTAGTTGTTATCCTTCTATGAAGCATTCCCATGTAGAGTGCATTCTAGTTAACCTGAAGTCCAGGAGGAGTGATTAGCAGAGTAGCAGGAACCAATGGTGTCCCAGGGTCAGGCACGTTACTAGATATATTGGCATTTAAAAAAAAAAAAACTCTGTATTCTTGGGTTTGTGCTTCTGTTAGAACATATTGAACAGAGTGTATTTTATTGGATTACCTCAGCACAGGTGATAATTAAATGAATGTTTACTAAAATAGGACAGTTATATGACATCTAATTATTTAACAGTGTAAACTGTCAAGATCTTTTATTCAAGGACTCTAAAAGATGGATTTTGAATCCAACCCAATGCAGTTCTTTGGAATCAAATTTCACATCAGCTCTGACTCTGTCAGTTGTTATTGTGTGGGTTATCTGTAAAACACTGTTGCATCAGTGGCATTTATCATTTGAAATATAGGATTTGTTTATTTATAGTTGTATAATTTCTCTCTTTATGTCACTGAAGTACTCCAAATTCAAGTACATAACCTTTGTGGTCAGTAGATCTGCACACCCTTATATGGTGAAAGGCACTTATGGTGCACTTGTACAGTAATTATGGAGGCACTCTAATAATTCCATAGTTAAGGTTCTGATGAGGTTTTTAATAAAAGTCCTAAATAAAAGTCTTAGCTAATAAATAGTTAAGGTTGAAAGTGAAACTCCAAAAACAAATTACTTTCTTTACAAAAATTCTACCACACACACACACACATTCTGAAAACACAACCTAACATACAGTTATGTCTGGAAAGAAACAGTTAACGGATCCAGTCAATTTCCATTACCATACAATCATCCTTCATCACTTACTGTCGTCATACCCGATGTACACCACCCAAATAGCCTTAAACCTGCCTCAAACACCAAAACATCTAGGTCCATACTCTCAAATGGCATAAACCAGATTAGCTCAATTGACTCCAATAGACCATTTTATGATCTGGATTTAGATGTTTTGATCCTGGCCAGGAAACTGACATCATGAGGCTGGGTGCTGCAAGGAGCAAAAGATACTGATTATTCTCACTCACACTTGGAAAAACAAATGGACTAAATACATATTTGTGTCCTTAATGTGTGTGTGTTCAAAATATTTTTCTTTTGTAGGCTTTTCTACTTCAGGAGCATAGTTATTGTTTTGTTTTCCGCTTGATTTTAATCATCTGTAAAAGTTATCACTGGTTCTTGTTTACAAATATAGAGCCATATGTGAAAAAGAAGTGTCATTTCTCAGAGCATTGATCTTATTTTGTTCACATTTTTAAAAGGCACTCTGTCGTTTCTGAAAGGGATTAGTATTATTTATCTTTTTCGCAGTGCTTGGCTTCAAAAATAAGTGCAAACTCCTTCTGGGAAAAGACTGTCTTAAGTTCATAGTGTAAGGTGATTTAAAGCTTGCAGAGGTTCACGTTTGGGCCCTATTCTGACATCTTTACTCAGGCTCTTTCTCAGGCAAAACTACATAGGAGTTTTGCCTGAGGAAGAATTAAGTAATTACTTCACACTGGAACCCATAGGAGATGTACAAGGTAATTTCCAGCAGACAGAGGAATCCTGACTCCCTGTAGCCTCCTCTAACTACTTCCAAGCTCTTCCTACTGGCTCACCCAGAGGGAGGGGCTCCCTTCTTGTCTGGCCTTGTAAATTTGATGTATGTGGATAAGTGAGGATCCCGATTTGTGCCTTGGCTGTGGGGAGAAGGACCCTCCTCCCCTAGAAGGGAGCTCACTAGCTTCTTTCCTTTGGTTGGGAGGGGGAAGGAAGAAAGGGGACAAGCAATGGTGCTGAGGGATGGTTTAGACACTTGTCAGGATGTTGAGTCAGTGTTGTTCAGAATGAAAGGACATGATCATTGGAGTGGGGAAGAATTTGGCAGATAGCTCATCACCTCATATCTTATAGACAGTTATTGGAGAGCTTTGGAAAGTTATAGTACTATTTTTCTGTCCCTCTGCTGTGTCAGGTTTCCTTAATTATCAGGACCCATGGAACAGACAGAAGGATCCCATGGTATTTTTACAGAAAAGGAAGGTCTTGCACCTTCCACCATCAGAGACAGTACACTGGACCAGGTAGACATTGGATCTCATCCAGTATGACATAGTAATTGTTCCTAAAATCATCATAGAATTTCTTACACAAGGCCACTGGCGCACATGTGCAGCTGCTGTCTATCTAATTCAAAGATGTTCTTGTCCTTATGTTTGTTTAATGCCAGAAGTTTTTTTAGGATATGTATATACTCAAGCCGAGGTGTGATCACATCTCAGGTAGACAGACCCATGCTAGAATTGCTAAAAATACCAGGGTAGGTATGGCAGCATGGGCTGCAGCACCGTCTAGAAATGCGCGTATGTACTTAAGGTCCCTGGCATGCTTCTAATGTCTGTCCCAAACCCCTTGCCGCAGCATCTACACTGCTAATTTTAGCAATGAGAGGGGAAAGGTAGCACGGGTATGTCTACCCAAGCTGCAGTCACACCTCGGATTGCAGTGTAGACGTATCCTTAGGGGCTATAATGCACTTATGCCTGAGACAATTTTATTTTAAAAGATACAGACAGTTTAGAGAATGTTCAACAAAATAGGGCTTGAAACTGTGAAACCCATGCACTATTCTTTCCTTTAATTTAGCAAAAACCAAAACAGCTGAACAAATCTAAAATCTTTATATGCAAAGTTTTAGGCTGGAACAATTTTTGCAAGAATTTTATAAACCTCTGAAATGAAAAATGGTTGAAAATGGATATTTTGACCGGTCTTTAATGATAGTGTTAGGTGGCAGGATTATAATTTATATTACGTAAATACATAATATAGAGAGACAAATATGGTTACTATTTCATCTTTAGACTCAAGCCTATCCCTACTCAGTTTCCCTGAAATAAGAAACTTAGAAAAGAAAAGAAAGTCAGTAGTTCTGAGCATTGCCTAAGAATCTGGAAAATACAGTACAGTTGAAGTAAAAAATGGCAGTTCAAACTCAGCATTTGTGTGAGATTTTTCAGGAGTCAGGGTCATTAAACAGTCTGATTCTTCTTTAAGTGTTTGTGACATCTGAAAGACTTGCTTTAACTTTATACTTAAAGCCTGTAGGTGACTTTGAACTAAGGTAACATTGTGTTCAAGGGTTTTTTTTCCTTAAATACAGTTTCTTAATTTACAGGATTAATTTGGTCTGTAATTATCATTGGACTAAAACGATCTGCTATATTACTTTTCTTTCCACACATAGTGTTCTTCAGAGAGTTTATTTTGTTGTTGTCAGAATGATGATCTAATTTATTACTGCACTCTGTACAGTAACATCAATAAACCTAATGAGGGCCTATAAGGAGAGCAATTTATTAGCTTTCTCAAACAGACTTCTTGTGTCTTTCAAACAGTTGAGGTATCTGCACCATAATGAATATAAAATCTCATGCTGCCTTCATATGCATGCCCCTGCACTATACAATAGAAGTGTGTGTGACAATGCATTTGCTGGTATACAGAGGAGTAGCTTGTCATCATCTTGTTTTTGCAGTCAATTTCCCTGAATAATGCAGTTCAACACAATGGAACCAAAACAGTAATCGACAGAGTTATGAGTGTCTTTGATACTGCACTGAGTGGGTATCACTTAAGTGAGAGAGCCACGTTAGGCAGTTCTATAAAAAGCATGAATGCTGCTGTTTGGTGGGAAAATGCATGCACAAAACTTTTAAGTTTCATACCGCTGAATTTACAAAGGCAAAAATTCTTTTACATCTCCCTCTTTCTTTGGGGCCTGTTGTACCCTGGTCTAGAAGAGGGACCTTGAAATAAAATAATTTCAAAGGACATAGAAATCTTAGTTAGTAGTTGAAGAGGCAGCATGTGGTATTTTGGCGACTCCGTCCACTTTGAAAACACAAATTGGGACGCATACACACAAAATGGCTACCTTAAGATATAGGACTGGATTGCACTCTGTCTAGTAAATGCACTCCAGCTCTAACTGGGTTTCACTTTCAGTCTAATCTCTGAATAGCTAATTAGTTGGTATCAAAGTCACACAAATAGAACCTCCTATGATGTCTTTTAAAAATTTCTGTGAACTAGAGTTCTGATCAGTATGGTCTGGCTTCATGCTGTCAGGAGGGCAATTACTAGCATAGGGTTTGTTTAGATTTGTTTTTTCTAATTTTAAGAAGCTTCTTTTTCATTTCACTAAAAAGAGTCCTTCTCTCCTATATTCTGACCTCTATTTCCTTATTCTAAAAGAGAAGAAATGATCATCTTGATTTAATATTTTCCTTTGATGAGGAATGTACAGAGCATCCTCAGAGTAATAATAAAACCACCTAGTTCTTATATAGTGCTTTTTGCCTGTAGATCCCAAAGCACCTCTTAAAGGAGGCAAGAAACATTAACCCCATTTTATAGATAGGGAAGCTGAGGACTATATCGGTGAAGTAGTAGCAGAGCCAGGAATAGAATCCGTGTCTCCTAAGATGAGTCCAGTGCTCAGTCCACTAGCAACACTCCCTTACTGTAATTAAATAAGTTGAGTTAGTGGGTGAATCAGGGTATTTACCTGTACAGCCTCTGATATTTTATCATCTTTGGTGCACTATCTGTATGGTCACATAACATAACTGTGTCACGGTAGTTCAGAGGACATCAGTTCCAAACATCTTCTAATATTGGGTGAGGGAAAGGGAAATGGGATATTTTTATTATATTGGCTTTCATCCTATGTGCTTTTTTTTTTTTTGCAATTGGAAGCCACATCTTGGAAAAATATCATATTGCACTGAACTCTAGAGTGGATGGAACCTAGGAAATAAAATACCTAAAATGTTCAATCATAGTTTTTGCATGAAGGGAACACACTAACTCCGTTGTGTTCTTGGGATCATGAGTGGCAGATGCAGACAAAAGGCACTCAGATCTTGCCAGGAATGGCACTCATCCCAAGATACGAAGAACACGAACATGTACACAGAGCAGTACCACAGTAGCCCTTGGATTTGCCTTGGTGCTCTTCTCTACTGTTGATTCTTGCAACAATGGATATTGAGGTACAGTAAAACCTCAAATTTACGAACACCAACCTTACCGGTGACCGGTTATATGAACCATTTTTTCCTCATGGAAAAAAAATCGTGTAGTGAAAATGATGTCAATGAAGAACAAGTTTGCATCCTTTCACATTCCAGTCCTTCAGTGCACTGGAAACTACCTTGCAGTGGTTTGAAGGACAAGAAGAAAGCAATGCAGTGCCATTTATTGCAACTTATGTACTGCACCTTCTGTAATTTTGAGATGTTGAATTGTATTAACTTTTCCATTTTATGAATCCCTCAGTTCTCACTTAGTTCATAAAATAAGGGTTCTGCTATATTGTACTGTTCTGCCAACATGTTCAGGTCTGGTTCTGGTTTGGAATCTGCTTGCAAAGGATTTTTTATAGTTATCCAACTTTATAATAATAGCATAATATTTAGCATTTACATAGCATTGCTCATCCATAGCATCCATCAAAACGCTTTACGAAGTTGGATGTCACTATCCCCATTTTTCAGATAAGAAATCAGAAGCACAAAGAGGTAAAGTGACTTGCCAAATTCTACTCCTGGAGGAATTCTGTTCCTCAAAATTAACAACATTTGACTGCATTTACTCATGTGAAAAGATATAATCATGCACCTCGTGCTTCACACTGATATTTAGTCCTGGGTGTTGTTTAAGAAATTACTGAAGTACTGTTTCTAAAATGGTTTAGGAATGTTAATTAGTGTCCATTAGTTCTGAACTGAGGCCATCAAATTAATTGTACTTGTATCCTGAATCTTAGCTTCCTGAATTGAAAGAGCTATTACATTGTATGTAACCCATTGTGTCTCCATGACTTCTCTATAATACATTTATAATACTTATATGTTCAGCAGAAGCTTTTCTGCTTATTCAGGTTGAGACCCCTGAAATACTGGCTTGGAGGCAAAGGGATCTGCCTTGTCTGTTTCTTTTCTTTTATTTCTGGCTTGTGATGAAGTTCCAGCTCTTAAACTGAAATAACAGCTATTTACATCCAGAGTTACAGCTTCCTTATTTTATACATGGAACTTTTATAGGATCTTCTGACGGTACAGTTATTTTTACACTGCATTAAGAGGACATATAGAGAGAATATTTCCTTGAATTGTTTGAAAGAAAGTAGGCCTTTTGAAAATGCTGGTGCTGTCTGACTCATTCTAACCCTATATACTGTCAATGATAGGTAGGTATGATGATTGCTGTCTAATAAAAGGTATACTTATAGAATTACATGTATGCAGTGTTTGAAACCGTGATGATCATGAAACATTACCCAAGAAGAGCATGAATCACTCTAGCCAAAAGCACTTTCCTTAATTTCAAAATGCAATCCATTACGTAAGTGATGCTAATTTCAAGTTTCAGCCATTACTGCAGCTTTCATAGAATGTGCAAGTTTGGAAAACAGAGCTTTTGTGAGGCAATAGGCTTTACCGGTAAGTTGCTAGGAAACTGGGAATCAGAACTCCTTAGGTTCAATTCCCTAACTTGCCATTGGCTCTGAGTAGCCTTGGGCAATTCACATGGGCCTATTTATCAATAAAAGATCTCATTTTGTATATGTCAGCCTTGGTGCACATGTTTTTCGAACCCTATCTCCTGCATGTATAATTGATAAGAATGTCTCACCTGTGCACATAAACCCCATTTGTGTCTGCATATTCTGTCACCTGCTCATGAGTAATAGACCCAATGTATGCAGATAATGTGCATGCAAATATTTGTATGCAAAGTTAGACACACACACGAAAGCCCCATTTAAAACCCTTTGAAAATCTTCCCTTTGACCATTAAAGTGTCTGTTTCTCTCCAGTTTTCCCATTTGCAAAATAGGGGTATATAATAATTGCCTCAAGTACACAGTGCTTCTTGCAGCCTATTTAATTAATGAATGTAAAATGAATTGAGAACCTCTGATTAAAGATGCTATAGATTTTCAAACCATTATTTGTTGTAGGGGAAACTTTCCTCAGATAAACACCTTTGGGATGATATAATTGTCATGAAAATCAATAAGGTGTCTGCATGGTTCCTCTTTAACATTTTTAATTCATTTTCCAGGAAAGAATTATCCTAGTTATGTCTTTTTGTTTTTGTTTTTTTACTACCCAGCTGTACATCCTAAGCTCAGCTTCAAGGAAGCTAATAAAGAAATACAGCAAGAAAATGTATTCCCATGTTTAGTGTCTGGAAATATAGATACTATAATTAGGATTTCTCTCTAAGGGAGGAAAGATAAAATATTGGATTGGGCATATAAAAGGAAATGATCTTAATTTATGATATTTTAAGTTATGGAAAAATAACAATTTTCTTGTAAAACAAAACCTTTGTTTTTCAGATTCTCTACAGAGGATCAGAGTTAGTCAGTAGGTAGAGCATGAGATTGAGAGTCTGTCACTTACTTCCTTTGTGGCTTTTAAATTACTGCAGTCCTGTGCTTTCGTTTCCTCAGCTGCAAAACAGGAATAATACTTGCCCACTTTAGAAGGTGTGTTAAATAATCTTTCAGATGTGTTTGCCAATACCTGTACCTAGTTATCCAGCTCACTTGCATCTGGTATTAGTGGAACATTAAAACAATTGCATATAGCGTTTTTCCTCTCTTAAGTGATAAAAAATCCAACAGCAGAGATACAACTATGGGGCCAAATTCTGCTCAAGATGCATCATTGTTATAAACCCATAATGTGCTTAGCACTGTACAAGACATCTTAATTGTTGCCCCAAAGAGTTTACAAAGCAAATGACAAAATAAAGTCAATATGTACAGCTCTGATTTTATTTGTGGTCCCTTTTCCACAACTTTTGAAGTTGGTTAATGAATACATTTAGCAGCTTTACAATGTTTTATATCTTATTCAAGCATAAACTTCCCAAAAGTGTATGGATTTTCATTTATCTACCTCCTCCGCAACTGATTAGTCATCTAAACTTGATACTGAAGGTATGTGGTAATAAATAACACAGTGTTCATTTATTCCTTTCCCACATCTATTGTAAATTAACGTAATAAATCTTTGCAAAAGGTTGAGGTTTTTTAAAAAAACAATTCTAAACAAAACTCTAATACAAATATATTTATTTGACTCTGGTGTCAATGTTGTTAAGGGGAGAATTAATAGGTGAATGGGTTTCTTTAGTTCCCTATTATTATTTATGATTTGTAGTGCCTAGGAGCCATACTCATGGTCCAGGGCCCCACTATGGTAGGCACTGCACAAGTTCAGAGCAAAAAGACGACTGCCCCAAAGAGCTTATAATTTAAGTAAAAGACAAGAGACAACAGATGGATACAGACAGATGGGGGAGTACAAGGAAACATGACAGGCTGTGGTCTTAACACAGCAACAGCAAGACCATTGTCAAGTTTTTTGTAAGCTTCAAGGCAAAGAAGGGTTTTAACAAGGATTTTCAAGGAGGATATAAGAGGAAAAACATAAATTTGGCTATTCAGCAGCATTATATTTTGGAAAATGTATATTTAGTATATGAATGCATAAATCATTAGTATTGTGGGTAGCTGCAATGAATTATTTTGATATTTTGTAAAGGAGTTTGTAGCTTTTTAAAAACGTATGAACTTACATATTATCTCTAACCATGTTGATTTAGTTGGGGATTGATCCTGCTTTGAGCAGGGGGTTGGACTAGATGACCTCCTGAGGTTCCTTCCAACCCTGATATTCTATGATTCTGTGTCATATAATAGCATATATCTAAGCAGTCTCCAGAGTAATATATTCTCTACTTACAAATTATGATCCACATCTGAAGAAATATATTTCAGGAGACTTCCAAAAAAGAAATAAAGGACTGCAGTTCCACAAAGACCTGAAAATCAAGCCTACTAATATTTGCAGAACAGCATGTGAATTATCTAAACTAGAGTATAACAACTGAATTGGCTCATGTGACTATAAATAGGGTGAAGGAGGTCACTGGAAGCATCTAAGTGAAATGATCAATTCATAATGAAGTTTTGCAATTAGGTTGCATTGTTCTGTGTCCATTCTGCCTCCAAGGATTTGACTTCTGCTGATAATCCTTGAAATGACCAATGCCTCCCAAGCAAAAAAGAAGCGCTGAACATGTTTCAATGCCGTCTAAACCTTTTGAAGTTTTTCGTGAATATATTGCTAAGCCTCTGGGTCCTGCTGACTGGGGAATGTTTGATTGGTTAAAAGTTCTCTGTGTCTGCCCACCCTATCCCTAACTCCATGAGCTCTTTATATGGTACTGGAAAGTATTAGAAAAGGACTGGATAATCAATATATATGAAAGAACTGGTGACTTTCTCATATTGTACACAATACAGCAGCTCAAGGATCATTTTAAATATTGCAGCTACAAAAAAGAAAGGAGGATTATATAGGAATGCCTTAGAGAGAAGGAGCAATTTAGATACCTAGCATAGCTACTTAAAATGATAATTTGAATCACAAGAACCACTTGAAATAGATTGTACCCAGTTACCTCCCCATCTTATATGTAAGCAGAAAATGAGGTAGTGTCTATTAATCCACTTGTTAAAACTACATGATCTCTTGGAAATCATTGTTTTCTATTTCTGGACTTTAAACTGTTAAATTAGGGTACTTGACAATGAAGGAGAATACAATCTAATGTAATCAGATTTTTGTTCACTCAGCCTGCTGGCTTATCCATGTTCTCAAGTTTTTATGTCATGTACTCATATTGGCTGCCTAAGGCATAATATAAAAGCTCAAATGTGGCGATCGTTCTCTGAGCTGGCCATAACTACTGTATCAGTTGTTCCTTTCCTGAGAAATAATTAAATGTAGCCAGTTTTCTTTGTTTACAGGGACTCAGCCTGTGGTACCTTCTCCTTTATTAATATTGACTACAAAACTCTTACTATTTCCCCCTCTCTGCCACCCATTTCACTTGAGAGGCAGCTGCCAATGTGCATAATTATGTGGCATAGATAAGCATTTTATAAAAGGAGCATGTGACAGCCACTTGCATCAAGTCTCTGTAGACTGGACCTCCATAGTTAAGATGAGAGCAGGTGCAGTATGGATGATTCCATGCAGTATGGACGATTCCATGCAAATTATTTGGAGCCTTTGGCCTCCTCACACTATACAAACAAGTAATGAAAAGGTAGCCCCTGCTCCAAAGAACTGTTGCTTGATTTTAGGAGGTTAATATTATTAATTTGGATATGGGTTATAGGCTCGCCAGTTAATCTGATCAGAAGATAATAAGGTTCTTGTCCCAGAATCAGGCTACACAGCATTTCCAAGGACCCTCGGGGGTATGACAAGGATGTTCACACTGAGACAAATATAGCCTTAAAGACTTTTATTGAGATAAATGGAATAGTACTCAAATAGTAAAATAATCAGAGTTACAAATGCAATACTATTATTCTAAAAATTCATATGATATTATATACTATAAAGCTTTTGATTAATATGCTCACACCCTTCCTTGATAACCTGGCGGTAAGAGACAAAGGACCAGCCTCACCTCTGGTATGCCAAGAGGGTTCAGGTCCAGGTTCCTTGTTAGGATATAGATATTCAGGCCTGTCTGCAAAAGCCTGTACTTTAAGAATTTAGGGGTATTCTTATCACTTGGCTAGTTCTAGAGGTATAAAAGAAAGAATCAAAATCACTGTCTGCTGGTGTAAGGGCCCTCTCTTACTGTGACTGTTTGAGGCCCTGTTCTTAGGCTAAGGCCTTTGGCTAAGCAGCAGAGGCAGCCATAAGCCAGGAAGCGAACAGTCACATCCTCACATTCCAAACTAGTCACATTGAAAGAAGGTGCTATTGGGCTGTTAGGAATACAATCCTGTCCTGATAGTGCCTATCACCTCCAGAGAAAGGGAAGTGCCTAGAAAATGTAAAAGGAAACTTAGTTTGATAGCATCCTGTCTGGCAAGAACTCACTTATCAATAGCTGGGATGTGAAATCCTCACTTCTGTATTGTTTTGTCATTATAGTTCCCACTTTGCTATTGTTTGTCTGTATAATCTCTGTCTGGTTCTGTGATTGCTTCTGTCTGCTGTATAATTAATTTTGCTGGGTGTAATCTAATTAAGGTGGTGGGATATAATTGGTTAGCTAATCATGTTACAATATGTTAGGATTGGTTAGTTAAATTTCAGTAGAATGATTGGTTAAGGTATAGCTAAGAATATTACTATATAAATTAGGGGCAAACAGGAAGTAAGTTGGGATTCGAAAATAAGGAAAAAGGAACTTGTATTTAAGCTTGCTGGAAGTTCACCCCAATAAACATCGAATTGTTTGCACCTTCGGACTTCGGGTATTGTTGCTCTGTGTTCATGCGAGAAGGACCAGGGAAGTGGCAGAGTGAAGGAATAAGCTCTCTAACATTCCTCAATTCTTGAGAGGGAGGTGTAGAGCTTAGGAGAAGCTAAAGAGCTTAGAGTTTTGCTTAACTAACTGACTTAAAACTTACCATTAAAAACTAACAGACTAATAGACTAATAAGCAAAGAAGCCTTGAAACTTGAAGCTCAAAGCTTAGAAACCCTGAAGCTTAGAAGCTTCCTTGGCAAGGTGGGTCACCTCTCTTACATAGCTTGAGTACTTGATCCCTCCTTCTATGCGCAAACTTAGTTTCCTCATCTACAAAATGTCAGGGTACACTTACTGCATAGGCTGGTATGTTTGTACATATTGATGACATATACATACAACTGAATGACATTAGCTCATTCTCACGTTTGTAATTTCTGTCCTACCCCGTTATTTTGGTTCTTTCCTTGTGGTTTACCTGTTAAGTTTACAAAGGGTATGAACTTAGGAAGCCCCCTATGCCAACGGGCTTCAATGCATCCTTTATCTATCTATGTTAAAGGTTGCAGCCATATATGGACCTTATGCTTTAGCTCATCACCACCTATGTAGGTGAAAGGTCCTGAACATATGTATGCTAACCTTGCTCCCTGGGTGAAAGGTCCCAGACATATGTATGCTAACTTTGCCTTAGCTCAACATACAAAATGTGGCCTGTAGGTCCCTTATATTACTGCCAAAATACTTTAATATAAATCTATTATAATAAAACAAATAATCAAACCCATAAGAAAATAAAAAATCCATATGAAAATATATATATAGGCAAGCAAGCAAGCTAGCCCTATAGCAGGGGTCAGCAACCTTTCAGAAGTGGTGTGCCGAGTCTTCATTTACTCACTCTAATTTAAGGTTTTGCATACCAGTAATACATTTTAACTTTTTTTAGAAGGTCTCTCTCTATAAGTCTATAATATATAACTAAACTATTTTTGTATGTAAAGGAAATAAGGTTTTGAAAATGTTTAAGAAGCTTCATTTAAAATGAAATTAAAATGCAGAGCCCCCCAGACTGGTGGCCAAGACCATGGCAGTGTGAGTGCCGTTGAAAATCAGCTCGCGTGCCGCAGGTTACTTACCCCTGCCCTATAGGCTACAGAACACACAATCTGCATTACTGACAAGACATAGCAGGTGGATGAAAAAATATGTAGATAATGGGGAACTCCTTGTATTCATTTTAGAGTTTAATAATAATAAATAATAGTTATTGCCACTTATGTAGCACTTTGCTTGTTCAGTGCACTTTCTGACATAAACTAACCCCCAGAACACCCTTTTGATTGCAATTTGATTACTGCTATCTCCATTCCATTCATTGGAAAGTTAGACTAACTGTCTTGTCTAAAAGCACACGGTGAGTCAATGGCAGAGCTTGGACTCAGAACTACCTAACTCCCAACCCCATATTTACTGCACTCGACCAGGTACATTTGGCAAAGTTCCACAAAGAGTGTACTAAACCTTGCTCTTAAAGCAAAAAACAAAACAAAAACCCAAAGAAACCCTGTCCTGTCTAGGGTTAGCATATTGCTATGATTAGTGATAATCCAAGTTTCTTTTATCTCATCCTTTCAGATATTACAGATGAGCAAATATTTTCACTGACTATACAACTTTTATCTTCTAAGTGGGTGTCTGATGTAGTCTATTAGAGACATTCAAGGAATTGGGGGATGGAAGCTTACTAAGAATATCTAGCAATATACTGCTACCTTTGCCACTGAATACAAGACAAAGAAGAAAACAAAAATAACAAATTGTACATGATTGGGTTTTTTCATTCCTGCTTTGGCAAAAGAGGAAAAATAGCATGATCACCAGTGGCTTTTCCAAGGCCCTTTCTTCTTTTAGTTGCACAATAATGCAAAAATTTGCCATGTAGTTATTGTTCAATACTTTAAAAGATCTGAGAGTTTTGAATATATAAGTTCAATTATAGGAATGCCTTTTTTGAAATGGCAGGGTACCTAATACAAACATTTCCAAGCTTATAAGAATGTTTTTCTGCTCTGTGCTAGATGGATAAGTCCAAATTACTGCAGTGCAAGGCCAGATCTATGCTGCAAAGTTTTGTTGGCATAGCAATGTCAGTCAGGGATGTAAAAAAACCCACATCCCCTAGCTGATATAGCGATATCAGCAAAACCCCCAGTGCAGACATAGCTATGCCAACAGAAAAGTGCTTCTGATGACATAGCTAATGTCGTTGAGAGAGGTGGTGTTGCTATATAGACAGAAAAAAACTCCTTCTGTCTGTACACCTCCATCTATGCTAGAGGACTTTGCTGGTATAGCTGTACGAGCAAAATATGTCTAGAGTAGATGAGCCCCAAATAATAGGCATTGATTTCAAGTAAAGAATTTTTGTTGTTAATCAAGATATACATTACCCCAACTTTCATAATTTTCATTTCCTTTGTTAGCTTGCATTTGTAACTTATTTTTTATTTAAACTTCTCCCTTATGGATTTCATAATTACTATTTAAGTGAGCTAGGGAAAAAATAATTTTGTTTTAATTCATTTTCTAATTGCAGTTTTCTCCAAAGGGTAGAATTACATTTCTCACTGTACTTACAGAAAGTATCTTAGTTTAACATAAATATTAGTCTACTTAAAGGTATGTATAATTTTTAATCACAGGAAAATCCTCTCTAATTTAGCAGACATTTCAGCTGTATGCATAGGGAAATAGTCACAAGCAGCAGAAATGAGGGCCATGCTCTTTATTTCTTGTGCATGGCATTGAATAATTTATTCTTTAAGGTATTTGTAAATTGTCCTGTGAAATAGAGCAGCTAGTTTTCAAAAACATCTTGGCATCAAAGTTATCTCATCTTGGAGATAACTAGGAAGGATACTTGTTCAGTGTCTAAGCTAATGTTTAGCCTAGTGATACTCAGACCTCAGTGGTTCAGGAGCCAAATTCGCAATCAGCATTACTCAAAAGAGCCACAGTAGTGTGAATTCATTATTTCATTTGCTGTAGTACTGTATATTCATATTAAATCAGCATGACAGGGAAATATTTAGTTTATTTATGTGTATGTGCATATATATATATATATATATATATATGTATATATATATATTATTCTCATAGCAAAATGACTGACCAACTATTATTATTTTATCAACTACAGTTGGTTCATAACATAGTAAAAGCATCCTGATTGCTAATAACTTAGTGGCTTAATAATTAAATCACAGAGTTTTAATATCATGTGCTACAAAGAACCACAGGAGATACATTAAAGAGCCACTTGAAGCTTTGGAGCCTCAGTCTGAGTATTACTGGTTTAACCTGACAAAGGCTATCTACTGCCACACATGTGACAGGAAAAGATTAAACAGTTGAGCTCCATGGTAACTGCTTATAATGTAGGAATCTTCAGAGCACACATGTAATACCATAATCATCAAGTTTTTTTTTCAGTTGTCCAGATCTACTTTTGTTCGTGTCACTTCACAACTGAAAATGTAGTTTTGAATTAAAAGATAAACTTTGATAGAATTAGGCCAAAGATTTAAAGTAAACTGTAGAACTCGATAACCAGGTCTCTCTTGTAAAAGAGATGCTATTCTCTGTGGACTAACCTTGTTAAATAAAATATTGATTGGTTGTTAATGCGGATCTATATTGCCGCTCAGTTACAAAGGCCCTGCAGGTCTAATGTTTCTGCCTAACTTCTCTCTGGGAAAGATGTTCCCGTTTTTACTGGTTTCTCTCCAGGAAAGATGGTGGACCTGAATAGAAATGCCCATATTAGTAGTTAAGAGCAAACAAAATTAAACAAATCTTAATAGAGCAGAACTTGTTTTGCTTCTAACTTTGTCAGATGAATTAAATGATCAGGATGATAAAGTCCATTGCCTGAAGAGAACTGCTTTTAACTTGCAGGATCCTGGGGTTTTATGACTGTTAATTGGCTTAGGATTTAGGAGAAATGAGCTATTTACATATTTTATGATTTCAGAGCGCCAATAGGAATTTATTTGTCATTCTTTTATTCGCAATCTTGCTAATGTATTCTTAATAAGATCAAAAGCTAATTTAAATAACTCTGTTCTATGACTAGTCAGTCATCGTTACAGTTTAATCTTGCCATCTGAGTTTTTTGCTCCTGGTCAACGGGGATCATGTTGAATGGAGGGGTACATCCATTTCTCTTTAATCTGGTAACAAGATACTAACTGGTTGGTCCTCAGAGGCGTACCTCAGGGATGCTATTTTCCTGAACCGTGGTTTCAGAAAGTTGTACTGGATTTTAGTGGCCTCTTAGCACAAAACTCATTGAGTGCAGATGTATGTCAATTTAGTAATCTGGCCAGTTATCATGATTTTAGAAGTATATTGTGACTGAAGACATATTCACTAGAATAGCTTTAAAAAGAAGCATTTTACAAAACATCTTACACATTACATAAACCTATATTAAAGAGTGATTCACTTACCAGCCATGGATAGAGTAAGAAAACAATCTGAGGTGAACAAAGGTCTACATAGTGGGGAATTTATGTCAGGAAACAATGCCAGTGTTATGTGTTTTTAGAGATGCAGCAGGAGTTGCCCAGGAAGATGCTGGTTTCTTTAGTTTCCACCACCACTACGAGGCTCTTACTGGTTTCTGCCCTTTCATCGTCTTCATTTATGAAAAAGAAAAATATAACTCAGCAGTCTGGCCCCAAAGTAGTGCCATGATCAAGAGTACCTCATGTGTGAGTACATAGTTTTCCTAGGATGGGCTTTACCAAGGAACATCAAAGTCATACCAGTAAGTTGCTGTAAATAAACTTGCAGGAATTTTAATGGATTTAATGCACCATTGTTTAGTATCATAGAAATGCACTGTATTTGTTCCTGGGAATTTCAGTTAAGCGAGTAAGCCATTTATCAAGATGCAGTCAAGTGGATTATACTGGATTGTAGTCTAAAATTGCACCAGCTATTCAGTGTAAAGTATCAGAGGGGTAGCCATGTTAGTCTGTATCCACAACAGCAACGAGGAGTCCGGTGGCACCTTAAAGACTAACAGATTTATTTGGGCATAAGCTTTCATGGGTAAAAAACCACTTCTTCAGATGCCCAAATAAATCTGTTAGTCTTTAAGGTGCCACCAGACTCCTGGTTGTTTTTATTCAATGTAAAGTGCAGGGAAAACTCCTATGCAGCTTCTTAAAATGTTTAATGACAATTGATTACTGTCACTCTGGAATGATGGACTTGGTTTCGAAGTAGCGAATGTTATCATCTGCTTCCCAGCATTCATACTTGTGCTTTATTTGAGCAGGATACACTCCATTTGTTTGTGGTCCTTCCACCAATTTTCAATCTGTATCAGAGTTTATATAAAACCAGTTTCAATTATTTTTTTATTTCAAATCTAATGAGACACTGTAGTAAGTGCTTCCCTAAAGTTCAGGTGCAGACTATTAGATCTACTATATCCCCTATTTTTTGTAACTTGAGCAAAAAAATTTCTGCATAAAATGAAATGTCTGGGACAGAAAACTAGTATTTTAGAAGCGAAGTATGACTGAAATTGCTCACATATTCACATACACTTGTATGAAATGTTAATTTGTAAGTGGACTGCTAATTTTAAAAGTCACTAACTTTCAGAAGTTCCTTATGATGGCTGTTGTATTTGCATTCTGCAATACAGAAGGCACTTCACAGCTAGAGAAAATAGATACCTCTATTATCCATGACAACAATAGAAAGTATCCACAAAACTGTTTTTGTAGCCATCCCATTTTTAAGATTGAGAGGCTTACTTTTAATTTTTGTTTCCTGAGTTTTTGAGTCTATTAGTTTATTGTAGTGTTATGCAAAGTACAGTATCCCCTCCATAAATAAAAACATCCCATTTTTATATTGTCTGTTAGCCCAAAACTCAGAAGTAATATTTAGGCAATAAACTTGCACAAACTGCAGCTCTACTTTCTCTTCTAACTCAGGCAAGCCTGTCTTGCTCTTTGCTGGTGGACTCTCCTTTGGTTTTAGGTGGCTGGTGACATTAGTTTTGGTGGGGCTATTAAAATAGGAACATAAGCATTGCTATATTGGGTCAGCCCTATGATCCATTTAGTCCTGCCTCCAGCAGTGGTCAGTACCACATGTTTCAGGATAAGATGTAAATACCCCTGTGTCAGGGTTCCCTCCCCACTCTGAATTCTGGGGTACAGATGGGGGGACCCGCATGAACAACCCCCTAAGCTTATTTCTACCAGCTTAGGTTAAAAATTCCCCAAGGCACAAATCCCTTTTGTCCTTGGATGGTATGCCGCCACCACCAAGTGATTTAAACAAACATTCAGGGAGGGCCACTTGGAGCCCTATCTCCCCCCAAAATATCCCCCCAAGCCCTTACACCCCCTTTCCTGGGGAGGCTTGAGAATAATATCCTAACCAATTGGTTACATAGTGAGCACAGATCAACACCCCTCACCCCCCGGGTCTTAGGACACTGAAAATCAATCAGGTTCTTAAAAGAAGAATTTTATTTAAAGAAAAGCTAAAAGAATCACCTCTGTAAAATCAGGATGGAAGATAATTTTACAGGGTAACAAAAGATTCACAAACACAGAGGAACTCCCTCTAGGCTTAGTTCAAAGTTACAGAAAACAGGAATAAACCTCCCTCTAGCAAAGGGAAAATTCACAAGCAAAAACAAAAGATAATCTAACATGCCTTGCCTGGCTTTACTTACTATTTTTGTAATATTAGAGACTGGTTCAGGATTGGTTTATAGGAGAAGGAGTTTTCTGACCTGATGCTTCTCTGCTTCCCAAGAGAACACACACACAAAACCTCCCTCCCCTCCCCAATTTGAAAGTATCTTCTTTCCCCATTGGTCCTTTTGGTCAGGTGCCAACCAGGTTATTTGAGCTTCTTAACTCCTTACAGGTAAGGAGGAATTCTAGGCTACCCTTAGCTGTATGGTTGACACCCTGTCAAAGGTACAGAAATATCTGCAGTTTCTTTCAGACCCTCTCAGACGCTGATTTATGCCCTGAAGAACAAAAATGTATATCCCTTCCAAAACTGTTTTATCCTTCCTAATATAACTCTAGATGGTCTAATGTCTTTTAGAAACGTTCAGTCCTTCTCTGAATTTTACTTAACTCTTGACTTCAATATTTCACTTTGGCAGTTTGTTCCACTGACTACTTGGGCATTATGTTAAAAAAAGAAATAAAGTGTTCCCTTTGATCAATTTAAATTTGCTGCCTTTCAGTTTCATTGTATCTAAAATATTAGATGGCAGACAGTCAAATCAATTTCAAATCCTTACATGCCTTTTGTGTTTAAAGATTTTATTTGGTATTTGTAGATTACAATGCATTAGAACCTCAGACTTACAAACACTTTGGGAATGGAGGTTGTTTGTAACTCTGAAATGTTCGTAACTTTGAACAAAACATTATGGTGGTTTTTTCAAAAGTTTACAACTGAACATTGACTTAATACAGCTTTGAAACAAACCATGCAGAAGAAAAATGCTGCTTTCCCTTTACTTTTTTAGTAGTTCGTTTAACACAGTACTGTACTCAGGGGTGAAAGTAAGTCGAGTGACTTACCAGTATGCTGGGGCCAGCTCTAGCCCCCGGAAGGGGCAGGGCCTAGGGCGGAAGGGGCGGGATTGAGGGGGTCAGAGCCAGCCCCAGCCCAATCCGGGGCTCCCCTCTTCTACCGCCCTGGCCCTTTAAATAGCTGCCAGAGCCCTGTGGAAGTGGCAGGGCTCCAGCGGCTATTTAAAAGACCGGGGCTGCAGAGGCAGCTGGAGCCCTGGCCCTTTAAATAGCCCCTGGAGGCCCCCCCTCCCAGGGCTCTGGGGGCTGTTTAAAGGGCCCGGGGCTCCCCTGCTTCTACTTCCCCAGCCCTTTAAATAGCCCCCGGAGCCCTGGAGTAGCGGCAGCAGGGCTCCGGCGGCTATTTAAAGGACCGGTATAGTAGAAGCAGGGGAGCCCCGAGCCCTTTAAATAGCCGCCGGAGCCCTGCAGCCCCTACCCCAGGGCTCCAGCAGCGGGGCACTGGAGGCAATTTAAAGGGCCTGGGGCACCAGCCACTGCACTGGCCACTGTCGGAAGACAGGATATTGGGCTAGATGGACCTTTGGTCAACCCAGTTCTTATGTTGTTTGGGTGGTTGGTTGGCTTTTTTTCTTTTTTTGTCTCTGTTCCTGCCTGACTGTGTACTTCCAGTTCCAAATGAGGTGTGTGGTTGACTGGTCAGTTTGTAACCCTTGTGTTTGTAACTCTGAGGTTCTACTGTTCATTAGAAAAAACAGACATCTTGAAAACTACTGGTACCTAGAAACCATGCTGGTTCAATGAGCTTCATCTTCTCTGGGCCCCAAGACAACGTACGGTACGACTAGACTGTGATAAAAGACCCATGCCACGGGTGCAGCTGGCCCAAGTCAGCTGGCTTGGGCTGTGGGGCTATAAAAGCGCAGTGTAGATGTCTACACTACAATTTTTAGCCCTACAGCCCACACTCCTTAGGAAGTAGACAAAGGAAAAACCTGTGAGTAGGAGAAAAACATCTAGAAGGAGGGACAGGAAGATTGGTAGGGACAGCTGTACAATTTTATCAGAAGCAGCAAAGTTTTAATTTCTCCCATGAATTAACAGACTGGTGTAACTTTCAAATGTTTTAGACCTTCAAGGTCCCAAGTGAACTTAAAGGGGGAAAGGGAAGGCAAAAGCCAGTGGAGAAGAGAACAAAGGAAAAAGAAGGAAGTTGGGTACAAGGACTACTCCTATGCTTCCCTCTCTCTTCTTGTGGTTCCTTCTGTGGGTCACAAACCCTCCACTTTACACTGTAGGCTCAGTGCCACTTACAAGCTTTCGAGATTTGCTTAGTTTTCTGCTGCTTAAACCTTTGGGGACAGCTAGAGACCACAATGCCAACATAACAGAGGCAGCTACATTTCACTGATGCATCAAGCAATTCCTATATGCCTAGCTTGGAACCCTTGAGGAGGAAAGGTGTGATATAAAGGGCTTTTTTATTTGAGTATTTTGCCTTGCCTTTTAGACCATCATGGTTATACAACCTTGTCACTGGCAAGGGCAAAAGTTAAAAGATAAAACATTTCTTTTTGCATCTTTATGCATTTAGCAGGCAGAAATGTATACTATGCATGCGGTGTTTGTTTGGCAGTAACTATAGCTTTAGTCCAAGCCTCCTATTTTAGTTATCTTTCTAAATGTACTGGAGAAATACTGCAGCATATGCTGTGTGGTCTATGTGTTAATGTTTCAGTCATTAAGCTTGTTAATGAATAAAGCTCTGTCCTCTGTCAGCAGCAGTTAAGGATGTGGATAGAAATATGTGCACCTTCCCTGAGAATAATTGTGTGCACGCTGAATGCATGCACAGAATCACACAAGTTTGTTTCATACTCTTTGGGGAGGTGCATTAGGTAGTAGTCAGACTGGGTTATCCATGTGAACCAGTATCATAGTTGAACACATCTCTTGTTGTCATGAGGCTAACATGCTAAAATATGAAATAAGTTGCTAGCCCACATGCCGTCCCATTTCTTAGAGACACTATATATTTAAAATAGACGCACAAATTTAAACAAAAATGTTAACATGTTAGATTATTAAAATTACCATTAGTTGTTAATAATTATACATGATTGAGACTGTACAATAAAGTCCTTACCCAGAGGAGAATCATAGAATATCAGGGTTAGAAGGGACCTCAGGAGGTCATCTAGTCCAACCCCCTGCTCAAAGCAGGACCAACGCCAACTAAATCATGCCAGCCAGGGCTTTGTCAAGCCTGACCTTAAAAACTTCTAGGGAAGGAGATTCCACCACCTCCCTAGGTAACGCATTCCAGTGCTTCACCACCCTCCTAGTGAAAAAGTTTTTCCTAATATCCAACCTAAACCTCCCCCACTGCAACTTGAGACCATTACTCCTTGTTCTGTCATCTGCTACCACTGAGAACAGGCTAGATCCATCCTCTTTGGAACCCCCTTTCAGATAGCTGAAAGCAGCTATGAAATCCTCCCTCATTCTTCTCTTCCGCACACTAAACAATCCCAGTTCCCTCAGCCTCTCCTCATAAGTCATGTGTTCCAGTCCCCTAATCATTTTTGTTGCCCTCCGCTGGACGTTTTCCAATTTTTCCACATCCTTGTTGTAGTGTGGGGCCCAAAACTGGACACAGTACTCCAGATGAGGCCTCAACAATGTCGAATAGAGAGGAATGATCACGTCCCTGCTGGCAACGCCCCTACTTATACATCCCAACATGCCATTAGCCTTCTTGGCAGCAAGGGCACACTGTTGACTCATATCCAGCTTCTCGTCCACTATAACCCCTAGGTCCTTTTCTGCAGAACTGCTGCCTAGCCATTTGGTCCCTAGTCTGTAGCGGTGCATGGGATTCTTCCATCCTAAGTGCAGGTCTCTGCACTTGTCCTTGTTGAACCTCATCAGATTTCTTTTGGTCCAATCCTCTAATTTGTCTAGGCCCCTCTGTATCCTATCCGTACCCTCCAGCATATCTACCACTCCTCCCAGTTTCGTGTCATCTGCAAACTTGCTGAGGGTGTAGTCCATGCCGTCCTCCAGATTGTTAATGAAGATATTGAACAAGACCGACCCTTGGGGCACTCCGCTTGATACCGGCTGCCAACTAGACATGGAGCCATTGATCACTACCTGTTGAGCCCGACAATCTAGCCAGCTTTATATCCACCTTGGAGTCCATTCATCCAGCCCATACTTCTTTAACTTGCTGGCAAGAATCCTGTGGGAGATTGTATCAAAAGCTTTGCTAAAGTCAAGGAATAACACGTCCACTGCTTTCCCCTCATCCAGAGAGCCAGTTATCTCATCATAGAAGGCAACTAGATTAGTCAGGCATTACTTGCCCTTGGTGAATCCATGCTGAATGCAGTCTAAACGTTGAAGTTGAAAACATGAAATGATTTTTTAAAGATAATTTTCACTATTTATGCTCTGTTTAGTTTTTGCATTTCTCTCAGTTTTGGACAACGGAAACACACTGTTTTTATTAAATTTATTTGAAATTAGTTTTAGGTTCTTTTGTTTGGGCTGCTGCATAGAATCTTTATAAGATAGAAATAGAAATAGCTACTCAGTCATCCGGTATATCTCCCTCTCAGTGTAGGATTGTTCTCTGTGGGTATATCTACGCTGCATTGTAAACCCATGCTCTGACTCAGGTTTGAGGCCAAAACCACCTACCATGCATGCACACATCTTTCTGACATGGATCAGCAAGCACTTAGGACCTGGGTTCTAGGACCCACCTATGGGAGATGTGGGTCCAAGTCTGAGTCCGATTATGACTCAGGCCCAAACCCTGTCATTTTGCAGTGTGGACGCAGCTCAAGTGACAGACCCAATTCAGAAGGTCAGTGTAGGCTGGTGGTCCTAGTCACTTGTTGGGGATAGATGGATAGCCATGCCCAGATTAGATTTCTGTCCCTTTCTTCAGGGATTAGTTTTTTGTCTTCCCAAACAAAGCAAGAAAAGTATATAAAAAGCAACACCAATAACAGTCTGGTTAGGGTTTTGGACTGGGGCCTCTGGCTTCCAGTAGCTACCGGGTAGGGCCCTTTCTGACCCTGGGGCTCTCTACAGGGCCTGCTTGACTGCCTGCAGCCTCCTGCTCTGTTTAACAGAGGATCGTCTCTCTTGGCTTCCCCCTTTTTCATGGCTACGCTCTCCTTTATATTTGAGCTGAGAGTGTGGGCCAGTCATGAGCTGCTGATGAGCTGTGTCAGCTGATTCCCAGCACCTGTCTGCTGGGCTCCTCTCTGGGTTCCATGTTAGCCCCACCGCCAGGCTATTAAGGGTCAGATCGCCCTATTACTGTCTGCATAATGCAGTATGTATGCATTAGCACAACTGTGAGACCTGGGTCCTCAAATTTTAAACCCAGGTTTACAATACAATGTGGATGCTCAAGCATGGGCTTGGAAGCATCAAGTCCACAAGTTCAGGTCCCACAGATCTGGGTTTACAATGCAGTGTGTACACATACTCAATACTACTTTTTCTAGTGTTTATTTCCAGTATATTCGAAAGTCCTTAGCAATCAAAATTTTATCACTTCTGTAATTTGATTCCACAGGCTAAAATATATCATCAGTGGGAAACATTTCCTGGCACCAGAAACAGCATTCTAAACTTTTCCTCTTTTACATCTCGTTTACTCCAAGTTGTATATCCTAATAATTCCCACAACCTTGGCAACATTTAAAGGATAAAAATAGGGATTGTGAAGGAGGAAAATACATACCCACCTTTTAAATAGTTTGAGAGATATTTGACTAGAAGATAGTTTTGGAAGGCTGAAGTGGAAAATGATAAATATTTTACTTCGAAAATAGAAAATGTTCCTCTCAAATCTGCACATTTTCTATTGGAGGATCTTTGCTTAATAACTGTTCCTATTTGGTGTTTTTTTTTTAATGGACACATTTACATGGCTCTTAAATTTAGTATAAACTTATTTGTAAAAAAGCTAAACTTTGGGCTAAATTTGACTTGATATGTTCCATAAGTTACAGGGAAGGTTTCTTTTTAGTCCTTTCATGAGCGAATTAAAACGACATTAGACAAAGAATTGTGTACTCATGGTTCTTCCAAGCCAAGTACTAAAGTGCTTTGCCGGTTCCGTGTCTAGAGATGAATTGTGCCATAAACTATGTTACAAAGGCACGCTATAAACCATTTTTTCAGCCATCAGCATAGCTCTCTTTAGATGCACTCCTGGGGATGAAGCATGAAACCAGGAAGCTAACATAGCACTACAGAGCACTGTTTTACTGAGTACTTTATACCACAATTCATCTGTGTCGGCTAGAGAAACAGCATTAGCATTTTGTAGGCAAGAATCGTGTTTAAAAAAACTATCACCTTACCATTTGAATTCTAGTATGGACAGGGCCCTAACAAAGGAGATTCTGCGTATCTTAAGAAATGACCCTGGTTTGTAGGCTGAGCAAGAGTCATTTGATAAAATTGAATTTTCACCTTCTCTTATTACTTATATCCAATTATGTTGCCTTCTGTGTCTGATGTAATCTCTTTTTTTCTTCTTTGAGTGATGGTTTCTAGCTGTAGTCCACTCAAGGTGTGCATGTGCTCCATGCACTTCAGACTGGAAGATTTTTCATTAACAGTGCCTGTTGGTCAGCCCCTAAACCCTTCACTTATCTTCAGTATATATGACCTCCCCAAAGCTCTCATGAAAATGAGGCCATTATGGTAAATTACAGAACTATGTTAAAATTTATATTTGGCTGTCCCTTGATGCAAGGATGATGTCTGGCCAACGGGTTCATTGGTGGGTTTTTAGATGGCTGAGGATCCCAATTCGTGCCCTTCAGATTTTCCCACAGAAGTGACAGGTATAATCTTGGAGGAGACATAGTTGCTGGCTGGAGTGTTGCGCCCTTTCCTCTGTCGTTGCTTCTCTGTCTTGTGAGCATGTCTGTTCTCCTCTAAGCGAGCTGTGGCTTGGTGTATGGTGTGGCACCACCGTGTTCTGTTCCATGCTGAGTCCTCCCAGCTTATTGGGTTGATGCCTCCCTTTTTAAGGTGTACTTTCAGTATGTCTTTGAAGTGCTTCCACTGCCCTCCATCAGCCCTTCTTCCCTGACTTAACTGAGGGCATGGCTACACTTGCAGATGTAGAGCGCTTTGAGTTAAACCAGCCTTCGGAGAGCGCAGTAGGGAAAGCGCTGCAATCTGTCCACACTGACAGCTTCAAGCGCACTGGCTTGGCCACATTTGCGGCACTTGCAGCGGCATTGGGAGCGGTGCATTATGAGCAGCTATCCCAGCATGCAAGTGGCTGCAATGTGCTTTTCAAATGGGGTGGGGTGGAATGTGACAGGGAGTGTATTGTGTGTATGTGGGGAGAGAGAAAGTGGGTTTTTGGGGGGCTGAGAGCATGTCAGCATGCTGTCTTGTAAGTACAGACAGCAGCAGACCCCCCCATCCCCCCTACCTCTCTCTCTCACACACAGCATTCCACACTAGTGGTTGCTTTGTCTCGGAGCAGATAAGCAGCCGACTGTCAGAAATGGAGCTTTCAAAGGGCATTTCCGCATTCCTACAGCCGATTCCAAACAATGACAAGAGTGGCCACTTGACTGAAGGGGATTATGGGACGTTTCCAGAGGCTGATCAGAGCGCAGTAAAGCAACACCTCGTTCACACTGGCACCACAACGCTCCAGCGGGGGGCGCAGCAAATGTTATTCCACTCGCTGAGGTGGAGTACGAGCAGCGCTGTAGCCGCAGAGTCAGAGCACTCTACATGCCTTGCCAGTGTGGACAGGTAGTGAGCTAGTGCGCACGGGGCAACTTTATTACGCTGTAACGTGCAAGTGTAGCCAAGCCCTGAGAGAAGAGTACTTGATTCGGGAGGCAAGTGTCAGGCATATATACACAGTGGCCAGCCCAGCGGAGTTGGTGTTTCATGACCTGTGCATTTATAACAGGAGTGGGAACAATCTCTATAGTTAAGGGTGTATAAGTATTTCTATTCTAAGTGCTTGACTGAAAACTTTATAACTTTCTGAGACTTTCCTGTGAGTTTGAAATTTTTCAGTCCTGTTTTCTGCCTGATGGTTAAATTTTTTAAAAAGTTTGACTAAAAATTGTTCAGCTGCTTTTGAAGTATGAGAAGAGTTGGGGGAAAAGATGTTTTCCTCATCATAAAAACAAATTGTTGCAACACAGTGTTGGTGAACATTTGTTGAGATAGGTATCCCTCCTAAATTTACAGCTGAACTAGTTCTGTAGTGATCTGCCTCATCCCTTGGCTTACACCTAAAGAAGGCTATAGTGAATATATGTATGGTGCTATGTTAGCTTTTTATTTTCATGTTTCATCCCCTGGAGTGCACCTAAAGCGAAGTATGTTGATGGCTGAAAAAAATGTACATTTCTCACGTGCTTGCAAAATTATTAATTTACAATAAAGATAAGTAAAGTTATTGGGCCAAAATCAATAGAAATCAATGGAGTTCTGACACTTTACACCTGCCAAGTATTTGGCCCATAATACAAAAAATTTAAAGCCCTGGACCTAAACTGCACTCATATGGACATACCTCAATTGCCTTCAGTGGAGTTCCATCTGCAGGATAGCAGCCTTACGGTAAGTTTTTCAAAAGTATTTAAGTAACGTAGAAGCCTAAATCTCATTTTCAAACCTGGGGTCTACACTAAGAAATCAGGTCAGTATAACTATGTCGCTCAGGGGTGTGAAAAATCAACACCCCCGAGCGAAGCAATTAAACTGACCTAATCCCCAGTGTAGCCGCACTAGGTCAATAGGAGAATTCTCCTGTCAACCTGGCTACTGCCTCTCAGGGAGGTGGAGTACCTACACCAACGGGAAGGATAGTGTCTTCTATGCTACAGCAGTGCAGCTGTGCCACTCTAGTGGTTTATGTGTAGGTATATCCTTAGGATCCTATGCCCTAGTAACTTTCAAAGAGATATAGGCTGTTAAGGGCATGATTTTCAAAGGTTTTTAGGTACCTAAAGATGCAAAGTATTCATTGAATTTTCGAAAGCGTCTAAGCAGGTTAGGTACCTAACTGGCTTAGGCACTTTTGAAAAACCAACTAGGCATCTAAATACCTTTGAAAATCAGACCCTAAGTAACTTTTGAAAATGTATCGCAGGCTCCTTAGTCATGTAGGCACTTTTGAAAACTTTATCCTTAGTCATTTAAGACAGACAGGGTCATTATGATAATGGAATCAATGAAAGTATACAAGAATGGAAACCATTACTAGATCCTGCATGCATGTACCTAACGCAGCAGAAAAATGTGTGATGTATTGTATTTGAGAAGTCATAATCCATATACACAAGGGGGCAGAGTGAAGATTGTGACTGCAAACTTAACATTGTCAATTCCTGACTTTTGAATGCTTAACATTAAAACTGAACACATTCTGAAGATAGCTTTCTAATGGAATTTATAATCTTGAATGACAATGTCTTAGGTGTGTATGTGTATATATATATATATATATATATATATATATATATATATATACATATCAGCTTTCATCCAGATGGAATTCAAAGTGCTTTACAAATCATTTCTTTAAACTACTTATATATTGTAGAAATCTTTACACCCACCACTTTTGGTGTGAAGCATGTAAGATGTTAAAAAGAAATGACAAAGAACAGTCTTGAATAGAGTATGAAAATGAGGAGAATATCCAGTTGAAACTGCACGGAGAATTTATGGAGGCAGAATATGGTTATCTGAACAGTAGGCAGCAAATGGGAGTTTTGAAGGGTGTAACTGTGCTTAGAGATAAAGGGACTTGGTGAGCGGTGTGTTCAGTCTGTTGGTTGTTAGTTTTTATTCCTGGGGCTCATATGGCTACAGTTTGAATAGACCATGTGTATCAATGTGTAAACTAACAGTAGGGGGTACTAGTGGAGATCTGTTACGGAACATTGAATCAAACCAAAGAAAAGGATGGGTTACTCCTTGAGAGCCTGTCTGTAATGTATAAAGAAAAATCGTGTTGTTATGGGAGACTTCAATTTAGAAGACTCTGTTTTGAACCTCATTATGATTTTGGTGGTCTCTTCTGGCCTTAAATTCTATGACTCTGTAATGGGTAAATATGAACTAATCACTGGACAGGAAGTTGGTGGTTGCCTAGGACATGATTACATTCAATATGGGGAAACAGAGAGCCATCCCAACCAGTAAAATACACACACTCCCCTGATGCTTCAAAATGGCTAATGTTTCAATGTTAAGGAAAATTATAAGCAAAATTGATTGCGGGGAAAAATATAGACAAAAAATATGAATAAAAATTGGAAGTTCTTTAAGAAGAGTTTGTTAGATGTCCGAAAAGCCATGATTCCACAATCAAGAAAGAAGACAACTTTGGCTAAAATCACATCTAGGTTTAGTGGGGAAGAGAAGGCAGCAATTAGAAATAAAGAAGCTATATATAACAAATAGGAAAAAGGGGAAATATATAGCAATCAATATTGATAATAATGATGCAAACAAGGCATAAGAATTCAATGCATACTTTTGATCTGTATCACATGAGGAAGAGAAGAACCTTCAAGTCAGTCAGTAACCAAGGAGGATGTTAAACAACATCTACTAGAGATGAATGTTTTTAAATCAGCAAGTGTTGGATAATTACACCCAAGAAGAGTCCTAACAGAGCCAGCTGAGGAGATCTCTGGCCTGATGATGATCAATTTTAATAAATCTTGGAATACCGAGAGAATTCCAGAAGAGTGCTAATGGTATTCTGCCAATCTTCAGAAAAGCCAATGGGATAACCCAGGTAACTCTAAGCTTGTTAGCCTGACATCAGTCCCCGGCAAAGTAATGGAAAAGCTGTAACAGGACTCAATTAATAAAGAATGAAAAGATAGGAATCCCATTAATGCTGGTCATGACATTGTTTTATGGAAAGTAGGTTTTATGAAACAAACCTGATTTCATTTTTTGATGAGATACAACTTTGCTGGATAAAGATAACTGCATAGATATATTTCAGAGTAGCAGCCGTGTTAGTCTGTATCCGCAAAAAGAAAAGGAGGACTTGTGGCACCTTAGAGACTAACAAATTTATTTGAGCATAAGCTTTTGTGAGCTACAGCTCACTTCATCGGATGCATGCAGTGGAAAATACAATGCGGAGATTTATACACACAGAGAACGTGAAACAATGGGTGTTACCATACACACTGTAACAAGAGTGATCAGGTAAGGTAAGCTATTACCAGCAGGAGAGCGGGGGGAAAAATCCTTTTGTAGTGATAATCAAGGTGGGCCATTTCCCGCAGTTGACAAGAACCTGTGAGGAACAGTGGGGGTGGGGGGAAAATAAACAAGGGGAAATAGTTTTACTTTGTGTAATGACACATCCACTCCCAGTCTTTATTCAAGCCTAAGTTAATTGTATCCAGTTTGCAAATTAATTCCAATTCAGCAGTCTCTCGTTGGAGTCTGTTTTTGAAGTTTTTTTGTTGAAGAATTGCCACTTTTAGGTCTGTAGTCGAATGACCAAAGAGTTTGAAGTGTTCTCCGACTGGTTTTTGAATGTTATAATTCTTGACGTCTGATTTGTGTCCATTTATTCTTGTATGTAGAGACTGTCCAGTTTGGCCAACATACATGGCAGAGGAGCATTGCTGGCACACAACAAAAATATCTATTCAGGGGACACCATCATAGGGTCTAATCACATCAGCCACACTGTCAGCGGCTCGTTGATCTGCGCATCTACCAATGTGATATATGCCATCATGTGCCAGCAATGCCCCTCTGCCACTGTTCCTCACATGTTCTTGTCAACTGCGGGAAATGGCCCACCTTGATTATCACTACAAAAGGTTTTTTCCCCCCGCTCTCCTGCTGGTAATAGCTCACCTTACCTGATCACTCTTGTTACAGTGTGTATGGTAACACCCATTGTTTCATGTTCTCTGTGTATACAAATCTCCCCACTGTATTATCCACTGCATGCATCCGATGAAGTAAGCTGTAGCTCACGAAAGCTTATGCTCAAATAAATTTGTTAGTCTCGAAGGTGCCACAAGTACTCCTTTTCTTTTTGCGTAGGTATATTGGACTTTTGTGAGGTATTTGGTTTAGCACTGCGTGACAGTCTTATTACAAAGCTAGCACTACACATAACTAATAAAGCACATCTTAAATGAACTAAAAACTGGCTAACTGACAGATCTCAAAAAGTAGTTGTCAATGAGGAATCATCATCAGATAGGGGTGTTTCTAGTAGAGTTTTGCAGGCATCACTGCTAGGTCCAATGCAGTTGTGTAGAGAAATCTGGATCATTTGATAAGCTTCTCTTATTGAAATAAAAAGCATTTTAATGCACCTAAATGAAAAAGTTATACTGATAGGAACAAGGAATGCAGGTCAAACCTACAGAATGGGAGACTTTATCCTGGAAAGCAGAGACTTTATCTAACGTATCTAAATATTGTTTTAGTTTGTTCTTTCCCTATTTTGATATGCATTTCTTCCCCCCTTGTTGTTAACGTTAATTGCAATAGGTATTCAGTTACAAGTTACCTTGTTAGTCAAGACTGAAGCAAAATTGTCATTAAACACCTTTTCTTGATGTCATGTGTTATTAGATCTCCTTTCCTGCTAAGTAGAGGACCTACACTTTTCTTCATCTTTCTCTTGCTCCTATTGTATTTATAGAAACTCTTCTTAATTGCTTTTTATGTCCCTTACTTGCTATAACTGATTTTCTGCCTTAGCCTTTCTGATTTTGTCCCTACAAGTTCGTGCTACTTTTTTGTATTAATCCATATCAATTTGTCCGTTTTCACTTTGTGTAGGATTCCTTTTTGATGTTCAGGTAGAGCCATATTGGCCTCTTATTGTTCTATCTATCTTTCCTTCATATCAAGGTATTTTGCTGGTATGCGTTTAATATTGTCTCCTTGAGAAACCGCCAGCTATCCTGAACTCCTTTTTCCCTTAGATTTTCTTCCTGTGGAACCTTACCTACCAGTTCTCTGAGTTTGTTAAAGTCTGCTTTTTTTGAAGTCCATTGTCCTTATTCTGCTACTCTTACTCCTTTCTTTCCTCGAAATCATGAAATCTATTATTTCATGATCCCTTTCATCCAGATTCCCTTTCAACATTCAGATTCACAACCAGTTCCTTACTGTTAATCCTAACATGGCTGTCCACCGTCTGAAACAAAAAGTAGTTTCCAGTACTTTCTAAAAATTATTGGACATTTTGTGTTTTGCCATATAATTTTCTAATAGATCTGCATAGTTCAAGTCCCCCATTATTACCAGGTCTTATATTTTGGATATTTCTGTTACTTGTTCTAGAAATGCCTCATCTACCTTCTCCTCCTGATTTGGTAGTCCACAGTAGACCACTACCATGACATTACTCCTGGTTTTTTCCCTTTATCTTCACTCACACTTTCAACTGATCTGCCTTGCTCCCCCTTCTCTGTCTCAGAAAAAGCATATATATTTTTTAATGCTTTAGCCAAATACAAGTTATACTTTAGTCCCATCTGGCCTTAAACTCTGATGTATGAATAAAAATTTGACCCAGATAGTGGTGTAAACTCCCCTACTGTGGCATAAAGTGTGATGGACTCTTTAATGGCCCCAAGTAGTTAGGATGCAATATTGATACGAAATTCACTTGAAAATAGGTATCATAGCGGCATTCATTGGTTTGCAGCCAGCTGATGTCCTACAGGTATGAATGAAAGCTAAGAAATCTGGCTCTTTTTTGTAAAGGAAGTTTCCACAAAATTGAGTTGAGCCTGATCCTCTTTATGATTATGTTTTATAGTTTGCCAATCATGTCTTTTGTCAGAAGAGCTTAAGATGTTACCAGACTATTCTGCTCAATGTATTGCTTTGCAGGGCATTGATGAGTACATGGAGTGGGGATGGTGGGGACCTATAAGAGAAGATTATGCACATTAATGTGGGTGATGAGTACTAGGAAGACAACAAGAGTTCATTTGGAAATCTGCCTGGTGGATATATAAGGGAATGAATCATTTTCAGTACTTCACTTAAGCAGAACGTCCGCAAAAGTAAATGCAGGGTAAGACTCTGTTTTACACTTCAGAAGAACCTATTTGCCTAATAAATCCCACAGTCGTGTAGTTTTTGCTTGGTTATGAGACCCATGAGAAACTGCATTTGTGGTGAAAATTTATTAAATAATCATCAAGATTTTTTTTTATTAAATAAACCTCTCTTGTGTAGAGAGCCTGAGTCCAGGTTGTTGGGGGTTCTTTATGTTTAAAAGTAAGGATGTCCAGAGACCTTTTGAGAATTAGATCCATTTGCTACAGTGGTATCATAGAATCATAGAATATCAGGGTTGGAAGGGACCTCAGGAAGTCATCTAGTCCAACCCCCTGCTCAAAGCAGGACCAATCCCCAGTTAAATCATCCCAGCCAGGGCTTTGTCAAGCCTGACCTTAAAAACCTTAGTTATGCAATGCTCTCAAATATCAAATGGAACACAGATCTTGAAATGTGTCATAATGGTACCATGCTCAGATATTTAGGAAAAGTACTTTCTTTAGTCCAGCAACCATGGCTTTGTGCAGATTCTAAGGTTTGTTACCATTCAAGAAATGGGTGTAAGCTATCCAGCTCACATCTTTTTTAGACTGAATGACTGGGCCAAATTAAGCAAGTGCAACACCACTGAAGTCAGTGGAATTACACCAAAGTTGAATTTGGCCCTTGATGTGTGAGCTCTGGGAATAAACACTGTTTGGAATGCTATTGTGTGCACAGAGTAGTTTTTCTACTGCATGTAGGCAACAGAAGAATGATGGAAAACTTTCCATATTTATACCCTCGTGAGAGAGTGTGTGTGAGTGAGAGAGAGCGAGAGAATATGCAGGGAGCAAGGTAAATAGTATAAAAATGTAATTATACCATATTCAAATATTTCTGCCTAGTTACTTCCAGGCAAACCCTTTTTACTTGTTTCTAATCTACTGTACAGTTTAACAGGATCCATAAAAATCACTGCTAACACCTCACTAAACAGATCCAGCTGATAGTTTGATCTTAAATTTCCTCTTCAGTGTTCATCTAACTCAGGCCAGGTCTACACTAGAAACTTTTTTTTCTCACTATAATAATATTGGTTAGGGTGTTGCTTTTTATGACATTTTTATATCAGCAAAAATTCTAGTGTAGACTCAATTATACTGGCAAAGAGCTTTTGTTTTTGAAAAAAAAAAAAGTACATTGTGTCTACACTGGGGAGGGGTTTGCTGGTATAGCTACACTGGTGGACCTTTTTAGTATAGACTAGACCTAAGTATCTAATATTGGTCTTGCCATTCAGGCAGGTAGAGAAAACTGATTTTTCCCCCCCTTCTCTGGAAGTGTGTATTGTGTCCTAATGTCCATTGCCACTGACCTCTGTACGCTCTATATTCAAGTGCACTTAAAAGCAGTAAATACATTGCTTAGTGACTATTGAATATCAGATGATGGCACCGTGAATTCGGTAGCCCACAGCAGATTCTGAGAGAGTTTAATATGTAGACAGCTGCATGATATCCCTGTCACAAACCAAAATACTTCAGACTCTTCTGCATGTCTCTGTGCTCTTGGACTTGTTGTGGTAACTGGCCCTGAAGTGCTTAAGAGCCAGAGTTTCAGGGCCATAAAATACAGTGGATCTTACAGTATAAAAAATCATGTTACTCTGGCATGAATACTCAGATAGCTTGGGGATTTAATCTGTACAATGACATTTCCACACAATCTCTTCCCAATGCATGAAAGGACACTGTCAGGAGAGAACTTTTTCCCCGTGGCCAAGACTTGCAATTTATGCTGCTTTCTTGTTCATCCCTATGCCTTGTTTGATCAAGGCCTTTCTAATCATGTTGAATTCTCTGCATAGTTGTACGTGATAGGCTTTGTGATGTGAACAACTGAGCTGAGACTATTCAGCCTATGTCACCTGTGTAGAGTACAACCTCCAGGGGACCACAGAAAAGAAATAGTGACTTGGTTCAAGACTATATTTAATTAAATGTCATAACAATGGATGCAATGATATGAGGGGAAGCAGAAATGGAAAAGGTGCTCAGCTCAAGTTAGTCAGCAGCTTCCAATTATAGCAGTTAACCGCTAGAGAGCTATTCGGTTTCCATCATTGACGGGGATCCTTGAAATTGACAAAATGCTTAGAAGTGACAAAATTCTTCTTGATTTGAATTGTTTTACAGGGTGATATTTCTCCACAAAAAAAGGTAAAAACTTATTTGTCTGGCTGATATCCCATGCTGTTGCCATTGCAGAGAAACTCCTGATATGCCAATGTACTGTACCTTGCAAAAATATAAGTGAATGACTTACTGTTTTATTCGTTCTACATCATCTCTAACACATGCAGTTGTCAAGGAGGGGCATATTTTGTTTATTTGGTATGGTAGGGAAGGAAATTGTTTGCCAAATACACATTACCTGAATTTATTGCATCTCAGCATTTTGGATCCTTTGCATTTAGATCTCATAAAAGAAATGCAACCTTGTTCAAATTCATTGGCACAGTAATGGTAAATACAGGTTTGCTTTACACTCGGAAGCAGAGGAAAACTGCTCAGCTTAAAAAGAGAATTGGCAGTGTTACAAGAATGGCCGTAAGTGAGAGTTTTCAACTTTATTTAGATCAGACTCCAGTATAGTCTAACAAATAAAAACTACTGGTCTGAAAAGGGACAAACACACAGCCTGAGGGACCATATGTTAATTAAACCTACCAAGTGGACCAAAGTGAAGTCTGTGATTCTCGAAAGCAGCATCTACTCTACCCTCAGCATGTATGCAAAAATTCTCTCTACGGCTAATAGGACAGTGCCAAGAAGAGCATATTGATTGCAATCTTTGTACTACATGGTGTGCATCATGTACACAAAGGATATTTGAGCTCCTGAATGAAGTTTAACAATTAGGGGCAAATCAGTGCCTTCAGAGTTCTTGTACTAAATTAATTAAACTGCTGCTAAAATAACATGGAGCTAATCCACATATTAGAAATAGCAGAAACATAATTCCATTGCTGCTATATTCAATATGTTTATACTCCAATAAGTACATAAAAACAAAAAACGTCACCTGTCCCACTCCAAATGTCCAGCCGAACTATCAAAAATAAGTGGTTCATTCATACATATATTTAAAATGGGAGGCTAAGGGGTCTGGTTAAGATTTGTAAAAAGAAAAATTTCCCTGCAGTCCAATTAGAACAAAAACCATTGCAAATGGGTGATTTAAATTGGAAGCAGGTGTTCATAAAAAGAGAATACCCCAATCCAGCCACTTTATACCATGTAAAAGAGGTGGAGCAGCATAAAGGGTCTCTGAAAGCCTCAGATCTGCCTGGAGAAAGTTCCTTAGTGCAGGAACTGAGTAAGACAGCCATAAAGCTGTCCTCTAGTCACCCCCTTGCAAGTCCTGCAGTAGGGGTGGTGCTGGGGGTGGTAAGAGGGGCATGTCAGGGACAGGGCTGTGTGACACCAGCACTGCTGATCATGTGGGCAGCACTGTGTCCCATGGACAGATGGGGGTAGATTGCTGTATTTTATACAGGTCCCCAGAGCTGTCTGTGTAACCCCAGCAGCTGCAGAACAGTCCAGACTTGGGAGGTCTCTTAGAGGTACATTACAAAATCTTATCCAGGGTGTGGAGAGGGTATGGAAGGCATGTTTAGTGAACAGAGACCAGTGAAATAATGACACATTTAATCTGTGCTTGTCCTCCTTATGTTCTATCTAATCAGATGCATATGCTCAATCTATACCATGTGGAAAGACAAATCCAATCTCAGGTTGCCATGCCTCTTTCTCTCTCAGGTGAAAATTGTCACATACTGGAGTTGGCATTATGTCTGACAGGGAGAGGACCTTGTAGTAGATAATTAATTTGGAATAAGCATGTACCAGTCCTGCCTCTCTCTGTTCTCTCTCTCCCCTCCTCATCCCAATGGATATAAAATAATGGTAGCCCAGATTGCCCCCTCCTGAGGAAAAATCCCTGGTAGGGATGAAAATGTCACAAGGCGTTCTCATACAGGGCATGCTCCCAAAGAAACACCAGGAGAGTTAACTAGTAATCCAAGGATTCTGAGGGTTCACGATGACATTTAGCTATCTGGGGAGAAGTTCTCTTTATGAGAGTGCCTCCTATTCCCACTGGGGATGAAATTCAGTGGGAGCTGAGTGATCAGCACCTCTCAAGGTTCAGACCCAAAGATTGCATACTCATCCCTACGTAGTCCAAAATGGGGGTCAGAATAGCTTCTTATCCTATTAACTAAAAAGTGTGTTCATCTCTCTTGCATTATGCAGAATGTTCCTTAGTAGTGTAGAATGTTGGGCAGTGCTATTATAAGGTTCTTCTTTCAAATAAGTGCTTTAGAAGCCCCTTCCCTGTCTCTGTTTAGTTTGGCATGAATCCAGTACGCTTGTGACAGTGTATTTTGGGCTGCTGTTGTACATACAGCATGAGTAATGCATCGAGAAGTTGTTTTTAGTGTCTCTGGGGACCCAGGAGTTGTGATCTGCTCTGTGCTATGTTTTTGCTAGTTAGAGATACCATCCAACAAGTGGACATGCATCAGTTCCTTCTCTAGGCGTTACTGGTGGTCCAAAAGAAATCACTAATGAAATGCAAGCTAAAACCTATTATTGGTGATCTTTTGTATCTCATTAATTAAATTACTAGGTTTTGTAAACATTTGTATGCTGACAGTTTCCTGCATTTCTCTTGAAGGTAGAATCATAGAATATCGGGGTTGCAAGGGACCTCTGGAAGTCATCTAGTCCAACCCCCTGCTCAAAGCAGGACCAATCCCCAACTAAATCATCCCAGCCAGGGCTTTGTCAAGCCTGACCTTAAAAATATCTAAGGAAGGAGATTCCACCACCTCCCTAGGTAACACATTCCAGTGTTTCACCACCCTCCTAGTGAAAAAGTTTTTCCTAATATCCAACCTAAACCTCCCCCACTGCAACTTGAGACCATTACTCCTCGTTCTGTCATCTGCTACCACTGAGAACAGGCTAGATCCATCCTCTTTGGAACCCCCTTTCAGGTAGTTGAAAGCAGCTATCAAATCCCCCCTCATACTTCTCTTCTGCAGACTAAACAATCCCAGTTCCCTCAGTCTCTCCTCATTAGTCATGTGTTCCAGTCCTCTAATCATTTTTGTTGCCCTCCGCTGGACTCTTTCCAATTTTTCCACATCCTTGTTGTAGTGTGGGGCCCAAAACTGGACACAGTACTCCAGATGAGGCCTCACCAATGTTAAATAGAGGGGAAAGATCACGTCCCTCAATCTGCTGGCAATGCCCCTATGTATACATCCCAAAATGCCATTGGCCTTCTTGACAACACGGGCACACTGTTGACTCATATCCAGCTTCTCATCCACTGTAACCCCTGGGTCCTTTTCTGCAGAACTGCTGCCGAGCCATTCGGTCCCTAGTCTGTAGCGGTGCATGGGATTCTTCTGTCCTATGTGCAGGACTCTGCACTTGTCCTTGTTGAACCTCATCAGATTTCTTTTGGTCCAATCCTCTCATTTGTCTAGGTCCCTCTGTATCCTATCCCTACCCTCCAGCGTATCTACCTCTCCTCCCAGTTTAGTGTCATCCGCAAACTTGCTGAGGGTGCAATCCACACCATCTTCCAGATCATTTATGAAGATATTGAACAAAACCGGCCCCAGGACCGACCCTTGGGGCACTTCACTTGATACCGGCTGCCAACTAGACATGGAGCCATTGATCACTATCCGTTGAGCCCTACAATCTAGCCAACTTTCTATCCACCTTAAAGTCCATTCATCCAGCCCATACTTCTTTAACTTGCTGGCAAGAATACTGTGGGAGACGGTGTCAAAAGCTTTGCTAAAGTCAAGGAACAACACGTCCACCGCTTTCCCCTCATGCACAGAGCCAGTTATCTCGTCACAGAAGGCAATTAGATTAGTCAGGCATGACTTGTCCTTGGTGAATCCATGCTAACTGTTCCTGATCACTTTCCTCTCCTCTAAGTGCTTCAGAATTGATTCCTTGAGGACCTGCTCCATGATTTTTCCAGGAACTGAGGTGAGGCTGACTGGCCTGTAGTTCCAAGGATCCTCCTTCTTCCCTTTTTTAAAGATGGGCACTACATTAGCCTTTTTCTAGTCATCCGGGACTTCCCCGATTGCCATGAGTTTTCAAAGATAATGGCTAATGGCTCTGCAGTCATATCCGCAAACTCCTTTAGCACTCTCGGATGCAGCGCATCTGGCCCCATGGACTTGTGCTCGTCCAGCTTTTCTAAATAGTTCCCAACCACTTCTTTCTCCACAGAGGGCTGGTCACCTCCTCCCCATGCTGTGCTGCCCAGCGCAGCAGTCTGGGAGCTGACCTTGTTCGTGAAGACAGAGGCAAAAAAAAGCAATTAGTACATTAGCTTTTTCCACATCCTCTGTCACCAGCTTGCCTCCCTCATTCAGTAAGGGGCCCACACTTTCCTTGACTTTCTTCTTGTTGCTAACATGCCTGAAGAAACCCTTCTTGTTACTCTTAACATCTCTTGCTAGCTGCAACTCCAGGTGTGATTTGGCCTTCCTGATTTCACTCCTGCATGCCCGAGCAATATTTTTATACTCTTCCCTGGTCATTTGTCCAATCTTCCACTTCTTGTCAGCTTCTTTTTTGTGTTTAAGATCGGCAAGGATTTCACTGTTAAGCCAAGCTGGTCGCCTGCCATATTTACTATTCTTTCTACACATCGGGATGGTTTGTCCCTGTAACCTCAATAAGGATTCTTTAAAATACAGCCAGCTCTCCTGGACTCCTTTCCCCCTCATGTTATTCTCCCAGGGGATCCTGCCCATCAGTTCCCTGAGGGAGTCAAAGTCTGCTTTTCTGAAGTCCAGGGTCCGTATTCTGCTGGTAGTTACGTTAACATTAATGGACTTCATTCATACAAACTGTTTCTCCGAAACAATTTCTGGAATTAAATAATCTTATTAGGGTTAAAATAAATATAACAGGAGAAGGACAGAGAAATTAAGACGTAGAGACAAGACATATGTTTTCATATCTTAGTGATGGAAAAAACCTGCAAGGTCTCATAATCCATCTCCCTGTCAGTGCAGTTGTGATGGCCACCATCTCAGCCAAGAAATCCAGATTTGAACCAGAGACTCCGGAATTGAGAGCACGAGTCTCTGGAGCTTGAGTTATGAACTAGGGGCTATAACAGACTCACATTCTCTGTGGATCAAGCATAGTAAAGGGACACATAGCATACAATGACCAGTGAGTTACACAAGGTTGTTCCATACGATATATTTGCAAGTGTTGAAATACCCCAAAGATGGGGCTTCTACCATTTCCCTTGGTAGCATATTCCACACTCTTCTAGATCTTCGTCAAGTAGATTTTCAACCCGATACACAATATAAATATTTTTGAGATTTTTGGCAGAGATTTTAAATATTAACTGGGGGCCTGAATGCTGTGAAAAGATTCGGGATGGTAGTTCCAGAGAGCAGAGGCGGAGAGCCTTATCCCAGCACAGCAGGGCTTTGCAAAGGGACAGATAGGACAAATGCCTCTGAGAAGTGGGGGAAAGAATCGGATAAAGGCCAAGTCCCTGACAAATTATTTTGTTGTTGTAAATTTGTATTCCCTAAAACCAGTCAATTTGCACCCAGGCTGAGATTTTATATGACAAGGTGCTGCCAGGATTGTATTTTCAAGACCTAGTCACTATAAATCCCTGAGAAATTGAAGCACTGATTCATGAATGGCCTGGATTTATTGCTCTATTTAAATTTGTTTTTGCTTACAACTATCCTTTAAACACCCTTGTTAAGAAACAGATCGGGCACAAGGTAGGCAATCAATACAACATGGCAAATATTTGGATAAACTAGAGCATATTAACTGAATTATTGTATGGAGATGATGGACGAGATGCAGCAGACTGGAAAAATTTAGAGAATTTTAAATTGGTTAAATTGAAACAAAGAAACACACTGAATAATTTTTTTAAATCTCCTTTGTCAACTACAGAAACTCTTATTACTGTATATTGATCCGTTGCTATATGTTAGCTTGCTAAGTGGCAGAAAGACCTCCTTATCAGAAGCTATGAAAGTACTTAAACCATTTCCTCAGTTTGCAAGGCTTAGCTTTAGGATTCTTATCATTGATTGTATTCTAAGGTGATTCAGTATTGTTCACATTCATGAAGGCATGAGGTCTCTCCATTGGCACAAAGACCTATTTCTTAGCTAGCTAGTGACTGAATAAGTGGCCCTACCTTTAAAACTAAGGAAGCAACATGTGTGACTGAACAGTAACACACAATTTAGAGGTAAACTGATGATTTCTATAGTGTGGTGCTCAGGATTCATTTTATAGATAATTGGGTTTGTTTTTAATCTAATCTTGGTATTTTACAAAGCAGAAAAGTTTCCAATGTATCAAGCTGCATCAGTACAGACAAATATAGAATAATCTCTTTGGTTAGATCATATATATTAGTTTCAGTTTAATATCTGATAATGCCTGCTGTGACCTAAAAGATTGAGGCGAATAAGGTGCTTTTGTCTCTGAGACTGAATTGCTGTGTGGCCTTGGGCAACTCCTTTAACCTTTATTAAGGAAACAAATCTCATTTGGCCATCTGTCACATGGGGATAATGGTTATAACCTACCCTCCAGGAGTATTGTGAGTACTTGAACATATAAAATGCTATAGAAGTGCTGCCTTTTTAAAACTGTTTCTATTACTACTGTTGTTGTTATGGAATTGTTCTGTGTGCTTTCAGGGGATGAAGTAGATAATTTAATAGGACTTTGCCATCTCTAAATCCAGTGATTCTAGAACAGCCTGAAGTGCAACGGCTTATGTCACAAATGTAATCGTAATAATGATTTGTACTTGTGTGGTATCATGTCTTTTAGCGGGGATCTTAAGAAATCAGGAAACAATTTTTAAAGATAGCTGTAAAGCAACTTTTATCTCATCGGTATTAGCCTGAGCTTGCAAACACTTCAGGATGTGAGTAACTTTATGCATGTGAATATTCCCGTTAAAGTCAGTGGGATTACTTGTGTAGAAGATCTGTGTTTGCCAGGTCAGGGCCCTAGAATATATTCTGTGCCCTTTGGGGAGACTTAGATGATTCAATCTAATCTGTCGTTTATAGGGGTTTCTGTACTGGTAATCACCAAAATATCTCTGTGCTTCACAGGTAAATTAGACTTAAACAGTAAGGCTCCTAATGCAGTTAATGGAGTTTTCTGCACTTCCTGCTCTCTGTATAGGTACTTGGGTTAAATATATATAATCACATAAAAGTATATTTTAAATAACATTCTAGATAAGGGAAAGCTTTCTAACCGCTCCTCCTTTTCCTTCTCCTCCCTAGACCCCTCCTTCCCATCTTTTCCCATTTATGTATGTTTTCTCCTATTTTATAGCTGTAAACTCCCCCCCCCCCCCCACCACCACCACCTTGTGTTATGTCTATGTCCTGCTTTGAGCAGGGGTTGGACTAGATGACCTCCTGAGGTCTCTTCCAACCCTAATCTTCTATGATTCTATGTTGTATTGTTTGGTTTTGTACCATCTGGTTTTGCAGCTTTGTGTTGTAAAATTGCATAATTGCATGACTTTTGGAGATCCTATGAAGTGTACAATATTCAGAAACATATACAAGCTATAAATCATTTATCTCGTTGCATTTTTTATTCTTTGTTTTTATATAAAAATAAAAGTGTTACACTATGCCCTTAAGGTGGTCAGACTCTAGATTAATCTGGTCTCCTCGGAGAGCTCATTCTACAGCTGAACCTCCTTGACCAAAAACATATTATCTCCTGCTCTGATGTGCTTCGTTCTGGACTTTGTGAACTACGTTGTCCCTAAAGAGCATGGCAGTCTTATTAATTGTCAGAGACTGTGAACCGTAGAATGTGATTATAGCTATACTAATGTGAATGGTTAAAATAGAATAATCAGTTTAAATGTAGCATAAATACAGTGTAGACTGAGTTGAAAATAGAATGCCATATAAACACAAGTGCTTCTGACCTTGTGCCTCCCATAATACTCATTGTGTGTCTACAATATGACACCATTACCGCTCATCCTGTTGTTTGTCTACATATTTATATTGAGATGGGAGTTAAGCACCTACCTGCCATTTGTGCTTTCGGAAATCTCTTCCCTTGTGCTTGTCACTGTGGTATCTGAGCATCAGCATGCAGTTGCGATTCATGTACATCATGACTCTTATAATGTAGCACAGGCAGCCTAGGTGTACGACTGGTCCATTCATCCGCTAAATCCTGTCATAGTACCTGTTATAATGATTTTAACTGTGAGGAAAAGTAAGTGACCTCTCCTAAAAAAGTACACTAAAACAAACAAACAGGCCTTGATTTGACAGACGTAGCCTGGTTCCTTTTTTCAGAACGTGCGAATGAGGTGTTACTCTGGTGTGGATGCTGAGGCAATATACAAAAAGCATTATGATGGATCAGGATATCCTACTGTTCCATTTTATTATGTGCAAGCCTCGGTAAGTGGATGAGGAGACCTGTAGTGTTCTGTTGTGCTGTCACATATAGTCTGGTTGCATATTGCGGATGATAAATAATAGACAGGCTGGTTTTGATCTCACTGTTGATTAGATAATCTAATTCTGTGATGTGCTATTGGTAGGACCTCCTTCATATATCCCTACAGAAAAGGACCCGGGGATTACAGTGGACGAGAAACTGGATATGAGTCAGCAGTGTGCCCTTGTTGCCAAGAAGGCCAATGGCATTTTGGGATGTATTGGTAGGAGCACTGCCAGCAGATTGAGGGAAGTGATTATTCCCCTCTGGTGAGGCAACACCTGGAGTATTGCGTCCAGTTTTGGTTCCCCCACTACAGAAGGGATGTGAACAAATTGGAGAGAGTCCAGCGGAGGGCAACAAAAATGATTAGGGGGCTGGAGCACATGACTTACAAGGAGCGGCTGAGGGAACTGGGGTTATTTAGTCTGCAGAAGAGAAGAATGAGGGGAGATTTGATAGCAGCCTTCAACTACCTGAAAGGGGGTTCCAAAGAGGATGGAGTTAGGCTGTTCTCAATGGTGGCAGATGACAGAACAAGAAGCAATGGTTTCAAGTTGCAGTGGGGGAGGTCTAGGTTGGATATTAGGAAACACTATTTCACTAGGAGGGTGGTGAAGCACTGGAATGGGTTACCTGGGGAGGTGGCAGAATCTCCATCTTTAGAGGTTTTTAAGGCTCGGCTTGACAAAGCCCTGGCTGGGATGATTTAGTTGGTGTTGGTCCTGCTTGGAGCAGGGGGTTGGACTAGATGACCTCCTGAGGTCAGTTCCAATCCCAATATTCTATGATTCTACATCCAAGGAACAGGAAAAGCCTTGTTTTTTGGATCCCGTTCCAAGAAAGCATTTTGCTTAAGCTATTGTTCATTCTGCCCTAGTTTAGCATTTGTGATGATGAGTTAAAATGGGCTTCTTCAGGGTGTTAAAATTAAAGCTTTTCAGATAATTTCCTGGAGTCTAAGTAGTGAGATGATTATAATGTCAGAAGCATTATTAGCCAGGCTACACTGTCATTATTATCTTATTTCATTTTATTTTACTTAGCTTCCATTAATTTCTTATGTCCTTAAGGAAACAGAGGCATGTTTAACCTTCTGATCTCTTGTTACAAGAAACATAGAACTTCCACAGAATAAGCTATGCCAAAGGCGATTGCTTGACTTAACTCTGCTGTTGTTTAAAAAAAAATCTACTGTGATTATACAAGCTCCTCCTTATTTTTAAATTTACTCTTGATTAGCTCTACTTCAGTTATGTTTTTTTGTTATCCATGGCTGACTCCCCAAGATGCTAATTATTACTGTAAAACACAGATACCGCTGAGCTAATGAATTCTGAAAACATTGGGTAAAGGAAAAGGGTGTCAGGCATGCACAGTTAGAAAATGAACCACTGAAAACTATTGACAAATTTCAGAGTAGCAGCCGTGTTAGTCTGTATTCACAAAAAGAAAAGGAGTACTAGTGGCACCTCAGAGGCTAACCAATTTATTTGAGCATAAGCTTTCGTGAGCTACAGCTCACTTCATCGGATGTAATTTCAGCTATTTTTGGAGCTGGGTAATCTATTATTCTTCCCTTTTTTGAAGACAAGCACGCCTTCTCGAGTTGCTTACATCTGCGAAAATTGGATCTCAAAAACAAGCGGGTTTTTTTTTCATTTGTTTGCATTACATTTGATATGTTGCATTGCATCGTCTAGTCTTAGGAGGTGAAAGTGTGGTGGGATGTAATGAAATGCAGGACTAATGTTTTGTATAACATAATGGGGTGGCCAAATTGACTGATCCTCTGAGCCGCATATGATAATCTTCAGAAGTTCGAGAGCCGGCGCACGTGCCAGGGCTCGGGGCTTCAGTCCTGCTCCTGCTGAAGCCCCAAGCCTTGGCAGGCACCTCCCACAGGGCTGAAGCCCCAAGACCCCCTTCCCTGCTGGGTAGAAGCCCCTACCCCACCACCCTGCCACAGGGAAGAAGCTCTGAGCTCCCCCTCCAATCTGGTACATGGAGAATGGGGGTGGGAGGTGAGGGGCTCTTTAACTGTAAAAGAGCCACAGTTTGGCCACCCCGTAAGATAATATATTTATCATCACGTTTTGGAAGTACTGACTCTGGTAATATCCTGATCTCATTGAAGTCAGTAGCAAAACTTCCATCAACTTAACTAGAGCCAGGATTTCATCCTTTAGTGTATTGTCTCGTTACCTCATTGTCAGCACTTAAATTAAAAGAATGAAAATACAGAATGGGCAGTGATTAGAAACAAAATGAACTGGACAGTAGTTACAGAAAATCAAAGATATTTGCCATTCCTCCTTGCTTGGGAATCTGGGTGAGAAGGGGAAAAACTCCCCGTTGCAGCTGTGATCTCACAAGTGGGAAAACAAGGCTGAGAGTCTATTCAGATTTTGCCATTAAATTGCTTTTTCACCTTGGGCAAGTCCCTTAATCACTCAAGTATCTGAATTTCTCATCTGTACAAAATGTGGATAGTAACATTTACCCATCTTTGCAAAGCACCGAGATCAGTGGATAAAAGGAAGCATTTAAGTGCAAATCTCAATGTTTGTCCTCAACCTTTTATAAAACAAACTGAAATCTTCTACAGAAGTTGCCTACATTGCCGAAGATTTCTTCAGTGGTGTTTGCAGAATTTAACAATTGGGGTGGCAAGGGTTTGCCTTTGGGAGCATCAGGTGCTGTCTCAATAACTGCTGCCAACTGCAGGAATTTCATTTATGGCACTGAAGAGGCTATGCTGTGCCACATTTTATCAATGAATTGCTCTAGAGAAGGTGCTCATAATGCTGCAAACAGGTGGTGTGGATTCTGACTGTTGCCTCTGGAGAGATGCCACGGAAATGTGATGGCATAGCTGGAATGGCATTTTTGGACACTCTCGAGTTTTAGAGAATTATTTCAGTGAAGAATATTACTTCTGTAACAGGGAAAAACTTCCTCAAACTCAGGACCTGGAGCTATGAGCCATATTTGCCTGCTACATTTGGCCCGTAGGTTTATGAGTTTTGATTGGGAATGTAAAATCATGTTAGTACAGCTTACGATACTTATCATATAGCATTTTGTCTAATGGTTAGAGTAGAGTGCTGGGAATCAGTACTCATGGGTTCTGTTCCCTAATGCCATTATCTTACTGTGCGACCGTGGGCAACTCACTTCACTTTTCTGCCTCTGTTACCCCCATCAGCAAAATGGAAAAAACTCACCTGTGTAAAATACTTTGAAATCTTTTCAGTAGTGGCAGGGTATAATAACAATATTAGTAGTTGTAATTTGCGGTTGAGACTAGAGGACCCTTATTCCAATTAGTAGAGCAAAGGGCAAAGCCTTTTTAAAAATTGCAATTTAATCTTGAAAATGGTCAATCCATGCTATGGGCTGGCAGCAGTGTCTTGTGACATTTCTGTTTTTGTGTAACCAAAGCCAAGCTGAGCTGATTAAAAAGACTCAATTACACTGAGCAGATCCTTCTGTGTTTTTTTTTTTTTTTTTTTTACGGGAAATTGTTACATGGGCCTTTGCAGATGTTCTGCTCCCAGCCTATCACATCAGAAGGCAATGAGAACTGCAATTATAATAGCACCTTGTGGAGTTTCCAGGAATTGAAAACAAACCAAAGCATTAAAACTAACTATTTGTCTAGACTGCTGTTTCCACACAGAGAACCCGAAGACATGGAGAGGTCTGCATTCTTAAAAATGTAGGCAATGATAGATTCCGTGTTGGGGGAGAATTGCTACTTGTTTAATGTCATTCATATTATCAAATCCTTTTCCTGTGAAGTACCCTTTTTTAAAAAAAATAACCTGATTTTGCTACTGTTGTCAAATGACAATTTTAAAACACCGCAACAAACTGTGCTAGTTCCTGTGTAGTTAATTACTTCCCATCAACTTGTATTGTGAACGTGTCTGAAAAAATTAACACAGTGGTGCCTCTTAAGTTCTTTTGCTTTTCCAAAACAGAATAGCCTTCCCAATCACCATTTCCCAAAGGACAGAAATTTCATCATCCCCAGGACACATGGGGTTCAATCCTAAAGCACACACTCAGGTTTCACTTCACTCATTCACGTCAATAGGAATTTGCCTAAATAAGGAGCATGTAAAAGCTCGGAATTTCAGGATTTGGTCCATGATCTTGGAGATCATTTGATTTCACTGACTGTTTCTAAGGGAAGCACATATTTTATTTCTCAGTTTCTTTTGGTTTATCATGATTAATGATGCATTTTAGTTCTTCAGTGAATAATATCCTGGCTTAATTAAAGGGTATTTTACAAAAGATTTAAATCAGTACAAGTGTAAGAAGAACCTAAGGCATTAAAAAGCACTGGTTCCTATCTAAAAACTGTCAGAGCTTTGGTAGAGATCCATTTAAATAGCAGAAGTACACAAAACAGTCCATGATGAAGGCTTTCTGAGCGATAAGTAAAAATGCATGAGACCACATGGTGAACGTTTAGAGACTCTGACATGAAGGGGGATCCTTGTGACTCCAGCATTAGCTCCTTAGTAACCTGCTCCCATTGAGGTCAATAACAAACCTCCCATTGATTTAATTAGTGCAGGATTAAACCTGTAATTTGCTGGAAATGATTCTTCTGTGAACTCTATCTTTAAAGGAAATAAGTTTATTTTAAAAGAAATGAACAACAAGAGAAAATACAATAATCTGTCTTGCTCTGTCAGTCTCATATATATCTTTTTTTTTTCAATTTTACATTTTAGCATAATTCAATAACTTCCCCAAATATGTAAGTAAATATTTTATGTGGGGTTAGTGAAGTTTCTTCAGATATGAACTGTAGCATGCTTTTTGGATACAGCCAGTCTACTAGTCACATCATTAGCCAGAAGATGCCCTCTGGGAGCTTGTTCCTTGGTTATTAAGTGTACTAAGGCAGTGTAATGTTGCATTTTATTTAAACTGAAACAGCCATTCTTTATTCCCTGGGTCCTCAAGCATGATGAAACTCATCAATTGAAGGTGATGTCAGAGGGAAATCAAAACGCTTTCTGGTGTCTTAGATTTGTATAGCCATTGATTTGACAGATAAGGTATCTTGATCAGTTTCTATTTACTTAGATGTCCAGGCCTGTATAGAAAAGTTTAGCTTGGATATAGGTTTTGATCTTTTGGACTCCGATCCTCCATTCTTTCTATTCCCCTTATGGCTGGCTGCGCAGCAGAATTCAGCCCAGGACTTGTGGAGCAAGGTAGAGTTGCTAGGCCCTATCTGCCAGTACCTCATTCCCTTCTGGAAAGGACACACTGCTGTATACTCACATGACTACTAAGGTACAAGGATTTCTTGAGACTTAAATGCTGCAGGCGGAAGAATTTTGTTTTTCATGCAATGAGGAAAGTTGGCCAATTTATTCTTGGCTGTGAGAGTACTTTGTAGGGCACTAATTTTTTTTAGTCACTTCCAATGCTATCTACGCTAGAACAACTCACTACCCTTCTGCCTCCACTTGAAAAACAAAAAGAAAAAAAAAAGAAGAACATTTAGAAACAACATAATATGGACCTAGTCCTACAGTCTTCATCTGTGCAAAAATCCCTGCTGACCTTAATGGCTGGAGGAATTTGTTTTCAGTGGAAATCAATGAAGTGCTTAGCCATTTTGTCTGCTGTGTGTAAATAACTTGATTTTCATGGAAAAGAAAATGATGGCTTGATAATCACTTTAACTGGGCTACAGGACCCTCCCTGAAAGAGTTAACTACTAGCTCTCTAATTGTAAAATATGATTAAGTGAAAAGGGCCAATCTTGCTTTATTGACCCAGATTTCTACCTCTGAATACACTGATTTAAAGTAGTTTAAAAACTACAATGCCTGTAGCTTAGCACAGACAGTATTAAAGACACTTAATCCCCAGTGCTTAGTATAAATACTATTGTATGAACTGGGTGTTAGAATTGAATTCATTATCAGCATACATAGGTATTTTTCTTTAACTTGGAAATAAGATTTTTCATCCTTAAAGTGGATTCCAGGATAAAATGTTTCATTACATTGCTAATTAGTTTAAGGTTAGATGTTGTTGCAAATTGCAGAGTCCAGAACTACAGGCATTAGAAGAAGGAAGCATTGTTTGCCAGCCATCATAAAGTTACATTAGCAAGCATTTTTCAATATGACCTTTTCATGCTGCAGGTCAGAGGCAAACCATTGAGATTAGGCAATCAGTCAGTATTTCTATGTGATTCTAAATTGTTTCTTGTTGTTTTTGTGGGGAACATCTGCTCGTAAACAGAGAACGTGATTTGTTGATATTTGTCTTGGCATTTAGATACCGTGGTGAGCGGTGCCTTAGAAATGCCACGATAGGAAGAAATAATCCATAATACAGATGTGCAAGCCTGGGCAGGTTTGGTTGTGCCTATAGCTTATGGGAATATGGAATATTTTTTACAAGATTTTCCTCACTCTTTTTGGAATCTTAAATTAAAATATAATCTTCCTCCTCCCTTCCCCACACCCAAATATTTATTGCATTGTACATAGGCCTGAAGGGACATAAATATTATTAAAAACACAATAGAAACATTACAAAAAATTTAAATGCATGCCCAAAACTAGTAACGCTGTAGAAACAGATGCACCAAACCTCTGAAAGCTTACAAACAGCATTGCAAGAATATATTCCAAAAACTAGCAATGAGGAAACCTCCAAAGGTTCCAGAGTTCAGAGGTGAAATCCTGGCCTCACTAAAAGTCAATGGGAATTTTGCCGTCAATTTAAATGGGGCCAGAATTTCATCCCAGATGTCTATTTTAGCCAGTAGAGGTCCCTAAAAGGCAGGCCTTGAACCTTCTGTCCTCAATACCCCATCTTTTCATCAGGCCCTGTGACCCGTTATTTTCTCTACGCAGGACTGCCTCCTCCCTTCCTCCTCTTTTCTTCTGTGGGGCATCGGGGGTGGGGGGGAGGTGCAGAGGCAGAGTTTGTATCCCTCTATTGTTCTTAGGGAGCATCTGGTAAATCCACATCCCCTTCTAAAGATTTTAAAGTTGGGCAGCAAGCCTGCTCATTCCTGTAGTATTTGATGGAATGATTTTGCCCCCTCTATGTCTGGCAAAGTGAGAAGGGACATCTTCACTCCTCTTTCTCCTGGGAAGAAGAGTGGATATTTCTGTTTCTTACTCCATCCATACTCCCGCTGTCTCCTCCATGAGCCTGAACTGCCTGGCTCAAGTCAGAGAAATTGATTTCCTTCCAGATATGGCAAGATGTAGTTTTTAGACTGAGATTCTTACTCGTCAAACTGCTTTTGGAATTGTTCGACCCAAGTTTTGATATGTTCCATAGCTTTTATTTTGTTCGTTGCATTGTAATTGTAGGTTTTCCTCTTATGATCCCTCCTTTCACATATTTCCTTCACACTAATCTTCTGAATACTTTTCTTCGCTGCTTTGTAGATTTGGGGGGTATCTCTCCTAACATAATGGGCTGGGTTTTGGTTTAGTCAAAGTGTTTGATAGTTTTTAGAAAATGTAAGAAAACTGCTACTTGATTGAAAGATTTTTCTTTTAATTGTTTACTAGAAGGTTATTTCACTTCGTTGATTTTTGGTTTCTGTTTTCATGTTCTTAGAGTAGGGGCATGAAAATTTTATCTACAGTTTCTAGTTTAGTATATTAGCACTTAAATTGTAAATAGCATTGTCACCTCTAGTGTAAATGGAACACCTTGACAAGTAACTACTATAAATTAGGAACTGAAGCTTGTCCATCACAAAATCTCTTTCATGAGGACTCTGAATATTCAAATCAAATGCTGCAAGCTCCTTGTTAGTAAGAACCATGCCCATTATATTAAATGAAAAGCATAACATAAAGAGGGGGCTGTGTCCAGAGGAAATGGCCAGATATCACACATACAAATGAATATTCACTGACAGAGCGGTCCACCAAGAATGTACCATTATCTTTCCTACAAGACAGAATAATAATGGTGATGTCAGTCGCTGCAGTGAACTTTTCTTACATGCCAGTAACTCACCAGAGCTGACAAGAAATGTTCAACAGGGTATGAATTACATTGAGTGCAATATCACCAACGGCTGATTGGCGTAAAATAAGAGGATCCTGAGCCAAGGAAAGAAGAAAAATGTTAACAGAATTTGCTGGACAGGATAAAGTGGCCTTTACTTGGGCATGGTTAGTACCCCTCTACCTGGGCTGTGTGTTTTCTAGTAACTGTGGAAGATTAACAAAAGGGAGCTCCAGCCTCGCATTCTCTGTATCTCTCTTCCTTTCTTTATATAAGTAAAAAATGTTTTGGTTTTAGATACCAGAATTAGGGCACTGTATTATGACAATACAGGAGTTTGTTTATTGAGTGCTAGTAGTGTGCTTGGCACAATGCAAAGACAATGCATGGCCTCTACAGCAAGGACATATTGTCTTACAACAATGTAGAAGTTTGGGTTCTTTTCTCTCTCCCTTCCCATCTCATTGTGCTCCAGTCAATGAATCAAAATCCTTATCTAGTGTCTGGCTGAGACTGGTACCTGGGGAAGACCTTCTGGCTGAGGCTCAATCTGGCTAAAATTTGAACCAATGCTGAAGGTTAAGGAAAGCAATTGGAAGATGTGGCAACGATTTTATCTTCCCCTTTAATTGCTGGTGTGTGGCTAACATTTGTTACTCTGCTTTGCAGTTTGGTTCTTAGATTCCCAGCTGCTGTTCGATGATCATGCAGCAGCCGTGACAGAGATGATTTTTATCCACACCTGATAGAGGTTGAAGCGACTGTGTTTGGATGCACTAGTAGGTTCTGTTCCTTTATCACCTTGAGATTAGGCTACTGCTATGCAGTCCTCATGAGGCCACCCTAGATCCATCCAGAAACTGAAACTGTTTGTCTGTTGCAGCCCACTTGTAAAGTGATATATCTTGCGGTGAACACGTACCAGCTGTCTATGATCTGCACTGGCTGCCTGTTGGATTCCAGATAGAGTTTATGGCATTCTTTTTGACCTATAAAGTACCAAAATGGCTGTGAACCGTTCCCGCAGATGCATGCAGCCTAGGAGCTCAGTTTAGATTTCTTTGCCACACAAAGATTGGTACTGTTTAAGTCCAGATGTCTGTCAGGAAGAGGATCAAGAAAGAGGTCTCCAATGTAACTACAGCCTATGTATGCCACTGTTAAGGGTTTTAAAAAGTAGCAGTGCTAACTGGATCATAAGAGGAAATTAGTATCTGAAATAATGTAAAACGACAGTTGTAAAATAACAGTAGTTAAATATGAACACCTTGAAATTTAATATATGTAGATGTATAAATTAGTGCAATAAACGCTTTAAATCAATTAAATATTTGTCTCTGACTATGGCTAGCTGAATGTTCAGACAGGTAGACCATTAGAAAATTAGGCAAAGCATTTCTCATACCTTCTTCAGGGAATATATCATTTCAGAGTACGTGTATATATACAAAAACAAATTTAAGAAACAGCCCCAAATGACTGATATGGACACTGCTGCTATCTTTCAGAAAGTGATTCAAGCAAATTACTGGTTTTGATGTCTTGGCATTTTAGAAAACTTAATCTGAGTGTCCTATCTTTTGTTCTCTCAGCTAAGGCACAGTAATACTAAATATTGTCAGGTTACGTTTGCTTATGGTTTGCATTAAGTGTCAGGTGTCCGTGTTCCACATCTTAGGATGAGTTAAAGGCCTCTCATCATAGTTAGTTCATGACAGTGTAGAAGACACTATGAATTGTAATAATAGACATATGGCTGAAATCTCAAGTGTTCAAGTCTGGTCGCATTTCTCTTGTGTTGTCTAGATCATACTCGTGTACTGTGGAAATTAGGCTTCTGCTTCCTAAGACTGGTTCTTCGGTGCAGCTGGTGTCTCAGCTTACATCTCAAGTACTTGCTTCTTCAGTCATCGTATACCTTCAGGGATCATAATGAACAAACTTTAGTCCCAATTCAGGAAAGCCTTTGAGCGCATGCCTGAGTCTATCTCTCTTCAGGCCAGCACTTGAAACATGTTGAATTTAAGTATGTGCTTAAGACCCCTGGATTTCAGTGGGACTTAACTAAGTGCTTGAAATTAAACATGTGTTTTTGCTGTCCTGAATAGGAATGTTTGTTGAATCTAGCTGTCTTACATACTTATATGAACCCAACCACCATAGTATCTGGGCATCTCAAAATAATTGCCTCACAACACCACAGTAAGGTAGGGAAATACTTGTGACCCTGGGAGCCCATTGATGCCAACTGGCAGAGGGCCCCACCATTCTGAAACTCACACCAGGCCCGACACACACATTGCCCGAACATACTGTTGTCATAATATATATCTCAAAGGTGTCATGTAAGGTATCAAGTAAACTGGTTGCACTCTGGTCCCGAAAATCATTGTGCGATGTATGTATGGGTTGTGCACTAAGTTTTACAGGAGTGTGCTGGAAATACGTTCTTAAACTGTGTCATAGTGCATAAGCCCCAACCTGTCCTTGGCAAAGGAATGTGTATTTAATTGTCTGACCGACTTAGTCATGGGCAGAGGACAATGGAAGTACATTTACATATAAGGTAAACAAGCCATCAAGTTAACAAGTGATGGAGAAGACAGTTTAACGATCACACCAGGGGACAGAATCTGCATCCCAGGAAACCTTCCTGGTTCTTGAAACAGGGAAATGAGACTTTGGGCCATACAAGAGCAGCAAAGAAACATTTGAATTGTCCTTCACTTCGGGGACAAGAGGATACAGCATCCTTTGAGCTTATGAAAGCTGAATCCTCTTGGCCTGAAAGCCAAGAGTTGCTGGAGACTTAATGTAAATGTGAAACTTGCTCAGACAAAGACTGTAACTTGTTGAAATTACATGTTGGTCACTAGAAAGCATGGTTTGGTTTGGTTTATAATCATACCTGCTTCTTTTATTCTTGCTTAGTATCACTTATATTTTTCCTTTTGTTGATAAACTTAGTCTTGTTTTATTACAAAACCATCTCAGTGCTGTGTATTAAACTGGAAGGTGAGCCCTCAGCTAGCCAGGCTGGCATGTGTTCTACCTCTTTGGAGGCTGCGAACTTAATAACTTCAGTGTGTCCAGTGAGCGGGACTGGACACTACAGAGAAATGTGTCTCGGGAACTCAGGAGTTGGGGTTCATTGATTGTTACCTGCAAGGCAAGGTCTGGACTGACAGAGTCCTGAATGATGGCAGGGCAGACAAGTTGGTGCGTCCGGCTGCTGACAGAGCGCAGCAGCAGCAAAGCTCTCACTTGCTGTGGCGGGTAATACAGGAGCTCACGGTTCCGGGTACCTGAGTGAGGTGTCACAGTACTGTTATCCCCATTTTATGGAGGAGGAACTGAGTTCCCAAAGGTATAGTGCAGTTTTGTATTGACCCAACTGCAGCCCAGTGTCTCAAGGCTACAATCAAGCGCTGGGTATGTAAGAAAAGGTGAGACTGGGGTGAGATCGCAGGCAGCATCAGCCCAAAGAGATAGAAGAAGGCTGAGAACAAAACCAGATGGATGTCTCTAATGTGCTACAAGGTAGAGGAGGACAGATGATAGTACAAAGGGGCTGAAAACAGCTGAAAACAGCAGAAAGGAGAGTGTCTTCCAAGGGACATGCTCCCCTTCACAAGAGTGCAAGAAAAGATGCTGTGTGTTACACTGCACTGTGTGACTTGTTTTTGCTTCGATCTTTGGGCCGTGTTGGGTTGTTCAATCTACTTTTCAGAATGCCAAGTGATGGGCTTCCCACTACGTTGCTAGGGAAACTATCCTGTAACTTACTCCTTTATATTGAGCATACACTTTTCCATAATAGAATCATAGAATATCAGGGTTGGAAGGGACCTCAAGAGGTCATCTAGTCCAACCCCCTGCTCAAAGCAGGACCAATCCCCAACTAAATCATCCCAGCCAGGGCTTTGTCAAGCCTGATCTTAAAAACTTCAAAGGAAGGAGATTCCACCACCTCCCTAGGTAACGCATTCCAGTGTTTCACCACCCTCGGAGTGAAAAAGTTTTTCCTAATATCTAACCTAAACCTCCCCCACTACAACTTGGATTTGTGCTGGAAATGGCCCACCTTGATTTTCATGCACGTTGTAAGGAGAGTGGTCACTTTGGATAGGCTATTACCAGCAGGAGAGTGAGTTTGTGTGTGTATGGGGGTGGGGGGGTGAGAAAACCTGTATTTGTGCTGGAAATGGCCCACCTTGATTTTCATGCACGTTGTAAGGAGAGTTTGTGTGTGTGGTTTTTGGAGGGGGGTGAGGGGGTGAGAGAACCTGGATTCCTGCAGGAAATGGCCCACCTTGATTATCATACACATTGTGAAGAGAGTGCTCACTTTGGATGGGCTATTACCAGCAAGAGAGTGAGTTTGTCTGTGGGGGGGCGGAGGGTGAGAAAAGCTGGATTTGTGCTGGAAATGGCCCATCTTGATGATCACTTTAGATAAGCTATTACCAGCAGGAGAGTGGGGTGGGAGGAGGTATTGTTTCATGGTGTCTGTGTATATAATAATGTATTCTGCAATTTCCACAGTATGCATCCGATGAAGTGAGCTGTAGCTCACGAAAGCTCATGCTCAAATAAATTGGTTAGTCTCTAAGGTGCCACAAGTCCTCCTTTTCTTTTTGCGAATACAGACTAACACGTAGTTACTTCAGTTACTCTGAAACTACAACTTGAGACCATTACTCCTCGTTCTGTCATCTGCTACCACTGAGAACAGTCTAGATCCATCCTTTTTGGAACCCCCTTTCAGGTAGTTGAAAGCAGCTATCAAATCCCCCCTCATTCTTCTCTTCCGCAGACTAAACAATCCCAGTTCCCTCATCCTCTCGTCGTCAGTCATGTGTTCATAGAATCATAGAATATCAGAGTTGGAAGGGACCTCTGGAGGTCATCTAGTCCAACCCCTTGCCCAGAGCAGGACCAATCCCCAACGATGTGTTGGGGAACAATGTGTTCCAGTTCCCTAATCATTTTTGTCGCCCTTCGCTGGATGTTTTCCAATTTTTCCACATCCTTCTTGTAGTGTGGGGCCCAAAACTGGACACAGTACTCCAGATGAGGCCTCACCAGTGTCGAATAGAGGGGAACAATCACGTCCCTCGATCTGCTGGCAGTGCCCGTACTTATACATCCCAAAATGCCATTGGCCTTCTTGGCAACAGGGGCACACTGTTGACTCATATCCAGCTTCTCGTCCACTGTAACCCCTAGGTCCTTTTCTGCAGAACTGCTGCCTAGCCATTCGGTCCCTAATCTGTAGCGGTGCATGGGATTCTTCCGTCCTAAGTGCAGGACTCTGCACTTGTCCTTGTTGAACGTCATCAGATTTCTTTTGGCCCAATCCTCTAATTTGTCTAGGTCCCTCTGTATCCTATCCCTACCCTCCAGCATATCTACCTCTCCTCCCAGTGACACTGAGAGACAAGTCACTTACCCCAGGACACACAGGAAGGCTATGGCAGAGGAAGGAATTGAACCCAAGTCACAGGCTGGCACCCTAGCCACCTTTCTTCTAGAATTTTGGCCTTTAGCTGGGAGCATTTATAAATCTTCTTTGTCTCTGATAATGTATTCACGGGTGAGATTAGGATACGGAATACCTTTCTGTAAGCTATTATAACAACACAATGATTTCCAGTCTCCAGGTGTAAAGCTATAGAAAAGCCTCTTAAGGTTCTTAAGGCTCCCTGCTTAACAAGATTTCCGGTGTTCTCTTTAATCACAGATGTACTTTGTTTCTGAGCTCACAGTATCTTAACTTTTCAGTAAGACTTCCTAAGTGAATGCCTAATTGTTACTATTTCCAGCTGTCTGTTGTAACATATTTTCTCCTCTCTCTTAATTGATACCAATGTCAGGGCATTGTTGGTACCAGTGTCAGGGCATTATTGACACTTCTCACTGCCTCTTCCAGTTCCACTTTGTCTGTTTGCTCTTTTCTAAGTGAATATGTTTTCCTGACTTTTCCTGTCCCCATTTCAGTGATTTATACTTTTCCTACTGAATGCATTCTCCTGCTTGTGTTGTGTTAGTAGGAGTTATTCTAGGCCTTTTTCACAGATGGTCAGATAAGATGGCTTCTTCATCTTATTCAGTTTGCTCATTTGAACAAAAACATTTAGAAGTCAACCAGGGGCAAATACTCTTACTTCCCAGATTTCTCCTTGGACTTTTCAGTGCCTTTTCTGAAGGTAAGGATTGAAAATTAAATTTCCTGTTAAGGTTTAAAGGCAAAATTTAATTCTCAAAATATTAAGTTCTTGTTCCGTGAAAGCAGGGGAGATGTTGATGGGAAAAATGACAACAATCTAAGCGAGAAAAGGTAGGTGAAATAATATCTTTTATTGGCCCAACTTTTGTTGGTGAGAGAGACAAGCAATTGAGCCACACAGAGCTCTCTTCAGGACCTGAAGTGTGGCTCAAAAGCTTGTCTCTCTCACCAACAAAAGTTGGTCCAATTAAAGATATTACCTCACCCACCTTTTCTCTCTAATATCCTGGGATTGACATGGCTACAACTCGACTGCATAAAGCAATCTAAGCCTAATTTAGATGATATAATACATGATATCATAACTTACTCCATTGATATTTATATTTTTAAAGTAATATGTATCTATGATAAGATCTTAGACACCAGTAACAATTCACACTTAATGTACTCTAATTTCATTAACTATATTGTTGTCGTACTCTCTGGCAGAACGTCTGGTGTACTTTTACTGCAATATCACATCTTTCTAAATTCCATGTTTTTAACAAATACTCTGGATCTGACGGATCATAACCGTCATAACTCCATTGACTGTAGTGGAGTTATGCAAGATTTATAGCAGCATGGGAGGAGAATCTGGCACTCTAACTCTCCAAATGCCTGGTTAATAGATTCCAAGGCTAGAAGGGACCATTGTAATCATCTAGTCTGACCTCCAGTATAACACAGGGCATAGAATTTCCCCAAAAGAATTCCTAGAGCAGATCTTTTAGAAAAACATCCAATCTTGATCTAAAAATTGCCTGTGGTGGAGAATCTACAACCTTTGTTAGATTGTTCCAGTGGTTAATTAGTTTCACTTTCAAAATTGTACACTTATTTCTAGCCTGCATTTGTCTAACTTCGTCTTCCAGCCATTGGATCATGTTGTACCTTTCACGGCTAGATTGAAGAGCACATTATTAAGTATTTGTTCCCCGTGCAGATACTTAAAGCCTCTAATCAAGTCACCCTCTAGTCACCTAAACTTCTCTTTATTAAGCTAAATAGATTGAGCTCTTTGAGCCTATCATGATAAGGCCTTATTTTCTAATCCTTTAATCATTCTTGTGGCTCTTCTCTGACCCCTCTCCAATTTAGCAACATCCTTCTTGAATTGTGGACACCAGAACTAGACACAGTATTCCAGTAGTGTTCACACCAGTGCCAAGTACAGAGGTAAAATAACCTCTCTTCTCCTATTAGAGATGCACCTGTTTATGCATTTCAGGATCATATTAGCCCTTTTGAGCATCACTGTGGGAGCTCAAGTTCAGCTCATTAGCCACTCCCATGCCCAAATCTTTTTCAGAGTCACTGCTTCCCAAGTCCCCCATCCTGAAGATATGAATGGGCAATAGGGGATGGATCACTTGATGATTATCTGCTCTGTTCATTCCCTCTGAAGCACCTGGCATTGACCACTGTCGGAAGACAGGACACAGGGATAGATGGACCTTTGATCTGACCCAGTATAGCCATTCTTGTGTTCTTATCCTGTAATTATGCCCTACATTCTTTGGATGGGGCTAGAAACAGCATGTAGTGGATCTTAAAGTCACTGAATGGTTTTTAGGGGGACAAAAAGCCATAAAAACACTTTATTTGCATAACCTCTTGAACCAAATGGAAAATACAAAATTAATGGGAATTCTTTTAGCTGTGTTCATCCTAGAAAAATACAGATCTAAGCTGAAAAGACTCAACAGCAAAAGGACACTCGCAAAGATAATGGACCATTCACAAGACCAGCAGCGAGGCTCCAATATATCAGTAGTCACAAAAATTTCCATCTATGGCTCTTTGAGCAATATTTTTTCAGTGCAACTTTAATTTTTTTTCTTTCTTTTGCACTCCAACCACTGTCACCTGGATCCCCCTGCAGAGTCCCATTATCATTGCACCCAGAACCCCCCAACAAGCCCCTGTGCATCCAATCCCTTCCGCACCTGGGTCCTCCACTGAGCTGCCCACACCCAAATTGCCCCACACAGAACCCTCTCAACCGACACCTGGAACCCCCCGCACATTAAGCCCCTCCACACTTGGATCCTGCTGGGCTGAGCCTTCCTGCCCACACCTGGTGCACTTGGCACAGTGGGGCAAGGTCCTGGAGTGTTTCTGGGGCAAGCCCGGTCCTTGCACTATGTCAGGGTTGGGTGCAGAGTGATCTCCCACTTCTGTGCAGCCAGTGGCCTGTGCTCCCCAATGCCATGCTGGAGTTTCCACATTTATATGACAAATAAAATTTGCAGAATTTTGCAGAATTTTAAAATATTGTGTGCAGAATTTCTTTTTTTATTTTTGGCTCAGAATGCACTCAGGAGTAGTATCTGGCAAGACTTAAGGGAAATCACAGTGTGTCTGTTGTTTGAGTTCATGGATAACACTGAAAAGAATTAATATCTGAATTTCAATCTGAACATTGGGAATTCTCAAACACAGTAAGACACACAAACCCTGTTTCTTCTGAGAGAGTTTCAGAAGGGGAACCCATTTCATATTCATTGTAAAATCAAAGCATAAATTTATTCCAGGCATTTACAAGTATCTGCACTGATGCCAGGCACCTGAGCAGTGCTACTTAGTCAGTAGGTAGGAAACTGCCATCATTGTATTCACAAACATCTCCCTGCACCAGCCATCAGCTCTAACTGTGCACTCATCTCAGCCTGCCCTTCCTTGCTTTCTTTAACTCCCATTTGTTTTTCTCTACTGCCTGCTTTCTTCTTCACTGCTGAGTATTTTATATTCTTTGTCTGTTTATTTTGGATAAATCTAGATGAGCTGTTTGCTTTTCCATTCTCACACTTTATTATATTACTGAACAGCCATTGTCCCCAGTTTGTCAGCTTTTGTCTCTGATGTGCAAACACTGCTGAATTGAAATAGCCTTTTGGGGAAACTAGTCTGCCAAATGAGTAAATACATGAATGAATCAGTTTTATAAAAGCCCTGTTGTCTGAAAAGATGAAAAAGTGCTTATTTCCTCCTAACATCTGATCGGATCTACCCCCTTATTATACACTGGATGTGAGGAAAATATGTATTTGGTGCCTCTTTATAAAGCAATATAGTTTAGCTGGGAAATGGTCTCTTCTGTTCTGTAAGCATCTCTGTTTCTCTTTTCAAAGGGCTACTTTGACCCAGTTTAATTTTCGGTACTTGGACCAGTGTCACTAATCTCAGCACTGCTCCAAAAGCACCCTTTTTTTAATTGATTCTATATCCATGACATTTCAAAAATCTGTTCCTCCTATTATTATTTTATAGTTAAAATGTTTGTCCGTGCCTTCTGTATCTATCAGTCTATCACAGATACCTATATGGGCCTCATTACCATAGTATCTCAGCGCCCCATAGTCATGAATGTATTTATCTTCACAACACCCATGTGAGGTAGGGAAGTACTATGTATCCCTGTTTTATAGGTGGATAACTGAGGCACAGAGGAACTAAGAGCAAGATTGGTAAAGGTATCTACGTGCCTAAAGATGCAGATAGGTATTTAATTGGAATTTCCAGTGTCTAGGTGCCTTACAGGCAGTCCTCGGACTACGGCACAATTGGTTCCTGAAAATTGCATCGCAAGTCGAAACGTCGGAACTCGGAACCGTAATCCATTGCGGGACCAAGCATCGTAAAGTCGAAAGCAATTGTCATAAGTTGAATCAGGGTGTCAATTCCGAAATGTCATAAGTGCCGTTTGTCATAAGTTGAATGTCATAAAGTCGAGGACTGCCTGTATTCACGTTGATTTCAATGATGTGAGAATTAGGCATCTAAGCGCTTTTGAAAATCCTATTAGGTGCCTATCTGCATATTCAGGTGGATAAATAACTTTTAAAAATCTGGCCCTAAGTGATTTACCCAAGGTCACACAGGAAGTCTGCCAAAGCAGGAATTGAACTTAAGTCCCTGTCTAGCACCCTGGACCTTCTTTCCCTTGTGGTCATTACCAACCTTTATCATTCCAGTCGTAGAATTATAGAAATATAGGGCTAGTGGCGACCTCAAGAAGTCATCAAGTCAAGCCCCTGTGTGTGGCAGGACCAAGTTAACGTAGGTCATCCCTCACAGATGTTTGTCCAACCTGTTTTTAAAAACCTGCAATGATGGGGATTGGAAGCCTTTTCCAGAGCTTAACTATTCTTGTAGTTAGAAAGTTTTTTTCAAATGTCAAACCTAAATCTCCCCTGCTGCAGATTAAACCAATTACTACTTTCCCTATCTTTGGTGGACATGGAAAACAATTGATCATAGTCCTCTGTATAACAGCCCTCAACATATTTGAAGACTATTATCAGGTCCTTCCCCCCACCTCCTCGCCACCAGTCTTCTTTTCGCAAGACTAAACATGCCAAGTTTTTTAACCTTTTTTTCATAGGTCAGGTTTTCTGACCTTTTGATCGTTTTTGTTGCTGCTCTCTGGACTCTCTTCTGTTTTTCCATATCTTTCCTAAAGTGTGGTATGCAGAATTGGCCACAGAACTCCAGCTGAGGCCTCACTAGTTCCGAATACAGCGGGACAATTACCTCCTGTCTCTTCTATCCAGTTAATACATGCCAGAGCACTAGTAGCCTTTATCACAACTGCATCACATTGCTGACTCCTATTCAATTTGTGATCCACTATAATGCCCCAGAATCTTTTCAGCAGTACTACCACCTAGCCAGTTATTCCCCATTTTGTGCATTTGATTTTTCCTTTCTAAGTAAGTACTTTGCACTAGTCTTTACTGAATTTTATCTTGTTGAATTCAGACCAATTTTCCAATTTGTCAATACCAGCTGGAGTACTGTGTCCAGTTCTGGGCACCACCATTTAGGAAGGATGTGGACAAATTTGAAAGAGTCAAGAGGAGAGCAAAAAATGGTGAGGTTCAGAAAACCGGAGGTGTGAGGAAAGGTTTGAAAAACATGGGAATGTTTAGTCTTGAGAAAAGAAGACGGAGGGGTGGCCTGATAACTCTTCCAATATGTTAAGGATTGTTATAAAGAGGACACTGATCAATTGTTCTCCATGTCCACCAGCGGTAGGACAAGAAGTAATGGTCTTAAACTGCCACAAGCGAGATATAGGTTAGATACTAAGAAAAACTTTCTAATTATAAGGGTAGTTAAGCTACACAATAGGCTTCTAAGGGAGGTCGTGGAATCCCCATCATTGCAAGCTTTTAAAATCAAGTTGGGCAAACACCTGTCTAGGTTTACTTGGTCTTGCCACAGCATATGGCACCGGATTTGATGACTTTTCGAGGTTTCTTCCAGCCCTATGATTCTATAATTTTGAATTCTATTGTAAGAATGTAAGACTGGCCATACTGGGTCGGACCAGTGGTCCATCTAGCCCGGTATCCTGTCTTCTGTCACTGGCCAAAGCCAGATGCTTCACAGGAAATGAACAGAATAGGGCATTTATCAAGTGATCCATCCCCTGTGGTCCAATCCCAGTTTCTGGCAGTCAGAGGTTTAGGGACACCCAGATCATGGGGTTGCATCCCTGACCATCTTGACTAATAGCCACTGATGGACCTATCCTCCATGAATGTATTTAATTCTTTTTGAACCTAGTTATACTTTTGGCCTTCATAATGAGTTCCACAGGTTGACTGCATTGTGTGAAGAAGTACTTCCTTATGTTTGTTTTAAACCTGCTGCCCATTAATTTCATTGGGTGACCCCTGCTTCTTGTGTTAGGTGAAGGGATAAATAACATTTGGTTCCAGAGGAGCTTTGTTAGATTCAAACCCTCTCTGTGGAATGCTTAAATTTCAATGAATTGGTAAATTTCAGTGAAAAACTGTCTCTTCTGAATTTCTCCAACAAGCTCTAACTGAATGATCCTTGCTGGTGGCAATATGGAGAGATAGCTGGTGGCCTAATCTAATGTAGTACTGTAGAGAAGTCTGAATTATGTGCTTCCCAAAGCCTTTCATGCTCCCTGCATTGTGTTTAAGTCCATCATCTCTCTGAAATGAGAGGCAGCAAACCTATTCTCAAATAATATTTCTGCATAATGTTTTGGTTTTTTTCCTGGGACTTTCTTTTTAAGGCTGAATATTTTTTTTCCAGGCAGCTTCACATTCTCAGTAGGTGTTACTAAGCAGTAACATACATTGTCACCTAATTAGTTATATATTGTAACCTTAAGGCACTTAAACAGGATTAGCCAAATAGTATTAATGTGTGTAATGAGCTGCTTATGGATCTTTCAAAGTAGTGTTTAAATTTGTTATACTTAATAGGCCTTACCCTACATATTAATGTTTTTCTTTTAGAGAAGCTGATCAGGATCCTTTTATAACTGCAACTAATTGATGCACCATTTTTGTCATTACTATTTTTTCTTCCTATATGTAAAATAGTTGCTTAGCCATATAAATTACCAAGCTACATTTTAATGGTTAGAATAGTTAGTCAGTAGCATGATTTTATGCAGATATTGACTTCTATAGTGAATATCATAATTATACTCCTTGTTGAATAAAACGGAAAGCAAATCTTGTCTCTACTTGACTGCATCAAACACTCGCACAAAGGCACCCTCTCAAATGAGTTAGTCTGTCCTTTTAAACCAAGAACATTTCACAAAATGGTATTTTTAAAATGATGCTAATGATAGTTTAAAAAAGAAACCCACCCACAATGTACTCTACTGCCCTAAAGATATTCTTACAGTGAAAATTCAAGGTAATTCACATCTATATTCTATTACAACAGAAAAGCCTGATTAAATTGAAACCTGCAGGGAATAAAGTTGTTACTGCTTAGCCTTGGCTTTGTAAAAATTCTCAGTCTAATCTGAATGCACCTTTCTGGGAGAGAAGGTAAGGGACAGTAGAAAGTTTACAAGTATGGTAATAGTATTGGCTCAAATAAGTTTATGCAGGCACCAGAGCAAGGGCATTGAGAGAAGCACAGTATAGAATCCACCTCATACATTAGCCTGTTGTTGAAGCAGTGACATAAAAATCATATAAGTGTTCCAATAGATGGGAACCCCATATGATGGGTGGAAGAGACTTGAATGGGGAGTCTTCCCCAGCCTAGTGTGGAGAAGAGAAGCAACTCCTGAGACAGGAGCAACAACAGGGTGTTCGAAATAGCAGTAGATCAAAGTGCACTATGGAACTTCTAGTACACAATATCTGGGTCCACATGGCCAGTTAGCATGCAGCAGGCTAGAGGGTTGTACGTTCAAAGCCCAGAGGTTTGCTGGATATTAGTGTTAAAATCATAGCTTGACTTTCTGGTATGCGGTGAGTAACACAGCCTGTCATTTCCATACAGTTTCATAATAGTAATGACTACTAATACTGATATAGAAGCTCGTATGCAAGGATCTCAAAGCATTTTTCAACCTTAATTAACCTGTGAGGTAGGTCAATATTACGTTTTCATCAGTTTTATAGGTGGGAAACTAAAACAGAGAGAGATTGGAGGTCAGACTAGATGATCCTAATGGGCCTCTTTAGTCTTATAGTTTATTAATTACATCACAGAGAAGAGGCCTATGTGAGTCAATGAGGTTTCCCCTAAAGTCTAACCATAAGCATACTCTGTGCCACCCACAGTTCCTTTGTCAGTTTCAACAAATCTTTGGTCTCCTGTAATTAAAAAGGAAGGTAATATGTTCCAGTGGGTAGTTCATGGGACTGGGTGGCAGGAGATCTGCCTTCCCCATTCTTGCAGTGACTTGCTCCATAACCTTGGGAAGGTGATTTAGTTTCTCAGTACCTTAGTTTCCCAGCTGTAAAATGAATAGAATGATACTTTCCTACATACCATTGTAGAATGATTTGAGATCTTTGAATAAAAAGCACTATATCATTAGCAAGTATTATTTATTATAATAAAATTACTTAATTTGAATCCATATTTTTGTAGGGCCCTGTCCAGTATAAATAAGGATTTCCACCTGTTTTGTATTATCATTTTATTGTGTTTGTTGATATAATCAAGTGATCTAATTATATATTAAATAAAAATAGTGTTCCATCAACGTGCATCCAGTGTTGTTGTAACATCAGACACTCTTACTATATCAAATTATATTTATAGGCATTTCTAGAGGTAAATATAGTTTCTCCTAAATATTAAATGAAAAGAAAGAGAGAAAAATACAGATATCTAATTCTGTTTGCGTGTGCATAAAAGTCTTGTAAGTGACACAACAAGGTAAAAACAGGTGCTCTGAGGATCACACTCATTGTTAACTATTCATAGTGTAAATGTAGTAGTGTCTTCTGAGGAAGATCATACTAAAAAACTGTTTTAAAGTTTCTCGTTGTCAACCAGTGCAGTTAAATATAATATTTATTATCTGAAAATACAGGCTCAGACATATCGTGACTCCCCCTCCCAGTCCCCTTCTCCTTGTTTAAAGAGGGAGGAGGGTGTTGGTTTTTGTACAAGTGCTCTGTTTGAATCTGTGTTAATCTGGGCCAGCTGTGTGGGCTTTTAAAACAGGCACTATCCAACCCTCTTCCTCCCCCACACACACTCAGAGAAACTGTTCATTCTTCACAGGGTAATGCCAAGGGCCTCCCCTCTTTTTAAATGATACCAAAATATTATTAAAATCTCTTAGAGTAACACAGGCAGCTGATAATTTGGTTACATCATGTTCCTAAATTCAGCTATTTATTATTTATTTGGAGGCATGAGGGGCTACCACCATTAGCTTTGACTTATTAAATGAATTGTATATAAAGTAATTCACGCAATTCTGTTTAGAATAGGCGTCAGTATTTCCTAAATAGCTACTAGAGGCTTGGAGCTGACTGTAGTGTTTAATTTTGTAAAACCCTCTAGGGTACAAGAGAAAGAATAATCACATTACAAGTGAGAAATGCTGGGTAATTTTTTTAACAAAAACTGCATCCATTATAAATTTAGCCCCTAATTGGTAGCATTTCTAAGTCCTGGGAAGGAAAAGAAACAGGAGGAAACCTAATCATTCATAACCTCAGGAGTCTGCACCTCCAGTTTTGTCATGGCCTACTCTGCCAGTTCTTATACGGGCTTTAGAGGGGATAGAGTTTTTTCTTTCAAAGGAAAAGATGTTCAGATGTATGTGTGTGGTGAGGTGAGGGTGTCTGGCTGAGGGGGAAAATAACAGCTTTAAAATGCAGCATTCTGTTCCTACTAATTTGACAGTCTGAACCAATTGATTTCCCTCTGCTGTGACTTTCTCCAGTTTGTCACCTGCCTCAGCCCCAGGCAGACATCTTCAGCTTCTCACAGAGCAGTCAAGAAGCTGGTTGGGCAGCAAATGCTACAGGTGTGGCTTTGTGATGCCACAGTAGAGATGTCCTGCTCACTCCCTCTTGAGAATAACTGGAACAGGCCCAGACTCTAAGTCTCCCTCCGCTTCCAGAGCAGGCCATCGGGCTTCTAGCAGCAAGGTCCACGGCAGCAACCGCAGACTAAGAGGTTTTGGATTTATGTGACAAGTCCTTCCGCCTCTGCCCATTTCTTTACCTGGAAACCAACATAAAGAGCTGTGCTCCCACTCCACCTCCCTCACAGGGCATGCAGCACATCCTCTAAGATGTCCCAAATAAGCTCTCTGTTGGTCTTGTTCTTCTCAGTGGTCCTGCTTCCCCTCCAGGGTTCGTGACACTTCAAAGACTCTGCCCAACACCTTGGGCTCTGTATGTGTCTCAGGCAGCATTGCCAGTCCAGCTCCTCCTGTTCCCACAGTAAGAATCAGTATAAATCAGTGCTGAGAAGATGCTCCCTTCTGAGACTAAGGATATTGATTTTCAAACTGGCTGCATGTGTAAGCCTCTATTTCAGACCACTCTGCACATTTATTCTTCTGTGTGATCAACTTCCATCCTCTGAAAGTATCCTACCTGTCTATCCCCAGGAAGCCGGGAGTTGTTACCATGGAGAGATGGTGTCCTTGGACATTACACTGGTGACCAGCAGTGGGTCTCTATCACTGCAGGTGTCAACATGAAGGAATGAAGTAATCATTGAACAATCTCCCAGCCCATAGTTGGTAGACTGCAGGGTATGAAAATGACCTACAATAAATTAGCCAGTTTAGACATGTATTGCTTTTATTCCATCAAAACAAAATAAGAAAAAAACACCAACTCCACCCTTCTGTGCACTAACCCTGGCTGAATTACTACATTAGCTAACTGTTATAACCCAACCTCCTTTCCCAGCCTACTGTCCCGTCACCCATCATTAGATCATATTTTATGTTAGCTCCTCATTGGAGCAAGGATTATGTCCTTTTGTCTCTTTTGGGAGGTCCTACAAAATAGTTGTATTGATAAATATATATTTACATGGACATCTCTGCACTAGCAACTAGGTAGAATCACCATCTTATTCCATATATGTTAGTAAACAGCCGTTGGAATTTACATTTTGGGTTGCTTTTTGAATTTTAGAAGGAGATCTAGTCCTAAAGGTGCTGGAGACCTGAGCTGGTCCCAACTTCATGCAAAATGGAAAGTGCCATGTTCTTAAGTCTCAGATGACTAAGAGCTCTTTTCAGCTGATTTGTTGCTCTGTTGAAGCTATGAGATAAAAAGCACGGGGTTTCCTATAGTTGGAAACTCCATCTGAAGAATGGAAGATACCTCAGTGTGGAGTCTTGCCCTACCTGTGGGGGAAAAACAGCTATTGAGACAGAGGAGAAGCACCCAGGGAACCATGGTGAAGAGCAGGGCCCTGAAACAATTATTCAAAGAAGCCCCAAAGATATGATAGAACCCTCCTAGAAACTGAGTGGCATCCAGTCGCCTGGGAGTACAAAGCAGTCAGAGGTTTCAGATATCTGCAGCTGGTACTTGGGAGAGAGAGAAATCTGTTGGATATTAGTGGGGATAATATTAAAATGTAAAGATCACAACTTGACTTTCAGATCTGTGTTGAGTAGGAAAATTGAACTGGCATTTCAACGCTGTCAGTTTTAAAACAGTATTAATACTTACATATTAACAGTAATAATACTTACATAGAACCTCGCATCCAAGGACCTCAAAGCACTTTACAGGCTTAATTATTAATCTGTGAGGTAGCTTGGTGTTCTGTTTTCCAGATGGGAAACTAAGGCAGTGTCTGCACAGAGAAATTGACACTCTGTGTGGACACTGTTCAAGAATAAAAATCGCTTTATTACAATAATTACTGTGCTTTGTGGGCCGAGTAATTATTCTGGAATTAAGTGTCTCTTATTCTGGAATAGTGTCCACATGGGGAACTATTACAGTATATCTGTATATAGTCAATTTCTTTGTGTAGACAAGGCCTAAATCACGGAGAGGTTTGAGGTCAGATTAGATGATCATAATGGTCCCTTCTGGCCTTAAAATGTATGAATTAAGTCAGAGAGAAGAAGCCATGTGAGTCGACACAGTTTCCCCTCAAGCAACATCTATTTTGTGCTGATTCTTAATTAAAAAAAAATACACTTAAGGGGAAAAACATCTTCAGAGGGCACTTACGCTGAAAGGGCAGCCTCAGGCACCATATCAGAACGAATGAGCATTGAAATGTGCACATTCTTCAAAGGAAAGTCATCGGACTAACTGCTGCCTCTGCTCCCATCAGCCATGAAAGGCCAATTCTCCTTCATTCAAATCAGCCACTGCTTGGGATCAGGGCAGCATTTTTTCTTGCACTCCTGTCACCAGTGGTCAGACTTGTACTTTAGTTTTACAAATGTATAGTAATTCTTCCCTTCACATACAGCGAAAGTCATTATCATCACCACGTTTAAATATTCAGCATTATAACCATCTGACAGATGGCGAGCAGAGAAAGTGATCTTTTTCTGACCTGTCCTCATTTACTACCACAATGCTTTGTCTTCAACGCTTCATTTTGCTAAAGACCCTCTTCAAGACATAGTAGCTGCTAATATATTTTTAGAAAACAGCCAGATTGCCCAGTCAGTAAAAGCTAGAAAAAGAAGCCGTGGATGAGATACGAACTTGTCAGCATTATCAAAGGTCACTCATTTCACCTTTGCAGCTTTGCGTAAGACAGAAAAAGTCTAAAAGGAATATGTACATGTTTCATATCATGTGGCTAATCCAACTCGGCTTTACTATTCCGTCTGCCCTGTCATAGATGGAGCGCCTCTCCCAGAAATAAACTAGAAAGACTCCTCAGATTCCCCAAAACACTCCTGATCTCCCATATCTGATGAAGCCAGCGCTCTGTAAAATAATCTCCTCCCCAAAAAGATGTCCTTCCCCCTGATCCTCACTTGCTCCCACTCAGCTGCCATTGAGGTCTTTCCTTTCAGTGACTGCTTTTCTGCTCCACTCCCTTCTCATGCTCCCTCTCAAGTACGGATGCACCCGTCTGCAATAGGGCTAGCCCCACTCTCATTGAACTGACTCCAGTCTGACCTTGTGCCTTTCTAGGAGCCTGTCATTCCTCAGGCACACTGCTGTTTTCTTATGCTGGAAGAGATGGGCCTGTCTCAGAGGCAGATTACCGTTTTATGGGGCCCTAGGCCAGAGCAAGTGGGGGCCCCTCCCCATACCTTCGGCCTGCAGTCCCCTCCCCCTCCCTCTCCCCCCCCCCCCCCCCCCGCCTGGCGCTCCTGCCAGGGAGCAGGGTCAGGGCATGGGGGCTTTCCCTGCTCCCTGGCAGGAGTGCCGGGCAGGCGGAGTGGGTCGGGGTGTGGGAGTGCCCATTTTTCTGGAGGCCCCCAATTGGCTGGGGCCCCTAGGCATGGGCCCCATTGGTCCAGTGGCTAATCCACCACTGGCCTGTCTTCACTATCCATTTCATTATCTAAGCCACTTTTAGAATTGAAAATAATGGTGTTTGATATGATTAACGTGGTGACTATTCTATTTTTAATATGTGTTTTAACTGCATTTTAGTACAGAGGAAAGGTATTGTACTCACAGGCCAGGAAAGTTAAGTCTTCTATCCATAGAATAAATAAAGTGAACTCTTCTATCCATGGACAGTATGGGCAGGGGAGATGCAAGCTCTGCCAATGTGCTTTCTTCCCGACCGAAGGTATCACCTCTAGTGAGAGAGTAGTTTAACTTCCAAGCAACATTCCCAGCATCATAATGTTATTAATTATTGCTCCTTTCTGATATTCTTCTGTTTGGAAGGACATTGTTTTTACTGTAATAAAGAGTGAAAGAACATTCACAGAGCGAGCAGTCCTATTATGGAGTGAGAAGGGAGTAAAAAACAGGTAGCAATCAGCAGTGTTCTGCACATAGAACATATTTGTTGATGAAAGCACTATATTAGGGATAATTATGAGCTGTCCTGCAATGCGAAATGCGAGTAAAGCTTACTCAGGTTGTCCCATTCTAATGATTATGTTTGTCTAGCATTATTATTATACTGTGGCAGTGAGTACAATTTGTGGCCACATTGTAATAGGCTCTGTACCCACACGTAACAAAAAAGATGTCCCTGTCCCACAGAGCTTAAAATCTTATATAAGATGAAAGATAACACCTGGATACAACATACAGAAGGTGGTGGTGATAAGGTAACAGTGAGACAGTTATGATAATGTAATGCACTCTTACTACTGTTTATCAGCTGCCTAGCATTGATATTTGGGTGCCAAGTGACTTCTGTGGGACTACTCCCATGAATAGGGATTATTCCCATGAGTAAAAGTTTGCAGGATTGTGTTACTTTAGTTCAGGGAAAGTTGTAAATTGTAGCTGAAATACAAATTAATTTTAGATAAAGAATATAACTGTCCATTAGATGGCAGATGGTGGTATTATGCAGTGTTAGAAGAATCTCTTACCTGTCTGTGAGCAATGTAATGGGATATTGAGAAAGCAAAACTTGTTAAGTTTAGAGGGGACAAAATGTTATGACCTAGTTGCCTATCCAGGAAGAAAGCAGTCTGCCTGAAACACAGCACATCAGTAGAGACTTTAAGCCATCTTCCTTACAAATCTATAATCCTGGATCTACAAGTTCCTCCACATCGGCAAACCCTGCACCCATCCACAGCCCCATTGATTTCAGTGGAACTCTATGCATGTAGGGATTCACAGGAGATACGATGCATGGCAGTTTCTTTTTCTTCCTTTTCACTTTTCAAATACTGGATTGTAGTGTGCTGTAACGGAGGATGAGAGTTACAGTGGAAGGTCACTAGAGATGCTTATACACATCTTGTTAATTCATCTCCAGTTTGTTTTCTTTCAATTAATGCAATAAAATTGAGGCTGAAGGTCAGGAACAATAAAATTCTTCTTTATTTATGGATGCCCCAGTTGGTTCCAGTTAACTGGCAGGTTTCCTATTTGTGGTTAAGGAATGATCTCTTTTAGGAAAGAGTAGGTCATTAATGTGTTTGGTAACAACTTTTTTTAAGATTCAGATTTCTCCTCTAGGGCAAGCCTCATAAATTGCCGAGGAGTATTTGTGCAGAAGGCACATATGTTTGATGGGAAGGAAAGTTAGGCTAAATTGGACATTCTGATTATTAAGAAAAAATATAGAGGAGTTATTTATTTTATAACAACCTTGCAGTGACCAGAAACTAGCTGTAACTAGACAAAAATCACTTGAGATTGAAAACAAATTCTGTAGCTCAAGTGCAGAATTGATTTTTTATTAATATTGTCATACATTATTGAAAGATTATCCTGTGTGGGGAAAGTTTTGTTTTCAGTAGGAATCTATTGTGTGTTTTGGATACCTAATCTCATAAATCATCTTCTGCTTTCTACTTCCCTTCTTCCTCCCTACCACCAGCAATAAATTTCATTAACTGAGGCTTGTTTATATGAATTCCTGTGGGTGTTCCCCATTCTCTAAATTGCATTTTACTGTGTTTTTCTCTGCCTTAAAATGAAGACAAAATAAACTCTCTAAATAGAACTTTAAAAAATGAGCTGTTGAATTGTCCAGTCTAAACACAGTGTACCATATTAATCTTTTCAGAGGCAGTGCCTAATGCCTTTTGACTCATTTCTGTTTGTACTCTAGCAGCAGCTACGCAGTGCACCCCTTCTTTGACTGTTTGTGGTCCATTTTCAGTAGTGAGATAAGCATACGGAGACCATGTGAAACAGTGGATTACAAGTCAGGACTCCTGAGTTTCGTTCTTGGTTCTGCCATTTACTGCCTGTGTGAGCTTGGGCAAGTAACTTAACTCTCTCTACCTCGTTTTAGCCATCTTTAAAATGTGCTTAACAATGGCAAATGTACTTCAATATAAACATAGTTCTTTGAACTTCTGAATTGGAAATACTGTTGGCTTTTAAAGGAATAGTTTTATCATTATTCCCTGACAGAAACAATGTTTGTTTGTTTGTTATTGTGTTAACATTTTTAAAGTGAATGTAAAAGTGCAAGGGTGGTAGCTCTGGAACCTGAAAAACTCTATTAGGCACAGAACAGGTATGGTAGGATTATTCAGAATTCCCTTACTTTGTAAAATCTTATCCATTTCATTGTGTCAGGTGAAACTAAACAGGGTACTGTATATTTAAAGCTTGGGGTCAAAGTCTGCTCTCATTTACATTTTTTCCCCACTCTCATTGACATTGCATGGAGTAGAACTCACGTAGCAGAATTTAACCCATAGTTTTTGTGGAAGCTCAGAAAAAGAATTTGCCTAAATGCCCATTTGAATGATGAGCGAGGTCCTTCCAAAGTCTGTTTAGTTTCTTTCACGTCATTGCTTACATAATGCAGGGTAAATATCTCTTCATACTTCATGGCTTCAAAACTGCCAGGAACCTTGCTGGTGTGTGAGCAGCACATTAATGGCTTAAATACAGTATGTTTCTTGAGCTTCAGGTTTAGAACAATGTTGGCATGTTATTTTTTGTTAAGAAAACATAAATTTCCTTACATGTCAAGTCACACTTTTAATACCCTTAGAATCGTAACCTGAGTCTATAATGTTGACAGTCACTTACAAAATCAGAGAGGTACTGACAGCTATAGCTTAGAGATTTTAGATAACATCTGTCCTATAAAAAAGGGAATAGTTTCTGTGACAGCTTCAGAATAAGGAAATAAGCAGCATTTAGCACCTTTTCAGTTGTGATCTCATTTTTATCAGTGTGTGATAGGATAGTCACAAAACAACCTATTGACAGCACAATGATTTTTGGTCATGGAAAAGTTCCATAGATCAGGAGGGGCATTTTTCCATCTACGTGTTACTAGGACATACTTGCAGAAGTGGTCCTAAAGAATAAACAGATTGAAAGATGACACGACAAAAGGAACTATTGGAGTGCCATTTCTGCCACTCTTTTGACTATTTCTGAGTACTAATTAAAGCGGAGAGGTGTGCAAACAAGTCCTGCAAATCTACTCTTTACCGAGAGGCATATGTTTCATGAAGAGACTCAGACGTTCACAAAAAAAAGCTTTCTTGAAGCTCAAATAGTCCCACCAGTGTTCCAGGAAACACAAACTTTTCTGATGTGGAAGCCAGCATAGTTTTTAAACCATGAAGCAGAGGTAATTAAGCACTTGTGGTAAAACATTATGCTGTAGTCTCTGTGGTTATGCCTACAGTGCAGGTGAAGGAGTGATTGCAGATGGGTATGCCTACCCATCTTAGCTTTAATATAGCTAGCAGGAGTAACAGCAGTGTAGACATGGTGGCACAGACTTTAGCCAACACTATCCTCCTGGGTACGACCCAGGGTCCCTGGCGGGTTTGTACTCAGGCAGCAAGCGTGTACTGAAGCCCGTGCCACCATGTCTGCCCTACTGTTGTTACTTGTGCTAGCTAGATTAAAGCTCATATGAGTATACCTATACGTGCTACAATCACAGCATCTTTTTATAAAATTTTGACAGATAATATCAATATTTATTTTTAAGCATTTTTTTTCTATTTTAAATGTTTGCACTTGCAGGAAATTGTGGGGAGGGGTTCAGACAATGGGGGAGCCGACAATAATTATTTAATGACAGTCGATCTTGAGATTCAAAAAGTTAAAGCTTTGTAACTGTAAAGACATGGGGGTAAGGTAATATCTTTTATTGAACCAACGACTGTTGGTGAGAGTGACAAGCCTTCGAGCCACACAGAGCTCTTCTGTGGCACAAAAGCTTGTCTATCCCATGAGCAGAAGTTGGTCCAATAAAAGATAGTACCTCTCCCACCTTCTCTCTCTAATATCCTGGGACTGACACGGCTACAACTGCACTGCAAGTCACAAATTGTCAACATCGTATATCAAAATATACACAGAAAATAGCCTTAAATCAAACTCTAGCAGCAGCTACGCAGTGCACCCCTTCTTTGACTGTTAGTGGTCCATTTTCAGTAGTGAGATCAAACTCTAATAAGTTTTCAAGCAGAATTTTCCTTACTGTGCCTATCTGTACGTTTTGATTACTGTCGATGGAAATATTTTTACGTTAGTTTATACGAGGAAATGGATGTTTATTGACATTTACCAGTAAAAATCTAATATTTCCAAGCCTATCAAATGAAACTTACTCTGTGCAGAGATACTTGTACAAGGCTCTGTATAGCACTTTAAATCACTTTACATCAAAAGCCCTTTCGGAGTAAAGGAAAGGCAATGTGCAATCTGAAAAATCTGGAAGACCACTTCTTACTTGTGGGTAAAAGATACTGACTAGTTTTACTTCACAGGGTTTGTGCAGATAAGCAGCTTGGCTTTAGTTAATGTGTGTTTGTGCTTCCCTGAGTTTTGCTTTCAATTTGCGTTTGAGTTGTGCTTAACCCAAAATCTCTACTTGAAGCTCAGTCAAAACAGCTGAGTTTCTCTTGATTTCACATTCAAACCATGCAACAGTGGTGATGTCACAGAGTTTTAAAATAACAAAAAGCCAGCTTAGTGTGCTTCAGAATGATTCAACATTAATTCAGACAGTCTGAGAACCTTTCAACAATTTGAGCTACAAGTTTGTAATGAACCCTTAGAAAAGGCAAGTTTCATGTGATTTTGTTGACAATTCTTTTCATATCTCTAGTTATCAGGTTGTACAAATTATTTGTTGCAAATAACTTATCTGATTAATTTTAGGGGGGTTTTTCAATAAATTATTCTCAAATACATCTGTCATTACTCACCCAAATCAATATATGGCTAATAATATTAATTCAACTATTTAGTTGGCTGTTTTTTTCTGTAAAAACAATGAGGAGTCCTTGTGGCACCTTAGAGACTAACGCATTTATTTGGGCATAAGCTTTCGTGGGCTAGAACTCACTTCATTAGATAAATTAGTGGCAAATAATTGATTTTTTTTTTCATTATTTGACCAGCTCCTCTGGCAAGCTACAGTAGCTCCCAGTCTCTTGTCTTTTTTAAGGGAACCCATCCTTTAACTATTGGTACTTCTCACAATCCCAACAAGATGCTTCGGCGCTAAGGCTAGAAGTGCCAGTGTCCAAATAAATGGAAACATGAAATAGAGTCTAAAGCTTTGTTTGATAGGTGTACTCATATAATGCACTTTAAGAAACAGGATGCTTTTCAGTAAAAATTTCCTTGAGAATCCAAAACTATTCATAGCAAATTGTTCACTGAATGTCTCAGAGCATGACCAAGAGAAAGAGATTAATTTTTAATAAAACTGGTGAATCAGCTGAGCCCTTTCTAGGCTGTTTGAAGAGGAATATGGTTGCATAGTGCCTGTCAGAAACTGTATCACCAGGCTGAAAATAGTCTTTTTAAGGTTTAATGCCTTTAGGGTGCCATTCATGCCAGTGCAGAGAAACCACCGTGGCAGGGAAACAGAGGTAGGAAGGCGTAGGGGCCTCTACACAAAAGGCTCTTGCCTGTTGAGTATTGCTGGGCGTAGGGGCTCATTCCCCACGAGAAAAATTTACTTCCAAGCTTCCTGTTCCGAAGTATCCATTTCATTAGTGCAAATGTGGTAAACCCATCCCCAACCCTTGGATGGTTTGTGGGGAAATTATTTTTTTAATTCACTTTTAAAAAAAACAAAACCACTTTTAACTTGATAGCTTCCATTTCTACAGTATATGAGCAGAAGCAACTATATATGGCACTCTGCTAGGACCCAGCAGATCAGAAATGAGTATGAGGTGCCTCTAGGGTATTCAAAGTCTCTATTAAATGCACAAAAGTCAACTTAATTTTTTGACTACTTGTTCTCAAGTCGTTTTTGATAAGAACACCATTTAAATGTTAGAGCCCAAGCCCGACATTTTTCTTTTAAAATTCCCTTTGAAAATGTAAAGGTTTTTCTGTTCCCCGGTTGATGTTTATAAGTCTTTTCGGAAAATGGCTGACTGCACAAGGGAAATGAAACTAACTATATGCATTGGTGTCAAATGTGAAAAGTATAGAGAGCTTTTTCCTCTTTCAGAGACAGTAATTTTTGGTGTCACTTGTAACAATAGTCGGTACAAAATTTTCAGAAAAATGTGATTTTCAAGTTGGTGGCATCGCTCTAAAGGTGAGATTGAAAATGCCAGTGTTAAGTGGGAAACTAAGTGATGGTCCTCACTGTAGGAAGAGTGAGAAAGAGAACAATAGTGTGTCCACTGAAAAAATGATTTTACCAATTTTACCATATTGCAGGTGTCTAAGATCGGCATGTTTTTCATAGATACTTTGAAAACATCCACACTGATAATCCAGTTTTAGTATCTGATGATGGAGTCTCTCATATTGGATTCTGAAATCCTAATTAAATGTAAAATTTCCTTTTAAAGGCTTTGAAGTATTGGTCATTAGTTCTTTTAAACTAATATTTAATATAATAGTGTTTTCCCCCTTGACAAAGATGTACAATACTCAATGTTCTCCCTAGTTAGATTTTCTTTTACTGTGTAAGAACTGATTTCCTGAAGCATTGTTGGAAATTGCTCTATAAATATGCTTGGCCTTTGGAAATGAAAATAAGAGATTCTTTTCTGAAGTTTATATATCCTCGAAGTATTTACTGAAGCAGAAGTGCTTCCGTTTTGGAGTGTTTTGCTCATTGAGAGTTTCCATTCTCCCCATTTCACAAGATATTAAAAAAACCCTCCTCAAGGGCAGCCAGCAAAATGTAACAGCTGAAAGGCCACCCAAAGGGCAAGCAGATTGCCTTTGGAGAATTAATTCTACAGGAAATCCAGAGAAGAAATTTTGCTTCCTAAAATTTCATCTCAGTTATAAAATGATTTTTTTTATTATTTTTATTTTTACACAGAGTCTTGTCAAGTTTTTCCATGCAATGCTAACTATTACTCTTATTTTCAGGGTTCACTTCTTAATATTATGGGTACATTGTAGGGGCCAGGAGCACTTCAGATTAAAATTATGCCTACTGAATCTGATTTTGGGAAATGCTTCAAGGGCACAAGAAATTGCAAGCTCAATAGCAAAGATTTTTAATGAATCTGTAAACTCGGGGTCATACCCTATGACTGGAGAATTGCTAAGATAGTTCCTATTTTTAATAAAGGGGGGAAATGATCTGGGAAACTACAGGCCTATTAGTTTGACCTCAATTGTATGCAAGGTCTTGGAACAAATTTTGAAAGAGAAAATAGTTAAGGACATAGAGGTTAATGATAATTGGGATAAAGTACAAAATGCTTTTACAAAAGGTAGTTTTTGCCAGATCAACCTCATCTCCTTCTTAGGGAAGATAACTGATTTTTTAGGCAAAGGAAATGCAGTACATCTATTCTACCTGGATTTCAGTAAGGCATTTGATACAGTTCCACATGGGAAGTTGTTAGTTAAATTGGAGAAGATGGAGATTAATATGAGAGTTGAAAAGTGGATAGGAACTGGTTAAAGGGTAGACTGCAACAGGTCATACTGAAAGGTGAACGGTCAGGCTGGAGGAGGGTTACTAGTGTAGTTCCTCAGGGATTTCTCTTGGGACCAATCAGATTTAATATTTTTATTACTGACTTTTGCACAAAAAGTTGAGTGTGCACTAATAAAATTTGTGGGTGACACAAAGTTGGGAGGTACTGCCAATATGGAGTCAGACTGGAATATCATACAAGAAGATCTGGATGACCTTGTAAACTGGAATAAATAGAAATGGGATGAAATTTAATGTGCAAAATCATGCATTTAGGAACTAACATCAAGAATTTTTGCTATAAGCTGGGGATGTATCAGTTGGAAGTGACAGAGGAGAAGAAAGAACTGGGTTGATCACATGATGGTTGATCACATGATGACTATGAGCCACCAATGTGATACAGTCTTGAAAAAGGCTAACACAGTCCTAGCATGCATCAGGCAAGGTATTTCTAGTACAGATCAGGTGTGTTAGTACCATTATTCAAGGCACTGATGAGATCTCATCTGGAATATTGTGGGCAATTCTGGTCTCCCATGTTTAAGAAAGCTGAATTCAAACCGGAACAGGTGCAGAGAAGGGCTGCTAGGGTGATCTGAGGATTGGAAAACCTGCCTTATGAGAGGAAACTCAAAGAGTTTGGCTTGTTTAGTCTAACCAAAAGAAGGCTGGGGGGAGATATGATGGCTCTCTATAAGTACATCAGAGGGATAAATACCAGAGAGGGAGAGGAGTTAAGATTTAAGTTACTTGCCAATGTGCATACAAGAACAAATGGCTAGAAACTGGCCATCAATAAGTTTAGGGTTGAAATTAAGTGAAGATTTCTAACCATCAGAGGAGTTAAATTCTGGAACAGCCTTTCAAGGGGAGCAATGGGGGTAAAAAAACCTAACTGGCTTTAAGACAGCTTGATAAATTTATGGAGGGGATGTTATGATGAGACTGCCTACAATGGTATGTAGCTGATCTGTGACTGCACTGGCCAGTGATGGAACATTAGATGGGGAAGGCTCTGAGTTACTACAGAGTATTATTTCTGAGGTGTCTGGCTGGTGGGTCTTGCCCACATGCTCAGGGTCTAACTGATCACCATATTGGGGGTTGGGAAGATTGGCGGAGACTCTGAGTGGGGGGGGGGGTTTCGCCTTCCTTTGCAGTATGGGGCACTGGTCACTTGCAGGTTTAAACTAGTGTAAATGGGTGAATTCTCTGTAACTTAGTCATTAAACCAGTGGTGGGCAACCTGTGCCGCACGCAGCTCGTCAAGGTGATCCGCTGGAGGGCCGTGAAACAGTTTGTTTACCTTGACCGTCCACAGCCATGGCTGCCCGCAGCTCCCAATGGCTGCGGTTCGCCATTCCTGGTCAATGGGAGCTGCAGGAAGTGGTGGCCAGCACGTCCCTGTGGCCCACGCCGCTTCCCGCAGCTCCCATTGTCTGGGAACGGCGAACTGCGGGCAGCCGTGCCTGCAGATGATCAGTGTAAACAAACTACCTCGTGGCCCACCAGCGGATTACCCTGACGGGCCGGCCACAGGTTGCCCATGAATGCTTTAAACCATTATTTGAGGGCTTTGACAACTCAGCCAGAAGTTAGGGAACTGTTACAGGAATGGGTGGGTGAGGTTCTGTGACCTGCAATGTGCAGGTGGTCAGACTAGACAATCATCATGCTCTCTTCTGACCACGAAGTCTATGAGACCTATTTTAGCTCTTGGAAAAATTAAAAGCTCTTCTGTTTTTTAAAATGTCATTACTTTTTATAGCTTTGATGTAAACTGTCCTGTCTGATCATGTTAGTAAGTGGGTGCATCCTCCTAACTCTGAAATAGAGGTCTGTCAAAAGGAACCTACATGTGTAACTGAAGCCAGTTGGCATTTCTAAGATTAATAATGACAGGCTTACTTCTGCAAATCCTGTCCCTTTATTAACTAACAGTCATTCCTTACGGGTTTGTAATCACTCAATTTAGAAGAAAACCATCACATTTCTTGGCTATTAATATACTGAAGAAAGAACAGATGAGCAAGAACGGTCAAAGTATTGCTGTGTTTACCTCTGTACCTGTTTTTTAATTTATTTAAATATCCAGGACAACATAAGGGAAATGTTGTTATTGTTTTAGTGTAGGACGGTATGGCTCTGTCTTTCTTTAGTCTCAAAGTTTTAAAAATCATTGGATACACTATTGTTCTCTTCCTTGTTCTCTTTCTTCCTGAGTTCATAGCTCATGTTGATATTGCATAGCCCTACCAAGAAGATGCATTATTGGAGGTGTCATCCTGCAGATGAGACGATAAAGTGTTTCTTGTACTGAGCGGTAGTTTAAGTTCCCATAGCATCTTTTAAAAAGTGCAGGGGATAAACTCCAGTGACTAATAAAAAAACCCCAATTAAATGGTGTAGCAGGTTTGTCTATGTAGCCACTGCACTATCTTTCTCTGATTTACCAATCACAATCAGTAAAGCAGCGTGTGATACTTTGAGTACGCACAATATAAAACCAGAATCTTTTCTCGTCTTTTTATTTCATTTGTATACTTCAATTTTTCTGCTAATTTCTACTAGCTAATAGAAATAACCATTCTGGGCATGCGATTGAAAAGTGGGGTTTTACGTATGTTTGCAGTCTGCCTCTGTTTAGGTAGCCTTTTAATAGGGATCCCTACAGGGAAGGCCAGCTCTACATATGACACTTTGTAGTTGGTCAAGAATGGATATGGGCTTCAACTGCAACGTTTGGATCCAGATCTGAGCCTGTTTAGGTCTACAATTTTGCTTTGTCCCATCTGTAATCAAATTGAGAGATTTTCTTTGATCCTGGTATAGAAGTCAGGATATCATATCAGAAAATGAAAGCAGGGAGGTAAGGGGGAATATTGTGAAGAAATGCAGCTGTTAATTCAATCACCTACTATTAATTTTCTGCTTCTATGATGAATAATAATACAAGGTTAAAAGACGTGTTTTAATTTTTCCTTCTGAATTTATATTTGTCAGTATTTGAAATTGTTTATATTTTTAAGTCCTGTTTCTAAAACATGGTATTACAAGTTAATTTGCATTGCTGAAGTAATGCAGACTGTCCAAGCTTTACTTGAACAATATTTCAAAAAGGAGAAGAAATAGCTCTGGTTATCTGAGAAAAATCTGTGGTGTACCTAAGTCCAATAGGGCTGTGGTTTGGAACCAGACTATTTCAGTATTTGAGTATACCCAAATAAACACAATATTCTTACCACCCACAGGCCCTGATATGTATCTGTTGGGCACTATAGAAACTTAAACGTGGATATGGTTGCTGCTCCAAATTGCTCACAATGTAAAAAAAAAAAAATTTTTGTTTTTTTCCCCACAATATCCCTTATTTTTTGTCATCATATAAAGGATTATTGGAAATGTAGGGTCTCAAATTGCCTGGATGCTGGGATTGTATACAGGGTTTAGTAGTTTTATTTAAAATATTTGTGTTTATATTTTTGCATGGATCAGTGTAGCCTCCAAGAACTATTTATGGGGCCAAAATAACATGAGGGTTGTTCTTTTCATGGTATATCAATAACTACGTGGTGAGAAGATCAGCTCTCATTTTATTTTGCCCACCTGAAGTAACTTCCTGAAGCATTCAAAAAGATTTGGAGAAGTTTGGACAGAAATATATAAATAACTGCCCTTTCTTGAACAGCCTAGGCAGTCATAGATCTATATTTTCTAGTAACTTAGCAATGACAATTTCCATATTGTTTTTGGTGTAACCAGCGTGGATTTTAAAGGAATTCATATGTTGTATCACTTGATCTTATTTAAGAAAGACAGCGTTCTGACTTACCGAACTTAAATTTTGTAAAATCTCTGTAGAGGTCATTATGACACTAATCTGTTTAGTTATGGAGAGACAGGATTCAACATTTTAGACACTCACAGAAAGTTTAATGTTTTCCTCTGATCCTAGATGCTTGTATATACTTTCACAGTACGTCTTTTCTCTTTGTGCTCTAGTTCTGATGTCAAAGTAGACCTTTTCCCTTTGATAGTCAAAGAACTGTCAACTCAGCAATAGTATGTGTCCTGTAAAGACTGGATTTCTGAAATTTAAAAGTACAGCGTAATAAGTGATGTTCTTTTAAAGCCTGAGATACTAGCAGAGGCATTTTTCAGAGTAGCAGCCATGTTAGTCTGTATCCGCATAAAGAAAAGGAGTACTTGTGGCACCTTAGAGACTAACCAATTTATTTGAGCGAGCTGTAGCTCACGAAAGCTTATGCTCAGATAAATTGGTTAGTCTCTAAGGTGCCACAAGTACTCCTTTTCTTTTAGCAGAGACATTGTTTGCACAACTTTACCTTGTGCTGAAATTGCAATCTGTAGTACCATAAATAAAACGACGATACACTTTTTCATTTGTGCTACATTTGGAATCAGGAATGGTTTATTTCTTCTTTCTAATTAATAAAACCTTCTCCCACTTATAACTCTTAGAATCTGTCACCTTTTTCTGGAAAATAAAAGAACAGGATTGGCTGGCAGGGGGCAGGTATTTGAAAACTAGGAATGCCTCTCCAATGTAATTGGGTATTAAAACACTAATGCTGTAGGATGAGCTTATACTGTGTAACAGGATATGCAGCTGGGGTGACAGTTAGTAGAGTAGATCCACAATTACTCTTATGAAGAGCAATAAACCTATAATTTTCTGTGCACTGTGTTGAAAATGCACCCCTGTATATTTTCTTATTTCAGTTTTCCAAAGAGATAGCCCAGAACAGATCCCTGACGCAAAATATGAGAGTGCCTTTCAGAGAACTGTTTTCTGTACAAATTCAAAGGTTTTACATATTCAAGTTTGAAACTCCAGTTTTAGAGCAGATGTTAAACCACTTCCTTTACTTCGCCCCCTCCCCCACCCCCCCAGGTATAGAAATTATCTTATTCTGAATGAAACCAGAGTAAGTGTGTATATTGCTTGTAGGCTTTTTTATGGCACTCATCATTACAGTATCCGAACACCTTGCATACATTAATAAATTAATCATCTGTGAGGTAGGGCAGTATTTTTATGCCTATTGTACAGATGAGGAGCTGAGGCATAGAGTCTTAAGTTTTAAAAGTTCCAAACAATGAGATTTATATTTCTTCCCGTGTAAGAGTATTCCACAGGCTAATACAGCATCAAGAAGATTTTCCTAATGACCTAATTTTCTCTTTCTTAATATCATGCAATTATCCATAATATTATTCCCAGCTTCTCTCCATCACTGATACTTGTACCCTTCAAACAGTTGCAAATGGTATCACGCTCCTCCCATGATTGTTGCATAGTCAACATATTTGGCTCGTAATCTTTTCACATAGGTCAATTTCATTTCTTTCTGTGTCACTACTTGAATGCCACACTGAACTCAGGCCCAGGAAGCTATGCAGAAATCTTCTTTTGATGTGTATTCTGTGACACTGTACTTCACCTCCTTATGCCTCAGTATACCTCCTCCAGGACAGCCTTTCTGTGGGTTGTCTTTGCTACAAAACATTGTTCTTTTCATCATGAATGCCATTTGCCATAATCAGTTATCAAGCTTGAATATTACTTGTTGAATGCATAATTTCCTTTGGAAATGCATCCCAAACAACTGTGTTTGCCAGGTGTTTCCTTCATTTGGACACAATGATGCTTCAATAATCTGTGAAGCTCTTTGTAATGTTTTATATGTTTTTGCTTCATAATGGAGTAGATTATGTCTGCAACCATTCAGGAGAGTAAGGCCCACCCCCCACCCCCTGAAGGGCCCCACAGGACCAACAAGATCTGGGGTCAAAGATCTTGGGAGGGCAGGGGGTGCTGATTGTCCAATATTCTCCCTGCAAGAGGTGGGGAGTAAGCAAAGTCATGGCTCTACCTCTTACCTCTCATCCATGCCAGTAGAGTTACCTGGTTACAAGGTGGGGGCAGTATGCTGTATCTGTTAATGGGCTAATGCAGCGTACTCATTGGTCCATTTTGCAGATCAGAGCAACTAAACCTCAGAAGAGCCTTTCCTTTCTGCAGCTGCTCGGGGCTGGGACTTCAGTGCGCAATCCAGCTCTCAGAGATTATCTTTTGCCCCTTCACAAAAGTTTTCATGGCTTTCCTGAAACCGTACAAATTTCTTTAAAATTAAGTGATACAGGGATTCCTTTAAAGTCTTTTGTGATCTGAGTGAATCAATTAGTAATTCCTTAGCAGTCATCCATTAACAATTGCGGTGTAGCAATAATTATGCAAAATTGTCACAGCATCATTCAAACTCCTAGGAAGGAGCCTTGGCTTCCTCACTGTCTGATTCCAGTTGGGAAACGTTCAGTGTGGCAGATGGGATTCTATTTCAGACACTATTCCTGCGGGGATTTTGTCCATCAGTAGAACATTCTCTTCCCAAAGACCCTGCAAGCTGAGATCTGCTCAGCACAGGATGGGATATCAGGGAGCCCTTTATGGTTCCCTTATCCTGAGGGTTGTTCAAGCAAGATTTAGTCTGGTCAGGGGCTGTTCTCACTTATTCCACTGGCATATAGGGTATCTGGGAAGCCCTGTGTCACAGAAGGACAGACTGTCATAGCAGAACTCTGCCACATTTGCTTATTCCCCTAATAATTCTCTATACAGGGGGGAGGGAGTGGCTGGTACAACCACCTAAGCTAGTTTTATGCCATGGGGACTTCTCCCTCACCTGGGTAATTCCCTACTGTTTATTTCTCAGCAGATTCTGGTCCCCTTGCTCCACCTGAACTGAGACTGCCTCTCAAATAACAGAACAAACACCAACAAGAGAGAGGTGATATCTGGTCTCCAATGAGCAATATTGTTTCCTTCTTTTTCATAGAGCTTGATGATGTGACCAGCTAGCTTCAAGTCCAACTTGTGCCCTTGCATCCCTGTTCAAATCTTAACCAAGTGGCCTGCCTCATCCTATAACAGCCCAACCAAAGCCAAGACCACAATTACAAATCTGGATACGTAAGACACTTGTGAAATGCCCAAACTCTGTAGCATTCTGCTTTGGATATGGTCATATGATTTCTTTTCATGCATGAAATATTAGAAGAGTAATAACCAATACACCCGATATTTTACCTTCAAAAGGGGAAGTTCAAGTACTAGGAAACCATTGTCAACCTCGTTTAAGGTTTTGTGTCTGAACTTCATTTTTTCTAGCATTTTATGAAACTGTGCTATAAAATATTGCATATACACTTCACAAAAGGATCTCATCTGTATTTTTGATATTTAAATTGATAGTGAATTGCACTCTGATATGATTGGCCATTTCTCGTATATTTCAGTTAAATATTGTAGGATAAAAAGAAAAGCTACTAACATTAAAAAGTTTCAGAGTAACTGTTAGTCTGTATTCGCAAAAAGAAAAGGAGTACTTGTGGCACCTTAGAGACTAACCAATTTATTTGAGCATAAGCTTTCGTGAGCTACAGCTCACTTCATCGGATGCAATTGCGGTGTAGCTCACGAAAGCTTATGCTCAAATAAATTGGTTAGTCTCTAAGGTGCCACAAGTACTCCTTTTCTTTTAACATTAAAAAGTAGTGTTGCAAATAATGTAGATTAAATGTAATACTGGAAATCATGGTGAAACCCAGCTGTTTTCTTCCCTTGCAATATATGACGATTAGAGATTTACACCTGCTAACAAATGGCTTGATCCTGCAAAGTGCTGAGCACCTTCTGCTCTCTACTCCCTTGGGAACTGAGGGTACTCAGCATTACAGGAGATTGAGATAAAGTGAATCTCAGCACACAGAGAGGTTAGTATTTTTGGGTAACAAAAAAGGGCTGTTTCTATATGTGATTATGGTCAGAAATTATACTCTTTAGAAATTGTCTGTTACTGCTCCCTGTGATTATTCACAGTTAGATCAGTTTAATAAATTGACAGATACAAATTTTCATTACTGTCAGCACTGCAGAACCAATGTAGCTGCAAAAGATCAAGCTGTGTTCCTATTGTGTTTCATGTATCAACAAAATTGCCATCTAAGTTTTGATTCTGGGCTCTTTATTGTGGGTGTCGGTTGGCGAGGCTCTACCACAAATGGTGAAAAGGTCACAGAGTGATTTTCTGGCACCAGGCAGACGTTTCAGGTTTGGCAGTAAGAAAAATCTTGTTTTGTTTGTAAACTGAGCAAATTGGGCATGAGACTCAATGGGAGAATAAATATGAAACCCCATAATGTCATTTACACAGTGTCCTCAGCTAACCCCTCTTGGAGACCATGAGGCCTATGCTAATGGCCACTTTCAATATGCAGCTCTCTTCCCTCTCCACATTAAGCATCATCTTTAAAATATTCCCAAAGGTTTTATTGTTTCTATTTCCTCTTTAGCTAAAGGCCACCTCTCTAGGCAACTGGGGTTTGCTGGTTGGTTTTACTGTAGATTGAGGCTTATTGCTAGAGGGAGTCTGAGGGTTTTCTTCATTTAAAAAAAAATTAAAAAAAATCGGGGGAGGTGGAAGCCAGCGATACGATCCTGCCTGAAAAAAAGTTAGCACAGACGAAAATCAGTGTGCCATTGTTGCACAATTCAGGCCCTGCGTTGAATTTAACTAGATGAATGATTTTTAAGGCTAAATGTGCATGTGCAGCTGGCATTGAGCTTACCAGTAGCTGGGCACCAGCATCCAAGAGAAAAATTTGGCTCTTCATTTTGAATGTAAAATGAAGTGCAAAATAATGCAGCTGAAGGGAATGTTCTACATATGATGACTACAGAAATATATACAGCTAGTTTTAACATAATTCAGTTAATCATCAATACAGATGAGATAGCTGCTGTCCCTTTTGTCCCTTATCCATGCCTTTCTTTCTTTCTTTCTTTCTTTCTTTCTTTCTTTCTTTCTTTCTTTCTTTCTTTCTTTCTTTCTTTCTTTCTTTCTTTCTTTCTAAACCCTGCACATTATTTTAAGATACAATTCGTATGAAAGAAATTATGCAGAATAAAGTTGTGTACTGTATGTAGTCTAACCTTTGTGGGGGAGTTTTTATCCTTATTTGCACATGAATAGCATATTATAAAAGAGCTGATTAAAATGAGGTAACATGGCAGGAGAATAAGAATATTGGCAGTTAGTGAATGGATACATTATCTGTCCTATTTTATAGGACTTTACTATAACCTTGCCTGTAATCCTGCAGAGTAGTTCTCAGTAAGTAATGTGTCCTCTACCCCTCCCTGAAATCTACTTCCAACAATTGACTTGTAGATTATCCATGCAAGTAAAGTTCTTTCTGTTCTCTCTGGATCAGAGGCTGGCAGTAAAGGCTGCGTTCCTTGTTAGAAACCAACTGTAAAAAAAATCCGGAGCTCATATTTCACTAACAAAACCCAAGATGTACTTTGTAATGTAATTTTTGTTATCCTAAAATTATGCAGGAGAGCACAAGGAAAAGATTAAAAGAATTCAGCAGGTGACATTAATGAGCTTTTATTTTATTTTTTCCTACAAGAGGTTTTGCCCTGATTTGGCTAAGGTGTTTAATTATTTAAGCAAATATCTGCCTTAGTGTGTGAACCTAATAGTTTAGAAAGTAACATGATTTATTTATTTATTTTAGATTTGGAATTCACAGATTACAGGTGGTTACATGGGTTTGATGCTCCTATTGGATTTCTCATGCACTACCTTCAGAATGGAAGAGAGGAAATGCAAAACAGTTCAAAATCTCTACTTGCAAAGAGAATGTAAAGCATTTAGAGTCTCTTTGCATGAGCCACAGCCCAACTCTTGCACCAGGACATGAACTAAAATAACTGAGTCATTTAAGGCTTCCCATCCATCCTTCTGCAATTCACAGATATATACATTTTAAGACCTGAAGGGATGATTGTGATAAACTAGTCCAGTGGTTTTCAGCCTGTGGACTGCAGACTGTCTAAGATTTCCAAAGAAGTCCATACCTCCATTCAAAATTTATTGTGATTGTATATTTTAGAAATACATTCAACCTTTATTTAAGGTCTACGAGTGATGTAGAATTTATCACATCCCTCAGTAATCTGTTCCGAATGTTAATTGTCATCACTACTAAAAGATTGCACCTTATTGTTAGTTTTAATTTTGTTAGCCTCAGGCCTCAGCTTCCAGCCACTGCATGTCATTATCTCTTTCTCTTCTAGAATAAAGAGCCCTCTAGTATCTATTATCTTCTCCCTGTGTAGGTACATATCACTCGTGAGCAAGTTGCTCCTAAACTTTCTTTGTTATCCAGGCCCCAACTCCCCCTGTCCATCAGGTCAACAACCAGCAGAGAAAAGAGCAGTAGCTCTTTAAAAACTCAGTGGTACTGGGCTTTGAGAAAGTTGCTGCCCTGCCCCATTAGGGTGATCATAACTATTTGCCAAATGGGAAGTTAAAAGTTTTAACTGATATTTGTAATCCCAGTATAAGTACACTTAGGTGATGATCGTCCTATTCTTTACTTGATCAATGCCCATTGTTTTATGAGGTATTCTTCTGCTCTGAGTGGCAGAGGGCCCAGGTGAGAATTGTTGTAGCTATTCCCATGGGAATGAAAGACTCAAAAGCGTCAAGGGTTGGTGTTTTTTACCTGCAGAGACTGAAGAAGTTTGGGAGTTAGAGAGTGGATTTTATGTGGCAATTAGGGTGGGAGGCTATATTGCTTATATAGCCCTTGTAGTTTGCTTTGGAAGTCGTTATTCAGATGCTGAAGCTGCATTGCTTTAATGAACACTTCAGAGTAAGCAAGAGGGAGGGAAATAACACTACCCTGTTCTGTGGATGTGGAGACTCCGTAGAGAGCTTGGTTGCTGGGTTGGGCCTTAGGCTGTGGGGAGATGAGTCAGGAATAGATTGTCTGAGGTATAAGTCTGATTCAAGATGCTTGCGTCTCATTCCACTGGCTTCATCTGCTTTCTCGCAATAGGACAGGTTGTTTGGGTCTTTCCTTTGGGTGATGCTAACTAATGCATTAATTAATTAGCAAAGTAATCACCTGTGACAGATATGGCAATGTCTTGCAATATCCTAGGAAGACCTTATTATATTAATTTTTATGTATTAAGGTGGGCCGGGATTGGGCCAGTGTTTTGAAGCTATGCCCTGGTTTACAGAGTCATAGATTCCAACGCCACAAAAGGCTACTGTGATCATTTAGTCTGACCTCAAGTATAGCCATAGAACTTCCCCGAAATAATTACTAGAGCATATCTTTTAGAAAAACATCCAATCTGAATTTTAAAATGGTCAGTAGTGGATAGGGCCTACCAAATTCACGGCTGTGAAAAATGTGTCATGGACCATGAAATCTGGTCTTTTGTGTACTTTTACCCTATACTATATAGGTTCCATGGGGGAGACCAGCATTTCTCAAACTGGGGGTCCCAACCCAAAAGGGGGTTGTGGGGGATTGCAAAGTTATTGTAGGGGGATTGTGGCATTGCCACCCTTACTTCTGCGCTTCTGTCTTCTGAGCTGGGCGGCTGGAGAGTGGCGGAAGCTGGCCGAGGGCCCAGCTCTGAAAGCAACAGCACAGCAGTAAGGGTGGCAATACCATACCAGGCCATCCTTACTTCTGCACTGCTGCGGGCGGCAGCACTGCCTTTAGAGCTGGGCTCCTGGCCAGCAGCCCCCACTTTCCAGCTGCCCAGTTATGAAGGCAGTGCAGCGCAGATGGATTGGTAGCAGTACCGCAACCCCCCTACAATAATCTTGTGACTCCCCATAGCCCCCTTTTAGGTCAGGACCCCCTACAGTTACAACACCGTGAAATTTCAGATTTAAGTATCTGAAATCATGAAATTTACTTTTTAAAAAATCCTGTGACTGTGAAATTGACCAAAATGGACCGTGAATTTGGTTGGGCCCTATTAATGGAGAATCCAGCATCACCTTTGGTAAATTGTTCCCATGGTTAACTACTGTGTCAAAAATTTATTCCTTATTTCCCATCTGATTTTGTCTCATTTCAATTTTCAGCCATTGGATCATGTTATGCCTTTGTCTTCTAGACTTAAAAGCCAATTATTAAATATTTGTTCCCCATATAGACACCTATAGACTGTAATCAAGTCACCCCTTAATGTTCTTTTTGTTAAGATTAATAGATTGAGCTCTTTTAGTCTACCACGATAAGATATGTTTTCTAATCCTTCAGTCATTCTCATTGCTCTTCTCTTAACTTTCTCCAATTTATCAACATCCTTCTTGAATTTTGGGCACCAGAGCTGGATACAATATTCCAGTAGCGGTTGCATCAGTGCCAAATACAGAGGTAAAATAACCTCTCCCATTTGAGATTCTGTTTATGCATACCAGGATCACATTAGCTTTTTTGGCCACAGCTTCATATTGGGAGCCCCTGTTCAGCTGATTATCCATCATCCTCCCCAAATCTTTTTCAGAGTCACTGCTTCCCAGGATAGAGTGTCTCATTCTTTAAGTATGGCCCACATTCATTATTCATAGGTGGATACATTTATATTTAGCGGTATTAAAACTCATATTGTTTGCTTGTACCCAGATTGCAAGGAATTTAAATCGCTCTGTACTAGTGACTTGTCATCTTCATTGTTTACCACTCCCCCAGTTTCAGTGTCATCTGTAAATCTTATCAGTGATTATTTTGTTTTTTTTCCAAATCATTGATAAAAATGATAAATGGCATAGGGCCAAGAACTGATCCCTGCAGGACCACACTGAAAACACACCTACTTACTGACAATTCCCCTGTTAGTTACATTTTGAGACCTGTCAGTTTGCCTGTTTTTAATCCATTTAATTTGTGCAGTGTTAATTTTATATTATTCTAGTTTTTTAATCAAAATGTTGTATGGTGCCAAGTCAAACACCTTACAGAAGTCTAAGTATATTACATCAAGACTATTATCTTTATCAACTAAACTTGTAATTTCCTAAAAAAAGATATCAGGTTAGTTTGATAGGATATATTTTCCATAAACTTGTATTGATGTGCAGTAATTACATTATTCTCTTTTCATTCTTTATTAATCAAGTCCTGTATCAGCTGTTTCATTATCTTGCCTAGAATTGATGTCAAGCTGACAGGCCTATAATTACCCAGGTCATCCCATTTCCTCATTTTAAAAATTGGCACAACATTTGCTTTCTTCCAGTCTTTTGGAATTTCCCCAGTGCTCTGAGACTTATTGAAAGGCAACACTGATGGTCCAGCAAGCTCCTCAACCAGATCTTTTAAAACTCTTGGATACAGGTTAATTGGACCCACAGATTTAAAAATATCTAACTTTAGTAGCTTCTGTTTAACATCTTCCAGAGAATCTAGTGAAATAGAAAGAGTGTTATCATCACCATATGATGAGACTATCATCTGTTTTTTTCCCCAAATATAGAACGGAAATATGTATTGAGTACTTCTGCCTTTTCTGCATTATTGTTGATAAGTCTACCATTTCCATCTAGTAATGGACCAGTACTACTGGTCAGAGTTCTTTTTGTTTTTAATATATTTTTAAAAGACTCCTGTTTACTGTCCTTAACTCTGCTGGGTATGGAGTTCTCTCTGTGTCCCTTTTCTTCCCTTATCAATTTTCTACATTTCCTAACTTCCAATTTGTATTTAGTACTATCAAATTCTCCTTTCTAGCATTTGCTATGTATTATTTTTTATATCTGCCTTAACTTCCCCTATAAATCAGGTTGTTTTTTAGTCAGCATAGCCTTCTTCCTCAATTATGGGATTGTGGTTTCTTGGGTATCTAGTAAGGAGTTCTTAATAATTACCAATTATCATTCACATTTTTTTGATTAAATTCTTCCTCACACCTGATTTGGTTCATAATTGTTTTAAGCTTTGTGAAATTGGTTCTATTGAAGCCAACTATATATATTGCTGATCTGGATTTTATTCTGCTTGCACATTATAAATGTGATCAAGTTGTAATCACTTGCACCTGAGCTACCATTAATTTTTGCTTCAGTGATCAATTCCTTTTTATCTTGTAGGAAAGATGTAATAAAGAATACTTTTTGAATTAGGAAATTGTATTCTATAATGTTTAGAAATTTCAAGAATCTTTTAGTACTGGCATGAGGTCTCCAGCATATGTCACTCGAATTGTGAAGTCCCCCATGATCATGCCATTTTTCTCCTGCATATTATAGATAAGTGCATAAGGAGGCAGTCATCCCATTCCCTAGTGTGGTTTGATGGTGTGTAGCAAACACCAGCTAGTACCCCATCTTGTGCTTTATCTATTAGGACATTGATCCATAAGCATTTAAGATCATTTTCTTCCTACTTATCAGTGACTCAGAAACAGGTAATGCCATTTTTAACAGAGTACCATTCCCCCTCCCTTTTTGCCCACCTCATCCTTCCTAAATGGGTTATAATAATTGATTTTAATAGTCTGATGGTTATGAATCATCCCACCAGGTTTCATTAATACCAACTAGATCGAATTTATACCCATTCCAATTCCTCTTGTTTATTACCCAGGCTCATAACATTGGTGTATAGGCAATTTAAGAATTTCTTCTGTTCATGTCCTTCAGTTCCCCTGCTTCTGAGGTGCAGGCCATCCAAACTATACAGCCCCCTCTCTGCACAGAAGGTGGACCAATGTTCCACAAAACCAAATCAGTTACGTAACGAGCAGTTCACTTCCAGAATATTCTGCCTTCTGTTTTCCTTCACTCTTCGGACAGGAAGGATATCATACAAGATTCGTTGGACATTGTTCTTCTTCAGCATGCTTCCCAGTTCCTTGAAGTCATCCACTATCTGTGAGATATCCAGCAGTGCAGGGTTCATTAGAGCCAATATGAACTATCACCAGTGGATCCTTTTCCATCAACTTGAAATGCCTATCCAATCTCAGAGTGACATATCATGTCTTGGCTCTGCGAAGGCAGCACACTCTCCTGTAAGCTGCTGTCCCTTGCAGAATTTTCTCTCAATTCTTCTGAGTACTGAATTTACAACAAGGATTGTCTGTCTTCTTTGGACCGTTAGAACATTCTTTGTGGGCATGCTTCATTTTCTTACAGGTTGGGCTAAGCTGCCATTCACACATATATCCCATACATCTCTCCATTCCCTTTGGCTTACTGGATCTTGAGAGGTATCTTCCAAAGTTTCCATGTTGCGGACCTGGTATTGATTTGAAACTTGTAACTGTGTGGAACTCTTCCTGGCCCTCTTCTCTCTGGTGGCCACAGACTACCCGAATGCCACCATGACCTCCTGCATTTGGTGGTTACAAACTGCCAGGCCTCCTCTCTGACTTCCTTTCTCTCCATTTTCTTGGTGGCCAGCTCCATTCTTCCTTGAAGCTACTGGTGTTTCCTGAACCTGACTGTTTAGGAACTCCTCATATTCTCTGATTCTGGTTCTGGATATAAGATGGATATAACTATGGGGAAAAACCAGCTGTGGGTCTTGAAGGACTAAAACCCACTGGAGCCCTAGGTCAGAGTTGGGAGTGACCTCTAATGAGCTTTTTTGCATGCATGTGTGATGCTGTCTCGGGGCACCCTGAACCATAAGTCGCTGTGTTACCACTCTGCTTCAACAAGTGACAGCTTTGCTGGAGTTTAAGCTGTTTGTCAGCTCCCTGCCACACTAGTCTGTCTGCCTCACCGGCAATCTCCTGGAGACTCTGCCAGACTTGACTTTGCCTAGCAGGTAACATTCAGTGAAATCCAGCTCCCATCACCTCTGGAAGAGTTTTTCTCTGTAGTGTCCAACCCCTATCATTAGACACTCACAGAAATTGCAAAATTCACTGTCTCCAAAAGGACAGTATACATACCAGTCTATTAGCACAACTGAGGACATACTCTTTACCTTAATATGCAGCACTGAGATAGTTTATAGTAAAATTAAGCATGTTCAGTAATAAAGAACAGAGATTTAAGTGATACTAAGAAGAGAAAATAGAAAAAGAAAATGGTTGCCAATAAAACAAAATAAAACACACTTTCTAAAATTTAACAGATTACAATCCTGGTCTCAGGCAAGTTCTCACCTACAGTCAGTTCTTTGCGTCCTCAACCCACATGGCTGGGGAGATCCACCTTTCACAGATTACAAGAGCTCTGGCCCCCTTTGTCCCTTAAGTGGTGGATACCAGAGGAATCCCCTTTCTTCCTTTGGTAGTCCAGAAAACCTTTGAAATGTGTTCTTTCTAAAGTAAGCCGAGACAGAGTCCTCTCCCCTGCTGTTTGTTCTTTGGGGTGCAGGCTCCAAACCCCTTCTTTACCCGCTGGTGAATTTTTTTTTCAGTTAGCTTGAGCACTTTGTTTACCTTAGAGGCAATTGTACTTTCAGTGTCCTTTGGTTGTAATCAAGCCATGCTGTTTTCTCATCTGCCTGTTAGCTTGGTGTATGCAGACAGGTAAACCCACATTTCTTTGTCTAGAGCAAGCTTGTTTGTCAACTGCCTCCAAAACTTATTTTAAAAACATGAATGTATCATCACACAGTAATATGTATGAGCAGTATGTCACCAGTGTTCACAAAATACCTTACAAGACACTGTTTGGATAAATATTCGGACAACAGTTTTTTGAGTGTAGTGAGTATGTCAGAGCTTCTGGGATTTACTGTTATATAACAATGTTCCCTTAGCCAATTGGCATATAAAGGGGCTCAGAAGGTCATGGTGTGTAGGAACTTTTATTGTTTTTTGTGTGTTTTCTCTGTAATGCTTTTACCTTAAGAATAAATGTGCTTGCTTAGGAGGAGCTATCTGGTAACTTATAACAGCAGGCAATATACTAGTTATCACCCCCGGAGAGAAAGCACAACAAAGACTATCAGCCTTTTTAGGCATTCTGACTTGTGGGGGACATCACAGTGTAAGACAAGGAACTGTGCAGCCTTAAAATCCCTTGTCAGGAGGGAGTGAGATGAGAGTCTCCATCCAAGAGAGGTGACAGCTGGGAGCCAGAAGTCTAAAGTGGGTGCCCTTGGTGGACCATAGATGGAGAATACAGGTGCAGTTACCCTGAAGCTGTGACACCACCATTCCTGAGTTAATTTAGGGCAAGGTTCCAGTTTTGCTATTATAACTGAATCCTAGGTGGACTAAACCTGAATCCTGGTTGGACAATAAAACAGGTTTTGCACTGTTATCTAACATCATTTGGTTCCATGTGCAGGGAAGAGGGACAGGGGGTCAAGGACGTATCTTGGGCAAGTTGTTTGTATCTAGCCGTAGATGCAAACAGTCTTTCCATCCTTGGTCCTTTCTCACTGTCTCTGAGCAGTACTGTAAAGTGACTTTATGAATTTTGTGTGCAGGTTGCTTTCAGAATACAGTAATTTTATTATGTGTTGCTCCTCCGGTTTTCTGTCATTTTCTGATGTATTTAAATGCTGCTAAGTTTTTTTCCAGACAAGATGGCAATTAGATCTGATCAACTGTTATGTCTCGATAATGAAAGCAAAATTGAAATATTATGCAACACCTTAAAAAAGAGTGGGGGACTTTGACAGTTTTTATTTTATTTGACTTTGTCTACTCTATTATTTAACAAACCATATCTTTATTGCTTAAAGAAATTATTGCAATATTTCACAAGGAGCTAATTTTTCTTCAATTTCTGTTCACTTGTACAGTGTGCCTTGGATAGCTTTGTGCTCTGCTTCTCATGCTAATTCCTTTTACTGCAGCCGCTAGAGAATGTTAATGAAACTTGGCATTTCAAGCTTCTTTGCTCTCTGCATTATAAAATGCATTCGTAAAACCTGGCTGATCATACAAACATAGGATTTGTAGTTCCAGAACAGACCAATGGTCAGTCCAGTCACTCATCCCCTGAACCTGCAAACGTCTACTCTCACGATTAATCCATACCCATGATTCACCCATTGAAGTCAATGGGCGCAATGTGTACATCAGTAAGGCTTTGCAGGATCAGGCTCCTAGTTTGATATCCTGTTCTAACAATGGCTGATAGTGGTTGCTTTACAGAGAAGTGGGCAAATGCAGTTGTGCAATAATCAACCACATCATGCCAGTAGCAGAACAGTATGCAGTTATGATAAGATATGTGGCCATCTTCCATGCCACAGATGGTGATCCGTTTACCCTCTGGATCAGGGATCTCCAAACTTTGAGACTAGGGCCATATTAGATTTTTGAAGGGGCTTCGTGAGCCAAAGCGACTGTGAAAGAAATTAAATATATGCAAAATCGTTAAAAAAACCAACACTACTCTACTGTGTCAGTGTTCCACTGAATTCTAAATCGGGTATAAAAGTTAATCGATGCAGGTACTGAAGTTGGCTCCCCTTTTTGGGTCTGCTCTGTCCCAAGCCTGCTCCCTTCTCCCTGTGCCTGCTCGGCTGAAGAAAATGACAAAGGATTGACAGTTTGGCTGTACTTTGGTAAGAGAAGCTCCAGGTTTCCATTGTGGATTGGGACTGTTTGGTTCTATTAGTGCTGTAGTTAAAATTTAACCATTATGAAATTGTTAATTTCTATCTTCTTTACTCCATTCATTGGAGATGTAATTAAGCATCTGGCTTGTATTTTTGCTTTAAGGCAGGGGTCCGTGCCTGCTCGGCTGCAGCAGCAACTCTCCCCTAAGTTGGCTCCCCGAGGCACTCATCCCTCTGCACAGCTCAGCTGAGCTACCCCCCACCCCCCCCATCTGCGTGAGCTGCTGCCGGCAGCCCCTCTCCCTACCTGCTCGGCGTGCCTACTCAGCTGCAGCCTGCCTGTTTGCTTCTCCCTGTACCTGCTTGGCTGCAGCAACGACTCTCCCCAAAGTTGGCTCCCCTTTTGGGGGGGACACTGGCTCCCAGAGGCACTCACCCCTCTGCACAGCTCAGCTGTGCTGCTGCCCCACGTGAGCTGCTGCCGGTGGCCCCTCGCACTGTCTGCTCCGCGTGCCTACTCAGCTGTTCGCTTCTCCCCTGTTGGTTAGAGGGCCGGACAGATGGAAGCCCCGGGCTGGATCCGGCCCGCGGGCCATAGTTTGGAGACCCCTGCTCTGGATCACAAGGTTATGCAGTTATTTTTAACTTATGTGAACCTGACTTTTACTCATATAAAAATCAAATGCTACTTGAAATGAGCAAAACCTACTTTTTTCAGTGATACGGCGGTGAGTTCCCCAGCTTAATTGTAGTTGGAATAGAAAAGTGCTTTCTTTCATCTCTATCAATAATTTGTCTTTTAGTTTTACTGAATGGCTTCTTATTTGTATATTTTAGTAGACAGGAAATATGAGAGCCTACTTATCTTGTGATTCTCTCTCTCTGTCTTCCCCCCCACCCCCATTCATTGGTCAAAAATGTCTTTGTTCACTTCTCTGTGTAGAATTTCATGGAACAAATTTCTGACCCCCTTCAGATGCATTGAAGCCACACAAGGTTCCTGTGGCCAGTTCTGTGCTTGCAATTGTTTTAGCTAGGGCAAATGGAAATAGAGATTTTGTATTATGTCCACCTAAAAAACATCCCTGGTCATGCAGGATGGGGGGATTGGTCTGGAAATATAAAGTTATAAATGAACCATATAGTAAAAGCCATCCTATATTTTTCCTGTACAAACACTGTACGTGCCTCATGTTATGTGTGAGGGATAGATAATAGAGGAATGGAGGTGTTTTCTATTTTGTGTAGGTCCTAGGACTTCAGTCCTCAATTATCTCCAAGGAGGCATCATTGCTGTCAAAAAAGCTCAATAAACTTTTCTTTAAACACCTGTAGTGTATGATGAAACACGTTCTTGAACAGAAAGTGGAAATCATTAAATATATACCATATACTGTAAAAAGAAAAGGAGTACTTGTGGCACCTTAGAGACTAACAAATTTATCTGAGCATAAGGTTTCGTGAGCTACAGCTCACTTCATCGGATGCATTCAGTGGAAAATACAGTGGGGAGATTTATATACATAGAGAACATGAAACAATGGGTGTTACCATACACGCTGTAACCAGAGTGATCCCTTAAGGTGAGCTATTACCAGCAGGAGAGCGGGGGTGGAGGGGGAACTGTTTGTAGTGATAATCAAGGTGGGCCATTTCTAGCAGTTGACAAGAATGTCTGAGGAACAGTGGGCGGGGGGGGGGGGAGGGAAATAAACATGGGGAAATAGTTTTACTTTGTGTAATGACCCATCCATTCCCAGTCTCTATTCAAGCCTAAGTTAATTGTATCCAGTTTGCAAATTAATTCCAATTCAGCAGTCTCTCATTGGAGTCTGTTTTTGAAGTTTTTTTATTGAAGAATTGCAACTTTTAGGTGTGTAATCGAGTGACCAAAGAGATTGAAGTGTTCTCCAACTGGTTTTTGAATGTTATAATTCTTGACGTCTGGTTTGTGTCCATTTATTCTTTTACGTAGAGACTGTCCAGGGCTCCTCTGCCATGTACACTGGTCAAACTGGACAGTCTCTACGTAAAAGAACACTTCAATCTCGAACCTGCTGTGGGGAAGGTGAACCCGCCCCTCCACTCTGCTTTGGCCAGTCTGTTGGTGAGGTAGAAATTCCTTCTCAGCCCTAAGAGAAAGGAGCGGCTAGCACGATGCCCACCGCAGATACTGACCTGGTATTTCATCACTTTCAAGGGTGAGAGGGTGGGTGCTGCTCTGCTTGGTCCAGGTGAAAGAGGGCTTCTCCCCACTCAGTTTGTACTTCTATAATCTCCCCTCTGTTCCAGTCACCCTGGGGTACGAGTCAATATCCCCATGCTGACCCACTCTGTGCCTGCAGCACATCTGTGCCTCTCTGCCCTTAAAGAGGAAACCCCGTCCCCTGGCAAGCCAGGCAACATCTCCCTTGCTTAAGGTGCGGTGTGGTCATTCTGCCTTCACATCCCTTGCAATCCGCTTTAGTTTACTGGGTGTGCACAGAGTATAAGTGAGGACAGAATTAGGCCCTTCCTGTCAAAGGCACTCCAGGTGTTTTTGCAACAGTGTTACAAAGATGCCAGACTTGCCTAAATGTGGACCAAAGCTTTTTTCTATAGTGGGCAGGTGAGACACTGTCCAAATAGTCTGTATGCTAATATTTTTTCAAGAAGATAAATGCCTTTCCTCATCTCATTTGTCTGTGAATGTAGATCCTGACCCTATGTATGGTATTGCAAAACAAAACAGAATTCTTTAATGTTTCTGGTGGATGTCAAAAGGCTCTGCTAGTAAAAAGTATTCTTTTCATGTGATTTTTAAAGATCTAAATTGTCACAGTGGTAATCACTCCAAGAGATTCAGAAGTCCCATATTATAGTTGTTTTGATGGTTAGTAGTACCTGATCTGGGGGGATTCCTTTTGTTAAGATAAGAGAAGTAAAATATTTTCTCCAAAAGTTTAGTAGACACATTTTACATATATTTGTATGCAAAAGGTGTAATGCCTATGAAGCGTTATCTTTGGTTATTATTTTATTTGTACAGTGTTCACAACTGTATTTCCCAATCAAAGCTATCCACTGCCATGTTCAGAGGACTTCTGCAATTATTGCCACTTACAGTACAAATAGGAATGAGGATTCTGAGCTGTTGCTGTAATGTCCAGTGGTGCAGTACGCATAACTGCAACATGAAATATGAGCTATCAATTTCCTGCCCACTTCAAAGAAATGAAAAATATCCTTCCTAACTGAAAGCTAGCCAGTGCACTCAGACCACAGTTTTCCTTAATAGTGTCCCTCTGCAGTTCGCACCGCCATACTCAGCCCATTGTTTATTTTATGTGTGCGTTAATTTTAAAACAAACTAATAATAAAATAATTTGCATTTATACCCCATCTTCCACTGAAGGATTTCAAAGCACTTTACAATATTAATGAATGAAACTGCAAAACATGGAGTAGCACAAATAGCTGTTTTACAGATGAAGGAACTGATTCGCAGAAAGATTAAACAGCAGATTCTGGTATTCTTACTCATGCTGAGCAGCACATTAATCCATGTCTAGTCCCATTATGAATAAAGGAACTAAATGATTTGCCCAAGGTCTATGTGGCAGAAATGGGGGTCTGGACTCCAAATTCTGTGTCTTTATCACAAAACCATCCTCCTTTCCCAGAACAAAGTATTTGTTGAAACTCAAACAAAACTAAACAAAAAAGATTCAGAATGTAGCCGTGGGCATTTAAAATAACATATATTTAGTCATGTTTAGAAGCTTTTCTTCATTTTGTTTTCATAGCAAGTTTGACATCTGTGTTACTGTCAAATTTTCCACATCATATAATGTAGGTATGAAGTAGAATTGATTTACGTGGTGTGACCTTTGTGATGACATACTCATGGCCATATCTGATATGAGATCTCTGGACATCATAGTTTCCCTGTCATTGACTTCTCTGTAGTTGATCCTAGGTGCCTATTTTAAGAAAAGTGGCCTTTATAAGACAGCATTAGTTCTCTGTGGCTAGCTGAAAGAGAGGTACAGTGTTGATATCAAACATATATTTAGTAGTTTTGTTTTATAGTAATATATGTGGGCAGGATCATCTGACATCATGTTAAAATTTTTAGAAATGTGTACCTTATTTTTTATCATAGGTTGGGGGTGGTTCCACTAAGGTAAATTTTAGAAATGAACCCTGCGTATTACAGCATGTAACATCTTCCTGCATTTCTGAAAATGAAGTTGTATACTTCAGATTGTGCTGGAGGCTGTCAATTGGTCTTAATACATATGTGGTCAAGAAGTGATTGCTTCAGACCTTGCAGTTAGCAAGTTTGATTTAAGGGGCAGCATTCCCCCGGTATAAACAATTAATGACAAAGATGGACTCTTGTACAAAATTTCTTCCCCTCTGAGGGAGAGCTGGGATATCATTAAATATAGCTCATTCTGTGTTTAATTAGTAATTTATCTCCAGTATTCTACCATATACCGATGGGCAAATTACTGCAGTGGAATGTGGTGGCATTTTCAGACACTCAGGAGAAGCTGCAGTGTGAGGCACACACACGAGGGGGAGGGATAACTCAGTGGTTTGAGCATTGGCCTGCTAAACTCAGGGTTGTGAGTTCAATCCTTGAGGGGGCCATTTAGGGATCTGGGGCAAAAATTGGGAATTGGTCCTGCTTTGAGCAGGGGGTTGGACTAGATGACCTCCTGAGGTCCCTTCCAACCCTGATATTCTATGATTGTATGAAGCACGGACAGGCTTGAATTAACTTTATTAATGACAAGCAGGAAGAGCAGTACAGGCTAACCTCATCTCTGGGACAACTTTGTTACTTATTTCAGTACAATGCACTGTGTATTGGTTCCTGCCAGTAAACCCATACATAAAGGGTTTTCTGCTTCAATTCTGGGTCTTTCAAACTTGAGGACAGCCCTTCTGCAGTTGTTTTGTGAGCCCTCTCCAGTATAGAGGAGAGCTCTAGGACACAGTCCATATTTTTTTATGTCTACAGCCCCAGATGTGGCCCCCAATTGCACTCCTTTATGCAAAATATTCCTGTTGCTACCAGGAATTAATTTGTGGAAAGACCTCGACAGATGTTTTCCCTTTTTTGGAGGATACATTTCTGTGTGGAGGGAGAATTGGGCCCCAAGTATTCCCTTCAAACAACTTATTTTTAGTATTTGGTTGTGAAATAATAAAAAGGCAAATCTCTAGCCTAGTTCTTAAAAGTGTAGAAATATTTCCACATTCCCTGTAGTTGCTGCTATCACTTAGCATATCAGTGCAGATTTCTGAGCTCTGTTCTGAACCAAGCTATTTGCTCTCCTTTTTGGGTTGCCTTTAGAGCAACTCCTGGCTGATCCTTATCAACTGAGAGAGATTATGAGACGTGACCTACACACTTAACTTAAAGCAAATCATACTCTACACAGGCCTCAGGTCATTTTTAGAAACTTGGCTTCTATATTAGGTTCCTGGAATTCTATATTTGCTTCATCTGAAGTATGACAAAATCCTCTCATTAATTTTAAAAACAAACCTCTTTGGAATAAAATTTGGTTTAATAATGGAAGTGCATTAAAAATTTATATGATCAAGGGAAATTTATGTCTGTCAGGGAACTTGAATTTAAATGCCATCTACGTGAAACAGACTATCTGGAGGTAATAAATGCATGGTGTGGTTTGAGTCCTATTAATGTATCTAATGCCATTCTGCTTAGAACGTTTGTTACATCTGAAGTAACAGCACCACCCTTGAGTCCTAAGGTGAGTTAGAACATTAACAATGTGTTTATTAAGGGGGATTAATTTATTTTCATGAATAGGAGAAGAAAATCTTCTCCTTGCTGGAGATAACTAATTCTGACTGATATCAGAGAATTTCTACCCATCCAAAATTCCATTAAGAATATTATATGGTGTCAAGGTTCCTCCCCCACTCTGAACGCTAGGGTACAGATATGGGGACCTGCATGAAAAACCTCCTAAGCTTGTCTTTACCAGCTTAGGTCAAAACTTCCCCAAGGTACAAAATATTCCACCCTTTGTCCTTGGATTGGCCGCTACCACCACCAAACAAATACTGGTTACTGGGGAAGAGCTGTTTGGACACGTCTTTCCCCCCAAAATACTTCCCAAAACCTTGCACCCCACTTTCTGGATAAGGTTTGTTAAAAAGCCTCACCAATTTGCCTAGGTGACTACAGACCCAGACCCTTGGATCTTAAGAACAATGAACAATCCTCCCAACACTTGCACCCCCCCTTTCCAGGGAAATGTTGGATAAAAAGCCTCACCAATTTGCATAGGTGACCGCAGACCCAAACCCTTGGTTCTGAGAACAATGAAAAAGCATTCAGTTTTCTTACAAAAAGACTTTTAATAGAAATAGAAGTAAATAGAAATAAAGAAATCCCCCCTGTAAAATCAGGATGGTAGATACCTTACAGGGTAATTAGATTCAACACATAGAGAACCCCTCTAGGCAAAACCTTAAGTTACAAAAAAGATACACAGACAGAAATAGTTATTCTATTCAGCACAATTCTTTTCTCAGCCATTTAAAGAAATCATAATCTAACACGTACCTAGCTAAATTACTTACTAAAAGTTCTAAGACTCCATTCCTGGTCTATCCCCGGCAAAGGCAGCATCGAGACAGACACACAGACCTTTGTTTCTCTCCCTCCTCCCAGCTTTTGAAAGTATCTTGTCTCCTCGTTGGTCATTTTGGTCAGGTGCCAGCGAGGTTACCTTTAGCTTCTTAACCCTTTACAGGTGAGAGGAATTTTCCTTTGGCCAGGAGGGATTTTAAAGGGGTTTACCCTTTCCTTTATATTTATGACATATGGTAATACAATAAACTAATTACGAACAAATTTAGAAGCATTCCATCATCAAAAATATTGCCATTGGCTATATCAGTGATCCTGAGGATAGGACATAGTTCCCTAAAACCTGCTGTGTGGGTTTCTTTTATTGAAAGGGTTTGATATTGAAGGATTTGTTGTGGGTGTCACAATATAATTTTTTTGTGAAACAATCTTTTTTCCCCTAATTTTGTTTCTTTCTCTGTTACACTCTTATTAAGCAGAGGAGTAAATTCATCCTCATATGGGGCAATCACAAGGAAAACTTGAGCATAATTCCAAATTTTAATAGTCTTGCTTGGCTTGAAGTAAAGAAAAATGTAAAGCAGGCTTCTCTCAATGCTAAATTAAGAACCATATCATTTAAAATGAGGGATAAGTGAATTGGTCTGCGTGAAAGAACAGGTTCAACCTTCATCAAAATCTCTACCCAAACCTTTGTCGACATTTGAAAAACTCTGGATAACTTTTTCTCCTTGATGATCTTCATTTTTAGGCATTTGCTCACTGACAGATTTTGGCCAGAAATAGAAATGCAGGTGATGAAATACCATAGAATAGGCTGTTGTCTTTGTATTTCTGTCCCAGCTGGAAGCGGGAAGCACTGTGAATATCAATAAAGAGCCTATTTTCTGTTCAGTCCACTTTGCAGCCCATTCCTACCTCAACCAACTATCTGATCTTTGAGCAAATTTTGTGGGGGAAATAACTTCTGAATGATTTTAAATAGCATTGAGGCAATGTGGAAAGGAGGCAATGTACAAATGTTTGTATGCTTATCTGCAAAATATAAAAAGAGAGGTGTAATCAACTGTATTGGTCTAAACACAGGACAGAAAATCAAGAGATGCTGAGTACTATTTCCAGCTCTGGCAATGACTCCTATCTTTGGCCCTTGGAAATTCATTTTCTGCCTTAGTTTCTCCATGTGTGAAAATGGGTATAATAATGTTTTCCTATCTCACAGAGGTGTTATAGCATTTTTAATGAATTTGTGTCAACAAAGTGCTTTGGAAATGGAAAATGTTCTTTAATTGTGAAATTTATTTATTTATTTATTATGGAAGGCTTGCAGGAAAGGTCCTTTTATGGATTGGTAACTGGTTAAAAGATAGGAAACAAATGGTAGGAATAAACGGCAAGTTTTCAGAATGGACAGAGTTAAATAGGGGTGTCCCCCATGGCTTGGTACATAAATGATCTGGGAAAAGGGGTGAACAGTGAGCTGGCAAAATTTGCGGATGATACAAAACTACTCAAGATAGTTAAGTTCCAGGCAGACTGTGAAGAGCTACAAAAGGATCTCTCAAAATTGGGTGACCGGGCAACAACATGGCAGATAAAATTCAGTGTTGATAAATGCAAAGTAATGCACATTGGAAACCATAATCCCAACTATACAAATAAAATGATGAGGCCTAAATTAGCTGTTACCACTCAAGAAAGAGATCTTGGAGTCATTGTGGACAGTTCTCTGAAAACATCCACTCAATGTGCAGTGGCAGTCAAAAAAGCGAACAGAATGTTTGGAATAATTAAGAAAGGGATAGATAATAAGACAGAAAATATCATATTGCCTCTATATAATTCCATGGTACACCCACATCTTGAATACTACATGCAGATGTGGTTGCCCCATCTCAAAAATATATATTGGAATTGGAAAAGGTTCAGAAAAGGGGAACAAAAATTATTAGGGGTATGGAACGGCTACCATATGAGGAGAGATTAACAAGACTGGGACTTTTCAGCTTGGAAAAGAGTTAACTAAGGGAGGATATGATAGAGGTCTATAAAATCATAACTGGTGTGGAGAAAGTAAATAAGGAAGTATTATTTGCTCCTTCTCATAACACAAGAAATATGGGGGTCACCAAATGAAATTAATAGACAGTCAACCTGTGGAATGCCTTGCCAGAGGATGTTGTGAAGGCCAAGACTATAATAGGGTTCAAAAAAGAACTAGATAAGTTCATTGAGGATAGGTCCATCAATGACTATTAGCCAGGATGGACACGGATGGTGTCCCTAGCCTCTGTTTGCCAGAAGCTGGGAATGGGCGATGGGATGGATCACTTGACGTTTACCTGTTTTCATTCCCTCTGAGGCACCCGGCATTGGCCTCTGTCGGAAGACAGGATACTGGGCTAGATGGACCTTTGATCTGACCCAGTAAGGCCGTTCTTAAACTCCCTGACTTCTGAGAGAAGTTGGATTCAAATCAGATCTGAACATTGTGTCTCATGCTCAGTTTTATTTCCTTCTAGTTTGTCTCTTATATTTTATATTTGCAGTAAAGTCCATTGAATTTTTGTGATCCATTTAATGAATTTAACCTCTAAATGCTTAATTTATTGGAGACTGATAACCACCAAATTAAACATTATCCAGCAATGATTTTCTGAAATAATATAAAAGAAATGAAAATAATTCATACATGTGGAAAAATCATCAAGCCTGCTTTTTAATCTGAGACTAATTCAGACTAAATGTAAATAGAATTTGAATAATTATCCTTCATCTTTTCACTAAATTCATCAAGATACAGTCTGAAAAAGCATTAATACTCCTGTTTCCTCTTAATGACACAACATTGGCATGTACGTGTAAATTAGCCAAGATGTCTCATTTGGACTGGGTTGTGCAACACATTAATTTTAAACTGCATAAAAGGAAACTCGGCTGCAGTTTTATGACACATGCAATCGGAGGTTAAGGGATTGTATTAAATAGCCTCACAAGCGTAGCATCTCTGTTAAATGGTTCTCTCTCTAAATATATCACGCGCTTGTCAGTGTATATTTGAATTTTATGTACAGGTTTTCTCTGTCTTCTAATGTACAGACCAGATTAAACAGCTGTAAAATTCTATAACCGGCAATAGAAATTAGTAACAGTGGTACTATATATATGGCAAAATATTGCAAAAACCTTATTTGACAAGCCGAAACAAGTTCCTAAAGGAGATTTGTATTTTTATACACAAATCTCTCTCAATGATAAATTCATGCGTTGTCCAGCTATACTGAAAGGAGCACAGCAGACACTTCATTTGGTTTTAATCAGGCTGCGACTTTTTTTTATTAAATGCCTGGGATTACCCGGCAGATAAAAGTGTACAGTGCAAGTAACCTCATGTTCATTCAATAATTCCCCGGGGGATTCTGCCAGCTCCCCTTCTTTTTTCCATCCACATCCTTCAGCCTACCCATTGCTGGAACCTTACCATCCACCCTCTCTTGTAGGAGGGTTAAGGTGGGCTATAAGAAAGAGGAGGGTGGGTGGATCTCTGCCGTACCATTCATAGGAGCCCAGCACCCTTCCCCCATTCAGTTCGTTTAACCAACACTTCCTTTTTAAGTCCTTTTCCAAGCCATTTATCCGGTCACTTTATACCTTCCCTCTGGAGTACCTGCACTGGATATCCACCCCACACTTACATAATGAGTTGTGAGTTTGCCTAACCCCTTCGTGCCAAACATCAACAAAGCCCACCCCGAGCCTCCTGTGGAGAAGGCGGAAAAAAACCACTCCACCTAGACCAATCTGGTGGTGAGGGACAAATTCCTTCCCAGCCCCCCTGAAAAGGAGTGGCTAGCGCAAGGCCCACAGCAGGTCTTGACCAAGCCAGCCATTTCACCATCTAAAGGGAGGGTGAGTATAGCCTTAGCCTGTTCTGTGTAAAAGAGGCCTCACTGCCAGAGGCTGCTCCTTTTAAACCCTGCTGCCCTTCCGGTTCCCAGGGGAAGAGTCAGTGACCACGTTGACCCTTCCTCCCCTTTTGCAGCAGTTTCTGACCTCTCTTCCCTACCCCTTCTGCAGTAAAGCACTGTTCCCTTCATTTGGCCAGCCGGACAAAATCTGCCCCGCTTAAAGGTGTGGTGCAGTCATTTGTCATCAATATGCTTGGTTATGGTAATGTGCTCTTTGCAGTATCGGTAATTTAAAAAAAAAAAAAACTCTCATGAATTTGGTCCTGATGCAATGTGCCGGATTGACAGCCCTGGAGACTAAATTGCTCTCTACACAAAATTGCTACTACAGGGCAATAGTGATGCAAGCTTTCCCAAACCATCCTTCCAAAGATGTTCCAGCACTAACTGGAAGGAATGCCTCTAGGGGTCAGAGAACACTGCCCATTCAGTCTTTGGCCTCAAGAGTACCAGTTGTGCTTCTGAATTTGTAATATTGATACTTGTCCATTAACAACAAGGCTGAGATTTGAGGTGAAAAATACTCTGGGTTGGGACTATCTTGGTGTACCTAGTCATTGCTGTGCACGCTACATGACAGACCCAAGTACATTCAGTTTCCAGGTCTAAAGAAGAAATCACTTACTGTCAAAAACCTTCATTTTTATTTTTGCAGTAGTTTTTTTTTATTTAATTAACCTTTTTTCCTTAAATCCCTTGGGGAAATACTGTATGAAATAGTTGGAAATACATTTGAAGTTGTTGTATACTTCATAAACGTGCATGTTAAGTAGACTAAATTTGAAAAGCTTACTGCTTTGCATTGTTCAAAATCTTTTCAAACTCTAATTTTTCATATGATGGTGACTGTGGTACTGACTTGTCAACATGTTTTTACCATCTCTCTTTCCACCTCCACTCAGTGTCATCCTACCAGTCGATCCCTTGCTGAGAGAGCAGTCTATTCTCAGAGTTACTCAGGCAAACATGGATGAATACAAGATGGAACTTCATGGCCTGGTTCTGTTCTGTTACATCACCAATGCCATAGAGTCAATGAAGTTATACCCGTGTAATAGTGGTGTGAGATCAAAATAAGGCCCTGGGTATAAAATCCATCCTACCCCATTAATCCAGTGAAACCGTTCCCATAGATCAGTGGTTTTTAATCTGGGGTCTGCAGACTCTGTCTAAGGGATCCGTGAAATGTTGTCATTACCATAGAACAGTAGTTTTCAGCTTGTGGTCTATGGACTCCCAGGAGTCTATGTCTAAGATTTCCAAAGGTTTCTGCATCTCCATTTGAAATTTTTCAGGGGTCCACAAATGAAAAAGCCATAGATAGATACTTGGGGTGACACCCTGTCCCCATTAAAGTCAGTGCAAAACTCCCATTGCCGTCAGTGGGGCCAGGATTTCACCACTGGGGTATTAGCTTTTGGAAACCATATCTGCACAACATCATGCCAATAAAGTAGAGATAGCCCTAAGCTGCATATCCTCAGAACCGTTTACAAACTTCCTGCAGATTTGGGCATATTATGATCTGAGGTTTTGGTTCAAGACCATTTCTAAAATAGTTATTTTAAATTAAATTGACAAGAGAGCCACCAAAGAACTGAGGGGCGGCATCGTCCTTGGCCAGGCATCCTTCCAACATGCCAAAGCGCAAGTGTGAGAAGTAGCTTGTCAAAATGTCAACAAACCGGCACTACTGGAAGCTGGGAAAAAAACTTCTGTAGGCTTTGAGATTAATTTTTTTAGCATGATTTATTTCTCTCTTACTTCTGCTTCTCGTGTTGACAAAGATATATATGAATTTGTAATGGAGCGATAGCTGAGAAAACAGCTGACTGAGAGGTTAGGAAAACAAGGATTATTTTTTCTTTTGTGTAAATACAACATTGTGTTATTATTAAACCAACTGATTCCACTAGCCCCTTTGCCTTACAGGAGGTTTATAGCAGCTGATCATCCTTATGTATTTTTTATACTGTTTACTACTTAGGGAAAATAACACCATGTTGTTGTTGTTTGTGCCAGTAAGCCATAAATTAGATGTCAGATAAACCAGTTACAATAGTATTTCCATATGTTGATATTTATCTCCACTATCTATGTGCAATCCAGTGGATTATAGAAACCCCACTTACACTTGTGAACACCTACATATTTCTCAACTGTTTTTCACACCTGCATTAGCTAAAAATGGATTTGGCATTAAAAATGTGCTTTCAAAATAGTGATAACTATAACTTGCAAGAGAGCTTAAAAAAAGACATCCCAATGAATTACTTTACTGCTGTGCTTGTAGGAGTTACTGAATAACTGTCTATCTTAGGTACTTATAGGGGTCTCATCATATAGTGACTATCTAACTATAAGTTATTTTTAATGGTATTTGTTTCATGAAGCAGTTATAATGGGAAAGAAGTGAATGGATTTGATAAGAAAAGTGGTTGAAGTGTGTGGGGATAGGACATTCCCCATTTGCAATGCCCACCTCTTTCTGTTCTTCCCATCAATCTTGGTACCCGTTAAACTGTGAAGACTCAGACGTCACACTGGTGGAATCCTGTAAGTGTGGTGTCTCTCTCAAAAGGTCTGTACATATTGTTTTGGGTGATTTACCTGGAAGATGACTCCATATGGAATGGGTGAACTGGGGAGACAATTGCACTTAAATAGCAGGTTTGAAGATACCTATTAAGATGATTCTCCAAAGAGAATGTAAATCTTTGTGATGTTAGACAATGCCTCTTTTGACAAACCCACTTGACTCCTACTGAGAAATACTTGGAGAGGCAAGGTGGTAGAAGAAAGGATATTTCAGATTTCTCTCATATATGCGGGGTCTGTTATGAATAAAGTAGAGAAGGCATTTATCAGTAAGACCCTGCTTGAGTGATGCCACAGGTCCTATATATATCCACACTAGCCATTTCCATACAATGTATTATCTTCATAATGTCCCTTTAATTACATTTTTTTAAAAAATATTTCCATTTTGTAGTTGTACCGGTAAGCCAGAGAGGTTCATGCTTGCTAAACAAACTGGATTGCAACCTGACACTGTCACTGCTGCAATATTCCCTTTGAGAAAACTCTCACTGCTAACTCTTAGCTAGCACAGAGAATACTCAGGCAGTTTCTAAACCTTTGCACATCCAACACAGAAAAGTCTTATCCTGGAATATCTTCTTCTAAAGTGTTTGAATTCAGAAGTTAATCAGAGGCAGGGGTATTGTTAGCGGAAGGAAATAAATAAAATACATGCTGGAAAGAGCATATAAGATTAAAATAATAGCTCTGCTATAGGGCCTCCCTTAGGCTATGGGGAAAAATAGAACAAGGTTAGCAACATTCTTTTCTTTTTCTCACAGCCTACAGAAGCCTTCCTGTGCAGCATATTTTCAATCTCCTTTTCTGTTTCTAGAGCGTATTTTAAAAAGTCAGTTTTATGTGTTGTACCATAAACACTGCAGCATTTTCAAGAGAGATTTTGTGCCTGACAAAATTAGATGCATCGTTCTGGGTACTGTAGTGCTAAATGTGAGAGGGAAAGAGAGAGAGTCAAAAATCTACTCTGATTTTATGCTTTAGATAAGGGACCTTACTCTGCTCCCAAGGACTGAATGACCATGAGGAGGATTGGGAGCATTGTCTAATGATTATCACAGCAGACTGGGAATCAGGATTCCTGGGTTCTATTTCCCACTGTGCTGCTGACTCAGTTTGTGATCTTTTTTGAGTCACTCTATGTGACAGTTGTTCCATCTGTAAAAAATGGGTATAAATATTTATCTGCCTCATGGAGGTGTTCTAAGGCTTAATTAATGTTTGTAAAGCATTCTGAGATCCTTGGTTAGGTTTCTGGTGTGCTGAGGTCACGAACTATCATGCTGACCAATACTGCCTCATTTCCCCATCTGGATCCATCTGTTGTCTCTTGTCTTATATTTAGATTGTAAACTCTTGGGCCAGGGTCTGTGTTTGTAGGCCCCTTAGCACAATGGGGTCCTGCTCCAGGGCTAGGGCTACTAGGTACTGCAGTAATACAAATAAATCATCATAATCATCTATGGATAAAAGGTGCTATATGTGTGCAAATTCTTGTTATTAATAAAAGCATTAACACCTTACCATGAGCATGTCTACACGCTCATCAAATTCCCATGTGGACCTACAACTATTAGGATCAATTCTCTTCTCTTCTGTTTTACTTAGGTTCTTATACTTCACCCATTACTGTAGAATCTGAGGACCTTCCAGTAGCACAAGAAGTGACATCACTAGAGTCTGACATTTGTTTCTCTCTTCCACTCTCCGGTGCAAGAATTTTTATGTTAAAATTCATCTCTTTTTTTTTTTTTCAAAATTATCCTGGTATGGTGCTGGGTGCCTCGATCTTTGCACATGACTCCAGGAGTGTGGGTATTGTGACACGGTCGGACCAGAATATATAGGAGCTATGGGAGAGTAATAGAAGGCAGATATATTAGCCCCAGGCTAAGTAGGTCCCTTTTCTCTGGGTAAGATAACAGGGAAGGTTCCAGAACAATCAGGAACCTTCTGGAGACAGTTAAGACAGGCTGATTAGAACACCTGCAGCCAATCAAGAAGCTGCTAGAATCAATTAAGGCAGGCTAATCAGGGCACCTGGGTTTTAAAAAGGAGTTCGCTTCAGTTTGTGGTGTGCGTGTGAGGAGCTGGGAGCAAGAGGCACTAGGAGCTGAGAGTGAGAACGCGGACTGTTAGAGGACTGAAGTGTACAAGCATTATCAGACACCAGGAGGAAGGTGTTGGGAGAAGGCCAGGGGGAAGTAGCCCAGGGAGTTGTAGCTGTCGCACAGCTGTTCCAGGAGGCACTCTAGACAGCTGCATTCCACAGGGCCCTGGGCTGGAACCCGGAGTAAACGGTGGGACCGCGTTCCCCCCCAAATCCTCCCAACTCCTGGTCAGACACAGGAGGAGTCAACCTGGACTGTGAATTCAGAAAAACGGCCAAGCTGAGGGCTGCCGTGAAGCTCCAAGGCAAGCAAATCCACCAATAAGCGCAAGACCCACCAAGGTAGAGCAGGAACTTTGTCACAGTATGTAGAACCACCATGACCCTGATCCTGCCCCCATTGAAATCTATAACAAAATTCTCATTGATTTAAATGGTACAGGATAGGATATATATAGAATGGAAGCCATATTTAATCTGACTGTCTGTTTGTGTAGCTGTGTTTGAATAAGTGAAGAAATTACATTTATGAGGTCTGATCCTGCAAACACTCACGTGAGTAGTTTTTATTTGTATGGGACCACTTGTGTGAGTAAAGATTATTCCTGAGTGTAAAGGTTTTCAGAAATAGACCCTAAAATTCTTGCAAGTCTTGGGATTGTACACCAAATTCACATATCAGGCCCCACAATTACATCTGCTTTGGCTACCCTGAAGACTAGTAAGCGGGAAATAGACAAATGAATTAATAGTAAACTCATCTAAAAGACAGGTTAGAGATGTGCTAAAAATAGGACTTAGGCAAATGGAGAATGTGGTTTGAATAAGAGAATGTGCCCATCATGCTGAAAGGCAATTGGCTTACACAGTCTTTTACACTGTGAGGCTTGTCTGTTCTGCTAATCAATATTTTCTGAATTGCTTCAAAGAAAATACAATCCAATAATTTTGTAAAGCATCTTCCATACAAGCTGTATGTGAAAATTATTTCCAGGATTAAATAATATAATATCAGAGATAAATAAGAATAGAGGGAGGGAGAAAATACTATCTGAATACAAGGAAAAAAGGATGTGTTTTCCTTTCAAATTTAAATTATTATTTCAAAGAAAGCATAGAGTCAAATATAGTAAAAATCTTAAATTTTGAAACAAACTGTCATAAATATAAAGGGAAGGGTAAACACCTTTAAATCCCTCCTGGCCAGAGGAAAAACCCTTTCACCTGTAAAGAGTGAAGAAGCTAAGATAACCTCGCTGGCACCTGACCAAAATGACCAATGAGGAGACAAGATACTTTCAAAGCTGGAGGGGGGGAGAAACAAAGGTCCTCTCTGTCTGTGTGACGCTTTTGCCGGGAACAGAAAAGGAATGGAGTCTTAGAACTTAGTAAGTAATCTAGCTAAACATGCGTTAGATTCTGTTTTGTTTAAATGGCTGATAAAATAAACTGTGCTGAATGGAATGTATATTCTTGTTTTTGTGTCTTTTTGTAACTTAAGGTTTTGCCTAGAGGGATTCCCTATGTTTTGAATCTGATTACCCTGTAAGGTATTTACCATCCTGATCTTACAGAGGTGATTCTTTTTACTTTTTCTTCAATTACAATTCTTCTTTTAAGTACCTGATTGCTTTTTCATTGTTCTTAAAATCCAAGGCTTTGGGTCATTGTTCACCTATGCAAATTGGTGAGGATTTTTATGAAGCCTTCCCCAGGAAAGGGGGTGTAGGGTTTCGGAGGATTTTTGTGGGGGAAAGACGTTTCCAAGCGGGCTCTTTCCCTGTTATATATTTGTTAGACGCTTGGTGGTGGCAGCAATAAAGTCCAAGGGAAAAAGGTAAAATAGTTTGTACCTTGGGGAAGTTTTAACCTAAGCTGGTAAAAATAAGCTTAGGGGGTTTTTCATGCAGGTCCCCACATCTGTACCCTAGAGTTCAGAGTGGGGAAGGAACCTTGACACAAACTTTATTATAGAATCTCTATGGATGGAAATTCCATGTTTGAATAATGAGCACAGAAGCCAAATCCTAGAAAGGAGCATAAACTGTGCAAGTGTAAAAGTATAATTAGGCAGGTCAAAAAAGAATATGAAGAGCAACTAGAAAAAGAAGCAAACACTAACAGCAACATTTTTTTTAAGTACATCAGAAGCAGGAAGCCTGTCAAGCAGTGACTGGGGCCACTGGACAATCAGGGAGCTAAAGGAGCACTCAAGGAAGACAAAGCCATTGTGGAGAAGCCAAATTAATTATTTGTATCAATCATCGCTGTAGAGGATGATGAGGGAGATTCCCACACCTGGGCAATTTTTTTTTAGGTGACAAATCTAAGGAAGGGTCCCAGATTGAGGTGGCAATAGAGGAGGTTAAGAACATAAGAATGGCCAAACTTGGTCAGACCAAAGGTTCATCTAGCCCAGGATCCTGTCTTCCAACAGTTGCCAATGCCAGGTGCTTCAGAGAGAATGAACAGAACAGGAAATCATCGAGTGATCCATCCCCTGTCGCCCATTCCAAGCTTCTGGCAAACAGAGGCTAGGGCCACCATCGCTTTCCGATCCTGGCTAATAGCCATCGATGGACCTATCCTTCATGAACTTATCTAGTTCTTTTTTGAACCCTGTTATAGTCTTGGCCTTCACAACATCCTCTGGCAAAGAGTTCCACAGGTTGACTGTGTGTTGTGTAAAGAAATGCTTCCTTTTGTTTCTTTTAAACCTATTGCCTATTAATTTCATTTGGTGACCCCTAGTTCTTGTGCTGTGAGAAGGAGTAAATAACACTTCCTTATTTACTTTCTCCATACCAGTCATGATTTTGTTTTGGAACAAATAGATGAATTAAACAATAATAAATTACCAGGATTAGATGGTACTCACTTGAGTTCTAAAGGAACTCAGATATGAAATTGCAGAACTACTCACGGTGGTGTGTAACCTATTGTTTAAATCAGCCTCAGTACCAGATGACTGGAGGATAGCTAATATGATGCTCTTTTTTAAGGAAGGCTCCAGGGATAATCCTGGCAATTACAGGCTAGTAAGCCTAACTTCAGTACAACACAGATTGGTTGAAACTATAATAAAGAACAGAATTACCAAACACATAGATGAACACGGTATGTTGGGGAAGAGTCAGAACAACTTTTGTAAAAGGAAATCATGTCTCGCCAGTCTATTAGAATTCTTTGAGGGAGTCAGTCAGCACAGGGGCAAGGGTGATCTAGTTGATACAGTGGACTTGGACTGTTGGAAAGCCTTTGACAAGATCCCACACAAAAGGCTCTTAAGCAAAGTAAGAAGTCATGAGATAAGAGTGAAAGTCGTCTCAGGGATCTGTAACTGCTAAACAAATAGGAATCAGAGGGTAGGAATAAATGGTCAGTTTTCATAAAGGAGAGAGGTAAATAGTGGAGTCCCCCACAGCTCTGTATTGGGACCAGTACTGTTCCACATATTCATAAATGATCTGGAAAAAGGGGTAATCAGTGAGCTGGTGAAGTTTATAGACTATATAAAATTACTTGGGATACTTAAGTCCAAAGCTGGCTGTGAAGAGTTACAAAGGGATCTCACAAAAGTGGATGACTGGGCAGCAAAATGACAGATGAAGTTCAGTGTTGATAAATACAAAGTAATAAATACTGGAAAATATAATCCCAACTACACATACAAAAAGATGGGGGTCTAAATTAGCTGTTATCACACAAGAAAGAGATCTTGGAGTCATTGTGGATAGTTCTCTGAAAACATCCATTCAATGTGCAGCAGCAGGCAAAAAAGCTAACAATGTTAGGAACCATTAGGAAAGGGATAGATAATAAGGCAGAAAATATCATAATGCCTCTTTATAAATCCATGGTACCACTCACACCTTGAATGCTGTGTGCAGTTCTGGTCACCCCATATTAAAAAAATGGTTGGAACTGAAGGTACAGAGGAGGACAACAAAAATGATAAGGGGTATGGAACTGCTTCCATGTGAGAAGAGATTAAAAAGACTGGAACTGTTCATTTTAGAAAGAGACAACTAAGGAGGATATGATAGTGGTCTATAAAATCATGACTGGTGTGGAGAAAGTGAATAGGAAACTGTTATTTATCCCTTCACATAAGACAAGAACCTGGTTTCCCCTTGTGAAATGTATTGGTAGTAGATTTAAAACAAATGTAAGGAAGTACCTCTTCACACAGTACCCAGTCACCTTGTGAAACGTGTTGCCAGGGAATATTTTGAAGGCCAAAATATGACTGGGTTCAAATAAGAATTAGATAAGTTCATGGAGGATAGATGTGTTGCCGGCACAGCGTGCCTGAGGGAAGCAACAGTTGGGTTCGTTGCCCAGTGTGCGTCGTGCCAATGACCACAATGGGGTGGAGAAGCAGAGAGTTTTATTTGAAGCTTCAGATATGGCGCAGGGAGACTGAACTGTCTCAAATCCTGCAGCCCCAAATGCAGATTACATTATACAATTTATACCTTTTTCCTACTTAACTACACAAGCATATACAACCAATTACCTGTTGCCCCATACAATACCGTAGCCAGTCAGCTAAAGCAGCCAGTTATGTTTTTCCTCATTAGCATTGCTCGAGCCTTGCCTTATTTGGTTATATTTGTTACTAGTTTTTGCTAAACATTTCTTCCTTATCTATACGTTTCCCTGGCCGAAGCTGGTTTTGGCTAGCGAGCCGTGTGCAAACCTGTCTGTCTGTGTGCTAGCTTCCTCATAGTTTTGCAGGGTTACAGAAAGTTCAAGGAACGGAGGGGCTTCAGTTTGCCTGGGCCTAGAGCAAGAGGGCTTCATCGACACTCGTGGTCTTCCACCCTCCCGAGTTACGTAGAGTAGTGCCCAGTGTCACCAACAGATGCGTCAATGGTTATTAGCCAAAATGGTCAGGGACACAACCCCATGCTCTGGGTGTACCTAGCCTCTGACTGCCAGAAGTTGGGAGTGGACAACAGGGGATGGATCACTCAATAATTGCCCTGTTCTGTTTATTCCCTCTGAAGCACCTGGCATTGGCCAGTGTCAGAAGACAGGATACTGGTCTAGATGAACCATTAGGTATGGTTGTTCTTATATTTATTATTTGTATTTCTAATACAAATACAGTAATAATAATAAACAGACTTTAGTAGTCCAGATATGAAGGCATTATATTCTTTTTTGCTGTTAGATTTTTTGCATGATCTGATCTGCTGTGCTTGGAGTTGTATACAATAATGTTTGTTACCTTTGATGAGGAAGAGAGAAAAACTCTTGGAAAGGAGAAAGATGAGAGAGAGGCAAATGATGGAAGAAAAATGGATGCTTCAGGTCAAGAGTGACTCTGTGGAAGGAGCCACTTCTGTACAGTCCTGTTTTTTACTTGTCTCTGACGGGGCCAGTGTTGGGTCTGATGCCTGATCCAAAGCCCATTGAAGTCAATGAGAGTCTTTCCAATGTCTTCAATGGGTTTTAGATAAAGTCTATGGTAAGTCTGTGGCCAGCTAGGTTCCTGCTTCCACGAGTGCATTAACAGGGTACTGGGACTACTGTGGTCACCTGCCAACAGACCAGACCTGACCTGATGGGTAGGATCCCCTGGGGGACTATCATGAAGGGGAAGGGAGTCCAGGAGAGCTGGCTGTATTTCAAGGAATCCCTGTTGAGGTTACAGGGACAAACCATCCCGATGAGTCGAAAGAATAGTAAACATGGCAAGCGACCAGCTTGGCTTAATGGTGAAATCCTAGCGGATCTTAAACATAAAAAAGAAGCTTACAAGAAGTGGAAGGTTGGACATATGACCAGGGAAGAGTATAAAAATATTGCTCGGGCATGTAGGAAAGATATCAGGAGGGCCAAATCGCACCTGGAGCTGCAGCTAGCAAGAGATGTCAAGAGTAACAAGAAGGGTTTCTTCAGGTATGTTGGCAACAAGAAGAAAGCCAAGGAAAGTGTGGGCCCCTTACTGAATGAGGGAGGCAACCTAGTGACAGAGGATGTGGAAAAAGCTAATGTACTCAATGCTTTTTTTGCCTCTGTTTTCACTAACAAGGTCAGCTCCCAGACTGCTGCGCTGGGCATCACAGAATGGGGAAGAGATGGCCAGCCCTCTGTGGAGATAGAGGTGGTTAGGGACTATTTAGAAAAGCTGGACGTGCACAAGTCCATGGGGCCGGACGAGTTACATCCGAGAGTGCTGAAGGAATTGGCGGCTGTGATTGCAGAGCCCTTGGCCATTATCTTTGAAAACTCGTGGCGAACGGGGGAAGTCCCGGATGACTGGAAAAAGGCTAATGTAGTGCCAATCTTTAAAAAAGGGAAGAAGGAGGATCCTGGGAACTACAGGCCAGTCAGCCTCACCTCAGTCCCTGGAAAAATCATGGAGCAGGTCCTCAAAGAATCAATCCTGAAGCACTTACATGAGAGGAAAGTGATCAGGAACAGTCAGCATGGATTCACCAAGGGAAGGTCATGCCTGACTAATCTAATCGCCTTTTATGATGAGATTACTGGTTCTGTGGATGAAGGGAAAGCAGTGGATGTATTGTTTCTTGACTTTAGCAAAGCTTTTGACACTGTCTCCCACAGTATTCTTGTCAGCAAGTTAAGGAAGTATGGGCTAGATGAATGCACTATAAGGTGGGTAGAAAGCTGGCTAGATTGTCGGGCTCAACGGGTAGTGATCAATGGCTCCATGTCTAGTTGGCAGCCGGTGTCAAGTGGAGTGCCCCAGGGGTCGGTCCTGGGGCCGGTTTTGTTCAATATCTTCATAAATGATCTGGAGGATGGTGTGGATTGCACTCTCAGCAAATTTGCAGATGATACTAAACTGGGAGGAGTGGTAGATACGCTGGAGGGGAGGGATAGGATACAGAAGGACCTAGACAAATTGGAGGATTGGGCCAAAAGAAATCTGATGAGGTTCAATAAGGATAAGTGCAGGGTCCTGCACTTAGGATGGAAGAATCCAATGCACCGCTACAGACTAGGGACCGAATGGCTAGGCAGCAGTTCTGCGGAAAAGGACCTAGGGGTGACAGTGGACGAGAAGCTGGATATGAGTCAACAGTGTGCCCTTGTTGCCAAGAAGGCCAATGGCATTTTGGGATGTATAAGTAGGGGCATAGCGAGCAGATCGAGGGACGTGATCGTTCCCCTCTATTCGACACTGGTGAGGCCTCATCTGGAGTACTGTGTCCAGTTTTGGGCCCCACACTACAAGAAGGATGTGGATAAATTGGAGAGAGTCCAGCGAAGGGCAACAAAAATTATTAGGGGTCTAGAGCACATGACTTATGAAGAGAGGCTGAAGAGGGAGCTGGGATTGTTTAGTCTGCAGAAGAGAAGAATGAGGGGGGATTTGATAGCTGCTTTCAACTACCTGAAAGGGGGTTCCAAAGAGGATGGCTCTAGACTGTTCTCAATGGTAGCAGATGACAGAACGAGGAGTAATGGTCTCAAGTTGCAATGGGGGAGGTTTAGATTGGATATTAGGAAAAACTTTTTCACTAAGAGGGTGGTGAAACACTGGAATGCGTTACCTAGGGAGGTGGTAGAATCTCCTTCCTTAGAGGTTTTTAAGGTCAGGCTTGACAAAGCCCTGGCTGGGATGATTTAACTGGGAATTGGTCCTGCTTCGAGCAGGGGGTTGGACTAGATGACCTTCTGGGGTCCCTTCCAACCCTGATATTCTATGATTCTATGATTCTATGATTCTATGACCATTCTGCCTGGAAATGAAAAACATCTATTGCATTCATTTGAGCAGAAAAAAGAATCCCCTTTTACGGGAGGAAGGGATTTGAGTGGTTTACTGAGCTGGGTGGGAGGATGGGAACAGGGAGACATGGAGAACACCACATTTCATCTTCACCAAGTGTTTCAATGCATGTAGGATTGGTCGTGGGGCCATGCCTAGTACTTTTGCTCTCTGATCCACCCATGTTTCAGCTACACACAAAAAGCCTGCCTGATTCTGTTGTACAGTAGTGTAATTCCATTGATCTGAAAGGAATGAATTTACCCCACTGTAAATGAGAGGAGATTTTGTGCTCTTCCAGGACAATGCAGTTTGCAAAACTCTGAACAAGGCACATGAGAGCTGGGAATAAAGTGTTCATGGTTGAGTGGATCTGGCAAACAAAGGAAATCAGGTGAAGCCAGAGTCTGATGGTCTTTAGGAACACTGCAAAACCTTCCTCTTCGAACAAGCCTTTTTACCATAAGAATGACATTAACGCTGACAGCCTTTCTGCACAACAACAAAAAAAGGGGAATAAATAAATCTAAACCAAAAATATTTTCCCAAACAGGGAGCAGTGTCAGAAACTCTGTGCTGTCCACTAGGGACTTCGTTTATGCTATTGATTTTATGTGGAAGGTGCTCAGATACTATAGTGATTGGCAGCAATATGAAATTCTAAGATAGACAGAATCAGACCCCAACATGTTGATTGATGTAAAAGAATATAGAACACAAAGGAGCAGCTTTTTATTTGACAGGTATAATTTTGCAACTGGTATTGCAGCATCTCTGCTCCTTGGGTTAATGACAATGTAAGCTGGATTGCTAAACCCTTCAAAGCAAGCTGGAATGATCCTCTTTCTATCAATCAATTCAAAAAGCCACCCAGAGTGCCAAAGCAAAAAAAAAAAGGCGGCCGGAGAAACGCAGAAACGCTGCCCCAAGAATGGCTGAAATGCCGCCCCTTCACAGGGGCCACCCCAGGCACGTGCTTCCTTAGCTGGTGCCTGGAGCCGGCCCTTTGTATACTTTCCTTTTGTTTTGAAGTGTGGAAAAGCACTTCTCAATCTGTAATATATCACCTCATATTGTAAATAACAAGGGCTTTCAGCCCCACTCCCAAATAGCTTCACAATATTGTAGGTGAATCCTTCCCACTGAAGTCAGTGAACACTGTGTCAGTATTTAAGGTGCAGAATGCTTGTTCCACTGAGCAGATTTCTGTCCTTTGATTTCTAGGAGAACTTGACACTTCAACTCAGCTTTCTTATCTCCATTAATACGTCATGAGAAGTACCATGTCATAGCATGATTTTCCATCTGCTCTGCTGCTGGTCAATATCCTCAGCTGGGTTTCATTTGGGTTATGGGCATAAACGTAGCGTCAGAGCCAGACCTGAAACATGGGAATTGCAATATTAGCTAAGAGGCCAGTGGTCCATCTAGTCTGGAACCATACCAGTACCAAATCTTTCAGTAGAAAAAGCATGGTGGACAATAATGTAGTAATCTGTCCATACAGGAAGGTTAATGGCAGGTTTATGGCTTCACACATGAATGCAGATTGGCTTGGTGCCTGGCTTATGTCAGAACTGCATTGCCTGTTTGCACCATACTGTTCAGAAATGCTGAGTTTTATCTCTTCTCTTCCCTCACATTAACAAACCAACATGGAGAAGTGGGGACTGATGTATTAGATTTCTAATCGTGTGTTGAGCACATATGGAGGAGTCGGTAGAAATGGAATGCATTCATTTAGAGCAGTCTAAATCTTTGTAAGCTGTTAAAGGAAAACATCCACCTTGAATTGGTTAATTATTGGCAATAAAAGAAACCACAACCTTGACCCCCAAATTACAGGGAACAAATAATATATGCAAGTTTACGCTTTGCTGAAGCTTTGTTGAAACTGTAGGTATACTAAATTTATACTTAAGAATGCCTGGTGGATAAATAACAGACACTCAAGCCATCTATTCTTTTTAGCTGCAATTAGTGGTACATTACAATCTGTTTTCTTAAAGAACTGGATGCCTTCCAAAAGAGAATTAGGCCTTAGGCTATCAATACAATTGGTAGAGATGAAGTGTTGCTGTGCCCTTGCAATATGGAGCAGGGAACATCAGTTAGGAAAGGGAATAAAACTGTGGAAATTGTATGGCAGCTTTCTGAATCTCAGCTAAGTATGACAGAAGGAAAGCAGCAATTCACAGAATCATGATTGCCAGAGAATCATAGGCCTTTTTATTACAGTAATATTTGTGGAATTCTGAACAACTCATTGCTTGACTTCAGCAGGAAGGGAATACAAAACGCATGACTTATTCATGCCTTTCTATTACCAGTCTGTATTAAATATTTTTTATTTGTTAAATGCCCTGACTCCAGTAGCTGCTAGGTTGTATATGATTAAACAAAAATTAAAGCAAGCTAGGCACAGTGCCTAGAGACATCAAACTTTCAAACAAATGGCAGAAGAAAATGTTTTTTGAAAAGCTGATATGGTTATAAAGGATAAGCCAAATGGTCAAAGATAACTTGTACCAACATGAGAAGAAAGCCTCAGGGAGAGAGTTTGATAGATGAGGTCTCCAGATCAAGAAACTCCTGCCTCTGAATGACTCCATCCAGATGGTATTTTAGGATGTTGGAAAACTCGGCCAAACAATTGGCCAGGAGCAGGATAGTAGGATAGGTGATCACTAATATGCCTCAGAGCTGAATTATTATTAATGCTTTTATAGACTGTCAGCAAAATCTTGAAATGAATTTTTGATTGGTTTATCCGTAACTGATGTAGATCACAGAGCATGCACATTAGCTATTCTTTGCCCCTATGCCAAGGAAGCAACGCTTGAGTACCATGTTCCGTATTGGCTGGAACCTCAGGATCAATTTCAAGGTCAACTGGATGTTTACATTATATAATTCTGCTTAGTGTAATTAAAACTTAGTGAATTTACCATGTAGCTACAGCATCCTTTGCCAAACAGCATTACTTCTCTTCCCCTCTCCCCCATCAGTACCCACTCCCACAATCCCAGCTGCTTATTTATAACCTTTGGCTCCCTCCTAAAACCCTCCCCACTCTTACCCATTGCTCATTCTCTGGGTAATATCTTGCTGACCTTAAAAAAAAGATTGACATGATCTCCTTTCTGTCCTCCCCTCCTCATCCAACATCGTCTCCTCACCTCTGTCACTAACTCTGAGGTATATCACTTGCTTTCTACCTCAAACCCCAGCCCCTGCCTGCTAGATCCTATCCCTTACCAGGTATTAAATTTTTCACTCTCACCACTTCCTTTGTCCTCCTCAGTCTCTCCAACATCCCAGTTAAGTATCCTAACCACTGGGCTGAAAGTTATGAGGCAGGTCCTCCTCCTTTTCCCTCTTCCTCCTCCTGTTTTGTGAGAAGTTGCCTGAGGGCCCCAGTCCATCAGGCGTGGTCAGAGGGCACCTGCTAGGTTGAGCCCCTCACGTGACTTCGGTAGTTGAACACCTATTTTCCCCTAGTTTGTGACTCATTCTAGCGCTTAGGCAGGAGAGAAGCAGCCAGATCCTTAGACTGAGGCCACAGGCCATGTGCTCAGAGGCAGAAACATAAACATCAAAGGAACTTCTTACTGCAAAAACTTAGGCACCAAGTGAGTTTAGTCACCTACAGGGTTCAGTAGAAGTTTTGTGCATTGCAGTGGTCCCAAAATAGGAATTTGCCTAAACCAGGGACTTTGATGCCTAACTCCTTTTGTCCATCCATTGAGATCTACCAATGAAAAGAGCTGTATAAGAGCTAGGTATTATTATTATTATTATTAGTCTTAGTGGCACATATAGGGTTCACATCATAGTTTATGGGAGACAGATACCTGCATCCAAGGAGAGAATTCAGCCATATATCTCAAACATTCATTAACTGATTGATGATGACTTGTGATATTGCTGTCTGCCTTTCTAGTACACTTTGCCCAGTCTAAACTGCAATGCTCTGCTTTGCAGATTGTGCAAATGGACAAGGAAGATCTTTTGTTCTCTTCCCTTCCACTCTTCTTATAATTTTTAAATTAAAAAAAAATGTTAATCTGGAAGATAGAACTATTACAGCTCACCTGATCAGACCCCAAAGAAAGTGAGGTGTATCTAGACACATACTATTGCTATCAGTTTTGTGAGGCTTTTAGACATTGCAAGGAGCCTTCCAATTAGCTTCAAGGATAGTGGCTCTAGTAGGGATACACTATGTTTGCAAATAAATAAAAATAAAAAACAGAAAAAGTCCTTTTCCCCCTTTTTAATTCTCCAAGGTATATTTGTATTACATTGAAGGCAGGTGTAATTTAATTTCTTCAGAGACAATTTAGCTTTGAGCTGTTTATATCTATAACTGCACTGGATAGCACAGACTCAGTCCCTCTGAAAATACTGTAATGAGATTGCCATCACAGCTGTTATCTGTGGGTTGGGTCTTTTAAGACATTTATTGAGGGTAGCCCTGCTGCAGAGACAACTAGTTTAGCATGAAAATCCATTTTATTTTCTGAATTACTATTTACATTCGGATACAGCTGAATACAAAGATGTTCTATATGTAGGATTTGCAAAAATTGCTCTTATTGTACATGTATTCAAGAAGCATTAGGTACAAGATCGAGGAATAATTCTCAATATAACCTGACAATTATATGGGAGGAGAGGTAGATACGTTGGAAGGTAGGTATAGGATACACAGGGACCTAGACAAATTGGAGGATTGGGCCAAAAGAAATCTGATGAGGTTCAACAAGGACAAGTGCAGAGTCCTGCACTTAGGACGGAAGAATCCAATGCATCGCTACAGACTAGGGACCGAATGGCTCGGCAGCAGTTCTGCAGAAAAGGACCTAGGGTTTACAGTGGACGAGAAGCTGGATAGGAGTCAACAGTGTGCCCTTGTTGCCAAGAAGACCAATGGCATTTTGGGATGTATAAGTAGGGGCATTGCCAGCAGATCGAGGGACGTGATCCTTCCCCTCTATTCGACACTGGTGAGGCCTCATCTGGAGTACTGTGTCCAGTTTTGGGCCCCACACTACAAGAAGGATGTGGAAAAATTGGAAAGAGTCCAGCGGAGGGCAACAAAAATGATTAGGGGACTGGAACACATGAGTTATGAGGAGAGGCTGAGGGAACTGGGGATGTTTAGTCTATGGAAGAGAAGAATGAGGGGGGATTTGATAGCTGCTTTCAACTATCTGAAAGGGGGTTCCAAAGAGGATGGCTCTAGACTGTTCTCAGTGGTAGCAAATGACAGAACAAGGAGTAATGGTCTCAAGTTGCAGTGGGGGAGATTTAGGTTGGATATTAGGAAAAACTTTTTCACTAGGAGGGTGGTGAAACACTGGAATGCGTTACCTAGGGAGGTGGTGGAATCTCCTTCCTTAGAAGTTTTTAAGATCAGGCTTGACAAAGCCCTGGCTGGGATGATTTAATTGGGGATTGGTCCTGCTTTGAGCAGGGGGTTGGACTAGATGACCTCCTGAGGTCCCTTCCAACCCTGATATTCTATGATTCTATGATAAGGTATTTGTCCACTATTTGGCACATTTTTGAGGAGATGTATGGGTTAGTGTAACTAATGCACTTCATAGCAAATTTACCCGCAGGTAGGTAGGTAGCTTTTGTAACTCAACTAAATAAAAGTAATAGAAACTGACAAAACAGAGTTTTGTAAATAACTAAAAACTGGGGACTCTTGAGAGGAATTGTAATGAAAGAAGATTTCAAATACATTTGCCTGAGTTGGCTGGATGACCCAATGGATTAATATCAGCATGTGGAGCCTTTCACCTTTACATCATCTGTTAGTAATCAGCTCAGACATGTGTGACTGAAAATAATTATCATCTGGCTACTAGCTGGTGATTTCTGTTCAGATCTTAGTGGACAGGTATCCATGTCACAACTGTTGTTTACCGTATTAGCCATCGCAGCAGACAGGCCAAGGAGTGAATGCACATGGAGTCTAAACCATTAAGAGTTTAAATGAGCTTCAAATTGAAATTGATGTCCATTCTGCTAGAGGTCTCACCTGATAGTACTTTACATTTTAACAAACAAGGTGCATCACTTGTCAGGATACAAACAATAAGTTACTCATAGATTAGAACTCCTGAAACATTCCATTACTGAGAAATGTGTACAATTGTTGCATTGGAAGTTGTTTCAATTTTTCTAGATAGGCCCATTACAATGGAGGAATAGTATGCAGTATGTTCCAAGACATAGATTCCAAAACAAATGACTGCCGTTTCACAGTGGAAGTTAGTTCTTTGACTAGATTGCGTTTCTATTATACTTCTGCCCTAATACTGTGTCTATATTATACCTTAAGTAAAGATACAATGTTCAGGATAAAAGCGATTATTTCAAATCACATCTGCAAAGAAATGAGATTTGACAATCTCCAAAGTATCTTAATCTCTCCAAAAATGAAACTTTCAGCTTTAATGTACAGTTGCTAATAACTGAAACTATCTCGTAGATCATTATCAGTGGTGGAATATGGAACAGCTTGGAAGAAATCTAAAAAAAGTCCAGAAGATATTGTAATCTGGTCACACTCTAATCAGCTGTTATTTGTCAGATATGTCATAAATCTGTCTCCATGCAGAATAGAAGCTGGTCAGAAGAATCTCTCTCTCCCGTCATGTTGATTCACAGCCTTAAGATATTAGATATGGTAGTTGTAAAGTGTTTGGACATACATGTGTCTGTCATTAAGTATTCAAGTGTCATATATTTTTATCATTCTTTTTCTGCTGCCTTTGGGTTTGATGGACCCCACAAACTCACTGCTAGAGATCTCCTAAATCACATTATTTAGTCACAACTCTGTGGGCAAAAATTTAAACTGTGCTGTCAGGTTGAAATCCCGGAATTGGAACCAGTATTTGCCTGAAAAATATATCTATCCGTGTATCTTGTATGTGAAACTAATATACTCCTATAAGTAATGACTAGATACCACTATGATGGTATACATTAGAAACCTCATAGTTGAATGTGTAGATTCCTACTGAGTTTTGGTTATTAAACCACATTCACCAGGTCAAAACAGGTCAAACAGAGAGGCAGGCATTAGTGCCCTGCTCATAAATCTGAGAATCAAGAACTCCTGAGTTCTAGTACTTGCTCTGTTGCTGACTGCTTCTATGGCCTTTGGCAGAGTCACTTAAAGCCTCTCTTCCTCGGTGTTCCCATATATGAAACGGGGATAAATACCTCCCACACAGAGTTACTGTTCAATTAATTAAAGTGAAGTGATGTGAAGATGTGTCTACACTCTCACACACCTCAACTGTCTAGTGTTTTTGTAAGTTCTCTGAATCTGTTTTATTTTGAGTTATGACAAACACCATATTTACTGTACATTAACAGTACTATGTACAGTAAATCACAAACAATAAAACTATGTTAAAAGATCATTAAGGTGGTAAAGACAAGCACTCAAGAGGTAGGGAATGCCAGAAATAAGGCTAAGGAGGCCAGCAGCTGTTCCCTGTTTGCCACTGAGGCCTGGGCTTACTCAGCCAGCTCCAATTCCCCTTTCTTGATTGGAGCTGGCATGACAGAGGCCTGGCTCAGAGTTCCTTAGCCCCCAGCACCCTGTCACACTCCCATATGGAGTCTTCCTTTTTATGTCCTGGCTGCCCACACTGCCAGCAAATGATCACACCAGCTCTACTGGGAGCTCCTCAGGATTCCTCCTTCTTCCTCTCTGGGCCTTTCCCGGGGAGGGGTTCCCTCAGTTTCTTCCCCTACTCTGTCTTTATAGGGTCGGCCCTCCCTTCAGAGTACATCTGCCTCCGTGTATTCCTCAATCAGCTTGACCGCTGCATCAACTGTACTTGGCTGATGTCGCCTGACCCAAACTCAGATATTCTCGGGGAGGCCCTGTAGCAATTGTTCTAGGACTAGGGTGTCCATTATTTCCCCCACTGTTTGTGTCTCAGGCCTCAGCCATCAGTCTCTGAATGAATGCCCCGGGCCGCACAGCCCTCGTCCACCTGACCGACTAGAACTTTTTGCATTATTTCTCCACCAACAGGCCCAACGGATCCAGAATGGCCACTCTCACTGCCTCATAGTTTCTGGCCTGTTCATCACTCAGTGCCACGTAGGCTGCTTGAGCTTCGCCCGCCCAGTAGGGAGCCAGCCGTAGGGCCCAGGTTGCTTAATCCCATCCAGCACCCATGGCTATCCGCTCGAACGTGCCGAGAAATGCATCCGGGTCATCTGCCGGTCCCATTTTACAGAGTCCCAAGCCCTGGCTTACAAGGCTAGGAGCTGTTCCCCGTTTGCCATTCAGGCCTGAGCTTACTCAGCCAGCTCCAACTCCCCTTTCTTGATTAGAGCTGGCATGACAGAGGCCTGGATCAGAGTACCTTAGCCAGCACCCTGTCATGCTCTCATATGCATATGCATTATGATCATCTTTAATTACGTGATTGCCCACTGTTTTTCCACAGGACCCCAGTCCTGTCTTTTCCCAGTCACACCACCACTCCCGGGTCCTCGTCCCAGTCTCCCTCTCTCAGCTCCCTGTGTAGGTCCCAGCCTTCCTCCAATGCAAACTTGTTGTCCCAGTCTTCCCCACTCCTCATCTGATCTGTCCCCCACCCCCAAACCATCAGTCTCCACATAGCTCGTTGTCCCAGTCTCCTGGCCAAGCCAGTCTCCATCTTCCCACCTCAACTCCTCATCCTATCTGAGCTTTCTTGGGTCCTTTTACCCCCACTATGCCCATGAGCTATAATTGGGCCCTAATTAATTCATCTAGTGGTGAAAGACAGAACTGGCATATTTGGTCAGTATTTATCAAAGAGTATTGAGAAGAAAAACCTCTGAATCCATCAGATTATAAGAGAAAATCTGTAGGAATGTTCAAAGGAAAAAAAACTCATTGAAAATGGCTCTACATTTAGAAAGGTTTCAGAGTAGCAGCTGTGTTAGTCTTTATCCTCAAAAAGAAAAGGAGTACTTGTGGCACCTTAGAGACTAACAAATTTATTTGAGCATAAGCTTTCGTGAGCTACAGCTCACTTCATTGGATGCATTCAGTGGAAAATACAGTGGTTAGATTTATATGCACAGAGAACACGAAACAATGGGTGTTACCATACACACTGTAAGGAGAGTGATCAGGTAAGGTGAGCTATTACCAGCAGGAGAGCGGGGGAGGGGGAAACTTTTGTAGTGATAATCAAGGTGGGCCATTTCCAGCAGTTGACAAGAACGTCTGAGGAACAGTGGGGGGGACGGGGAGCGGAAGGGGGGGAATAAATATGGGCAAATAGTTTTACTTTGTGTAATGACCCACCCACTCCAAGTCTTTATTCAACTTAGGCTTGAATAAAGACTGGGAATGGATGGGTCATTACACAAAGTAAAACTATTTCCCCATGTTTATTCCCCCCCTTTCCGCCCGTCCCCCCTCCCGTCCCCCCCACTGTTCTTCAGACGTTCTTGTCAACTGCTGGAAATGGCCCACCTTGATTATCGCTACAAAAGGTTTCCTCCTTCCCGCCCCCCCGCCGCTCTCCTGCTGGTAATAGCTCACCTTACCTGATCACTCTCCTTACAGTGTGTATGGTAACACCCATTGTTTCATATTCTCTGTGCATATAAATCTCCCCACTGTATTTTCCACTGAATGCATCCGATGAAGTGAGCTGTAGCTCATGAAAGCTTATGCTCAAATAAATTTGTTAGTCTCTAAGGTGCCACAAGTACTCCTTTTCTTTTTACATTTAGAAAAAAGTAATTTAATTTTTAATAAATAATTTAAATTGTCTTTGGAAACTTGATCCCCAGCCTATCGGTCTATCATGTCGCTTTAAAATGTATAACTTTCTTTCATTATTAGAATATGTCAAGATAATCAAAATATGGAGGAAATTATAGCTGAAATGGTAAACAAGCGATATGAAAACATGAGTTGCGTGATGCTATAATATTCACTATACATTACTTATTTATAAATAGTTTTGCACACATCATTTTAATTCAACATAAGAACGGCCATACTGGGTCAGACCAAAGGTCCATCTAGCCCAGTATCCTGTCTTCCGACAGTGGCCAATGCCAGGTGCCCCAGAGGGAATGAACAGAACAGGTAATCATCAAGTGATCCATCCCCTGTTGCCCATTTTCAGCTTCTGGCAAACAGAGATGAGGGACACCATGTTACACTCATAAAAATGATACCAACAGGATCTTGTAAGAGGGACAAGGCAAATTGCCACGTTTATTGTAAATACAACAAAATATTCCTATATGCAATTTCTATATAGATCCATTCACACACACACAGACATTCACACACAGGTTCTACATAAAGGTTGTTATAGTTACCAGCCTAGATGCTGCTCATGTCAGGTCACTGGCCAGGTGGCCTGGACACAAGAGTGGAGCCGAGTCGTTGTCAGATGCGCATCTGATGCTCCTGGAGGGTGGTCGTAGAACCAGACTCAAAGAACAGAGTCCCTGGACCCAATTTTTATAGGTCTCTGGTTCAATACAAGTCTCTGGAAGTTGCTTCATCCTGCTGAATTTACAACTGAGGTGACCATCAATCAGCAGGTGGTACATCCATGACGGCTCCGTGATGGCTAGGTATTATCTTCTTGTTCTTCCTTGATGCGTTTTGGGTGGATTCCGGTTCGCCGTCCGGGGGTCATCCAGTTATCTCCACTTTGCATATTCTTCGGCCCATAGATATCAAGGTTGAAATTCTTAGGATAGGCTGGCACCATTTACTAACCTATTATTTCCCTGCTTCCGGCTCTCAATTCCATGCACTCATCATTCATTCTTTTACTTAACAACACAATCTATGACTCTTGATTCATTTAACAAGTTTTATCCCACTATCTATTTTTCCCTCTTTGGTTACTAAGATTTACATAGGCATGACAAGGGGCCCCCACGGGGGAAGAGCATCAGGGTGTTGTTTTAAAGAACAGCATTGTTTCCTCAAAGTTCTTATCACTTTCCAGCACAGACTCTTTGTCCTGTAGCGGCCTGAAATAATTAGCACTTTGGCCTTGCATTTGCTACAGAATGAAATTCAACAGCATGGAACTGATGTTCATACCTTTTTACAATACCTATATACTCTTTTGTCTATCTTTATTTCTACTACTACATAATTATAATTCTATCATACTTATATAACTTTGAGGGCGACCCAACAACCATCCCTGCCCATCCTGACTAACAGCTATCGATGGACCTATCCTTCATGAACTTATCTAGTTCTTTTTTGAACCCTGTTATGTCTTGGCCTTCACAACATCCTCTGGCAAAGAGTTCCACAGGTTAACAGTGCATTGTGTGAAGAAACACTTCCTTTTGTTTGTTTTAAATCTACTGCCTATTAATTTCATTTGGTGACCCCCATGTTTCTTCTGTTATGAGAAGGAGTAAATAACATTTCCTTATTTACTTTCTCCACACCAGTCATGACTTTATAGACCTCTATCTTATTGTCTCTTTTCAAAGCTGAAAAGCCCCAGTCTTATTAATCTATCCTCATTTGGAAGCTGTTCCATACCCCTAATCATTTTTGTTGCCCTTTTCTGAACCTTTTCCAATTCTAATATATCTTTTTTGAGATGGGGCGACCACATCTGCATGCAGTAGTCAAGATGTGGGCATACCATGGATTTCTATAGAGGCAATATGATATTTTCTGTCTTATTATCTATCCCTTTCTTAATTATTCCAAACATTCTGTTCGCTTTTTTGACTGCCGCTGCACATTGAGTGGATGTTTTCAGAGAACTATCCACAATGACTCCAAGATCTCTTTCTTGAGTGGTAACAGTTAATTTCGACCCCCATCATTTTATATGTATAGTTGGGATTATGTTTTCCTGTGTGCATTACTTTGCATTTATCAACATTAAATTTCATCTGTCATTTTGTTGCCCAGTCACCCAGTTTTGAGAGATCCTTTTGTAGCTCTTTGCAGTCTTCCTGGGATTTAACTATCTCGAGTAGTTTTGTATCATCCACAGATTTTGCCACCTCACTGTTTATCCCTTTTTCCAGATCATTTATGAATATGTTGAATAGAACTGGGCCCAGTACAGATCCCTGGGAGACACCACTAGTTACCTCTCTCCATTCTGAAAGCTGATCATTTATTCCTACCCTTTGTTTCCTATCTTTTAATCAGTTACAGATCCATGAGAAGACCTTCCCTCTTATCCCAGGACAGCTTACTTTGCTTAAGAACCTTTGGTGAGGGACCTTGTCAAAGGCTTTCTGAAAATCTAAGTACACTGTATCCACTGGATCCCCATTGTCCACATGCTTGTTGATCCCCTCAAAGAATTCTAGTAGATTGGTGAGGTGAAACATGATTTCCCTTTAGAAAAACCATGCTAGTTCTTCCCCCAACAAATTGTGTTCATCTATGTGTCTGACAATTTTGTTCTTTACTGTAGTTTCAACAAGTTTTTCCGGTACTGAAGTCAGGCTTACCAGCCTATAAGTGCTGGGATCACCTCTGGAGCCCTTTTTAAAAATTGGCATCACATTAGCTATCCTCCAGTCATTTGGTACTGAAGCTGATTTAAATCACAGGACTGGAAGGGACCTCGAGCGGTCATCTACTCCAGTCCCCTGCACTCATGGCAGGACTAAATATTATCTAGACCATCCCTGACGTTGTTTGTCTAACTTGCTCTTAAAGATCTCCAATGATGGAGATTCCACAACCTCCCTGAGCAATTTATTTCAGTGCTTAACCACCCTGACAGTTAGGAAGTTTTTCCAAACTAAACTGCTGTTGCTACTATTTAAGCCCATTACTTCTTGTCCTAGCCTAACAGGTAAAGAACGACGGTTTTTCTCCCTCCTCCTTGTAACAGCCTTTCATGTATTTGACAATTGTTGTTATGTCTCCTCTCAGTCTTCTCTTCTCCAGACTAAACAAACTATTTTTTTTCAATCTTCCCTCATAGGTCATGTTTTCTAGACCTTTAATCATTTTTGTTGCTCTTCTCTGGACTTTCTCCAATTTGCCCACATCTTTCCTGAAACGTGGCACCCGGAACTGGACACAATACGCCAGTTGAGGCCTAATCAGCATGGAGCAGAGTGAAAGAATTACTTCTCATGTATTGCTTACAACACTCCTGCTAATACATCCCAGAATGATGTTTTGCTTTTTTTGCAATAGTGTTACATTGTTAACTCCTATTACACTTATAATACACTGTGACCCCCCCCCAATCCCTTTCTACTGTACTCCTTCCTAAGCAGTCATTTCCCATTTTGTATGTGTGCAACTGATTATTCCTTCCTAAGTGAAGTACTTTGCATTTGTCCTTATTGAAATTCAACCTATTTACTGCAGACCATTTCTCCATTTTGTCCAGATCATTTTAAATTTTAAACCTATCCTCCAAAGCACTTGCAACCTCTCCCAGTATGGTATCATCTGCAAACTTTATAAGTGTACTCTCTATGCCATTATCTAAATCATTGATGAAGATATTGAAAAGAACCGGATCCAGAACTGAACTTTGTGGGACCCCACTTATTATGCCCTTCCTGCACGACTGTGAACCACTGATAACTATTCTCAGGGAATGGTTTTCCAACCAGTTTTGCATCCACCTTATAATAGCTCCATCTAGGTTGCAGTTCCCTAGTTTGTTTATGAGAAGGTCATGCGAGACAGTATCAAAAGCTTTACTAAAGTCAAGATATACCACATCTACCTCTTCCCCCCCATCCACAAGGCTTGTCACACTGTCAAAGAAAGCTATCAGTTTGGTTTGACACGATTTGTTCTTGACAAATCCATGTTCACTGTTACTTATCACCTTATTGTCTTCTAGATATTTGCAAATTGATTGCTTAATTATTTGCTGCATTATCTTTCCAGGTACTGAAGTTAAGCTGACTGGTCTGTAATTCCCTGGGTTGTCCTTATTTCCCTTTTTATAGATTGGCACTATATTTGCCCTTTTCCACTCTTCTGGAATCTCTCCCATCTTCCATGACATTTCAAAGATAATCAGTAATGGCTCAGATATCTCCTCAGTCAGCACCTTGAGTATTCTAGGATGCATTTCATCAGGTCCTGGTGACCTGAAGACATCTAACTTGTCTAAGTAATTTTTAACTTATTCTTTTCCTATTTTAACTTCTGATCCTACGTCATTTTCACTGTTATTCACTATGTTAGACGACCAATCACCACCAGCCTTCTTGGTGAAAACCAAAACAAGTAAGTCATTAAGCACCTCTGCCATTTCAACATTTTTTGTTATTATTTTTCCCACCTCATTGAGTAACAGGCCTTGGTCTTCCTCTTGCTTCTAATGTATTTGTAGAATGTGTGCTTGTTACCCTTTATGTCCCTAGCTAGTTTGATCTTGTTTTGTGCCTTGGCCTTTCTAATTTTGTCCCTACATACTTGTGTTGTTTGTTTATATTCATCCTTTTAATTTGACCTAGTTTCCACTTTTTGTAGGACTCTTTTTTAATAACGATAGGTTACAAAACTAACTTTTAGAATACTTAATTTTTCTATGTAATTTACTATCTGTTTTAAAAATGAATTACAATATTCCTTATGTTGGTATGCAATTCAAATAATTAATTTGCACTGCAGAAAAAAAGAGATTTAATTTTGTTCTGCCCAAATCTTGCTACATATAAATCTGTGTGGGAAAAATAACGATAATCACATATTCACACATCTTTGCAAAATCAATGTAATTAAAAGTACTTTATATTTCTGTAGTACAATCTATTTAAGGATCTTAAAGCATTTTACAAAGATTAATTAAAGACTCATACCATCCTTGTTACATAAACAAATACTGTACTGATCATATTCATTGTTTTATAAAGTGTTTTCTATATTTAGGTCAATACAGAATTGAGCATTAATAATTATACAGCTTAGTAAACTGAGGCAAAAAGGTTACATGATTTTACTAAAGCCACACAACAAGTCATTGGTCAGTCTGCAAATAGAATCAGTGAGTAGTGATTCCCTGTTCTTTCTGCTCTACCCACAGGACCACACTCCTTTGGGAAATTGAAAATATTGTCAGTGCTTTAAATTATGTTGAAAAAATTAATTCATAACATTAATAAATGTAGGCTTGCGAATGAATTATCATGTAGTGTCACTTGATTCCAGATACGTGACAGTAGGTCAGCCACAAAGCATAGCACTGCAGCTAGGGTCTTTGCCTATAGTAGATTATAATAGACATTTGTTTGTAAGCATAACTTGTGCTTTATTATGATGAGTCTAGGACTCATTTATTCCAGGTTGCACTAAACTGATTCTTTAAATATTAATAGCTTGCAGTGCAGTTTGCTGCTACTTCCTCTTCTTCCACAATTGTACCTTTTTTTCCTGTAATCGGACACTTCCCTTGCCTGTGCCAAAGGCTGTTTTATTAGCTCCTGGCTGAGTTCTGTTTCCTATCATTTTCTGTTGCTCCTCCATCTGAAGGAAGGCGGGTCATGTCATAATTACTTTCTGCAGTAATTGCCATAGAGATGTTGACTGATTCCTAATTAGATCAAGCAGTGTTTACCGTGACGTTTCAGAGAGGCTGTCCACAGATGCTCATCTCCAGATCTCAGTAATTATGAGTTGTGCAGCTTGTAGTTTGTGCAACTAAAGTTTTGCACATCAGTTCTTTAAACACATTGCAAGAAGTGTAGAAGTTGTGGTGTTTAATGAGAAATGGCAGAGTCCCTAGAGCAATTAAAGTGAGTTTTCTTTTAAAGTTGAGGAAAATGAGGAAAGCTTAAAATTCTATTCTGTTCTATTCTAGTCAGGTTCTTATGCTACATCCTATACTAGGTATCTGAGCTGAAAGACCTAAATATCTGTATAGTTTGGCTAAGCAACAGCAAAACCTCGGGGTATAAATCTGTACATATTTGAAAGCTTTAATCAGTGGTTGGCAAAATGACTCAAGGATTATACAACTGTTTCTCAAATCCAGAACAATTTTGGTTCCAATATACTTTTCAAAAATCTCTGAATGGGGCCTAGAGAAGTGTATGTGTTGGTGTTTGTGGGGGAGTGGAAGATAAGGGATAAATAGGACATCGAATTTTCATTTTGGGGAGCTATATTTATAAACCGTATACCAGCCTATTGTACTTCTGCTGTACATACATCTTTCCTTCAGTTTTATTCAGTTAATAAATTGGAATTAATTTGCAAACTGGACACCATTAAATTAGGCTTGAATAAAGACTGGGAGTGGATGGGTCATTACACAAAGTAAAACTATTTCCCCATGTTTATTTTTCCCCCCTAATGTTCCTCATACGTTCTTGTAAACTGCTAGAAATGGCCCACCTTGATTATCACTACTAAAGGGTGGGGTTTTTTTGTTTTCTTTTGTCTTTTCTCTCTCCTGCTGGTAATAGCTCACCTTACCTGATCACTCTTGTTACAGTGTGTATGGTAACACCCATTGTTTCATGTTCTCTGTTTATATAAAATCCCCCTACTGTATTTTCCACTGCATGCATCCGATGAGGTGAGCTGTAGCTCACGAAAGCTTATGCTCAAATAAATTTGTTAGTCTCTAAGGTGCCATAAGTACTCCTTTTCTTTTTGCGGATACAGACTAACACGGCTGCTACTCTGAAACCTGTCATTAAAAAGTCAGCTTGTCACCATCCTGGGGGTTACAAATGCAGGGAATAAGAAAAGGGGGGATGCTGCTGGAGTGCAGCTCCTCCTCTTCTGCTAAAAATAGGGAGAGAGTCTCCTCTCTTCCATGCTTGGTACTGCTAAAAGTAAAGGGAGAGTACTCCCTCCTTCTTGCCTGGTATGTTAAGAGATCCCCCCTTCTATCTCAATTTCCCTCAACCACTTTATGAGTGGGGATGCTTTCTCTGGCCTGGGCTGGGAGCTATAGCCAGTGGGTCTGTGATACAGCCTGCCCTCTGAGTGCTGCTGTGCATTTTAAGCACCACTGAAATGTAGCTGCCTCTGGGAGGAATAAGGCAGATATTTAATAGTGTTACACACTATGCTACACAGCAGATCGTGACAGGAAGTGAAGTATATCTTATCCAATTGAAAGTTTAGGTAGATGGTCCCATGCAGCCCATCATACTGTAATTTGGCTAGAGAGCTACAACCTTATGAAAAGTACAGTGGGCTCTTTCATGACTGGAAGTGGTCAGCACATTTACATCTCATCTAAAATTGTCACCTCCAACAGTCTGTGGCCCCTCCATTCACACACCCCCATACCATATTTGGGCATTCTTTAAGTACTTACTCAAAGGGGAAAGTGACATCTACAGAATCACCAGTGCTACTCCTTGCAGCATCTGGGTTTTTCTGAGAGGCCTCCTATTCAAATACTGACCAGGCCCAGCACTGTTTGATTTGTGATTTCTAATGAGTTTATAACCCAAAGTGGTATTGCTCCAGAGCTAACCAATAGTTTCTTTCCTAGAAGAAAGGTCTGAAAAAAAATCACAGCTATGAATTATAGTTTATAATGGAACTACAAAATGAACTGTGGCATTTATAGCTGATCATTGGTAGGTAATAACTACTAGCTGGAAAAGGGATCAGACAGGAAAAGAAAGAAGAATTAGTTGTACAGTATTGTGTATTTTTAAATAATAGTAATTATACCAGATAAAACTTTTCTGCTGAGACAATATACAGCGAAGACTGGTCATGTAACTCTGGAATGGACTTTAAATACCCAGATTGTAGAAGTCTTTAAATCTCTGAGCTGATGAGCTGTTCAGTGGACGTGCCTGCTTGTGTGGTCTAAACATGATTGTGTGACTCCTAAGCCACAGATAAGTACAACATGAATTATTATTTTTTAATGAGGTACTCAGCTAAGATGATGAAGAGGTTAATTGTTTGGCTGTCTGTATGTCATGCAACATATCACTTATCACAGACAGAAATCATTCCCCATGATATGTAGGATGGATTTTTTTTTTTTGTATACTAACAGGGAACTTTTGTTCTGTCTCAGGACATAATTTATATAAGAATATTAAACAATTCAGAACCTAGCTCAACATCACCCAGCAGAAGACCAGATAAAGATTTTCAGCATCCTAAAAAATATAATTTTAAAGGAGACTTTCAACTTGATTATTCCTCCTTCATAGATGTGTTGCCTGTCCTCAGAGTTCTCCCCAGTGAGATTCTTCTGAGATTCTGTATTATCACCTGGATACATGGAGACTCTCTTAAGCACCTTGTGGTCAAGACAAAGTCTCTCCTAGTGCCTAGTCCGTTGTACACATTTCAACTGTATGTATCAAGGACTAAGAGTACCTCTCCAGGAAGTGCTTCTATTAAACCTATACCAATTCACCTCAGATTCATCCAAGAGCCGGTTAAAAATTGTTGACCCCCTCATCAGGACTCATGACATCAGAATTAGTACGTTCATCTTACAAAAACTGGTGGAGGTTAGAACCAGTGCCCTAGAAAAAGAGGCAGTAAAAATAATTTGGAATTTTGGCATGTATTTCTAGCAATACCCTTGAGGACAAATGAACCTGAAGCACTTATATCCTTTGTTCAGATGTTCTCTCTATTGCTGTAAATAAAAGAGACTTCCTATAACAATAAAATCTGAAAAATCTTTTTGCCATACCTATGTCAGATCTTTTTCCCTTGCATTCCTCAACTAAGGATTGTCATAATTAAGATAGTAGCCAATGCAATCTTCTTTAAAAGAGCAGAAAAATAATATTCTAGTACTTGGCCTCTTCCGGTATACTTTTGTTTAAATTTAATCAAGGGGTGGAAAAATTTAAGACATAACAGAAGGATGGTTTCTTCAAGATATATGTATTTTCACTCAGAGTTGGAAATGCTCCCCAGGTACAGTAGTTGTATTTTCTACGTTTTGAGTGGTTGGGAGGAAAGTTAAGTTTCCTAGCCATCACTCATGGGAAAAGAGGAGGATAAGCTCCAAACCTTAACTATGAACATATATTACATCCAATCTTGTAAGAGCAAGCCAACATGAAGATTTGAACCACGTCTTTCTTCCACAGATAACTAAATAATTTTCCAAGTGCATTTTGGTAGACTTTTAAAGCATCCTAAATCACTTAACAGCATCAGAGAGTATCATAACGCAGATATGAGAAGGTTAGTATTTAAATTAAACAAAGTAAATTAGAAAGGCTAGAAACTTTATATTTATCTTTCACCCGTCAACCATGACGCCACCCAATTTCTCTTACTTTCTGTCTTGCAAGAGAGGTTGCTACAAAGTCGAGAAAGGCCTACTCTCTCCTAGATTAACCTTTTATTTGTACTGAATCCAGAATTAAGGAAATTTTATTGCAAGGACATTTCTCCCTGAATTACGATTTTTTATTTCAGTCTACTCAAACCTAGGGGAGCTCACTCCTGTACTCAGCTATCTGATATATAAATGTCTGGTATTTTTGAAGCAGTTTCTTGGTACTCATGCTGAATACTTAAGAATCATTACAATTTACAGATCCCTGCTTTTGTTTTACCCAGAAGTCACAGAGAAGGAAAATGTGGATATGTTGGGGAAGAGTCAACACAGCTTTTGTAAAGGGAAATCATGCCCTCACCAATCAATTAGAATTCTTTGAGGGAGTCAATAAATATGGGAGCAAGGGTGATCCAGTCAATATAGCATACTTTCAGAAAGCCTTTAACAAGGTCTCTCACCAAAAGCTGTTAAGGCTGTTAATGTGCAACAGCAGTGAAAAAGCTAACAGAATGTTGGGAATCATTAGGAAAGGGATAGATAACAAGACAGAAAATATCATGTTGCCTCTATGTAAATCCATGGTATGACCACACCTTGAATACTGTGTGCAGACCCGGTCACCCCACCCAAAAAAAGATATATTGGAATGGGAAAAAGGTACAGAGGGAGGCAACAAAAATGATGAGGGCTATGGAACAGCTTCTGTACCAAGAGAGATTAATAAGACTGGGACTTTTCAGCTTGGATAGGTCCATAAATGGCTATTAGCCGGGATGGGCAGGGATGCAACACTATACCTCTGTTTGCCAGAAGCTGGGAATGGGTGACAGGGAATGGATCATTTGGCGGTTGTCTGTTCTGTTCATTCCCTCTGAAGCACCCGGCATTGGTCGCTGTTGGAAGACAGGATATTGGGCTAGTTGGACCATTAGTTTGACCCAGTATGACCATTCTTATGTTATGTTCTTACGTTAAGCAAACTAAGCAGTCCTGGGATAAGAGGGAAGGTCCTGTCACAGATCAGTATATGGCTAAAAGATAGGAAACAAAGGGTAGGAATAAATGGTGAGTTTTCAAAATGGAGAAAGGAAAATAGCAGGGTCCCCCAAGGATCTGTACTGGAACTTGTGCTGTTCAACATATTCATAAATGATCTGTTAAAGGTGGTGAACAATGAGGAGGCAAAATTTGTAGATGATAGTAAATTACTCAAGTTAGTTAAGTCAAAGCTGACTGTGAAGAGAGTACAAAGGGATCTCACAAAACTGGGTGACTGAGCAACAGAATGGCAGATGAAATTCAATGTTAAGTACAAAATAATGCACACTGGAAAACATAATCCCAACTACACATACGAAATGATGGGGTTTAAATTAACTGTTACCACTCAAGAAAAAGATCTTGGAGTCATTGTGGATAGTTCCCTGAAAAATCCACTCAGTGTCTAGCAGCAGTCAAAAAAACTGACAGTGTTAGGAACCATTAGGAAAGGGATAGATAAAAAGACAGAAAATATCATAAGCCTCTTTATAACTTCGTGGTATGCCCGTATCTTGAATATTAGTTGCTGTTCTGGTTGTGTCATCTCAAAAAAGATGATAGGAGAATTGGACAAGGTACAGAGAAGGGCAACAACAATTATTAAGTATCTGGAATAGCTTCCATACAAGGAGAGATTAAAAAGACCAGGAGTGTTCATCTTAAAAAAGGGACAATTAAGGAGGGATATGATAGAGGTCTATAAGTTCATGAATGGTGTGGAGAAAGTGAATAGGGAAGTGTTGTTTACTCCTTCACATAACACAAGAACTTTTTCATTTTTCATCTGATGAAATTAATAGGCAGCAGGTTTAAAACAGATTTAAGGAAGTACTTCTTCGCACAGCGCAGTAACTTCCCATGGAGCTCATTGCCATGGGATGTTGTGAAGGCCAAAAGTATAACTGGGTTCCAAAAAGAATTAGATAAGTTCATGGAGGGTAGGTCACCAAGATGGGCGGGGATGCAACCCCAGGCTCTGGGTGTCCCTAAATCTCCAAAAGCCAGAAGCTGGAACTGGATAACAGAGGATAGAGGATAGATCACTCAAAATTTCACTGTACTGTTCATTCCCTCTGAAGCATCTGGCACTGGCCACTGTCAGAGACAGGATGCTGGGGTAGATGGACAATTGATCTGACCCCGTATGGCCATCCTTATGGATTGACATTTTTTTCAACATTTTATTTAAAAATTTGCATTACAAGGAAAAAAAAGACTAGTGCCTCAAGAAAACGGTAAGCATACAATACCACAGAAGAATCTTTATGCATAAAACAATTCTATGTTCTCGTTCAGTTTTCACTTATCATCTTCCCTTTGAACTCAGTTAAACAGATTTATTAAGTTAGAGCCAAATGAACTGCTTTGGAAGTGGGAAGATTCAGAAAACAGAAATAATTGCTCTGATTTTCTAGATTATAAAAGGTTTCCAAAGGTCTCTAGTACTAACCCCTTGCACCACAAGACTCATCTTTACACAAGCCCTTCCAGCAAAAATGCCTACTGCAGAATGTGGCAAAATTTTCTCCAGCAAAGTCAAAGGGGACAAAGTCTTGGTAAGAAATGGCAGATTCACTGAAGAAATGAATAGTACAATGCTTTCAGTAAAAAGAGTGCTTTTTTTCTTTGTGCACACTGATAACACTGTTTTAGAAATACATAGTTAGGTAGATACTTCCATAGCACTTTTCATCCAAGTGTCTCAAAGTGTTTACAAGCATCAATTAATTTAAGCATCACATGTGAGTGAGGTGGTTAGTCCCAATTTAAAGAAGAGAAGACTGAGACATGGAGGGAGTAAGCAGTTTGTCCAGGGTCACATGGTAAGTGTGTTGTATGGTCATGAGAAGAACCCAGATCTCCCAGTCATCTGCCTTAACTACTAATACATCCTTCCTCTAATGGTTCTATACTGAATCATTCACATACTCCATACTTAAAAATATTCTGGAAGTAGGAGCTTTGAGTGCCCAGTTGCAGCCCTCTCGGCTAAGATAAAAAACAATGTTGCCATCTCTTTCAGAATTTTGAAATATACGTATCAGACTATAAAATCCCATAAAATAACTGAGAGTTTACAAGTCAAAGATTTTGAAGGCCTTATTGCAGTTGAATTTGGGCCATCTGTCTCCTGCTCCTCTGGAATGGTGTTTGTTGTAAGAATAACTCCTGTCCTAGACCTGGCTGTTGTTAGAAATCGAGATTCATTAGTTCTGTGTCTGGCAGTTACACTCCTGGTAAACAAAAATATTAAATATTCTTCCAGCTCCCAAATCCCATGTGTTTTTGGGGAAAGTGCAGCTCAAATGAGGTTGGATTGCAGCAGAAGTACAATTGTACCTGACTGCAGACAAACAAAGCCACGTTACCCTTTCTGCTCAGAATGTGGAACCTTACATGATTCTGGCCAAAATTAGGGACTACCATGACAGGTACTTGAGAGAAGCCCTGTTCAGCATCCTCAAACTGGAGATATGTTACCATAATACACGACCTGTTTGAGGGAGAGAAGGGAAAATGACTTAGGGTGATGAGTAATAAAAATTCACACAGAGATAGACACAAATATGTTAGTCTTGTGTAGAATACAAATAGTACAAAAGCCAGGAAATGCAAAATTAAGGAAGGCGTATAAGCTTATTCTTGGCTTTTTGGCTTCGATCATGGGTAGCATCAGTTTACTGTGAAACATCCTGTATTGGGGGATGGACTCAGTGATCTAATATGTCTTTTTTCATTTCTATCTGCTATAATCCTATTTATCTCAGAATGATCTGGCTTTCGTTGGTTTGTGTGACAATTTTAATTTTAACTAAGTGTATTTTTCTAATGCCTCCTTATGCCAGAGGGAAGTGAAGCTACATATATTAAAGGGATGTAAACACCAAGCAAGGAGAGGGATTATTTTGAGTATAGAACTACGGGCTATAACTAAGAGTGGTGGGAAATAATGTAGAAAAGAACATTTAAACTGAGTATCAAGAAACCTTTGACAATAAGATATCTTAGACTGTGGAATCATTTCCTAAAGGAAGTGGTGAAAGACTCATCATTTGAGACATTTAAAACAGGACCAGAGAAGACATTAGAAATATTACTATATATGAAGCAATCTTGCATTTGTAGCTCCATATAGCAGTTCTAGTTTGTAACTGTCTGATCTATCTAGGTGTTATCCATCTCTTCTCCTCTCTCTGCCCAGATCCATCAGTGGAACTGAAAAAAAGGTACAGAGTAGAAAACAAATTACAGTAAAAGTTAGGATTATCTAACAAGAAGGCTAATGGCATTTTGGGCTGTATAAGTAGGAGCATTGCCAACAGATCGAGGCACGTGATCATTCCCCTCTATTCGACATTGGTGAGGCCTCATCTGGATACCATGTCCAGTTTTGGGCCCCACACTACAAGAAGGATGTGGAAAAATGGGAAAGAGTCCAGCGGAGAGCAACAAAAATGATTAGGGGGCTGGAGCACATGATTTATGGGGAGAGGCTGAGGGAACTGGGATTATTTCGTCTGCAGAAGAGAAGAATGAGGGGGGATTTGATGGCTGCTTTCAACTACCTGAAAGGGGGTTCCAAAGAGGATGGATATCAGTGGTACCAGATGATGGAACAAGGAGTAATGGTCTCAAGTTGCAGTGGGGGAGGTTTAGGTTGGATATTAGGAAAAACTTTTTCACTGGGAGACTGGTGAAGCACTGGAATGAGAATCTCCTTCCTTAGAAGCTTTTAAGATCAGGTTTGACAAAGCCCTGGCTGGGATGATTTAGTTGGGGATTGGTCCTGCTTTGAGCAGGGGGTTGGACTAGATGACCTCTGAGGTCCCTTCCAACCCTGATATTCTATGAACACTTAAGAATCAAGGCTCTGAATTTCTCCTGTCTCCACGTGATGGAAAGGAGGACCACAGCCACTCTCTGGCTGGCACTCAAGTAACTGGTGAAAACTAAAAACGTTCTTATTTACAGTAATACTATTTTTCAGAAGGAAAAGGTAAAAGATTCTGCATTCATTCTAAGTTCTACCTTTAGCTTTGTTATATAATGGCTAAGATGTCAATACGTTATAATTAAAAATGTGATGCAATGGAACTTTGATACTTAACTTGAGAGACAGGTCCTTAATATGTAACTTAGTGCTCATTAGCAGCCTTTGTTAGTATAGTTGTTATGATTAATATGCATTACGGTGGCACCCAGAGACACCAGTCAGGATTTGGAGCCCATGGTGCTAGACACTGTACAAACACAAACTAAAAGATGGTCCATGCCCCAAAGAACTTACAGTCTAGTTAAGACAAGATGCAACCAACTGGGTATAACAAACGATGGGTACAAATTGGGGAGGGAAAACCAGCAGGGACATGTGTCTATATATTGGCCAACTAAAATAAAGAGCAGAAATATCTAATGGTCATCTTCCTAGCCATTATCTTTTAGTGGCTTCGCATAGGCATCAAGGCAGGCATGGGTGAGGAGGAGGTATATGAAGGCAAACAAGTTTCTTTATGCACTTGTTTGGAAAGAATGAAAGAAAGTGTAGAGATTTTTATGGAAGAAGCAGATAAAATGGTGATAGAGGCTGGTATTGCTGGAAGGACAAGGTGTGACAAGATAAGACACAAGGGCAGACAAGATTGGAGAGGCAGAGTTATGAATTGCCTTAAAGGTAAAGATCAGATGTTTGTAGTTGATGCAGTGGGGAACAGAAGCCAGTGGAAGGATTCAAAGCAACAGTGACATGGTTGGAAGGATGGGCTAGGAAATGATCTTAGCAGAAGCATTTTGAACGGATCGGAGGGAAGCAAGGTGCTAATTATCTTACAAAACCAAACTTTTTGAGAATTCAGCTAAGCTCTATTGGTCTTTTCCTCAGCACGTGTTCACTGGCTACTGACTTCACTGGCCACTGGTGTCCATATGTTAAATACTGTATGTAGTATCTGCTTTAAATAGGAAAACTTTTTTGCAGCATTAATTTAAGTGCTGCCAACTAAATGGAACTGTGATAGCATTGTCCTGTGGATAATGGAGTCAGACAATCCAGTCAGACAAATAAACAAATGTTTAGCCTTTGGAGAGAAGAGGAATTCTGAAATTTTTATTTTGCAGTCTGTGAGAGAGAGCTCTTTCAGAGCTATTAGGACTCAGTTCTCTTCTCCACTATTACCTTGTTTGCAACAATTCTCTTTCTCCTAGGGGGCTTAGTGACTTGAAAAGCAACCATCATTATAATACCAACTCTGCTCATTATTGCAAGCAGCCTGCAGCCAAACTTTAGCTATTTTATTAATTAACAGCAGTGTTGCTCTCCCTTGGAAATCTCAGTAGAAAGGCCATCTATGTCATTGCCCAGCAGAAACTGTTCAGCAATCAGAGTCAGAAATGGCAGGTGGTTGTCCAGAGCTGTAAATAAAGTCTGTACCATGTTCTTCCTTTTTTCCCCAGGATTTGTGGAGGAGGAGAAGGAAACAACATTTTATTTGGTTTGAGGGCTGTGCGTATTCTAAAGCCTGGCCCAGAGATCAGTAGTAAAGGGCTCTGTTAATAAGTGATGTCAGAAGATTACTATCCCCACCCCCCAAAAGCACATACTCTTGTGGAAGATTTAAGTATTTATGATTCTGTTGATAGAACTTTCAGTGTTATGGAATGTGTGATGTTGCCAAGTGTAGTAACATTACCAGGCAAATGCAGTTTGCTCAGAGTAAGGATTTGTTTAAATATTTCAGTGCAAAGCATGGAACTGAGTCTTGCAGTGATCTCAGATGTGTTTTCCAAAGTGAATGTCATACTGGCATTCAAATATTTTATTTTATTGTTGGATTTATTGTGATTGCATGGGTGCTCAATGCTCTAGAAAATTTGCTGTATGGAAGATTCTTGCACTGGCAGGGGGAAGGGCTAGGTAAACTACTATCGGCTTTTTCCCGTCTGTAACTTTTGTGTGTCTGTGTCAATTAGAAATAATCCAAAATATATTAAGCAATAATATTTTTATGTATAGAAAAGCTGTTACTGGTCTGGGATGGAATTTTCTACATGCTGGTTGCAGTCAGGAGTAATAACTATCATGAGTTATATCAGGGAGCTAATACGAAATAAAAATACAGACCTTTCAAATGGCCAATGAACACAAAAAAACTCATGCAGCTCCCCACCTCACATGCATCAGGCTTGCCTTTTGATGATAAATCCCTGTCGGTTACAATGTCAGATGTGTTGTACATTTCATCTGAAAGATGTTCCATCCATATGCTTTGGCGGACTGTAAGCAGGACTGATGTAAGGATCCCTTATCAAAATTTCCCTCCATGAGTTCCTGGCCAGGTTTCCTGCAGTTTTACTCTGGGGACAGATAACTAGAGCTTCCAGTTAATTAATATGGGTCTGTTGGCATAGTACAGGGTGGGGGAAAAGTGCACTGGATAACCTGTTAGGATTTGTTCTAACTTATGTGAACAACTGAATTTTTAAATCACATTTTCCTGTTAGTGGGACATGGTTTTTTGATGCACTGATGTGGTTTTGAATGTTAAGGAGGGCAGTCTAGAAGAGAGTAGTTTTGAAACTCTGGGGGGAGGGAGGACGAAAGAATGTCATCTTAAGTACGGACACATCTCCAACTGGGCTATACCATCAGTCGCTCTTTGTTATGGGAGAATACTCAGTTCCACTACTAACATTCCCTTTTCAGGAAGCTTACTTTCCACAATATTGTCGGTACTAGGTGTCTGAGGCAATATACTGTAGCCGATACTGACTTCTTTTCCTGGACAAATCCTTAAATTAAGTAGCAGTAGGCCAAACTTGCCTGACTTCCAGTAATTAACAGTTATATTGGTTTTTACTGTACGTTTTAGAGGGAAGCCTCCAGGCCACCAGAGGAAGAGATGATATTCTTATAAATCAGGGCTCAACGATAAGCGTCAGAGGAAGTGGACCTTTGCTCTTTCAAAACAGTTTTCCACCAAGCAACCATGCAGCAGAATTTAAAATTAGAGTCTAACTAGGAATGACAATTGGCAAAGGTGGGGGGGGGGGTTTGGTTTTTTTTTATGGCTACAGGTTGGCAAGGCTGTTATCTGGAACTGACCCTTCTGGTCAAAGGATACACTCCACTGCTTTGAGTATAGGTTTTCAGGTTTTGTTTTTATTGTTTTGTTGCTTGTAGGCTCCAGCAGGAAACGTGAAAATAGCATTTACTTCAGCACAAGGTTTCATCTTTTCCATTTGATGAACACTGAGGGTGAGATTCATCTGAGGCCTTGGTCAACCAAGAATGGGAACTGTAACCTCCCTTCTGTCAGGAGGCAGGCAGTACAAAGCTAACACTGCTAAAAAAGTACATGTCGCTGGACAGGAATGGAAGGGGCAACTATTCTGCCTATCCCCTCACTGGCCAGCAGGGCCCCTATGCAGCACCTGTTTGGAATTAAAGCTGTCCTCTTGTTGGGGTGAATCACAAATGGAGTATAAGAAGCACTCTGGTGCAGGGTGGGAGGAATGTACAGTAATTTATAAAATTATGTGAAAGAGTGTGATCATTTTGGGCCAGGAATTGTAGTTTCTTTTCTGTTTGTACAGTACCTAGCACACTGTGGCTGCTACCAGTAGCAAATGAATAAGTATAATATATGCAGAGGAGAGAGTAAAGAAGTGGTAATGCAGTGAAAGGTGAGATCAAGAAGGGAAGAAGAGAGAGCAGAAAAGGATGAGAAGTGCTTTTACGTCTCTAAATATTCATTTCTATCATTTTTCAAAAAATTTGAATTTGCATTTTGGGGAACTTGATTTGGAGCATGAACTTTCCCAGATTTTCAGACCCCATTGTATGATTTGGCTATATCTGCTATTTCTTGTAAAACACTTTCAAAATCAGGTTCGTGATGAAGATGAACAAAACACTTTCACCTGTGATTTTCATTTTTTTTACGATTCAGAATGTTCCATGAACCATCTTGGAGCTTGACTTTCATGAAATCTGGTCATAATGTCAGCCCCTGTTTCACAAACTAAATTTATGACCAAGTTACTGAATGAGAGTCTAGAATTCTAGAAACAAAGTGTTATATTTAATAACTTGCACTTACATAGCGTTTTTCTATCCTAATTTCTCACCACAAGAAAAAGTTAATCTTTCTCTTTCACATGCTGTGCACACACACCATGAGACAGGGTATTAATGTACTCTTTTTACAGAGGGATAAACCGAGACAGAGAAAATTGATTTGCCTAAGATCACAGAAGAATTATAGCTAAGAAGAGAACCTAGGTCTCCTGACTCCCTGTCTTGTGCCTTAACCTCTGCTTTTATCCCCAGATGAGGTATGTGAAGTGAAGCAGGCAGATAGAAGAATGGAAAGTTAGTGACATAAAACTGACTCTGAACCCAGTTGACAGTGTCACCTCTGTGAAGAGAATGACAAAGAATCTTCTCCACTACACAGTTGGCAAAATCTTGACTAGCAGAAGTGTTCTGAATAGTGAATAGGCTAATAACTGGCTTATCGCTGCCATCTGTGATAAAGGGTGACCCAGTTACGCGCAAATAGAGGTTTGAAAGCACTAAGGGAAATCTGGCCCATTAAATGCAGAATTAACCGTGTGCCTCTTGCCTGGTGAAAACAAGTGGGAGAGCCCCTTATCCCACTCTTCATCAAGGGGCATCAGTTCCTTGCCCAGAGGGCAAACTGCTGGCCACATTGTTGCTCATGATATTTCAGGTTTCAGAGTAACAGCCGTGTTAGTCTGTATTCGCAAAAAGAAAAGGAGGACTTGTGGCACCTTAGAGACTAACCAATTTATTTGAGCATAAGCTTTCGTGAGCTACAGCTCACTTCATCGGATGCATACTGTGGAAAGTGTAGAAGATCTTATTATATACACACAAAGCATGAAAAAATACCTCCTCCCACCCCACTCACCTGCCGGTAATAGCTTATCTAAAGTGATCACTCTCCTTACAATGTGTATGATAATCAAGTTGGGCCATTTCCAACACAAATCCAGGTTTTCTCACCCCCCCCCACACACACACAAACTCACTCTCCTGCTGGTAATAGCTTATCTAAAGTGACCACTCTCCTTACAATGTGTATGATAATCAAGGTGGGCCATTTCCAACACAAATCCAGGTTTTCTCACCCCCCCCCCACACACAAACTCACTCTCCTGCTGGTAATAGCTTATCCAAAGTGACCACTCTCCTTACATTGTGTATGATAATCAAGGTGGGCCATTTCCAGCACAAATCCAGGGTTTAACAAGAACGTCTGGGGGGGGGGTAGGAAAAAACAAGGGGAAATAGGCTACCTTGCATAATGACTAAGCCAATCCCAGTCTCTATTCAAGCCTAAGTTAATTGTATCCAATTTGCAAATGAATTCCAATTCAGCAGTTTCTCGCTGGAGTCTGGATTTGAAGTTTTTTTGTTGTAAAAAAGCGACTTTCATGTCTGTAATCACGTGACCAGAGAGATTGACGTGTTCTCCGACTGGTTTATGAATGTTATAATTCTTGACATCTGATTTGTGTCCATTTGCTGTTTTACGTAGAGACTGTCCAGTTTGACCAATGTACATGGCAGAGGGGCATTGCTGGCACATGATGGCATATATCGCATTGGTGGATGTGCAGGTGAACGAGCCTCTGATAGTGTGGCTGATGTTATTAGGCCCTGTGATGGTGTCCCCTGAATAGATATGTGGGCACAGTTGGCAACAGGCTTTGTTGCAAGGATAGGTTCCTGGGTTAGTGGTTCTGTTGTGTGGTATGTAGTTGCTGGTGAGTATTTGCTTCAGGTTGGGGGGCTGTCTGTAGGCAAGGACTGGCCTGTCTCCCAAGATTTGTGAGACTGTTGGGTCATCCTTCAGGATAGGTTGTAGATCCTTAATAATGCGTTGGAGGGGTTTTAGTTGGGGGCTGAAGGTGACGGCTAGTGGCGTTCTGTTATTTTGTTTGTTAGGCCTGTCCTGTAGTAGGTGACTTCTGGGAACTCTTCTGGCTCTATCAATCTGTTTCTTCACTTCCGCAGGTGGGTATTCTAGTTGTAAGAATGCTTGATAGAGATCTTGTAGGTGTCTGTCTCTGTCTGAGGGGTTGGAGCAAATGCGGTTGTATCGCAGAGCTTGGCTGTAGACGGTGGATCGTGTGGTGTGGTCAGGGTGAAAGCTGGAGGCATGTAGGTAGGAATAGCGGTCAGTAGGTTTCCGGTATAGTGTGGTGTTTATGTGACCATTGTTTATTAGCACTGTAGTGTCCAGCAGGAGAGTGAGTTTGTGGGGGGGGGGGGGGTGAGAAAACCTGGATTTGTGTTGGAAATGGCCCACCTTGATTATCATACACATTGTAAGGAGAGTGGTCACTTTAGATAAGCTATTACCAGCAGGAGAGTGGGGTGGGAGGAGGTATTTTTTCATGCTGTGTGTGTATATAATAAGATCTTCTACACTTTCCACAGTATGCATCCGATGAAGTGAGCTGTAGCTCACGAAAGCTTATGCTCAAATAAATTGGTTAGTCTCTAAGGTGCCACAAGTACTCCTTTTCTTTTTATGATATTTCAGCTGATTCTTAAAGAAGCATCACTCAGTGCCAATGATTGTAACAACTTACCTTCCTGTGTCCATCATTCACTTCTCGAGCCAGGTTATTGAGAAGGTCGTGATGAATATACTAGACCCTTCCCAATGAGGTTTTGGTATAAATTATGGCATAGAAGCGCCACTAGTACTTCACCTGGTTATGGCCATGGATGGGGGGAAAACATCGATGCTTATATGTCACATTCTGCCAATGATCTTTGACACTGCTAATCATAAGGTGGTGCTGACTCACCTGTAAGACTTACCAGGAGTGGATGTAGCCATCTGAAATTGGTTCTAGTCATTCCTCTCTCCTCACCAGAGGCACCTGCCCTTAACATCCAGGTGGTGCATAGTGACAGATCTCACAGACTTTTAAGGCCAGAAGGGATCATAGTTATCATCTAGTCTGACCTCCTGCACATTGCAGACCACAGAACCTTACCTACCCACTTCTGTAGTAGGCCCATAACCTCTGGCTGAGTTACGGAAGTTCTCAAATCTTGATTTAAAGACCTCAAGTTACATGGAACCCACCATTTACTCTAATTCAAACCAGCAATTGACCTGTGCCCCACACTGCAGAGGAAGGCAAAAAACAAAACAATAACAGGGTGTTTGCTAATCTGACATGGGGGAAAATTCCTTCCTGACTGCAAATATAGTGATCAGTTAGACCCTGATCATTTCGGCAAAACCCACAGCCAGGCACCTGTGAAAGAATTCTCTATAGTAACTCAGCCTTCCGCATCTAGTTTCTCATCTTTGGCCATTGGAGATATTTGCTAGTAGCACTCACAGATTGGCCATTTGCCATTGTAGGCAACCTCATCATACCATCCATGTCATAAATTTATCAGTCTCAGTCTTGAAACACGTTAGGAATTTTGCCCCCACTCCTCCCCTTGGAAAGCTGTTCCAGAACTTCACTCCTCTGATGGTTAGTAACTTTTGTCTCATTTCAAGCCTAAAATTATTGATGGCCAGTTTATATCTATTTGTTCTTGTGCCAACACTGGCCCTTAACTTAAATAACTCTTCCCTCTCCCTGATGTTTATCCCTTGAATGTATTTATAGAGAGCAATCATATCTCTCCTCAGCCTTCGTTTTGTTAGGCTAAATAAGCCAAGCTCCTTAAGTCTCCTCTGGTAAGATAGGTTCTCCATTCCTCTGATCATGCTACTAGTCCTTCTCTGCTCCTGTTTCAGTTTGAATTAATCTTTCCTAAACATGGGGAACGAGAATTGAAAACAGTAGTCCAGATGCGGTGTCACCCATGCCTTTGTATAATGGTACTAACACTTCGCTACCTCTACTAAAAATAGTTCACCTGATTGCCCAGGATTGCATTAGCCCTTTACACAGCCGCATCACATTGGCGACTCATAGTCATTTTGTACTTGATCAATACGCCCAGGTCTTTCTCCTCCTCCTGTTGCTTCCTCCTCTGGTAAGTCCCCAGTTTAGAGCAAAAAATTTTGTTGTGCATGTCCTTGCACTTTGCACTATCAAATTTAATCGCATTTCTATTACTCCAGTTTTCAAGGTCATCCAAATCTTCTTATATGATCATAAGAATATCAGGTTTGGAAGGGGCCTCAGGAGGTCATCTAGTCCAGCCCCCTGCTCAAAGCAGGACCAATCCCCAACTAAATCATCCTGATATTCCTGTCCTCCTCCATATTGACATTAACTCCCAACTTTGTGTCATCTGCAAATTTTATTAGCACACTCCTACTTTTTGTGCCAAAACCATTAATGAAAATATTAAATAAGAATGGTCCCAAGACTGATCCCTGAGGAATTCCACTAGTAACCTCCCTCCAGCCAGCCAGTTCACCTTTCAGCATGAACCATTGAAGTCTCCCTTTAACCAGTTTCTTACCCATCTTTTGATTATCATATTAATCCCCATCTTATCCAATAAGTGAAACTGTATCAAATCCTTTACTGAAATCCAGATAGATTAGAGCTACTGCATTTGCTTTGTCTAGAAAAATCAGTTATCTTCTCAAAGAAAGTGATCAGACAGCTCAGGCACGATCTACCCTTTGTAACACTGTGTTGTATTTTATCCCCATTACCATTTATCTCTATATCCTTAATTACTCTCTCTTTCAAAATGTGTTCTAAGCATACAATTGAGGTCAAACTAAAGGACCTTTCTTAAAGGTCACTTTGTTCCCCTTTCTTAAATATAGATCCTATATTTGCAGTTTTCTTGGATCTTTACTGGTGCTAGACATTCACATATATACTAGAAGTGGCAATAAACGTCTTTTTCCATCTTTATTTAGCAAGGAGGATTATGCCTATTCTCATGGTTCGCTGGAATAGCAGTTGCAACCCTGAATACTGGCTCCACTGCTTCTGCATAAACCCATATCAACAGCCCTTCTCCGGTATAACCATCTGCGTAGACTGTTTTGATGCCAGCACAAAGACCGTTCTTGAGGAGCATTAGGGTTATAGCATGTGGACCTCAGTGTAGATCCTATGCAAGGCCTGAGTGTTTTGGGTGGCTTTATTCTCTCCCTATCCAATAGAGCGAGGTTCTTGTCTATGGTATGACTTAGGAATTGTTTTTTTCTTGCTGCCATCTGGACATTTGAAATCAGTTCCAAAACTTTGGGGTTTTTAGCTAAAACTCCCATACTGTCTGCATTTACTGTATCCGTGAGCTGAGACAGAGGCCCTGTTTTGCTATGTAGACTGCAATGTCTGTTCAACAACTTTATGTAGGCTTGAAAAATATTTCACTTTTATTGTGATTTGTTACATTCTGAAAACCTACCACTTCTGAGCTGTTTGTCACATTATTATGCTCTTCTGTGATCTTGAAAATTATGTTTGCAATTCAGGTACTTTCCTTTGCCACTAACCATGACAAAGCCAGTGATGGAAATGGGTTAGAGAAAACTTATTTTGCTATACAGAGCTTTAGAAAAGACATTGGCCTCATTTCATTCTGGGTCAGTCAGCACAGTAAAGTGTGAATATAGATTACCAGTAGCATTCTCACGGAGTCTCTATCATCCCACAATTGACTGCATGCTTAGTTCTTTTAATTCAGTCTCTTGTTTGTATCACAACTGGGCGAAGGGCAGGCTTTTCCACAAATTAATCTTGGAAAAGACAAACCACACAATAGAATGGTTAACTGCCAAGGCGCCCTGCACTCTGTGAAATCAGAAATGCTCTTGGGAACTTTTTCCAATATGTTACTGTTCATTTTACATGCTTTCTAACCAGGTCACAGACTTGCCTTCACTGTCTAATTTCAACAGTAGTTATGTAAGAACATAACCTGAACTTGTATGAGAGGCCATTAGGTAGCAGAACAAAACACCATTAAACTGAAAACATTTTTCACTTTAGGAAGGACCAGACCGCCAACAAAATGACTTTTTACAATGTGAAACTGCAGGTTGAACTCTCTTTTTAGTTTACATGTGATCCCAGATTTGCAGTCCTAGAGACGAAAATCCTCTCTCATCCTAAGGGCAGGTCCCACTTGAATGGCAGCAGTGCCATTTTCAACACTGCCTACCAGTGTGCCTCCTGAGGAAGAACCATTTCTGGGGCTGAGAGGGTGACTAAGGGCATGTCTACACTTCCCCGCCGTTTGGGCTACGGGGGTATAAACTGCTCCATGCAGATCCAGCAGGCATGAACTTAAAGGTTGTGGCTCTGTTTGAAGACGACTACATCAATGCAAATGACAGACCTTTAAGGTCATGCCTGCTGCATCCGCACAGGGGAGTTACAGCTCCGCACTGAGGTACATGCTGCACTTCACACCCCTGTAATCTGAACCGTGAGGCAATGTAGACATGCCCTTAGTCTCCATAGCATTCGATTCTTGGTCTCTCTGCTAAGACTACACAGAAGTGTACTAATTCTGGTGGAAGAAAGGAAGTGTTTGAAACTTGGTGAGCCAGGCATGCCCCGCCAGGAGAAGACAAGCCTCTCAGAGTGAAAAGAGGGAAAAACAATCCTCTCACCTAAAACTAACTATACTAAATAATAACCTACAACTATAAACTACCTAACTGCAATGAAAACAGAAGGCTGAGGACACTCTAGACAGACTCACTAGGGTTCTATCTCAGGCTAAGGTGGTGGTTTGCCCGTGCATCCCTATATAACCTCAGTGTCTGCCACAAGGAGGCATAGGGCTCATGCGTGAGCCAGACGGACACTGCTAGCTTGAAATCTCTGATCAAGGGCTCAAGCGGTGCACGGATACCTGCAGAGGAGCACCCATAGGGACACTACTCGAGTAAGAATTTATGTTCCTTATTAAAACTCATTCCTCTTGGGCTGTCCTCCAGTCACAGTTCTGAAGCCTGTTAAGTGCCTCATTGCAGATCCTCAGATGGTACAAATCACTGATGTTCAACTGACTTTTACAGAGCTGCACCAGTTTACACCCACTGAGAATTTGGAGAATTAGGTGTAGAGAGAGTGCATGTTTTTCAGATGAAGTAAAAATAAGTGTGTATGCCCTGTTTAATCAGTAACAAAGTGTAGGTTATTTGACAAAGTGACACGCTAGTGCAGAAAGATGTTATGAGCTGATCATTAAATCTTTCCAGAGTTTGGTTTCTGAAGCATTTTAATCTCAGTTTTCTGTAACTTTCTGCATTTTAGAAACTCTCTTCTCCATTTCTTATCAGCTTCGTTTCCACATATATTTGACAGAAGTGAACAATTTAAACTTCTGAAAGACCACTTTTTATATCAGACCTAAGACAACATTTCTAATCTTTTTGTTGTTGACTGTTGCATTTTGTCTATTTCATCTGCTGTGGATTGGCAAGGGTTAATAGTCTCTGTGTTCTCTGATTATGCATCTGTGTCTCTCTAGCAGGTACAACAGACACAATATTGTGTTTCTGCAGATAAGCTGATATCCTTGTCCTGTCCGCCCACCAAGTACTGCACAAATAATTCTTAGAAAAGAGACCTAATGAACCACCACACCACACTGATTTGCACATAATTGTATCTGCCATTTAAAAGCCAATGATAAAAGGACAGAATTTGATACTTGTTCTTTCCTCATTTTGTTCCACTGGTTTCTCTGGAAGAAACCGAGTTTTAAATTTTAGCTAGAAATGATTTTGCCACCCAGCTGGCCAATTAAAAATAGAGAAGTGTGCTGGAATGATTTGCAACACTAGGTGGGTGAAGCTGAAGGCATGTACAGCAGCCTCTGAGTTCAGAGAGGATTTGATTCTCTACTCTCCATAGCTAGGCTGAATTTTTTTATCCTGATGTATTTAATTTGTCAACTTATTTAAACCCAAACTTTTCTTTCTTTCTATATTTCACCAAGCTCAGATCTGAGCCCTTGAGTGCTGGGAAGAAAGGCTTTAACTCTCTTATCAAAGAGTTCTCTTTCTTTTAATAGCATTGTGTGTATTCCAATTTATTTTTTGTTAAGGCTGGATTTCTTTTTAACCTTTCCTCCTCCTTGGTGTGTGTCTTATAAATCCCCAGCTTTTGCCTTTAGTTCTGCATTGGGCTTGATACTGTAAGGAGCTGCTGGTAACAAAAGCTAGCAGATTGAAATGACCCATTATGAACCAACATGGAGATTTGAAAAGTTTACAATTAAGAATGAATGGGGGGGGGGGTTTGCAGCCAACTTGGGAGTGGAACACATTGCACTACAATATAATAAGCATAGATCTCCTTCAGGAGTCAGGTTCACATCTCACTCTCACTGGGTATTTTAAACATTTGTGTCTCTATATAAAGTATTGCTAATGTGTGGTCTGAGATTGAGAAACTCAAGGTTTAGATACAGCCTGGAAATGTGAGTCATAAGAGGGGGACAAGGGAAGAGGAAGCCAAGATTACAGTCTTGAGAGACATGGAGGATGGCGATGCTGTCCCCACGGTAGAGAAAGTGGAGGGAGAGGAAAGGGCTCCAGGGAAAAGTTCAGTAGCTCAGTTTTGGGAATGTCAAGTTCCAGTTGATGGCTTGACATCAGCAAGATGATGATAGAAAGACAGGTCAAAATGTTAATTTTGGTAGAAGGAGAAAGGTCCGGAATAGCAAGATAGATTTGTCATAGAGATTTTCTCTTACCAGTGGGTTCAGTTGTTCTTCACTGGCTCTTACCAGCCATGAGGAACATGGATCCATTTCACAAATGGAGACCCCAATCTTTTTCAGGCATTCTAATGCTTCATTTATCAGGGGGTAGCGGTGTTAGTCTGTATCCACAAAAACAACAAGGAGTCTGGTGGCACCTTAAAGACTAACAGATTTATTTGAGCATAAGCTTTCTTGGGTAAAACACCACTTCTTCAGATGCATGGAGTGAAAATTACAGATGCAGGCATTATATAATGACACATGAAGGGAAGGGAGTTACCTCACAAGTGGAGAACCAGTGTTGACAGGGCCAATTCAATCAGCGTGGATGTAGTCCACTCCCAACAATAGATGAGGAGGTGTCAATTCCAGGAGAGATAAAGCTGCTTTTGTATGAGCCAGCCACTCCCAGTGCCTATTCAAGCCCAAATTAATGGTGTTAAATTTGCAAATGAATTTTAGTTCTGCTGTTTCTCTTTGAAGTCTGTTTCTGAAGTTTTTTTGTTCAAGTATAGCTACTTTTAAATCTGTTTTAGAATGTCCAGGAAGATTGAAGTGTTCTCCTACTGGCTTTTGTATGTTAACATTCCTGATGTCTGATTTGTGTCCATTTATTCTTTTATATAGGGACTGTCCAGTTTGGCCAGTGTACGTGGCAGAGGGGCATTGCTGGCACATGATGGCATATATCACATAGGTAGACGTGCAGGTGTCTAATGGGACCAAACTCAATCAGGTGGCTGGGCAGTTTCTTGCTTTATTTGATTGGATTTAGAATTTTCTGTTCTAACAAGTTTTTGCCTTTTATTCAGTTGTACTATTCTGTAACTAAGGTTAAAGCTGTTCTCAGCAGTCACTGCTTGGCTATAGTATTTGGTTAAATAATGCAGGTTGACTAGCTGGTTTACTCTTCAGAAGAAGTGTGCCAGCCATTCTGGTAGAGATGAGGATTCTTTTAGCTGTGTGGCTATGGTGTAGTCCTGCAAGAAATCATAGTGCTGTTGGTAAGTGGATTTGAAATGGGTTTGAAGGAAGGTCAGGTTTTAAAAGCAAAGGATGATACAGTTTGGTCAGATCCAAGAAATAGTTAATGCCTCAGAAATTATGGTCTGATAACTTTCCAGACATGTCTGCCTGGATTTACTAGGTGATGTGTTGGTGCAACAGCAGTAACAAAAACATGAAAGAATTTAACTGAATCCACTAAGTGAGACCTCGAACAATTTAGAATTAGGAGATGGCACATTTTATGTGTAAGCCTCTCTGTGAAATGCAAGGAAACTGCATTAAGAATGCCTAGACATTTGTTTAAAATACACACAGTAAATACGATAAATGGCCTCTCTCTTCTTGAGTAGTTCTGGGTTATGGACCTTTGCCATGTGTAATCTGGTAACCACATGCCCCACCTTACCTTTTTTAAAGTGCTGAGATAGGCCGATTTGTCCCTGAATAAAACCCTTTAATATCTCCAGTTAATTCCAGCTCGTTGAGTTTCAATCATGGCTGGGCTAAACTAGCCCCATGAGGCTTGGTGTCTTAGTGCTCATATTTACACAGTCATTGAGAGGCAGCAAATCATCTACCTGCCTGTTAATAGGGAGTTATGTATTACCTTTAACAGGGCTCTGGAAAAAGGTTGCTGTGTTAGGGTAAAATTTTCTTGCAACCTTGACGTCTGATCTAGTATTTCCTGGCTGCCCTGTAACACACACACAAAATGTATCTTCAGGAACATCTGCTGACCCTTTGTTAACGTGTTCACTATCACTATAATGCTTTCTTAAAACATTCTTACCATGTGTTTCTGCATGTCTATGCACAGATATCTCTGTTCTTCCGTCCTTCTCCATGTATTCTTGAGGTCCTTCCCACTTTGGACAATTCCAGATTACACAGGGACTTTCCATCCCAAAGGATCCCAAAATAACAAATTAAATGAAAAATAGTGACTTGTGGCATACAATGCAACATCTATGTAAAGAGCACATAACAATAGTACACTGCAGTTGAAATCTGGTAATGAAGATTACTGTATCCACTTGAAATTACTATATCTAGGGAGCGTTTAGGTAGGTAATGTAATGTTTACAATGTAATGACCAGAGGTAGAATTTAGACCTGAACACTGGGAGTAACGTCCTTTCTTTTTGCACACACAAAAAGCTCAGTTGTATGTCTCATCTGTAAGACAGCCCCTCTTGCTGTATAGTATCCGCTGTGTTGCTGGTGTTGAGTACTGACTCAGAGGAAATGCATCACTTTCTGCATCACTATCACTGTTTCCTGAATCACCTAAGGGTTTCTTGGAGGTCTCCAATCAAAATACTACCCTGACCAATTCTTCTTAGAGATCAGACAGACTTTCAGCATAACGCGGTATGGCTGCAGACCATTTTGTTTTGCATTTGGTTACAAAAGGCATGCCACCCACACTTATCACAGGAGAATGTTATGGTTCTCCTCTCTAGGGCCGGTCAGTGTCGCACCTCGCCACCATCATTGTGGAGATACACAAAGAGGGCGAAAGCCGTGTACAGTAAAAGCTGTGTTATCCAGCACTTTACCAACTGGAATGCTCTAGAAACTGGCATTTTTGATAGCTCCCAGTGCAAATCTTCAATCTAATAACCAGGACCAATGCCGTAGCTAACTGGAATAGATGCCGAAGCTATTTGGGACAAGGGATGTAAAAGGTTAAATGGTTAACCAGCGCTGGTCATGCCATGCCGGCAGGACACCAGCCCCGGCCGCGGTGGGCAAGCTGGTGGGACCCTGGCCCCTGCCGCACCTGAGCAGCCCTGCAGTCCCAGCCCCAGCCCCAGCCACGCTGGGCCAGCAGGACAGCAATGCTGCCGCCCCACGCCAGCCTGCCGCCAGAGCGACATCGGTTAATGGTTAACTGGTTAAACTGGCCCTCATGGGGCTAGTTTAGCCCAGCCATGATTGAAACTCAACGAGCTGGAATTAATTGGAGATAATAAAGGGTTTTACTCAGGGACAAATCGTCCTATCTCAGCACTTTAAAAAAGGTAAGATGGGGCATGTGGTTACCAGATTACACATGGCTAAGGTCTATAACCCAGAACTACTCAAGAATAGAGAGGCCATTTATGGTATTTACTGTGTGTATTTTAAACAAATATCTAGGCATTCCTAATGAAGTTTCCTTGCATTTCACAGAGAGGCTTAGACATAAAATGTTCCATCTATCATTTAACTGGTTAACTTTTTAAACTGATATTTACATGCCTATTCAGGACCCCGGAATTTCCGAGAGCAGTTGGAAGGAGAACTTCAAGTTTGCCGTGAAGAGCCGAATGCTGTTCTTTCTGTTTGTATCCACCATTGTGATTGGTCCGTTTATTACTCAGTGTATTTTCCCGTGTTTATCGTAAAATATTAACACCACCTTACCATTATGGCATCCAAAATACCAGCAAAAAGCAAAGGAGAGCAGCGTAATAGAGTTGCGTTGACATTAAAACAAAAAATAGATATTTGTTCATGTCTTGAAAAGGGCGAGAATAGAAATGTTTATTCATTTCATTGTATTCTAATTCTTTGAATATTGGTAATCCATTGGTAAGTATAACTCCTAGTTGACAGGAATTTTTGACTAATTGGCACCCCCCCACCTTTCCCCCAACATGCCAGATAATGAAGCTTTTACTGTATATGATTACATAGCCTTTGGAGAGAAATCATAGTGTTTTCTTTTGAATAACCTACAGTTTAAGTAATATTTTAAGCCATATTCTACCGCATTATGGGCTTATTCCTAGAATATTTCTTGTACAAAAGAAATCTTTTATGCTAGTGCTATACAGAATAATAATATACAGTGCAATCCAATGCATCAGAGTGTGAGTTTACTTTGTCTAGTACTTAGCACCTGTTTTGGTTTTTTTTGTAAAACAGTGCAAGGAATCAATGAAAAGAAATAGCTCTGCCATAAGCAAGCTACAGTAATAATGTTTTCAAAGGCCTTAAAGCATATGTGAATCATAAGATAAGAAATTTTCAAAACATGGGCATATTATCTGTTAGCTTGACCTGTGTAGCAGTTGATCAAAAGATCTTGACTGCAAACCTGCTTGTGATGAGCAGATACAAGTGATTGGCCTACATTCAGATGTCAGGATTATTTAAACAAACTGGGACTGTGCCACAGAAACTAGTCAAAAGAAGTTTAGACTCAATTAGAAAAAAAAAAGTGCCTTAAAATTAAAGGGATCTGCTTTTGAGCCTTTAGATTACGACTTGACACAAGCAGTAAAACTCAACTGATTTTCACTTAGATAGCAAATACCTTGCTCATCTAGATGAAATTTCTGGCAAACCATCAAACGACAAGTCATCCTGGCTGCCAGAGAAGAAGAGAGTGTGATCAGCTTGCCAGAAATTTCATCTAGATGAGAAAGGTACATTACAGAATGCATAAACATCACCACCACCAAACCCTACCACCCAATACCTAAAGATTAAACAGAAGGAATAAACTAGTTTCTTAAAAGAAATCTGTGGTTCATACGTGGTCAGATTTATCTAAATTTCCAGTTAAAAGTTGGAGCCAACTAGCACCCAGAACACAGGTTTTGTTAGTGCTTTTCTTTCCAGCGAGCATGACCCTGGTGTTTAGCTTTACTTGAAGAAGATTTTACTACATCCAAATGTTTATAATAGAGATCGAACAGCACTGAAACTGAGCGCTGATCACGTATCTGTTATGGGTAAACTTGGGAATTAAATTGAACATTAGCATTATAGCGATGAGGGGGAAGAAAGCTTACTCCGTCCAAGTGAACGAGTTTGAAAAATAAAGCAATCCTTTTGAAACAGAGCCCACAGGGGACATAAAGGCTGCCTTCATCCATTGTCAGCATAGAGCAAATAACAGATACAAACTGAGAATGTATCTGGGATAACTGTAATCAGACCAGTCAAGATCGATCTTTAGAATACCAGCCACTGTGGATGACTGATTAAATAGAAAAATACTGACAAGTATCAAAGATTACTCACTGCTTACTTTGCTGCAACAATGGTTTTAATGGTGTATTTCTTTTTAATTGCTTGTGGAAGAAATAAAATGACTAATTCAATTTTAAAATGTTTTGTGTATGAGAAAGATTGCCAGAAATCAGGCAGCTAGGAAGGATTATGAAATTGGGTTGGCTGTTTCAGTAGTTCATCTTAGCGTTTTATCATTTATTTACTATACCTAATCCCCTGTTCTCCACATTGTATGTTTGCAGAAGTGTGACTGTTACGTTACTTGAAGGACTCTGGCTCAGTTGTTGGTATTTCCAGAAAGTTAGATTGGTTTTATCTATGCTTTAGAATCATCCCATCTCAAAAGATCTGATCTAAAGACGTACTGAGCACCTTTGTAGTTGCTCTGACTTCAGTGGGAGCTGAGAACATTCAGCACCTTACAGCATAAGGCTTAGAATGGTCGACTCTAAGGATAAAATCCTAGCACAGTTTTAAAGTATTACTATGTAAATAGCTATGCGTGTTTATACACGGTATAGTTATTGGCTCCAATGGAGTAATGTTATGGATGAATTTAGCTCAATATTTTTTCTGCATTACAGTGAATGAACCAAACGATGTTGCTCCAAGTTAAAATGGTTGGGCTTGGTATGAGAAACTGATCTCAAAGACATACAGTAGAATTTATGTAAATACATGTGATGCTTTCGTGTTATTAAATAACCATTTGGCCAGTGCTTGATGAGCACGACCAAGAACATAGAAGCAATACGTTTTTATGAATATCTTTTGTTTGGATTTCTCCAGCTGTGAAAATACTGTAGGCCTCATAATGGACAAACAAACATAACCAACCCTATTTCCCAATGTGTAAATAATCTGCACCATCCTTTTGGAAAATGAAGGGGAAATGCTCTGCACAAGAAAGAATAACGGAGGACTAGGGAGACAGAAACAATGCTTGGGTTTGGTTGTTGAATAAGGTATTTAACGGAGTTCAAAAGAGCTTGGTATGTTGGAAGAATACTGCGCAGAACCTGAACACTCCTCTATCAAAACTGCTTACTCAAAATGAAATACAAGGCTGCCAGAAACTGTTTCTGACTTGATGCATAAAAGAAGGGACAAGGTACTGGCTAAATCTAAAACTGCCAGACAAGAGAATCAGCTTGAATCAAACGGCAGGTTTGTTTGTGGTGGGATGATTTCTCTCCATCCTGAGATTTCGCCGTTTGTTTTTTTTAAAAAAATATATATAGCCAGGGTCAAACTGGATTGTTCAATGTATTTGCAAATGGTAACTTTTGCTGATTTTTGCTCTCTGTGCTCCTGAGCGTTCCCTATAAAAACCTGAACGAATGTTACCACTCAAGAAAAGAGAAAGTTGAAGCAGTTCCAAACAGCATTTCTGGCCCTTAGATTGCTCTGCTAGCAAAACTGAAAGCCAAACTGGCGTGGCTAAGGCTTTTAATCATCACTTTATACTGTGTGTACACAAAATAACTGAATCATTCTGTAACACTATGTCACTGCAGTAATTCCTGCTTGGGCTCTCTTTCTTTAGCTTTTCTCCAACCAAGTATCTGATGCATCTTATCTAGAGATTTCAGTGTTATTGCTGTTCCTCATCAAACTGGTTATGTCTACACTACGGACCTTACACCACACAGCTGCACCACTGTAAGGTCTTCTATGTAGCCAGTCTCCCACCGGCATAATTAAACCACCCCCTATGAGCTGCGGTAGATATGTCGCGGAAGAGCATCCACACCGGCCTTTTTGTCTGTTAAACCCTAGTGCAGACAAAGCCTTAGTGTTGCTCTCTCAAATTTGCAGATTAGCAAAACTAACCTCCCTTGCACAGTTATAACAACATTTTTAAAAAGCCTATCTTAAGAACCCCCTGCAACTATCACACTGCAGCTGGTTACGGTCTGTGTTTGTGGGCTTGAAGATCAGTTTGTATCTGTCAAGTGAGTGAGTTTATTTACTCCTCTAGCCATCTGCTGCTTTAAATTTTGTTAACCTTCTCATTTGAATAAATTAAGCTCTGGCTAAGATTTATTAAAAGTCCCAGATCAGATTCTCAGCTGGTGTAAACTGTTTGAGAGAGAGAGAGAGGGAGAGAGAATTGAAGTCAGTGCAGCTACACCAATGGATGATATGGCCCCTGGTCTTTAATGGCAAATACCTGATTGAAAACTCTCTTTCCCTCAATATGAGGAATAGTACAAATCACCCACACAGTACAGTATGTATCTCAAAATCAATATAAACTTTGGAAGATGAGTGTAAACATTGCCAGAATATGTATTTTCATTGAGGATAAACATTCAGGGTCCCATTGGTATGCTGTTTCCAAGCTAAACTTTCACATTGGTGCATAGGGAGTTCTGTGCACAAATCCAATTAACCATGACAGTATATGTACGTAGAACTTTCAGCACACAAGTTTGGAATTATAGCTCTGAGTTGCCAAAGCTCCTACAGAAACTATATTGGAACTGGGAAAATAGCAAGAGTATGTAAAGTATTCTACTTATTTTATATTAATATATTTAGATATTGATTTTGAGACAGAAGTTAATAGTAATTGGTATTTATTTACAAATGCAAGTTTTCACCATGTGATTCTGACAGTCTCACCTTGCAGACGCTAAATAACATTTTTCACTGATACAGTATCTTTCATCTTAGAATCTTAAAGCACTTTAGAAACATTCATTTGCCTTTGTAAAGCACATTAAAACAATGGAAGAAAGATGTTATATGAATTCTGAAATATTTTTTACTATTATTCATAATTAAATCTCTCAGCTTCCCTGTGGTATACATTAATCTAGTGTGTAAGGTAGGTAACAAAAGGATGAACTCACACAGAGGTTAAATTCCTTGCCTAAATCAGGGAATCAGTAGGAGGGCCAGGGCTCCTGATTCTATCTATTCACGTAATTTCTTATATTGTGCTAATTCAGTACCTTCCATCCTGGGTTCTAACCACTAGCCAATGGTTCCTGTCTCCGTAGCGTATGTAATAATAATAAATATATTGCACTTATATAGAGCAATCCAGCATCAGTTTGGTGATGCAGGACAGACAAGATGCCCTCTAGGGCTTTCCCTTCTTTAATTTCTAGCATTGCAATGTATTGCGGTAAAGCACATGAAGGTATTTTCTGCACCAGACATGTGCAGGTAAATGAAATATAAGGGGTACATGAAAAGTAGAGAGAGAAAAGAACAAGGACTTATTCCATTGCTTTATTTTAATATCTAGGAATAAAGCATGAAACTCTCCTCCAGTAGCAGACATCCAAACCTTCATGTTTCTTCCCTGACAGCTTGACTTTCCCCTGCACCTATTATATTTTGTATCAGTACTTGCATTAGACTCGTCTTCTAATTTTCTGAAACACTGATTATCTTTTATCTGAATTCTAGCACTGTCATAAATATAAAGGAAAGGGTAAACACCTTTAAAATCCCTCTTGGCCAGAGGAAAAACCCTTTCAGCTGTAAAGGGTTAAGAAGTTAGGATAACCTCGCTGGCACCTGACCAAAATGACCAATGAGGAGACAAGATACTTTCAAAGCTGGAGGGGGAGGAGAAACAAAGGCTCTCTCTGTCTGTGTGATGCTTTTGCCGGGAACAGAAAGGAATGGAGTCTTAGAACTTAGTAAGTAATCTAGGTAGATATGCGTTAGTTTCTGTTTGTTTAAAAGGCTGAGAAAATAAGCTGTGCTGAATGGAATGGATATTCCTGGTTTTGTGTCTTTTTGTAACTTAAGGTTTTGCCTAGAGGGATTCCCAATGTTTTGAATCTAATTACCCTGTAAGATATTTACCATCCTGATTTTACAGAGGTGATTCTTTTACCTTTTCTTCAATTAAAATTCTTCTTTTAAGAACCTGATTGCTTTTTCATTGTTCTTAAGATCCAAGGGTTTGGGTCTGTGTTCACCTATGCAAATTGGTGAGGATTTTTATCAAACCTTCCCCAGGAAAGGGGGTGTAGGGTTTGGGGAGGATTTTGGGGGGAAAGATGTTTCCAAGCGGGCTCTTTCCCGGTTATATATCTGTTAGACACTTGGTGGTGGCAGCAATAAGGTCCAGGGACAAAAGTAAAATAGTTTGTACCTTGGGGAAGTTTTAACCTAAGCTGGTAAAAATAAGATTAGGAGGTTTTCATGCAGGTCCCCACATCTGTACCCTAGAATTCAGAGTGGGGAAGGAACTTTGACATGGTGGCAGAGCGGTGGGATTAACTTGAAATCATTTTGAGATTAATTTGAGATTTTTTGAACTAGAAGCACAGATTTTAAAAGGAAATTTTTTTTCCTTTGAGCTGCTGGAAAGCAGGTTTTAAGCTGAAAGCAGAGGTTTTTTTTCTCTGCTTGGGGGCCAGAGCAGAGACAAAAGGGGATTGTCTTTTGTGAGCTGGAGTTTTCTCTACCTAAAGGCAGGGTAGTTAACCTCCTGCAGGGAAATTCACAAGTCTTCAAGAGACCTGAAGTTGTTTTTTTACCAAAGAGCAACTGGGGGGGGTTTCTGTCTATTTGCCTGGAGACAAAGGTGTTAGTTTTGGGGGTTTTTTTAATGATTTTGATTTTTTGAACAAGAAGCACAGATCTTAAAAAGGAAGGTTTTTTTTCCTTTGGGCTGCTGAAAAGCAGGTTTTCAGCTGAAAGCAGTTAGAGTTTGTTTTTTTCTCTGCTTTGGAGCCAGAGCAGAGACGAAAGGGAATAGTCTTTTGTGAGCTGGAGTTTTCTATACCCAAAGGCAGGGTCGTTAACCTCCTGCAGGGAAATTCATAAGACTTCACAGACCTGAAGAAGTTTTTTTTTTCCTAATAGCAACTAGAGGGGTTTTCTGCCTATTTACCTGGAGACAAAGGTGTTAGGTTTTTTTTTAAGGATTTTTCTGTAGGCTGACAATCACTGTCAGAGAACATAGGTATCTGGACAGCACAGCAAAATTTTACAAGCCAAGTTTTTTTTTTTTTGTTTTCTTTCTAACTCTCGGGTGTAAAGTTAGTTAAAAACAGAGAGGTTAGGATGACAGACTGCACTGTTCTACAGAAGCTGGAATTAGCCAGATTTGAGGCTGAGGAAAGACAAAAGGAAGATGAAAGACAGGTAGAACTCAGACAGATGGAGATGGATGCACAAGCGGCCAAAGAAAAAGTAAAAGAATCACCTCTGTAAAATCAGGATGGTAAATACTTTACAGGGTAATTAGATTCAAAACATAGAGAATCCCTCTAGGCAAAACCTTAACTTACAAAAAGACACAAAAACAGGAATATCCATTCCATTCAGCACAGCTTATTTTCTCAGCCATTTAAACAAACAGAATCTAATGCACATCTAGCTAGATTATTTATTAAGTTCTAAGACTCCATTCCTGTCTGTTCCCGGCAAATGCATCACACACACAGACAGAGACTTTGTTTCTCCCCCCTCCAGCTTTTGAAAGTATCTTGTCTCCTCATTGGTCATTTTGGTCAGGTGCCAGCAAGGTTGTCCTAGCTTCTTAACCCTTCACAGGTTAAAGGATTTTTCCTCTGGCCAAGAGGGATTTTAAAGGTGTTTACCCTTCCCTTTATATTTATGACAAGCACGATTTAGATACTGCCACTGTCTGCTGTTTCATATGACTCAGAGCAAGCATATATTGAAGCCAGTAATGATTCACTTGCAAAGCAGTGGTGTGAGCAATCGCAGCTTTTATATGCCATCTGTGTTAGTAAGCTGAATCCACAGAAAATGGACCCTATACACATGGCTTTTCCTCTGTCCATGGATTAAAATATGTAAGCGGATCCATATGGTATAGTAGGTGCTTTCTGAGTCAGGAAGGGGGTGAAACCGCATGTCAGATCAAGAGGCTTTCTCTGATGAAACATAATTGTTTCTAAACGCTGCTTACTGTAGTATTCTACAGCACAGATGCACGTGTTTTGTCATTTGGCATGTTATTGAGATTGTTGGCTTTATAACTACAAATGTACAGCCTACTGCTGTGAGGACAGGAAATAATTAGTCCATCTACCGACAGGCAGACACACAACACTCCTCTCTTCTTTGTGTCTCTTTCTAAATCAATGTTTAGTGAACTGATTTTCAGGAATATCAAAGAAAACTGATTTGTTGGAGGTGGGTATAATTTCCTCACCTTCTTGTGGATTTAATATTTTCATTTAAAGATGTTGTGGAGCAATAGTCTGAACTGTTATTACACGATGGGGACAGCGAGCAAAATTTTCATCCATAATTCCTGAAGTAGAGCATGGAGTTGAAAACCTAATGGCAAATAGATGAGTAGCTTTAAAATAAAGACTTATGCACTTAGCTCGTTGAATATTTCTGAAGGTTCATGTGAGTCAGAGGCAGTCTTTGGGGCCAGTAAAGCTCATGGCTGCAAGGCCCCATGGTACGAAGCAACCAAAGTAAAGGGTAATTTTTTAAGAATGAAAGCACTTCCTCCAAGAGAGAGCCATGAAAACAAATAGCGCAGTTGGTCTCCACTTCTGCAGCAGGTGGCTGGAGAACCTTAAGTTTATATATATATATATATATATATATATATATATATATATACACACACACACATTTTTGTGTGAGAAATCAGTCAGTTAAGCTTGGAATATATCCCCAACGACCGTCTTGCTAGCCTACCCTGAAGTCCTTAGACAGTCCTATAGAACTGGGGGTCTCAAACTGGAGGGGGTGTGTGTGGAATATATTCTGTGGGTGTCTGAGAAGCTTTAGAGGGGAAAAAACTTACTGCGTGCATTCAGAGCTGGGCATCCGGAGAGCAGCAGCTGCAGGCCAGACACCCGGCTCTGAAGACAGCACCACTGCCAACTGCAGCATAGAAGTAAACGTGGCAAGGAATGGCACTGCCTTCAGAGCTGGGCAGGGGGAGCGTGGTGGCTGCTGGCCGGGTGCCAAGCTCTGAAGGCAGCACCACCAGCAGCAGCAGAGAAGTAAGGGTGACAATGCCATACCACGCCACCCTTACTTCTGCGCAGCCATTAGTGGCATTAACTATTACAGACACAACACGGGGGGGGTCAAATAGGTTTGAGAACCACAACTGTAGAAAGTAGTGTGATCATGCTGTGCAAAAACCATTACGTTTGGATGCGGTGGTACAAAAATAGTTTCTCTCAAGCCCTCCCCAAAACGCTCAGGTTGATTGTGAAGTGTGTTCCTTCTAATCCCATAAACTGTACATCCTATTTGAAATGGAAATGTTTTGCTTAAATAGGCCTCATTTTCAACCGTACCACTGGAATGTTTCTCAAAAATGACATATATAACACCAGCAGTTTGGGATCCTGGTGTCCGCGTCATGTCTGCTCTGACGGTTGTACCTCTTGTGTCGTGTACCTGCTTCTTGTGCTGTGACGTGGCAGCTGTGGCTGAAGGGAAGTTTAGAGATCACCGCCTTTGACTGATCAGCCTGTCGTTTGCTGAATGGATCTGTCAGAAAATGTTAATTTCTGAACGTGTGTCTTCGTTCTTGCTAGCTGTTTTCTTCGTCGGTGCATCAATGTTTGTTCAGTTTGCCAGGCTCAATGGGCATTACAGAAGACTAGATCATATTCTGGTTCTGAGCCAACAATGCAAAAAATCAAAAACTCGCTCCTGTGAGAAATATTCTCTCTCCGAGCCGAGCATATCTGAACGTTCCTGGAGAATAGGAAATAATATCTGTAAGAAAATAGGGCACGTTCTGATTAATACAACTCAAACCTTCTTTGGAGAAAAGTAACAATGCAAATCCCACAATGGCAGTAATATGGGAGGAGGTTGGAGTAATGGAACTGAACAGCCCCATGAATGTGAGATATCCTGAATGTATGTATCCACTCCGAATGGTCTCTCTCACATGTGCTCAAAGCTTTTCCCTGTCTCTGAACAAGAGCCTGTTGTGAAATAGAAATACTATAGTATCTACAGTGCATCAGAGATAAATTTAGTCTGTGAAGTACACTGATAATGCACAACTGGAAACCCTTTCAGAGTGGGGAATTATAGTAGCAATTTCATATTGGATAGGCAATGAATCATTTCACTGCTGTACAACCAAATAGGCAGTGTTACTGGGCACACTTACTTTGATTGCAGTTTGGCCCAGCAGAATCAGTTTAGAGGCATTATATTTACTGCTGTCTCTGTGAGAAAAAAGAAATAAATGAAAACTGTAAAGTAAAAAATAAGAATCTCAGAATGAAATAAAGTGCAATAAGTAGACAAGCTTTATTACCCCTGTAACATTTTGAAATCCCATTTTTTCTTATTGCTGGATATTAGTGTACTGTATGTGATAGAGATATATCACATTGCAAACCCCAACAGAGACTGCCCTGCTTTAAAAGGTCACCTTATTAACAGGGAGATTTATTTCTGGCTATGACACATGGACATGTGGGCATCCAGAACAGGATCTATCACCAGTTACAGTTTGTATTTAAGAATTGTATATAGCACCCCTGCCCACTCCCCTAGCTGACTACCTGGTTCTTTTTGCTCAATACTTATGCATAAAGAGCAGGTGGAATACAGCTCACATAGGGCCAGATTATGGTTTGCACTGCATGAGGGTGCAAGGAGCTGCCGCCTCCCCCACCTCTGCATAGGGCTAGTCTCTCCAAGCTCAAGGATGGCTCCAAATAGCACCACTGGCTATGCTAACATCCCCGGAGGAGGCAGGGTGAGTATAAGTCTGTAGCTTTAGCACACCAGCCAGTAGAATGGGGTTGGCAGCTATTCACCCGGAAAGTATCTTGTTGTTCTTTGTGTATGGAAAAATGTAACAAATGTTTTTACCTCTTATAGAGGTGGACAATTAGCCGCTGACAGGTAATAGGTCACAATGTTCAACTGGTCAATGAAAGTAATTCATGGGTTTCTTACTGGATGTCTCCTTCATTGTCATTAAAGACTCCATGGCATTTTTTGCAAGAGACAAGATGTAAACCCTAGGATCCTCGCTAAATTTTAATTTTCATAATTACATTATACCTGCTAGAATGCCTTCTGAGGTAGCTACACAGTGTATGTCTTTACTCCATAGCCTAAACTGCTGTGTATTGTTGCTGTGCATCTTTCATGATTCTCATGGAGACCAATTTTAGTGCTGTTCCTACAGCAAAAGTCCTAAATAATGTGAAATTCATTTCTTGTATTGCAGATGTCTTGGTGGATGGAAAGGTCTGTGACTGTGATATTGTAGTAGACTGCAAAGTCGGGGACCCCATCGCATTGGAGGTGAAGCTGACCAACTGGAGCAAACACAGTGTGGGCCCGTTTGCTCTAACGGTGATCCCATACCAGGATTACCAAAATGGAGTGCACAACTACGAGCTCCATGATGCCATCACCTTTGTTGGATCCAACACCTTTTATATTGATTCAGTGAGTCCTTCTTTTTCATAGTCCACTCATCTGCATGACACATGCATTAAAATTGATACTCCAAAACAGGATGCCAACGTATGCAGCTTTATATTAGTGAATTCTACTGGATGTGAGGGATTGACAGCCCTGGAGACTGAACTCTTTTATTTATTCATTCAAAAGGTATAGAATAGGCGGCAGCCATGCAAACTTCTCCATACTGGCCTAACAGAGTTTCTTAACCATGACCTAAAGGGGTCCACCCCAAAGGGGAATTCAGCTTCGTGCCTATTGAATCCTTGATCTTTCACTGATATTGCCAACAAGGGCTGTGAGTTTCATAAATAGCTTGTGATTTTGGGAACTTCAGTATTTGGGTGCACACTTTAAAGAGGCCTGATTTTCCAAAAGTACTGATGGTGTCCCAGCTGATGCCAATAGAGGGTGTTGGGTTCTGTGATGTAGAAAATCATTTCCATGTAATGGTCTAGGGGATCACTAATTCCTTTGACACAGGCCCCTCGAGTGTTAATAGCTTTTGGTCACTACCAAGCTGGCAAAATCTGAGTTAGTACCATTGATAAAAGGTTTGATACAATATTGCCATTCCCCTGAGCCATTCAATCCCACCAGCGTTTAGAGTTTAAAGAACTTTTTCTGCAAGGTAATGGCAATATCCTCCAGGCTGAACAAAGAAACTGCAAACAACTTTTAGTCAGGCTATGAGGAAACGCTACAGCCTGAAATAGAGAAAATGAGATAAACATTAAAGTCCAATAAGATGGGCATGTGCATTCAGTTGTCACTTAACACATTTATAAAGGCTGATCTCATCATTTTGATTGTTCAGTTTTTAAAAAAATCAGTGTTAAAACCATGCAAAAAATGTTGAGTGTCCCTACTAAGAAGAGGTGATCTTTCTCTCAAGTTCACTTCTAGAGATTTCAAGTCAGAGAGATTTTTGTTCCTGAGGCAAAACACTGAAGGTTATTTAAAGATACAAAAAATCAAAGAGGAGTGAAAAACAGAGGACAAATACTGAAAGATGTTGTCAGGAATGCTCTGATTCTGGTAGCATATTAAATAAACATGAAGAGAGAGTGAGTATATGGTCAGGTCTTTACTTAGGTCAGGTCTTAAGTTATCCAGTAAAATATGACTGTCAAAACTGAATATTTAAGTGAATCTGAGCTGGAGCGAAATTAAAGGTTAACCACTGGAGACTCAATGTGCATATGTTTTCAACTATACAACATATGCAGAAAATAGGTTTTTTTAAAGCTAGCATGTACAGAATTTATCATCAGCCTGAATTTTAATGGATGCTAACGGTATTGTTTGCTGAATAATTTCAGTTTAAATGTGCCAACAGAAATCATCAAGAGAGGGATTTCTTGACCTGGGGCTATCATTCTGACAATGTTGATTTTGAATCAGAATTCCAGTACTTAGGTACCCAGTTGTGGAAGAGTCTTGCACATGAGGTTAGCAAGGGAGAAGGCAGAAGTCTGTGTAATATATTCTGCCTTGTGATTGGGTCTCCCATGAGGAGAGAAGCCAAGGGGTTATCTCCCCCGTGAATACCTGGGGTGCAATTTCAGCATTCCCCCTGCTGTTGTATTGTAAACACTATTGTACAATCCCTTATTAAGGTAATGGGGGTTGTTTTTTTGTTAATTTGTCCAAATTCTAACTCAAAAAAGGCCAAGGGGAAAAATGTGAACTTTCTGAGACAAAAAGTATTCTATTGTGTGATATTGGTATCAGGGCTTTTCCTACAGTAAATCCCAAAGATAACATATTGTCATACTTCCTCAGGGCTCCGAATACTGATCACAGAAGGAAATTTCCTCAGACAGTATATCTGATGTTATCAGAGTTTCTCTCATCCTCCCATATTGACTCATTAATCAATGGCAAAAAGTAAATTTCAGAAACCGGTACCTCGTTTTTGTATTTTGGGTATGGATACTGTGGGAAGGAATGAGTGCTACCGAGAATTATGATCAAGGTCCAAGCCAAACTTCAATAAGACCTTAGGTCAGAGATTGAAAGAGTTCAGTGAATCTGTATTATCTTTTTATAAACTGACTGATACATCAGACTAGATTCTCAACTGGTGTAAAGCAGCCAGTTTTTACCAGCAGAGTGTTGCCCATTATTACATTGACACAGAAATGGGTTGGTCATCAATGCTGAACTGAGTTTACCTTTCTGGACCAAACTGCTATCCTCTACCTTAACTTCTTACCAAGCCAGACTCCTAAAAGTTCACTCCTGGAAAATCTTTTTAGTTTTCAGACTACACTTGAATTTGTTTCTGGACATATCTGGAGCAGAGTGGGGTTAGACAGACACACAGACAAACGCACACATTTCATCGCATACTCTTTGTTATGCAGCACACAAAAAGTGTTTGAATTATTACTTTAAAAGACAAAACTTGTGATTTTTCATTTCACTCCATAAAGAATGGAGAATGGTCAGTTTCCCTTGGAGTTGAAAGTCCATGTTCACTTTTTCATTCTCTGTAATGAAGTTGTGTTTGGGTCCTTCAGTTTCAAACAATGCAGAGATTTATCTATATTAAAAAACAAACTCTTTTATTGGGTTTTTTAATCATTAAAATATTGCTATGGATTTTAAGTTATGCAAAATATTTCTTTTTGACACTTAACTTTTAGTCTGGGTTAAAACTACTTGACACTGTCCCTTTAAAACACACAAAAAAGATGAGTTTATTAGTAATCAGCAAGATTGTGATACATATTACCAGATGTAGGAATTTGAGATGTGAGATAACAGCCTAATTGATTAAAGTACTTTTGCATTGATTGAGATTTCTTTTGGATGTATCTTGGCCACCTTAAACCTAACCACTTTAGTAATACTCCTCCAGCTCTTACCAATGTTTTATCTGATTAGTTGCTCAGACCAAGCTGATACTTGCCAAATTAAAAGCAAAAAAAAATCTAACTGCCCTGGAAATTTCTGTAACTATCAGCAATTCATGTTTCCTTGTGTTCTCTGTGATTACCAGTATTGTTTTCAGAGTGTGTGTGTTTGAATGTGTTTTTAGTAGATGGGTTAGGGCGGAGGTAGTCAATAAGCAGACTGAGGGCAAATCCAGACCACCAGACACTTTTGACTGGACTCCAGAATCTTTTTATTTACTTCTTATTATCATTATTATTATTATTTATTATTATTTTCTCTGGAGCCTGGACCGTGACTATACCTTGACCAAGAATTTGGACCTTGACAAAAAATTAATTGACTACCCCTGGGCTAGGGGATTGGTAATGGGGAAAAAACATTTCATTGTGGTTGACAGTTATTTTGAATCAGCCAAGGAATAACGATCAACAACTCTTTGACAGCTCCTTGGAGTCCCGTGTGAAACAAGTGAGGAGCATCAGTGCAGTTTTACTTTAAATGTATACTCTTTGGGGCAGAGCCCATCTTTCATCTATCTGCACAGTGCATACCACAATGGAGGCTGAGTTCCTGACTGGGGCGTCTAAATATGACAGTAGTACAAATAAATACTATTAATAAGTTCATAGCCATCAAATATCTTCTTCACAAAACCCACCAGTACAAATGTTGCCCTTAATAGCAAGGTGCCATGGACTGAATAGGGCTGGAGACTGTATTTACACTCTGACCCCTAGATGACAGCAGGCAGCAAGGGCAAGTTGGCACTGTAGCTTGCCTGTGTTAGCTCAAATGTGTGGTTAAACAGAGTGTTGTGTTCTCACGTGCTGTCTATATTGCACCTTTCACAAACACTGTCAAAGTTCCTTCCCCACTCTGAACTCTAGAGTACAGATGTGGGGACCTGCATGCACGACCCCCTAAGCTTATTCTTACCAGCTTAGGTTAAAAACTTCCCCAATGTACAAACTTTGCCTTGGCCTTGAACAGTATGCTGCCACCACCAAGCGTTTTAAACAAAGAGCAGGGAAAGAGACCAATTGGAGACATCTTCCCCCAAAATATCCCCCCAAGCCCTACACCCTCTTTCCTGGGGAAGTCTTGATAATAATCCTCACCAATTGGTATAGGTGAACACAGACCCAAACCCTTGGATCTTACAAACAATGAAAAATCAATCAGGTTCTTAGAAGAAGAATTTTATTTAAAGAAAAGGTAAAAGAATCACCTCTGTAAAATCAGGATAGTAAATACTTTACAGGGTAATAAGATTCAAAACATAGAGAATTCCTTTAGGCAAAACCTTAAGTTACAAAAAGACACAAAAACAGGAATATAGATTCCCTCCAGCACAACTTATTTTACAAGCCATTAAACAAAAGAAAATCTAATGCATTTTCTAGCTAGATTACTTACTAACTTTACAGGAGTTGTAAGGCTGCATTCCTGATCTGTTCCTGGCAAAAGCATCACACAGACAGTCCAAACCCTTTGTCCCACCCCCCTCCAGATTTGAAAGAATCTTGTCCCCTCATTGGCCATTTTGGATCAGTTGCCAGTGGGGTTACCTTAGCTTCTTAACCCTTTGCAGGTGAAAGGATTTTGCCTCTGGCCAGGAGGGATTTTATAGCACTGTATACAGAAAGGTGTTTACCCTTCTCTTGATATTTATGACAAACACTAAGTTCACTTTAAAAGAAAAGTAATAAACAACAATGAAAAATATTTTTTTTTTACTTGAGCATTTGTTCAGGTCCCTGTTTCCTGGGTATTGTATTGGGAGTGGTAAGGATCACCATGCTTGGTGTTGCATCCTTTCCATAACATGCCTCTGCAGATCCCTCCCTAAATCATATGCCCTGTCACATGACTCCTACTGAATGGCTTTGCATAAGTCTGATCCTGCAAGATGCTGATAATCTTCCACCCCGAATTGACTTCAGCATGTCTTGGCAGCACTCTGCTTGCTGCAGAACAACATTCATTGGCAAGTAACCTTTCTTTCTGGACCTCACCATTCAGTTTCCTTCGACTTTTTGAAACAGAGGTGAAATTTGTGGAGAAGTTTCAGTGACATCTGTTCAGTGTTTATGGCTCCAATTGAGCAAAGCATGTGACTAATACCAGCCCAGTTCAGCAAAGCACGTAGTTAATTTTAGGTATGTAAGAGGCCCCGCTTGCAGTCATTGTCACTATTCATGAGCTTAAATTTAAGCCTGGGCTTAAATGCTTTGCCGAGGAGGGATGGGATTAGTCACATAATTAAAGTTAAGCGCATATTTAAGTGCTTTGTTGAGTTACTGTTTGTGTGTGTGTGTGTGTGTATATATATAATTTGAATTGCTGTGTGATGAAAGGCTCTATATAAATGGTGAAATAATACTTCAATATACTATACTTAATTGGGTTGTGCTAATTTAGGATGGCTGTCTTACTGGGATGTCTCTCACTAAACTCATTTAGCCCAATGATGGTGAAGTGTGCTGCTTATTTGGACAATATTACCATAAATGCTACTTCATGGGGATGAATTTAGCTATTGCCAAGTGGTTAAATGGTGTTTAGCGAGGTGTTTAATAGGTGTGAAATTCTAAGAACCAGTCTTTTAAAACACAAGTTGCTAAATAAGGGTCGAGAGTTAGATGTTCCTGGGTGTTCAGGAAGCCTCTGATGGCTTCTGCCAAAGACAGCTACATTCTGGTAGATTCAAGCGATCTGTGTTCTAGTCAGACCTCTGCCAGAGACATGCTGCAGAGCTTGGGGAAAACTCATTTAACTTCATTCTCATTACATCAGTGTCACCATCAGTAAAAAGGGGATAGCACATTTACTTCCTTAGGGTGGAGGTGAAGGGGGTTTGTGAGGTTTAGTTCACAAATATTTCTAGAGCACGTTGGGGTCCTTAGATGGAAAAGTTATAGAATGGCAAAGTATTACTATAATTTATTATTATTTACCACATTTGTTTTATTCAGGTAACTTCCACCCTTTCTTTTTCAGGTGAAACCAACCAAAAATTCTGTGTGCTTTGGAGCCCTGCTCTTTCTCTATACAGGCGATTTTTACCTGAACATCAAGTTTCACGAAGACAACTCCAGCAGGGAGCTTCCTCTTTCTTGGTTCTGCCTGCCCAGTGTTCACATTCGTGCTATGGAGCCTGTGATCCAAACTAAACTGTAAATGTACCATAAGATATTGGATTAGCCACCGTGCACAGAAACACTTGACATGTCCTCTGCTTGACCCCACTTTGTTTCTTTCCAACCCCAGACCACAGGCTTTCTTTAGAGGCACAGCTGAACACTTTTAGAATTGGCTGAAGTCATTTGGGCAGCTGCCTTTGCTTATGTGGAAAGGAGTGATGGAATATAATGTACTGGATTCCCCCCCCCCCAAAAAGAAAAAGCCTTTGGTAGCCACTAACGGAAAAATTCAGCTCTTCCTGATAGCCATGGCCTCCCCATTGATATCAGTGGATTTGCAGGGGTGTATGTGAAAGCTGAATTTAGCCATGAGCTTGAAGGCCTTAGCTCCAACCTGAACGATACCTAAGGATATATCGTCAGCACTTCAACAAGAGTTGTGTTTCTCCACTAAATTCCCACCACCACGATACTGAACACACCGTTTGGGACCTGTTTTCTCAGTCAGTTTCTTTCTGTGCTTGTTCCTAAACCCTTTGTTTGCCGGGTATATTGGTGTCTTTCTAACTCCGAATAAATGTCAGCCATGCAATAGCAGAGCAGCTGTCTTTGTCTTTCCCACCAGATTCTAAGGAACGCAGCAGCAGTAGTGCCTTTTAATGTGTTACTTATTGCAGGAAATAGCAGTACCGGTATCTCCAGTTCTTGTTGTTAGAACAGGCATGACCCCCAAAGGAGCTCTCCGCCCCTCCTTGGTCACAGTGCAGTTACTTCCCTTTGTGCATCCATAAACGAGACAAGAAGGAAGGCAAGACAGACAGAAATGTTTCTATGCCTGCCAGAAAGGAGAGAAGCCAAATATTTGCCTGCCTGTGGGTTAACCTATGAGGCAGAGTGCCACAGGCCTATTTCATGGCAGTTGGGAGCCATTTCAAGCATTTGCAGACCCCTTAAAATGCCACCAAGTTGAATCTGCTGATAGTCTTTAAAGCTTTTCACAAGAAATTGTTTCCAAACGTGTACTAATCAGGATTAGACAGGCCAGGCTAGACTATGATAGTTTCTTCTTTTCTTTGTCGAATGAATAAAATAAAATGTTATGGAATAACTGCTGTAAGTTACTTCACTGTGGCTATCGCTGCCAAATGTACTGTAAATTTGCTTTATTGTGTTGTCTTTTACATAGAAGCTTTGAATAAAGAGACCGAGGCTTACCCTAGATGAAGCACTGAAGGTGTCTGATCTGTATGTGAATTTTTCTTTGCCATGTTAGTCATGTTTATGTCTAAACATGCAAATAACCAAATGCGTATTTTATTCAGCTATGATAGCTATACAGCCCACTCCTACTGGCAAAATTCTCATTGTCTTCAGTGGAAACACAATCCTGCCCAGGCTCAATTGAATGATGAATACTGCAGTTTTTGAATGGCAATAATGCGAAAATATTCCCACTTGAACAGTAGTGTCTAAGCATGAGGGAACTTTTGCTTCAGGCTATAGTATCTACATTTCCAGTACATTCAAGAAGCAGTGATGCCTTTTGCTCTAAAATTTGTTTGTCACAACACAGTCAACGTTTGCTTTTGAGTTGGAGGAAACATCTATCTAGAGCTTTAGAATTTCAGAGGGAAAGATCTCTGAAGTTCAAATGACTGTCTAAAAGGCTTATTTGGAACTACAAATTCTTCTGTCAGCTGCAAAGGGGTGCAGTGCCCTGTGACAGCAGAAATAGTTCCACAGCTTTGTAGTGCTCTTCTTAGGGCAGGAAAGCCTGAGAGGGAAGAGCCTCTGAGTGACTCGAGCTTGGCACCCTCTTTACGTTGGCAGAGCTCCATCGAACAGAGCTGTGCAGTGGGGCCAAATTTACTGCATACCATCGCATGCCTATATGGGCGTTAAGGGAAGAACTGAGGAGAGCGGGAATTCAGTTTCTCCAGAAAGGCTTTGCTTTTCTTGCATGCGCCCATGCTGCATAATGTGATACAATAATATTACTGTACCACCACACTCTAAATTGAGATTAATTCAGTAATCCCCAAAAGATATTCTTTGTGCTACAGTTGCTGCTGGGAATAAAGCTAAGGCTTTATGAGGACCACATTTATGAGACAAAAATATTGATGGATTGCCGAGCTCTGAGACCATTAATGGAAGATTTTCTCTTTGAGTAGAGGATGTTGTACTGTGAAACCTGTTCTGCTGTGCAATCCTCTGTTAAAATGACCAGGGAAACAGCACCCTTTTACCATTAAGGGGCTAAGCCAAAGACCATTGAAGTAATTGGAAACACTCCTGTCGAATTCAATGGGCTTGACTCAAGCTCTAACAGCTGTCATTGCAATAAAAGAAAGCTGCATGTTTCTCAACCTTGGCTTCCAAAATGGCATTTTAATTTTGCAGTATGTGCTCACTAACATAAGCTTTTTTATATATATATAATACCCTGCCACTTGTTAACTTTGGCACTTCTAATGTCTTTCCAAACTTTCTTACACATTTACCTGTCAGGGTAAGAGAGCTGAAATGTCACACTGTAGTGTAGATTCTTAATGCTGAGGCTTACCTGTGACGAAAGTTAAGTGGTGGTGTTGTTTTGTGGGAATGTATTCAGAATGAGAATGCCGGAGCTCATTTTTTGAGTTTAAAATAGAAAATTACACCCTTTAGAATTGGTACATCCAGTGGTTCGAGTAAAGGACTGTGCTTATCTGATCTGCTGTCCTTTGCTGGAAATGCAAGCTGATTTTACTTCTCCTTGAAACATCCAGCTATTAATTCAAACGTAATGAGCCAAACAGTGCTTTGTTACACAACTGTAAATCTGATATGACCACACTTAGTGATTTATCTTTGTCTTCTGAGGTAAATTTAGTGCTAATCAAAGGTGCCAGATTCACAGTGCTGTTCCTGTTTGTCTCTCCATAAAGCAGATACCGCATGAACGGTAGCAGTCCAAGCTTCCTAACACTGCCTTGCCAATGCACCTTAACCCTAAATTGGAGGGAAGACCTTTAGAGGTGAGAGGTTCCTTCCGTCTCCATACCCATTCCATCCTCAGCCTGTCAACCGAGACTGCTGAGTTGGCTGTTAAATAGTAGGGCCAGCCTGATGGTGATTTTTGTGGTGGGGACGGATAGCTCTTCATTAGACAATATACTGAAACCATCAGCTCATTTCAGATAGGCTGCCAGGCAGCTGTCGGATGTCAATAACTTTGTCACTATGGCCCTGGTTCAGCAAGGTACTTAAGGACGTGCCTAACTCTAACCATGTGAGTAGTCCCATGGCCTTCAGTGGGAACACTCGGTTATTTAAAGTTAGGCGCCTTGTTGAACCAGCACCTAAATGTGTGGGCTGTATTTGAAACAGTGATCTTGGGGATAAAAGAGCACATGTCCCATTACTGAGCTCATGGGCCAGCCACTTCCCCTGATACCATTGGCTCCAAGTGAGAGGCAAACTTGCAGCCAAACCAGGGCTGCTCACTCTGCTGCTGTGGTGAGTCAGTCTTTTGACACCTGGGTCGAGTGGCTTGCGCCCGCCCACCCCCAGAGTCTTAACAGGTGCTGCGGTGAGTCAATAGAGCCTGTCGTGTGTCAGCCCTCAGGCATTCAGCAACAACCTACCCCTGAGCAGAGCCTGGGCACACGTGTCCACAACCCCAGCAGAGCTGCAGATCAGTCTGAGCAACAGCACTACCCCACCAGGAAACCTCATGGTGCACCAGAATCCAGCGACTCCCAGCTTGCTCCTGCTCCGGCTCCTGCTCCTTGCCTAAGCCCTGTCCCAGTATCATCCTTGCCTTGCTCTAGCCTCGCTCCAGCCTCGTCACTGACCCACTCTAGCCTTGCCTCTGCCTCCTGATCTTCCTTCCCCCCCCCACCCCCAACTCTCAGGCTGACTATCCAGATTCAACCTTTGGCCTGTATCTGGACTCCAGCTTCAGTATCAACTTGGCTTGTCTGTGGACTCTGACCACCCTGCTTTGGACTCTGGCTACAGTTCTGATTCTGGTTTGGCTATGGATTCTGAGCTCCATTTTGTCTCCAGTCTGTCCCCAGACCTCGATTCCAGAACCACTCTTGGCTCAGGCCCAACCCTATAACTAGCTGTAACACACACTTCAACCACTAGACCTGATTATCCGAGGCAGAACCTGACACTGTTTGTGATGGTGCCAGTAGCATGAGACTTATCAAAGTGATGGCCTTGCCATTTTTTATATTCTGAGGGTTAATTTTTTCATTCTTCAGGTGAAGGTGTCTTGTACCCCCTTCATGTACACACATCAACCATAGTCATGAAGGTTTATGGGTGTAAAGCACATTAATAAATTTGGCTGGGAAATCAACTTATACCAAAAGGCTATGACCACAATTACATTAACTCCATGCTAGGAGGGATGCTGCCCCTACCTTGCCTAGCTGGGATTCCTCTTCTTGCAGTCATCCTGCTTCCTGGGCAAGCCTGAGAGCAGCTGGGTTGGTATTCATCTTTTGTCGGCTCTCCATGGTCCCATTCCCTGCAACACCCCAATCCCCAGGGCTGAAGTGAAAGACACAAAACAAAAACATAAAATTGTATTAAAATGGTTTACACTTTATAAAGTATTTATACCTGGAAACAAGACAAAGCATTAATAAATTATAGCTGTTATAAGCATGTTATAAACATAAGTAGTGTGTGCTACAGATGGTTATAAACACATTAATAGAGGGTGTTACTGATTGCAAGTAACAACTCTAGAGACCAACAGGTCAATAACAATATAAAACACTTGATTTAAACAGCTATTAAGCATTTATGAATGGACCCTAAATATAAAGTGTGACCTTAAAAGTGTGAAACGTGGGACTTTATAAAATTTTTGTTTCTCCTGAAAAACCACAGAAAGACAAAAATCCCTTGTTAAATAGCAGCTGCATCATACCCCTCTGTCCCGATGCACTTACTGTACTGGGGACTACCACAGCACCATCTCCCAGATGCTAGAGATGTGAAAAAAGAAATGCTGAAAGACACTTTAGTTAGAGGTTACACAGGAATTGTGCCCCGTGCTCCCAAACAAACCCTCCTAGTTCACTGTGACGTTTCAGCATCCACTCATTGCTCCCCCAGGGATTGCTATGTCCCACTGCAGTAGGAGGGGAAGGAGCAGATGAAGGAAAGTGAATGGGCTGTATGGAGGGGTCCAGACGGATACCAGCTCAACAAACTCTGCCTTACATGGCTCTTGATTCTGGATGCTAGAGGGAAACATGAGAAAGAAGTCTAGTGCTGCTAAAAGCCAAGAACAGAACAGCAGCAAAATTAAACTTACACAAATTATTGAGTCAATGAATGAAAATAATAACCTCCAGCCTCCATGAGCATTGACTTCCAGTGGTGATGATCCCCATCCTACTAGACCCTGGGTTTCTTGGGGCGTGGGTGATCAGGTAGATGGTGTGGGGAGCTGCTGACTCCTGCCAGTGTCAGTGTGAAGGACATAGCAGTCACACCTCTGCCCATCATAATGCACACACAGCTCCCCATGCAGAACACAGCCATTCAAGACAGACAAAGGAGCATACCAAAGAGAGCCCAGAGGCGTTATTGTAACAAGTGATGGGAGTAAATGCTGTATAGCTATGCTTACCGTCCCCTTTTCTACACCTCAGCTTAACTCCTTGCTGAAGCACTCGCCAGAATTCTAGCTTTTCAGGACTTTTGGAGAGAAATACACAGAGTCTTTGTGTTGGCACTTACTCCTGCACAAACTGCACGTACAAAGGTACCAGACCAGAATAATAATGTAATCCACGCACCATATAAGGCCGCATGTTATGCTGGGGGTTGAGTGAAACCTCACTGAAGCCGCTGGATGTAACTGGATACCTGTAAAAAGGAATTTAGCTCATTTATGGAACAAATAGGCGCCACCACCTAAAACACAGGTCACATGCGAGCCTGGTCAGCAAGGTGTGCTCTGTTTCACTGGGGGGTAAATGCAGGCATTGGGTAGTGTTTGACAGAGCTCTGTGTGTGAGAGAGAGAAGCAGCAGAAACACACAAAGAAGCCCCAGTGACACACTTATAGCATGATTGTTTGATACTGTCTCGCATGACCTTCTCATAAACAAAGGCAACCTAGCTGGAGCTACTATAAGGTGGGTGCGTAACGGGTCAGAAAATCATTCCCAGAAAACAGTTATCAGTGGTTCACAGTCAAGTTGGAAGGGCATATTGAGTGGGGTCCTGCAGGGATCAGTTCTGGGTCTGGTTCTGTTTAATATCTTCATCAATGATTTAGATAATAGCATAGAGAGTACACTTCTAAAGTTTGCCGATGATACCAAGCTGGGAGGGGTTGCAAGCTGTCAAGGTCCCTTCCCCACTCTGAACTCTAGGGTACAGATGTGGGGACCTGCATGAAAAACCCCCTAAGCTTATTTTTACCAGCTTAGGTTAAAACTTCCCCAAGGTACAAACTATTTTACCTTTTTCCCTTGTACCTTATTGCTGCCACCACCAAGCGTCTAACAAATATATAACAGGGAAAGAGCCCGCTTGGAAACGTCTTTCCCCCCAATATACCCCCAAGCCCTACACCCCCTTTCCTGGGGAAGGCTTGATAAAAATCCTCACCAATTTGCATAGGTGAACACAGACCCAAACCCTTGGATCTTAAGAACAATGAAAAAGCAATCAGGTTCTTAAAAGAAGAATTTTAATTGAAGAAAAAGTAAAAGAATCACCTCTGTAAAATCAGGATGGTAAATACCTTACAGGGTAATCAGATTCAAAACATAGAGAATCCCTCTAGGCAAAACCTTAAGTTACAAAAAGACACAAAAACAGGAATATACATTCCATCCAGCACAACTTATCAGCCATTTAAACAAAACAGAATCTAACGCATATCTAACTAGATTGCTTATTAATTCTTTACAGGAGTTCTGACCTGCATTCCTGCTCTGGTCCGAGCAAAAGCAACACACAGACAGAGAGAACCCTTTGTTCCCCCCCGCCTCCCCCAGCTTTGAAAGTATCTTGTCTCCTCATTGGTCATTTTGGTCAGGTGCCAGCAAGGTTGTCTTAGCTTCTTAACCCTTTACAGGTGAAAGGGTTTTTCCTTTGGCCAGGAGGAATTTAAAGGTGTTTACCCTTCCCTTTATATTTATGACACAAGCGCTTTGGAGGATAGGATTCAAATTCAAAATGATCTGGACAACTGGAGAAAGCGTCTGAAGTAAATAGGATGAAATTCATCAAGGACAAATGCAAAGTACAGTACTCCACTCAGGAAGGAACAATCAGTTGCATGCATACAAAATGGGAAATGACTGCCTAGGAAGGAGTACTGCAGAAAGGGATCTGGGAGTCATAGTAGATCACAATCTAAATATGAGTGAACAGTGTAACACTGTTGCAAAAAAAGCAAACATTCTGGGATGTATTAGCAGGAGTGTTGTAAGCAAGGCACAAGAAGTAATTCTTCCACTCTACTCCATGCTGATTATGCCTCAACTGGAGTATTGTGTCCAGTTCTGGGCATCACATTTCAGGAAAGATGTGGACAAATTGGAGAAAGTCCAAAGAAGAGCAACAAAAATGATTAAAGGTCTAGACAACATGACCTACAAGGGAATATTGAAAAAAATGGATTGGTCTAGTCTGGAGACGAGAAGACTGAGAGGGGACACAACAGTTTTCAAGTACATAAAAGGTTGTTATAAGGGGGAGGGAGAAAAATTGTTCTCCTTAACCTCTGAGGGTAGGACAAGAAGCAATGAGCTTAAATTGCAGCAAGGGAGGTTTTGGTTGGACATTAGGAAAAACTTATTAACTATCAGAGTGGTTAAGCACTGGAATAAATTGCCTAGGGATGTTGTGGAATCCCCATCATTGGAGATTTTTAAGAACAGGTTAGACAAACACCTGTCAGGGATGGTCTAGATAATACTTGGTCCTGCTAAGAGCGCAAGGGACTGGCCTAGATGAGCTCTCAAGGTCCCTTCCAGTCCTGTGATTCTATGAAAATGAGAAAAGCTGAGAGAGAGTGCATGCTTTTGCACAGAGTGCTATCTGGAAAGAGGCTTGGAACTGTGAGCAAAGAAGCTTGTCCTGTTGTTTGATTCCTGCTATGTTCAGGGAAACAGGATTTTTGTGTATATTCTTTTGTAAATAAGATTGTGTCAAAGAAACATCTAGTTCAGTCAGCAATTTCTCGTCCTAATGGAAACAATCCACTAGACTCCAAGTATTGGGTAATTGCCTGGGTCAAAAGGGATAACAAGTATTTGATTTAATTCCAAAGATGGCAAGCGAAGCAGTGGGGAGGTGGCAAGGATTTTTGCTGAAAGCATCTGTGGCTCTGCAAATGTGCAGAGAGCAGAGCAGGCCAACTCAGTTAAAAGGCTCCAGACTTATCCAGAAAAAGGGTGTGGTAATTACTAGAGCTTCAGTGAAGGACAGACAGTCTTGCTTCCAACCCAGACATCCACTGCCTGAGAACTGAGCTAATCAGATCTTGGGAAAGTGGGGAGGTTATAAATAAAAGAGTCAAAGACAGCTTTCTGTATGCAATGGCTGATCAACATAGAACCAAGAACTGTGTGCACTGTCAGGACTGGTTCTTAATATCTATACCACTTTGGATATAGACTATAGAGTTCCTATTTTACCAGAAAATGAGGAGACCAGTCAACCATTAATCAAAGGACTAGAATGCTGTTCCGAATCCCAGACTTTATTTTGCTAACAAGTGTTTGGAAAAGGGCTGAGTGACACTGTAGGTCTGAAGAAAAAAATCACATGTGCCACATTTTATAGCCACAAGGGAGGTTTTGGTTGGACATATAGAGACACAGAAATCATCTCTAATAGACAAGCACAGGGAAAAGAGAGGGTTTGTGTGTCCGTGTGCGCGTAAGGGGACATAGTGATAGATTTACCACCAGCTTGTTTTGGTTTAAACTTTTTTTCAAATACTGTTTAAATGTTCTCTGTTAAGTTTAAATGTTTGTTTACCAAAAGATGGGCGGGGGGGGGCCTGACTTTGAAGCTGCCTGGCGATTGTTACTAACACTTACCTAATATGAGTAGCCAGGTGTGGAATGACCTTGCTGGAACCGGACTTAATGCAGTGATTATACAGAGGCCACATTATGGGGAAATGCAACCCTCCTGGTAGCAGCTAAACTACGGATGTGGAAAGTCTGGGCAAAAGAGGTGTGTTTGGTCTATCAGTGCTTTGTGCGAATGAGCTGCGAGCTGACCCAGCATTGAAAAAATAAATATGTTATTGCATTGCCCACTGTTCTATTTCCTCTCACTTTCTCGCTTGTTTCCAGTGCCTTTCCCTGCGCTGTAGATAACACTGCATTGTTTTGGCAGCTGGTATCTAGTGATGTATCTGTGTGCATATCTAGTACATTAATGGAAATATGTCACCCATCACCATTATTGTTTTTTAACTTGCCTCTGCTTATTGAACTATTGACATCAGCTGGCTGCTTTGATGGCAACAAGAAGTGCAGCAGTTTGCAGAGCTGTCAGGTGCAGACCAAACAGATGTCAGTGTTCAAACTGAAAAACGAGATTAGCCTGGTCCCGCGCTGTGGCTGTTTGTTAGATCTGTACTCTCCATGGAGAATTTACAGCACAAACCTCCTTTCCCTTCTTCTGATTTTAGTTTAATGGAATAAAATTTTATCCTACATCAGATTTTTTGTAATCTCTTTTTCGGTGTAAGCTTCTTTACTTTATGTGGGTTATTTTTTTACAGTTAGTCTGTGGTATTTTGTCCTCTCCCCTCTAATCCTCTGCCTCAGAGTTCATAGGGGTAAGGGGAAAATACTGGAGATGGGGACTAAATCCCAGTGCACGAGCACTGCTTTCTAGTGCATTGGCACACTCTCTCAAAGTAGCTTTGGGCCGACTCGCTCCCCTACCTTCAGCATTTCATACATTCAGCAGAGATGCAGGCTACCTGTGATCTCAGCAAGACCTATAGAGCTGTCGCAGCCATTTTGAATGAGTTCACAAATCCAGTGGTCACTTTCTCTCCTCTCATTCCCTGATTTTCCAATACTCCCACCAGTTTCTAACAACAATAAAGAGACCATGTGCTGGATTTTGGTGGCTTTGGCTATGTATTGAGCAGGAAAACCTACAACTTTATTACCTGTGCAGAACCGCTGTTGTTCACTGACAAGATCATCTTAAGACATTCCAGTGCTGCATGTAAATTATTAACTACAAAATGCTGCTGCCTTATGCAGGCAGAAATTAGGAGTTGCTAAACGCCATGTCTCTGGGCTCCACATTGACCGCACTTTCAATACTACAGAGCAAAGACTTGCCTCCTTGAAAAGCTGGAGAGACATTTCGTTGTTACCAAAAAAGTTTGCTTGAGCACCTCAAAATTAGTATGGTAAACTGGCATTTTACTGGCGTTTACATGTATCATGCCAGCCACACTGTCACACGTTGCAACATCACAGCACAAACTGCTCCCTCACCAACTCAGGTCAGTGCCTCGGAATCGTTTTGTGGTTTTTCTGTGACGCTATTACCAGTGTTTCTCTTTTCTCTCCTGTCTTGCAGCTCTTGGGAAGGAGGATCTCAGTGGCTCCTTTTCCTGGGGGAATAGGGGTGGATCCTAGCAGTTCTCATCCTAAGGTCTCTTTGCTCAGCAGTCCCATTTTGACACTGTGCCCAAAAGAGCTGATGTGGTCATGGGATGCATAAACAAGGGACTCTTGAGTAAAAGTAGAGAGGTTATTTCATCTCTGTATTTGGCACTTCTATGACTACTGCTGGAACACTGTCCAGTTCTGGTGCCCACAAGTCAGGAAGGATGTTGATAAATTGAAGCGGGTTCAGAGACAAGCCACGAGACTGAGTAAAGGTTTAGAAAACCTGTCTTATAGTGATAGACTCAAAAAGCTCAATCTATTTAGCTTAACAAAGAGAAGGTCAAGGGATGCCTTGATCACAGTCTATAAGTACCTACAAGAGGAACAAATATTTGATGATGGGCTCTTCAGTCTAGCAGAGAGAGGTACAACCCAAGCCAATGGCTGGAAGTTGCAACTAGGCAAATTCAGGCTGGAAACAAGGCATACATTTTTAACCATGAGCGTAATTAACCATGTGAACAATTTACCAAGGTTTGTCGTAGATTCTCCATCACAGACAATTTTTAATCAAGATTGGATATTTTTCTCCATCACAGACAAATTTTTAATCAAGATCTGCTTTGAGAATTATTTGGGGGCTGTTCTATGGCCTGTGACACACAGGAGGTCAGACTAGTTGATCGTGATGGGCCCTCTGGCCTTAGAATCTATGAATGACTTACCGTGTGTGTGCCAGGAACCATTCCCATAGCCAGCAGGGAATACTACAGCTACAGAGGTCTGATGCCACAGCAATGGGGAATTGACCATGGAAATCAGTCAAGGCACTAAGAAATCTCCTGAGTCCCTAACTTAGGGCCCCCAGTTCTACACTTGAGCCTCAAGTGAGCCTATCACCCCTATAACAAAGTGCCAATTTAACATTCCACACCCAATCTTCACTTGAGCTAAGCTTGGCACAGCTGAAGACAGGAGGAAGGAAAATGGCTCTAAAACCACTTTTCTCCTCCCCTGATCTTGAGCCAGCCCAGGACAAAGACAGCCTTTACCTGCCCCTGCTCCTCACTCCCCCATAAAACTTAGAACAGCCTTTAGGCTGCTCTAAATTATGTTGGGTGCTGTGGTTCCATAAGGACTGTTGTGGCAGCTAAGAAGCAGGTGAAATATGATGTGCCCTGTCCCAAAAATGCCCTCTGCATAGAAGTCGGGGGGGGGGGGAGGCATGCGAGTAAATGGTGTAAAGTCAATTAAACTTTCTCTAGGATTCCCTTCTGTCAGAAAGATCATTTGCCGCTATTTTGCCTTAGCAGCACAAAGCATCTGGGTCAGGTGCCAAGGATCTGGCCCCCTAACTTAGGTTGCTTCCAGAGTATTGAATAATGAACTAATATACAAGATACACAGATCAAAAAAAAAAACCATATACAAGAAGTTCAGCAGAAGTGCTAAGGAATGAATGGTTGATTCAGTCAAACTGAAGTGGTTGCTTTATGAAAATGCATATTTCATGGGCTGCCTGAGTCTGACAATGCATCAGCTATGTCTTGAACGGTCTCCACGTTGCGAGTAAGCTCACCATAATATATGCTAGAGATTGAAGCCGCTGCAGCATTCTTGGCGGCTCCACACACGATTCCATTTTTATCTTGTTTGATATTGTCCCGAATGTGTGCAAGGCAGCACATTCGCTGCTGCAAACGGCATTGTTCTTCTTTTTAACAAAAGAAAGCGCTTCTCTCATTTTAGGTAAACCCTGCATTTGCATTAAAAATACCCAGGGGTTATGGAGACGTGAAAACACTTTATCCTAGGGAAAATGTTCTTATAAGCCCTCACTTGTCTTCCTCTAAAAAGACGCTAGTGTGATACAATAACACCATGAGCCTTTCCGAAATACCAGGGGCAGTACACACATACCTGCAGATGCTGCTCAGGGGTACAATAACAATGAGAACACACAATTTGAATGGATTTGGAGACAAAAAGAGATCAGCTTAATGAGGCTGTTCAATGTGCAAGGGCTCCTAGAATAGTTATCACAGATCCATTTTCATTAATGTGTGTTAATTTAAAAGCTCAGCGTTCACATCAATCCTGCTTGAAAAACATCCCAACGACGTGCAGTGTCATTGCTTGCCATAGGATTCCCATGTTGCAGAAAACAGAGATAACCCTCGCTCCTACCATCCGGGAGCAGGAAAGGAAGAGACATAATTGTGTTGAAGCAAAGGCCACCAGAGTTTAGTGACTAGCACTAGCAGCCTGGTTGACAGAATTCAAATCTTTCTTCATAAGCAGATGCGATCTGTGGCCCACTTGGTATGTGAGTCTCTTATGTATCACCTACCCTCTGACTCCTTAGAACAGGTATTCTGTGTAGATACAGCTGCTTGAGGGCAACATTCCATCCAACAGAGGGCAGCCCATAGTACAGACCTCCCTACTTCAGGGATATTCCCTCACAGCCGCATTCAGTGAGCTCAACTGGCCGTTCTGCGCATGGTATAACACCGCAGTGTAAGGTATACAGTGAGAGGTTGTCTTCTCTAGTGGTTAGCGCACTTGCTCGGGGAGTGGGGGTGGGGATGGTCACGAGACCTGGATTCTAAGCCTAATGTCATTGATACTCTTTGCCTGTCATGTCTATTTAGGTTGGAAGCTCTTAGATTGGGCCTCTCTTTCACTATGTCTTTGTATAACACCTTGCACAATGTGGGCCAAATCTTGGTCGGAGCCTCTAACTTTTAATGCAGACAAAAATCAATATGCTGGACACATGCCTCTGTATTCTTTGACATATAACTAATATATTATAGGCTTTTCCTAATGTCATTCATAGACAAAGCAATAAACAATGTGCACGCATAAAAAAGGCTGAATGCACAAGCATTGACAAAACCTAAATTATATCTGACGCCTATGTAACTCACCTAACATTAATAAACTATTCAACCAGCCCAATATATTAGCTGTGCAAATCAATAAACATGTCCTAGAAAGCAGAGCTTTCAGCTCGAAGCTGTGCGCTTATGAAACAAGAGTGGCTACTGGTTACGGAGGCGGGGGGAACAACACAAAAAGCAGCTGGGGCTGTGATCCGTTTGCACTGGAAGTAAATTAAACCAGATAGTAAAGAAGAGAAGATTTAACTAGACAACAAAGAGTTTGTTGCATTTATAAATAGCCTGCAAAGTTCTGCACCTAGGTGCTGTGTGAACAATTCGGCTTTATGAAATTCTTCGTACATATTTAGGCACTTCAAAGGACACATACCAAGAAGGGTGTAAGACACTACAATGCAATGATGGATTGTTCCCTATATATCTAATCAGAAAAGCCTTTATTTGAAGAACTAGGGCCGGGAGGGGGGGAAAAGAAGTTCCATTTAGGAAAGGTTTATTAAAGGGAAATAATCCATCAAGTAGATGGTACACACTTTCCTGTCGGCGCTTCAGACAGGCACAGTTCTCTTTGTAAAATGCTGAGCAGTATTCAGCAGGGGCTCTGTAGTAACTATATGTTCATTAGGAACAACAGGAGCTTCAAAAACAAATGGTGTTAGCAGCAGCACTGCTATGTTGTCGCCCCTCCCAATAACGTCTGTAAATCACCCTGTTGCTGTTGTGTATGTGCCAGATCGAGGGAACACTACCTGCACACAACAAACCAGACAGCTTCAGAGCATCAAGGGGGAAGCATAAAACTAGCTCGCATCATTGCTAAGGGGCCCTTTGCGTGGAGTCCTGTTGTGACAATTGGCTCTACAAATTTACTGAAATCTTGAGCCCACCTGTAAATAGTATGTAAACGTTCACGAAAAGGCCATAATAACCTATAATAGCAAGTGTCGATGGGAAAAGGTACAAAAGGGAGACAAAAGAACCAAATTAGGCTAGACAGAAAGGCCAAGTTGATATGATTCAAGGACTATGTTGAAATTATGCTGGTTAAAAACAGGAGCTGTGGAGCCGGAAGTTAATGAGCCAAAATTGGTATGTCGGATATTAGGGATAATTGGTGGACACAATAGTGTGGCGATGGGCTATGCCACACATCAGCTGTCTTCTGGGGGGCCTTAAAGAGAGACTTTGTGGGGAAACGAAAGAACAGACAGAGGCTACCGGTGCAAGCCTGGCTGCCATCCCCACCCTTTGTTGGGACCCCGGACCTTTATCATCCTGATTCTGAGGGGTGCCCTGACCAGACCAGACCAGAGAGAGGGACACAGATGGCATGGCCACCCCTACCAGCTCCATCTGAATCCCAACCACCACCTGGGATGACCGTTACTATCAGCATTGAGACCATCTAAGAGACTGTCAGGCAAGGGAGCCTTTCCCTTTAAGACTGGCCTTTGACAACAACAGCAGCAGCAGCAATGGCATCTCCAGCCCAGCTCAAGTAACTTCTTCTTGTTTTCCCCAAAGGATGATTATGACCATCTTTAATCCCATCTAAGAGACTGTCAAACAAGAGGGGAGTTTTCCTTCTAAAAACTAGCTACAGCTCAAGAGAACAAGAGCTGTTGTGAAAAACAAAAGCCTTATTTAATACTTGACTTTGCAAATGATTTCACTGTGTTTCCTTCTTTTCTGTATCTTTAAAAGGATTTTTTAATGGTGTGTTTGCCATGCTGCTAAGCAGGCGGAGGTCACTGTGTACCAAGCCCCAGATGTTGTTTAACACTGTTTAATGTTGGACAGCGACTGGGTTATGTTAGTCCTTATAGTCCACCTAAATTAATGCAACTGTCAAAAAGCCTCCCATTTTGGCCTCCCGTTCTGTTTGCTTTGTATATGGAGTCACAGGCTGCGGTGTTGACAGTAGCCTGATGACGCTCTGCTCTGAATTTGGGTTGGTCAGATGAGATACAGTGCTGCTGAGCACCTCACTGAGCATCAGAGTGAGCCTGCCTTGTGGATGAGAGCAAGCCAACTAATGCACAGTTATGGTGATGCTGAGAGGTTGGGGGAAGCAACAGGAAGACTGGACAATGCTTAGAAACAGGGCCCAAATCCAGGCCTCAGCTCTGAACTGTGGCTCCATATCTGGGCTCTGGGGGGAAGGGAAAGTGCAAAAAGTAATATTTATGCACCCCCCCACCCCGCCATAGGTGCTTTGTAGAAATGTAGGAAGGCAGGTTGCCTACCCCAAAGAGCTTATAAATTAAATAAGGCCTAACACAACAAGTGAAGAGAACCAGAAAATGGCGTGGGTGGGTGGAGTGAAGACTAAGGGTTACTGTGGTAAATCTAGCTATGGCCCTGTTACGCATTTGTTTTACATTTACTGTACCTTTAAATCCATAAGGAATCCTCTCTCTACAGTCATAGGCAGCCATTTTACAGCATAGACAGTTAGATGGGGGGGAGTGCAATGTGTGCTGTCTTGTGGAAACTTTTGATTTGTTCTTTCTTATTTTGTTAGCCTGTGAATCCAAAGGCCATCTGGACTGAAGAAACCTGTTTGCGCTTTGTGTGTGGCAAAGCAACACACGTACATAATGTCACTTCAACTGTAAGTTACTGGACTTTCTTGTTACTCTTATGAAAAAGAGTAAAGTCATAACCCAAAACAAGACAGCTGACAAGAGACTTAGTGCAGGTTGTGGCCATTAATGTAGTACACTTGGCTAAGGGTAGATCTGAACCTCACTTTCTCTCTTCTTTTCTGCACGCCCTCCATCCCTTTTGTCTGATTTGGGAAGAATATGATCAGAGCAGATGTAAAGGGCTCTGGAATGGGAAGAAAAATAATTGAATGCTCTAGAGTTTTCTAGATGGTTCATTCCAGAAAAGGCAAAGAGTTTTAGCTCTGGGCATCTAAGGTTTCCTCGTATAAAAAGGCAACTGAATGGTGCTTTGAGAGCTGCAGGCGGAAGGACAAGAGCTCTGGAAGTGGTAAGTATCATGATTTTCTTTTGGATGGTGTGATGGGTTGTTTACCCCACACTTGCCCGGAAAGGTTTAATGAAGTCTAAGAAGGGGGCTAATTAACTCAACGGGCCACAGAGAGAATCAGGTGGCTAAATAATCCCTGTACTGAGGGAGGGAGCCCAGCTGGGAAGGAACAAGTGGGGCTGGATTTATAAAGACAGGACATTGGCAGCAGAAAGGAGGGATGTTGGGAAAGGCTGCAGTCGTTTCCTGGGAGGAGGGAGGTGTGTTTGAAGGCTACAGAGCCATGCAGCCTGCAGTTGCTCCCTGGGAAGCGGGAGTGGTGAAGCTGGCAGATCCAGAGAAGGAAGGGAGAGCTGGGTTGTTAGGAAAGCACTCAGGGAAATGCAGCAAGGTCAGGGAAGGAACAAACCTTGACTCCTGGCTGGAACCTGGAGTAGAGGGCAGGCCTGGGTTCCCCAACCAGCCACTGGGGAAATGGCACCAGCGAGGCAGTGACTAGGAAGACTGCCTTAGCCTGTTTCTGGGAACGAGATTTTCCAGCACCAGAAGGGGAAAGCATTTGGTGACCTGGCCGGAGTGCCAAGTCACAAAGAGGCAGCAGCCACTCGTGGAGTGAGAATGGGGCCTCAGACCCAGACAGAGAGGCAGAAGATGGCGTGCAACTGCAGGAAGGGGCATTGACCTTGTGAGCTATTCCCCAGCATGACCAGGAGGAGGTGCTATCTGACTGGTGAGTGGAGCACCCTGTCACAGATGGGTTCAACTTTCTCTCCTATACAGCTGTCACACATTCCGGTAATCTCAGTGCCACAGGGTCTGCCTCCATGATGTAAATAACTGATGAAAATCAAGGTGAAATCTCAGTGGGTCTCTGTGGGATGGAAAATCTGTGATGCGAGGTGCCCCTCCTAATGAGGAAGAGCAGAGAGCTATGGTTCCTGGAAATGCAATAAACATCATTCATTGAAAAGAAATGAACCAATGATTAGTCTCTACAGTGCATTGATTTACAGGGCATATCCCTAGAAGTGTAAAAGCATCAGTAGTAAATAGCCTGGTAGACAAAGCAATTACTCCATGCTAAAGACACCTCTGGAGAAAGGACTTAGCAGAAAAAGAGAGATCAGAAGCTCAGGGGGTCTTCTGGGTCCACATGATATTAAACAAACCAAAGCAAAAAAATCACACTTGCAACTGGAGGCTGCCCTTAGGTACATTGACCCCCATGGGGAAAATAGTATTTAGGGCTATCTCCTTCCCAGTACCCATATTTCTCCCTCCTTCTGTCTTACCAGTCTAACAACTCTCCCAATCTCCTACTTCTCTCATTTGATCCTCTAAAAAAGTTGGCCTAATTTCCACTAAGTAAGGGGTGAACTAAAACAGTGCTGCAAAGGAAGCACCATTGTGCAAAAGACTCTGGAGCCAAACTGAGGAAAACATGACTGAGCAGAAGTGGGGGCACCTACTGAGCAGAGGCCAGGTGGGCACGAGCTCTGGACTTCGTCTGTGTCTCTTGTGTTTGTACGGCGCCTGCTGTAATGGGGCCCTGAACCTGAAGGAAGCCTGTGGATGCCACTGTAATAGAAACATGGAATAACAGAAGCCACTATCTCTTGACTTCTAATCCTAGTTTTGCCTGTGTGGCCTTTGGTGAATCGTTTGATCTCTTTGGGCCTCAGTTTCCTCATCTGCAAAATGGGGATGCAAAGGACTCTATTGGTTTCTGTTTACAGCATGTGCTGGTTCTAGCTATGAGCTCATGTACAACTCAACCTTAGAACCCTCCATTTCAGCATAAGCCACTTCACCATCCCCCTCCTGGGCCTGGGGACACGGTTAGCTATGGGAGTTGCAGGACGGGCAGGGAGTGCCAGTTCCCCAGCCAGCTGTGAGAACTCAGGGCTAGGGGACTTCAGGATTGCTCTAGCCCTGTGTTCTCAGTGAGGGAAGAGGAAAGTTCAGCTACTGGGGGCTCTCTCTCAGTAAATGCAGCTGCTCCGATTGGCTGCCCTTCCCTAGAATTCAGGGGAGTGCAGCCAATCAGACAGGGATACTCTAGGAGCACTGTAGGAGGGTCTGAAAACTGGTAGAGCTGGCAAATCTGCAGAAATGCCTTGGAAGCCGGGGCAGTCTTCGGAGTACAGGCCGATGTGTCATACAGCATCTGAGTAACCCTGAGCTACGCATATGTGAAAGTAGAATGAATTATATTGAAATTATAATTCATTAAAGAAATGCTGCTTGAAAGGGTTGTTGAAATATAGTTGTCAGGAAAAGAAATATTAAGGAGTGTGAGACAATGGGTCCTCAAACTAATTAACTTAGAGCTCCTACTGAGCTAGGAGATTGGTAAACGTTAGTATGCAAATAAGATATGTATGTATATTTGTCAGTTTCTGCTTCCTTTTGTCTCCTATGTTAAATTGGCTTTGGCTTATCTGAATAAATAAGTTAGCTTGAGCTTTTGCAGGAGGCTCACATATATCTGGGTGCATTGGCAAAGCGCTTTGCTAATAAACAGAGTGGTCAGACAAATTCAGTGAGTCTTGAATCTGACTTTGACACATATGAGCATTTCATCAGAGCAAGGTGTTTTCATCATTTTGGTTGATCATTTGATAAATAATTTTTGAGCCTTGTCATGCCTGAGTTTCTCCACTGGTAAACTGAGGATAATACAGGACATACATACCTGCCTTGCTAGGGTGATTAATGTTTGTACATCAGTCTGGAAGCATAAAGCACTACATAAAAGTGCTACGTGTTGTGTGTGACTGACTCTAGTCCTAATGCTGTCCTGGCTACATCCCCTGAGCTGTGGCACCCAAGATAACTGTCTATTTAGCCTATATCCTCTGCTGCCTCTGCATTCTCTCACTGCACCTTGGAAACCAAAGTTCTATTCTTGCCAGCTAATCACTTTCAGACGAACGGGGGAGTGCATGGCAGCTTGGAGTTTTGCAATCTAAGAAAAGAAATGAGGACCTATTTTTAAAGATTATTTTTCTCCCCCATGTGCTGCGACAAATCGGAGTTTGGGCTCATGTGAGAACATTTGTACAGCAGTCGCAATCTGCCAGGCGCAGTTCTCAAAAATGTATTGGAGAATAGTAAATGATGGCGAGCGGAATACAAGGAAATACAAAAGGGGGGGGGCTGGGATTTGCAGCTCAACGTGGAAATAAATATTGGGCAATTTCAGAACATATTGATCAGCAAATAGTCTGCAAAAAGCCACTGCCCGCCCCCCTGCACCTATTTTTAAACCCATCGATTTAATAGCCCACAATGGGGCATGGTTAATGAGATGTTTTTCAGGAAATATGACTGCAAAAAACAGTCTCTCCTCCTTGATATATTTTATAGTTAAAGAAACCAATAAGCGAAGTAATGGCAATGATATACCTATAACATGATTTGAAGATCTGGGGGAATTGCCTTAGCGCTATAAAATCCTTTAGGCCTTTGGTAAGAGTAATAATTTTTAAATGCTGTTATTAGCAGCTCTGTCAATTCTATTGTGAGGTTAACACATTAGATGTTAGAAAAAGTCCTATTTGATCCTGTTGAAGGCTACTGTTTTCAGGAGGAAATATAGCACCTTCTAGTTTAGATCAAAAAGACTCCTTGGACCTCTGTGCCCAAGCAGGGCCATGTTGGGTGACTAATGTTGAGTGTGAGCTATTTATCCCTTAAATTGTGTTCATGAACTGATTATGTTGTTTAACACATCTTTGGTGATTTGATTGTGAACCTGCAAGGACTTGAATAGAAGCAGATTCAAAAGAAAACCTGCCGCAGAGGAGCTGAAAGGCAAATGTAGCCTCTAGGTAAGGATGTTCTTGGTGCTCTGGTATTACCAAACAATAGCTCCTGATTAAAATGCCATTTTTGCAGCGCTCAGGGCTGCTGTGCAGTCACATCTATTGTAAAAGGAGTGAGTTAAGCTGACTGAGATATATAAAGGAATACTGATTTAGTCTGCAGATCTTTGTATAGCTAAAAGAAATGACACTGCACTTCAGGTTTACAAAAAATTTGAAAGATAGAACAGGGAGAAAAGAGCAGTTACTAGCCTGTTCTGTAACTGTTGTTTGTCGAGATGTGTTGAACGTCCCTTCCACTTTGGTGTGTCAGCGTGCCCAGCACATGGCTGTTGGAAACTTTTCCCCTCAGCTGTACCTGTTGGGTGACTCGAATGCCCCCTCCTGCCATATGCTACTTTGTGCAGGTATAAAGGGAAGAGACGACCCCCCAACCCAGTTCTTCTTGCCGGAATGTCTTGCTGGGTAGGCGGGTGGGTTGTGGAATTGGCATATGCAACACATCTTGAAGAACAACAACAGTTATGGAACAGGTTAGTAATTGTTTTCTCTTCTTCGAGTGATTGCACATGTGCACTCCACTCTTGGTGACTCTAAAGCCATAAGAACAGGAGATGGGATTGGCGTCTATTTCAATGCAGATTGGAGAACAACTCTTCTAAATCTACCACTGTCCCTGGAGTCTTCAGCCACAGAGTAATGGAGGGCAAATATGTGGACCGAGGATCAGGTTACTACACTACAAATGTCTGCAATTGGAACTTGAGCCAGAAAGGCTGCCGAGGCCAACTGTGACCTCATCAGATGAGCTGTGACTCTGTCAGGCGGAGTGACATTAGCCAAATCGTAGCACATGCATGTGCAGGATGTGATCCAGGAAGACATTTTCTGGATGGAGACTGATTGACTTATTCTATCCACCACTGGTATGAACAGCTGGGAGGATGAAAGTGTCTGGTTCTATCCTAGTAAAACGGTATGGCACTCCTGACATCCACGGTATGGAAACGCTGTTCCTCCCTCCCCATATGTGGCTTTGAATATAAAATGGGCAAATAAATTGGCTGGTTGACGTGGAAAGAAGAAACCGCCTTTGGGATGAACTTTGGATGAAGATGCAGGTAAGCCTTGTCCTTCAGAAAGATCATATACGGAGGCCCCAACATTAATGCCCATAGCAACCCTACACTTCTGACCAAGGTAATGGCTACCAAAAATTCCACCTTCATTGATGGATGCAGCAGACAGCAGGTAGCCAACTTCCCAAATGGAGAACCCATAAGTCTTGACAAAATGAAGTTTAGATCCCATGATAGAACTGGGTCTTGCACCTGACTAAGTCTCTTAAAAACCTTATGGACCTGTCACTTGAGAAAACAGAGCGATTGTCTGCTTTCAGGTGGAATGCTGAAATAGTTGCCAGATGTACCTTGATGGAACTAACCACCATACCTTGGTGTTTCAGGTATAACAGGTAGTCCAGAACATGTTGAACTGAAGAACTGGTTAATGATACTCCAAACTGACAAGACCAGATGGGAAAAAATGCTTCCATTTAGAGAGGTAAGTAGCTCTTGTAGAAGACTTTCTACTATTTAGCAGGACCTCTTGAATGTCTTTCAAGCAAGCCTGCTCTCTAATGTCTAGCCATGGAGCATCTATGCAGTTAAGTGAAGGGATTGTAGGCTCGGATGGAGTAGGTGACTGATCCTGGAGATTAGGTCTGAGCCAGGTGGAAGTGAAATTGGAGGTTTCACTGACAGTGCCAGGAGAGTGGGGAACCAGTGCTGATGGGCTGGCCTGGTCCTGTCTTATCTTTAGAGATATCCTGTAAATGAGCAGGATTGGTGGGAAAGCATGGAGAAGCCTGCCTGACCACATCTGTAAAAAGGCCTCTGTTATGGGACCTGGGCTGTGATCACACAGGGAGCAGAGCTGCTGACTCTTTCTGTTGGTCTTTGTCACAAACAAGTCCACTGGGGAAATCCCCACTGCTGGAAGATCTGTTTGGGTGAAGAGACCACTTGTGGTTACTTGTAAACAATCTTCTCAGGTGATCTGCTAGATCATTATGTATGCCTGGCCAGTAAGATGCTTCTAGATCTATCCAGTTGGCCATACAGAGCTCCCAGAGTAGAGTCACTTCTTGACAGAGTGAAGAAGAGTGGGCTTTCCCCCGCTATCTTGTCTGTGAGGACTAACAGGTTGCTTCCCCTGATCCGCAATAGAAATACTTGGCATGTCAGTCTGACAGCTTTCAGTTCTCTGACATCGATCTGTAAAGTTAAGGACCATAGACCCTGTAAAGAACCCAGATGGGCTCCCTATCCCAGAGCAGAAGCATCTGTCGCTAGCATGAATGTCAACTATAGGCAAGCAAATGGGACATCTGCACATACACTGGATGGGTTTGTCCACCAATCTAGGGAAGTGAGGACGTAGGAGAGCAGTCTTACCACCGAGTCTAACTGATAATGCTTGGTGAGTAGACTGATGCCAGCTAGCTCTGCAGAGTTCTGCGGTGCAGTCTGGCATATTGAACCATGTAGGTGAAAGAGGCCATGTGACCCAGAAGCCTCAAACAGTTTTGTGCTGCTGTGAGCAGGTGAGCCTTCAAACTTGTAACAATTGGACAGATTGCCTGGAACCTGGAGAAGAGAGATTTGTTTAACAGTCCCAGAGCATTTAACATTGGCTGGATCAGGGCAACACTGTTCTGCACGTACAGTTTGGATTGGCCGTTGACAAGCCAGTCACCAAGGTAGTGGCAAATCTGTACTCCCGAGGAATGCAGCTACTACTGCCATGATCTTTGTAAAGACCTTGGGAGCTGCTGACAAGTCAAAAGGTAGTAGAGTGAACTGGTCAAGATTTTGATTTACCAGAAATCAGAGGTACTTCCTGTGAGACTGATTGATTGCCACTTGGAAATAGACAACTTTTAAGTCAAAGGAAACATACTAGTCCCCAGCATCCAGGGAAGGGATAATAGAAGCTAGGGTGACCATGGAAAACTTTATCTTTTTTAAGAATTTGCTGAGATGACACTGGTCTAAAATTGGTCTGAACATCCCCATTTGCATTTGGAATTAGGAAACACTGGGAATAAAACCCCTTCTCTCTGAGACCACATGGAACCTCCTCTATGGCTCCCAAGAGAAGGAGCGATTGTACTTCATGAATAAAGAGTTTCTTGTGAGAGTGGTCTCTGAAGAGGGACCGGGAGGGGTAGAAGCAAACTGGAGAGCATATCCCACTTCCACAGTGCTCAAGACCCACTGGTCTGAAGTAATTCAGGACCAAGCACTGTGGGAGTGGAATAGATAGTTTACTAGTGAGGGAGTTCAGGTCTGGAGAGATGAAGACTGGTATGGCATCAAATTGCCTTCTTTGCATTTCCCAGGTGCCTTGAAGGGCCTGGAGCTAGAGCCAAAGCAGCGGGATGGGGAGACCTATGCCTAACCCATAGACCTGTTTTTTGGCAGGTCCTGCTGAGAAGGAGATGTGGAATATCAGTGTGTCTCCTGTGGCCGATAGTGCTTCCTAAGCATGGCACGTGGGTATAAAGGTCTCTAGAGCCACCTTGAAATCCATAGGTTAAGTCCATGGAGCTTGCTGTCCATTTGGTTCAAAAACTAGAGAAGGACCATTGAATGGCAAGTCCTGGATAGTACTCCGGACTTACTGGGGAAGACCAGAAGTCTGCAACCAGGATGATCTACACATGGCCACTGAGGAGGCACATGATTCTAGCTGCTGAGTCAGTGTGTCCAGCCCCGCTTGCCGTGAAGTTCTCATGACTAATCTGCTCTCATTGACCAGGGAAGAGAACTCCTACCTAGCATTCCCCGAAAAAAGCTCTCTGAACTTTTCCATAGGGTCCCACAAATTGAAATTGTATCATCCCATTAGTGATATGCAGCTGCAGATCCCCGTTGAATAAATCTTTCTGCCAAATAAGTCTAGCCTCTTATAGTCTTTTGATTTTGGGATGGAAGCCTGGTGCCCTGTCACTCTCATTGGCCACTATGATGACTAATGAGCCTGGAGGTGAGTGAATATAAACTCATATATGTACATGCACTCAAAACCTTCGGAGAGTACATAGTGCTTTCTTTCTGCCCTTTTACAGGTGGGAGGAAAAGAAGATGGAGTCTGCCATAAAGCCTTTATCGGATCTACTACTGCCTCATTAATTGGCAGAGGTATGCTGGAGAGACACACTGATGAAAAAAGGTCCACTAGGCAATGTGAGGACTACCTGACCTCTTCCACCTTACACCTAACTCTGCAGTTACTCTCTTTAACAACTCCTGGTAAACTTTAAAATCATCAGGAGTGGGTGAATTTGTCCTGGATGAAACAGCCTCATCTGGAGAGGACGAAGAGGAATCCAAGACTGGAGCAGGTAGAATCTCTTCTACCAGCTTTTGCTGCTGTTCTGATGCTCGGTACCAGGCCTGGTACTGGACTCTGAGGATGGAGTTGCTCTGTGCATAGACTCTGCCCTCTAGATGAGGATACTAAGTACACATGGTGTGGGGAAGATCTGAAAGCTGGGGAAAACCCCAAGGGTTCCAAAACACCCATTGGTATGGGGCAGGGCATTCCCACATTCCCAGGGCAGGTCCCATTGAAGGGTCATGGGGGTAGGTTGGGGAAGACGCTCTTTGAGCAGACTGGTAGGCCCTGCTTCAGTGTTGTTAGATGTAAGATCCTACCTGTGACTCCAGCAATGAAGATTTGCCGTCCTCTGACCATGGAGGGGCTGATCTGTCAGTGCTGGGAACCATTGCCAAGAGCCTGGCAATGGGTGGAGCGACGCCATCATAGATGGTACCAAGCGCCGGCTGTCGGGGAAGCAGGAAAATTCGGTACTGGAGGTTGAAACACTGGCGTGTTTGTTTTATTTGCTCAGTAATCTGCTTTAATCTGTTCGCTATCCCTTATAATCACTTACAATCTACCTTTGTAATTAATAAACTTATTTTTTGTTTATTCTCAAACCAGTTTGTGTAATTTATACCTGGTGGGGCAAAAAGCTGCGCATATCTTCCTCCACATTGAGGGAGGGGATGGATTTCATGAGCTGTATAGATTTCTGTGCAGCACAAGACCAGACAATTTTGGGTTTACACTCCGGAGGGGGTGTGCACTTGAGTGCTGGGCAATCCCCAAGCTGAGTCTTCCCACACAGAGCTGATCTCAGTGTCCGTGTCCTTTTGCAGCTGGGTGTGGCCCTACCTGTGTGTGTACTAGAGGAAGCTTGAGGGCCTGGCACAGCAGGACACAGAAAGGGGGAGCCCAGGCTGGTGGAACAGGTGGGCTCAGTGGGACCCCAGTACATCAGGTGGCACCCCAGAAAGGGGGGAAGCAACCCATCACACACTCCTCCTCCAAATTTGTGCCTATGTTTCCGATGCTCTCTACTCCACTCCTCCTAACCCCTCTTACCAAGTTTTAAAAGCTCTGTATTTCCTCCTCAGTACGGGTGAGGGAGAACAGTGCCAGGAATCTGCTAAGGCTGGAGGCGCGCCTCTCACTGAAGTTTAGTTTAACACAACAAAAACTAACTATTCTAATTATACTGAAGACTAGACTAACTATATATATAAATATAGGTTGTGAATATATATATACACACAACCTATATTTACAAAGGCTGAGAGAGAGAGAACAGTTCTGGTATTGAGCAGAGGCCAACGATCATCGCAGGTGATAAGAAGGAACTGAGGGGGAGCTGGGAGGGTGTGTGGTTCTGCACTGTGATGTGTGGCAGCAGGGTGAGTTTGAGCCATCCAAGGGGTACTGCTGAGGGAAAAAGTATCCCATAGCTGCGCACTGACACCAAGAGTGAAATGCACAGGTGAAATCACTTGAAGAAGAATAGCAGGTAATTTGGTGTGATGCCCAAAATTTAAAGGGAAAGGTTGGGGGGGGCGGGGTTTCACCTCAGCTACCCACTTTGAATAATTACCAGCCACTTCTGGTCTTTGAATCCCATAGCATTAGAAGAACAAGAGCTTGTTGACAGCAATAATACTACGACTTAGCAAAATAATAACAATAATACTTACCACTTACACAGCTCTCTTCATCAGTATGCCGCAAAGCACGTTGCAAAGGCACGTCAGCATGATTATCCTTAGTCTCTAGGTGGGGAGACGGAAGCCCAGATAAGTTATGTGACATGACAATGGGAATCCATTGCACAACCAGTAATATAGCTCAGAACTCCTGACCTTGGATCCAGTGCTTTATCCACTGCTTTCCCATGCTAACATGTTTTGTTGATCTGGTGTCCGGAATCAGGGCCTGCAGCAGAGTCGATCTCTGGGCAACCACACAAGCACAGCCAACCTGCAGTAGGCTGCCTGGCTGGCTACACTGCCTGAGTGGCTGGAAGCCCAGCAGCAGTTCAGTTTTTGCTCAGAGCAAGCACCCAAGGCTGTGATGGCTCCTGTGCCTGCTTGTTCTCAGCTTTGCTCAAGTCTTGTTCCAGCCCTGCTCTTGCCTCGACCCCAGCCTTATCCCTGTCCTGCTCTCGACAGCTATCCCTCGGTACCAGGATGATGTCTGCCAGGGGAAAGGTCATAGATGAGACTTAAGATGGCTGAGGAGTTCAATCCATGCTCACTCCAAGTAACACAGCCCTTACCCTCAGCTCTGACTTCTGACTTCGGATCTGACCTTTGGCCTCTGATCATTGGATCTGATTCCTGACTTGGACTCTGATCCTTAGCTCTGGCACTGGCCTCTGGGCTCTGATTCCTGACTATCACTACTGCTATAGGCATGGCCACCCACATCCCGGTCACTGACAGCAGGGAAAGTCATCAGAGAAAACTAGTTAGGCTTTTTCGCAAGCCAAGACCTGGGAGAGTCGATAAAGCAAGAAACTTCTCCTCAGAATAACTTCCATTTGCCTGAAGGGCTGAGATTAGAGGATAACAGAATAGTTGCCATCTCGAGAAGGTGTTACATGTATGTGTCTAGAAACTGGGTCTTGGACAAGTCAGGAGATGGTTTTGAATCAACTGTTGAAATGGCACAGGATGTATTTCTGAAAATCTGCTGGCGTTAAGCTGACAATTACATGAAACGGAAACGGAGGTAATTTTTGTGTGTGAATGCGAGATCATTCTTGTGAGAATGGAATCTCGTCCTAAATACCTCAGAGAGGGCAAATGAGATTCAGGTGGTAATAAGTGTCTATTTGATTTCTGCTTGGTTACTAACTGTTTAACTGTCAGAAAAGAACTGGAACCCAGGAAGTGACACCTGGAAGTCAAAGGGCCGCTTCATCCATAAGGTGCAGGTCCCTCTCAGAGGTAACAACTCACGAGGAGGAAAGAAATAAAAGACTGGGCAAAGCAATTAACAGCTGTTCTCTCTCTTAGCTGATTTTCTTTAAAATCAGTGGCACTGTCAAAGATGCATTGAAGCTAGTAGGCTGCTAGCATTAAGGTATCCCACTAACAGAAAAGGGTGTATGTTGCTCCATGTGCTTTGCCTGGTCTAAGATTAGATAAACTGAGCTCCATTCACATACTCTGCACTGAGCCTGATGGCCAGAGAAAGGCAGTGGGTGGTTTATCAGTTCTTGCAAATGCTTAGTGCTCCAACTCTTGGGCTGACCCAGGAGATTAAGGAAGCATGAAAATTAACCCTCAACTGTGACCAGGCATCCACAATTCTAATAAAGTTTGTTTTGCAGTTAACTTTTGACACTCCATTATTTTGCATTTTCTGGACAGTCCTGGTTCTTCATTTGTGCCGAGGAGCAGGAATGTCAAAATGCTCTGAGAAATGCTCTCCTAGTGGTATTTCCTCTTTCACTCCCTAGTCACTTGTCATCGAATTTATCACTGAGCAAATATTTCACCATCTCCTTGCTCAGCTGGCTCTCTTCAGACCTCTGGTCACATTCCTTTACAAGCCCTTTCCCCTCCTGTTCCCTTTGGAACCCCCAATTCCATCCGTTGTCTCTCATATAAACCTAGGTATCCCCACTGGGTGCTCTCTCCACAGCCTCTTTCTCTCACAAGGCAGCCTCTCTCTTGCACACATTCCACACCCTTCTTATCATCCAAGGGTCACCTGGTTCGCCCGCTTGGTTTTCACAGCACTGCCTTCTCCTAGTTCTCTCCCAACTTCTCTGGCTATTCCTTTGGCATCTCCTTTGATAGACTGTCCTCCTCTCCTCTCCCATTTTTCATGGGTGCCCCATAGGGCTGGCTGCATCCTTTTCTCACTCTATGCCCACTCAGTGACCTCATCTGCTAATGTGGAGTCAGCTATGGTCTCTATCTTGGCAGTTCACAAATCCAACCCTCCACTCTTGACCTGTCCCTCTCAGTTCATTGATGCAATCCTAGACCCATTTCCCTGACATCAAATCCTAGATGCAGACATCAACTTCAAATTAACATGTCAGGAACAGAATTCCTTATCTCTGTCTGCTACCCCATTTGCCCCTCCACTCCCTGTGAGGGTTGAATACACCACCATCCTCTACCTCACTCAGGCCCAAAACCTGGGCAGCTCCTTCAACTCCTCCCACTCCCTCATCCTTACAACTAGGCCAGCCCAATTTTTGTTCCGTCTTCATATAGAACATTTCTAAGGACAGAGCTTTTGTCTCTGCTCACACTACTAACTTTTCATTCAGGCCAACATTATCTCTTGTCTTGAATATTGTAACCTCCCCCTCTCTGGCCTCCATGACATTATCTCCTCCCATCCACATAAAGCACAGGACACCTTCCTTGTGCATCACATCACCATTGGTTACCCTTCCTCTATCAAGTTCAAGAACCTTCCCCAGCTTGGCCACCCTTGTCCTTATCTCTTGCCCCTCCACTCCATTAATTCCAGACCTGGCATCTCATTTGTCTACAGTTATCTCTGTGCTTTCTTTATACTATCCTCTATGTCTGCAAAGCTTTTCATGAGCTCATCTTCAGACCACTATCCTTTCTGTAATTAAGGTCCTTCTGAAAACTCTTTTGTTCTGGTGCCTACAAAGCTTAGCTATGTTCTATTTGTTTATGTTCTTTAATGTGTTTATCTCCACCAAATAGCCAGGTAATCATATTGATGTTGCCCTCTTCTGCCTCTCCCAGCAGTCTTTTTGCCCTCTTGAATTGTCTGAAATTAGTTTGCAAGGTCTTTGGGGCCAAGATCATGTCTTTGTATTTGCATTGTGAGGGGCCTGGTGCATTTTTGGATGTCATTAAAATAATAAACAATAATTAGGATTACTTCTGGCCTAACCAGAAGCACGATGTACTGGAAATATAATGAGAGCCTCCTCTCAGAAAATTATCAGCCCCATGTCCACATTAGAAATGTTTTGAGAAGTTTCAGTCAAATATTCAAGACAATATCTTCAGCTAGTGTAAATTGGTACAATTCCACTACAGTTAATAGTACTTCACAGATTCATGCCAGCTGAGGATTTGGACCCCCAAACTATTTTATCTGAGGTTCAATCAGGGGTAAATTTTGTTTTTACTATACATTTCAATATTCCATATCCTACAGTAAGTAACATTACATTGAAAAAGAGCTAAACAACAGAACAATAATAAACCATAGAGCTCCACAGTAACAATGACTTGCAGCAGGAAATAATCTATCATATAATCTGCTACAGTAGGAGATTCCAACCAACTACTGAGTTTCATACTTGATCAAGGGATTTTTAGATCATCATATACCTCGGCATGGGATGGTTGGGTTGCATGGCCGACAATGTGCAGATACTGAAGGGACTCCCACTCAATGGAAACATGACAGACATATTTCAGTGTCTCAGTTCTTTGAGATCACCATGCAGCACAGTGTTGAAGAGACGTGTATATCAGCTACTGTCAGGGATTTAGAAGTCTGCTGGGATCAGTGAAATAAATCCAGAGCCATAATTGAGAATCACGTAATGACCTAATGGTACAGCCATCTAAATATCAACAGATTTCAGACTATGTTAATTGCGTGAGGGCTAAGAAACCAGAGAGTATCATTTTGTTCTTCTTCACAGGGAGATGAGCCGCTCTGATAGTCTTGATCTTTCCTTTTACTTTTCTTGTTTTTTTTTTTTTTTCAAAGTCAGAAGACTCTTTTCAAAACTATTTCCTCCACAAACTTAAGTGGCTGCAGAATGGAGCTGAAGAGAGAAGGCACATGTAATTCTCAACAAATCCTTTCAAATAAAGAATCACTATCAACAGAGGCCTCTGCAAGGTTACAAGGCAGCTCAGAGTCTTACTTACAGTATTGCATGAGATAATAGGGTGGGTGTCAGCAGGGGCAGCTCCTACCTCATTACTCCTACATAATGCTCAACAACTTCAAACAACCAGACATCTGAGATGGCAACAATGGTGTTTTAGGGCCATATTCTGACTCATCTTGTGCTGTGTGATAAAAGGTTTATCAGAGACTTTTCTGTGAAACACCATCACACACACACAGTTAAAAACAGCAAAGATTTACACAGGCTAGAAGAATATCTGGTTAGATTCCCAACCACATCCGAGGCATGTGCACAGATCACATGAGGGATCAAGGGCGTCAGAAAGCTCCCATTTGCGCTCCCTCAGTCCTGGGGCTGCTTTGCGGATGGTTGGTTCCTGAATATAATTTAGAGCAGCCTAGTGTAATCTCTAACTTACTCTAGCTGCAAAAGGTCCTAAGTGACTGATACAGCAACTGCTGATAAGCTGGGGAGCCTTGTAGGACCCATTATGCTGGCTCCATGCCACTAGGTGATCTTCTTACACTGATCCTCCAGTGACCTGCTACCCCAGCTTTAATGTCATTTTACAGCAGAATTGCAGAGCAAAGTGGCCACAACATAGAATCTGGGCCACAATCTTCAGAGGACCTTCTTGTGCAAAGGTGGAAGAAACCTTTTTTCTTCACCCTTATATATTTTGATGCTGTTGTAGAATCAGCTGAGGACAAGACCTTGTGAACATGAGATGTGTTTCCTGGAAATGCAGGATGAGAAATCACCGAGAATGCATTTAAACTGCTCACTGGCAGGCCTGTGCTGTGCTCACAAAGAAAGAACTATGATCGTTCAACTGTGCAGGGCAGGTTGGGTCAGACAATAGGATAGTGTCACCAAACCTTTCTAGGAAGTTGAAGTAATGCAGAGTTAAATGTTTAATATTTGTGTTCTATGAGACTTCACTTTGGTAGCCCAACTTGTTACTAAACACCCAATTAAATTAAGAAATCAAGGCTTTTGTTCATTTATTCAATGGGAAAATTACTGTCTGTCACCTTCAGGGAGAACATTACCCTGTCTCCTTGCTGCAAGAAGGATATGCCAATGTTTCTGAATGACAGCCTGGTATTTGGCTGTGTGAGAAATGTGAAGCCGGTGGTCCCTACCCCCAGAGGTGTCGCTAGGCACCCAGAGGTCTAGTTCGGGCACTTGGGGCCTGATCCAAAGCCTACTGTGATCAATAGAAAGACTCCCATTGATTTCATTGGGCTCCAGGTCAATCCCAGGAGAGAAAATGACCCAAAGGCAATGTCCCAGAAGTTTATCCTTTGTGTGTTATTCCTTCCCTTTAATGTCTCATCATGATTCCTCCACATAAAGAAACTGGATGGCTCAGGAAAGTGAAAATGGGCCTTTCACTTCTAGGGCATGAATTCAAAATGTAAAATGTGATTGGACCTGGATACAATTACCCTGTTAGCCTATAGGTGGCCCCATTAGAACAAGGTTGAAGAACATGGGCAGAGCTGAGTGGAGATGTTTATGTACTTCCTTGTTATACCGGCTCTGTGAATTGATAGTGGACTTTGATCTCTAGGGCTGTGAGTCTGGCTGCTTATAAAAGGTCTGAGATTTTCATTGCCTCATTAGATTTCATGCTGCAAGCAATAAACTCTGAAGCCTGCAGCAGAGGCTATACTAATCTGAAAGCTATTTTTTCGGCGGTGTTATGCAGATACTATTCTGATTTAAACTGGACCTACAGCTGTACAGATTGTTTTGATGAGAGGCAAACTTTTAATGGTGCTAGCTGATCTCCTTGCTTTATCCCCCTTCCAAATACTCCAAACCATCAGGTGCTGCCATGTTTTTATGTCATTCTTGAAAGCAGAGTTAAGTTAATAATCCATAATGAATCATTAATGGATTTTGGTGCATTTTTTTTCTGCTTAGAGGCAATGAAGTTCTAGAATGTGTTTGTTGTTCATAACTGTCCTCATATTCCCCCCCATAGACCTGACTAAAAGTCTATTGAAGTCACTAGAAAGATTCCCATTGACTTCATTGGGCTTTGGATTAGGCCTTAATTTCATAAATATTTTCAAAGACAGTAATGGAAGTTAGGTGCTCAGCTACCATTAACTTCCTCTTTTGTCCATTCTCTCTCTCTCCCTACTTTTTCTGCCTCTTCTTTCATTTTCTATCTCCTTTCTAAGTATTTTTACCATCTTGCTGTCCATATTTTTATTCCTATTTCCACCTCCAATAACTTCCTTCCAGTTCCCACCTCTCTTTTTCTGCCTCTCTTGGAAGCCCTTAGTAATCAGCCTCTCTCCATTTTTTCTCCCGCTTCATTTTCTCTCCAGTCCCCTCTCTCTTGTCACTCACCCCATCTTCTCTGTGCCACTCTCCCAGATCCCTCCCACTTCTCGTGGTGAGTACATCTATGCTTGACTTTGTTCCCAGTGGTGTTTTAACATGTGTCAGCTCACATGATTGCAAATTCTAGAGAAGATGCTGCACAATTGTTCCAGAACAATACATGTCTGTTTCTAGTTGTGTCTAATGAGACTGAATGCTACGGGTAAAAACGACTAGCAACACATGTTTGTGCCCTGTCCATGCTAAACGTTGCAATCATGGTAGTTAGAGGAACTAAAACTCAAGGGTAGACATAAGCAATGGGCTTAAATTGAAGCAAAGGCAGTTTAAGTTGGACATTAGGAAAAACTTCCTGATTGTCAGGCTGGTTAAGCACTGGAATAAATTGCCTAGGGAGGTTGTGGAGTCTCCATTGTTGTAGATTTTTAAGAGCAGGTTAGATAAACACCCGTCAGGGATGGCCTAGATAATACTTAGTCCTGCCATGAGTGCAGGGAACTGGACTAGACGACTTCTAGATGTCCCCTCCAGTTCTATGATTCTATGATTATTATTATTTATATTGCAATAGCACCTAGAGACTCTGCCCAAGATCAGAGCCCTGTTGCGCTAGGGCCTGTACATACACATAGAGAGACTGTCCCTGCCCTGAAGAGCTCACAATCTAAATAGACAAACAAAGTGAGGGAGAAGAAAGAGAATCACAGAGAGATGAAATTACTTTCTCAAGGTCACCCAATGGGTTGGTAGCAGAACCAGGAATCTCTACCCTGCCTTACCTCTCTTCCATTTCTCCCCCTCACCCCAACTCCATTCTCCTGGTTTCTTTCTCTTCTTTCTCTCCTCACAAACCCAGTATATAGTGGGCAACAGATGAAATGTCCTTCCGAGGACAATTCTCCTGATAGCACACCAAGGTGAAGTCCACTGAAAATTTGTCCCTAATGATAGAAATTATGAAGACAATTAAACATAGAGAAAACCATGTCAGTCTGTGTCTCTTGCAAAAATGGAAGGAGAGGCAGCATCTGCCTCTTTGCTTGTCTGGGACTTTCAGGGTTAAATGTGCTTCTACTCAATGCAGGATCTGATGAAAAGACACATTTCTGTGTGACTTAAATATGGGCTTTCAAAATAATATCTGAGTCAAAATGTGACTAAGCACGTCTAAGGGCTGTCATGCTTGACACCGAAGACAGCTGGTCATGTTCTTTAAGTCCATTTTAATAAGATTAGTGTATTGCTCATTATACAGAGATCTAGGAAATGCCTTACGTTATAATACTTTTACAAAGTAACTAGCTGCTCAGGGATGTCCTTATCCATCCTACACAAAGGCTCTTGACGATCTCTGCTCCACACAGGAGCAAATAGAAATTATTCAGGGATGGCGTGGAAAGTGTATTTGGGAGTGTGATTCAGGGTGCGGGTTCATTCCCACAGTAGCATGATTTACAGGCAGTCCCCAGTTCAGCACAGCATTTAATCACATGCTGAAGCCCATCCCTATTTAGTAAAGAATTATAAACATGATCACTTTTAGGCATGTGGTTAAATGAAGCAAGTGCTTAAACACTTTGCTGCGCATGGATGAACTGCTGAACTGGGGCCTTACTCCACGGCATTGCAACGACTGCAGACTGGCCGCTAGTGAGTTTTCAGTGGGATCCTGTGTTGTGTGATGCGTTCACTCTCATCTACCAGTCAGGATAGTAACTGAGTGCTGATGCTAATGGCAGCTATGAGCATTGTTGTTGTTGATATGTGCAGGTTGTCAATGAACTGGAATTCATGGTGGCCACAGTGGGCTACAAAACTTACCACTGGAAAAACTAATACTGATTTCCATAAATCCCAGGCACATCCATCCACCCACCCACCCACCTCCCTCCATGATGGTGTATCCAGATTAATGGAATAATATTTTGCATGTATATGTGATGGTGGCCATCTTGGTTGACATACTTGGGGACCTACAGAGCTAAAAGCAGGAGTCAACAGCTTGAGCTAAAGATCCGGCTATTGTATATGGGATTACAATAGACTTCTATCCTCTGTGGATTGGGCACAAAGGGGAACATGTCACATGTGTAGCAGTGGGTTACATACACACTGTAGCCCTTCATGGGGTCACAAAGCACATTTCAAACATAGAGCAGGCCCTATTGTGACTTTAAGGCACATCCCCAACTTGGGGGTCTTCAGAGGTAGCTCTGGCAGGTATTGTGCTCCAAGTAAGCACGATATGTTCTGGAACACAAGGGAGGTGTGGCAGTGGCTCCACCATTTGCAAGGGTGCACTGTGTGGACTTGATTTCCAGGACATTTTAATCCCCAGAACACATTCCTAATACAACCCTAATACAGATTATGGCGGTTAAACCACGGTGCACGTTCTTGGGGCTGGAGGTACAAAGGAGCTGCACAGGCTAAGTCTGAAATGGCAGCTGCGCTACCCTTTGAAAGGGGGCAGTGTGGGCTCCCCCCTGTTGCCAAGCCAATGGAGCTTGCCCATGCGTGGGCAGCAGGGTCATGGTCCCCACCTCACCCCATTTCCTTGGAGGAGGCTCAAAGTTTTAGCGTGAGAGAGGCCCTCCATTTCTCGTCCAGCTCCCACCCAGTAGCGAGGGGAAGGCGAGGGGGCACATTGTTTGGTGTGCCTTTTCATGCAAGGTGGGGCACACTCTAGACCTAAATGCTTAAAAAGATCTTTCTTTCAGACATGTCCTCGGTTACAGTCCCTTGTTCAGAATTCTCATTCCCAGTCTAGGTGGGGAGAGTACAAGAGGCATAGCAATAGGAGAATAGAACTGGAAGCAGGAGATGAGAACCTGAACTGAAATTCATTCCAAAGAGATAAGCAACTCGGAACATGTGCAAACAACTTGTCTTGAGCCGCCAGGACGATCAGATGAAAGACAATAAAAACAACTAAGGGAACCTTAATTTATGCTTCCTGGACAAAGCCACCCAGAAGAGATGTTGTATCAGGTATTCATATGCCCATGTTCTACTTGTATTTTCTTTGTGAACAGTTCAGATATGTACCAGCTGCCTGACTGCTTTAGAAAACGATGACTACATGTTGGGTGAAGGCCAGGACGGCTCAGGCATTGAGCAGCAAGGTTTCCTTCCACCATCAGGGCCCTAGATACTGCGACCTGTCCCATGCAGGCAGTCTCAGTTTGGGGGCTAGGGTACCAGCTCAAATCTGCTGCAGGTCAATAGTGACTGAAAATGATGATCAGCAGCAAACTGTTAATTGGCCCATATTTAACTTGGTGGTGGCTTCAGCCTCTGGAAGAAAGTATCCGTGTTACCAAAATAAATAATATACATCACAATTGGTTCTATCCTGACAGGGCCGGCTCCAGGCTCCAGGCTCCAGCGAAGGAAGTGGGTGCCTGGGGCGGCCAATAGAAAGGGGCAGCGCTCCCTGCGTTATTGGGGCAGCACGTCCAGGTCTTCGGCGGCAAGTCCTCATTCCCTGTCTTCCTCTTCGGCGGCAATTCGGCGGCAGCTCAATCTGGTTTTTCTTTTTTTTTTTTTTCTTCGCCGCTTGGGGTGGCAAAAAAGCTGGAGCTGGCCCTGTTTCCAGACAGCAGCTCAGTAGAGAAGCCGAGGACTGAATGGGCCCTGACGATGGAGCTCCCTTCCTCCAGGCCTAAGAGAAATCCTGTAAACAAGGGCAGAGGGAGTTTGGTGCAGTGTGTGCTGCTTCTGCTTCTGCTTCTTCCAGTTCTGTGGTTTGGTTTCAAGATCATCTACCCAGCATCTTCCACAAACACCAAAAAACCCTTCAAATTTTACAATAAACAATCTTTTTAAAAGGATTACGCTACTCGGGGGCAGAAACTAATTAATTCAGATGCATTTTCAAACATGGAAAATGTCGTCTCTGTCCATCTCTGATTCTGATCCTTCACCCCTCTGCTCAAACAGAACCCGAAGAGATGCTCTCTTGTGGGTTAGGAATGTTTGGATACCTTCCCCACCCCTCATTGTCCTTCATTTTCCCCTTCATCTCTTCACTTCTGTGTTCTGGCCAAAGCCAGGAAAGGAAATGCCAATAAAACCCCCCAGTGCTGGCATATTTCCATCTATCCCAGAGACAGTACTGGAAGTCTTGTGAGAGATCATCTTCTCAAAGGCCAAGTGATCCAGCTAGACTTAGCAACTGCTGGGTGCTTTGCTCATTTGCTATTTACCCACCTCTGTTCATTAGAGTTTCAAAAAGGCACTTGCTTTTGAGCTCTCCACATTATTTCCACTGACAAGATAGTAACTTACGGCCATTTCACACCATCTGTTTTTCTAAAAAATCATGCTTAAAAATCATTGGTATGATATGGCCTTGTTGATTTCTGATGATATATTCTCCCGTGTAAAACCTGCAGTTAAGTTCTAGGGTTGCAACAGAAGTTATTGGCTTTCTCACAATTTTTTTTTTGTAGCTGCACTGGGATGCCTTGGTAGCTGGGATTTAATTTTTAATACTTTATAAAATCTGCTGTTTTCTTTCTGGTCATTCCGACAGGTTCCTTCTAATTACTACATGTATGCCGGCCTTGCAAATGGGCTAGAACATCTCATGGGCATTAGAGCGTAAAAGGCAACACTTCTTACAGTAACAAGCTAAAGCACTTGCTCATGTTGCATTTAACTAGAAGCCAGCCTCCCACTCCTATGGCAGAAAATCAATTCCACAATAGCAATTCCTTTTTGGCGAGAGACTGATAACATTGGCCAGAACCCAGAATAATGCAAGCTGGATGTGTAATGTGCTGCCAATGTACCTTACTCCTCCTGACCTTCAGCATCTCTGGCATTCCTACCCGGGGTCTTTCTTTGAGAAGAGATTGATAATTATGCTCAGTTGTGAGCTGGCACTCCACTCCACAGCCACTGTAAAGATTAGCGTAAAGACACCAAAGCCTCTGCCATGATCTAAGCTGGATTTGAATATAGGTATACGGACTTGAAAAGGTTGTTGTATAGCCTCACTGTACCACCTAAATCCCCCATACACTGGCTCATTCTCAAGAAGAGGCCAAGTATAAAAACAAAAAATGTCATAAGAACATAAGAACGGTCATACTGGGTCAGACCAAAGGTCCATCCAGCCCAGTATCCTGTCTGCCAACAGTGGCCAATGCCAGGTGCCCCAGAGGGAATGCACAGTGTAGTAAGATGAGGCCCTGAAACATAAACCCTTGGTATCAGAGGCCCGGTATGAGACCTAAGGCCTGAGCTAAAGTAATGGTCAAGACTTTGCTAACGTTAAGCAAAGTTAAGCTGTGAGCCAGAGGCAGGCCCTGCTCACAGAAGCTGGCAAGGAGAAGGCTGATGTCGCATAAACATATATCTAAAGTGTATTGGATACCAGAACTGTATACAAATGGTACAAGAACATTCCTATACCGTCCACACAGATAACAAGGACAGGGGCAAAAGGCTAGTATGATGGATAGAGTTGTTTTGTTCCAACCAACATGTACAAGGTGAGAGGCGGCACCTCACTACGTAGAAGGGTGGTGCATAGTTACGTAAAGGGGTTGCACCTCAATACGTCAAGAGCGTTGTGTAACTTGTTTGTATCTGTGTATAAGAATGCATCCCTGGGGGGGTGTCTTTGTCCGGCCTGGGGGGCAGTGGAAAGTCCTGCCACTGACTGAGCTGAGTCCATTGCCAGGGAGCACAAATTCGTAGTATGCCCTGTAGAGCCTATGGGGAACTATCACTGTGCTTTGTTTGAGCAATAAACCTGGCCGACGTGCCTTCGTACCTTGCTAGAGTCTGTGGTCATTGGGGGTTCTCTCGGGGTCTGCTGTGTTAGCTACCTGCGCAGAGCTGGGACAGCACACAGAGGGAACACGCATGCAGCCGACTGTTATCATCACTGAACATGAGCAAAGCACCACACCGGTAGCTTCTGACAACATTGGTGACCCTGACCGCTGATCTGGTGAGTAAGCGAGCTGTCCGCTGTAGGAATCGTGATCTAACATGACAGAAAACCCTGAGCTAGGGAACCCCCTTATCTCCTCCCTTCATATTCCCACTGAGTTTGATAACTCCTGGACCCACTGGATTGCCAGTAAGGGAGGTCCATATGGATTTAGAAAAGAAAGTGGGGAAACGTGGACTGGCATATGTAGAGCGATGGTAGAAACCGAGGCTCTTAAGAATAATAATAAAAGTAAAAAAGCTAGGATTTTACAATTAATGTCTATGGCAGTAAGATGGCTTAAACAGCATGCCACAAAATTGGCGGGGCAAGTAACAGTAACAAAGAATGAGTTAAAAGAATCCAAGGAAGCTACACAGCCCTGGAATGCTCCCACCCCCTTGCAGGGTGGCAAGCAGCCCAGAGACAGCCACCACAGGAACAGAATAAAACACTGGAAACAGCTTCAAGGAACCCACAAAAAAGAGATGTGCCGTCCTCTGTTATAAATACTGCTGATAAACAGCAGGCTTCAGGTAGCTCCCCTGTGCCTGAAAAATGGGGACAGAAGTGGAAAAAGGTGGCCCTAGTAAAATTGAAAGATGAAACGGGGTCCACTACAGTGCAACCACTAGCTTCTGATAAAAGCCAGGTTCTGGTAAAACCTAAACCAGGACCTAGACTGCTGCCTGTCAGAACGGGACAAGTAAGTGCACAGATGGGAAAAGTAACACACAATACTTTCACTGAATTGGTAAATCAGATGAAGGAAAAAATGGAACAGTTCACAGAGCACATTAGGAGACAGGCGCTGCAACTTGATTGCAGGGAAGTGAATAAAAACGAATTTCAAAGTCAAAAACTAAAATTGAGCAGGTTAACACCTAGAACTGATGCATTAACACATGGAGTTGCCTAAAAACAGTTAACTGCCGCAAAAAAGGGCACTCCTGCCATCCATTTGGCATGCACACAAAAGCAACAGACACTGGGGGGAACAAATTCAGGTTTTACAAGAGGAGGTAACGACCCCCACTCTCATCTCAGAGCCAGGAGAAAAACCAAGGGCGCACTTCCCAACTGTGCAGGTTCCAAATTGCTTTAACCCATGGAACCACACTCCGCGCTCCTATCTAAAAAGACAACCTTCTTTCTCAAATATTTTTACCTACCAGTTAAGTTTTTCCTTTCTATGCCTTCTCAGTTTGCTGAATTTGCTGCTGCTTCCTGTACTTTCAAATACCTTGACAGAGTTAATCTTTCTTGGCTCAGGTCTCCCTACCTTCCTAGGTTGCTTCCTAGGGTAACCCCCTTTTCCCTACCTCTCCTCACTTTGGCTCTCTCTCTGTGTGTTAAAAGTTATAGTTTTTACAGAAACCTCCAAAAGATAAAGCAAGTGAAAACAGACCAAAACAAGAAACAAAAAGAAAACAAGGTAAAAACTTTAAATCAATCCAGTAAATTAATTATTTTAAGCCTTCAGGAAGGCAACAGGTGGAATTATTCCTAACTTTCTTGAAGATATGGTTGCCAAGCAACAGAAATGCACACGCTGCTTCTAATCCTAACCACTCACTAATATTTGAAGCATGGGCTTTTCCTATTTCCATATCGCAGAGTTTTAAAATAATGTTAAATATAAAGTAATGCAAAATTCCTTGTTACCAAATTAATACAATACATTTGGCAAATATTAAAAAAAATAATTATCAATTTTTGTTAAAAGTTTTAAAATAAGGTAATAACTTGTTTATTCAAATATTTAATCCTTTTTATTTTTGTTTCCTTATTTTGTATAGTTATGTATAGAATTCTGGCGCCATTTGTTTTTAATTGTAAGTTTGTCCTGTATGTCATGTGTGTTGTCCTGTGTTGTATGTTGTGTGTGTCACGTGACTATTTTTTATTATTTTTATTTTGTTGCAACAAAAATCAATTTTATACCCTTTTAAAAATATATATATATAAATGGTACCACACTATTTAATATTATAATTTGGGATTGGTCCTGCTTTGAGCAGGGGGTTGGACGAGATGACCTCCTGAGGTCCCTTCCAACCCTGATATTCTATGATTCTATGAATATTATTAATACATTTTTTTTTTCAAAGTTCAACAAGGTCTCAGTTATAAATATATGTACATACATTTCTGCCTCAACAAATAATGCAATTGCAAACAAAAATAATTCTCTTCTATTAAATGCAGTTTTGTTTTGTTTTTTAAGTTTTTTATTTGTTATTCAAAGAAAAAATGTAAGGGGAAACCTCAACATTAAGGTAAAGATAATATTAACAAAATGTCAATTACTTGTTTGGGTTTTTATAAACTTGTTTGCACTTTTAAATATAATTAGAGGAATGTGATAGCAGAAATATTTTAAAATAACAATTTATGCATAAAGCTAACCAAACAATGTCAACAGGTTTCCACCTTTGGCTTCCAAACACAACAAAGCATCATGCCCTCAAAGTATTTGCGTGGACCTGTATTTAAATTTATTTTGGTTTAATTTTATAGTTGGTTTAATTTTATACGCTCTTCTTTTGATATGTTATGTTAATGGGAAGCCGTGGTTGTTAGTTTGTGCTTCTAAACCGTTAACAAGAATGAAATTGGTATCACAAGCAAATTAACTCTGAAAAGCTTGGTAAAAATTATGTTATTGACTCTTTTGCTAACACAGAAGGTTCAAGGGGGAAAAAAGCATTTATTTTAGCAGTTAAGCATTACATTTAGTATAAAATATTAGTAAGGCAACTCAAATGAAAATGAATCTCGACACAATAATTGCAAAAGGATAGCTTGTGTTATCAAAGTCTCGGTCCCTATTACATTGTAAACAAACTAAGTGAAACTTTGTATTAAATTTGGGTTACTGAAAACAAAAACAAAAAAGGAAAACAAACAAAAAACTTTACTATGTGAACTAACAAAAGTTGTTTTAAGTTGCATCCCACAGACCAAAGACACGAGAAAATATCACAGCCTGAAGACACCAGAAAATATCAGTATACAGCGAAGAAATCCCCAAGCATCAAGAAAAGAAAAATGAAGTGCCTTATAAATAAGAGACTGGTCAAATACACCTCCCTCTACCATATATGGATGATTAAGTTAACAATCAGCTAAAAACCATCAGCTGGACCAGGATAGACTGTCATTTGATTTCAACTTGGTTACTGTGTAAAAACAACCGCATTGTCGCTGTATTATCACTGTACTGTTTTATTATTGCTGTACAACATTTACAATCGTGCTCAACTGTTTAACCAACACACAGGTAAACAGTAACAAATGAACGGCAGCAAACAACATGAAGGCAGTTAAAACAAATTGGTAAAGAAATTAAGTTACACAGTAACTACAAACTGGGTAAACAAATTCCCTGTTAGTACCAGTCATAATTTGGGTTGCTGACGCTGCCTCCTAACTAAGGCACCTGTTATTCAAAACAATCTTGCTCAGTGTCTGGGTACCAGTACTGCATCCTGACACTGCACTATTTGATAAATTGGTTACTGCCCATGCAGGTGGTTATCTGGAAGGCAGCAGCCATCAGCAACAACTGGATCTACATCAACTACGGGTGCATCACAGTGCAGTTCAACCAATGGATCAGAGAAGCGAGCCAATTCTGTTTCCTGCCCAGCGAAGCTTACCAGAGCGTGACAACCAGCAGTAAGGGTAATCTGTAACATGGATGGACAGTACTGTGTATTAACTAATTACAATATATTTACATATAATGGCCTCAGTGGTAGTATCACTACTCCAAATTTCTGTTTTACTTCTCATATACATAGCATCGTGGGACACATGATCACAGTCCCTAGCCCAGTATTTCAAAACACTCAGCCTACGGCTAATAATGACACAGATGGTAACTGTAATTGCCCTAATAAAAGTGGGTTGCTATCTGCAGTACCGCAAGGGCCAAACTACAACACCAGATTGGAAAAGAATTGTTATGCTTGGATATAAAGTGCTGTTATATGTACACATACATACTATACATATATGCCCATATATGCTACAAATATATATGCCATATCCATATTATTCATATATATTAATTATTTGGGAGTGCCTCTAAGGCTCAATCATAATATTACGTTCCTCAGTCATGGTCCCGGGCCTAACATTCCCAGTCCCACCATAAGGGACTACAAAATAATAATTGGATAAAATCTGTCTACCAGTCGTACGAGGGAATGTGCAGACGAAGGGACGGATGGGGCATGAGTGTATGGATGGAAAAATAAGGTAACCACATCACAGTGTTTAGCCCACTGGAGTTATCTTTCGTCCATGCACTATGCTTTTCCGGGATGATGGGTAAACATCCTCCCCGTAAAAAGACAAAAAGCGGGGGACTGTAGTAAGATGAGGCCCTGAAACATAAACCCTTGGTATCAGAGGCCCGGTATGAGACCTAAGGCCTGAGCTAAAGTAATGGTCAAGACTTTGCTAACATAAAGCAAAGTTAAGCTGTGAGCCAGAGGCAGGCCCTGCTCACAGAAGCTGGCAAGGAGAAGGCTGATGTCGCATAAACATATATCTAAAGTGTATTGGATACCAGAACTGTATACAAATGTTACAAGAACATTCCTATACCGTCCACACAGATAACAAGGACAGGGGCAAAAGGCTAGTATGATGGATAGAGTTGTTTTGTTCCAACCAACATGTACAAGGTGAGAGGCGGCACCTCACTACGTAGAAGGGTGGTGCATAGTTACGTAAAGGGGTTGCACCTCAATACGTCAAGAGCGTTGTGTAACTTGTTTGTACCTGCGTATAAGAATGCATCCCTGGGGGGGTGTCTTTGTCCGGCCTGGGGGGCAGTGGAAAGTCCTGCCACTGACTGAGCTGAGTCCATTGCCAGGGAGCACAAATTCGTAGTATGCCCTGTAGAGCCTATGGGGAACTATCACTGTGCTTTGTTTGAGCACTAAACCTGGCCGACGTGCCTTCGTACCTTACTGGAGTCTGTGGTCATTGGGGGTTCTCTCGGGGTCTGCTGTGTTAGCTACCTGCGCAGAGCTGGGACAGTACACAGGGGGAACACGCATGCAGCTGACTGTTATCATCACCGAACACGAGCAGAGCACCACACCGGTAGCTGCTAACAACAAACAGAACAGGTAATCATCAAGTGATCCATCCCTTGTCGCCCATTCCCAGCTTCTGGCAAACAGAGGCTAGGGACACCATCCCTGCCCATCCTGGCTAATAGCCATTGATGGACCTAGGGCTTGATTCTGCTTTCACCCTTGTGTAAATAAGGGATGATGCCAATGAAGTTACACCAGTGTGAAACTGGGGTAATGAACAGCATAATCAGGCTCCCAAGTAATTTCATGTATCTAGACCTACATTGTCCTGAGTTTGCTAACAACATATATTAGACACGGAGGATCTAGGACTTATCACTGTTTGTTGTGATCATTTTGCTTTGCAGATGAACACATAATTTGCAAAGCTAGTTCCCACCGATGTTGATGTATTTGTCCTCTTCCTTATGCTGCTCAGTGGGGACCAATTCTATGGATCTGGATGAGATCTTTTTGATGTATTTGAAAGCAGCTAGAGTGCTCACTCCTTTCTGAGTACCACTTGTCTGCAGGTACAGTAAATTACATCATAGCTTACGGTGTGCAGCTAAAGCCAATTATATCCTGATTAGCCCAGTGAGGCATTAAAATAGCCAGAGAAACTCATTTTGTCCTTGTGAGATGGAAGTTTTGCTTCCTGCCAAAGAGAGTGGTTTGAGCCAATTGTCTAAGCATGGCTCTGGGAGCGAGGAGCTGGTGTGTTCTAATCCTGACTTGAACACTGCTTCACTGTGTGACGGTGGGCAAATCTGTGAAATTCCCTGCCTCATTTTCCCTATCTTTGAAATGGGATTAATAATGCTTACTAACCTACCTTCTAGCAGTGGTTTTCAAACTGGGGTATGCGTACCCGTGGGGGGTATGTGAGCTCTTGTCAGGGGGTATGTGAGAAAAATCCTGTAATGGCAGACAACGCATTATACTTAGTAAGACTTGGCAATCTAATCATAGATATAGCAAGACCCTGTCTCAGATGGGGCTACACAGTACGCTACATTATTTGGAAAGGGACATGCAGCCTATAAAGTTTGAAAACCACTGGAGGTTTCCTGCTAACATGTAAAGTGCTTCTGTATAAAAATGCTAGTTTGATTCCATTTTATGACATCTGATGCTTGCGTCACGATTTGGTGCCTCTCCATGTATTGCTCCTTTAGACATAATGATCCAAAGGAAGAGCTGCCCAAACCCATTCTTGTAACAAAATTCCACTGCAAAAGGCTTCTTTTGAAGGCATAAAGCCTGAGAGAATTCTTATACGATGAGGTATCTCTGCACTCTGTTCTGCTATAACTGTGCCAGTCCCGTAGTCTGCAGGGCTGCCTCCTGCTACATGTAATTTCTTATACTGACAACATATTAGGATATGCCTTTAGTAGCACATGGTGTCTTGGATCTATCTTTTAGTGGATGAAACAGCCCAGTCCCGCTGTCAATAGGATTCTGGTTGAAGAGAGGGTTTTGTTATTGCATAAAGATCCATTATGAGCATCTAGCCTGAGCTTCTGCATAACGCAGGCCATAGAATTTCACCCGGGGATGACTTGCCTCAATATATGTTTTATTTCATTTTTCTGCAAAGATGCAGCAATGTTAGAACTACAGGTGTTAAATGAAAGAAAAGCAGGAGTTAAATTAAACTGCAAAGTGACAGGGCCCCAGCTGCACTGCCACTAATGTGCCTTTTTAGAGTCCATGCCTAGAGGCTTTGTGTGCGATGATAAATATATTTGTTTTGGTCGTTAGAGGGGCCCTTAAATTATTAAAACACAGAATAGAAAAATGGCTTTTCATTTTCTAGCCCCATTAACTTGTTTCACTGGCCGTGAAAGAACAAACAAACAAACACGAAAAGTTCAGAACTCAAAAAATCAAGGCTTGAAACAGACTGGATGCTGGTGCTGTAACTTGCAGCCGGTCAGTGCCTCCACTTTTTCTATTTGACTATGTCCAGTTAGCAAAGTAGCTTGTTTATTAAGAACCACACTGTTGATTTCTGCAGGAGTCTTGTACACAGTGAAAGGGAAAAGGTGCATTTTCAATAGTCTCCTTTATTGATTTTGTGTTTGTGGGTGTTTAAGAAAAAATTACCATTACAGTAGCTGTGACTTGACAGGAAAGAAAAATGAACAAAGGAAAGAGCTGCCTTGTTTTTTTAAAATTGATGATGGGCCTTTGGCATGGACTTGGTGGTTGTGGTCTTATAATTTAGGGCCAACTTTTCAAATTGGAGATCCATGGGAGCTGTTGATGCTCAGCACCTCTGAAAAACAGGTCACTTGTTTTGCTGCTGAAAAGCTAGACCATGTTCCCAGGACACAGCCCAGGGTCAAAGGTGGCGTGTTGATGCATTGTCCCAGGAGCATTCCAAGTCAGGAATTATGGCTAAGGGAAGCAGCTGTGTGTGTGTGTGTGCATGTGTGTGTGTGCGTGTGCGCGCGCGCTTACCTGCCAATTTTTGTTTTTAAGAAACTAAACTTCCCCCTCTTCCAATCCCGCCCCCACAATCTCCGGTTAGACACCCTGAGCAGTGGCGGTGAGCAGAGGGTAGCGGGATGAACCAGCTGCTGCACCTTTTCATCTTGCTCAGGAGGGGACGATGCCGTGGCATTTGGGAGGAATGGGTGACGGAGGTGGGGGGGAGTTTGGGTTATCCTGGGCAGAGTGCTGTGATTACAGGCAGTTCTGGGACTCATCGTGTGCTAGACCCTGAGCAGCGAATGCCTAGTGGGGAGTGGTCGGGCAGGGAGCTCCAGGACTCTACGGGCGCAGGGAGGTTACCACCCTCTTCCCTCCAAAATGCACCATTTTCATTCTACCCCCACCCCAACCTCTCACATGTATACGCCCAAGGGGAGGGGGCAGCACAGGGAGGATGTTCTCCCCTCCTCCCAGCAGGGAGCCAGAGCTGCCCCTGTTGTGTTTACAGCAATGGAAGATACGGGCAGCGGCACAGAGAAGCACTCCCGGCCCATCACCGTAGAGGTGGGATTGGAAACTCTGCCTGCTCCCTCGGTGCATGGAGCAACTCTGATTGGTCACCCTTCTCAGGAGTTAGGGAAATGGTGAAAGGCGGCCAGTCAGGCAGGGAGTTTCCTGCAGATGAGTACAGGAGTCTGAAAAATCCTTGGGGTGTGTGGGACCAAGAGACTTGGTCAGCAACAGCCCTAGTCTCCTGTCATGTGCCCTTTACTCTCCCCAGGGTGCTGCTTGTCATTCCCTCAGTCTCCTCTTGCCTGCATTTGTAGTGCTGAAGGTCCCAGATTCTAGTGTTGCTATGACCATAGTGTCTGTCTGCATATGCCCACGACTACAGCCTAGAGTGAGACTGGAAACGGCAACCTCTGGCGGTGGCAGGTGGGAACAGCTTTCCAAGGTCATCAGCTCAGACTGCCAAGAAGTGTCCTGGGGGCTGCCGCTGAGACCTGCTCATCCAGAAATTTCTGGGCCGTAGAGCTGCTGAGTTGAAATCATTGCAACACCTATGTGACAATCCCTGGTGTTCATGGAGAGCATGCTTGCTGCTACAACCCTTAATAGGGTATAGTACTCTCCCCCTGCAGGCTCTTCCAGCTTTGTGGCTGGTGTTTGTAGGGTAAGATGGAGGGAAGAGAGGGCCTTGTTCTCACTTTCTTTCCAGTACTCCCCATCTCTTTTGGGCTGGCTAGCACCCAGGGGGAGTGTTGGGAAGAAGGTTCTGCACTTGTGCCTGTCTGTCGAATGGAAATACAAGGTGCAGTGAGGCTCCTTGTACTTCCTGCCCTTGTGATCCTATACACAACCTGCCCCTGACAAAATATGGAAGAAGGAACTTAAGCCCACTAATAGGCTTCCTCCAAAGTGTGTGGCTCAATACTTCTGCTACTTGCTAGTACCAGGCATCACATTTCAAGAAGACTAAACAGATTTCACCAATAGCTTACAGTAATGTAGTCATTATAACGCTGCTTCTCCTTATCGCTGATTAACATGGCTTGGTGGAATTTATGCTGAGCATGATGTCCCACAAGGAATGGGCAGGGTCCATGCTTCCTTGTGGATCCCTCCACATTCTAGGTGCACTTCCCCAGCAGCACCAGAGACTTAGAAGCACAAGGAGGAGTCGAGACTGAAGTGGATAATGAAAGATTCCGACTTATTGATCACCCCAAGTGAAGAATGTGTCTCCAGCATCTACTGTTCTCTACTGAAGGTGTTGTTTGCCCTCAGCCTTCACAGGTATTCATGATGATTATTTACTTGCTATTTAAACAGCACACAATTAGCTTAGATACTTGAGAGAGAGAGAATAAATAGATATGACATCTAGGCCCTACCCTGGAAGGCCTTGCAACCTAATTTGAATGTGATCCAGTAAGTGAGAGTAGCAAATAGAGGGAATCCAAGAACCATAGTGTTACAAGGGACCGCAAGGGTCAACTAGTTTAACCCCCTGCCAAGATGCAGGATTTTTTGTGTCTAAGGAAGGGCAAGGGCTACAGTGGTAAGATCCTGTGGTGACATTGTTTCAGCATCTATGTGTCTTGGTGATTCTTTTCCATCTGTAATTTCCATCTGAACATACCTGAAGATAGAGACAAAACCATGTGATGGTAAAGGGGGTAGAGTTGAGTAACATCCTGTGCACTACAGGATCTCTGCTGCGGAAGAATGGTCTATCTGGGAAGATGTCTATCGTATGATCTCCTAGGCCATTATGACAGATGGAGAGAGGTGATGATCTCTTTCTGTACAACACTCGGAAGATTGCAGGGGAAGAGGTGGAAGCCCCGACACTGAAAACTACACCAGAAAAGGCACTAGAAAATATACTATACTGATCAATCCTGAGTTGCAGGAGATTGGGTTTAGGTGGCCTAATAGGCTTTTTCCATTTCTAACCTCTACGACTGTAGGTCTGGTTCCCTTCCGAAGTCTCCTTTAAAATGTTTTGAAGAAGAAAAATTACAGATTAACTAAGGTATATTCTTTCCTTTTCTGGAATCTAGGTGTAAAGCCTGTGGCTCTAGAACATTGGTTTCCAACCTCTTTGGGCTCAGGACCCATTTCTAACCTTTGAGAGATGCCCCTGGAGCCAATATCCCTCTGCCCCATCATGCTCTATCAGGGGAGAGTAGGTGCGCAGAGCTAGGATTTCAGATGCTCCAGACAGATGTGAACAGCTGGAAAACCCCCCTGTCCCAACAACTGGGGGGAGAGGTGGTGAGCCAGGGCACCCCACAAATAACATACAGTTCCCAGACAAGGTTCATGGGGGGCAGAGGGTAGGAGGTATTGATGGTGGGATCTGGAGGCAAAGTAAGGAGATCAGGATGCCTGGGGTTTAGTGAGGAGGCAGTTAGGAGGGCAAAGGCATGTGGGAGTATAGTGAGGGACTGGGGAAGGATATGGGGCAGAAGGGTTTCTGGAAGGGGCAGCAAGCAGATAGCTCCCCAAAAATACACATCCTCCTCACACAGCCCATGGTGGCAGAGGGTAAAGAGGTGGCAGGTATTTGAGGTCCTGGGGGTAAAGTGGGGAGGCTGAGGGAAGGAGTTGAGGGACAAAATGGGCTAAGGATGCAGTGAGGGAAGATCTGTGGGGGGGGCGGGTTGGGTGCCAGGATGGGTGGTCTGACAGAAGGGAAGTTGCCTGGCAGTGGGGGAGGTATACATTGGGGGGGGCTATTCTGGGGAGAGTGGACAGCAAGACAGGGGGTATGGAAGACAAGATGTCATCTGTCTGCAGGATAGGGAGTATATTGCGTGGCTGCTACCTACTGGAGAACATGTTATCTGCAAACCAAACCAGGAGGCTTCTTTTCCCCACACCTGTGAGAAGAAGGGGCAGATTCAGGGGAGCATCCAGGACCCCAGAATCCCTGCCTGCCCTACTGTATCCCAGACTGACCTGCTGCATCCAATGCAAGCAGACCTCGAGTGCTCTCTCCAGCTCCTCTTCCACAGGGCTGTCTGGGCATGGCTCCCTGCTCCAGGCATTGCGACCGCCGGGGTTGCAGCACCACTCAGGTTTGGCCTGGCTCCCCTGATGGGGGTCTGGCCCTGCCAAATTTGGGAGAATGGCATTGCATGGAGTCACAATAGCCCTTACTCAAATTTGGCCTGGCTGGCCCACCGTCGTCACGAGAGAGGTGCAGCTGGGTCGTACCTGAGTGACACTGTGACCTTGTGCACAAGGTTGCAATGTCCAGGGCAGGGAGCCAAGCCCAGCCAGCCCCACAACTCTTTGACACATTCTGGTGACCCTTTTTTAGGTCGGGACCTGCAGGGGTGAGGAAACTCTGCTCTAGAGGGTAGGGAGCTCACTACCATGTGTTGATGAACAGGGGAAAGAATACACAGATCCTCCATAGGGGAAGGAGCTCTCTGTTACCATCTATCGGTCAGCAGGGGAGAGTGCTGCTACAGAAAGAGTTCATTCGCATAAGCTTTCTACCCAGAATTCCTCCAAGTGACTCTTTGGGGAGTCATCAGAACTGTACAGAAACTCAGAATTGGTGGCGTAGTGAGGCTGAAAATGGGGGGGGGGTCTACTTTGCAGCTATCAGGGATGCACTTCTTGCCAGCTCAAGGGTCCTAAATGCCACTGATTCCCCTTCCACTGGAGGCTTTGTGAAGACGCAGCACAGAGATGAGCGGCAGAGGCAGCTTTGCAGGGAGCTGGTTCTTTGTTGAAGCTGCAGATAGCAGCAACGGAGCTGAGTGAATGCTGGTGAGGGCTCCCCTACACACCACCAATACGGCTGAAGTCCCTTGGGCAGATGGTGGAGCCTCAGCGTTTCCCCTCGTGGCTGGAGACAGACCTGCAGAGAGCACTCCAGTCTCTGGGACTATGCTACTCACTGACACCAAACTGTGAGTGGAGTGGGGCGGGGGGCTACAGAAGGGAAGGGTGGGGGGAAGTGATATCTCAAAGGGATGTTTGCTGATCATATATTCACATGGGGGGCTGAAGTAAAGGACTACTGCTGACGTTTACTGTCCGGGTAACAGTTTTACTTATTATTCCGATGGCTTTACTGTGGATTTATTGTTGCTGTGTTTGCCCTAAGACAATGCTGTGTTCCTTTATCACCTACTAGAGTTTTCCTTGTGTCATACACAGGCTCTGTGCTTGCGAGTGGTGACGTATTGCCAGGTCAGGTTTTTCCCAAGTTCCTGAGTGGGGTCTCAAGCTGATGGTGTTTGTTAATTTTAAGAGGAACCTGTAGACATTTGAACCCAGGCCTTGTTGCTGCCGACCACACATGGCAGAAGGGTTTTTCTGTAAATAAAAACGGATTTGTGGAATAGGTTACTGAACTGATCAGCAGGGCTTTGGGTCTGTATATTGTGGAACAGAAAGCAGCCACAGAATGGAAAAGGAGGACCTAGCTCACAAGAAGAGTCACGCACATCAACATAAGCGTAAGGTTAGTTTTCAACTTGTTCCTAGTGGGTCCAGTTAGAAGGATAAACATTCCTTTCATCCGTGCAGCTAAGACAGTCGGCTCATAAATTCACATTTGTGCTGGCAACTTCAATATGTGCCAGCGATGATGGTACCGGAAAGTGACATTAAGGCATCATATGAAGGTGTGTAAAACATACAGAAATGGTGTTTATTTTTCCTGTCTAAACTGGCGAGGCATTTCAAGACAAGTATAATGCCTTGGTATATTTAAGTGTTTTGTTATTTATAGACATGACTTGGATGGTATTGAAATCAAGAGTTCCAGGTGACAGTATATTGGGAGGAAAGGTAAATAATGAAGAACAATGCAGTTAGACACAAAAGGTCTTAGATCGTTTAAGTAATTGGGCAAAAAAGATGACAAAATCAGTTCAGTGCAGATAAATGTAGAATAATGAGTCTTGAAGCAAAGACTATAAAGAAGGAATATGCTAACTAGGAAAATGCTGCAGCATACTGACTAGCAAAGAGATCTGGGGAGTTACCGGAGAGAAATCTCCCAGAAGCTCAGGGTATAACTCCTCCTGAATTAACGGAATTGCAGACGAATAAAAAAGGGGTCAAGAATTTGAATTTTTCATAGATATTAGGCCCTCTTAGGTTACCAAATCCATCCCCTTGCATCACTTGTAACTGAATTCTTTCTGTAAAGAGCCCTATTATGTTGAATTATGAGAATTGTCAAGGTGGTTTATAAGGCAGATCTAGCTAAACTGTGAACATTTTTGCTAAGCACTACAAAAAGCAGGAAAAGTTGAGTTAGATTCTGACCTCACTGACATAGATGTCAGTCAAGTGACCTGGGTAACAAAGATCAGAATCTGTCCCACTTTTGATAAGAAAAAGTGTCCTGGAAATTGGAATTAAAACTCAGGCCTTGTCTACAAATACACGGGTATTTTAACCACAGGTGCAGCTAAACTGGAACAAACCCCTAATGTAAATGTGATTTGTGCCAGTGAAGCTCACTCTTCAAACTGGAGTAAGCTGCATTGATCCAAACCACACAATACTGGTGTAAACTGTGTCTACACTGGGAATTTGCATCAGTGCAGCTATGGTGGCTAAACTCCCAGTGTAGATAAGGTTTACAGTGCTGCATGGGTCCCATTGACTTCAGTGTTTCTACACATGGAGAGCAAGTTGAGCAGGAATTGCCCTTGTAGAAAGTTCCCAAAAGTGGGCTCAAAGCAAAACTCCCAAAGTAATTAAGTCAATGCGTGATTGTCCTGTTAACTCAGCCTTCCTGAAGTTTACCTCTGGCTAAACAGCATCAAGGAAAAGGGTGAATTCTATTCCCTAATAGCCCATTTATGTCAATGAGGTGTAAATTCTACCACCTCATTCACCTCAATCAGTTCTTATTTCAAAGCCTAGCTGGGGACCATTTAAAATGCAAACATTGCTAAGCACAGGCAATTTAAGAAACAAACATTCAACTGGAGTTTGAGATGTGATCTGAAAAATTGTCTTTTTCTTTTTCTTCCCCCCTCTTTTTCCCATCAGGTTCAGAAGTATTTTTCAGGTAAAGTTAAAGTGGGGTGAGACTGAGGGATGAAGGGTTATATGGCAGTAGGCTGAGGTGAGCACAAGAGTGGTGTAGTGGTCAGGGCAGTAACTAGGGACTTGAAAGAGAAGGGTTCAAGTCTCTCTTCTGCTAAAGACTTTTTTAACCTGGTGAAAGTCACTTGTGTCTTTGTTACCCATCTGTAAAATGGGGATAATAGCCCTTCTCTACATCACAGGGGTGTTGTGATTATAAATATAGTAAAACTGTGAAGTGTTCAGATGGGAGCCATATATAGGGTTGCCACGTTTCTAATTGCTGGTAACTGGACCCTTGAGGCCCCACCCCTTCCCTGCCTCTTCCCTCAAAGCCCCACCCCCATCTCTCACTCCTCGCCCCACACATGCCCTGTTGCTTGCTGGAACATCTCCATCTCCCTCCTCCCACCCCACCTTCCTATGCTCTGGGGCTGGGATGGGAGCTGCTGCAGCCTGACAAGGAGCATGTCTGCGGGTAGGAGGCAGCCCCAGCTGAGCAGTGGCTGGTGCTGGTTAGTGACCTGGCGCCTCCCCGCACCCTGCGATAACCGGACTTTTGGTGTCTGGTCAGTACATCTGACCAGACACTGCCAAGTTCCCGTTTCGACCGGACCTTCTGATCAAAAACTGAGCACCTGGCAACCCTAAATGACACCCGGACACAGAAGCCAAAAACTGGACTGTCCAGGTAAAACTCAGAAGGGTGGCAACAGTAGCTATATAGGTTCCCGAGATAGATGGCTTACCGCTTCATTTGCAGACATTCTAATGTTTGGGCTCTTCAGGAGGTGTACCGTTTTTGTAAAGTGTGTAATTTTGTGGTGTTTGCTGCACTCAGCTGGCACACTTAAATTTTTTCCTCTTTGGTGCACGAGCACCTGTTTAGTATTATTGATTGCCCTTATTTCACTTTTAAGCTGGGATCTCTTGTATAATCAAGCTGCTAATAAGCCTCTGTGGTTGTTCTTTTCCTTTTGATACTTTGATTGGATTTCCCTTGAAGATTTTTATTTCACCGTGGGGTTTCAAAATAGAAATTAAATGTTTCCCTCAGTCTTTGATATAACGTAGATCCCAAATATTCAGTTCCTTTGATATACCATAGATCCTAGTATTCAGTTAATGATTATCAAATATTCAATTACTTCCTAACCCGTTTAGTATTTAAAAAACTCAGAGACTTTCTTGATACCTTGTGGTTATAAATACTTTAGCGAAGTCTACCCTAGAGAGCTTACAGTGGCACAGCTGTACGGATGCAGCTGCATCGCTGTAAGAGTGTTCTCCCATCGACATAATTAAACCACCCCCAATGAGTGGCGGTAGCTATGTTGGCGGGAGATGCTCTCCTGCAGACAGAGAATTGTTCTCACTACCACATATGTTGGTGAAATATATGTTGCTCGGGGGTGTATTTTTAACACCCCTGAGCGACATAAGTTTTGCCAATGTTCGTGGTAGTGTAGACGTGGCCTTAGCAACAGAACTTCACTTCAGGTTCTGACATTGTTACACCACCGGGCTCTGTTTGGAATTTTTAAAATAACTTTAGCTCTTTATTGTTTCAAACCTCTATAAAACTACAAAATAAAATGATACTCTGCTTAGTAGTAGTAATATTAAACAGTTCCTTAAACCCACCAGCTGTATTGTAGAGGTTAGGGGTTCATAACAGGTGGTCAGACTAGATGATCATGATGGTCCCTTCTGACCTTAAAGTCTTTGAGGCTATGTTGGCATCATTTTGTCTGCGAGAGACGGTGGGAATTGCAGCCTATGATGTAGCTGGTTTGCAATGTCTCATGTGACTGAATAGTCCAATCCAAGATTTGTAAGATCTTTGGCAGTTGTTGCAAATGTATGTATCTTGACTGGGAGCTGTTTGCTTCCAACAGGCTCTTTTCTCTTCAAGCTGTAGGAGCCAGCTCCTGTCATGGACTTTGATACCCTGATGGAGATGATGGTGCCACTTGTTACAATCACTTGCCAAGACTTCCCATTGGTCAGGAGCAATTCCAAATTCCTTCATATCATGTGTCTTTATAGCGAAGCTAGCATGTGTCTTTATAGCGAAGCTTGGGACATCCTGTTCTTGTTCCCTCTGATAGCTCCCTGCATAGCATGTCCTTGGGTATGTGTCCGTCTTCCAACCTACTCAGAGGGCCCAGCCAGCACAGTCGTCTTTGCTTGAGCAGGGCTGTCACACTTGGTAAATTTGCCCTTTGAAGAACCTCTGCATTGGTGGCTTTATCTTGCCATTTGGTGTTGAGTATGCAGCGTAAACAGTGTAAGTGGAAACTGTTTAACCTTTTCTCCTGATAAGCATAAGTTGCCCATGTTTCCCCACCGTACATGAGAGTGCTGAGGACGCAAGCTTGGTACACTAGCATTTGGCCTTGATGGTAAGCTTTGAGTTGTTCCATGCTCTTTTAGTGAGTCTGCTAAAGGTGGTGGCAGCCTTTCCAAAGTGAACATTTAGTTCTTCATCCAGTGAGAGGTTGGTGGTCACTGTAGAACCTAAATAGCTGAACTTTTGGACTACTTCTAGCTGGTTTGCATTTAAGGTAATTGAAGGATCTTGTGGAACCACCTGTCCTAATAGAACAGTTTTCTTGATGCTGATGGTGAGAGCAAATGCTGGACAGGCACTTGAAAGGCAGTCCATGAGTTCTTGTAATAGATCTTCACTGTGAGCTATGAGGGCAGCATCATCAGCAAATAGAAGTTCCCTGATTAGCACCAACTGAGGTGCAGCAAGCAAGCAGACGCTGTGCAAATCATTACTGGAGCAAGCTTTGTGAAGAGATTCAGACACAGGAAACCTCAAAGTCATGTATGATGGCCTGAAGAAAGCTCTAGGTCCCACTGTCAACAAGGTTGCCCCTCTCAAATTGCACAGCAATGGAATCATTTCAGATAAAAACAAGCAGTTGTTTCTTTGGACTGAACACTAGTCAGAGCTATACGCACAAGAAAGAAACATCACCAGTGAATCACTGGACCAAATACCAACTCCACAGGTCATGCCAGAGCAAGATGTGGAGCCCACTGTAGAAGAGCTAAGCAAGACCATTGATTTGCTATCAAGTGACAGGACTCCTGGAAAAGATGGCATCCCAGCGGAAATCCTCAAGGGCGGGAAAGACAGCCTATTACCATATCTTCATCAGCTGTTACTCAAATGCTGGAAAGAGGGTGAGGTACCACAAGAGATGGGTGATGCAAACATCATCACTTTGTATAAAAATAAAGGCAAAAAGGGCAACTGCAACAACTACAGGGGTATCTCGCTACTAAGTGTAGCAGGAAAAGCTTTCGCAAAAGTCATCTTAGTGTGCCTAAAACAGCTGGCTAATCATGTGTACCCTGAATCACAGTGCGGATTCAGGGCTGGAAGATCAACTATAGACATGATACTTTCTCTGCAACAACTCCGAGAAAAGTGTGAAGAGCAAAACCGACCATTGTACATCACCTTTGTGGACCTAACCAAAGCATTTGACACAGTCAGCAGAGCAGGTCTATTTTTAATACTAGAAAATATAGGATGCCCAACAACGCTGGTAAGTCTTATATGTTCATTCCACAACAACATGAAAGCAACTATCCACTTTGGACAGCTCTGAGATGAAAAGCGGAGTGAAGCAAGGATGCATTCTTGCCCCTACACTCTTTGGAATCTTCCCGGTACTCTTCAACTCTTGTGTTTAAGGACATGAAGGATGGAGTGTATCTCCACACAAGATCAGATGGGAAACTCTTCAACCTGTCCCAACTTAAGTCAAAGACCAAAGTAAAAAAGGTTTAAGTCTATGAGTCATGTTTAATAAAATAATAACCTGACCTCTCTTTTGAGAGGAGGAATCTCTTATTTTAGCCAACCTCAGAAAGAAGAAGCTTTCTGGTAGGCCAGTGGTTTGGAATCTAATTTCTCAACCTGAAAACTGATCTTTATGTGAAGCATATGTAGCACCCTCTGCATGGCTCATTAGCAAGCTTTAAAGCCAAAGATCTTCACCACTGCAGTGCAGACCTCCTCTGTTTGAACTCATGGCGTAGCCCCATTGGCTGGTAACATTAGTAAACTATAATTCTCTGTGTGAACTAGCCATTAATTGGAAACGCAACAGATTTTAACAAGAAGGCGACTCATGGAAATGGACTTCTTGTATAGCAAACAGAAGCTAAGCCTGTATAATCACCAATACATAACATTATTAATAAAATCCATAATTTATGGGTGGTGTTTTCACATCCAAGACTATATCCTGCCAATTCAGGGCTTGGACCAATATAATTTTGAGGGGGAATGTCCACATTTGTAGGGTGAGGGAGGAATAATTTCTGTGGCAGGTTGATTTAAAAAGAAAAAGAAGCCCGAGAGTTCTGAATGGTATGCAATGTTGGAATGAGTCTCAGATAGATGGAATCAGGAGCAGAGGACAGTTGAGGAAGACAAAGATGTGTGAGGCATTCTCTTATGTGGCACTGCATCATTAATTACATGGGAGTTTTGTTATTGACTTCAACGGGAGCAGAATTGGGCTTTTGACTGTTCCAGCAGTAGGACATTGCTACTGGCTGGAGCCCCTGATTGAGGGGCTCCGGCTGAGAGATCATGAGGTTTCAGTGATTACCATGGGAACCAGAAATGATCCCATAAGGATAGAGAAATTATAAGAGGTTTTAATTGAGAGATGATGAGGTTTAAAATGGTTACTATGGAAACCAGAAGTGGCATCCAAAAAAGAGTGTATGTGTTTATCTCCCATTCTGATTGGCAGATAATTGTTTAAATGTTTCAGTGATGAGGTGTTTGTGGCAGAAACATCACATATGCTGTCTGATACATCCTGTGATGCTGGTTCAATTATTATTTATTAAAGCACTCAGAATGTGTTTTGGAGCCATAGAGACAGCAAGGGTCACCTAGTCTAATCTTCTGCCAAGATGCAGGAACTTAGACACAAAATTCAGTGGATGACCCAGAGCATAGTTTTGTCATTGGACCTGGTGCTGAAAGGTGCTGAGTGCCTCCTGGGATGTGCAGAGCACGCTCATCGGCCACTGACATGCATGTTTTGCTTGGTATGATTGGCAAGAAGGAGTTGAGGAAATGGCCTTTTGTATTAGGTGGGATTTCCAGGCATAAAGGACAGCATGGAAAAATTCCTAAAAATAATGGTGGGAGAGGATTCAAAAATACCTACATGGGGAACAACTATTTGATAATGGGCTCTACAGTAGAACACAATCCAATGGCTGAAATTGAAGCTAGACAGATTCAGGCTGAAAATAAGGCATAAATTTAACTGTGAGTGTAATTAGCCCGTCCACTATAGGGGGTAAAATGAGCTTCTTTCTAATGGCTCCAGGTCCTTTTATATCAGTGATATTAACAGCAGCACATGTAGATTTAATAAGTGTGGCTTATTCCTTCCTCCGTATCACGAGTATACCTTAAGTGAGGGTGAGTTATTTTAGTGAAACATTACTGATGTGGGAGTGTTGGAATGCTTGTAAAACACAATTTACCAAGGGTTTTCCATTACTGGCAATTTTTAAATCAAGGTTGGATGTTTTCCTAGAAGTCTAGAAATTATTTTGGGGAAGTTTTATGCTCCACAGGATGTCAGACTGGGTGTTCCCAGTGGTCTCTTCTGGCATTGGAATCTATGAATTTATAAAAGGGCTCAGTGAAGCAAAAGAAGCCAGGGAAAAGGGGGATAGAGCTCTCTTGTGGTTATGGCTCTGGATTGAGACTCAGGCATTCAGTTTTCAGCTCTGCCACAGACTTCCTGCATGACCTTGGGCAAATCATTTAGTCTCTTTGTATGTCCATTCCCCATGTGAAAAATGGGGATAATGATTCTCCTTTCTCCCATTTTTTGCCTTTAAGGCGTTAATAATCAAGATTTTTGGCGGGGACGCAGGGACCGTCTCTTACTAGGTGTCCTGTAGTGTGTACTATGTACAGTAATTAGCACCTGGGCTGCTGGTGATAGGGGGGTAGTTTGCCATGGGGCCCCCATTTGAGAAGGCCCCCTAGTAGCATTTCAGCCTGGTGTACAGGGTCACAGCACCACTCAGGTTTGATCCGGTGACCTTCTGTCATGATGGAGGGGAGGGTGAGCAGGCCAAAACTGAGTGAGTCACTGTAATCTGAGTTGCAGCACTGCTCAGGTTTGGTCTGATCACCCCTCAGTCATGATGGAGGGGAGGCCAGGTCACATTTGAGGGAGTGACATTGCTGACCTAGTGCACCAGCTTGCCATGCCATTCAGGTTTGGCCCAGCTGCCCCTCTGTCATGTTGGAGATGTGGCAGGGCCAAACCTGAGCAACGCTGCGACACTGTGGCCACGTCACAATGGCTGGAGTGGGGACCCGGGCCCAGCTCTGTGGGACAGGAGTCCGCTGTGGGGTGAGTGCAAGGCAGGTTTCCTCTCCAACCCTTCCCCCAGCTCTCCTTGCCTCAGCGGTAACTTTTTTGAAGGATAGGAAGACTCCATTTCTGATTTTCTCCCAGGCCCCACAAAATCACTTTGTGGCCCTGCCTAGCACAATGGGACTCTGGTCTTGACTGGGGCCGTGAGTTGTTACTGTAATACCAATAACAGTAATATAGTAGGAAGGAGCATGAGAATAGACGAGGAGTTGTGCAGGTCTCCGTCTGAGAAAGAGAACTTTGAATGTGGACGGGATGAGGAAGCCAATGAAGTGATTCAGAGAGGAGATTGATGATGCCATGCTGGGTGGGGATGCGGTTCAATAGGACGAGGTCGGCGTGGTTTATTGTTCCACAACACTGCATGTTTCTAAAGGCATTTAATATTCTAATTCTGACTACGGTTAACCCCGAAACTCCCAAAGCAAATACCACCCATCAGAAAACTATGTGGCATTGTGAAAACATGATCCAAGATTTTCCAAAATGTCTAATGACTTTGAATGCCTCAGTTTCTGAGACACCTTTTAGAGGTCTAATTTGTAGACGGTAGGCACCTGTGAGTAAATCCGTTTGCTCAACAGTGCCCTTAAGCATGTGCCTATTTTGAAGCACTTGGGTACTTGGAATTGAAGGCACAACTTTAAGTTTTGGTTGCATTGGGTCCTTACTGGGGAACTATTATGGAACTACAGTTTCTCATTGGACCTTGCTGAGATCAAAGTAGTGGTCCCCTATATTTCCCAACCTACATTTTCAGATTTTTTAAAGCAAGATTAATATAACAGTGTGTTGGGGAGCGTGCGGATGGAGGTTTTTATGACGTGAAGGTCTTCATGTTGCCATGGCCTTCACACAGCGCGTTAGAACTCCGATACTGCATTTGAAAAAAGAGGCCCTGTCTACACACAGCTTGCACTGGCTTAGTTAAACCCTCTTATTTGGGTTTAAGAGTGGTTTAGTTCAGTTAATGTACGCCTCTTCCTAACTGATTTAAGATAAACAGAAATAAACATGTTTTTTAAACCCAAATAGAAGTGTCTACATAGCCTTCTGCACCCAGTTTCAGTAAATCGGTGTAAAAAAAAATCACACCTTAAATTAAATCAGTGTGGCTCTGTTTTGTAAACATGCCCTAAGATTACATGATAATTAAGTCAAAGTGCATGTTTCTGAAGGTTGCCTTTTGCGGTTTGATCACAGAGTTCATTAGGTGATGTCATAAACATACAGCTAAGAGTAGCATAAAATCCCTCCTTTACCTGTAAAGGGTTAAGAAGCTCAGATAACCTGGTTGGCACCTGACCAAAAGGACCAATAAGGGGAGAAGATACTTTCAAATCTGTGGGGGAAGGTTTTTGTTTTGGGCTTTTGTTGCTCTCTCGAGAGACAAAAGAAGAGACCAAGCAAGTAATCCAGCTCCTACTGAAAGGATATATCTAATATTACAGAAATAGTAAGTAATAGCAAGGAATGTGTTAGATTATCTTTTGTTTTAGCTTGTGAATTTTCCCTGTGCTAAGTGGGAGGTTTATCCCGGTTTTTTTTTGTAACTTTAAAGTTTTGCCTAGAGGGGAATCCTAGGTGTTTTGAATCTGATTACCCTGTGAAGTTACTTTCCATCCTGATTTTACAGAGGTGCTTCTTTTACTTTTTTTTCTTTATAATAAAGTTCTGTTTTTTAAGAATCTGGTTTACCTATTTGATTGGTATATTATTCTCAAGCCTCCCCAGGAAAGGGGGTGAAGGAGCTTGGGGGGATACTTTAGGGAACAGGAACTCCAAGTGGTCCTTTTCCTGAATCTTTGTCTAACTCACTTGGTGGTGGCAGCAGTACCCATCCAAGGACAAGGAAGGATTTGTGCCTTGGGGAAGTTTTTAACCTAAGCTGGTAGAAATAAGCTAAGGGGGTCTTTCATGAGGGTCCCCACATCTGTACCCTAGAGCTCAGAGTGGGGAGGGAATCCTGACAGGTGATTAGCAAGCCTTGTTAATATGCTGGACTTCTTTCCTCCTAGCAGCGTGAATAGATCAGGTAAGGTAACAGTGATGGACTGGAGCAGTTAGTCAGAGCTGGGTGAATAATTCATAATGAATAATTTATCTGAAGAGTGACACCTCTTTTTCTGTTCAAATTGTCCGTGAACAGATAGTGATTTTTCTCAAATCTGTCTTTTGAAGTTAGGAGCTGAACAATGTTTTTATCTAATTCTTCTTTATCTATCTGGTGCTCATTTGTGAAAAGTTCCTTTCATGCATTTGCGTGGTTTAACTGGACACTTAAGTTACATAGCTCTTTTCTAGTCCATGTTTGTTTACAAGAACTCAGAATGAAGTTTCTGCTGAGAGAATACAAATTCGAAATCTGCTTTGTGTAATATCCAATTAAATGTTGGTGCTTTTACAACCCTTGGTTACTGTGTATTACCTACACCTGATCTGCAGAGTATATGCACCTAGTAAAGAGCCTGGCTCCAACTCAAGCTATAGAGCTTCATGCTTTCAGATTTAGCAATCCCCACCTCAATCCCAGGTGTCAGCTACAATGGCGGGTATTGCACTTTGGCCAATATTCCTTTCAATAAACATGTTTTGCTAGTACGTGAGTGAAAAGTGAATGCAAAAGGGACCCCAGCACCGCTGAAGTGAATTCTTTTAAAAGTGCAGACAAATATTCACAGAAATTGTTTTTGCAGTATTTTTGCAGCTCTACTCAGAATGTAAAAACTTGAAAACATCTGGGATTCTGATTCTGAGAATTTACCTTGGGAGTATTAGAACACAATGTCCTATAGACGTGGGGAAATGCAAAATACTGGAAGGAAAAATTGATTGTATAATCTTCTGCAGAAAAAGTGAGGCATTTATTTATAGAATAACTAATTAGGATATAATTCTTGCTTATGATGATAGAATCCATTAGTCAAGAAGCACAGATGTCATTATGGTGAGCCAAAGAAAAACAAAAATATAAATTAAAAGAAATAAACAGGAGAAGCATTTAACAAAAATGATATTCTACAATTATATAATGCTTCTCATCCGTAAATATAGCAAAGCTCATCTCTCTCTAACCTTGCCCCCTCCCGCAAATACACACAGAGATAAACAGTCTGTGCCTATGCACATGTAGGACTCGCTTCGTCTGTCACAAATACAGCCACATTTAATATCACACAGACATTCTGCACAACAGTTTAGGACAGGAAGTGAAGAATATTGTATCCAGTTGAAATTGTAGTGCATACTGTCTTGTGAGAAGCAAATCCCAGCACACCCAATGGAACTGTTCTAGTACTCTTGTTTACAGAACTGTCAGAGTCTGCTCCATACTGAGCATCAGCTGGCGTACCACAATCACTGGGACAAATTCAGCCTTGGTGTGATGGGGTCTACAAACCCCATACTGAGCGTAGACAGAGGCAGGAGGAGATCCTCTCCTGTTTACAAGCAAGCAGCTTGATCACCCCCCCCCCCCCCCCCGCCCCTATGCAGCTGCCAGAGCTGCCAGTCATGGAGGCAGGCACCCACAGCTGCACTCAACAGAGGAAACAAGGCCTGCTGTAAATGAGGGAGTACAGAGAAGGAAAGGGAGGCTGAAAGTCCTGGATTAGCACAGGAGTAATAGCCCTGCACCACGCTATCTCCAAGAAAACAGCCAGGCAACTGAAGCAGACTGCAGGCCCTAAAATTGAAGGGTTGATAGACTTAATTGAAGGTGAGGTCCAGGAAATGCCCTGACTGAGAACAACCAGTGTGGGGTGGTAGGTGACAACTAGGGTTGTGCGGTTGACAGTTTTTGTTTTCCTGTATTGAAGCAGCTCTCTTGGAAAGGGCCACCTAAATATCCCATGATGCAATCTACTTCTCTGGTGGAGTGTCCTTATTTAGTGAAAGTGGTTTTAAGTGTGTTTAGGTGTGTATCCTGGACTTTCTCATCAGAGCAAATTCTGTGGTATCTGAGTGCCTGACTGTAGATAATGGATTGATTTTTTTTTTTTTGGTGTATCTGGGGTGGCTGCTGGATCTGTGGAGGTAAATGTGGTGATTGGCAGGTTTCTTGTGTATTGTCATTTGTAGGGTTCCATTGTTTAAGCTAATTGTGGGTGCAGGAAGTTGATGCTTGTGTGGGAGTGTTCCAGAGAGAGTATGATGATGGGTGGTGATTGTTGAATCCTGTGGTGGAAATCTGTGAGGTAATTTAGGTCTTCTGTCTAGAGAATGAAAAGTTAGTTGATGTATCTCAGTTATATCATTAGTTTCATGCTGCATTTTTCCAGAAATTCTTCCTTGATGTGGCCTGTGAAGAGACTGGCATGCTGGGAAGCCATCCTAGTGTCCATGCGTGTTCCTATGGTTTGCTCAAAATGTTGTTAAATGTGAAGGTATTGTGGGTGAGAATGAACTGGTAGAGTTTGGTGATGGTTTTGGGTGAATTTCCAAGTGTTGTGCATTGTCTTGTATGTATTTGAGGCAGACAATGATGCTGTCAAGGTGAGAGATGTTGGTGTATAGGGAAGTGATATCCATGATGGCAAGGATGGTGTTCTGGGGGAGGTTGTTAATGTTGTGGACTTTCTGGAGAAAGTTGGTAGTGTCTTAGAAAAAGCTGGCCATGTGTGTGGTGAGTAGTTTAAGGATGGTTTCTATGAGAGTTGATCTTCCTTCAGTCAGAGTGCTGTGGCTGGATATGATGGGTTTGCCTGGGTTCCCTTGTTTGTGTATCTTGGGAAACATGTAGCCACATAAGGGATGAGGTTGTAGAGATTTTCTTGGAGTTGTTTGGAGAAAGATTTGAGGATATCTTTAAATTCCTGTGTGAATTATGGTGTGGGGTTTTCTTTGAGTTCTTTATAATAATTGGTGTCAGAGATTTGTCTGTTGGCCTTGTTGACATAGTCATCATGATTAAGGACTATTATTATCCCCCCCACCCCCCACACACTTTTTTTCCCCTGCAGGTTTAATCATTATTTGGTGGTTTGATTTCAAGGACTGTATAACTATACTCTAGGTGGTAGAGAGATTGTGGTGGTTGTAATGTTTGTTGATTTCACCATTGATTTCCACCCCCCCACCCCCCAAAGCAATCAATGTAATGATCCACTGTGTGGTTTCATCTGCTGAGGGGTGTACAGTCAGATGACCCCTTTTTCTTGGGTATGTCTATACTGCACTTAAAAACCCATGACTGGCTGATGCCAGCTGACTCAGGCTTGCGGGGCTCAGGCTAAGGGGCTGTTTAATTGTGATGTAGCTGTTTGGGCTTGGTCCGGAGTCAGAGCTCTAGGACCCTGTGAGGTGGGAGGGTCCCAGAGCATGGGCTGCAGCCTGAGCCTGAACATCTATCCTGCAATAAACAACCCCTTAGCCTGTGCCCCACAAGCCTGAGTCAGCTGGCACAGGCCAGCTACGTGTGTTTAATTGCAGTGTACCCCTTATGACTGTTGGTGAGGATATAGTGTCTGTCATCTTTGTTGTGAAGAATTCCTTGAGGTGGAGTCAGCATAAGTATTCTTCTAGTTCTCCATTTGTTGGTATGGTATCAGGTTTTGTGGTGGAGCAGAAATGCAATCCCTTCGAGATTACTGATACTTCAGTTCTGGTTAGGGGTAATCTTGATAGGTTGGTGACCCTGGGTGTTGTATAGCATCCATGTGGTGGGCTATGGTGTCTTGGTTTCTCCCAGAGGCGATGTTCCCTGTTGGTTGTGAAGTTGTTGTAGCTGGTTCCATTTTTTGTTGCTGGATGGCTATCATCAGGGTTTTTTAAATAGTTGTTTTGGGTTTCCTTCATGATCTCTAGGTAAGCTGCCTGGTTTTTTTTTCTCTTGCAGCGTGTGAGAGCATGTGGTGATTTCTTGTTTGAGGTGGTCTCTTCTGGAGAACGTAAGGTTCAGGAGATGGTTTCTCAGTTTTTCAGAGGTCTTCTGAAGAGATCGTCAGCATATTTGTAGTTATATATAATGGCCAGAAGGTTATAGATGGTAAGTCTTCTGGGGATGATGATTTGTTTCTTGCATTTGCTCAGGAAGTAGATGTCACTGTCTGTCGACTTTCTTTATGTTGTGACGTTAAACAGCAACATTTCATATCTTCCATAGTTGTTTGCAGTGTTGTTGTATGAACTATAGTGAGTTACCTAATTTCTGTGAGTGAAATCCTGGCCTTATTTAAATCAATGGGAGTTTTGCCATTGGGATCAGTGCCACCCGGTATCTCAGTGTTCACATCTGAAAACTGGGTGTAACAATATTCACTTGCCTCAGAGGGATGTTAGTAATTAATTCATGTTTGTAAAGTGTTTGGATGGATATGGTGCTACTATAAGACTTCCTGAGTTTCTGGATTTGTTATTTAGTGAAAGTGGTTTTAAGTGTGTTTAGGTGTGTATCCTGGACTTTCTCGTCAGAGCAAATTCTGTGGTATCTGAGTGCCTGACTGTAGATAATGGATTGATTTTTTTTTTGGTGTATCTGGCATGGCTGCTGGATCTGTGGAGGTAAATGTGGTGATTGGCAGGTTTCTTGTGTATTGTCATTTGTAGGGTTCCATTGGGGCCCTATGTACAGTGTGTAAAACTGGAATTTTCAAAACCAGTTTTGTAAATGATTTGTCATCTCAGCAGGGGTGAAAGTCAGCCCTCCTCCCATGTAAAGCCGGAGTAGTTGCTGCACTCCATGCAGCTAAAGTGCACAGAGGGTTGGGAATTAAATCCACTTACAAAGCTAGACTGGGGTCTGGAGCAGCAGCTGATATACAGGTGGCAGACTGTAGGTTGGTAAAGTGTACACAGATCCTCTGTGCCAAGCATGTCAGGCATTAGGGCCAGTGCATCATGCAGTCCACTATCCTACCATGTCCCCAACAACTGTCTTCCTTACCAAGATATTTGGGAAATGTGTGGGTTCTCCCTCTGCCACACACAGGGCTGCAAAGGCCTTCATAAAAACTGGGTAAGTGATAGGTCTCAAAATACAATTGTAAATGGGGAATCATCATTGAGTGGGTGTGTTTCCAGTAGAGACCTGTGGGGGTCAGTTCTTGGCCCCATGCTATTTAACATTTTTTAATCAATGACCTGGAAGAAAGCATAAAATCATCACTGATAAAGTTTGCAGATGGTACAACAATTGGGGGAGTGGTGAATAATGAAGGGGATGATTCACTGATTCAGAACTATCTAGATCGCTTGGTAAACTGGGCACAAGCAAACAATATGCATTTCAATATAGCTAAATGGAACCAAGAATGTAGGCCATACATACAGCATGAGGAACTCTATCCTGGGAAACAGTGACTCTGAAAAAAATTCGGGTTTCGTGGTGGCTAATCAGCTGAACATGAGCTCCCAGTGTGATGCTGTGGCCAAAAGAGCTAATGCTATCCGGGGATGCATAAACAAGGGAATCTTGATTTGGAGTAGAAAGGTTATTTTACCTCTATATTTGGCAGTAGAGCGATTGCTGCTGGAATACTGTGTCCAGTTCTGATGCCCTCAATTCAAGAAGGGCGTTGATAAATTGAGAGGATTCAAAGAAGATCCACAAGAACGATTAAAGGATTAGAAAACATGCCTTATAATGATAAACTCAATCTATTTGTCTTAACAAAGAGAAGATTAAAGAGCATCTTGATTACAGGCTATACATATCTACATGGTGAACAAATATTTAATAATGGGCTCTTCGATCTAGCAGAGAAAGGTGCAACATGATCCAATGGCTGGAAGTTGCAGCTAGACAAATTCAGACTGGAAATAAGGCAGAAATTTTTAACAATGAGAGAAATTAAGCATTTGAATAATTTACCAAGGGTTGTGGTGCATTCTTCATCACTGACCATTTTAAAATCAAGAAGGGATGTTTTTCTAAAAGACATGCTCTAGGAATTATTTTGGGGGAAGTTCTGTTGTTATACAGGAGGTCAGACTAAGCAGTCACAGTGGTCCTTCCTGGCCTTGGAATTTCTGAAATCTATGAAACAGTGTCATCTCTGCTGCAGGCAAATATTTTCAGCCCCACTGCAAGCCTTGGGTTGTATGGACAGTATGGGTCCTCTGTGAATATTGCCCTACATCCAAGACTTTGAGTGATATGAAGAGTCTCTTTCAGTGGAAGTCGCTGTTCCACAAATGCTGCTCACTGGGAACTCCAGATTGCTGCTGGTGTGTAGGACTGAGAGGATTCAGCTATTGTGGGAAACCAGGGTTGGGGAAAGTTTCTTCATCAGGTAAGCTCCAATTTTGTTAATCGTTAATTTAATAATGGTTACGTAAAAACAAAAGCATTCCCTTACATTAAAAGTTCCCTCTTTCTTACTAATCAAGCAGTAACCAGTTCCCTGAGATCTAATCTAAATAATCTGATAGTCTAGGTGATTGCTTTGATTTCGTATTAAATAGATTCTGTGTTTTATTCTCATGTATTTAGATACAGTGAACAGAATAGGCCAGATCTTAAGTTAGTGTAAATCACCTTGTTCCTTTAAAATCAATGCATCTACCCCAGTTTACATCAGTTGAAGATCTGGCCCAGTATGGCTTTGATTATATTACTGCACAATGCAATTTTCCTTTGAAGGCCCAGTTGTGCAGTCCTTCCCATGGAACACTCTCATGGACCATTATAAGAGTTTTGCCTACATAGGAACTGCAGAGAGGAAGGATTACCCAGTGGTTATCGCACTTGGGGGCACAGAAGACCTGGGTTCAGTTCCCTGCTCTGCTACAGACTTCCCATGTGACCTTGGGCAAGTCACTTACAGATGAGGAACTGAGGCACAGACAGTAAGTGGGGATAATAGCACTTCCCTACCTCACAGGGGTATTGGGAGGAGAAATCCACCAATGATTGTGAGGCACTCAGTTACTGTAGTATGGTGGCCATATAAATACCTTAGATAGTACCAGCCTCATAGAGGGATGAACTTTGTTGCATTTTATGGTGAGGAGAGCCATTTTTTGGTCCTGTTTTCAAGTTTGTTTTTTTGCTCCCTGTGAGAAAGCAAGGGACAGTGAAATAAATATCCCAGTTACAATTCCATGGGGAGAGTCCTCTCAAAATAAAGAACTGAAAATTGGAAATTGCTGTTTTAGGATCAACTGTCATTTTCTCTGTCAAGCCATTGAAAGGTTTTTGAAAAATAAAAGTGTTTTGAGGCTCTTTTTCTCTCTCGCTCGCTCCTCATTCCCTTCCCCTTCCTTTAAAACGTCATGACAACCTTAGCACATAGTAGTGATCTTTTGCAGAATTAAATTCACCTTCCCATTTCTCTTCCCCATAGGCTGGGTTATGAGTCTGGCTTGGAGGTCATGTCTCACTCAGAAACTACCAAAGTCATGCTAGGAACAGTGTAGAGACACTGGGATAATAAAATCATTGGGCTGAATCCTAAGGCTCTTGCTTAATTCATTCTTAGTCCTTACGCAAACTCCCAATGAAGCCAGTTATTTAGACCAAGGCCAGACTTATGATTTGCTAGGCCCACAAGAAGAGCAATTTTCCAAGCAGCCAGAACCGCATGGTGGATCAGGCTACAAGTCCCTCATTTGACTGATGGAGAAACGGAGGCACAGAGAGGGGAAGCGACTTCCCCAAGGTCACACAGCCACCTAGTGGCAGACCCAGGGACAGAAACCAGGCCTGACACCCTGTGCAGTGCCTTATACAGTCACTTATATTAGCCTGAGTTTTAGTGGATATCGTGAAAGAAGTGAGTTTTAGTGGGAACTTGAATGAGGCTTGGGAGTGGCTTGGCAAACCCACATGAGGAGGGTATTCCATGAATAAGGTGAGGCCTGAAAGAAAACATGGAAGCAGGAGGAGAGAACAAAAGGAGTGGAGCACTGAGGCTGGAATAACTGGTGGAGTGGTGGGGGTAAGGAGTACGGCAGGGGGGATGTGGTAAGAGATGGTAAGCCTCAACTGTTTGTATTTCATCCTTCTATATTACTTATTAATAGCCCACTTATAAGTTGGAAGAAGTCAAGATTTCAATGTACAAAGTAGTCAGCGCAAAGGTATTTGTACCATATGTTTAGAACAGAGGAGATGCAGAGATTCCAAATGGATTTCAGCCACTGTTTTATCTTGTAAACCTGACATTCCTTCTGGAAGGGAATGTACAGCAGAAAATGGAGCACTGTTTATTTCATGACATTTATATGGAAAACACTCAATCATATTCTTTTCTTTTTCATACCGTTCAGATGGAGAATAACTTGTCTTATGAACCTATCAAGCAGTTTCTTACATCGAGCTCAACTTTCTGCCTATTTCTTTAACAGAGCTTTTCAATCTGGCCTAAAATTATTATCCTTGCCAAGACATGATCTTCTGAAGGGGGCGGGAAAGAGGTGGGACCACCACAGCCTGACTCAGCAGACCAATAAATTACTTTTACATCTTCCCCTTAGATGTTTGCTCTATAACCCTTGTGGCTTTGTAGCTAATGCACTCCACAAGAGTTAGCAGAAGTGTACAGATTTCAGAACTATGGCCAGCTCCAGCTATCTCCAGCTAGTCGGTGAGGTTTTTCTGCAAAATCACTACTGAGGGACAGGTTTTGCTTTCAGGGCTAAGTGTCCCTTGCTTTAAAGTGGCGGTGTGGAAGAATGCAGGGAATAAGGATCTTCCTTTGTGCAGATGCTAATGCCACCATGGTTCTGAGCACACAGGAACGACAGGAGAAGCTCCACTTGTAGAGCAGGTGGGAAAGGAGAAGTGGGGAGTAGGTGAAGCCATGGCTCCATTTCCTCCCACTCCACCAGTTTGACACCCAGGTGCAGGGGAATTATGCTTCGCTCTGTAAAGGGATTTTCCCCACCCTATGCAAGATGGAAGCCCTAGGAGGAATTGTGCTTCAAAAGTGTCTCTCTGGGACCGAGTGCCCGCTGAGACATGCCCTGGGAACATAGTACCACCCCTCATTCACGGCTGGGCCTAAGGCACAATCTAGACCACAATTTAGACTAGCTAACTTCACTGAACTGGCCACTGCTGAATCCAGAGCAGAATTCAACTCTAAGGATCCTATTTGGCACTCTATTCAGCCAAACTTCCATTGGCTGTTCTGGGGATTTGCCTAGCTGAGACGTGCTGAATAGAGCCTGATAGATATGTCTACACTGCAGTTAAAACCCCACAACTGGCCCATACCAGCTGACTCAGGCTTGCAGGGCTTGGGCTAAGGGGCTGTTTAATTATGATGTAGACATTGGAGCTTGGGCTGTGGTCAAAGCTCTGGGACCATAGAATCATAGAATATCAGGGTTGGAAGGGACCTCAGGAGGTCATCTAGTCCAACACCCTGCTCAAAGCAGGACCAATCCACAATTTTTGCCCCAGATCCCTAAATGGCCCCCTCAAAGATTGAACTCTCAACCCTGGGTTTAGCAGGCCAATGCTCAAATCACTGAGCTATCCCTCCCCCCTGCAGGGTCCTAGAGTCTGGTCTTTAACTGAGCCCAAATGTCTACATTGCAATTAAACAGTCCCTTACCCCAAGCCCCATGTGCTCGAGTTATCTCACATGGGCCAGTCGCAGGTTTCTAATTGCAGTGTAGACATACCCTAGTGCAGGCACATGTCCTACCATGCCTCTAAAGAGGCTGTGCTATCATGATCACATTACGCTGCTGTTCTTGAAGCTTAATAGGGAGGTGGAGCCCAGAACATCTCAAATGCTGTTTAACGTCTGAGACATTTGGTCGTATGAGCTTGCACTAAACAATAACCAGGGAGAGGCACTGCTCGATATTGGTTAGAAGACAGGGAACAGGGTTCATGAATCTGGCACTAACTCATTTGCTGACCTTTGGCAAGTCACATAACTCTGCTCTGTTTGTCAGTATATCCATCTGCAAAATGGGCATAGTAATCCATACCTCATGGGGACATTGAGGCTTAATTAATGTTTTAAAAGAGCTCTCAGATCCTGGCATGAAAGGTGCTTTGTAAATAAAAATCATTCTAATTTATCTCTTTTGTGCAAACTCCTTGCTCTGGTTTTCTTCTTCCATCACTTTTACACCAGTGTAACTCCATTGAATTCAATGGAGCTAGTCCTGATTTGCACTGGTATAACTGAAATGAGAATCAGGCCCCTTTTCTCCAGCTGAGCAGCGAGCACACTAAAAACACAGAGAAATTCTCAATACCACAGCCACCTACACTCCCCTCCAAAAGTAACCTAGTTAAAAGCCTTATTTTTGTCTCCAGTAATGAGAGAACGTGCACCTCATGTTTACTCGGCACCAAGCCCCTTTTAGCTGCTTGTGTGTTTACAAGCTGTCTTAAGTATTTGCAGATTGACTATTCTGATCCAAAGGGATTCTGAGAATTGTCTGGTTATTAAGCCACGTAGAAGCCTATTTGATTTTCCATTTGTTCTGGTGTGAGCAGTGTGAGGAATGTTCCATCCAGTGCTTGACTTTGGCCTTGGTTTGTCCCTCTTGGTTTCTCAGCCAAACTTTCATTAGGATACATGGCCCGTTTGCTCTTAGAGAGTAAAACAATAATCTTCCGTTCAAGAAAACAGCATAGCCTTTTGTGAATATCCAGGCTGAGATTTATTTTAGAATGTGGCTCTAGGAGACATCTGCACAGCAAAACGTAATTGAATTTGTTTAGATGTAGGACTCTGCTATGTTCTTACTTCCATTATAACACAATAATAATAACAATAATACTTAGCACTTAGTGCTTTTTACATTTTCTAAGTGCTTTGTAAACATTAACTAATTAATCCTCCCGACACCCTTGTGAGGTGAGAGAGCTCTGATATTTATAGCGTTTGAATAAAGATGAGGTGCTATGCTGCTCGCCCATGCAGTTGATAGCAAGCTAATCCAGCAGGGTTGGCTTGGTGGTGCTATTATTAGGGGAGGGTCCATCCTGATTAAGTGACCATATTAATTACAACAGTGCTGTGGTTTTTTTTTAAAGGTTTAAAAATGAATGACTAAAAATACAATAATTTTATTCTCTCCTAAACTCAAGTCATGGTATTTCCTCCTCTGTCCTCTGAATAATCATTGGCACTTCTTCTATCCTTCCCTTGCTCAAACTCAGGATCATCTTCAAGTCTTGTCCACCTCCTCTTTCTATCCAGTTTGCTATCCCTCTTTATAAGTGGTTACATGCATATGTGTATTTAGTATACGTGCACCAGGGTCCTGGATGGTAAGCTCTTTAGGGTAGAAGCCTTGTAGAACAACAGGGCCTGTGGGCGCTACCACAATACAAATGACTATTAATGATAAAAACGGAGTCTTGGCTATACACATCCAGACGGAGTGGAATGCATTAAATACATCCTCCTCGGAAGAGAGCAAGGATGGCCCAGCAGTGGCTGGGGTCCTAGTTTACCCAGGTTTCATTCCCTGCTCCCCCACAGACGTCTTGTGTGCCTTGGGTAGGTGCTTTTCCTTCTCTGTACAATGAGGTTTATAGTACCAGGGTGTTGTGAGGACAAGTGCTGTAAAGATTGCGAGATGCTCTCCTACTACAGTGATCGGGGCCATGTAAATACCTCAGGCAGGGAACGGGAACTGGATGCACTCTGAGAAACATTTTCCTAAGAGGGGAGAAAATATCTGAAGGGCTTAGGAAGTGGCCCAACACTTTTAAATGTAAAAGGGTGGTCTATAAATCCAGGATGCCTCCAACTATTTATTCTCTGGAGACAAAAGATGGCCCCTTCTGCTCTGCTGAGTGATGTAGAAAAGGCAAAGCACATGTCAGTTTTCTCCAATATTGTTTTCAATGTCCCCCATGGTGGCTCTTGAAGAGACCTTTGGCTTGACTGTTGAACTCCCCCTTCCTGCCACATACAAGCTCTGCAGAATAAAAATTACACACGAATATAAAAATAGAACAGAGGAGACTATTTAGGTTGCACCAGATGCTCGAATTCCTGCTACCTAAGTTGATTTCAATTTAGTATGTCCCCAGTAAAAAGAAAGCTGAATGGCAAAAATTAGAAATGGAGGCTGATCCTGCACCCCTTACTCCCATGAGTAAATCTTCCTCAGATGAGCCGTCCCATGGAAGTCAATGAAACTAGGCATGCAAGTTTTCCCTTGTCTTAAGTCTTTTGTAGGGTGACTGCCACGTTAGTATCTAGCAATAGGGGTAAGTATTAGAGCAGAAGTCTCAATTCTGCCTTCAGCGGTACAGGTGTGACTGTGGTGAGGAAAAACACTGAAGAATGGGTGACCTGGCCCTGCACACCTAACTTAAGTGAAGCTCCCCTCTAGTCCAGTGGAACGTCCAAAGGAAAAAAGAGGAAAGAAAACTTCCTTGGCAAGGTCAGTGTGGTCTAGTAAATGGAGCACTAGACTGGGACTCAGGAGACCTGGATCCTATTCCTTGCTCTGCCACTGGTCTTCTGGGTGACCACAGGTGAGTCATTTAATCCCTCTATACCTCAGTTTTTCCATGGGTGATATAGGGATGATGATACTAACCTCCTCTGCAAAGTACTTGAGATCCACTAGATGAGCTAGGCATTACTGTTGTTAGGGTCCTCTCCTCCATCATTACCCTGAACTACTGCAGTACGAACACAGAAATGTTCATATATTAAACAGGAGTAGGATTCCCCTTGCCGGTGACACAATAAGTATGTAATCAATAAACTTTTCACTGAGTTCGTAAAAGCACAAGTGTGATGAAAACAGATGCCAAGAACAGAGATTGTGATCCCAGTGGTAGAATTGTGGTCTCTTGTCCCATAGTTAAATTGTAAAGCTTTCTGAAACAGGGACTGCCCTATGTCTGGCCAGTGAGTAGCATAATGGGGTCCTGGTGCTTGAGTAGGGCTCCTAGACATTCCAGTAATACAAATAAATAATAATAATCAGTAAAAATCAGGCCCTGATAGTTTTATGTGAAAACAATTTCACAGTCAAGGGCTTATCCAAAGCCTACTGAGTCAGTGGAAAGCTTCCCATTGAATTAGTTTTGGATCAGGCCTTACATTTTAAACTGAATCTAATTCATTTAAAATCGCAAAGCTCTTCTCAGCACTCCAGCTCCATGGTGAAGCACAGTCTTCATTCACAGTCTGCTCGTTCCCGGAACCATTTTGAAAATTACAGGAAAGAACTTTTATTAGGGAACTCTGCAGAGCCGTCCTCAGTCACTGTCAGCTGGGTGCTTTTCTCAAGCATAGCAATTCTCGCTTATCAAGCACGGGAATCGTTCTGAATTTGTAAACCTTGATCAGAAACTCGCCTCACGTAAACTGGGTGGCAATAACCACTCCTTCCGTCTGATCACCTTCCGTGAAAATAAGTGACTGTCACCACTCAAAATAATGCCTAGAGTAATTTTCTATCACCCATGTTTGGCTGAAATGTCTCTCCTTCTGTCTCAGTATCCTGGCTTCTGAAGGACAAAAGATCTACGGTAAACAGTCCTGGCTTATTATTTAAATTGGATGTGTCATATAGTGCATAAAGGGCCCCATAAGAATCAGAGCCCTATTGTGCTAGCTGGTGTACGAACACAGAGAAACAGACAGTCCCTTTCCTGTTTTTCCTCTTCTTCCCCTCCCCCTGCCACGTTCCCCATCTAGATTGTCATTAAGACATTAGCCCTGGGCGAGGGGCAGCCTGTAGCTACACCACCTCAGGAACACCCCAGGGAAGGAACTGTATCTCTGAGGACATGTCCTGACTGAGATCGCCTGGGGTCCCAGAGCCATGACCCTTCAGCGCAGGCTGGGTCCGTGAGTAATTCCCAAGGTTCGGGGCAGCTTTGTCCAGCCTGTGCTCACGCTTTTGCTGCCCCAGCTTTGCTGCTCTGGGCTGCGAGCAAGCTCGATTAGAGCTGTGTGTGGCCCTCTAACATCATGGCAATGGAGCCATATAAGTACCTAGGGAGATGGATAGAGAAATTGTTCCTGCTGCCACAGCCCCACTGCAATGTGAGCAGCTTTGAATGCACTTAGATATTTTTCCAGAAAACAATACACCAGTTCCTTAGCCCGGTGTCTCCTAGGCAAAAAGCAGGCATTAGCCTGCCTAATTGTACACACTGTACTGTACCACAGAGCTCTCTCCCCACCCCCAATCAGTTCCAGGCTGTTCACAGGACACGTTTCAGCCCAGCACTAAACATCACTTTCCAGCTAAAGGTTAATTACTCAGGGGGACATTTTCATCCAAGCTGCTGCCCGCAGGTTGCAATCCCTGCCTGAGCTCTATTTTTAGCCCAGCTCCTTCCTTGTTATTGATCCTAGTCACCCTCTGTTAATTAGATACACACAACACATACAGCATTTGCAACTCATTTTTCAATTCAGTTCAGCACCTCCCTCCCCTAAGATGTAATTTAGAGCCCTCCTTGATTCATGCTATTGATCTTCCCAGCAACTTTGCTGTAGGATTCTCTGTGTTGCAAGCTATTTATAGATCTCACCCCCCCCCCTTCCCCTGGAGAATCAGAAATGGGCAACCTTAATCAGACTGCTCAGTTTCAAAAAAACCAACTCTTTCTTCAGTCTCTGTCGCTAGACACTATAGCTCACATCTGTGAGCTCTTCCCGACATATATGTCGTTGTTATGGATGTGGAAGTGTGTAAGCTGCCGTGACAAAGATTTACCTTAATGAAATATTACTCTGCCCGTCAATTAATCCCACAGCATGTTCAGTTACGAGACTAATTGGCCAAGGTTTTCAAAAGTGACTGTGATTTTCTTTTTCAAAAAAACCCAGCAACGAGGGGTCCTTGTGGCACCTTACAGACTAACAAACCCACTGATGAAATGGGTTCTAGCCCACGAAAGCTTGTGCCCAAATAAATGTGCTCGTCTGTAAGGTGCCACAAGGAGTCCTCATTTTTGCTGCTGATTCAGACTAACACGGCTACCGCTGAAATCTGTGATTTTTGGTGTCTCACTTTTTGAGATCCCAGCTTGAGACACCTTACAAGGGCCTGATTTTCAGAGGATGGGTGCTTAACACATTGTCTCAGATGTGAGCATCCAAAATCACTAGTCACTTTTGAAAATCTTGGTCATCATCCATTGAGCCACACAATGTCCTAGTTGCTGTGGGAGCACTGAGGAAGACAAGGTCTTGGGAACATAGGCTGGGACTCTGAAAGGAGCCTGCAGGAGTTTGGTGCCCAGCTCCCATTGGATTTCAATGAGAATTGGGCACCTAACTCCCTTACACTCTTCTGAAAATCCCAGCCTTACATCCTAAGGCCCAAATTCCAGAGTCTCCATTGAAATCAAGGGGAGTTTGACTTGAGCGAACACCTCAGGCTCTGGCCCTAAATCAGACATACTAAAATAAACCTGCCTCAGCCATGTAAGAATAGCAGGAGGCGGCCCTCTCAGGATTTTCAGAATGCCCCAAGCTTTTGGAAATCTCATACTGACTTGCCTGTATCCAGAAACCTGGAACACTGTGAAGCCTCATTTGTGAATATCTGCGATGAGCATCATCACCATGCCTTTAAGTAAATGAAAATCAACATTAAAACCATATAGCACACTGCAGTGGTAGAGCTCCCTCTCTTTATCCCCTGACCAACTCTGTCTTTGTGTATGGGACTTTGTCAGCCTTGAATAAATAGGGTGGTGGTGGTGGTTATTTATTTGGATTAGGGTAGCACCTAGAGGACCCGATCCGGATCAAAGCTCCATTGTACGAGGGGCCATGCAAACACAGTGTGAGAAAGTCCCTGTCCTGAAGAGTTTCCCTAAATAAATTAGGCACTCGACTCCCTGTGATCAGCTCACTCCCTTGCCTGCCTTTGAAAATCCCAACCGACCTAGGGGAGAGCGGGAGCAATGAAGTCGTGTGATACGGGGCTCCAAGGCAGGAAGAGTTTGGGTTCCCCAGGGGCCGTACAGGGAGTCTGCAGCAAGGCCAAGCACTGCCTGCACCCCAGCCCAGGGCTTTCTTCACAAGCCCACCCTGCCTCTCTGGCTAGCAGCTGGACTGAGTGATGGCCCCAGAACCCATCTGCGCTGTAAAAAATGGCCTTCGAGTAGATGGGATGATTTAGTGGGGGATTGGTCCTGCTTTGATCAGGGGGTTGGACTAGATGATCTCCTGAGGTCCCTTCCAGCCCTGATACTCTGATTCTATGGTGACATGTGCCCTCCCCGCGGGGCAGAGGGCAGCAGCCAAGTGGCATCTGCCTCCCTGCTGGGTGCTCCTTGGAAAGGGAAGTGCCAGTGGGAGAGAGAGGCTGGGTCCAATCAGCTCCACATGAGGGGAAGTGCTGAGCCACCCCGCAAGCTCCCGGCTCCTCCCAGCGCCTGGCAAAGGGCCGTGGGCAGCCACGCCCGGTCATGATTCATAATTGCTCTAATCGCAGCGCGGCCCCGGGGTCGATAACGGGGTTTGCTTTATTTAACCACCGACAGCCGGCTCCTCTGAGTCCCTGTGTTTACCGACGGGGCTTATTTCACCCAGCGCGCCGCCCGTAATATGGCCCAAGCGCCCCGCGAGGTCTGATTTGGGGTGTGCCCTGTGATTCCGCCGGCTGCCCCCCGCCATTACCACCAAGCGGGGGGGGGGGGGAACACACCTGGCGGGTAACTTCTGCTTTGTCCAGTGCCCGGTTTACCTGCTGCAGGTGACCGGACCCGCCTCCCTAGGTAGAGCGATCAGCCCCGCCTTCCACGGGGAGGAATTCCCTGGGGTGAGGAATTGAGGGTGACACACCTGAGCAAAGGAGCGGAGCGGGGGAGAGAAGCCGAGCCCATCCGGCGAGAGCTAGCCCAGAAAAGCAGGGCTGCAGGCCGGTGGGAGGGATGTGGTCTCAACGCCGCTTAGCAACAGCTGCGCGGAGCAGAGAACTTTGCGGAGCGCGTTTGAAACTGGTTTCACTCCTGGCCCCAGCACATGGCAAAGATCTAAAGCGTCGTCTCCATCCAGCGTAGTCTGGAAGGGAAGCAAGACCTGGGTCTCCCCCCACTCCTCCCTTTCCGCTGCTTCTGCCCCCCCCCCGGGAAGATGGTCAGGGTGAAAGAAGGAAGAGAGCGCGCCTGGAAAACCTGCCCCACGTGGTGCGTGGCTCCCAGCAAAACCCCGCTAGGCTGAGCATAGGAGGAGGAGGCTGGGAGTGGCCACAGCGGGGGAGGGGACCCGGGGCGGGGAGGGGACAGAGCCAGCGGGAGCGAGTCGCATGCGATGGTGCAAGGCAGGAGAGAGCCAAGGGGAGCAACTCATCGCTCCAGCCTCTTGCAGGCAGGGTGGGCGCAGAGCGGCTGGGGAGGGGGAGCGTAAAAAGTGCCTCGGGAAGGAGCGGGTTAATAGGGGGAAAAACCCACCCCAGCAGCTCACAAAAGCCACCGCAGGTTGGTGAGCCTGGGAACTGTTCCCCCTGCCTGCCTGGAGCGAGAGACATGGCTCGGAGCAGTGGCTTGATTTTCCCCGAGATGCTGTCAAGTGCTTGGGAGGAGGCGGAGAATTGCTCTTTTTAAAAGGGCGTCGGTCCAAGAATCCCAGCGGGGCAGGAGCGGGAGCAAGTGGCCGTTTTGGGGTCTGGCTGGGAGGGGGCGACACCCCTCGCTCCGCTTGTATTTTCGGGTGACGGTTTCGGTGTCTTCTCCTGCCCGCAGCAGAAAGGATGGAATGAGCGTCCCTGGGATCTGATGCTTCACCTCCATGGGCCAGACAGGTTGATGGGCTTGTGTCTGCTCCGAGCCTGTCCCCGCCGCCACCCCGGCCAGGTGGGCTGCTGATTTCGTCCACCCTGGGCAACGCCTCGGCTTTTTGTGCCCCTCTCCGTGGCCCAGGGGACCCTCCTGCCCGGCGGTGCGTTACTCTGATGGTTTGAACCCAGGAAGGAAGCTGCACCCCCGAGTTTGTTCCTCCCCCCCCCCCCCCGGCGAGGAAAGCCAGCTTTCTGGGTATGCTGCCGAAAACTCACAGGCTAACGTCTGACACGGTCTCCGTCCTAGTCGGGCTGGACTTCCAGATCTTCTTCGCGAGCATCGGCTGTCTCCAGCCACCTGACTTCAGCCTGGCTCTTTCCGCGGGGAGCGGCTGAGGGCCGAGGCCGCAGAGCGCCCGGTTTGAGTCCTTTAGCTAGGAACAATTCATTTTTTAAGAAAAGTTGGTCCCCGCGATCAAACCCAGCGGAGCCCTGTGAGTGCCCGGGGCGTGCTCTGGGGCTGGAGTGTCGCTCCGATCCGGTCTGGGCAGAGGACCGGCACCCGCCGCCGGGGGCTGGCCTCTCCAGCCCTGGCGCCGGGGTGCCTTGCGCCAGCCTGCCCTTGAGGGCTCCTCTCACGCCTCCTCCCCGCACGCAGCCGCTGGAGTGTGACGGTCCCGGGCAAGCCTCTGCCCCACCTCCCGGGCACAGCTGGCGTGATCGCCGCTGCGGACCCTCCAGCCTTTCCCCCAGAAGCGATTCCCCTTCCTCCCGGGCGGCAGCTCCGCTGGGGATGCTGCTCCCTAACCCCCTCCCCCCCTTCCCTTCTCCCCTCCCCCTCGCCAGCCGGAGGAGCGCTGAGTACAGAAACTTGTAGTAGTAGAAGAAGAAACCCAACCTCCCCTCGCACCGAGTCTGCCTTGCTGCTGGGTGGCTCCCCCGGCCCTTCCCCGCCTGGCACCCCCGCCCCCCGGCTCCCGTGCTGCTCAGCCTCTCCTCGCCAGCACTCGAGGACTGGTCCTCCCCTCCTCCTTCCCCAGGACGGCGGGGCTCGTCTCTCCCCCCCGCCCCCCCAGCCCACTCCTGGAGGCAGCGGGGAGGGAGGCGCTGGTTTTCAGGCGCTAAGGGGGTGTTGTGGATGGCCCTGCGCACTGGGACGGCTTGGTTTGGGCAGGTCCTGCGCAGAGTTTCCCGGCTGCCGGGCACCTGGTCCAGGCGCTCCAGCAGCCTCCTGTGCCTGTCTTCCTCCCAGGAGCCCGAGCAGGGAGGCGGGGAGCTGCCGCCCCGGAGCCTCGGGAGCCGCCGCCGCCCCCTGCGGCTGCCCCCCTGCTGCCTGCAGCTCCCCCCCGCCGGCTGCGGCTGCTGCACCCTGTCGGATCCCCGGACGGCCAGGGGGGGACATGGTCCCCTCACTCGCCCCTTGCTGGCGGCCATGAAGAGGCAGAACGTGCGGACCCTGTCCCTGATCATCTGCACGTTCACCTACCTGCTGGTCGGGGCCGCCGTCTTTGATGCCCTGGAGTCCGACAACGAGTTGCGGGAGGAGGAGAAGCTCAAAGCCGAGGAGATCCGGCTCAAAGGGAAGTACAACATCACCAGCGAGGACTACCGGCAGCTGGAGCTGGTCATCATGCAGTCCGAGCCCCACCGGGCCGGGGTCCAGTGGAAATTCGCGGGCTCCTTCTACTTTGCCATCACGGTCATCACGACTATCGGTGAGTGCCCGGCCTGCCCGGTCCCGCACGCTCCCTGGCCTGGCCGAGTGATGCCAGGGGCTCCCAGGGCTGGGGCTGCTGGGTGCAAAGGGTTAAACAGGACAGAAGTCGCTCAGGACCCCTTCCCCTCCCTATCCCTGCGGTGGGTAGCTAGTGTTGTTTCCAGGGGCTTTGAGGTGTCCCCCACCCGTCACCCCAAGACGCAGCCTTTGTCCTGTTGCACCTGGAAAGTGTGTCTGAAGTTGGGTGAGGGGGTAGAAAGGGGGCTGGCGTTGACTGCCAAGCTAGAGTCATGCTCTCTCTTGGGAAGGGGAGGAGAAGGATAATAAATGCTAAAACTCTGCTCTGGAACCTCAAGGCAGGTGGCTGGGATGTGCAACCCATTCTGCTCTGCAACTCCTGGCTTGGCGACTTACTGTACCCCGGGCACTCCTTCACTTGCAAGCTTCAGAGACTTAGGGGGGACACTCACGCAAATCGCTCTTTGAGGATGATGGTAGTGAAGCCTGCATCAGCTAATCATAAGTCTTCATTTAGTCATGGGAAAAGTTATCTCTATTTGCAAAGTGCTTTGGTAGGGGTGGGTGCTGTGCTAGGAGACGCTGAATACAGTTGTAGTTTCTATCCGTGGCTGTCTTGTTCACGACCCTTATTTTCCAGAAATTTTATTTTGCAATTGCAGTGACTGGTGCTTGGACAGGCTACAGTAGTGTGTCACACCCGAGCCTGCATTTGGGGGGGGGGGGGAGTAAACAATTAAACAAACATAAAGGCGATCCCTCGCCCTCATTCATTACTCCACTTCAAAGTGAACTTTCCAGAGACTGTCAAGTGACAATATGTTGACAAAGCTAAGGGCTATTTTGCAGTTCTGTATTTCACTCCAGTAAAACTGCATGGCCCAAACAAAGTTTTGTTTCCTGAAATAAAAACAAGTAGGTAGACGGCAATCTACAGACAAAATTATGTCTAGCACCGTTGCTTTGGTCTGTATGGTGTTTACATTGTTACTTGTTTTATACTAAATAGGCTGCATTTAATGAGGCAACTAACATGTCCTCACAGGACATGTTCCTCTTTAACATCTGTGGAGATCTGAGAAGGTCACTTCAGCTCAGTGAATGGTTGATAGTGCATTATATTGAACAGGACATGAAAGACCAGCTTACTGTTGTTAATAAAGACAGACACTATCTTTTGACTGTTTAGGGCTTGTTACAACAAATTTGCACATTACCACCTGAAGATACTGTCAGTTTTCAGGAGAATATCCAATCCACTCTCCTTTGAGCTGTCAGGAAAAAGTGTTTACTTACATCTGTATTTTGACTTTCTTACCTGGGGCAGTGAATCATTTTCTTTGAAAGATCATCTGACAATGTGAAGCCTAGTTCTCTTTATGGAGGTGATGAGATTTTTTGATTAGTTTTTTTTCCATTGCCAGACATCTTTTTATGAATAGAAAACATAAATATTTCATATGAGGCCATACAACAGACCGTTATTGTGTACACTCTATAAAGCTAGAACTAGATTCCTGTTTTGTTCAGTGGGATTTCTTCTCCCCAATTTTGCATCTTTTAGTTTTTATTTGTGCCTTATTAAAACATTGAAATATCTTGTCCATATGGATTATTATATGACTTACTGTACATTGTATGCCTGCTGTAAACAACAATTAAATATTTTCACAGTCACTAAGCTATGCTGGTGATGGGTATGAAGGGTTGTAAATGTGTGGGTTTTTTTTTGTTTTTTTTTTGGCCTGGAAACAAACCAAAACTTGCTTTTGTTTCCAAAGTTGAGGAAAGTTGGATCAATGTTTTCCTTTCAGGTACAATAGAAATGACTTAATGAAAAATACAGAAGAGTCCAATTTCTTTTGCTAAAATGAAGGCTGAAGTTTATGAAGTCAACAATGTCAGTTACAGGATGCTTAGGTGTTTTCTAAAATGAAGAGTTTAGATACATTTAAGAAAATCAATAGCCTTGGACATGTACCCATTCTTGTCAGTGGGCTGAGGCACTTTGGGAGGTCAGCATTCTTTTAACATTACAATATCTATAGCAGTAGTTAAGTGCTGGAAGAAACAATGCAGTGGAAAGACACAATGTGGAGATACCTTAACAAGTATTTATAAGTGTATTCTCTGGCAGGATAAGTAATCACTATTCCAAAAGTTTATTAATAAATTAGTTACTATATCTGTCTTACTAAAGGCACTTTTCTTCTATTGTCTTTTACATAATCCTTTCAAAACATAAGCTGCCCAGTGATGTTATCTTTTATAACAATTGTCTGTAAAAAATTAGAGTGGATGAAATAGTGTGGATAAATTACTGGTTCATCCAAAACGATTAATTTTCCAGTAAAAAGCTTCTCATTTTAAATTTTTGTCTACTTAAGAAGTTCTTGGGCCTGGAAAGGAAATACCAAAGCATTTTCCCTCTATTGTATTGTTTCTTAGATTGTGCAGGAATATTAACTGTTCAGGTTAATCTTCTGTTGCTATTCCTGTTTTCATTCTAAACTTGCACACGTTGCTTGCATGCACATCTCATTCTTCCTTCAAAATCTTCCAGGTAGAATTCAAGAAACACATACAGTGTTAACGAAGAGGGCCCAGTCATTAAATGCCCCTGTAAAATTAGTTTTGATGATCACAATTACTATCTCAGCCTGGTAGAGACAATTTATATAGAAAAAGGACCCAAATGAAAGCAGGATTGACTTGAATTTTTGAGCTTCATTTTGAATGTCTACTGTACAAATATGGTGCTGAATTGGACAGCTCCCTGCAGCAAATGTCCTGCAGTATCCACATTTTGCCAAATTTTGACTCCACAATATAAAGAAACCCAGCTCATGATTTCATCTTAAGTATAGATCATTAAAGATCTATTTTAACTGAAGTATAAATAATTAAAAACCTTCCAAGTCAGGTGCAGTAGTAAGATTTAGCTAACTTTTTAATTTTGTATTCTCTAGATCATTTTATTTTTATTGGCTTGCAGTCGTAGTTATGGTCTGCGTAGCTTCTCAATCCCATTTCTAAATAAAGGAATCTGAGGGATCAAGTACATGGAAAGAGGATTTTTATTCTGTACCCAGGAGATATTGTAAACTGAATTTGGGAAGATTATTTTACTTCTGTTTTCTAATATCTCTAGCAAGGAATTAGCAAGAGCAAACATCACAATTTTCTGTAACCCTATTCTTAAAATCCAGTGGCAGAATAGAAACACCCTTTTTATTGACGTTTTCATCATGTTAGAATTATGAGAAAGTTTTCACATGGTCAAAGGAAGTAATCAGACTCTCATGGCTCTTAACACTTACTGATTTTATTCAGGATTCTTCTCACTTCAGTGTTCGTTAATATCAGCTTCCATCCACTTCCAGCTATCAGGCCAAGAGGATGAGAGAGAGGGAGAGAGAGTGAGTGAATGTATCTGGTATTCCTTCCAGCTGTTTATCTCTGTAATGGTACACTGTAGTTTATACCATTGAGTAAATCAAGAGTCTGGGTATTATGAATAACAATGCCAACTTTTGAAAAGAAATTCTGGTAACTTGTGACTCCATCTTCCAGGTTTTTAGTGGTGAGTAAACTGTTTTACTTAGGCAGGTGGTGACACTGTCAAAATATGTTATTAGTATAGCTAGGACTCCATCATTTAGGCTTTTAAGGGTGATAGTCATACTTGATTTAACACTACAGAGTTCTAGTAAACACTGAATATTTCTGAAGGCTTGTGTGGATTGTAAAGAACTGAAAGCTGTTTGTTGCCCTAAAATGAACTAAAGCTATGAACAGATTGAGGATGTTCTTTTTTTTTTGGAAAAAAGAAGTGACTGCATAAAGTAATGAGAGCTGAATGCAGACATGGCATGTGATGTGCAGTGGGAGTCTCAAAAGAGCTAGTTTTCTAGCTTTATGACTTTCTGACTCTTTGAACTCAGTCCATAGCCTACTGTGAGAAGAGATTGAAACACTCTGATCAACAGAGATGTGATGTTTTTGGAGAATGCTGTACAGTATTTGCAATACCCAGTATATGATGTTCCCACTGATAGGGATTCTTTGCAAACGACAGATAGCTGCTTCACAGAGAGTTTGGCCCCAGATTTAAGAAAGTAGCTAAACACATGCTTAAATGCATTTCCGTTCAGGACAGCATTTAAGTTACTTACCCTCTCTATGCCTCAATTTACACATATGTAAAATGGGCATAATACCTATTGCAGAAGGATGGGTAAGATTTGTTTGCTTAATTTTTGTAAAGTGCATTGAGATCCTTATATGGAAAGGTCTTGGAAGTGAGAGAACAAAGAAATCCATGCTTTGGTCAGCCAACGGCTGCATCAGCAACTTGCCACCAGCATGAAGGCCATATCGAATTTAAATAAAACAGAGCAGATTGGAGCCACTCTCCTCTTTAATACACTCAGATCAAGAAGGAGGGCCTCATGCACTTGTGGTACAAATGGGCATAGTTCCAATGAAGTCAATGAAACTCTGCTAATTCATGCCAGCAAAGATCTGGCCCAAAGTATTAGATGCTGAGACTTGTAGTCTCTGTCGATTGCACCTTCATAACAAAGGGGAAGTCAGCCACCTTTCAGAACTCTGTGGATATGATCACATTGTACATGAGCATGCTAAGTCAGCCACACTGTAGTACTCCAGGTATCTGTACAACTGTAGAATAGGTTCAGTGAATCTTAAAAGGCCTATCTATACTATATTTCCAACTGCATGAAACCATTTAAAAATAGTTCTCTGCTAATGTGGCTGGTTCACAACTTGGTTAACATGTTTTTAGAGACAATTCTTCAGTCTCTTAAAGGAAAAATGTTTTTTTCATAGTTATATCCTGTCCACACTCCTGCTACAGTCATGTTAGCAGGACCCATTTTAAAACGGTTTCCGAAGAAGGCTGAAATGTAATTTAGATTGATCTTAAACCACGTTTGCCCAGGATAACATACCCAAGTTATATATACAATAAAAGGCTGCAGTTGGGTTTCTGAAGCACCCAAAAGTCCCTTAGCCACTCTTTGGTGATTGTTGTCCCCAGATCTCTTTGATACAAATCTGTCAAATGGGTGACTGATATAATTATTATTATTTAGCATTTGGTGTCCTTTCTCTCGCTTCTCCTTGCCTTTCTGTTCCTTTTAATTTTTCTTCACTTCTTTCTTCCTTTTTCTATTTTTCGTAAACTCTGATGCTCCTTGGGCTCAGGGTCAGTTCTACGGGCAGGCAAGCAGGGCAGCCACCCTGGGTGCCATCTTCCAAGGGGCTTTATACCTCTGCAAGTTTTTCTCCTCTTTCTTTTAATCCACTGATCTGTTAGCTGTGGTTGGGGCTTCTTCTTTTTTTTGGCTTGGTCACTGAGGATGGGGAGGGGTGAAAATGTTTTCCACCCTGTCTGGCAAAATGGCTGGGGCCGTTCCTGCTCAGTACATTTTTTTTCCCATGTAGAAAGAAAGCCCACAATCTTTTAAGTGACACTTTCTGTTTTTCTCTCTTGTATAGTCATTGAATATACTCCTTGGTTATTTTTCTATTCCCACATCAAGTGTATGAATTCCTTGTGCACCTTTCCTAGGAATGGCTTATAAGTGTCTGTGTTTGTACACCCGTACTTCACTTTCTGCAATAACTAAGCAATGCCAAAACAAAATCACAGTATAAATCAGAGTGTGCACCTTTTGTGATGGAAATCAATTAAACAAATGAACAAACTATCAAGCTGGTGTAAAGGGAGGAAAAAGAAGGGGGAGAAGAGAAGGAGCAGAGGCATTGATGGGGAAGATAAAAGAAGCGGGGAGGAAGAGAAATTCGGGAGAAGAAAAAGAAGCTCAAGAGACAGCTCATGGTTGATTTAACCATGGACCTGCTCTTGATCCCACTGAAATTAAAAGCAAAACTTCATTGATTTCAGTGGGATCAGAATCAGGCTCCTGTGCATACAGGACTTGAGCCAAAGGAAAGTTATCCAATGGAAAGACAGCCCTTGACCAAGCCCATTGTTTTTATTTCATCTGATCCTTGCTTCATGCAAGGAACTAAGTGTCTTTAACTCCTGTAAAAGGCAGTAGGAGTTGAGGGTGCTGGCTCCCTAGAGGAGGAGCTCACACCCTTGTGGTGGGGTCCATTGTTTGGTAAACATTGATGGATGTGGTCAATGCTTTATTGTAACATGAATAACAAACATCATATATTACCTTGCATGTTCAAAGTGCTATACAAACATTCAGTAATTAACCCTCACAGCACTTATGTGGGACTGGTAAATCCTGTAATAAATCTCCTTAGTTGAGAGGTAGGAAGCTTAAGTGACTTTCCTAAAGTCACACACTGCTTCAGTAGCAGAGCCAGGAGGGGAACTGGGGATGAGCTGGCTCCCAAACCTGTTCTTATGCCTCCAAACCACTGCTGGAGGTGAAAGTGTGAAACTGTCTCCTAAATCCACCTGATTTAGGCTTAATCAATTTTTGCCTTTATTTGTACAATTTCAGACAGAATTATTGTCAGACAAATTTATTGATGCCAGCAAATAACAGACAAGGTGGAATAGGTAAATGGGCCCAAGTTACCACATTCTCGGCACTGGGAAGTTCTTTTACATTCCATGATGGCCGTTGCCTTCTCTGATCCCTTGGTCTGGTCCTTCAGTCCCATTCCTTCACTTTCTGCATCCGTGTTTTTTCCAGTCTGGGCCTTGTTCACTTAGGTGTTTTATACATTTCTACATTACAGATTACTTAATCTTTATCCAATCAACTTTTAGCACATCACCCCTTGGTTTTTTTAAGTATCCCATACATGATGTATGTGCAGCCTTCATTGACCCAACTTCTGCATTTTTCCTGCTGGTTTTTCACTTTTTGGGTCACTTCGTTCTAAGTCACTCTGATCCTGAGCCTTTCCAGACAAAGTGTGTTTTATATTTATCATTACATGTTTGTGTAGCTCTTACTTACATCTTCTGGCATGACATATTACTTATCTCGCCAACAATAACGTCATTTTAAACAAATCACTCATGCCAGGCAACGCTTTGGCCGAAGTGTTACCTTATCTATACTTGTTCCTTATACATAATTACAGTTTATTAATATCTAGCTAACAAAGTCCTTAATCTTACCATTTAACAGTTCTTCATTTTTATATCTCAATAGCATATTCAGTATGTGTTATCCTATTCTATCCCTTAATCTATTGTGGGGTGGGGGCTTGGAAAACATGATGAATCTTTAATGTCAACATTTTTTGTCACCGTTAAATATATGTTTTCAAAGGCCTTTTTCATTCAAAGTCCAGTTTTGTTTGTGAATCATTCAAAAAAAACCCCAAACCCTTCATTAGAAATTTTCCTGGGTTGCATTTTGAGGGATGTCTCAATTTTAGGGCCTTGATATTTAGTTGTTTTTCATGGTACCACAACACCACACAGGCTTTCCTAGTTTATATCCAGGTAAATAGTACCTCCGCTGAATGTAGATATACCAAAGGCATACATTCGTTGTGGGTTCGTGGTATTATAAACAAGCTTCTCTAACTTGGGTCTCATGGTTCTGGATAGCAGCAGAATCTGTGCGTGGAAATACAGCCATATTATATAGAGCTGGGCATGTACTATTCTGTTTTATTATTATTTTGGGGAGGGATTTTCAAAAGAAGGCTTAAAGAGCTAGGTGACTTCTATTGAAAATCCCCGCCTTTGTTATGGTTGTGGCTGGATGAATTCTCCATCTTTCCCCTAATACAAGCTAGCCATCAAGGACATCTGCTGGTGATGCAGAGCTAATCAGTTATAGTCCTCTCTGCTTCTGACTTGAGCCAACAGGTTGAACAGCAGATGTTCATTGTATGTAGTAGATCATGGGTGGCACCCTATGCCTATATTACCTGGATCCTAGGACGTCTGGAAATTTAGGGCCTCATTTAAAGCCCCCTGAAGCCAGTGAAAGATTCCTATTTAGTTCAGTGGGCTTTGGATCAGGTCCTTATTCAAAATGCATTCCATGATCCAAGGAGTCACATTCGGTAGCAGCCAAATTCCTAGAGAATTCTCTGTAGTGTAAAGCAAATAACAGACATTAAAAGAAGGGAACACAAGCAATTTATTGACCTGTTGTTATGTCTTCTTGCTGCACAAGTGCCATTTTCAGATGCACTTCCCCCCCCACCCCCCAAAAAAAAAACCCGCAAAGAAACGTATGTGATTTGCTGAGGTTGAGCTTATGTTGTCTTCGGAGTTTACAGCTAGGATTAGCGTGAACCTTTTTCCAAGGAGTGGGGGATTAAGCTACATAGTCAACTTTTGACAGAGAGAAACCTGCAAGAAGAGCTTTGATGCTTATTTTTGCAGTTGCGTTAAAAAAATATGATGCGTTCTTTCCCCATTGCCTGACCGTTAACATCCTCGTCTGATCAGCTGAGAGAGTGGATTTTTTTTTTTTTTTTTTAAAAGCTTGATCTGCACTTTCTGCTTCCGGAAAGAAAACACCCCTCCGAGTTGCTTGGCTTTTTTTTTTTTTTTCAGAATTACATAAACATTTTTTTAACGTCGGGCAGATTGCCACAGCAGGCTTATGCAACACTCAGTTGGTTCAGGGGTGATAGGCTCACTCTCGATTTTTTTTAAATGCTTGCATTATTGAGATGATGAGGGCATTACAATGGATGACAACTCCCCGTGAAGGGGCACGTATGTATTTGTTACTGTTAGGGTGATTAAGAGGGAAATAATTTTATATTGTCCTGTGACTTGATTCCTGGGTCATCCTGAAGCAGCACAACCGAGAAGAGCATCTTGTAGAGAAGAACACCCACTGTGGGGTTATAGGGATATGACAGGCAGCAGATGGTCTCTTAGGCTCTGCCATCATTGAAAATGATAGCTCTCTTTGCTAAATGTGGCAGCCTCTTCGGAAAGGCGTGTTTTTCCTGAGAATGATAATACACAGAGTGACGAATTAAACCCCAGCAGCTAATTGTATAGTACAAGAGGTCAGATCAGGGCAAATGGTGCTGGTCCCTCAACCTGTGGAAATTCTTAAAGCTCATATTGAAGGGAAATTGGAGACAAAAATTCTATTCTTGAGGCAATTGGTGGTGCCAGCAGTTTTCTGTATGTCTCCATTATCCTACTATGAAGACATTTGAGGTCCAGGTGGTGGCATGCTTTATCCCCCACAACCTACCTTCTCTTTTAGCTGCGTCTAGCAGCAATGTCCTAGTCCAACGTTTAAGTCATCACAGGCTGTTGCCATGGAAGTTGTGACACAAAGGCAATATTTTAACAAATCTATGGCCACAGAGGAACTTTGCAGTTGTCACTTTGCTGTATGTTATGATGGAAATTTGCCAGGGCAGCAGGGATAGATTTTGTCTCATCTGCTTCAACAGCACAGCCCTTTACCACCTGAGCTAAAGGAGAATCCCGATTAGCTGTTAACCGTATGGGGTCTGTGCTACACAGGGGAGCAGGCCTGATTTCATCTAGAGCAAGACAGTGGTGCATGTAGTAATAATAATTGCATCAATTCATGAAAGCTCCAGTTTGGAATTTAAATGAAGTCTGTTGCAGAAACTAGGGACATTGTAGCAGAATTTAACTCTAGTGTTGTGGAATACAACAGGCCATGAATATAAAGCTACTGTATCTGAAATATTATAAGACCTTCCATGAAGTAGTGGTAGTTGACCTTCTTAGCTTTGGAAGTTTGCATCAGGGAAGAACCTCGAAGTCTCAATACTTCTCTGATGTTGCTCTGAACTATCCAAACATCTTGTGAATATGCTTCTGTCAAGGTTCCTCCCCCACTCTGAACTCTAGGGTACAGATGTGGGGACCTGCATGAAAACCTCCTAAGCTTACTTTTACCAGCTTAGGTTAAAACTTCCCCAAGGTACAAATTAATTTTATCTTTTGTCCTTGGAATAACCACTGCCACCAAACTCTAACTGGGTTTACTGGGAAACGTAGTTTGGACACGTCTTTCCCCCCAAAATCCTCCCAACCCTTGCACCCCACTTCCTGGGAAAGGTTTGGTAAAAATCCTCACCAATTTGCATAGGTGACCACAGACCCAAACCCTTGGATCTGAGAACAATGAAAAAGCATTCAGTTTCCTTACAAGAAGACTTTTAATAGAAATAGGAGTAAATAGGAGTAAAGGAATCACCTCTGTAAAATCAGGATGGTAGGTACCTTACAGGGTAATTAGATTCAAAACATAGAGAATCCCTCTAGGCAAAACCTTAGGTTACAAAAAAGACACACAGACAGAAATAGTTATTCTATTCAGCACAATTCTTTTCTCAGCCATTTAAAGAAATCATAATCTAACACATACCTAGCTAGATTACTTACTAAAAGTTCTAAGACTCCATTCCTGTTCTATCCCCGGCAAAGCAGCATACCGACAGAGAGACACAGACCCTTTGTTTCTCTCCCTCCTCCCAGCTTTTGAAAGTATCTTGTCTCCTCATTGGTCATTTTGGTCAGGTGCCAGCGAGGTTACCTTTAGCTTCTTAACCCTTTACAGGTGAGAGGAGATTTCCTCTGGCCAGGAGGGATTTTAAAGGGGTTTACCCTTCCCTTTATATTTATGACAGCTTCCTTGTGAGATTTCTGGTACTTCCTGCTTCTGCTTGTGTAGGAATGTCCTTTCAGTGGTATTTGGGCTCTAAAAATAAGGGACATAAATGTTAATCAACTATGTCTGAACCCAAAAGAAGCTCAGTTTGGTTTTGGTTTGAGTTAGGGCCAAGGTTTTGCAGAGGAGAGATTTTTATTGTATTTGAAAGGGGTTGCCCATCTCTCACATCCAACACTCTTCTTGAAAATACATGAACCACTGTGCACCTTGTTACAGATGGTACCAAAGGTGGATTTTCTCTGGGAGGTTTTTAGCTTCTGCACCTTTGAACAATTATTGTTAAAATGAGATAAAACTCATTTCAGGCAACAAATAGTTGAAACAATAAGTTCTCCTTCCTTCTGCCTTGTGCAAGGGACACATTTTGGCTTTGAATTAATGTCCAGGAACTGCTTACAGGCATTTGAGGGTAGAATTTGACCAAAATACTTCTGAAAATGTGTTCACTGATGTCTTGGGGAATCTGAGTTGTACACATGTGCACACATACATACAAACATACACACACAGCCTCCCTTCCCATGTTGCTTTCTGTGGTAAGAGATATCACAAAAAAGGAGGGAGATGGTAACTTTATCAAGGAATATCTGTCCAGTATCAGTTTCTGAATTTCCTTGTAGTGCCTCTGATCTGCACACATGTGAGCATCTGGCCTTTGAAAGCAAAGGGCTTAAGTACATGAATTGCTCTTAAGACAGACCACGACTGGTAATAAAAGGGCTATTATTTAAAGGGTACTTTCCAGAACAATTAGGGCTTCGCTACCAATGCATTTGCTTTAATGACCACACTATGCCAGTCAGAGGAAACAGCATTAGCTGATACCTACTTACGTAGGCCAACAGAGGCAAATTAGCTATATTACGAGCCAGCTCCTGAATGCACTGCACAACTCGGGGGATATTTTAATGCTTGAGAAGCAATAGCTAAAGATGATTTCGAATGGCTACTTTCTTGTTTTCTTCAAACACCCGCCCCAATGTGGCTTTTCATTTAAGATGCACAGTTCCTCTACTTTCTAGTAGCTAACCCTCTGTGGGCCATATTGATCCCTGGTCTAACTCCTCCAGAGGTTAATTTGACCCTACTGTTGTAATATCCTCCTTGCAAATACACCAGAGCCCGTTTATAACCCATAAAACAACTTCACTCACTCTCAGTGGAGGCTCACAGTGCTCCAAATTGGCTTTGAGCAGCTCCTGTTCTACTTAGGAAGACGTTGGTGTTTTGATGAAGTATTTGCTTCTAACCACGAGTAAGTGTACTAGTATTTCAGCCTTTTATGATGAGTTCTTAGGCTCACCCACCTTATCTTAATGATGAGTTTCTATGGTAGGTCTTTCTAGAACACCACTCTCTTCCAGTTATGCATTTACTCGCCTACAGTAGAGTTGGGGTGTTTACCACCTGTGAGCATGTGTTCAGTCAACCTCATGTATTAGAGCAGTCACAGTTGACTGGGAGGTAGCAGGTACTGGTCGGCACAGCTGCCATCTGCGGGCTAGAGTTTGGGCGTCCCCGTGTGTCTGGGTAAAAGAGAGGGGCAGGGATGGAGCCCTTCCTCCCCTGAGTAAGTAAGGTGTACATTTTTAATGATGAGCATCAGTGACCATTGGAACAATTTGCCAAGGGTCATGGTGGATTCTCCATCACTGACAGATTTAAATCCAGATTGGATGTTTGTCTAAAAGATCTGCTCTAGGAATTCTTTTGGGGAAGTTCTATGGCCTGTGTTATCCAGGAGGTCAGATTAGAGGATCACAATGGTCCCTTGGGGCCTTGGAATTTACGAATCCTCGCCAGCACAGGGGGAGATAAAGGCCGGGGCTTGTGGTCCATTAGCAGAAAGCCTGGGGATAACTCAGCCAGACTGCACTCCTCTCCCCCCAAAGTAGAGACGGCCTGGTAGGTTATGCCACCCTGCTTCTCATCCACTAGAAGCTGGAGGCTGGCTTTTTGAGGAGTGCTGACTTTCACGGGATGTAGCTGTCGGCCCTCCTAATCCTGCAGTGCTAGTGCGCCTGGAAGCATACTGCCTGCTTTAGTCCTACGCATGCAGTACCTCAGTACCTGCTGCTTAGCTGCTTCATTTCTCCATTTCCCTCCTGCGACGTGCAACAGCCAGAATACAGCCCTTGGTCTGGTAAAACACTGCTGCTGTCCAGAAGGATACTGAATTACTATTCAGAAGTAACCAGTTCCTCTAAGAGCCCTTGCCCAGGAAGGAATCAGGGTGTTTTTAAACTATGTCTCAAAAATGTGGTTATGTAGATTTTTTTCTCCCCCTGAGTGAGTTTGTTATGTAGATGGAGGGGTACCATTGTGCTAACAAGTCGTGTGCTTGTTTGGAATTGCTACTGATCAGTTAAGGGAATGGGACTCTGGGCACTCTATGCTAAATATGTATTTCATCTTTGGATACATGTGCAGTGGCTTCTTTTGGCGCTAATACAATACAGGTGCAAAATTGCTCAGCACACTGGATGCACGCTGGGGTCTGTGCTCTTTTGAAAATCTGGCCTTCGATGTCACCGTGGGAGCTGCTGAGTGCTGGGGCATTTTAGAGACATCAGTATGGGATGGTCAGGGATGAGGCAAGGCACCCGCATCTTTAAGAACACAGGTGTGTTCAGAAAGCTGCAAGCGGGGACTTTCTTTCCAGAATGCAAAATAACCATTGGTGATGCTGAAATGCCAATATGTTCTTATGTCTGATATACTAGGCCAGATTCTGATCTTGATTACCTTATTGTAAATCCAGCCCAACTCCACTAATCTCTGGTGGAGTAACTCTGGATTTACACTGTGGTAAATGAGTTCAGAATCTGGCCTACTGACCCTAAATTTTAAAAGCAACCCCCCTGAATTTTACAGTGTCAGTACTGTCTCCTGCAGCAAATGGCAGGTTAGGCAGTTCTTTGTATTATAAAAGTTTTGTGTTTCTGAGCTGTTGTTCTGCTTGGAGGGCTCCTCTTCAATCCTTGTGGAACCCTGAGGAAACCCCATTTCCCCTCCTGTATATATTTCAGTCCTCTCCTCTCTCACACTCCATGCCTTTCATCTCAGCCATTGCTACTCTAGCCACGGGAGACTTCCTGAAAAATTTGTCCAAGCCAACCTTCTATCAACCAGAGGGATTGGTGTGGATGGAAGCAAGGCACTCCCTTCCCTTTCCTCCCCTTTCCATGGGGCATCAACACCCTTGTCAGTCCAGGGAGCAAGAGAGTCTCCTGTTGGCCCTTCAATGCTGATTAACACTGTGCTAATTAACACAGAGAGTCTGCTACAAAACTTCTCCATGGAAGTTATGTTAGAGTTAAAAGAAAATAGCAGTCCATTGGCGCTGAACCGTATAGGGTATGTAAGTAATATGGATCAAACTTGTGGGCCCATCCATGGTCTCCTTGGAATGGTGAGTCTTGTTTACATGCACAGTGTTGCGTTGATCACTAATATGGGACGTTATCAATGGATTGTCCTGCACCACATATTGACAGGGACTTTGAAGAGGTGGGTGTCTTTCCACTCTGGAGGACTGAGCATGAATTCTCTGTTAGGATCAGGTGGATCAACAATTAGAATCATTCACTCAGTTGATTTCCTGAGACTGAAAGCAGTGGGCTGTGGTGGTTTTCAGTCCTTTTAGTTTTCTGTGGGTGTATGTTCCAAGGCATGATAGGGGAGGCCAGAGGAGCGTTTCTTAGTGTTATTAAAACAACATACAGATTCTTTTATATAAGAGCTTTTTAATATGACTTGCTCCATTTTTCTTACAAGTTGCGGTAGGATCTTTGGTAGGCCCACAGCCTTTAATCTTCAAAGGGAGAGAGAGGGCTTTTGTCTCCTCTCACCTGCCCTTCACCTCCCAGCTGCTGCAGTCCTTGATATAAGTTCTGCTGGTCAGAGTGCCTGAGGCATGAATAAAAATCTCGGCAACTAGACTCCACCTCCATAGAGCCTGTGTTCAGAAAGAGATGCTAAGAGGGAAGGCTCTGCATGCATGGTGCTTCTGCTTCCCATCTCACTCACATGAGTGTAAATCAATTGACCTCAGGGGAGTAACTCCAGATTTACCCCAGTGGGAGAACAGTATATAGCCCAGTGTGTCAGAGGGGCAACTCTTTGTGAGTAACTTCCATGATTGTGCACAAGGAAACACTGGGAGGGAGAGACTTCGTTGGTCTTGAGGCTCTTTGATCTTTCCTCTGCTCCTAATGGGGTGTCCGTTTTTAATATCCCCTCACTTTGATTCCATCTGTTGACTTACAGGAAAGAGTCTGAAGGGCAGACCTTCGTCTGAACAGTGCCCCAAGTGTGGGTTCCCTCCAGAGTCTCTCCCCAACTGCAAACAGATTTCCCCCATCTCCACATAGAATTGCCTCCTCCAGCTGCCAAGCACACTCAAAGGCTGCTGTGACGGACACAGCCAGTTGCCTAACCTGGATCCCAACAAGCTGAGGGCCAAATCCTGAGATCCTTGATTAGGCAAACTCCCACTAACTTCATTTGGTGGCAAAGCTCATGGAGTAAGAGGGACATTGGGCTGAGCAGGAAGAATGGTCTAGTAGTAGCTGGGGCACAGGTCTGAGACGCAGGAACTTGGGGTTCAGTTCTTGGCTCAGCCACAGGCTTCCTGTGTGACCTTGGGCAAATCACTTAATTTCTCTCTCGGTTGCCTCCGTGTGGCTGACACTTCAGAGATGTATTCTGAGATGCTTAGATACTGCGGTAATGGGAGAAAGATAAGTTTCTAGACAGAGCGTCAGGGTGCTGAGGGAGCAGCGTAGCAGATGTAGCTATGTAACTTACGATTTTGCTTTCTACGTATTGCACCGTTGATGTCTGACAGCTGTCTGTGCAAGGCCAGCGGCCGTTATCTGAGGCAGAGCTGTTGCGGCATGTTCCTAGAGGAGAGGGACACTGTGTGCTCTGTTTTGAGGCTGTTAAGAGCTCCACACAAGAAGCCATTTGCCTTGCACAATAACGAGTTTTATCGGTCCTTCAAAACCTATGAACAAAGCTGCGTGTTCTTGAGTACCACCCGCTAGCACTATATCCACATCTAATTACAGACAGACAGATATCTCTCTGTTGTAAATCACTCCTGTAACAGAGGAGACTTATCTTCCATTCTTCCTTATGTTGTTGTTTCCCTTAAACTAATATAAAAGTCATTCAAGGCTGGAGCAATGGCCTTAGGACCGGGGAATGAAAAGTCCGCTTAAAGACATCTTTGCCACCACCCTGGACTGGTGTTAGGTGTTTCTTGACAGGACCAGAAAATCTGGCCCTATGTATTTTGGTTACAGAAAAGTTTCATGACAGAAAGATGAAATAAAACCAAAAGTAAATACAGTGAAGTGCTTTGAGCAAGTAACAGCGTGAAGTAGTAAACATGCCAATGCAGTCCTGCATCTGTTAGTTGTACGGAGAAGCAATTTCCGGATTTTGAGATTGATAAAGAGCTTTGTTTCCTTGTTTTTCTTTTGAAAGTGTTATGGACTCCAGTAAACTCTAAACGTAGTGGGATTTTCCAGCTGTCACTCGTAGTGATTAGTTGGTTACGTGGATCTGTTGTCATTATTATATGCGGTATTGCCCAAAGAGCCCCATCTGAATCAGGCCCCATTATGCTAGGGGCAAGTCTCTACATAAAGCAAGACTCAGGGTAGCATTTTCAAAAGCTTGACTTAGGAACCCAAATCCCATTTGAAAAACAAGCGACTTTGGCCCCAGATCCTCAGATATTTAGGCGGCTAACTCCCATTCCACTAACTTTCAATAAGACTTAAGCTCTTAAGTGCAAAAGTCACATCTGAAAACTGGACTTAGACTCCTAAATCATACAGGAACTTTGGAAAGTGTTATCCTAAGACCCTGCCTTGAAGGACTTAAATCTCTTTTGAAATGAGACAAGAGTGTGTGTTAAAAAGGATGGGAAAGGGAAGCGAGCACAAGGGGAACGATAAAAAGTTCATGTCATTACATAGGCTGCTTTGTTCCAAATCATTTGAAAGGTGGATTTTTTTCTTAAATATGTAAATATATGAAATCAGCTCTCCCTCACTGCCACTGATCCTCACCATCACTGGCTGGCAGGCAGATATCTTGTGCGTGTCGCAGTAGGGGTGGGCGTTGAGGAGGGATTTGAAGAAGAGGGCAAACTTTGTTGCTGGCCAGTTTCACTGACATCAGTGGAATAATAGCAGCAGAGTTTTTAGCCGGGAGACGGGAGTGTAGCCATATAGATTAAGTCACAAAGGTCTCTGGTGCATAAGGAGCTGTGGGAAAGAACGTGTGGAGACATTTGTGGGAGAACCAGACAAACAGGCATTCACATTCACATCATTGACAAAGCAGGTGGGGAAATGGGTTACGTGATGAGAGACAAGACGGCGGCAGAACCACGTAAGATGTTGAAGGTGATGACAAGGAGCTTGGATATGACATGGGGGAAATGAGGGAGCCAGGTGAGGGATTTTAAATGGGGAGAGAAAGATGATATTGTTAGGGTGACAGGTAAGGAAGATGGATTTTCACTGCTCTGTTTTTACTTTTGGAAAAATATTTCCTACTGGTGTTCATATGTTAGGGTGACCAGATAGCAAGTGTGTAAAATTGGGACAGGGAGTGGGGGAGGGTACTAGGTGCCTATATAAGACAAAGCCCTGAATACTGGGACTGTCCCTGTAAAATTGAGACATCTGGACACCTTATCATATGTCTGCCTTTGCTTGTACCCATTCGTGTGGCTGGAATGATCAGAATGGAAGTAATTTCTTTGATGTTTGATGGTAAGTGAGAATTTCACACCTGAGTGCCATTGCCTGCAGGTGTAGAATATCACCACTTGTGGGAGTGTCAGTTAGAACCAATTATAACTTGACTGACCTGTATTAAAAAGCCTGTAGGACTAGTCCTTGCACAATGGAGATTTGTCTTCTTTGCATGTTTCTGATGTGCCAAGTTCTCTGCTTTAGGGATCTGGATGCAGTGCTCATTGAGAGAGTCTTAGAGGGCCACAATTATTTTTCAAACACCCGGAGATGTGTGTGTACCTGTAGACTTACAGGACCAGTGCACAGTTCCCTGCAAAGAGGTAACAGACTAAATACAACATGACCCAACAGGTGAGGGTCATAAACAGACAAGGTGGGGGGCGTGGGGCGTGGGGAAGGGAATGGAAAGGACACACATGACTAAGAGAGGGGGATGTAGTTATTCTGTAAGGCAAATGCACATGCTGATGGTCATTTATTGTCCTGTTTGTTCCCTCTGCCTCTCGTCTCGTAGGCAAGATGGTGGAGGTGAGTTTTTAGGAGGTGCTGAATGTGGACTGGCGAAGAGACTTGTGCTGGGGGAGGGTATGTTGTAAGTGTAAGAGGCAGAGACATAGGTGAGCCAAAGACTCTCTCTGCACTAGGAAGATTAAAACCCATCATCCTCCAGGAGCGGAGGCAACAGGGGAAGATGCAGTGTGGACAGGGCTCAGGCATTTATGCCCAAGTATTCTACACTAGACTTGATTTTCCTATTAAACGTCCCCAGTTGCTGCTGTAACCCACACACCTTCTGGGTGTGGCGTTCTGTCCCATCTAGTGGCACCGAGACCACTTAGAGAGAGTTAATGAGTCTTCTCTGCAGCCTTAGTGAAGGGGCTTTTAGCTCATGTGGTAGAGGCTCATGCACTAAGCTCCAGAGGCATCAGGCTTGATCTTGCCACTGTAACTCCAACGGACCCCGGTCGTAAGTGGGCACCAGTGCAGCTGCATGGGTGGCAGAACACTTGTTCACAGATTACTGGAGCTTTAGGTGACTTGGTGGTTAAAACTCTGGGGGCTGATCGACAATATTGCTTCTACCATCGTTACTAGTGATGGAGCTATATTGGTGATCCCAACAGCAGGAAATGTTAGGAAGACAATCCTCTCTCAGAACAGGGTTAGATGACGTGGTCATAAAAGCATCGGAGTTATGTATCACGAGCATCCTCTCCTGCAGTCCTTGGAGGAGCTGGGGGTGAATACAGGGGGTGAATTATGGGTCCTAATTTTCCTAGACAAGGCCAAATGCTGCTCGTTGACCTGAGCTAGAGTTGTGGGCACTCAGCAATTTGGGTGTTTGAAGTTGGGCACCCAAAAATGGAAGCACCCAAATGCAGAAGCCACTTTTAAAACCGTATGTCCTAAATGTATTGGTGCTTCAGAGTCTTTGTGTGTAAAGTGGGGATACTGATACTTAAATCCTCTGCCGTGGGCTTTGAGAGCTCTACGTTAAAAAGCACTCTAAGCTAGAGTAATAAAAACAACCATAGAGTGAAATTAAGAGAACAGAATTCCCCGCTCCGCCCATTGAAAGGAGCTACCCAAATCCCTCCTCATGACAGGATTGCACTGAATAAGAATTTCCAGGTTAGTAATAGCCCGGCCCCAAACAGTACGGGGCTCAGTTGCTGACATTCCTGAGTCAATGCTAAGGCAGCCTTGCTGCTTGCTTCAGGGATTGTGTATGTGGAGCACGTTTCGGTAGTGCTCTGAGGTAACAATTTCCCTTCCTCCACACTGCCAGTCACTGGATTTTCTTCATTTTAGTGATTAATTGCTCTAAATACTCCTGCACCTGGTCTGCAAGAGTACAATTTCTGAGATGTTTCATTTGAACTTGCAGTGCAAAGGCAAGAGAATTTGGGGGAGTATGCACACCCACATGTCACAAGGTCGAGATGGTTGCCAAAAGGACACACAGTAAAAGAACAGTTAGTTCTTAAACGAGGGTATAATCTAATAAACCGAAAGGAGAAAATTATATATTGGAATATTTAGTCTCCCCCGTCCCCCTCAACATGTTCAAGCCATGACTAAAGTGGCTATTAAGTGTATATATAGGCATCTGTGCTTCTGAGAAAGTGAATGTGTGTGATTGTTTGGGAATCTCTGTGGAATGAGTTGGAGGCTGTCACTCCAGTTCCTAGTGACCTGGTCTCCATATTAAAATCCATTGTATTAGCAAAAAAACCCTGTTCTGGCTGGCTCGAATCTGTGCATCTCATCCTCAAATGGGTGCCCGCTGTCTTGGCAACTTCAGTAAAGGGGCTGTGGTTTGAAGGAGGATGGAAAATGGGTTACTTTCTCATCCTTCACATTGGTGCATGCAGATCAGGGTTAAGTAAGACACGTTGGTTGGGATGGAGTAGGTTGGGATGGGATTCTCAACCTTTGCTCTACTGTGACCCCAAGTTACAACTGAGGAAAAATGCCAGGGCACCTCCATGCATAGTTTCATGACCCTGAACCTGTCTAGCTATATACAGAAGCAGAGGGTGATCACAAGTTCTCTGGGAGTTGGGACCCCCAGGTTGACAGTCCCCTACATCCCATGGTCTAGCTGTTCTGAGGACGCCAGCTGCCAACACCAACAATCTGGTACCATTTACATACCTTACATTCACTTTCAAATGTTATCACAAATGTTATTGGGTGTGAACCTAGTTGATTTTGCTTACCATGGATGTATTTGGCTGTGTAACGGTCGGAGGGTGTGCCTCCAATGGCCCTTCCTGCTGAAAGCAGCTCTCTTCTTTCCGAACGCTTTTACCCCGCTTGACTTAAGAACTCAAATGAAATGTTAATTGCTTTACCAGCAACATTGTTGAAAAGCAAAAATACCAGGCTGACAAGCAAGGAACCATGCGGTCTGGTGCTGATAAGAGAGAACAGACTATGTAAGTCCATGAAAAGTCAATGGCTCCCAATGATGCTAGGGCAAATTCAAAAGCTGAAGGAAAATCACTCAGTAATCAAGTACCTTTTTTGTTGCCTTTGTTTGGAGATAGCAGGGGTGACTGGCATCTCAGGCTGTGTTAACTTCTGCATTGTCTTGCAACAGGCTGCTGGCTGGCTTAATGCGGCCTTTCGGCTTCCCTTTTATTGCAAGTGGCTAGGTAGAATGAAAATGCAAATGACAGGAAAGGGATCGGCCCTTTGGGGGATGGATGAGTTACAGGGTATCAAGAGCAGGATATACTATGTGTGTGTATGTTACTTCTCCTCCCAGGTGTGGACGCCGCCACCACATCTCCCTGTAAGCAGGATCAGAGCCACCTTCCGTTCATGCCCATGGGATTTAACCATAAAATATGCTGATAGTGTCAAATATCACTCCCAGACCCTAGATTCAGATTTGAGAGAGATGAAGGTGGAGCCCAAGGCCCTGGGACTCCTTCCCAAGGATGTTGGGAGGAATTCAGACATTGCCATGTTCAAGAGCCATCCTTTTGCCAACTGATTGCCTGTCTTTCACCAGGGAACAAAAGAAAACACATGGCCTTGTGAGTCCCCCTGGGCCAGGACTCAGGAGTTGTGAGTTCAAGTCTCAGTTCTGCTGCAGCTTTCCTGACACCGGGTAAATTATATAATCTCACTTTGTCTCAGTTCCCCATCTGTCAAATGGGCATAATAGCATTTCCCTTCTTCTACTCGTTGTCTGTCTCTACAGATGGTAAAGTCTTCAGGACAGGGATTATCTCAGACATATGTACAGTGCATAGCCTCTAGGTATGTGGTTAGGGCCTGTAGATGAAACTGTATAACAATGATAACAATAAGTGGGAACCTAAATGCTCATTTAATCAAATTAACTAATTCATTTTTCTATTGTCATCAAACTCCAGGTGCAAGAGCAATCCAGTCTTTTAAAAAAACATATGATTATTCTCTCCTAGGAGGGTTTAATTTGCAGATGAAAATGGGGCAGGGTGGAACATTCAGAATAACCCCAACAGTTAGAAAAGCCTATTAACGTAATGTAGAACTCTTTGAATTGCTGTGGTATTGTATTATCCCACATCATACAGCACACTTTGTATGGTAATGGACTAGCTAGGCAGTATACATGCAACTGCTCTATACAGATGTAATTGGAACTGCTCAGCTGTGTGTCATAGACCTGTAATGCTAATGATGAGTCTCTTTTGTAGTGCATTTGTAGCAGGGGGATCTGGGTTCCATCCCCACTGTTGCTATGAAGTTCCAAGAGCAATACAGTGACAAGCATGCCCTCAGGTGTGGCCACAGATTTGTTACAATGTGTACAACACCCATCACAAAATGTCTATGACACGGTGTGAGTTAATTGGCAACACTTAAATCATAAGTAACCAATAATTAATAATTACAACTGTACTGGCCTGATGGTTTAGACTCAAACAGCCTATCTTCCAAATAAAATCGTATGAACAAAGAGGATAAGAAAATGAATCCAGAGCAGACAAACCAGCGAAAAAGGGTTTCTGAGCCGAGTAGAAACTCTTCCTATTGTAAACTGGGAGAAATGCTGTGATCTACTGTATGGGAACAGAAGGCCTCAGACACAAGAGGAAAACTGCATTGCCACTATGCAGAGGGCCAGAGAGCAAAGAATCCATGCTGGGTGGGGGGTGGTCTCCACACACCCACATACCGCCAAGTGCTAGATCTTGGCAGTACTTATCTACTCTAAGCATACTGGGTACATAGTCATTGAATCCATGCATAGCGTGGATCAGCTGAGTCAACAATACCACTAACTGAGGAGAAGTGGGTATAGCCCACATCCCCTGCAACTTCCCCATTCAGGAAAGTAGTGGCTGCATGTAATTTTTCTTACTCTATGCAAAGTACTGTATGTCATTCAATCATTAGACTCTTTCCCTTTGCACCACGTTGCTGGGTTGACTCCATCTCTACCCATTTCCCTTGGTTATTCTCTTCTTTCACCTGAGCGCTGACCCATACACTTTTATAGACCTTGCCACTCTAAGTACCATCTGGTAGGTGGGTAAGGTATTTGGGAGGAGGGTCGGTGACGTATAGCAAAGCGTGTTATTTCGAAGAACAGCCCATATTGAATATGTTGTGAGTAGCGATGGGTAACGTTCAAAAGCTCAGGTCGGGATCCAAGAGTTCAGATACTTATCCGAACTATTCAAAGGTCAGCAAAACTGGGCCTCGGTTTGCGATGTTTGTAACACCCTTGAAAGGTTATGGCCTGATCATCTGGTTTCAGTGGGAATTGAGGACACGTTCTAGGAATCCTGCTGGAGAAGTTGGCAGGTGAATTTCCTATGGGACACATAGGAACCAGAATCCCTTCTCTCCAGCACACTCATTTGAGTGAGGTCTTACTACAATCAGTTATGTTTCTAACTCGCTTCAGGACTCTTGCGTACATCACTCCAAACACAGCCAAAATCTCATAGGAACAGTAGGTATTTTGCCCTCTCTGCTAAATGGGAGAGGTGTGTGAAGATGAAAAGTGAATGTAAGGGTCAAATCAGTTTTGTTTCAAGCTGCAGGAGGGTGATTCCTGTTCTAGCCACTCAGGTTTGCATTAGTTGTGAGTGGTAGGCTGAAAAGTGATGGCTGCCAGCACCACAGAAGTGCCATTATTGCAGCATAGTCCCCGCAGAGTAGTCGTCACATTTCTCAAATATGTTTACCATTCTGTCTTACTCACAGCCCTATGGCTGCTGTAGGAGGTAACGTTCCTTGGCCACCCTCACAGCCATGAAAGAAGCCTTTGAGAGCCACATGATGCTTTAAAAGCGTTGAATGCAGCCACAGGGATTCTGGGAATCTGAAATGGCAGCAGCCACGTGGTGCCCGATGGGCAGGCAAGTTCCCCCACAGAACATGTCACTGACTGAGGACTCAGAAACTTTATTATGCATATCTTCAGAGCCCAGCGTTATGATGTGGCCGGTTCTAAGAAGTATGATGCATTTTCCAACGTCCTGTGAGAAGGGATAATGTAACCGAGGTGCTTTTTTTTTTTCCTTTCTATCCCTGACATGCATTATAAAACAGTAAGCGACGACAGTCTGACTCAGCCAACGGACGGAGCCTAACAGTTTTTGCTCTCTGATGAGTTGTGGTACGGAGTCATTTCCTCCTAGTTAGCTTTCAAGCCCAAGGACTTCAATAAGGCCGCCGGTGAGGTAAAGAGGAGGGCACTTGGTACAATCTAGTCCTTATCTGACTGACCGATGGACACATAAGTAGCTTCTTATTTCTGATTGGAATTTAACTTTAGCGACAACAAGGAAGGGAATGGAAAATACCTATTTCCAAAGCATGCTCACACTCAGTGAAGTGCCTGTATAAAAGGCAGAATGGGATTCCATGCTTATGCCCCCTCTGTGGCTTTTATACCAAATTTGCTCAGTTTACAAGTCAATAATTTTTTGCCGACTGCCAACCTAATAAACTCAGTTTGAAGATCAAGCTGTGTTCTCTCCATCTCTGCCCTCATCACAGGTAATATTCTGCAGTGAGCTCGCAGGAAACAGCTTTATTGGTGGTATGTGAGGTGGAATAGAATCCAGCTCAGAGACCCTATCATGCTAATGGTAGTAAAAAAATTTGTTCCTCTGAAATAAATAGCAGATCTGACTTGGAAACATCCCAGGAGCTGCTATACTGAGAAATAAGGGGGCATTTTTTACCATAGTCTCATCTGATTCTAACCAGACAGTTTTATGTTTTATTTCTGGTTCACATACTCGTGAATTTCACTGCTTGTTTCTACATGGGGGTCAAGCAGAGTGTGTCTGTTGCCTCTTGTGGGGTAAGGAAGTGGAGAGAACAACTTTGATTACATGTTTCCCCCTCACTATTCCTAGCAATCAAGATCCAGTAGAATGACCAGGTGGAACATGGGTTTGTACATTAAAAGGCTTATAGGATACATAGGTTGAGATTCTGTGCTGTGCCTCCAGGAGTTGTAGCACAGAAGGTAAAGCCCAGGGGAGGGGAGCCAGGGAAGCCACCTTTTGCATCTGTGGGATTCTGGGATTTTCTGGGCATTGGTGCAGCCTCTGGTGTAAAATAGAACATTTTCCCAAGGGTTGCCTATGGGCTGGACCAGCTCTGAACTGTAAATGTGCTAAAGGCGGCCACCCCTTCTGGAATAGTCCTATAGACTTTAGAAGGAACGATACCCTTCCCATAAGATCTTTTTAACCTCCCTATATAATATAATAAAGAACTATGGAATTATAAAGGTTGGTTCAAAAATTCTATCTAAAGTGTATCATTCCCTATTAAAGTCTGCAAGATTATTCCACACAGCGTTGAAAACTAGACTGCACATTAAATTCTATACGTTTTAGAATAATTTCTATAGACTACTATTAGAATTTCTTTAGTTTCCCATAGGTTCCATCCTAATTAAATAATACAGGATTTTTCCATAAGAGATAACTTTCCCTGGCAAACCATTCCGCAGCCTAATGGATCCAGTTCCTAATTTTCAACCTACGTTTTCTGTTTCATAATTTTTTCCCATTCCTCCTAGCTTTATTCCCCTTTACTACTTGAAATAAAATGTTTTCATCCCTCAGATATTTATGGACTATCAGCAAGTCTTCACTGTAATTTCTGTTTAGCCAAACTGTATCTATTTGTCTGTTTTAAATTCTCTTCATTAGTTAGTACCGTCCAGTTGCATAATACTTTCTTATCCCTGTCTTTAGATTTCCTTATCTTCTATAATTTGTCAATATCTCTCTGGGATTGGGAATTCCCAAAAGCCTGTCAGAAAACAGCATTCTCCCTGTTATCGTTCCATCAGAATATTCATTTGAATTATATATACTTCATCAGTTATTTTTAGAGCTGGGCAAAACATTTTGTGAATTTATGTCAAATTTGCAAAATTATTTTGGTTGGAAAAATAAAAGATATTCAGACTAGTTGGCTGCAACATTTTAAATATGAAATGTTTCAATTTTTCAATTCCAAATGATGTGGTGTTTTGAGATTTACTTCTATTTTATTTTAACAAAAAGGTTAAATAAACTCAAACATAAAATGAAATGGTTCATTGTTGGTCAAGGAAAATATTTTGTTCAACTCAAAATCATTTTTTTTAAACTTTTTCATTTTGATAAAAGAACCCTCCCCCCCACCTCTTCCCCAATAAACAAAACTTACAAACCTTTGTGGGTTGACCCAGAACAAATTTCTTCCCTAATTTTTTGGTTTAGCCAATGAAGTGAAAAATCAGTTACTTGCATAGCTCCAGTGATTTTATTTTTTAATTCTACCCTCTTTAAGGAGACTGTAAATACAAAAGGTGTACAAATGTGACAGTCCTATCTTGGCTGATACCTGGGATGTCTAGAGCTCAAAGCATAAGTCTGCAGTTTGAGCTAAAGGGACAGTTTCTGTAACAGACACAGTATCTGTGGAGAAGGCACAGAGAAGAAGGCAGAACACAGATTGACCAGTGGGTTACATATTTCCTGTGTACAGAGGAAGCATGTCATGAGATTACAATGCCCATAGCACCATCTTGGCTAACAGCAAGAATTCAATGAGGGACCTCCCAGAGCTAAAAGCAAAAGTCCCCTAGCTCTTAAGGTAAAGACAGTGGGGACTATCTGTAGTGGGTTCCACCACAGACTCACATCCCCTGTGGGCATAAGGGGAATGTCTAACATATACTGACCAGTGGGTTACACAAACAACTAGTGAAAGATCCTCCTCTGAAGCAACATGACAACTCCTGGTCCTTTTTTGCAGGAGAATTCTAACATTGTAATATTGAATTAGAAATGTTGGCATATCATCGATGTAATGCACCATTCACTCTCTTCAAGAATGAGGACAGCCACTGGGGAATCTTCAGATTCACTGGAAATTACTGAAGTTAAATTTTTTTATAGTACATATACTTAAGGTAGAGTGATACCTCTTCCTCTTTGTCCTGTACACTCACATCCTGATGTAGTTTGCATCCCAAAGGGTCCTCTAAGAAATATTTGACGAAAGATGTAATTTTACTAATAAATATAGTAAGGATGAATGTTGTTGGGAAGGGCAGTTAGATGGTCAGAGCAGAATATACTGTTGATATTAATAGAGCCATTCAGAATTCATGAAGCTAAAGTTCCTACAGATACAAAGGCACATGTGGAAAATCAATGCCTGGGAATAGGCAGAAAATATTTTATTTTATTTATTTATTATTGTAGGACTTAGATGGCTTAATCGGGGCCCCATTTTGCTAAGCACTCTACAAACATAAATTGTTTCCTGCCCCACAGAAACATTGTCATTGAGAGTAACATTTTAGCACCTTTTTAATTTCCACCTCACTGTTTTTTTGGTTAGCCCCCTTGTCTTTCTGTGCTTATTCACTTGAATTATCCACCAAAGTGGGCCATAAAATATTATTTTAGGGCTGACATTGCTCCCTCTGAATTTGCCAAGGGGAGATGATGCTTAGTTTTAAAAATAACAATAAAGGGGGGAGAAGTTTCTTTCTATAATTTAACAGTATCCTCCTTTCAAAATAAAGCACAAAACGTAAAGGCCACTTGGGGGAAGAACTGTGATTTCAGAGCTCCCCCTAGAGGCTTCAAGGAGAGCTGGCAGAACTGAGCTGACCTACACGTACACCTGGTCAGAAAATGGAAAAACAAAGAGAGTCTCTTATCATGGTTCTAATGTGTACTTTAGCTTTTAATGGAGAACATTGGATATGGGCTGCTGCAGAGAATCAAACAAGCTGGAGCAATGTTTCAAAGTGTTCTTTTTCCTAAAAAGATTTAGATAGTAAAGCTTCTCTGCTCCTCTGCAGAAACGCTTTTCTTTTCTGCCTGGTGGATGCATTTTATTTCTAGAATTGTGCACATCCCCTCCACCATCTGCTAGACTAACATGATCATTATTAGGAGTGGATAAATCATTAATCACTATTTATGAACTCCATGCTAACAAAAACCCCAACCAATTTCTTTAACATATTGATTTTTGGCATTCGCTTTCTAGAGACTATTTCAGGTTAAAACGGCTACATAATGTTTGGAATGCCTGAGCATATCATGTCTAGCTTGTCCCTTTAGGTACGCTGTGGTCCAGCCTTAGATAGCATTGGTTCATAGCTCCTGTAAGGAAAGCGGCTTCTCCTAAAATAGTGTGCCTTCGGACTTGTCCTTGATACACTTAGGAACATAGAACACAGGCCTAGAAGAGACCTCCTGGGTCACTGAGTCCAGTCGCCTGTTATCTCAAGCAACCCCCTAATATATAATACTTCTTCATAAACTTATCAAGCTCCATCTTAAAACTAGTTAGGTTCTTTGCCCCCACTACTCCTATTGGAAGGATGTTGTTGCCCCATTTGGCCATGCTTGCTTTAGGGATTTTCCATCCAGTTAGTCTTTCGTTTGGTTTCACTCTACCATACGGCTCTGTTTCCAGCTATGTCATCTTGACCCCCACTGCTTCTTGGGACTTGTTCTTGATGCATTTGTTCCCCCCCCCCCCCGCCATGTGGTTGGGGCACTTGGGACATTATGCCATGATTCACTTCCCAACATGGCAGGAAAGTCGGTGCTTTGGGGTTCAGAGAAGCCGTGCCAACATAGGACAGCGCTGGGGGAGGCTGTAAAAGTTGCAGTGGCTACTCAAGTTTTGCCTGTGTGTGTTTGTCGGGGATGCTGATTCAAGGAGTGGTTGGAAACTCTGGGAAACTTACGGAGGTCATGCTTCACACCATGCTGATAACACGTCATAGCATTAGCTGTGCAGTAGAGATGATACTATCAAACTCACTGTGTTGTGAGGTGTTGTGCATTAATGTTTGCAAAGTGCTTTGAGATCCTCTGCTGACAGTGCTGTGAAGGGCAAGGTTTTCATCTGATGTGTTTATTGTTGATTATTTGTAGGGACAATTACATGGAGCTGGTACAAGAAATTACAGTTTGTGGGGGAATTTGCATTTTGCTTGTATGTGACACCTGGACCTGTGGTGAAGTCAATAGGTTATTGTTAAAATGATGTCTTGGTGCCCCGTTGGACTGCTTTCTGAGATGGAAAAGGAGAGACATGGATCTTGGTATTGTCCGTGAGGTTTTGGACCAGCTCCAAATAAGCAGTAAACTGGACAGTGAGATGCATTTGTGGAATTATGGGATGCTTGTTATTTATTGGTTGTGAGTTCAGATTGCCATTCTCAGCCTGTAGATGTTTAATATGACATTAAGCCTAGACACGCTCTTTTTTCTCTTTAGATTTGTTGTGTACTCAGCTGGGATTTGCGCAGACTGATTTATTTTTCTATTGGATTTCTTTTTGGCACATGCACTCAGTTATTACAATGGGTTATATACTTACTGGACATTATTCTCAGGTATTTTCTTCATCAATCAGTTTACTCTGCAGACTCTCAGGTTCCCTACCTGCAATAATGCAGATTTAAAAGCTGTAGGTGATTGATAGCTTTGTGGTTAAGGCTGGGACTCAGGAGATCTGGGTAAAATTTCTGGCTCTGCTGCACATTTTGTGTGTGGCTTTGGGCAAATCACTTACTCTCTTTGTGCCTCAGTTTCTCATCTGTGAAATGGGGATGACAATATTTCTTTCCACACCCTTTGTCCGTCTTGTCTATATAGATTGTAAGTTCTGTGGAGCAGCAGCAGTCTCTTACTCTGTGGGCTAGTCTACACTAAAGCTGTAAGTCGACCTAAGTTACGTAACTGAAGTCAACATAATTTAGGTGTTTATACACTCTATGTTGACCGGAGATGCTCTCCCGCAGACTTACCTTCAGGCTCCTGGGGAGGTGGAGTACAAGCATCAACTGGAGAGCACTCTGCCATCGACTTAGTTGTCTTCACCAGACCTGCTAAATTGACACCGCTGCATCGATCGCAGCAGTGCCAGTTTGTCCGGAAGTCTAGACAAGCCCTTAGATTGTACTATGCTTAGCAGAACAGACCTCTAGGCACTATTGTAATACAAGCAATAATAATAAAAAATGACAACAAATAAAGATAAGACAGTATTATCGAACTGGACAATATACAGTTTTAAAACATCTGTGTGTTGATAAATAACAGCCTTTATTTAGAAAGTGGCTTCTTTTTCTGTTCCTGGTTTGAATGTTAAATTTATAGCATTAGCTACGTTTGACATCAGTGGGAGTTCCCTGTGGATTCAAGCCCCAGGGTCATATAGGCTGCAGTTCAGCAAAACACTTAAGCATATACCTAAGTCCCACTGACGTCAGGTTGAGTTCTGCACATGCTCAAAATTAAGCACATGCTTGAGTGCTTTATGGAACTGGAGCCTAGTTAACCCCAAATCTAGCCAGTCTGGGATGTTTTACTGCAGACCTTCCTTCCTCTTTGTAACCACGAGATTCCGTGGAGAGGGAATCTGAGTTAATGTATTTTTTTTCAAAATTATATTAATAATTTCAATATTTTAGATGAATTGTTTAAAAAAAAAATGATGAGCACGTTCTTGAATTTTTAAAGCAGACGTACAAGAAATAAATAGACATTTGTGTCCATGTCCACAAAATGCCTTGGGTAACAAGGATCTATTGGATAAAAAGGCTAATTATATTAGTTCATTTCATTTCAGTTTATGAGATGGTAACACATAATAAAAAACTTAGCCCAGATTGTGTTATTTATCAATTTAACCAGTATCCAGTTAAACACCTATATGGTTAAAACTGATTAATATCACAATGAGTAAATACAAACATATTACCCTCTGGATAGCAGAATTTAATAAAATAAGGAGCTAAGCCAAAACTGCTCTTATACTTGCCATATTATTCATCAGAAAAGGCTACTATTGATGTACAAACTTATTATTTTTCAGTTAAAAAGTTTTAATATAAAAATTCAGTAGAAAACTTAGTCCAAACTGTTCTTTTCTTAATAGCAATCAAATATGCATTCAGTCTGGTCAAATTATTCAACAAAAAAGCCTTCAGAATTAGCCCCTTATTGATGTTATGGTAAGTAAATGAATTATGTTACTTTCCAGATAATTAGGCCTCAATTAAAAAAAAAACAACTTAAGAAAAACAATATAACTCAAAGTCTGATGGAATAGACTCAGATAACTGATCTTTTTATCTAAATCATTCAACTTTTCATCAGCAGACTCATTTCTCCTCTCTTTCCCCTTGATTTGACTATTCAAAAATGCTACCTCTTTGTCATAAACATAAAAGAGAACATTTTAACGTCTTTAACAAGATGATATTCAGCAGGGAAATGAACTGAAATAGAAAATCCTAGTCAAGATAAGCATAAGAATTCATTTTCCTTCTAGCTTGGGTAGGACTAGACATGTGTGGGGGAAAAGATGGATTTGTTTATCTTATTTGTTTTATAACAACAGTTATCTTCCACTCACCAAGCCATGGGCACCAATCTGTCCCGATCTAAAGAAGACTCACTTTGTCAACGATGCCAGTCTATACTACCCCTCCATTCACTTGTCGCACAGCCACCATCTTTGTGCTTTTTCCTATGTTGCCCATTATATGTGAGAAAAACTCTCAGTTAAAATCCATATGTCCAGGATAGATTCCTTCGACATCATTTTTTCAGACTCACCTCTGCTGTGATGATTATATGCTGTAATCTAACATGTGCGGAGCGGGAGGAAGGATGGTCTCATTATGGGAAATGATGAGCACTAGCTGAGGACTTTGGAGACTTGGGTTCAAGTTCCTGATACATCACAGACTGCCTTTGTGACCTTGGCCAAGTCACTTAGCTTCTCTGTGCCTGAATTCCCAGTCTGTAAAATAGCAATACTAGCCCTTCCTTGCCTTGCAGCGGTGTTATGAGGATAAAATACATTAAAAAGATTATGAGGCACTCAGATGCTAGGGTAATGATGGCCATATAAGTATCTAAGTTGAGAGTACTCCTTATTATACAGAATTGTGCTGATTTTACTGTTACCTCATACTCTCCGTTTGTCTGTGCCATCCACCTGTTGTATCTTGTCATAACCTTGGATTGGGAATTCTCTAAGGCAGGGGACTGCCTTTTTGGTAACATTTATGCAGAACCTAGCACAATGGAGCCCTGCTTCTTCAACAGGCCTCTAGTTGCTACTGTCACAGAAATAGTTAATAATTATACTCAAAATTATACAGTACGAGTTCACGTCAGAGGTTAGAACCCGATGGAATTGCTGACCTTGGAATTTTGTTGGGAGCCTGGGGGATCCAAATCATCCCTAGATACAGAATTGAAAAGTAAAGAGATACAGCTGCTTTTATGAGTTTTGTTCTATAGACTTTGGAAACGCCGAAGGCCAACCACTCTTCAGCTTGGAATGGTGAATATAACTTCAACTTTTTGATGGATCTGTGAGTTATCCTTTGACTAATTTGTATCTCTTCAGTTTGCAGCTCAATTAGATTTTCTTCTCCTTTTGTCAAAGAATCTCTCCAATTTTTACTCCTTCCTGCCCCAACCCATGCATTCCAGGTGAGAAATCCTGGGCATAATTCTCCATTGACTTGATCCTTGTGTATTTATTTACACCTATGCAAAGTGAGAGTAAAATGCAGCCCAGTCAGAATGGTAGCATTTTACATCCACTTTGCACTCACTGGCCCAGATTCTGTCCTGTACGCTAACTGCTTTGTGTTGCTCTGGCATGCATTCGACTGGAGGAAAGCCCTATGGAGTCCCATGAGGATTGCCCTTGTGTAGAGCTTGAGTAGCAGCTCCTAGAACACTGCCCATTTGATTTCTAGTGAAGAGGGCATGGCTGAGGAAAGGAGACAGGGCCAGTGTCCCTATGCTGCAGTGAGCTTTGGCAGTTGGGACAAACCCTTGTGGCTGTGGGCCGCTGGGCATAATTTAGAGCAGCCCTGAGGCAGCTTTAAGTTGCACTGGAGGATAGAACCAGCATCAGGAGGGCCAGTATTGGGGGGGGGGGATCATAAAGGTGTTTTCTGCTCCTCCAAGGAGGCTGAGCTGAGCATACCTCTGGTGTATCCTAGAACCTTGCCCACTACACTCAGGTGTAAAAGATTCCACAATGTGCAAAACAGTGGGGAACCAAGCCCATTGTTTGTAAAAATCTTATTTTGAATGGACCTGACCATTTGGCTGAATTGCTGATAAATTAAACTCTTGGGAAGCCACTGGTGATCCTGTAGCATTAGATCATTGGGGATAAAGGCTGATGTATCAGATGAAAGCACTTGAGTTCTGAGGTGGTCACTGGGAGAAAAAAGCTCCTCTTCTTGATATACCCGGCTCTTTAGGTGACACTGGAGTGGCCGTTGTGGTGCTGTCCTTGTTTTCTCCTTCTCTCTAGACATGTTGCCAAATGAGAGAGACAGAAGATAGCACTTGAGAATGCACACACATTCTATCCCACTGAAGGTGAGAAAAAAAGCCAGTTGTAATAAAGTGAAAATACAAAGTGCTACCAGAAGCTAAATTTTAAGCTCGAGTGATTATAACAAGAGCGGCAGCATGATGTAGCAGATTGATTCGGGGTGGAGGCCCTGCCATTTAATTTCATCCTGTCTCTGCTTTGACTTGCTGTGTAACTTTGTGTACATGGCTTCGACTCTCTGACTCAGTTTCCCTGTCTGTAAAAATGCCCCCTTACCTCCCTACCAGGAGTGTTTGTGGGGCTTAATTAGTTACTATTTATTTCTACAGTGTGGTGGAAGTGAAAAGCCCTATGCAAGGGCTAATTATTAACACAAGGGATAAAATGATACCCTCCATTATAATTCTTTTTTTTGCTGGATGAATTAGGCAAGTGGCAAATGAGCTGATGTTCTAAACAGTTCATTCCAAGGTCTCGCTTAGCTGGGTTTATCAGCTACTGAATTATTATCCCAGCAAATTGTTACATATTACACAATAAAGCTATCGAATATGCATCAGCAAAGCCTCTATCAGCAAAACGACACGGGTGTAATGCTTTAAGTTACAGCCGAGCCCAATTACTATGTGAGAACTCCTCTCTTGCTCAGTAGCTGCCGACCATTTCAATGACATGTTAATAGGGTTTACACTATAAGTGGCTTTACCATTTTTGTCATGCTCGTTTTCTTTGGCAGTGGCTCATTGCTGGTTCGAGCATTAGGAAGGTTTCATCGTGGCAATGTTTCACTCCCGTTATCGAAGGGACTAGGCTGAATTCTGCACTCATTTGCGCCTGTGCAAACCTGATGAAAGCAGGTAGGTTTGCGGAGGTTTAAATGAGGATAGGACTTGTTTCCCTCTTTAGATTTTAGGGTAGAAGTGAGCACAGCTCCATAGAAGTCACCGGCCCTAGGGTCTAAAGTCAAACAAACATAAGTGTTCCACAAAGTGTCCCAAGGTATGAAACAATGTGACCCTCTTCTCCCATTCCCCCAATGATGTATCACAGGGAAAGAGATGGTATTTTCATAGATTCATAGCAGTTAGATAGAGGGAGCGGGCTAGATCCTGCAGCTCTTAGACAATATGCCCATTCAAAACAATGGATGGTTTGCCTGAGTAAGAACTGCAGCATCAGGGCCAGTAAAAAATTGGGTCAAAATCTGCAGTTACCATGCGTGAGGTGTCAATCCGCAGAGAGGCTGGCCCTTTCAGTCATTTGCTCCATCTCTGCGGCCTGTTCTGACCAATGCATTCCCTGGTGCTTTTTCAAGCCAGTGTTAGATGACCTAAGTAATGGGACTTCCTCCATTTCTGCCTTCTGAATAGCAGTACAAGAGATGGGCCAAGTCCACATGCCTGTGCACTCCGTGAAAATGTGGATTAGGATCCATGTTTAACTCAAGAATTGACAGAGAAGAGCTTTTATACTCTGAGTTATAGCTACTCCAACAGGCAAATGCTGCAGTTTCCTTGCTTCTGTCCGAGTTTCAGTGAGTCTCCCTAAGGCAGACTGGAGGCTGAGTTCATCCCTGCGTTGGTGCAGCACATAGCCCAGGGACTGAGGGAATACAGTTTGCACATCCCTCACCCTGGCACAGATTACTGCAACCTGAAAGCAAGCACTGGACCAAACTGGACTGTCCCCTGTGCTGGAGAAGGGACTTTTGGCCTCTTTGCAAGGGCATGACTGAGCAAAGTGGCTGCAGTGCAGGGTCAGATTCCCTCTGGGGGATTCCGTATATGGAAAAAAACCCTTTGGGGCCATGAGGGATTTACTGCAGCCTTTATCTGACATTACTCACTAGCTAGAGATTGTGATTTGCTGGTTCTGAGTCAATAATCTTACAGAAACCTGGCTTTTAGTAAACATGCAAGAAGACAAATAGCAGCTGGAACAGGTGGGAGATGGGACTTCGAAAATAGTTTCTCTGTATACCCTAGTGAGACAGGGTTGTCTTGTGTATTAATAACACACATTGGTATTAAGAGTGAGGATGCTCTTGTGTAACAAACTGGGACAGGGATGGGGAGATTTGTCATAGGGCACCATGACTCCTGCTCCCAAATAATAAATCCAGAAAGCCTAGAATGCCTTGATTCTCATGCCTACATCTCAGCCTCCTCCTAAACAGCAAGGGCCCGATTCTTTTACATCCTACTAATTCTTCCATCACTGTGGGGGTTGGTCTGAAAATCCTTAAGGGGGTAATCATGAGGGGTGCGAAGCACTAGAACCACGTCAGCAGGAGCTCTGTGTAGCCAGCACCTCTCAGAATTGGGCCCTACAATAACGTTCCTCAGCCCTGTGCTGTCATTGCTGGGCTGTTCCGTGAATTCCTGCTGCTGCCTTGGAGACCCCTATGGGATCATAGGCTTTAGGGTATGAGGTAACAGAGTAGCTGCCCCTGCTGGGATCCTGTGGAAGAGGACAGGGGTTTTTGAAACCTGTGGCGCTCATGAGATGTATGTGGATCTTCTGAGATCCTCCAGGGGCAAGGAACATCTGCACAGAGATCTCGCTGCCCAGTTCTCGTTTGCTTCCTATTGCCCCAAGAGGGGGAATATGCAAACTCTGCAGTAACTTGCTCAGATTGGCCCTGTGGGTTTGTGAAGAGGAGAATCCACCTGAATTTGGACCACTGTGTAGAACAGTATATTTGTTTTTAATAAGGGAAGAAATATTGTAAGTCTCTTGAGAATATCTGTTCTTGTGAAACTTCCAGCCCAGTTTTACAAACCCCGAGTGTCAGATGGTTCAGATAGGGATTGAAAGTGCTGGGTATTTATGTGAACTAAACCTTTGAACCTTGGGAGATTTGCCTCTTGCTGCTTTTTGTATTAGTTGCTGCAGCCAGATGGCTGTGAGGAAGCTCTGTGCACAATCCCGAAATCTCTTTGCATGTTTTTTCAGAAGAACTCAAAGCGATCTCCTGGTGATAGAGCAGTTCATTAAGGCACTCCAGCCCTGCTTGTATCTTAATGCATTTTTCTTCATTTTTTTTTCCAGAGATTCCTTTTTCTTTCCAACACATCTGAAAATAAATATTTTCATTCAGATGCAACTGAGTTGAGACCCACATTGAGACCCACAGTCTTGATCTGTGTGAGGTTACTGGGCAGTGCAGAATGAGGCATAAATTATAAGGTAATGTATGTAAGGAGAAATGTAGGAAACATTCTGTGGAGAAAAATGAGGGTAGGTAGCTTTGGGGTGCCTATCAAAAAGGTGGGGGGCGTGTCACATAGTAGGTAAGCAAAAAAATCAAATCACTTTATGGAATTTAATAAGTCAAAGCGGTATTCGTCAATGTGGTGCATGGGAGTAGCTGCTTGTCCTTTGTGAGGCATGCTATTGAAATCCACAAAATCTCCATCCTGAGTTGACATCACCTTTCACTTACACTTGTTCAAAGGGGGTGTAAGTGATGAGGCCAGGTGGTAAACGAGTGGAGATTTCTGCTTTGGTGGCATTTTACACCCACTCTGTAGGAGGGTTGGTGAATACAAGGCACAGGGCAGTGGAGAGTCTAGCCTCGTGTTTTTCCTGTGTCTGGATCTGGAGTTTTCTTATACACAATTCTTTCCCCCTTCTCTGGCATGAGAAAATTAAATGCATCTGGGACAGAGATGGCAGAGTTCTCATCAAAATGTTACTGTCCCTGAGAGCCAAATCCAGCTCTGGAGTAAGTGGGTACAACTACTACTGAAATCAATGGGACGAGATGGGTGAGGTAATATCTTTTACTGGACCCGCTTCTGCACACACAGCATAGACACTTGCTCAGCTGTTGTGGTGATAGCAGTCGTATAAGCAGATAGGTACTTGCAGTGACTCTTGTGGCAGAGGAAGGACAGAGCTTGGTTGTGATGACTCCAAAGAGGATTCTTTGTTCAGAATGTTGAACCCAGACAGAGTCTGTAGTTCTTCCTGGCTCTCTAGCTCCAGCCTAATTCACCTCTGGTGTGGCCTACTGTCACCAATAAGGATCTGCCCAGATCCTGGCCACTGGAGGGAAATGGAGTGCTGATTACATTACACCAGCAAGAAGCAACTTGTTACTACATGAGCTAGGAGGATTCCAGGTTAAGGGGCTGATTCTGCAGTCCTATTCATACAGATGGCCATGGGAGTTTTCTCAGCGTGAGAACTGCAGGATTAGGCCCTGAGTCATAAAAGAGCAAAACTGAGTTTCATCTAAGGAAGCAGAAATCTTCCAGGAAGGTATTTGCTTCTAGCATGGCTCAGGGCAGGCTCTTTTTCTGGGCAGCTTATTAAAAAAAAGGAACAAAGGATTTCAGAAGAGGTAGAAAAAGGAGCCAAGACTACTCAGGAGACTCTTACCTGGCTTCATAGATTCCAAAGCCAGAATGGTACAGTATGATCACTGAGACTGAAATCCTGTATAACACAGGCCTTAGAACTTCCCCACAATACCTCCTAGAGCAGATCTTTTCGGAGAATATCCCATCTAGATTTAATAAGTGTCAGTGATGGAGAATCTACCATGACCCTTGATAAATTGTTCCAGTGCCTAGTTACTCTCACCATTAAAATTTCACCCCCTAATCTTCTCTTTGTTAAGATAAGTAGATTCCTGTTACCCTCTTTCATACTGCTCCTTGTTAGGTAACAACTCAGAGCACCTTTTCTCCTGCGAGGACCAGATTGGCTGTTGCCTACTGGAGAGTGATTTCCAGAAGAAAAGCTCCGTGTGGATGAGAATAAACTTTTTAAAGGCTGGTTCATTCCTCTGGCATTATCAGCATCCTCAAAAGACCTATTAAATACTGCTGCACTGTAGAGTAAATCTCATAAACTTTGAAATTAGAAACCATCTGCAACTGTTCAATCTGCCCATCGCTGTGCATTTTGGTTGCCTCTGTGTGTGTGTTTCACACCATTTCCCTTCCTTGTTATAGGTAGACTCTTTTTAGAGGGCCCTCTTGGCATTTTTATCACTCCATCAGCATGCTCCACTCCCTCAGCTAACAGGCCTTCACCAAAAATACCCCCCAAAACCCAGCACCCCCAAGCAGCTGAGGTAACAGGAATAGCTACCAAATGGGAGGACTCTGTTTGAACCCAGGCCAGGCTGGGTCTGGGAGCACAGTGTAGGCACTGGCTCACTGCAATCTCACGCTCATTTTCCACCATTGTGACTCTGACTTCAATGGCATTACTCCTGTGTGAAGGCAGAATCAGACCCAACATGTTCAGCCTCACACGTGGGTCCTGAAATGGCACGGTCAGGTTCCACCCAGGAACTATATCTTGCTCTCCTTGGGTGGGAGAAAGGTCACCAGGGACAAAGGGTGGAAATCTTGACTGGAACCATCAAGAACACCTGTGATTTTGCCCCCCCAGCCTAGAGAGCCCGAACAACAACATAATAGTATTTTGATGTCTGTTCAATTTTGTTTTTAAATCGTCCACCCGGTAATACACATCCTGTAAGACAGAAAGCGATTGAGTGACTAGTTTTGAACTAAATGCCAGACAATAAAAACAAAGTTCTCCATTGTGTGAGGTGCCTGAATGATTATTAAGAGAAGCGTCTATGCAAGTCACCATCCTGCGGCAAATCCCAGACCTCAAAAAACAAAATTTTAATTAGCCAGTAAATCCAACAGCAAAATCTGCTCCTGCCCCCACACTCCCTATGACACCTACACCCTCAGGGTTCCCCATAAACCCTGGGAAACAGATGATCTTTGTAGCATGCCCTGAAAATCAATCGGTCAGTGACAATGCCCTGCTGCCTGCTTTTTTTCTCCTGTAGTGAAGAGGATAAAGCTTGAATATGACTTCTAAATGCAGCTGGGGCACTACAGCACAGGGAGACTTGCAGTCTTTTTGGTAAGCAGGTCCAAGGCTGCATAGGTTAAAATTAATGACTTATCTCCACCAGCTAGTGTCGATCACAGGATACTGGTGTTGTGCGCTGCTGCTGAGATACATTGCTTCATAAACAGGTTGCTACGTTCTGCACCAGCTTTGGTTACCAAATGGGTTTAAGATGTAGAGCGCATTGAGTAGCGTAGCCTGGAAGTGACACATGTATGTATAACAGCAGCAATGTCCTTATGCAGGAGGGAAGATTGGGGAGGCATGTCAACAGGCTGCAATCAATTTTCTACGGTTTAAACCCCTTCACTCAAAGTTGCATCCAGAACAGCAGCATTCACATGGCTCACCTCATGTCCCATTGAAATGTTGTGCTATGTGGTAGGTGACCAGGCAGGTCACTGAGCAGGAACTGATAAAGGGATTAAAGCCTGCTAGTGTCTTAGTGCTGAGGTATGAACTCATGACATGGTCCGACAGAGGAAAATAACAGTAAAGGATGGGTCTGATGGAAGAGGGGGGGGGGAACAATAAAGAGACCACTCCCTTCTGGATTAAGAGGTTAATGCAAGCCAAAGCACTGGAGCATGGCTGATGAAGGTGCATCCTGGCAATGAAAAATTCACAGGCTAACATCTCAAGCCTCTGCCAGACTGCAAAGTGTTGACCATCATTACCCTGTGCCCATTATGTCATTGCCAGGCTGTAGATGCTGAGCCTTTGCAGAAGAATAAGATTAGAAACTGATGGTCAGTTCGCATCTGCTACGGCACTATTCCCTGAACTGCTGGTTTATATCTATTCTCATTCAAGGTGGAATAATAAGGCACCTTGAAGAGTTGGAAGGGGTGTGTGATAGCTATGGGCCTATTCCTGGGCCTACTGAAGTCAGTGGAAGTTGTCCTCCGTGAGAACAGGATTGGACCGAATCATACACCGAATCCTGACAGGTCCTGAGCACTTGCAATTCCAGCACAATTAGTTGACTTCACAGTGCATAGCAGTTTGCTCAGCAGTTGCTTAGCATCCCTCAGGATCTGATCTAATACTATGGGATTTGGACTAACAAGACTCTTTTTTTAACTATACAAATGCTGAATATGCTTCTCATCTTTACCTGGAAGAAGGGAAAAACCTCAAAACCCAAAGAACTATGTTAAATAAATGGATGCCCAAAGTTTTCACAAGTTGTTGCAGAGAATATAAATTGGAAACCTGGTAAATGTTCCAGACATGGAGTAACACACAGAACTGATCAGGGAGACATGCTAGCCTAATCCCACAAACAGTCACCTTCCCAAAGGATGTGGGAGAGGCAGTATGGTTTGAGGATTGAAGCATGAGGCTAGGAATGAAGACTTCTAGGTTTTACTCCTGATTCTGCCCGTGACTTACTGTGTAACTTCAGACAAGAACCTAATCGGTCTCCATCTTTAATCCTTGGCAGCCTCACTGGCATGTTGGAAATCTTGATTGCTTAATGTTTCTAAAGTGCTTGGAGATCCTCCAATGTAAAGCAAGTGTTGAGTGTGATTTCAGGATCATCTTGCAGGTGTCATCTTTGATTAGTAGCTCAGCTCTTACTTTAAAACAAACCTTATTTAGACTTGGTTATACCAAAGCACAAAAACAGAGAGAGGGAGAGAGATGCATTCATGTGCACATACAGTAAGTTTGCCTGACTAAGGACGATTAAATAATGATTAAAATCTGAGGAAGGCCATCAGAAGTTGGTGCATAGTGAATACCTTTTTCATAGAACCAATTGACTAAAAGTAGATGTTCCCTATATCAGAGGCTGTTATTAGTATGTCCCACTATATAAACAAGAATAATTTCAGCCACTTTTAAAATGAAGCCATCTCTGGAATGTGACGCACTAGTTGTTTAACAACAGATCTCAAGACTCCGCGTCAGTTTGAGACTGAAAAATACCACAACCAATTGACACTGCAGAAGAACATAGGCAGGTAGTTGTAACTGTTCTCACAGTCAGAACACCATGGCTAACAGACTAACTTGTGAAAACTGCCATGGGATGTTTGTCTCTTCCAAAAGATGGCCTTCCCAGCAGCACACTATACATCTCAACATGATGCTGGTGCATTGCCTCGGTAGTGATTCAAAGGGAGGGTGCCATCTACTTAATCAGCAACACCATTTCTGCAGCCCGTGGGATCTATTCTCTGCTGCCTTGCAGCTTGTTACTCATTTACCCCTGTGTAAAGCGCTATCACGGGTGTGCGTGGAGAATTGCTCATTCGACAGCACTGAACGCTCACTTTGCTGAGGGGTAAATGACTGCAAAAGACACACGGCAGTAATTTCACACACTGGGTGGCTTGGGATCTCCAAGATTATACTTCTGGAAGTCAAAGGAAAACTTTGGTTTGTACACAGAAGTCTTGATAAATCAAGGCTTGAAAGGCACATTGATTTAGTGGTGCAGGGAGCAGCAGACAGACAAGTGCAAACATTGGTCTTTTCCTCTGTTTCACTCACTTGCTCTCATTTTCTCCCTCCTTAACCCCGCTGCTTAAAGCTTTTATGCTTTGCCATACACAGCTAGACTGTATGAGTCAGGACCATACCTCGGTTTAGATGCCCCCAGCTTTTTTTCCTCTTCGGTATACTAGCCACGCAATTTACGATGAACATAAACCGGTAGCAGAAACATACTTTCCATTTATTAGTGACTTTCTGTATAAAAATGAATATAAAAGGCAGCATTCCCAGGACTCTCACCTAAATCCCAGATGTTGTGATGTAGCAATGCTGGCAGCATTCTCTTCTCAGGTTGAAGCTGGAGACCTCATTCATGCTGAGTTGCTCAGGCCTCTGATAAAGCTTTGTGGGCTTCCAGCTGCTCTATCATTTCAGAGTCATTTCCTGCCTGAGTTAATAAACAATTGATTCAGTCTCTTTTCCCTAGTTACAAGCTAGTGGAGATGACTCTAGACCTTGAAGGTGAAAAGGAGGCAATCACAGAGGATAAAGAGACTGCGGAGGAGTTAAATGACTTCTTTGCATCAATCTTCATTTCAAAGCAATGTTCAGACTGAATTGGGAGGATTTAGGGTGTGTGTGTACATGGGGATTTCCCTTCCTCTGATGGAGTTTAATCCGCCTCTGTGGGTGCTGCTGTACTATCCCTGAAAGGAACGACCTGTGTCCATGAACCAGGGTACTTCTGAAGATAATTATTCCCCCTGGGGAATATATCTGGCCAAAGCAAGGGGCATTTAAAAAGAACCAGTTTCTGAGGGTTGAGGGTGCAGGGTACCACTTCAGGGGGTGTTCTCTTCCATGCTGCAAAATGCTTGTGTCCCGCACAGCCACCCCGGAAGCTGGCTTAGTTGTTACACAGAGCAAGGTGAGGCACTGTAAGAAAGAAGCATAAGACAATAAGGTAAAGGAACAAGTTAAGAAATTAAGGCCCTGATCTTGCCAGGAACACTCATGACAGAACCACGCAAATCCCCACAGAATTCAATTGGCTTCTGTTTGAGCACATGGCTCTGTTTGTATGGCTCAGCTTGCAGAATTGGGGTTAAATCAAGACAGGGTGAAATTCCCCTAGGGAGTTCTGAAGACGTGAAGGAACAAAGTATTATACTGTAGTTGAAAACCTGTGTAATTTACCATTAAAAGCAGCCACCTCCCTGGAGTTACAGCTGAATAAATAGAAAATCTGGCTAAAAGATATTTTTGCAACTCAGTTGCCGAGTTCAATTCAGTTAGCTTTGCAGGGCCGTATCATTCGCTTCTCGGGAGTATTTGGACAACCACCAGCTATTTGTGAAAACATCTTCCAATCCTAAAAGTTCAGTCGTGTTCATCTGAAAATTCATACCAAAAGAGCTTGGTTTAAGAATTTTAAACAGGAAATTAACAAATAAAACAAATCAGGGAGCAGATACAAAAACACTGTGCGACTTACAGGACCAATCAGAGAATATGAATAATAAAGAATCAAAGAAAATTGTTTGCTAGTAACTTGAGGACAGGCCCACAAAGATACACAGGCACCTATTTGTCTCTTTAGGTGCCTAAATCCACCATTTAGGTTCCACTGACACTCTCAAAACCACTGTTTATCGACCCACTAACCCTGTATGTTAGTAAGTTTCTGCCGGTTGGCATTTGCAAAACTGCCTAAATTTGGGCACTCCCCACAGAGCTAACAAGCTGCTCTGAGCCCTAGCTTAAGCTGAAGCCCTGAAGCGGGATTCTCAAGTTAGGCATTACCCCACTGATCTTGCCAGCAGGGTCCAATGCGACATTTGTGCTCTAAGCACACCTAAAATCTGGTATTTTTAAGACCCTGTAGCAGGAGGGCTGGATGCCAGGCAACACTAGGGGAGGGGCAGCAGCTGTACAAAGAGGGTGGTAGTTGTGTTTCCCTGATGGGTAGAGCCTTCATCTGGGATGCGGGAGATCCAGGTTCAAATCCCTCCTCTGCCTAATTTGGAGCAAGGGCTGGATCTGAAGTTTCCTACTTGTCAGTGCCCTGGCGGCTCTGCAGTGGAGCAGTTTTGGTGACGCTGTTCCACTTTGTATAAATTAATGGGGTCAAAGAGGCTGACTCTATAGCCCAGTGGCTAGGTCACTCAGCTGGGATGTGGGAGACCCAGGTCCGTATCAGGCAAAGCAGAGATTTAAAGTTGTTTCTTCACATCTTAGATGAATACCTTCATCACCAGGCTAGTCATAGAAATGTAGAGCTGGAAAGGACCTTGAGAAGGCATCAAGTCCAGCCCCTCCGTGCTGTGGCAGGACCAAGCAAACCTACCCCCGTGTTTCTCAATGACCGATCCGTGGACTGGTGCTGGTTCCTAAGATCTCACTGGCACAGTTCAGGAAGGCAGCAAACCAGTCCCTAGTATCAAAAAGGTTGAGAAACGCTGACCTAGACCACCCCCGACAGGTGTTTGTCCAACTTATTTTTAAAAGCTTCCAAAAATGGGGCTTCCTGACCTTCCTTGGAAGCCTATTCCAGAGCTTAACTACACTTATAGTTAGAAAGATTTTCCTAATATCTAACCTAAATCTCCCTTGCTGCAGATTAAGCCCATTACTTCTTGTCCTACCTTCTGTGGACATGGAGAACAATTGATCATTGTCCTCTTTATAACAGTCCTTAACATACTGGAAGACTGTTATCAGGTTCCCCCCTCAGTCATCTTATTGTGTTCTCTCACATCGAAAGGCCTCAGTTTTGTCTTGTTAGGGCCAAACAGCTGAGTATCCCAAGCAGAAGGAGGTGCCTATCATGGGCCTGTCAGCCAGGTGCCGAAGGTCCAGATCAGTGGGCATTAGGTGCGTAAATACCTTTGAGGATCTGGGCCTAAGTCCTCCCTTTTCTTCCCCGTTTCACTCTTGGGTTGAGTAGCCGGCTCCCTGCTCAGTTTGCTGGTTTCTGAGGATCCGTCCTTTCCTTAGGCCCCTAACTCTCCCCAGGCCTTGTCTGGAGTGCCTAACCTGGAGCAGAGGATTCCACAAGGCGGGATTAGGCCTTGCAATGCTGAGCAGAGCAGTGCCTAAGGACCCTTGTGCGTCTGGCCCTCACTGTCTGATTAATTGTTTGGCCACGCTGTTGGGTGAATGTTTACAAACTCTGCATACCTTTAAAGAAAATCAGGATTGGTTTCCAGGCAATTTGCTAACCAAAAGGGGGCTGAATGCATAACAAATACTACTTATGATGAGTAATTTGACCAGGTAGGATTGTATTATGGCCAACATATCATCTATTTAATAGGAGCTAAGGGTAATCCTGGAAATTACAGGCCTTTCAGTCTTATTTCAGTTGCAGGAAGAACCAGTTGAGAAAGGAATGGTAGACACAGTAATAAAGCACCTTGCTAAGTATAAATTTCAAGTGACAAACCATCACAACTTTTTGAGGGTAAATCTCTTTGTGCCTGAGTTTCCCCATCTCTAAAATTTAAATAATGCTACTTCCTGGCTCCCACCCCTTGTTTTTCTCATCTAGTTCAACTGTAAAATCTTTGGATTTTCTCTTATTGTATGTATAGCGTTTAGCACAGTGGGCCCCTGATCTCAGTTAATCAGAATAAATTGTGCCTCTTCAACATTAATAACCCGGTAGATGCTGTCACGGGATACACCACTCACCCCTGGACTGGTGCCTCCTCCTGGTACTCTGGGGATTAGCTGAAGGCCAACATCCCCCCCCTACCCCCCATCCGCGGTTTACATACCATCACTGTGTCCTCCTGCAGCCTCAGGAACCACAGCATCCTCTTTGTGGCTTGGCCCTCTGGCCATGTCACTGTCAGAGTTCCCTCTTTCCAGGGGAGATTTAACTCCTCAATAGTCCTAGGCAGTCCTCTCGCTCAAGGCCTTGCTGCCACTTGCCCAGTGGCTGGTAGGGGAACCGGGACCCACATTGTTCTCTGGGTTCCATCACAGGGACCCTCAGCTCAGCAGTCTGGGCCTTCCCTCTCTGGCCTCATTGTTCTATCCCTGGGTTGCTTCCTACTACAGGTTCCCCTTGTCTTCCTGGGCCTACAAGTTCCCAAAACCTCTTCCCAGGGAGTGACCGCAGCCTGCAGTCCCCACTCACTCCTCCCTTTCTCCTGGGAGCATATGCATTTTCCCAGCAGCCTCTTCTGCTTTCAGCTCCTGGGCTTTATAGGCCCTGCCTGTTCCTGCCCAGCTGAGTCTCCTTAATCAGCTGCCTATTGGGTTATTTGGTCCATCTGACCTGCATTAAACCCTGCTGGGTGAGTGTGGGAGAGTCAGCCCATCACAGATGCCTTTCAAGGCATTAACAACACAGCAGATAAAGGCGAACTGGTAAATACAATATATTTAGACTTTTGACTAAGTCCCTCACAAGAAGGTATTAGCGAAATACGGTAACCATAGGGTGTGAGGGAACGCACAGCTATCAATTAAAAAGTGGTTAAGAGGTAGGAAACAAAGAATAGGGCTAAGCGTTCAATTTGCAGGATGGAAAGGACATTAATAGGAATGTACCCCCGAGGTCAAGTTAGTAAAGACTAGTGTGGAAATACGAGGAATGCCATAAGTACCTAATTAACCTCAGAAATTGCCAACATGATGGCAGATGAATTTCAACATGGCCAATCTAAGATAATACGAGCTGAAAGGAACAACTTAAATGCCTTGTACACACTGATCGGCTTTGAATTAATTCTAACTTCTTGGGGAGGGGGGAATAAAAAGACCTGTAGGCATCATTGTCAACAGCTCAATGAAGATATCTACTCAATGCGCAGTGGGAGGGTTGAAGAAGTGAATGAGACATTAGCTGAATTAAGAAAGGGGTGGAGGAGGCTATGGAAAATGTTAGAATTGATGGTGCATTCTCACCCACATGCAGCGTTCAGTTTTGCTCTCCCTTTTGTTAGAAAGGAGATAAGGTAATACAAGATCCAAAGAAAGGCAATGCAAGTGATTTAGCAGCATGTGGTTCTCTAATGTAGGGAGAGATGAAAATGACTAGGGTTAATTGGTTTGGAAAGGAGAAGAATAAGTGGTGATAGGAGAGATGAATTTAATATAATGAATGGGAAAGATTAGGCTAATCTGCCACTCTGATTTCTTTTTTTTTACCCTGTTCCATAAAATAGAGAATGAAGAGAAATTCAATGAATGTCAAAGGCAATACATTTAAAATGGGTAACAGGAAACATTTCTCATGCCACACATAGTGAGTCTGTAGAACTTAGGGCTTGTCTACATTACTGGCTGGATCGACGGGCAGCAATCAATCCAGTGAGGATTGATTTATCACGTCTAGTCTAGATGCGATAAATCAACCGCCAAGCACTCTCCCTTTGACTCCGGTACACGACTGGAGCGAGAGGCGCAGGTGGACTCGACAGGGGAGCGTCAGCTTTCGACTCACCGCAGTAAAGACACCATGGTGAGTAGATCTAAGTACGTTGACTTCAGGTACGTTATTCATAGTGTAGACCAGACCTTAGTGATGCAGAGTGTTACTGGGGCAAATAGTTTAAGAAGACTTTTTTAAAAAGATGTAAACATTAATTGGGTTAGCCTCTCCTGTCATATGTATCAAGGTAAAAATTACAAGGGCTCATAATGTAGTAAAGTGGTCATCACTGGATGAACTGGGTTATTATGGGTTGGAGCCTTCCTTCACCCCTCCCTTACATCTTGATCTAGTCAGTGTGAGTTCCTGCATCCCCAGTTGTATTGTGATGCCATTTGAATAAAGCAGCAAGTTCCCAGCCTGCAGTTTGGTGAGGAGAGTTGTAGTTGCATTGAGCAGTCCCTTTACAAAAATTAATGTTCATGGCATGAATCAGTCAGGAGTTGTGGGCAGCAAGGACTGTCTCCCCATGGTAATAATGCTGAATAAAACTTTCCTCTTTTAGAACTCAAAGCACTTTACCAAGGAGGGTAAATGTCCTTGTCTCTATTTGACCACTGGGGATCCTACGGCACCAACTGGTTAAGTGACTAGTCTAGACTCACTAGTTTAGTGAGTCAATGGCAGAGCTAGGTTCTGAATCCAGCTCAGTAGCTCCTTAGTGTTGCCACACTAATGGCTAGCTAGAGAGAAGATGCAATAATATTCTAATTGGTCTTATGTGCATCTGGACCCCTCACAAGAGGAGGAACTCATAGAATTTCCTTCCAGCTTTTCCAAGGAGTGGCAGGGTTTGCCTTCTCTGCAGATGAAGCTAGAGGTTCAGGCCTTAACCCCAGCAGATTTTCCCACAGTCCCCTGGAGGTACAGGGCCATCTGCACAGAGATCCTGTCTTTCTGCACTGGGTGTATGGCTCTGAGCTGCTCTTCCTGGTTCTCCGGCTATGTGACTCTGTGCCTGCAAGGATTCCACAGCCCGCCCCTCAAGCTCTTTCAGATCTCACCTCAGGTTATTGTAACTCCTGTGCTGCTGCCCTGGTGGGAGGATAATATCTGCTCTCCCTCCCACCCAATGTCTGTCACTCCTCATCACAGACATATGCTTGGACCCAATGAGAATTGTTTGCAGATCCAGAGATGAGTTTGGGTGCCGGAGGTGGCTGATGCACACACACATTGTGTATCTAGGGACAAAGTTAGTTAGTTCCACCCATGCATCTAAAGGCACGCACAGGTCGCAGTACCCCACCCATGACAATAAGAATAGGCTGTATATTGTGCTCGCCCTGTGTGCTGTAGTGACTAGAGCCATGCAAAAAGTTGGTTACCACCCCCAAATCCATGTGTACCTCCAGGTTTCAGGGTTCATGAAAAACTTAAGACCTAGCTTAGGTTCACCTTGTGTCACTGGCAGATCAGGTGTCAGTTCATGCCAAGGCCCCAACTGGACACTGACGAATGCATCACTGGAAACCAGCCTGACTGACCTGTGTGAAAGTATTATTAAAATAGTCATTAGATTTATAAAAAAATGTGTTTAGACTTTATGAAATGCTGGTAGGATGCTGCATGATTAATCTCACTTAACTTCTGTACCCCATGTTATAAGGTAGTATGTAAGTAAGTGTTTGCTCTGAAACTGTAAACCCCCTCAGTCAGGAGAGAAGTATTCCCAAGTGTGAAATACTAGTTTACCACAAGAGGTGTCATCTCCTTTCCAACAAAAGAAGGCCCATAGATACCAGACAAACCATTGTGGAACATCAGAGGACAAAAACTTTGTTGATTGCTCCCCCCACACCCATGAAGAGGGGACGTGCACAAACACTCGTCCCATCAGGTTGAACTGTGGGAGAAGGGAATAAAAATCCCTGACAAGAAGGAACTGTACCTCTTTATGCTGCTTGGACTTTGGGGAGCAAAGATTTCTAAGCATAAGCAAGAGATCCCCAGCTGCTTGGCCTGGGTTAGCACTAAAGGATACATAGAGCTTGCATATAGCTTCTATCAGTTTTTGGAACCTGGGACTATAACTCATTTGTGTGTGTATGTTCACCTGCTTTCACACTGTAAATAACTCTCATTTCTTTTTCTTCGTTAATAAATCTTTAGTTAATTTATTGTAGGATTGGCTACAATATTTTCTTGGAGGATCTAAGGTGCAATTGACCTAGGGTGCAATCGACTGGCTCTTTGGGACTGGGAGTAACCTGAATATTGTTATGATTTTTGGTGTAAGGGACCATCTATCGCAAGGGCAGCCTTGCCTGGGTGGCAAGATAGGTCAGAGTACCCAAGGAGACTGTCTGTGATTCTATGTTAAGGCTGTTATAGTGCTTGAGGAGTTCACACTTGATACTTAGGTGGTGAAATCTAAGTATAGAACTCACAACCAGTTTGGGGTTTGTGCCCTGGTTCTTCACAGTCTGCCCTGAGGTTCATACTCACACTCGTGAACCACTCTAGACAGCTTGTCACACCTAAAAGTTCACTAAAGTTTGCAAACCTGGGCCCATTTTGGGAGACTCAAGGACCAATTTCGAATGGCCAGGTGGGTCAGGGCGGGGTGTACAAAAGTCTCTGCCTCACATGGTTTGACATGAATCCAGGTGAGGCCCAGCAGCACCGTTTCAGTCTGAATTTTTGAGTTCCTTTGCACCCGAAACTCAAAGCAAAACTCATGGAGCACTATTCCTCCTGGGAGCAACTCCATCAATGTCAGAGCACTAACAGCAGGGATGAATTTTGGCCAAGAGGCACAAAACCAAGTTAACCCAAAGAAGTTTGCAAAAACCCCTGTGAACTGAAACTCTCGCACTTGTGGTGACACTAATTCAGGGCCAGATCAAGGCTTTATGACATGGGAGGCAGGTTGTGGACTGGTGGAAGAGCTACCTGCAGCATGAACCCTTGGAGGAATTCTGTCATAGACTCATAGAATATCAGGGTTGGAAGGGACCTCAGAAGGTCATCTAGTCCAACCCCCTGCTCAAAGCAGGACCATTCCCCAACTAAATCATCCCAGCCAGGCCTTTGTCAAGCCTGACCTTAAAAATATCTAAGGAAGGAGATTTCACCACCTCCCTAGGTAACGCATTCCAGTGCTTCACCACCCTTCTGGTGAAAAAGTTTTTCCTAATATCCAACCTAAACCTCCCCCACTACAACTTGAGACCATTACTCCTTGTTCTGTCATCTGCTACCACTGAGAACAGTCTAGATCCATCCTCTTTGGAACCCCCTTTCAAGGTAGTTGAAAATAGCTATCAAATCCCCCTTCATTCTTCTCTTCCGCAGACTAAACAGTCCCAGTTCCCTCAGCCTCTTCTTGTAAGTCATGTGTTCCAGTCCCCTAATCATTTTTGTTGTCCTCCGCTGGATGCTTTCCAATGTTTCCACATCCTTCTTGTAGTGTGGGACCCAAAACTGGACACAGTACTCCCGATGAGGCCTCACCAATGTTGAACAGAGGGGAACGATCACATCCCTCGATCTGCTAGCAATGCCCCTACTTATACAGCCCAAAATACCATTGGCCTTCTTGGCAACAAGGGCACACTGTTGACTCATATCCAGCTTCTCGTCCACTGTAACCCCTAGGTCCTTTTCTGCAGAACTGCTGCCTAGCCATTCGGTCCCTAATCTGTAGCGGTGCATGGGATTCTTCCGTCCTAAATTCAGGACTCTACACTTGTCCTTGTTGAACCTCATCAGATTTCTTTTGGCCCAATCCTCTAATTTGTCTAGGTCCCTCTGTATCCTATCCCTACCCTCCAGCGTATCTACCTCTCCTCCCAGTTTAGTGTCATTTACAGACTTGCTGAGGGTGCAATCCACGCCATCCTCAGGATCATTAATGAAGACATTGAACAAAACCGGCCCCAGGACCAACCCTTGGGGCACTCTGCTTGATACCGGCTGCCAACTGGACATGGAGCCATTGATCACTACCCGTTGAGCCCGACAATCTAGCCAACTTTCTAGCCACCTTATAGTGCATTCATCCAGCCCATACTTCTTTAACTTGCTGACAAGAATACTGTGGGAGACCGTGTCAAAAGCTTTGCTAAAGTCAAGAAACAATACATCCACTGCTTTCCCCTCATCCACAGAGCCAGTTATCTCGTCACAGAAGGCAATTAGATGCTCAGCCAGCATTCCTGGAGGCAACTATAAGGGAATGCAGGTTGGTGGGGGGAGAGCACCACCTTTGATTTGAGCAGTGCACCTTCTCCCTATGATAACTTTGCTCCACCGGCCAATATCAAGAGGGAAGTTGCTCTCCCCCTGCTCCTTCTCATGCCTTTGAGGAAGTCAGTGCTACCATTGTGAGCTTGGAACACCAGCTGTGGCTGGCCACTGTTCAGGAGCACAAAGGTGTGGGGGGGAGAGAGGCGGAAGGATCCTTATGCCCCCTCCCCTCTTGTACACCTGCGGAGAGCAAGCTACAGTCTGACCCTAAGTATGCATCTCGCACACTGAGAAGGTGAGGTACAATTATTAGCACATTCCGTTCTAGCGAAATCTTCATTAGAAAGCACTGACGCTCCTGCAGTACTCCAAGGCTGAAGGGAGCAATGCAGCTGCCGGCATCATCATTGCCACTTGGACAATGCTCTCTGGATGTGCATGGATTTATCTTACCAGCACCCCAGCGAGGTAGGGAAGTATTATCGCCCTGCTGTAATGCACAGAAAGAGTAAAGTGACCTGCCGAAAGTTGCACAGAGTCAGTGACAGTGACGGGAATTGAGCCCAGATCTCCAGAGTCCCAGTCCAGTGCCTTGATCACATGACAGGCCTTCCTTCTGTCATTCCTCACCCCTTCCCCTCCCTACTGTTTGTTAATGTTAGCTTGCACGTGCTTTCTGGGCACAGGCCATGTCTTTCTGTTTGATCTCTGAAGCACTGAGCTTACTTTGGGACGCTGCAAAAATGGATAATAAAAATCAATGCCTGATCGCAGACAATTCATGCACAACATTAATCAAATACGTTATATTCTATAAATAATGTTCCCAGTCCTACCCATTAGCAATCGGTTGGACTACCCAGTTCCCCTAAAATGAGATTTTAAAAGGGATCAGTCCCTAATGTAGTAGTTTTTATTTCAGTTGAAAAATATGTAACTTACAAAAGGAGGTGTTGGATCTGAGATATTTACTGCTTTTCAGCATTAATCCCTTTGTTCTCAGACGTACTGCATGGCTGTGGATTCATAGCTCAGATGCTTCCTTAGGCAGACACTGACATGCTGGGTTTTGATGGTCTCTTTGGCAATCCATGGATAATAGGTCACTGAGAGATTTTTTTTTAAACTGCACCTCTCAGTCTGTGCTGCTGTGCCTTCGAGGGTGTGCTGAGGCTGTAATGGGACTTACTGGAGACCAGTGAACTTACACCCACCATAGAGCAGCTTAGGCCTTGTCTACACCATGTGGGAAAGTCAATCTAAGCTACGCAATTTGAGTTATGTTAGTAGCATAATTCAAATGGGTGTAGCTTAGATCTATTTCCCAGAGGGTCCGCACTCCCCTTACTCTTCTCGTTCTGGTGGAGTATGGGAGTTGACGGGAGAGTGATTTGCAGTTGATTTAGTGGGTCTTCATTAGACCCACTAAATCGACCATCGCTGCATCGATCGCCGCACCGTTGATCCCCTGGTAAGTGTAGACAAGCCTTTAGAAGCACCTTGGGCAATGTCTCATGTTGGCACTGACCATGGAATGGCTCTAAAGGACAGCTTTCAATGACAGAGGGTTTATTATACGTGTGGAGCAAATGAGAAAGCTAAAGCAATTAACACAAAACTATGTTTAACATAAGTTGTTGTTATTAATCAGGGATGAGGCCTCCTTGGGATGGGCACTGTGCATAAACATAGAAGAAAACACATGGCCAAACACTCTGCTGGCACCAGTCCATTAAGTCAATGGAGCGATGCCAACAAAATTTTGGCCCACCGTTCCTGCTCCAAACAGTTTATAATCTAAGAAGACAAAGCAACAAACACAAGGTTGGAGAGAAGGAAACAATCAAGAACCTTGATTATTTTGTGCGTGTGTTGCCTTTGCTCTCTGTTTGTAATCTGATGTGTCAGATAAATATTGATCTTCCCTTATTGCCTTTCAGCTGCCTGCTCCAACTGCCCCTCATTCTAACATTAATCATAGTTTGTTTTCTTGTAGGGATCAAGGCAGGAGTGAGACTCAAGAAGGGTTTAGCACAGGGGTGGCCAACCTGAGCCTGAGAAGGAGCCAGAATTTACCAATCTACATTGCCAAAGAGCCACAATAATATGTCAGCAGCCCCACATCAGCTGCTCCCCTCCCCACTCCCAGTGCCTCCCACCCACCAGCAGCCCCACTGATCAGCGCCTCCCCCTCCCTCCCTGAACCTCCTGATCAGCTGTTTCATGGCCTGCGGGAGGCTCTGGGGGAAGGGGGAAGGAGCGAGGGCATGGCAGGCTCAGAGAAGGGGGTGGGAAGGGGTGGAGTGGGGGCAGGGCCTGTGGCAGAGCCAGGGGTTGAACAGTGAGCACCCTCTGGCACATTGGAAAGTTGGCGCCTGTTGCTCCAGCCTGGGTGTCGGTGCCAAGACAAGGAGCCGCATATTAACTTCTGAAGAGCTTCAGGGAAAGGGTCTGATAAATAGCTCCTCAACTCTGGCCACTGATTTTAATGGGGCACAGGTCAAATGGGCTCCGTGAAAGAGATCGATATCTTAATGCTGTTCCTAGTGGACAAATATCCACAACATAATAAATCCCTCGGCAGTGGCACCTTAATATTATGGGGATTGGCACCTTAGGAACGTGAATTATAGTACTAAGAATCTCTGCAGAGAGGCCAGAAGTTGAATGAACATGGGACCTTTCTGCTCCCACCTGTAAGTGGGTCCCCCAGGTCAGAGTAGAGGCATGTGGGTGGAATGCTGTGTAGGAAACTTGAACTGTTGCTACCTGGGCATGTTCTGTCAATAGAGAGAAGACTTTATTATTCAAGGATGCTAATCGAGTCCAGCTAGTTAGCACTAAATGCCATTTTATCATTAATGTATGCTGTTGGTCCTGGGTATTGCACTGATCTCTTGGCAGCGATCAATTGCACAGATAGCTAAGCAGGAGAGCAGTAGGATAGATATGATTCTCCTCTCACACCAGTGTAACTTCACTGCCATCATTGGGGATGCTCCTGATTTGCTCTGCTGGGAGGGGAATCAGGCGAGCAGTCAAAACACTTCATTTCCTGCCTTTGAAATTTTTTTAATTATCAAATTGATTTTACTGGCTGTAAAAGATGCTCCATCAGCTGCACGGAAGACTGCATTTCCTTCTCCTTTGTTTGTTTTAATATTTAATATCTTCAAAGTACTGTAGAAATATTAACTAAGCCTCACAATGAAGCCCAGAGGCAGGTTAGTAAGCATTGTTGTTATTCCCATATTTTAGTTGGGTAAACTGAGGCATACAGTGTCCGAGTCACAGAGTCAGGATTAGAACTCAGGCAATTTAAGCTTTTACACTCATGCTCAATCCACTACACCAGACTACCTCTCTTAACAACCTCCCTCGGTGTTACTGTAATGTCATATTTTCCTCTTTTCATTTCATAAGTAAATTTCTGCATCAAAGAACAGATTTATTTCCCTTAGTCCCTCCTGACCAATCCACTCTTGGTTTTACTTCTCCATACCATGCTTGGTGAGGGTGTGTGTGTGTGTGTATTTAAAACAATTGGGTTGCACTTCACCCTACGGAAACAAAAGTGCCTATTTAAGGGCAATATTGTCCTCTTGCAGCTGAATAATCAATCTCAACTCTGCTAGTCTGTCCTTTTTTTGTGTGTACAGAATTTTCATTTGATGTGATCAGATATCACAGGAGATTTTTGATATGATGGGGGCAGGATGGAATAGAATGGAATGGATTCTATTCTATTCTATGCATACTGTATACACCTGCCCTTATTTGAACCATTTATATTGCACAGCACTCATCTTGTCACCTAAATTGAGAGCATGTAATGGAATTAGTGGAGGGAGAACCTCAAAATGTTTAGAGGTTTCATTTTGTTAAGAAACCAAAATCCTCATATGGATGTCAGAAAGGGGCACAAAATTTATCTTGACATTTCTGGTCTTTCCTTTTGAAGATTGAGAGGGAAGTACTGCACGAGCAGCTGACCTTGATTCTGATCTTCGGCTCTCGCTATATGGATAGTTCTTTCATATGGGCACTCTTCACATATAACAAAATATCAGGGCTTACCATGAAGATAAAGACAGAGAATCATGCCTTCATTTTAATGGATGATACATTCCTATATATTGTAATATATCATCTAGGATCTTATAGTGAACAAATCTGGTGTGTATCTCACTCAGAAGGAAGCTCTGTGACCATTCCATATCTGGTACAGAAGTACATGGTCGGGAAAGAACAAGTTAAAATTATTTAGACAAGTTAGATGTCTTCAAGTCACCAGGGCCTGATGAAACACTTCTTAGAATATTCAAGGAGCTGATTGAGGAGATATCTGAGCCATTAGCGATTATCATTGAAAAGTCATGGAAGATGGGAGAGATTCCAGAGGACTGGAAAAGGGCAAATATAGTGCCCATCTATAAAAAGGGAAATAAGTACAACCGGGGGAATTACAGATCAGTCAGATTAACTTCAGTAACTGGAAAGATAATGGAGCAAATAGTTAAGTAATCAATCTGCAAACATCTAAACAACAATAAGGTGATAAGTAACAGTCAACATGGATATGTCAAGAACAAATCATGTCAAACCAACCTAATAACTTTCTTTGACAGGGTAGCAAGCCTTGTGGACCTGGGGTGGGGGTGGGGGTGGGGAAGAAGAGGTAGATGTGGTACATCTTGACTTTAGTAAGGCTTTTGATACTGTCTTGCATGACCTTCTCATAAACAAACTAGGGCAATACGACCCAGATGGAGCTACTATAAGATGGGTGCATAACTGGTTGGAAAACCATTCCCAGAAACTAGTTATCAGTGATTCACAGTCAAGCTGGAAGAGCATATCAAATGGGATTCTGCAAGGATCAGTTCTGAGTCTGGGTCTGTTCAATATCTTGATAATGGCACAGAATACACTTATTAAAGCCTGCATATGATACCATGTTGGGAGGGGTTGCAAGTGCTTTGGAGGATAGGATTCACATTCAAAATGATCTGGACAAACTGGAGAAATGGTCTGAAGTAAATAGGATGAAATTCAATAAGGACAAATGCAAAGTACTCCACTTAGGAAGGAACAATCAATTGCACACATACAACATGGGAAATGACTGCCTAGGAAGGAGTACTGAAGACAGGGATCTGGGGGTCATAGTGGATCGCAAGCTAAATATGAGTGAACATTGTAACACTGTTGCAAAAAAAGCAAACATCATTCTGGGATGTATTAGCTGGAGTGTTGTAAGCAAGACACAAGAAGTAATTCTTCCGCTCTACTCAGCACTGATATGGCCTCAACTGGAGTACTGTGTCCAGTTCTGGGTTCCACATCTCAGGAAAGATGTGGACAAATTGGAGAAAGTCTAGAGCAGAGCAACAAGAATGATTAAAAACAAAAATGAGGGAAGATTGAAAAAATGGGTTTGTTTAGTCTGGAGAAGAGACATCTGAGAGGGGACATAATAACAATTTTCAAGTACACAAAAAGTTGTTACAATGAGGCGGGAGAAACATTGTTCTCGTTAACCTCTGAGGATAGAACAAGAAGCAATGGGCTTACGTTGCAGCAAGGATAGTTTAGGTTGGCCATTAGGAAAAATTTCCTAATTGTCAGGGTGGTTAAGCACTGGAATAAATTGCCTAGGGAGGTTGTGGAATCTCCATCATTGGAGATTTTTAAGAGCAGGTTAGACAAACACCTGTCAGGGATGGTCTAGGTCAGTGGTTCCCAAACTTGTTCTGCCGCTTGTGCAGGGAAAGCCTCTCGCGTGCCGGGCTGGTTTGTTTACCTGCTGCGTCCACAGGTTCGGCCGATCGCGGCTCCCAGTGGCCACAGTTTGCTGCTCTGGGCCAATGGGAGCTGCTGGAAGTGGCGGCCAGTATGTCCCTCGGCCCATGCCGCTCCCAGCAGCTCCCATTGGCCTGGAGCAGCGAACTGCGGCCACTGGGAGCAGCGATTGGCCGAACCTGCAGATATGGCAGGTAAACAAACTGGCCCGGCCCTCCAGGGGCTTTCCCTTCACAAGTGGCAGAACAAGTCTGGGAACCACTGGTCTAGATAATGCTTAGTCTTTCCATGAGCTCAGGGAACTGGACTAGATGACCTCTCGAGGTCCCTTCCAGCCCTACGATTCTATGATTCTGTGATATGCATATTGTCCTTCCTGATGCTCATTGTCAGTTTTTATATTGACCTGTGTTTTTTATGTACATGCCATAGAGGACTTGATTGGTGGGTTTTGGATAATAAGACATAGGAAAGGAGCTGCTAGCTAAGAATATCTATAGTACAGGTCAAATTAAAGAAGGGATCTATGCAGGTAATGTAAACTTTAATCTGTGGTTACCGTTACTCTTGTCATCCTCTTTCCTTTAGTTATGAAGTACAGATGACCCAGCTGAGTTTGCAGTCCTTTGTCTTTAAGTGCCACAAATGCTCTTTGTTTTCCCTGGTACTGCTCTGTTCTGTGCAGAGAGCAAGTGAGTCAATGAAACAGCCCAGGAGCTGACACTGCTGAGACTGTCCTTCTCAATTCCCTCACCGCTCTTTTTGCCTTGCTTGGTGTTGAAATCACAGGGCCTTCATTCAGGTCTTAGACCTGTGTCTTAATTACCATGTGTCTAACTATATAGGATTCAGAGGGAGCCATAAAACCACTAAAAATCACCTAAAATAGCTTTTATATATAAAAAATAGCAACTGTTTTGAAATCAAGTTTTTCAGTAACTTCCAGAGCTAGAAGCAAGTGTTCTGTATCACAGTGGAAATCTGGCACTCTCTCCTTTCTGAAAATCTAAATACACTATATCCACTGGATCCCCCTTGTCCACATGCTTTTGACCCCCTCAAAGAATTCTAGTAAACAAAGTAGATTGGTGAGGCATGATTTCTCTTTACAAAAAACATGTTGACTATTCCCCAACAAATTATGTTCATCTACGTGTCTGACAATTTTGTTCTTTACTATAATTTCAACCTGTCAGGCTTACTGGCCTGTAATTGCTGAGGTCACCGCTGGAGCCCTTTTAAAAAATTGGCATCACATTAGCTATCCTCCAGGCATTTGGTACAGAAGCTGATTTAAATGGTAGGTTACAGACTGCAGTTAGTAGTCCTGCAATTTCACATTTGAGTTCCTTCAGAACTCTTGGGTGAATACCATTTGGTTCTGGTGAATTATTACAGTTTAGTTTATTTAGTTTATTTCCCAGCTTGAAAAAAAGACAGAGGAGGATGATGTGATTTTGCTGTCAGTTCTGGAAGGTGAATTGTTGCAGGTCATGGGGCTGATGGAGATGTGCATTTTGGGGTGAAACGAGGGCCAGAGCCAATGCACTGACTTCAGTGAAAATGGAAACAAGCTTTCTACTCTCAGAATGCTCATTTGCCCTGTTTTATGGAGAGATGAGCTTTGTTACTAAAACCTCGTGGAGAGAAAGGACTGAGACGTCGGCCTTGTTTCAAATGATTTTGCAAAGGAAAAATGACAGGATAACTGTGTACAAATGTCCAAAGAGTGTAAACTTTAAAGGCCTGATTCTGTAAGCATCCTGCACATGGCTGCCCCCTGACACTCCAGGGGAGTTCTACACACAGAACTCATGGAGGAGAGAAATTAGTTCAGGTTTTTCAAGGAGATGAAGTGGAGAATAAATCAGCCAAAGGAGAATGCAGACTAAATAGATGGAAAAAATTCACTTCCTAATGTAGAGTGGCAGAAGCCTCATATCTTAATTAGTTCAAACTGGACTGAACAAACCATTGGGGAATACATTTCAGGGAACGACCCTATCCTGGCATCTCACTGGGGATAGACAGGACAAATGTACGAGTGTGATTGTATGAAGGGGTTGCTTGTGAGAGTGGGAGAGAGAATACAGCCCTGGGGAGGGGGGGGTTCCTTCCAGTTTATGCCTTATGTTCCTAAAAGCTCATGCTTCAGGGCCTCAGCTGGTCCCCTGCAGGGGTCAGGAGGGGATTCCTTCCCCAACACCACTGTATTCTGTTTTGTGGCATGGGGGTTGGTCTCCTTCCTCTGACACATCAGAAATGGCCATGGTGAGAGATGGGACACTGCTGAATAGAGAGGGCCAGCACTTTGAGGTGACACCCAGCATTCTCACTCACACACGCTTATCTGGCTGGTTCTTGCTTGCATGGTTAGGGTCTAACTGATCACCATTGGTGGGGTCGGGAAGGAATTTCCCTCAGGTCAGAATGGCAGTGACCTTGAGGGGTTTCCACCTTCCCCTGCAGCATGGGATGGGGGTCACTTGCTGAGATTATCTGCGTATATCTTAATCAATTCCCTGCCATTGAGGGAATTGGTCCCTCCTATTCTCTGCATGTGGCACATAATAGTGTAGTCTCCTGTGGGCTGTAATACTTTGGTCTAATTTTGATTGCTGGGTTTAGTGTGCAGGAGATGGGTGGTGTTGGGGGCCTGGAATATACAGCAGGTTGGACTAGATGGTCTGGTGGTCCCTTCTGGGCTTAAACTCTGTGATTCTATGAAGATGGCTTAATAGTTTATTCTGTCTCTCTCTCTATCATCTGTCACACAGAGCTTCCTATAATTATGAAAGGGAGAAGAAAAGAAGCTGCCATGAAATCCACTAGGGACATTGCTGTACATATCTGATGTACCTGAGCAATGCTCAGTTACTATGGTGATGGGCAATATAGAAAACACGTAATGTAGAGAAAGAGTTTTATGGTGGGTTTCAATTTGAGGTGTCCTGGATTGAGAAGTGAAGATGGGATAAGTAAAGGTTATTACTTTTGAATAACAGTAATTATTATTATTATTATTATTGTTATTTAGGTCTTACCTAACTATAAATACGAGTGATTGCAAAGTCTTAATACTTCGACAGCACTTTCCCTGAAAGGATCTGAAAGCCCTTTACAAAGTTAATTTACAAAAACCTCACAACTAGTCCCTCTGTAAAGTAGCTATTAATAATTATTATTATGATATTAATTTTGAGATGAATAAACTGAGAGATCAAGACGCTAAAAGTTAAATATTCATACATAAGGGCCTAAAGGTAGGCACCATGTTTAGGCTGTGTCACATGGTAGAGTGGACCTTTAAGGGTATTGTGCTTTGCCCCCAGTGGTGATATATCAATAGGGTTGCCAGTTTTGGTTGGATGTAATTCCTGGAGGGTTCATCACATGACATAACCTTTAACTAAAGATTAATCTTTAATTCCTGGAGATTTACTAACCTTACTAATCAGCTGCCTCCCACCTGATGCAATGAGGCCAGAGTTGGGTGATAGCATGTCATAAAAACCAGCAAGTAGCTGAGCTAGAGAACTGTGGGGAGTAGATAGACTCCTGTGGGATTCCTTGGGCCAGGAGAGAGAACCTGGTTTATATATATGACTCAGGCAGATGGCCTGCAGAGTGGAATCCCATAGGGAGCAGGCTAGAAAGGAGTAGGGATCAGAGAGGCTCACCTTGGCTCCCAGATAGATCCTGTAGGATTTGTAGATTGGCTCTTGCAGAAGTCTGGGGTCATGACTGATATGTTCAACTTATGCTATTTTGAAGAAATAAAACTGAAGTCCTGAAGACATGGGGACATATATCCTGTGCCTGGAGAGAGTTCTTAGCCGACTGACTTACAGGCATCTGAATAAGTGGCCTGAATTTCAGAGTTCTTGAGTGTCCAAAGCTCCCATTGAAGTTGAGAATCAAATTTAGATGCTTAAGTATGGAGTTAGAAGCTGACTGTTTGGCACCTGAGCTTGAAAATTTTGGCATAAATGATTTGCCCTGGATTACTCAGCAAGTGAACGGCAGAGTCAGGAATGCAATCCATGTGTCCTAACTCCTAGATCTCTGCTCTGTCCAGTGGACAAAACCTACGTCAGCCAACCTTGCTTCAGGTTGTTTCCTCTGCCTTTCCTTCCATGCTGTAACAAATACCAAGTTTGACTGACTGCTAGAAATGGAGAATTTGATGAGTCATTGTCTTGTAGAGCGGCATGATGTGTGTAGAACACTGCACTAATCTGCCTACCAATCTCTGTGTAAGATTTATTTATGGCATTCTCTAGTGTAATACTATAATATCCTTTCCCATCTCAAATTTCCCGTCTGGTGCCTGCTTACTACAACTTTTTTTTTTTTTGGTAAGTAAGATGATTGTGTATTGAGGCTGAAGGGTGCAGAATATTATGAGGATTTTTGTCATCAGATTAAGACTTTAGATAAAATGAAAGTCTCTGGTTAATTATTGAAAGCTCCACGTACTAACGTTGGCTCTCGTGTCCACCTCTCCACCCAATGCCCCTGAAAGACTCAGCTAGGATTTGGGGGGGTTACTCAAGGTAAAAGTGGAAAACATGTTGATGTGAACAGATGCTGTGGCCACTGGCTCCGCAGCACTCGGTGGGAGTTCCGAGGCAGTGTATTTGTCTCAGTGAAACATTTTTCATACATGGTAAGCCATAGAATCGTAGGACTGGAAGGGACCTTGAGAGGTCATCTAGTCCAGTCCCCTGCAGTCATGGCAGGACTCATGGCCATGCTTCATTAATGTACTTATCCACCATGGAACTATTTACTGTCAATGTCCATTCTAAGAATGAGGTCCCAGCCCTGCCCTTGCCTTGCTACTCTTTCTGTAAAGCACTCTCTCCAGGCCTGATAGACTCAGGGTCATTATGTGTGTGATGGAACAAGAGCACCCACAGAGAAAGACTGTAGCAGGAATATAGGAGTCTCCCTGCAGGGTCATACTGCTCCATCGAGCCCTGTTCTCTGCCCCCAGCAGTGGCCAGGATATGATGCTTCATAGCATGATTGCCCAAGGTTTATCCTGAGGCTTCATTATGGTCCAGAGACTTTAAATGCGGTTCACAACTGTTCTGTTCCTCAAGTGCAGCATGAGAAACCTGATCAGCTGGTAGTTTTGATTGGTGGTAAACTCAGCCAACACCCCATTTCTGTTCCTCTTTCATGTATGCAAAGAATGTTGTCTTGCAGTTATTTTTGCTACAATAATGTATGTACATCTAAATGAAAATTTGGTGGCATGTGGCCAGTGTCGTCTTTGGTATCCCTGCTTCAGAGGGATATGAGCCTTCCCCACTTCCTAGCCATTGTACAGTGTACTTGTGAAGAGGAAGTTTATCCTGCTGGTGATCACTTCATGCCCTGAAATGTGAGATTTGACTTATGCTCATGATTCTAAGAAAAGGAAGGAGTAAGACTAGCAGAATGAGGACAATGGACTTCAAACAAACAAACCAATAAACAAGACAAAAACCAAAACACAACAGACTTTAACAAACTCAGAGAACTGCCATAGGAAGAAAATCTAGGGGAAAAGGAGTTCAGGAGAGCTGACAGCTTCTCAAAGAGGCAGCATTAAGGGCACAACAGCAAAGTATCCTGGTGAGAAGGAAAGATAGGAAGACTAGCAAGAATCAATATAATGGCATCAGCAGTTCTTGAATGACCTGAAAAATCAAAGTGAAATCCTACAGAAAGTGGAAATATGGACAAATTGCTAAAAATGAGTACAAAAGTATAGCACAAGGATGTCGAGACTAAATGAGAAAGGCTAAGGCACAAAATGAGTTACACCTAGCAACAGATATAAAAGACAATAAGAAGAGATTCTATAAATATATTAAAAGCAAGAGAAAGGTGAAGGAAAGTGTTGGCTTTCGACTCAGTGGGGAAGAAGAACTAATAATGGATGGTTTCAGAGTAACAGCCGTGTTAGTCTGTATTCACAAAAAGAAAAGGAGGACTTGTGGCACTTTAGAGACTAACCAATTTATTTGAGCATAAGCTTTCGTGAGCTACAGCTCACTTCATCGGATGCATACGGTATGCATCCGATGAAGTGAGCTGCAGCTCACGAAAGCTTATGCTCAAATAAATTGGTTAGTCTCTAAGGTGCCACAAGTACTCCTTTTCTTTTTAATAATGGATGACACCAAGCAGGCTGAGGTGTTTAATGACAATTTTGCTTCAGTCTTCACTAAAAAGGTTAATTATGACTAGATGCTTAACATGGTTAACATTAACAGCCAGGGAGAAGGAATACAAACCAGAATAGGGAAAGAACAGGTTAGAAAATATTTAAGTAAGTTAGATGTATTCAGGTTGGCAAGGCGGGATGAAATTCACCCTAGGGTACTTAAGGAACTAACTGAAGCAATCTCTGAACCTTTAGTGATTATCTTCAAGCACTCCCGGAGGGCGGGTGAAGTCCCTGGGGATTGGAGAAGTACCTAACTTAAAGGGAGCAAAGAGAATCTGGGGAATTGTAGACCAGTCTGCCTAACTTCAATTCATGGAAACGTATTGGAACAATTCCTCGAAAGATACTGGAACAAATGATCAAACAATTAGTAATTAACTAGAGGATAATGGGTTGATAAGTAATAGACCCTTCCGTGCAGCAATCCGTGTCTCCCATCTGGGAGTGTGTGAGCCACTTGCACACACGAGTGCGACCAGGGACAGCTGCCAGTGAGACTGGTGCCCGCCCCAGTGGGCAGTGCTGTGGGCAGTAGAGGCATGCCTGAGGAACTGCCCTTGTGGGGCGTTGGCTCCTGTGAGCCGCAGCCCGATGTGTTGCTGCCTTTGCTGATGCGGTTCCCGGTAGAGCCCTGCAGCTCTGCGGATATCTGGTTTATATCCACGGAAATCCGTATCCCCAGATATACATTTTGTATCCATGGAGGATACTGGCCTAGTGGATAAGGGAACAGCTGTGTACATAGTATTTCTTGATTTGAGTAAGGCTTTTGACACAGTCTAACATGACATTCTCATAAGCAAACTAGGGAAATGTGGTCTAGATCAGCAATACTCTAAATTTAGCAACCTGAGGACCCCCATTTTGACTTAAATTTTTTGGGGACCCCCAACCCCCCCCACTCAGCCCAGGTCCTGCCCCCACTCCACCCTTCCCTGAAGGCCCCACCCCACCTCTTCCCACCCCCCGCTCACTCCACCCTGTTAGGGGGCTTATTTCTTCACCCACTTACTTCCCTGGTCCTTGTCGCATGAACAGAGAGCAACAATCCCCCAAGTCCAAAGGTTTATTCGATGTTTATTGGGGCGAACTTCCAGCAAGCATGATTCCAGTTTCCTTCCTTAGTGTCCCCCTTCCCAGCTCTGACACCATAGAGCCTTACACCTGTGTCCCTGTCCCCATTCCTGCCCTTAGCTAAACATGATTCCAATTTCCCCACCCCCATTCCCTGTTCCCATCCCCCCCCCCCCCCGCACACACACACACTTCCTGATTGACTGCAAACTATATAGTAAAACTTGAGTTCTGCTTAGCTATACCTTAACCAATCATTTTCCTGAAATTTAACTAACCAATCCTAGCATATTGTAACATGATTATGGAACCAATTATATCCCAACACCTTAATTAGTTTACACCCAGCAAAATTAATTATACAGCAGACAGGAACAGTCACAGAACCAGACAGAGATTATACAGACAAACAATAGGGAAATGGGGACTACAGTGCAAGAACAAACACAGAAATGAGGATTTCACATCCCAGCTATTGATAAATGAGTTCTTGCCAGACAGAATGCTATCAAACTAAGTTTCCTTTTACATCTCCTAGGCACTTCCCTTTCTCTGGAGGTGATAGGCATTATCAGGACAGGAGTATATTCCTAACAGTCCAATAACACCTGATTTCAATGTGACTAGTTTGGAATGTGAGGAGGTGACCGTTCGGTTCCCAGCTTATGGCTGCCTCTGCTGCTTAGCCAGAGGCCTTAGCCTAAGAACAGGGCCTCAGACTGTCACAGGTTTCAGAGTAGCAGCCGTGTTAGTCTGTATTCACAAAAAGAAAAGGAGGACTTGTGGCACCTTAGAGACTAACAAATTTATTTGAGCATAAGCTTTCGTGAGCTACAGCTCACTTCATCGGATGCATTCAGTGGAAAATACAGTGGGAAGATTTATATACATAGAGAACAATGGGTGTTACCATACACACTGTAACAAGAGAGTGATCACTTAAGGTGACCTATTACCAACAGGAGAGCGGGGGGGTGGGGGGGAACCTTTTGGAGTGATAATCAAAGTGGGCCATTTCCAGCAGTTGACAAGAACGTCTGAGGAACAGTGTGGGGTGGAGGGGGGGAATAAACATGGGGAAATAGTTTTACTTTGTGTAATGACCCATCCACTCCCAGTCTCTATTCAAGCCTAAGTTAATTGTATCCAGTTTGCAAATTAATTCCAATTCAGCAGTCTCTCGTTGGAGTCTGTTTTTGAAGTTTTTTTGTTGAAGAATTGCCACTTTTAGGTCTGTAATCGAGTGACCAAAGAGATTGAAGTGTTCTCTGACTGGTTTTTGAATGTTATAATTCTTGACGTCTGATTTGTGTCCATTTATTCTTTTACGTAGAGACTGTCCTGTTTGACCAATGTACATGGCTGACTGTCACAGTAAGAGAAGGCTCTTACACCAACAGACCGTGATTTTGATTCTTTCTTTTATACCTCTATAACTAGCCAAGTGATAAGAATACACCTAAATTCTTAGAGTATAGGCCATTACAGACAGGCCTGAATATCTATATCCTAACACCCCCCCCACAATCACTCGCTCTCCTCCACCCTCACTCACTTTCACCAGGCTGGGGCAGAGGGTTGGGGTGCAGGAAGAGGTGCGGGGTGCAGGCTCTGGGAGGGAGTTTGGGTGTGGAAGGGAGTGTGGGGTGAGGGCTCTGGGAGTGAGTTTGGGTGCAGGAGGGGGTGCGGGCTCTGGGAGTGAGTTTGGGTGCAGGAGGGGGTGTGGGCTCTGGGCTAGGGCAGAGGGTTGAGGTGCGGGAGAGGGTGAAGGGTGCAAGCTCTGGACAGGCAGCGCTTACCTCGGGCAGTTTTCGAAAGTGACTGGCACATCTCTCTGGCAGCAGCTCCTAGGCAGGGAGGCCAGGGGGTCTCTGTGCACTGCCCCTGCTTCCACATTTCCCATTGGCTGCAATTCCCAGCCAATGGGAGCTGCGGATTCAGTGCTCTGGCAGGGGCAGTGCGTGGAGACCCTCTGGTCCCCCCAGGGGCTGCAGAGATGTACCCGTCGCTTCTGGGAGCAGTGCGAAGCCAGGGCAGGTAGTGAGCCTGCCTTAGCCCCACTGTGCCACCGGACTTTTAGTGCCTCAAATCTCCCAGTTTGGCTTCAGTAGCCTCCGGGAGATAAAGGGAGGGGGAGGAGTTGATCAGCAGGGCCTGTGGACCCCCTGGAGTATCCTCGGGGACCCCCAGGGTCCACTACCCCAGTTTGAGAAATGCTGATCTAGATGAAATTTCTATAATGTTGTGTCCCTGTGCGTCAATGGGTCACAGATGAGAATACCAGATTCAGGACAAACTGATGAAAAATAGAGCAAACACCCCAGACTGGTGGTCATTCTCTCATAAAATAGACCAAGCCAGTAACAAAAGTAAACTTCTGTCTCACCACACCAGTTAACAAGAAGTCCAAACTGCAGTGTCCTTCGGCATTCCAGCACTCATTTCACCATCTAGACTCAAGACTTTATGATGAGTAGTTATTTAAAAACAATTTCATCAACCAAAGGGTCCTCCTAATCCCAAGATATAAGCCACATAGCCAGGTCAATATATAACTCATATCTTACCCAATAATTATGCTGTTGCCAATCCTTTAGTATCTAATATCTAAAGGTTTATTTATAAGAGAAAAGAAAGAGGAGAGAATGGTCAAAGAAATCATATACATACAGTCATTGCAAAGTTCTTGGACCAGGGTTGTAGCAGTGATGTTACAGACTGATGGCTTGTAAAGTCTCCGAGCGCCAACTCCACAGCTTTTACTGGCTGGGAAAGATTGGAAGTTCCTCAGTCCATTGATTGGAATGCCCCTTTTAATACAAGTCCATAGTCCAGAAATCAGAGCAAGAAAGAGGCAAAATGGAGATGCTTCCAAGGTTTTTTATACCTTCTTCCATGTAGAGGGATTGGTCGCAGTCATAGTGTGTGGAAAATTACAGGCACAAGATGGAGTCCAGGGCCACATGAACTAGTCACATGCCCTTGCATGCTTTATTGACTCATAGGAGTAGCCATTACCCATATTATGGCTAAAATATTCACAGGAAGAATCACTGGCTGGGGAGAAGCTTCTTCTATATCCATTGTGACAGCTAAGTGTTCTTTAATGGGCCATCATCTTGAATAGTCCATTCATCATGTGCTGGCTAGACTGGATGTAAACACATTTGAAATACTGGTACATCGTTAATATTCATAACTTTAGATACAAAGATGATACATGCATACAAACAGGATAATCATATTTGATAGACTGTAACTTTTCCATTGATACCTTATGTGACACTGCACCCCATATTCTTCATAGTGATATTATTATGATATGATTATAGCATAATTATGATGAATTTTATGCAAGATGGGTCATGTGAGCTGTCATTGAAAAGGTTATGATTTGCTGAATATGATTATCCTATTTGTATGCATGTATCATTTTTGTATCTGAAGTAATAAATACTGACTATGTATCTGTACTTCAAATTTAGTTACACCTGTGTAATGCCCGCTAGACAAGATGCTTTCAGTCTAAATAGCTGGTTGTAAAGGGCCCATTCAGGGTAATGGGCCATTAGAAAGAACAACAGGCCTTAGGAGAAGCTTATCTCTCTCCTGGTGAGCCTTCCTGAGAACGCTACAGACAGCCTGTGAGTGATGGCTGCTATGACTCTACAAGGACATGTGATAAGGACACATGATATTGGACTCCATCTTGGGATGTCAGTATTTTTCCACAAACTGGTCTGGGAACCAAGCTTTGGAACAAAGGGTTCCGGCCATATGCAAAAGGTGTATAAGGCAGGAAGTGACATCATCTGAGGTTCTTCACTCCCCACACAAGAGGACTCCTGGAAACATCTGAGGAACAAAGATTGAACTGGGGGAAGTGCTGGACCCAGGCTAAAGGAATTTCTAGCCTGTGTATGAAGGACCTGGGGATTCTAAGGTGTAAAGCAAATGCAGATTGCCCCTTAAAAATCTGTAGCCTGCTTGTATCATTTCTCAAGGTGTGAATCTGCTAATTCATATCCAATCTATTTAGTATATTAAGCTTAGTTTGTGTTTTTTGTTTATTTGCTAGGTAATCTGCTTTGATTTGTTTGCTATCACTTATAATCACTTAAAATCTATCTTTTGTAGTTAATAAACTTGTTTTTGTTTTAATCTAAACCAATGAGCTTTGACTGGAGTGCTTGAGGAAAATCTCTGCTTGGTCACCACCCGTGTGTATTGTCCTCTTCACATTGAGGGAGAGGCAGACCAGGTATTAAATGCATATACTGGCCAGATTTGACTAGGGCAGGATGGTACTGCTCTGCGTCCCAGGCTGAGAAGCTGTGGTTAGAGAGCCTGCGTGTAACTGCAGTTGGGTGTGTCCTGGGTGAAAGTAAGTATAGGGACTTACCGGTACGGGGCTGGGCTGGGGCGGCTCTGGCCCCCGGAAGGGGTGGGGCCTCAGGCGGAAGGGGCAGGGCTGGGGGTCAGAGCCAGCCCCGGCCCACCCTGTACTGGTAAGTGCCTCCCCCTTCCCCTCCTCCTTCCCCTCCCACCCCACCAGGGTAGCAGCAGCAGCCGGGGGCTCTGGCAGCAGTTTAAAGGGCCCGGGGCGGTAGCAGCGGCTGAGCCCTGGTCCCTTTAAATAGCTGCTGGAGCCCCACCACCGCTTCCCCAGGGTTCTGGCAGCAGGGCTCTGGGGATGGGGCTCTGGCCGCCGCTACCGCCCCGGGCCCTTTAAATCACCATCAGAGCCCCGCCGCGCCTCCCCAGGGCTCTGGCAAGCTCCGGGGATGATTTAAAGGGCCCAGGGTGGTAACAGCAACCGGAGCTCCATCCCTGGAGCCCTGCTGCTGGAGCCCTGGGGAAGCGGCAGTGGGGCTCCGGGGACAATTTAAAGGGCACAGGGCTTGGCTGCCGCTACCGCCCCAGCCCTGCTGCCGCTACCCCAGGGCTCCGGCAGCAATTTAAAGGGCTGGGGGCTCCAGCCACTGCTGGGGAAGGCAATCCGCCCCGGACAGTGCACCGGCTCTTGCCGGTACGCCATACCAGCGCATACTGGCTTACTTTCACCTCTGGTGTGTCCCTACCTGTGTAAATGCTGGTGAAAATGCAGGCTTAAGGGCTTTGCAGCTTGTCACAGCAGCACAGTGTGAGAGGGAGCCCAGGTTGGTAGGTCAGAGGGCTCGGTGGTACTCCAGTTCCAGGTGGCACCTTAGGGGGAATCCATCACACCCTACATGACATACTTTGTACAAGATTTGTTGCAATTGTCTAACAGTGGCAATCTTTTATAAGTGGTCATATTTCAATCATACAGCATCACAGGTGGGTTCACTACTGATTGAAAAACTGTACTCTAAGAGTAGTTATCAATGGTTTGCTGTCAAAGTAGGAGGAAGTATCTAATGGGATTACACAGGAGTCTGCACTGGGTTTGGTACAATTCAATATTTTCATTAAAGACTTGGGTAATGGCATGGAGAGTATGCTTATAAAATTTGTGGAATTTCATCGTGTTGATTTCAGACCAATTCTCCAATTTATCAAGGTCCAAAGTGCTTGCAATTTTGGTGTCTTTCACAAACTTTATAAGCATACTTTCCACTCCATTACCCAAGTCATTAATGAAAATACTGAATTCTTTAACAGCCTTTAACATATTTGAAGACTGTTATCAGGCTGGTGTTCAGTTGTTCTTCATGTCCACTTCTTCTTTCATATGGCTTGGGTAGGTAGCAATGATTACAAATTTATATCTAGATTTGATAGCCTGCACCTTGCCACAGCAGTGAGCTGGTGAATGTCCTCCAGGCTCCCAGTGAAAGAATGAAGGGGACACTCAGATATGATGCACTGCATCACTTGTGCCTGGTGACCACAGTTACATACAGGAGTTTGCCTCCTTTACCATTTAAAGAGAGTTTGTTCACATCTCCCATGAGATGTCCTGATGCGATTCAATCTGCACCAGTCTTTCTGACCCAAATCAAAACCTGATGGTTCCTTGGTAGGATCAATGATGAGCTGTTTGTTTTGAGCGGTCAAAATGCTCCACGTGGCTCTCCATTGAATTTCTGCATTGAAGTTGAGTGTAAGGGTCTTGATGCGGTTCCACAGAGGGTTGGCCACTGGATGTCGCATTACCGACTTCCCAGTGAAAGTATAAGCCAAGATTAAAATCCATGTCCGCTGGACTTAGGAAAGGAAGTAATCAGCTTAATGTGCAGCAAGGGAGATTTAAGTTAGATATTGGGAAAAGCTTCCTAACTATAAGGATAGCTAAACCTTGGAGTAGGCTTCTGGAAGGTGTGGAATCCCCATCTGTGACAGACCAATGATGTCTTGTAATATGCAGTGTTGTAGCTGTGTTGGTCCCAGGATATTAAAGCAAAAAAGTGGATGAGGTAATGTTTTATATTGGACCAACTTCTGTTGATGAGAGAGACAAGCTTTTGAGCTTACACAGAGCTCTTTGTCAGGCCTGGGAAATGTACTCAGAGGGTATGTCTACACTGCAATTAAACACCCACAGCTGGGCCTGTGTCAGCTGACCCAGCTTTGTGGGACTCAGGCTACAGGGTTGTTTAATTGCAGTGTAGATATTTGGGCTTTGTCCTCCACCCTGCGAGGACAAAGGGTCCCAGAACCTGGGCTTCAGCCCAAGTCCAAATGCCTGCATCTCAGTTAAACAGCCCCATAGCCCCAGTTCAGCTAGCCCAAGTCATCTGACATGGGCCAGCCAGGGGTGTTTAATTGCAACGGAGACATACCCAGAGTGTCACAGCTAAATACGAGGTACAAGTTGTTTCACATAAATAATGAGCACATATTTCAAGGGACCATTCAAGGTGAAGTGGCCAGTTAATGCCTTTCCAGCCATAGGATGGCTCCTCAATATGCCAGCCTCTCCATAGGATACCTTGAGGAAGAATTTCTGAAAAAATGCACCATGAAACCTGAGATACATGTGAGATACATCGAAGACATTTTCATCCTCTGGACAGATGACCTAAACTCCCTCCAAGATTTCCAGCACAACCTCCACCCATCCATTAAACTCTCTTTAGAACACTCCCACACCAGTATTAACTTTCTGGACACTATGATCAGCATCATCGATGGAACTCTACGGACAGCTACATACAAGAAACCCATTGATCACAACACCTACCTACACAGATTCAGTAACCACCCCCAACATACCAAGAAATCTGTTATCTACTGCCAGGCACTCAGATACCATAGAATATGCTCTGAGGAGAAAGTCCAGGATATACACCTTAACACATTTAAAACTGCCTTCAGCAAACAAGGACACTACACCAGAGTAGTAGATTGCATCATGGAACAGGCCACTCATATACCCCAAGAGAACTGCTTCAAAATGAAAATAAACCCCAATCTGACCGCACACCCCGAGTTGTCACCTACCACCCTACAGTGGAACCCATGCAGGGTATCATTAAATAGTTATACCCCATACTCAATGGAGATCAATGGATGTGATCGTTCCCCTCTATTCGACACTGGTGAGGCCTCATCTGGAGTACTGTGTCCAGTTTTGGGCCCCACACTACAAGAAGGATGTGGATAAATTGGAGAGAGTCCAGCGAAGGGCAACAAAAATGATTAGGGGTCTAGAGCACATGACTTATGAAGAGAGGCTGAGGGAGCTGGGATTGTTTAGTCTGAGGAAGAGAAGAATGAGGGGGGATTTGATAGCTGCTTTCAACTACCTGAAAGGGGGTTCCAAAGAGGATGGCTCTAGACTGTTCTCAATGGTAGCAGATGACAGAACGAGGAGTAATGGTCTCAAGTTGCAATGGGGGAGGTTTAGATTGGATATTAGGAAAAACTTTTTCACTAAGAGGGTGGTGAAACACTGGAATGCGTTACCTAGGGAGGTGGTAGAATCTCCTTCCTTAGAGGTTTTTAAGGTCAGGCTTGACAAAGCCCTGGCTGGGATGATTTAACTGGGAATTGGTCCTGCTTCGAGCAGGGGGTTGGACTAGATGACCTTCTGGGGTCCCTTCCAACCCTGATATTCTATGATTCTATGATTCTATGAGACCAGATCCTGAAAGAGTTACTTCCTGAACCCTCTCTTCTGGCCTTCAGAGAATCCCCCAGCCTCTCTGAGATCATCATCAGAAGCAAGCTACCCACAGACCAGGCAACACCAATTCAAAGCACCACCAGACCCTGCCAGAGCAACAGGTGCAAAACCTACAGATATATCTCCACTGCTAGGATGATCAACAATCCCCACAACATATCTTTCAAGATCCCTGGGTCTTACACATGCCAATCACAAAATATGGGGTACCTTGTTCAGTTTACTAAATACCCCAATAACAACGATGTGGGTAAACATGACAATCACTACACTCCCAAATGAACTCACACAGAAAAATGATGAAAGACAGAAACACCATATCACCTGTGGGTGAACACTTTTCACAAAGTGATCACTCCACATCTGACCTCTCAGTCCTCATCCTCAAAGGAAACCTGCACAACACCTTCAAAAGATGAGCATGAGAGCGTAAATTGATAACTTTGCTAGATAATAAAAATCATGGAATAGAGACTCCGGATTTATGGCTTATTACAACAGTCTATAACCCAATAACCTCTCCCCCACCCAGCTTTTTTCCCCCCTCTCCCCCTATGCCTGGAGAAGTGTTAACTGGACAGTTCACCTTGAATGGTCTCTTGAACTATGTGTTAACTCTTATGTTAAACAATCTGTTCCAACTTGTATTTAACTGTGACATTCTGAGTACCTTTCCCAGACATGAAGAAGAGCGCAGTGTAAGCTCAAAAGCTTGTCTCTGTCACCAACAGAAGTTAGTCCAATAAAAGAGATTACCTCACTCACCTTGTCTCTCTCATATCCTGTAATACACTGAACTAACCTTATGGAATTAAGATACACTTTACTGAGTTAAGTTAAACCTTATTGAAGTAGGGTTGACAACTTTGGGACACGTATTAAAAATGCGATCAGATCTGTTTTGTAGTGGCATTGTACGTATCTTCTGTGGTAGGGAGGGCAGATGCTAATGTATTCCCTCTATTATCAACCCTCTGAAGCCACCCTTCTGGGGAGAAAAGCATATATTAGTTAAAACTGGATACTCTGAGACTAAGAGACAAAGAAAAGTCTTTTGGATAAAACCCTGGGGTTTACCCTGCCTCAGGGCCTTCTTCATGTTCCAGCAAATGGACAGGAGCAACCTGTCTGTGCTGGAAATGAGAGTGAAAGCAAGGGAACTGTCCAGCCTGGGAAGATCCCGGTCAGAGTGGAGAGAGATGTGTGCCTCCACCCCAGCGAGGGAACAGCTGGAGAGCTGAAAGCCAAGAGTGGATGCCCTTACTAGACCTTTGAAGGGAAATACAGATGCAGTAGCTCTGTACTGTGACACCATCATAAGAGGTTGATAAGAACAGGTTAGACACACACTTGTAAGGAATGGTCTAGGTCTGGTTGGTTATGCCTCAGTGTGTGTATGTGTGGAAGGGGTGGGGCTGGACTAGAGGACCTCTCGAGGACCCTTCCGGCCCTACCTTTCTATGATTCTATGAGGTATGTTGTCTTAGCCTAGATGCAGTGGCTACAGATTCTAACCAGCACAGCAGTTAACTTGGCAGATTCGCAGTGAAAGGGTTAATATAATGACAGGTTTCAGAGTAACAGCCGTGTTAGTCTGTATTCGTAAAAAGAAAAAAGAAAAGGAGTACTTGTGGCACCTTAGAGACTAACCAGTTTATTTGAGCATGAGCTTTCGTGAGCTACAGCTCACTTCATCGGATGCATAGCATATCGTGGAAACTGCAGAAGACATTATATACACACAGAGACCATGAAACAAAACTTCCTCCCACCCCACTGTCCTGCTGCTAACAGCTTATCTAAAGTGATCATCAAGTGATCATCAAGGAAGGCCATTTCCAGCACAAATCAAGGTTTTCTCACTCTTCCCCCCCCCCCACACACACAGACACACATACAAACTCACTCTCCTGCTGGTAATAGCCCATCCCTCTTTGAAACCTCTCTTTATAATGCGCATGATAATCAAGGTGGGTCATTTCCAGCACTAATCCAGGTTTTCTCACCACCCCCCCCCCACACACACACCCCCTCCAAAAACCACACACACAAACTCACTCTCCTGCTGGCAATAGCTCATCTTACAATGTGCACAGCAATAATCCAAGTTTAACCAGAACGTCTTGGGGGGGGGGGTTTGTAGGAAAAAAACAAGGGGAGATAGGCGTTCTGGTTAAACTTGGATTATTGCTGTGCACATTGTAAGATGAGCTATTGCCAGCAGGAGAGTGAGTTTGTGTGTGTGGTTTTTGGAGGGGGTGTGTGTGTGGGGGGGGGGTGGTGAGAAAACCTGGATTAGTGCTGGAAATGACCCACCTTGATTATCATGCGCATTATAAAGAGAGGTTTCAAAGAGGGATGGGCTATTACCAGCAGGAGAGTGAGTTTGTATGTGTGTCTGTGTGTGTGTGGGGGGGGGAAGAGTGAGAAAACCTTGATTTGTGCTGGAAATGGCCTTCCTTGATGATCACTTGATGATCACTTTAGATAAGCTGTTAGCAGCAGGACAGTGGGGTGGGAGGAAGTTTTGTTTCATGGTCTCTGTGTGTATATAATGTCTTCTGCAGTTTCCACGATATGCTATGCATCCGATGAAGTGAGCTGTAGCTCACGAAAGCTCATGCTCAAATAAACTGGTTAGTCTCTAAGGTGCCACAAGTACTCCTTTTCTTTTTTCTTTTTGGTTAATATAATAACGACAGTGGTATATAGAAATAGCTTGAATGAGAATATCCAGGTCAGGCTGTTTCAGTTTGCTGATATAGCCCAAGCTGTAGACATAGTGAGTAGCTATGGTAATGATGGCGAATGCAGGCCCAGCAGATTCGCCTGTGGAAAATGCCGTTTAATGTGGGCTAATGTCAAACGATGCAGTGGGCATAGCGAAGCACAGTAAAGTGCATATGTTAAACTGGATAGTCATGCATGCAGCCTGCCCACCGACAAAAAGGATTTATGGGTTATTTATTGCAAATTATATGACAAGAGAAGTACTCCAGCTCATTGGGGTCTAGGGAAATCAAATATTATTCTCCCATCACAGAGGGTGCTAAAATGTGTGCTGTAGACTCCAGTCACATCTCTCGATGTTTACAAACAGCAGCTCGTTGTTCAGTTGTCCAGGCTGGATTTTGAAAATTGGAGCTGACATTTCACGAGCAGCAATGTTGTTTCTCGTGCTCTGGTTCAGGGCAGAGAATGAGTTCTGCAAGGGTCAGGAAGGAAGGAATCCTTGCTGGGTATACTGCATGTGGCTGGTTGCATTGTAGTTGTGTGGGGGGGGGGGGAGGAAGGGGGGCATGTTTGTGTAAGGCATGCCTTTCTCTGAAACATTAGATCACAATGTGATCAGATCAGAATCAGGATTTCCAATCTGATAGACCAAAGGCCTGATGCAGTGTATTACATTCTATGGCCAAATTGTCAGTTGGTGCAAATTGGTGTAGCTCCATTGATTTCAACTGAATTATGCCAGATTACACCAGCTGAGGGTCTGGCTCATGTTTCTCTGTAATGTATTGCAAAGCCCCCCATAGCCATTATTTGAACTCTGCCTCTGCTTGAGTATTCAGTTCAGACCGAGCCACAATGTCAGTTAGAAGTCCAAGAACGTGGGCCAGTAAAGTGCCAGCATGGCACATTCAGAGCCTCATTTGGCATGCAACCAATGCCATTATTTCTCCACCTCCTCATGAAGGCTTTTCCTGTAACAGCAATCACCCTGATTGCTTTGTGGGATCTTCACACAGAATAAATGACTCTGGTGATTGATTTGGTCTATCATAGTAGCTCTTTACTGCTTTGGATACCATGAGGCTATCTAGTCATTGCCCAATTGCCTTGCAACTTGCCAGTTACCCAAGGATCACACTTGATTTACACAAACTAAATCAGAGTGTGGCTGCCTTGATATTTATCCAGAACTACAAATCCCAGCATACCATGCTTCAGCTTGATCCCAGCAATCAATATATTATCACCTTGCAGATCAGGCCTGTAGGCACTATTGTAACACAAATTATAACAACAACATCATGTAGTCTGGGGCCTTGGGTCTCCACTGACAACAGCTTCTTATTAAAGATGACAAGTGCTGTGGACTGCACTGTGAGTTTCATTGAGCCTTTAGTCATCTTTGCTGTACTCCAAACTATATAGGTTAGTGTCACGTACCTGGGTGTGGGTGAATAGGACAAGTCCAAGTGATTTTGATTGTGCTTTTTAATGGTATGATGGAATTAAACCCCAAACCAGCCACATGATTATTGCCCAGGCCTTAGTAATTAGACTTTACCTGGGACCCTGTGCTTGGTTTGGTTGCTTTTTCAGTGGCAAGACATTTGCTTTCCCCTAAAGAGGCTTGCAGCTAGCACAGGACGACAAGACTCATTAATACCACTTATAAACAAGTTTGTTCTATAAGCAAAGATTAAGTATCTGAGTCTGTTCCCACTGGAGACCCTGAGCTGACCAACCCACGAGCACTCTGCATCATGAAGTGATTCGATAAATCTGAACAAGATTAACAGTCCTTATCCAGAGCGGCTTTTCGAGCAAAGCAAATGAGTAGACAACTTCTGAAAAATCAGGCAATATAAATGCAGGTAAACCATACAGGGCTACATTGCTTTATGCAAGTGACAATCGTATGGAAGAAAACAGGGCTGACAAATTTAGGAGACAATGAGGTAGCTGTAGCTGAGGGGAAGAATGGCCTTAAGGGTAATGTGCTGGCGTAGGACTCAGAGGTGGGTTCTGCTCATGGCTCTGCTAAAGACTCAGGCCCTCCAGCATTTGGGACGGAGAAATCAGCTTGCTTTTCTCCTGTCCCCAAGTACTGCTGCCTCCACCCCTCAGGTATTCTTGCTTCTCTGGTGCTTCTGCCCAATGGGTGCTAATGCAACCCCTGCCACTTGTTATCAGGCTGCTGTTCTGCGGGGAGGGGAAGTTTTGGTGGCTCCATAGGATTTTTGAGCTGCTGTTCTGTGAGCTGTGGTGGTGATGGGGTTTAGTAACTGAAAGGTAGCCATCTGCCAGCCATACTCCCTATCTCAGCCTTGAAGTGCTCCTAGAGTGGGGGCAGGGTGGGACAGACTGGAGGATGGCAGGTATCCCAGCCCCCCCCCCCTGTAGTTCTCTCTCCTTCTCTCCCAGAGGTCTCTGGCCAACCATGGAAAGTGGGAGAGGCAGCTGTTTTTTAGCGTGGCACATAGCTGGGGTGGCTGAGAGAACAGGGTCCATTTTGTGATGTCCCTGGCACCTGGGACAATTCTGTACCAATTCTGTAGTGGGACAGTTGGTACAGAGACCCACATTAGAGAATCACCATTTACCAACAGTTACCTTGCCGCTGTCTCGGAGATGGTATTCTCTGCACAGGGAGACACAGGTGTGCCCTCGGTACCCAGTCCAGTTGGTAAAGGATAGCATTTTCAAGGCTGGAGGGTGGGCAGACACTACCATGGGCAAAGCACTGACCCTCTCTGTCTTTTGGCTGTACATTGGGGATGCTGACAACTATCACACAGGAAGGGCATGAGGCTGAATTCATTAATCCTTGTGAGGTGTGCAAAGTGTTACAGAAGTGTGACATACCAGGAAGAAAGGGAACGTGCGGGAGAGAAGGAGTTGGGGAGGATGGGAGGAGAAAGGGAACAGAGTAATGATGAAGCAGATGGAAATCAAGGCTGTGCTAGAGGGAAGCTCCTCTTTCCCTGCCAGCTGGTACCACGTCCCCTCCCCAGCCCAATTACTGAAAGCACGGCAGGCCAAAAAAAGCAACAGTCAAAACAACCTCATGTCATCTGAGTGTTCCTCAGTCCAGCTGCATGTGCCAGCACATGGCACAGAGATGAGGCATCTCTCTCTTCAGCAGCATGGGAAGAAAGGGTTTGATTCTACTTAGGTCTGGTGCCTTCTTCTCCAATGAGAAAGGAAATGTCAGACCCGCACAGACCCAGTGAGAGGGAGAGTGCGTGGGGAGCAGGGGCAGGGCTCAGTGCCCATTGACTGCCAGGGCATTGCATGGCTTGGAGCTAAACAGAGCTGTGGCAGTGTCATCAAAACTCTCACTTTGGAACAAAAGAAAGAGAGAGAAACACTGTCTCCAATTTGTCAGTCAGCCAGAGCTCTGAGAATGGGAAGTGACAGCTGGTGGCATACAGACTACATTCCCGTTAAGTTTGTGTGAACTCTCAACCCAGCACTACAGCCCATGCCATATCAGCACAAACCAGCACCCCTTTCCAAATCAGCAGGGCAGTTGTTCCTTCCCCACCCTCCCCTCCTCTGTACGCATCCCTGATGCCCAGGAGAAGCATTGCTGAATCAACTACAAAATGCAGAGGAATTGGCAAGGAGAAGGGTCTCTGGAAATCAATTACCTTAAATGCAACTGCCGGTCTGGTAGATGTCTTTTATTTGCATGCTCCTGGACACCTAGAGATTATAGGAATTTACATTGCATGATGATGTTTTTTGGAGGGTGCTCTTTCATAATAATAAATTTGCCCCCCTTTAATGACTACAGCAATGAGCATGGCCTCAAAACCTAGTCAGAGGGAGAGCTTTCCTCCTCACTTCTTGCGACCATGGTTAAATGTCACAGCATCACTGTGAGGCAGGAAGGCATTGTTAAATCCATTTCACAGATAGGGAAGCTGAGGCACAAAGGGGTTAAGTGACTCGCCCTATCTCACACAGCAACTCACTAGCAGAATGAGGAGTAAAGCCCAAGAGTCAAGATTTCCAGTTCTCCATATTGCCTGTTCCTTCAGAATGGCAATGGACTCCACCCCTTTAGGGCCTGGACTGTTGCAATCTGTCTTATTACCTCTTGGGTGTTTCTTTAGAATGCATGTAGGTAATTGGAGTACATTTGTAGACAGCACTGGGTCCTTGTGCCTCTCTTCTTCCTTTCCCATCGTATGCACATCCTCCAATCTTTAGAGCCTGAGAATGCCTAAGAAACTGAAAAGCTGTAAAACGGATGACTATTCCACTATATTAGCATCTTGTATGTGAATCTATCTGGACTCTTAGTGTGACCTCTAGACTGGAGCACTGGTGCCTGGGGGTGCTAGAGAATAAGTGGCTGGCTTACCGCCAGGAAGTAAAAAAAACAACACTTCTGAAAGCTCTGGCCCGGGAGGATGAAGCAGTCACCCGGAAGTTGAGCACTCCGGCAGCAGCAGCTTAATCAGGGAAAGAAAGAGGAAGAAATAAGGAGGGTTGTTGCATCCTTCTGGGACAAGGAAGTCGCTCTCTTCACAGCTCTGGTGGAAGGATGCTTTCAGTTCTGGACATATTGTTACCAGAGAGTGATCGATGCACTGGAAGAAGTTCAGAGAAGAGTAACAGAAATTACTGGGAGGAAGGGGACCGTGTTTTCTGAGAAAGACTGCAAGGGTTAAATCTAGGGAGGTTGCCAGAGTGATGACTAAAGGGAGACCTGCTAAATGGCTACAAATAATGAAAATTTACAAACCAACCAGGGAGAGGAACGATTTAGTTTAATAAAAGGAGGTAACATTTAGGAGTTCTGGGGTGAGGTTATGAAAGTGAAAACGTAAGTTGAATATAAAGAAATATGGCCTTGCACTCAGCTGTATTAGCCTGTAGAGTAATATCCAAAGGGAAATAGCGCCCATTGCTTGACTTTGCACTTCTAAAACTAGACTGCACAAAAACATTGATAAATACATAATAGGAGACAGTCCCGCACTGCGCCCTAGAGAAGGGACTAATGTTCTAACAGCTCATCTCCAGCTCATCTGAAGCTATGATTTGGTGGCCCCACAACTATTTCTTCTATTTATTAATGATGCTAGTGGTGCTCGCATGAAACTCTAAGCAATTCTAATGCAATCTGTCCCTTAGTTTTCCCATGATATACGACCAGCTCCTTTTAAATAAATAGCACGACAACAATGTGTGGGGTTCACTGAGCTGGTCAGGCCAGCTGAGACTCTGCTACATACCAGGGAGCTCCTTGCCCTCCGGCACTGGGATGCTCTGAGGGTCACAGATGGGTGCTATTGTCCACGGTCACAGCGAGTTAGCAGCAGAACTAGGGGCAATCTCGTTGCTCCCTGTCCCATGTCCTCTCCACCGGCCCAAACTGCATCCCCTATGTTCAGGTAACTTTTCCCCTGTTTCTGGTTTCTGTCCAGAGCTGGAACCTGAAGTACCAATATCCTGTGGGAAAGGCATCTCTGGTGGCTTATCCCTCTGAGACTAGGAGTGGAATTGCAGGGAATCTCATAAGAGAAACAATTCCTGTGTGAGTTCCAGCTCAGCTTTTCAGGCTTGAAGTACAGACAGTTTGCAAAGGCATCTGAACCCATGGATGCCTCTTTTAACCCAAACTGTGAGCCAGAATGCTGGAATCTTGTCCTGAATCCAGGACACCAGCTTCCTTGATTTCTCTGTCGGACTCACCCTTGTTTGATGCAGAGGGTTGCTATGTTCTGAGTTTATGGGGCATACACAAGTATTTAGTTATTCTTTTATTTTTCATCCATCCAGTGATGAACAGAAGGCAGCCAGCTGCAGGAGAAGGGTGGGGGAGGGGAAAATATAAAAGCAAAGCGGGGATTATGAATAGCTTCCTTATATGGCTAGAAATGTAGCAGAATTCTTCTGGCAAACGAGTAACTAAGAGTAACATCTGTCACAGTTAAGAAGCTGGCCTAGTAGAAAACTGGTCTGGAGCTCAGAGCAAATGTCCACTGAGTTGTAACCCTTTTGAAGGCTACAAATCTTGTAGCAGTTCTGCCATTCCCTCCTGATGGAGAGGATGTCTAATTGCATTAATGAGTTGCCTTCTTTTCATTCCTTTTTAAAAAATATAGTAGATTTCCTGTACTTCTAGCTGTTTTCACCCCATTGAAGCCACAATCATTTCACCAGACTGTTTAAAGGTACAAGGTTTAATTTTGCTCTTTCTTACATCAGTGTAAAGAAATTCACCCCAGATTTACCCAGTGTATTTGAGAGGAGAATTTGATTTACTCAGCACTATAGAGCTGATTGAGGAGCGCATGTGTAAACCCACACCAGGAGAGCGTGGGTTTCTGTCTCTCTCTATTGGCTGGTCCATGAAGGTGGTTAATGACTGCGCTACTACTTTCACCTAATGAGGCTTAGTCCTTTATCTTAAGTGGCAGAGGCTATGACTTCAGTGTTGAAGACGTGGGGTTCCTAGTCCACTGACAAGCGAAGTGGGGGGTTCATAAACATGCATTCTCACAAATGGGTGTGTAGAGATTGTTTTTGTGAAGCTGTTGTTATTGTTCTAGTGCATGGTAGTACCGAGGTGTCTACTAGTTTTCTCTTTGGCACAATCTTTCCATCCATAAAGAGCTATCACCTTCCTTACACAATAGGGCATTGATTCCTCCACTGTGCACTTAAAGAAGATTCTAAAATCTTACAGGAAGAAAACAGCAGTGTGTCCTCTCATTATCGGGGGATGTTGGGTTCAGTTAATTAATTCTGTGCTTATGAAGGATGTTGGATTAACATCTCTCCAGAGTGAAGTACAAGTAACCTACTGGGCAATTTTCCTTAACCCTGTTGCAGAGGGTCTGTGCTCATATGTACCTTGATCTCTGAGGATGTTACTTCATGAACTGGTTTTTGTGATGCTGGTAAGAAAACAGGACATGAGATCACCAGTTCATATCACAGAGCAGCCAGCAATGACTTGTGGATTGCTCATGGGAGCTGGCGTTGAGCTGGCAGTCATGAAGTGGAAGGCTCCCTCTGGGATTACTGGTCCCCTGAGCCATTTTCTCCTGTGGCATACTGCTAAAAATAGAATTGGTGCCACATATGCATTACATGGTGCATTACTAAAGCATACAGATCTTCAGAAGCAGCTGCTGCTCCCTTCCTTTCAGTCCGTGTCTGCTGGTCATGGACACTGACGAGGAAGAAGTGATGGTGAGTGGGAAGATGGTATTGTCTGAAGTGCTAGTGCAGAGATTGGCAACCTTTGGCTTGCAGCCCTCCAGGGAAAGCCCACTGGCGGGCCGGGCCAGTTTGTTTACCTGCCGCATCCGCAGGTTCGGCCGATCACAGCTTCCACTGGCCGCGGTCACTGTCCCAGGCCAATGGGGGCTGCAGGAAGAGGTGCAGGCTGAGGGATGTGCTGGCTGCTGCTTCCCGCAGCATTGGTGGCTGCCATCTTGCCTGACATAGCACGGATTTAAACAGGGACCTCCAGAGCTGTAAACATGAGCTAAACAGCCAGGCTCCCTAGCTGGGGGCTGTAGCAGACTCACCCCCTCTGTGGACTGGGCACAGAGGTGGATGCTGACCAGTGAGTTACCCAAAAAAATCCAGCAGTTAAAATGTAAAACAGCGCTCTAGCTCAAGATGTAGCGGTTCATACTTTCCCATCTGATGGTCCCTGGTGTTGGCTAAAACAGCATTTGTCGTGTTCTGTAAATGCTGCTTAAGTGCCCTTTATTCACAGATAATAGGTGACCATTTAATTTTGTGTTACAAATGTGAGAGAGACAAGGTGGGAGAGGTAATATCTTTTATTGGACCAACTTCTGTAGGTGGAAGGGACAAGCTTTACAGCTTCACACAGTTCTTCTTCAGGTCTGGAGAAGGTAACCAGATGGTCCAAGCTAAACACAAGGTGGGACAGATTGTTAAGTGTAAGGGATTCACTCTGTGAAGCTCGCATAAAGACAGGTTTCAGAGTAGCGGCCGTGTTAGTCTGTATCCGCAAAAAGAAAAGGAGGACTTGTGGCACCTTAGAGACTAAGAAATTTATTTGAGCATAAGCTTTCGTGAGCTACAGCTCGCTTCACCGGATGCCTTCAGTGGCACCCGATGAAGTGAGCTGTAGCTCACGAAAGCTTATGCTCAAATAAATTTCTTAGCCTCTAAGGGGCATCCGATGAAGTGAGCTGTAGCTCACGAAAGCTTATGCTCAAATAAATTTGTTAGTCTCTAAGGTGCCACAAGTCCTCCTTTTCTTTCTGTGAAGCTCGAAACCGTGACCATGCCACCAACAGAAGCTGGTCTAGTAAAAGCTATTACCTCACCTACCTTCTCTCTCTCTCCTATCTGGGGACCAACACGGTTACCACAACACTGTTAAAATTGTGGCATGCACAGAAAGTACCTTGTAATGCAAATGACCAACATAGTTCTTTCTGCCTATTAAGGAAATGGGAGGTTTCAAGGGAGTTTATTTTGTACCTGCTAAATGTAATGACCAGAGGAGGTCATTGCTGTGTAATTTTAGTGAGCCCATTTCCACTTACAGGGGTGTGGTCAGGAAAGTGAGGAGGCACAGGGGGCACATTGCTGTACACCAGCTATTCTGGGCTGCCTGCCGCAAAGGCCCACAGAGGGCCATTGCACCAGAGCATAAACGGGCCAGCCCTTTGCTTCAACTCTGGCTGTGTCCAGAATTGGGGGGCTCGGGCGGAGAAGCTGCAAAGGCACCTTGGGCTCCTCTTCACATTCTTCAGGCAGGTCCAGGAATGTAGCAACAGAGGACTTTGACCTTTGACTCTGGAGTTTGCTTCCCCCCCATGGTGTGCCAAAGGCCTGCTTGGGTTGTAGAAAATCCCGGCAGCTGTTTAGAATGCAAAAATCTGCAAAGTAAGCTTGTTAATGTAAAGTGAACACCAGTGGGGAATGACAGAGTAGAGATGGAAGGGACCTCTTTGATCACCCTGTTTGTCTCCCTGTCATCAAGTCCTATTGCTAATCCTACCGGGTTTGTGGGGATCTTGTTTTGCTTTTAGGGGGTCATTTTCAGCAGTGGGTGTCCAAGTGACATGTGCACAGCGATGAGGTGTGTGCATATGTGCTTCACTCCTTTTGTGTGTGCATATATGCAGCTTCATACCTGCTTTTATCAATTGGCATGTAACAGGGCGGCAACCTAGGGACCTATATTTTAAAATAATCTTTGCATGGATTAGATTCCTCCCCTCTGGGAGATCTGAGCCTGTACATCGGTGGAACTGGTGCAGTTTTGCTTCATGAAGGCAGGTTGTGGAGTGTCCCTGCAGAGATTCTGAATTTCTGCAGGGCTCCATCCGTGAAAACTAAAAAAGGGATTTTGGAGGCAGGCCAGGAATGGCGAGAGACACAACAGTGGATCTGTATACAAGAAGGGTACAGCAGCCATTGAAGTGGATGTAACTGTAATACCTCCAGCGTACTCTGACTTGAGGAAAAGATTTCATCCTTTCAAGCCCCTGCTGTAAGTTAATGCCAGGGCGGTTTGGGGCCCCTTAACAGCCATCAGCTTTGCATCGCTAAAGCAGTTGTTCGAAGCTTGCTCTTTCATTCCCATAAAGTGCCGACTACTGTGGTCCAGTTTTATTTCGTTGCTCATAAGTTGTGAAAGTGGCTGGAGTGTGTGGTGGGGAGATAGACGCCTGCAATTAGACTGTCATCTGCAAAGCAAGAGAAGTAATGTATATAGCTCAGGAGCACATAGATTTTCTTTTGTTATTAAAAGTGCTTTTTGCTGTTTTTGTAAAGTGGGATCCTTAGCCAATAATCAAATAAGAGAAGCCAGAGATCATTAGAAAAACAATAAAGGTTCAGAATAATGACTCTTAGGGCCTCATTTGCTCCCCAGTTAATTAAACAGACAGCACAGATGCTACTGCTGTTGATAATATCATTCAATTATTGTGCTGCTAAGTATTATGGTCCCTAGGAAATCATTACCCAGGGCTGACTGAGAAGCGGAACTGCAAAGGGCTACTTAAGGGCCAATACACCAGGTCTGTGTTGAAAGAGGGGGCTGAATGCAGCTTTTATCAGGGATGCTGGCTGCTGTGGCCCAGCAAGCGCAAGGGTGTTTGAGTTGGTGGAAGAGCGGTCATGAAAGATGCCCTTGCGGCAAAGTGTTTTTGTGCAGCAAAAAGCAGTTGGTCTGGAGTCAATGGGAGGCACCTTTTATGAGGGAGGAGCTGGGGGGAAGGCACTTAACTGGCTGAAACAAGCTGATGTGTGTTTAAAAAGCTGCTCTGAGCTTGGTCATAGAACAAAAGAGAATCGGAAAGGGAAATGAATGTACCTCAACACCCCAGTTCGTACTAAACTGCCTTTCAGAGGGGACACAGGATATCAGCAAAGCCTCATTTAGTGATGCAAGTAATGGATTCACTGGGCTAAAATCTCCACTCTCCTAGTTTGAGGATGAGTGTACAATGCAGTCTGTCAGTAAGAGGCCTCATCTCAGCACTTAGGGCTTTATCAAACCAAACTTTCCCTTTCAGGAAATGAAACAACAGTGAACTATGGAAGTGAAAGAGCCCGGCATAGAATGCACCCCAAAGTGCTCCCTATCTCCTGTGCTTGTCTTTATGCTGAGAGCATAAACCCGCTAGGCCTCCATTCTCCCAGTGTCTCAGGGGGGCGATGTCTGAGATTGTGGAAGGGGAAGGATTGGCCAACAGGAGAATCCTTTCCCAGGGAGAAGGGGAATCAGTTGGTTTGGGTGCTGAGCCCAGCCCAGCTCTCATCCTGCTCGTCTCTGGCCTCGTACTCCTGCTGCTCAGAACACAGCTAGGTGCTGCCACTCAATCAATACCAAGGGTCAAGTTCACTCCTGATGTAATTCCAGGCATGAATGTAACCCCAGGTGGGAGGGAGGGAGTGGGAATAGTGTTTAAGTCTGCAACCCTTTCTATGATGAGGTTCAACAAGGACAAGTGCAGAGCCCTGCACTTAGGACGGAAGAATCCCATGCACTGCTACAGACTAGAGACCGAGCGGCTAGGCAGCAGTTCTGCAGAAAAGGACCTAGGGATGAGAAGCTGGATATGAGTCAACAGTGTGCCTTTGTTGCCAAGAAGGCTAACGGCATTTTGGGCTGTATAAGTAGGAGCATTGCCAGCAGATCGAGGGACGTGATCATTCCCCTCTATTCAGTATTGGTGAGGCCTCATCAGGAGTACTGTGTCCAGTTTTGGGCCCCACACTACAAGAAGGATGTGGAAAAATTGGAAAGAGTCCAGAGGAGGGCAACAAAAATGATTAGGGGACTGGAACACATGATTTATGAGGAGAGGCTGCGGGAACTGGGATTATTTAGTCTGTGGAAGAGAAGAATGAGGGGGGATTTGATAGCTGCTTTCAACTACCTGAAAGGGGGTTCCAAAGAGGATGGATCTAGACTGTTCTCAGTGGTAGCAGATGACAGAACAAGGAGTAATGGTCTCAAGTTGCAGTGGAGGAGGTTTAGGTTGGATATTAGGAAAAACATTTTCATTAGGAGGGTGGTGAAACACTGGAATGTATTACCTAGGGAGGTGGTGGAATCTTCTTCCTTTGAGGTTTTTAAAGTCAGGCTTGACAAAGCCCTGGCTGGCATGATTTAGTTGGGGATTGGTCCTGCTTTGAGCAGGAGGTTGGACTAGATGACCTTCTGAGGTCCCTTCCAACCCTGATATTTTACAATTCTATGATTCTATGCTGTAACTCCTGCAAGTGCAGTGTAGATTGGGCAGGGGATTTGGAAATATGTATGCCCTCTCCAACAGGAGGTGAGTTCTGGCATCTTCCCTCCATAATGCCCCAGTGGGATCTGTGCTGTGGATCTTCCCCTGCCTTGGCTGAAGTGTGTTTCTTCACACAAACACTTTTAACTGTTTCACTTGAAGGAAAGGAGAACGTGATCCAAGGCCTGAAGGAAGGACAGCGCAGGTTAAAGAAAACAGGGCAGAGTTTAAAGTATGAACCAGTCCTGAAGCTCTCACTCACTTGAGTTTTGCCTCCTTATGACTGTGCTCTACTCTTCAGTTCAGATCTGCACTACAGCTTTCTGGCACCTCCCACGGTGTTTGTCTTTGCACCTGGAGTGCCACCTGTATTATCATTGTTATCTGCTATTTTTGTTATGACCGTGCCTGGAGACCCCGACTGTGGAAGTTGTAGAAGCCATGTACAGTGGTGGCACTGGAGACAGCAGCTAATGACAGTCGGGGGGTTAATGGTCTGCGTGTATGGTATTTTCAGCTGATCTTTATTACCCAGGAAATGCCCTGGGTCATAATCATAATTGCTTTAGTAATATAAAGAAATGTATTTGAAAAATGCCTGGCAGTGGCACTGCTTAGAAATGCTGCCCTTTCCCTTTGCTCTGCCGCATTCACATTGTCTGTGTAACGTGCTGCTCTTGCCTGGGTATTTTGCTTCTGCATCGGACTGTGAATTTTCAAATCGCTCACCATCTGTACTGAAGCACCTACCATGTCGGGGATTGTATTATAAAACCACTTTAGAACGTATTTTGGTTTTGCCTGTGTATATGAAATTCTACACTGGCTTCTTGTAGATCAAGATTATAGTTCCCATGTCTATGGCCCTCTATGGCAGGGTCTCAGTTAGAGCTGGTTGAAAAATGACCCTTATTTTTTTGTGGGGATTTTTCACAAAACTTTCATTTTTTTTTCTGGAAAACCAAAACTCAGAAATGGTCGGGTTTTGAAAACTGTTTTCTAGAAGAAAAAAAAGTTGGTTTTCATTAAAAATGTTTGTTTTTTTGGAAAACCAATAAATCTACATTTTTACCAAAAGACTGCAAATTTTTATTTGGTTTCTATTTCTTCAGTGAGAAACTGGAAAATTGTTTTGGTAGAAAAAGTCCTTGGACAGTGAGACAGATAGACAAATATGCACACATGCACACACAGAGAGTCAACCAGCTCGAGTCCCAATGTAACTTAGAAAATGCCTGTCTACTTATCTGACCTCCATTATCTTAATATCTGAGCTCCTCACAATCTTTCATGTATTTATCCTCACAATTTCCCTGTGAGGCAAGGCAGGGCAGGGCAATTATCCCAATTTTACAGATGGAGCAACTGAGGTACAGACAGATGAAGGGTTATGCCCAAGCTCACTCAGAAAGTCAGCGGTGGATCTTGAAACAAAGTTGCTGGACTCCCAGACTACTGCCCTAGTCACATCCTCTTTGTTCTCTCTGAGACCATCATCCCCCTTAACATCTGCATCTCACTGGAGTTCTGAAGCTGTCCACCTCTAGGTTCAACCTCATGGGAGAAGGAGAGCAAGGGACCTCAGTGGCTAGCCTAAAGGAACTGTCTTCCAGAAGAGGGGGGCATGAGTTTGGCCCTTGAGAGCCCAATGGGAAATGGAATTCCTCAGCTTGTCTTTATCACAACATCAGAAAGGAAAGGAACATAGAGAAACAAGAGGGCAGGGGCTTGGGATGAAGAAGGAGGAAACAGCTGTAGGGAAGTGGATGGAATTCCAGTATTCTAGATGAAATTTCCACTATTCTATGGAAATGAAGGGCCTGTAGGAGAGCTCATAGTATGAGAACTTTAGGTAAATCAGAGCAAGAATGTGCGTGTGCGTGTGCTCAGAATTCTGTTTTGTCCTTACATAGCATCTGTCAGCCAAAGTTCTTTTCAAATGTTCCCAATTCCCCTCTGAACCAGGGAAGTATTATCCCCATTTTATAGAGAGGGAAACTGAGGCATGGATAAGCTAAGTGATTTGCTGCAGGTCACACAGGGAATTGGTGGCAGTGCTGGGAATGAACCCAGGAATTTTGGGGCTGATTCTGCTCTCACTTACACAATGTAAATCAGGAATACGATCACTGCAGTCAATGGAGTTAGCTGTGAGAAGAGATCCAAACTTCTTGATTTCAGTCCTTTGCTCCATTAGTGCAGGAGATTTATTGTGAATGAAATCACTCTCAAAGAGCTTTTCTGGTGTAAACAAAGTGGCTCCTCATCCCCACACAAGCACTCTCTTTTGGCACAGACCTGCTAAAAGGCAGCTTATGCTGTCTGTGCTCCGGGTTTCCTTATGAGTCAGCAGAAATAGAGATTATTCTCATAATGACCATGCTGTTACATTTGTTTATTTACTTGAACAGTCTGTAAGCAGTGTGTGTGTGTGTGTGTGTGAGAGTGAGAGAGAGAGAGAGAGAGAGAGAGAGAGAGAGCGCGCAGATGAATAGTGCTGCTCTATCCTGGGAGAGAGTGATCACAATTGGATCCCTGCTAGAAAAGGGCCCTTTCGCTGGGGAAATGGACAGTTCTCCCAGGTGTCTCCTGGTTCCCAGTTCTGCTCATTCAGAATCTGACCATGCCATGCCGCAGCAAGGGAGCCAGCCTGGGCTCCCAAAGTCCCAAGTAGGAAATGCTGCAGCAAGCACATCAGAGACACACTTGCTCCTCATCTTATTTTCCCCAGACATTAGCCACAACTCCACTTCTTACTGAAACAATTCCCTGCTCTCTCCCCTCTCTCCTTGTCAAGTCTCTTGCCTCTTTCTCTCCTCTCGCTCATCTCTTTTCCTCTCCTTGTCACTTTCTCTTCTCTCTCCCCTCTTTCTTTTCTCTCCTTGTCCCTTCTCATCTTTTCCTCTTCTTGGCTCTGTACATCCTCATCTTTTTCTCACTCCCTTCTCTTTTGCTTGTCTCATTACCCCTTTCTCTACTCTATTTCTCTGTTCTCCTTTATGTCTGTCCTCCTCTTGTCTCTCCCCGATGTTGGCTCTCTTGTTTCCTTGCCTCTCACAGGAAGCTGAATCTCTCCCATAAACTTGTGAACCCATTTGTATGAGGCTATGCTGTTCAGTGTGCTCCTTTTCCCCCTTTAAGGTCACACTGCAAAGCAAAAGTGGGGATCATATTTTAAAGCCAGTTAAGATGCACTTAGTCTATAAAATATGGAGCAGTCTTATACACAGTGAATCTATCTTAGCTAAAGTCCCAGAATGGCTGTTGGAGTTAAACAATCAAGGGCAGTGAAGCTCAGACCTTGTGTGCACACTGGATTACTTTAAGCCCATGCAAATGCTGTTATTTGTTATCTCTGTTCCCTGGATTTAACAGGCCATTTGCTTGTCTTGCCAAAAGCTGCTGGTTTTTACACCACGCTATATGCACAGTGTTATCCACCTGGGAGAGGAGAAGAGACAAGGATGGCAATGAGTGGGGATGTGATAGAGGAGGAATGGTGAAGGGAGGGAAGTAAGTAGAGATAGGGAGAGTGTCCAGGGGAGAGCAAGGGGACACAAGGAGGGGAACATCCAGGGGTGAGGGGAGAAGGAGGATGGGGTTTGTGGAAGTTAACTAGTAAGGAGAAGGGCTTGGACTGGGAAGCTGAGTAGGGATGGCACCGTAGGGACTATCACAGTTGCAGGGCTAGTTGCATCTCTTTCCCCTTTTTAGTTTCCGAGCTCAGCCGCTCAGGTGTCAGGCCTTTACTTCTCCGGAGGTGGAATTCTGCAATACTCCCCTCAGGCCCTGAGCTACATCTCTGCAGCTCAACCATGCAGACCCAGAGTCTGACTGGATTTAGCACCTGTGGTTCTTCCCTTCAGGAGTCTGTGACCTGTGGGGAATACAGCCTTTCTTATAAACCAAACTACTCTTTGTTTTCATAGAATATCAGGGTTGGAAGGGACCTCAGGAGGTCATCCAACCCCCTGCTCAAAGCAGGACCAATCTCCAATTAAATCATCCCAGCCAGGGCTTTGTCAAGCCTGACCTTAAAAACTTCTAAGGAAGGAGATTCCATCACCTCCCTAGGTAACACATTCCAGTGTTTCACCACCCTCCTCGTGAAAAAGTTTTTCCTAATATCCAACCTAAATCTCCCCACTGCAACTTGAGACCATTACTCCTTGTTCTGTCATCTGCTACCACTGAGAACAGTCTAGATCCATCCTCTTTGGAACCCCCTTTCAGGTAGTTGAAAGCAGCTATCAAATCCCCGCTCATTCTTCTCTTCCGTAGACTAAACATCCCCAGTTCCCTCAGCCTCTCCTCATAACTCATGTGTTCCAGTCCCCTAATCATTTTTGTTGCCCTCCGCTGGACTCTTTCCAATTTTTCCACATCCTTTTTGTAGTGTGGGGCCCAAAACTGGACACAGTACTCCAGATGAGGCCTCACCAGTGTCGAATAGAGGGGAACGATCACGTCCCTCGATCTGCTGGCAATTCCCCTACTTATACATCCCAAAATGCCATTGGCCTTCTTGGCAACAAGGGCACACTCTTGACTCATATCCAGCTTCTCGTCCACTGTAACCCCTAGGTCCTTTTCTAAAATCATTTAGAGGGATTTAGAAGGAAAGGGTTTAAAAACAAGGAAGCATTTATGTATATGTCTAGCTCACCTAAGGCCATCCTGTGATAGTGGCCTGGCAGGCCTAGCTCCATCAGGTACTCGGGGGCGGGGGGTCCTGTCTGGCTCCCCATAATTTCTGCTCCTGGCCTTTTGGTCTTCTGTTTCCTGGCCCTGGGCCCTAATATTTCAGGCATTGTCTCTCAACAACCTCCTAGTGTTTGCTGAGAAGTGGCTTATCTTGATCCATTTATCTTCCCTTTCTGCTTCTTTTCCTTACAGCCCCTCATTAAACTAAACCAGTACATTCACCCAGGAAGCATATCAATAATCAGGTCAACACACAGTATTCATAAATTACTCGAGAGCAGCACCATTTCTGCCACAGGTAGGGAGATGGGTTAGAGGGGCTGGGAAGGACAGTATCAAAGAAACCGAGGAGGGATGATGCCGTGTGGAGTATTTTGTACTGTCTACAGCAGGGGTGTGAATGTAGCAAGTGCTGGCCACTGCTGGAGGCAGGAGGCTGGCCTAGATGGCCCACTGGTCTCATCTAGTCATGTGACTCCTCCATGTGAGTGGGGAAGAAGAATCGGAGAGTACTGGGTGGGTGGCCATAAGCAATATGAGGTAAGAAGAGGATGGGCGTGGGGATGTCAGCGGTAGGGTAGGGTAGGCGATGGCGCAGGAGGTGAACGGAATAGGCAGGGTGACAGCCTGGGAGGGCAGGGATGAGGGTGCCATGGTATTTCTGAGCTCCCTCACATTTCCCTTTCAATAGAGATGCAGCTACTTACTTTTCCCTCCCCCCCTGAAATTACATTTAATCTCCAGGACAAGTCAGCCCTCTTTTTTGTGAGTGGCTCCTTTGCAGCCTGGTAGGAGTGCTGCCCGGCCATTACCTCAGCACTTTCTCTTTGAGCTCAGAGTCAATTTGGCAACAACAACAAAATAAAAAGCCCAGAAACTGGCAACTCACCAAAATTAAAAAAATAAAAATAAAAATGAAGCAATGACTGGTTGGCCAATTAAGCTAAAAGCATTTCAGAAGCTAATCCAGCTCACCCTATCAATAATTCAAGGATCCAGAATCCTTCTAACTGTTTGAACACCTTCCACGATGGTAAACCACTAATAGGACAAATGAAATGACTTTTTATGGTTGTATCTCCATGCCACATTCACTCAGGCAAAATCCTGCAGCTCTGTTCATTTAAGGAGTTGGATTATTATTTCTCTTGGTGGAGATGAATCGAGGGCCAACATCTGTTTGTAAACAGTAGTATGTTAAAGCTGCCAGCTCATTTTACTCAGCTCTGATCCTGTAGTTGGTGTCGAAGCAGAGCTTCGTGAAGCAAGACACCCACATGAAACTTGCTTGGTTTCTAGTTTCATTGCAATTGTGATCACTTGGACCAGGTTCCCCAAAAAATGGAATTTAAACCTAGGAGCTTCAGCATTATGGTCCATAGCCCCTTGCCATAAGACTACAGTGGGCTTTGGTTCAGACCCTAAAAGCATAGGTCTCTACCTCTTGAGTTAAAGGAGTAACATCATCACTGATTATTCATTAACTAGTACGGTTGTAGGCTCCTATCTTGTATGATAGCATTCTCTGAAATGCTTCCAGTTCCAGAGCAGGTTAGGAAAACAGGCAGAACTGCAGGGTCTCAATGTGTGGATGAGCTCATGGTGTATGGAGGAGGGTTTTAGGTTTAGTTGGAACTGGAGAACTTTTTGGAAAAGGAGGAGCCTCTACAGGAAGGCTGAGTTCCACCTAAGCCAGAATGGAACCAGACTGCTGGCATGTAGGGTTAAAAGGTTGTAGAGGAACTTTTTAAATTATGGACTGGGAGAAAGCTGGCAGGTGTGGAGGAGCACACACATTCCTTAGGAATGAATTTATTAAAGGGGGAACTCTATATCCAAGTAGAGGGGATTGGAAAGAAGTTGGTAAGGTCCAGGTCGGAGCTAGTGAGGAACAGTCAATGTAAAAGAGTCCCATTTCAATGTAACACATGAAGGCAAGCACCTGAATATTGACAAAATATATAAGGGCTTATATAGACATGGTAGAAGTCTAAATACAAAGATGAGTGAACTAGAGTGCTTGGCATTAAATGAGAGTATTGGTATAATAGTCCCCATGGAATAAGGCTAGTCAATGGGACATGGTAATATCAGGGTACAAAATATATAGGAATGACAGAGTAGGTTGTGCTGGTGGGGAAGTGGCACTGTATGTGAAAGAAAGCACAGAGTCAAATAAAGAAAAATCTTAAATGGATCAAACCATAGAATCTTTATGGGTAGAAATTCCATGCTTGAACAATAAGAGTCTAGCAGGAGGAACATACTACTGACCACCTAACCAGGATGGTGACAATGATTGTGAAATGCTCAGGGAGATTAGAGAGGCTACAAAGGCAGAAAATGGAGTAATAATGGGGGATTTCAACTATATTAACCGGGTATATGTTACCTCATGAATGGATGCAGAGATTAAATTTCTACAAACATTAAATGACTGCTTCTTGGAGCAGCAAGTCCTGGAACCCACAAGAGGAGAGGCAATTCTTGAGTTAGTCTGAAGGGGAACACAGGATCTGGTCCAAAAGGTGAGTATAGCTGGACCGCTCAATAATAGCGACCAAACTGTAATTAAATGTAAACATCCTTGTGGGGGGGAAATACAAAAAAACAAAAAACAAAAAAACAAACAAACAAAAACCCACCACAGGAGCATTTAACTTCAAACGGAGAAACGACACAAAAGTGAGGAAGCTAGTTAAATGGAAATTAAAAGGAACAGTCACAAGGGTGAAATGCCTGCAAACTGCATGGAGACTATTTAGAAAACACCATAATAGGAGCTCAAACTAGATGTATACCCTAAATTAAAAACCAGTAAAAGGACAAAAAAACTGCTACCGTGGTTAAACACTAGAGTTAAAGAGGCAGTTAGAGACAAAAAGGCATCCTTTAAAAATGAGAAGAAAAATTCTTCTACGGGAAATAGAAAGGAGCATAAACTCTGTCAAGTCAAGTGTAAGAGTATAATAAGGCAGGCCAGGAAAGAACATGAAGAGCAACTAAGTAAGGATGCAAAAACTAGCAGCAACTGTTTTCAAAGTACATCAGAAGGAGGAAGGATGCTACACGGTCAGTGGGGCCACTGGATGACCATTATGCTAATTGTGCATTTAAGGAAGATCAGCCTGTTGCAGAGAAGCTAAATGAATTCTCTGCATCAGTCTTCACTGTAGAGGATATGTGGGAAATCCCCACGCCTGAGCCATTCTTTTAGGTGACAATTCTGAGGAACTGTCCCAGATTGAGGTGTCCATAGAGGAGAGTTTGGAACACATTGATAAATTAAACAGTAATAATTCACCTGGACCAGATGGTATTCACCCAAGAGTTCTGAGGGAACTCAAATATAAAATTACAGAACTTCAAACTGTGGTATGTAACCTAGTGCTTAAATCAGCCTTTGTAGCAGATGACTGCAGGGTAACTAATGTAATGAGTATTTTTTAAAAAGGCTGCAGAGACAATCCTGACAATTACAGGCTGGTAAGCCTAACTTCAGTAGTAGGCAACTTGGTTGAAGCTAAGAACAGAATTATCAGACACATAGACAAACACAATATGTTGACGAAGAGTCAACATGTTTTTTGTAAAGGGAAATCATGCCTCACCAATCTGTTAAAATGCTCCGAGGGTGACAACGAGCACATGGACAAGGGTGATCCAGTGGCTATAGTGTACTTGCACTTTCAGAAAGCCTTTGACAAGTTCCCTCACCAAAGGCTATTGAGCAAAATAAGCAGTCATAGGGTAAGGGGGAAGATCCTCTCATGGACAAGTAACTGGTTAAAAGATAGAAAACAAAGGGTAGGATTAAAAGGTCTGTTTTCATAATGGAGAGTGGTAAATAGCAGGATCCCCCAATAATCTGTATCAGGATCTGTGCTGTTTAACATATTCATAAATGATTTAGAAAAAGGGGTGAACAGTGAATTGGCAAAATTTGCAGATGATACAAAATTATTGAAGTTAGTTAAGTCCAAAGCTGACTGTGAAGAGTTACAAAGGGGTCTCACAAAAGTGGGTGACTGGGCAACAAAATGACACACGAAATTCAGTGTTGATAAGTACAAAGTAATGCACATTGGAAAGAATTATCCCAACTATAAATACAAAATAATGGTCTAAATTAGCTTTTACCACTCAAGAAAGAGATCTTGGAGTCATCATGGATGGTTCTCTGAAAACATCCACTCAGTGTGTCGTGGCAGACAAAAAAGCTAACAAAATGTTAGGAACCTTTAGTAAAGAGATACAAAATCAGACAGAAAAATTCATAATGCTGCTATATAAAATCCATAGTATGCCCACACCGTGGATACGGCATGCAGTTCTTGTTGCCTCATCTCAAAAAAGATATATTAAAGTTGGAAATGTGCAGAGAAGGGCAATGAAAACGATTAGGGATATGGAATGGCTTCCATCAGAGGAGTGATTAAGAAGATTGTGACTGTTCAGTTTAGAAAAGAGACAGCTAAGGTATGGTCTATAAAATTATGAATGGTGTGAAGAAAGTGAACAGGGAAGTGCTATTTATCCCTTCACAGAACCCAGAGTCACCTGGTGAAATTAGTAGGCAGCAGGTTTAAAACAAACATAAGGATGTACTGAATGCAATCCATCTGTGGAACTGGTTGTCATGGGATGGGATGTAGTGTAGGCCAAAAGTATAACTGGGTTAAAAAAGAATTAGATAAGTTCATGGAGCATAGGTCCATCAATGACCCTTAGTCAAAATGGTCAGGGGCACAACCCCATGTTCTGGGTGTCCCTAAACCTGCAACGGCCAGAAACTGGGACTGGATGACAGGGGATGGATCACTCAGTAATTGCCTGTTCTATTCATTCCCTCTGAAGCATCTGGCACTGGCCACTGTCAGAGACAGGATACAGGCTTGATGGACCATTGGTGTGTCCCAGTATGGCCGTTCTTGTGTTCTTAGGTGGACTAGCCACTAAAGTGGGACTTGACACGCTGTGCCAGTGTGTCACATTTGCAAACCAGGGCCCATTTTTAAGTAAACCAAGGCTCAACATCCATTGACCCACTCTCGAGTCATAACTTTGTGTTGAGATCATGCGGAAAGAGTGGTTTTGGATGGTTTGTGATGTGAAACTATGTCAAACTCAGCTTTCTGACTGAGCTTCACTTTGTTTGAACTTCATACCTAAACCATGCCTCAGAAGGTTAGTATGAACTGCCCTGGATTGAGGCTGCAGACACTGTACACACGAACCTCGTGGGGCAAAAGCGCTGAGTCTTGCACAGCGCTCACCAAAGACTGCTAAGGAATGAAAATGAAACTTGGTAGCTGCCATCTGTCTGTGTTTGCGTACAGGCGCCTGTCACGGGGCAAAAAGCTTCCTGGACAAGGCCTCTTTAAAACCAAACGCCTTCGCAGTCACACTAACACAGCCACGCGAGCTCTCATGCATGGGCTTTTCCAAAATACGGGCTGTGAGGCCAGATCTCCAGCCGGTGCAAATCAAAGTAGTTCCTCTGACTTTCAGTGGAGGTCTGATGACTTATACCAGCCAAGGATCCGGCTCAGGGATTCAGAAATAGGTCCTTTTGCGACGCTTGTGAGCATGACTGTAATTAAGAAAATCTGTGGTCTGTGTGCATGTTCCAGAATCCCTGCCAGGGTTAACGTTTCAGCTCAGAGAACAGGCCACTCCCTGAGTAACCCTCAAAGCTGCCGACCTGGTAGCGACTTCAAATTGCATTCCATCGTCTGTGATTACATGTGCTTCTCTGTGGCTAACGAGGCAGGGAGGGGGCAACTGTGCCTGGAAGTTTTCTGTATTGCCTCTGAAATAACACACTCAAGTGCCTGAACTAACCAAGACACAGTTGCCTCACATCCCATTCTAACAGCTTCATGATGCTCATCTCCTCTTAGCTTTGCTGTAGTTTGCTTGCGCAAATGTCGTTTAATTGTGTATCTGTAAACGCTGCCGGTCTGTCTCCCTCTGCCAGGGATGGCTAATTTTATTATCTATCATGCCAGAATTAATCCCCTCTGCGAAGATGAGGAAGATGTTTTATAGACAAGTGTTATGATCATAGAGCAACTGTTGTATGAAGTGGTTATTGGCTATAAAGTTCCCCAAACTGCTGTGTGCTGCCTGGCGAGGTAAATGCTGTCAGTAGCCAACAGAGGGGAATGAAAGAGTGAGACCCTGGTGTGAGGGGGAAAAAAAAGAGGGACGGAGAAAAGAGAACAGGAGAATGAGCGAGAGACAGGAACAGGCAGCAGGGAGGAATGAGAGAGAGAGTGTGTGTGAAGAGAATAGGGAATGGGAATGAAAGAGAAGGGACTAAGAGAGGGAATGGGACAAGGGAAAGAGAGCAAGAAAGGAATCGAGGCGAGGAGCAGGGATGCGGGACAGAGGAGATCTGTGTTTGAGGGCAGTGCCTCCAAAGAGGATTTTTCCCTTTGATGAGGGGTATTTGCAGCTTCTCTGTCTGCTAGGCTATCTGCGGCCCACCTACTTGATTAACCACTAGCACTAGATGTTCTGCTGCTTGTCGGGGTTCTGCCTCCGAGACAGAGTCTTCCAAATTGAATAATACTGGCACCTTTCAAAGGTAAAGGAAATGTCTCCCACCTTATTACTCTGCTGCTGCTCAGTCAGGAAGTCACTGTGCAGTGCTTGGAAATAGCCGCCTTTTCTGCGCAAGCGTTCAAGTGCAATGCCAGCAGCTCCATCCAGCAGGCCTGGACTCCTCAAAGGAAATGGAGAGCCAAAAGAAATAAGGAGCAGCGCAAATTGCATCGAGCCTGGAAATGGAGCTTTTACTTCAAAGCCTTGAAAAAAAACCTGCTATGGACACAGTTAGGGAACATTGTGTCAAGGAACCTTTCTCGCCACTAACCCCATTAAGAGGCTTTTCTCAGGGCCAAATTTTGAGAGTTGCTGAGCACCTGCAACTCCTGTTGCAATGAGGGTTTGGCCTAAGGCAGTGGTTCTCAACCAGGGGTATGTGTACCCCTGGGGTATGCAGAGGTCTTCCAGGGGGTACATCAGCGCATCTAGGTCAGTGTTTTTCAACCTGGGGATCGTGAGTCCCATGGGGGTCACAGGATGGGTTTAGGGGGTCACAAGTGCAGGGCTGGCATTGTGGGTGGCAAGCAGGGCAATTGCCTGGGGCCCCATGCAACAGGGGGACCCAGAAAGCTAATTTACATGCTTCACCCCTGGGCAGCAGGGTTTGGGCCTCAGCCGTGGGTGGCGGGACTCGGGCTTCAGACTCCTGAAAGGGGTACAGTAGTCTGGAAAGGTTGAGAACCCCTGGCCTAAGGAGTGCGTGGTATATCTTGGGGGCAGTGTTTGGGGAGTGGGGTTGAGCAGGATGTACACTTGCAGCATTAAAAAAGAAAAGATAAACATTTTGGCACCTGATGGGCAGACTGTAGAGCAAACACACAGGAGCGTTGCTCCTTCCATAGAAACACCAGCTTCATAGGTTGGGTGCCCTGCACACTCCCACAACTCAAACTTAACCTGCGTAGGTGTCTGTTCTGCTAGTCAAGCTGAAAGGGAGCCTCACTCTGGCCAAGCTGGTTAGATTCAGGCTCAGCTCGTGTCAAGTAGAAGCCACATATTCATATTTTACGGTCCTTCTGCCTGCCAGCGATGATATCATTTGGTACTGTGCTGTGGGAAGAGCTCAGGGGACGACATCATAGGTTTGGAATGTCAATCACTGAGCAAAACCTAAGTAACTTCACTGAATTTAGTGGGATCACTCTGGGTTTACAGAGGGTGAAACTTAGAGGAGAATGTGTCTTATAGAAATCAAAGATGGAAAAGACCTATTGTGTTATCTCACCCAATCTCCCTGTAAATGCAGATGTGGTCCCTACAGTGCATCATCTAGTGTTTCACCCACGTTAAGTTTAAATGTCCCGAATGATGGACTTCCTCCATTGTCCTTGAAATTATTATTTGGAATATTCCCTATCAGACAGTCTTTCCTGAAAGTCAGTCTAAATGTTTACTTTAATTGTTTCATCCCATCATTCCCAGACACATCCTCCTGTCCCACTCTCCAGCTTTGGCATTCTCTCGCTGTAAAGGGAGGATGAAAATGCCCAGCTTCACAGGCATTTTATGAAGAATCGGGGCCATACTTTTTTTTGCATTTGTACAGCTCCAAGCGCAATGACTGGGGCTGCCAGGTACTAAAGCAATACAAATAATAAATAATTGTGATAATCAATGCTTTCGAGCAGCTTAGATATGAGAGTGATGGATACCAGAAGGAAATATTTTGTCCATTTTATTTTTTGTTCTACCTGGAACCCAGGAACTCTGAAGTGAAAGAAAATGAAAAATATGAGGTTAAACAGATTAAGAGAATAGTTTTAAAACCTAAAGAGAAAGGAATAGGTTAGAGTTTTGAGCTAAACTTTGGAAGGTGGTTTCCTATTTTATCCCAGGCAGTTTGTCTATTCCTATTCCCTGGGAATGGAAAACAAAAGTGATGGATTATTCTGCTTATGCCTAGTCAGGTAGATTAAATGGTGTGTCTCACTCTGTTGCCTCCTGCGAGCTTACAGTAGGTTGTGCGTATCGCAGGCTGGCATGGAAAAGGCTTGATGTTTTGTAAACCCTAAAGAAGAAAGGGGCATTGTGCCAGCAATGCCCCTCTGCCATGTATATTGGCCAAACTGGACAGTCTCTACGTAAAAGAATAAATGGACACAAATCAGACGTCAAGAATTATAACATTCAAAAACCAGTCGGAGAACATTTCAATCTCTGTGGTCACTCGATTACAGATCTAAAAGTGGCAATTCTTCAACAAAAAAACTTCAAAAACAGACTCCAAGGAGAGACTGCTGAATTGGAATTAATTTGCAAACTGGACACCATTAAATTAGGCTTGAATAAAGACTGGGAGTGGATGTCATTACACAAAGTAAAACTATTTCCCCATGTTTATTTCCTCCACCCCCCACTGCTCCTTGGACGGTCCTGTTAACCGCTGCAAATGGCCCACCTTGATTATCACAACAAAAGGTTCCCCCCCACCCTGCTGGTAATAGCTCACCTTACCTGGTCATTCTTGTTACAGTGTGTATGGTAACACCCATTGTTTCATATTCTCTGTGTATATAAATCTCCCCACTGTATTTTCCACTGCATGCATCCGATGAAATGAGCTGTAGCTCATGAAAGCTTATGCTCAAATAAATTTGTTAGTCTCTAAGGTGCCACAAGTACTCCTTTTTGCGGATATAGACTAACACGGCTGCTACTCTGTTAGATATTTCCATGTAGGTAAACTCTGATCAATGTGCTGGAACCCTGATCGGGTAAGCCTAATCCAAACCTTACCACTGCCTCCTTGGATCCAGTTATATATAAATAGAACAGGTCAACCTTTCCCCATTAACTTTTTTTCAAAACAAAAATGCCTTTTTGATCAAAATTAACATTTTCGTGAAAAATGTTCATTGTGGTCAAAATATTTTTATATGAAAATTTTTGAAATAAAACATTGCAACTTTTTTTTAAAAATTGGGTACACTTTTATTGTGGTTTTCCAATTTTTTTTCTTTGCATTTTCTGTTTTTTGGGAGAGAAATGGTAGGGAGGAACCAACAAAAACCTTAAATTAAAAACCACATTTTTTGTTTTTGCTTTCTTAAAAAGCAGCTTAAAAATTTGAAAATTTTCTTTGAAAAAAACCCAAAAAATGGAAAGAAGGTTTTTGAACACAACACTATGAAATTAGTGTGCCCTGGTCTACACTATGAGTATTCCCTGGGACACACAATTTGACTGTATAAAATCGCTCCCTAAAAAATCAACTTCTATAAATTCGACCTTATTGTTTATTTCATTCATGGTTTTTCATGAAATGTACTTTTTTTGACCCAGCTCCTTATGTAAATCTGATTGAATCGCCATTGGGTCGTTATGCAGGGTGACCATGAGCTAGGCTTTGCATGTCAGAGCACCGCTGGTGCTTGAGGCCAGGTACAGCTTCTGGGGAAACAGTGACTGGTCTCACTGGGCAAGTACTCAGTTGCCCAGCAGTCCAATCTAGATTTGCCAGCAAGAGTGAGACAACTTTGGGAGATTTTCCTTCAGAGGAATGTAAAGTAAATTCTCTGACTGTTGACATAAGGGAAGCCGTCAGTGATCTGGAGAAACTAGAACCCGGGACAGTGGTGTTTAGTATCATTCCAGTAGCTGCAGGAAGCCTTTCAAAGCCTAGAGCTGTTTGACCACTGGCTAGCTCTTGATCATGACAGGGTGGTGACACAGAAGTAAAAAATTAAAAAAGCAGCTTCCTCCAAACTGGGAAATTCAACTCCTTGTAAATATTGGAACTGGCTGAGAACATAAGAATGGCCATACTGGGTCAGACCAAAGGTCTGACTAGGCCAGTATCCTGTCTTCTGACAGTGGCCAATGCCAGGTGCCCCAGAGGGAATGAACAGAACAAGTAATCATCAATTGATCCATCCCCTGTTGCCCAGACCCAGCTTCTGGAAAACAGAGGCTAGGGCCACTGTCCCTGCCCATCCAGGCTAACAGCCATTGATGGACCTATCCTCCATGAATTTATCTACTTCTTTTTTGAACCCTGTTACAGTCTTGGCCTTCACAACATCCTATGGCAAAGTGTTCCACAGTTTGATTGTGTGTTGTGTGAAGAAATACTTTCTTTTGTTTGTTTTAAACCTGCTGTCTATTAATTTCATTTGGTGACCCCCAGTTCTTGTGTTATGAGAAGGAATAAATAACACTTCCTTATTCACTTTCTCCACGCCAGTCATGATTTTATAGACCTCTATCATATCCCCCCTCTTAGTCAATTCTTTTCCAAGCTGAAAAGTCCCAATCTTATTAACCTCTCCTCATAAGGAAGCTGTTCCACACTCCTAATAATTTTTGTTGCCCTTTTCTGAACCTTTTTCAGTTCTAATAACAGATTAATCTATTATCCCCATTTTACGAAGACATTCTAGCCCTTTCGCTTTATGTTCCTCCTCACTAGCGTGCTTAGAAGTGAACTCACTATTTCCATTCCTTTAATTTAGTTCTTGTCTACTCTAGGAAGTTTTGCTGCTTTAACTATATTGCTGTAGTAAAAGTGGCAAAACCCACTAATGTGGATACAGCTATACTGGTATAAAAGTGTTTATATTGGTATTGCTTATTTCCATTTGGGATGTGATATAAGATATACCAGTATAATGGTGTCCACACAAGACTTCTACCAATATAGTAACTATATCGGTAAATATCACACCCCAATAGTTATGCCAATATGGCTTTTCTAGTGTAGACCAGCCCAAGCCCAGTGAAGGGAAGTCACAGAGCCTTTCCTTTATCCTTCGTCTTGAATGTGGAAAGCCATAGCATCTCTTTGAAAGCTGAGGCGACACCACACTCAAAATCCACACATGTACAGGCCTCTTCTCAGAGTTCGCAAAGCTTGATTTTTTTTTTTACACCGGGTGTGCAATTTATGGCAGATACAGCAGAAAATAAAACAAATTAAGCCTGTAAATGCACTGGAAACTACCTAAGAAGGCAATTTTTATGCTTTTATAAATCTTAGTTTCATAGAAAAGAAGGAGCCTAATAGAGATAAAATATCACTACCTTACAGAGATCATAGGCGACCTCTGACTGCCTGTGACAGCCTCTCATGCTACTGTAGATTACCAGCCTGCTTCTCTCAAAGGGGGTTAACTGGATGCACTCAGTTTTACTAGGCTATATAAGGCAGCTAGTGATGCCACACTGCTTCCCATGGAAGACTGTCAAGACTCACAGACTTTAAGGCCAGAAGGGACCATCATGATCATCTAGTCTGACCTCCTGCACATTGCAGACCACAGAACCTCAACCACTACTCCTGTAGTAGGTCCATAACCTCTGGCTGAATTACTGAAGTCCTCAAATTTTGAGTTAAAGACTTCAAGTTACAGAGAATCCACCATTTATTCTAGTTCATACCAGCAAGTGACCTGTGCTCCTCACTGCAGAGGAGGGTGAAAACTCTCAGGGTTTCTGCTAGTCTGACCCAGGGGAAAATTCCTGACTGACCCCAAATTTGGTGATCAGTCAGCCCTGCGCACGTAGGCAAGACCCACCAGCCAGACACTGAAAAAGAATTCTCTGTAGTAACTCAGAGCCCCTCCCCGCCATCTGGTGTCCTGTCTCTGTCTATTGGAGATATTTGCTAATGGCAGTCACGGATGGACCATATGTCATTGTAGGCAGTCTCATCAGACCATACCTTCCATTAAATTATCAAGCTCAGTCTTGGAACAAGTTAGATTATTTCCCCCCCACTTCTCCCCTTGGAAGAATGTTCCAGAACTTCACTCCTCTGATGGTTAGAAACTTTCATCTCACTTCAAGCTAAACTTCTTGGTGGCCAGTTTATATTCATTTGTTCTTGTGTTAGCATTGGCCCATAACTTAAATAACTCCTCTCCCTCCCTGGTATTTATCTCTCTGGTGTATAGAGAGCAATCATATCTCTCCTCAACCTTCGTTTTGTAAGACTCTGTGGTCTACAGGAGAACCAGTAGGCTAATGTCATCACAGGTATTGATGAAATGTTTAATGGAGACAGAAGTGATTTTTATTTGACATTTAAAACATTCTGTTTCTTGATTTGCTTTTGTCAACACATATTTAATTAGAGTCTTTAAGGTTCAACACCTGTGACCCTTTTGGTGAAAGCTTTCCAGACAGCTTCCACGCCACATTTCTCAGACCAGCTCAGGATAGGAAGAAGCCCAATTCATTTGTAACTTTGCAGGGATCATTAGCCCACAAGCCCCTGTATTCCTTCACAAAAGTACTTACCCTCTTACTGAGACATACCAATCAAATGGGCCTGCTGACTCATGCAAGACATGAGATGCCCAGGCCCCTGCCCTTGTGAAGGGTTCCCAGCACATCACAACTGAATTCTGAGCAAGTTGAACTCTGTGATCCAGGGGCCTCTTGGTGCCAACTGACAGAGGGCACAGGGGTTGCACAGAGATTTACAGGGATCCTCTGAGTTGAATATATGCATAATAATTCCCTAAAGGGTGGCATATGAGGTCTCTAATGAGAGCCAGTAGCTCATTGGACATCATAATGGTTGTGAAATGTGTGTACAGATAATATTTAAGGAGTTACGTGTCTATACTGAAAGTTCTGATGTTCAGACATGTAACCAGGAGGTGACATGTCTCAGACAGGTTCATTTAGTTGGGGATTGGTCCTGCTTTGAGGAGGGGGTTGGACTAGATGACCTCCTGAGGTCCCTTCCAACCCTGATATTCTATGATTCTACGATTTCAAACAGGAGGTAACACATGCTTATCCCTCTGTCTGGTCATGTGTGTGCTGGGCATCAGATGGCTCACAGTGGATGCTCAGCACTGGATTTCCAATTCGGCACGGTAGGCATGTGCCTGGGGCACCGGCGTTCTAGGGGCACCTTACCTCTCTAAAACTGTGTGCAACACGAAGATCAGCTGTAGGTGGTGGTGGAGGGGCACTGAAGATGCTGTGCTGAGGGGCACGAAGGTGTAAATCCAGCCCGGTGGATGCTTGTTTGCATACTGAGCCAAATGCTCATCGAGTGATTGTGAAAGCTTTAAAAGAGGGAATTTACAGGAAGAAATAAACAGCAGGAGGGGATCAGATTTATGAGGCGGCAAGCTGACAGGGTGACTTGTCTCATGAACGGAAAAGCAGAGCAAAGCCTGGCTGTAAAACACGGGAAGGACTTTGGGTGAGCATTGCTGTATAAGAGAGGAAAGTATCTAGTTAAGTAAGTCTAGGCTCTAGACTGTGTGTTATGATATTATTTTATGTGTAACCATCTGTTTCCAATACTTCTACTTGCTATCACTTGAATTTCTACTCTTTGTTAAATAAACTTAAACTTGTTTTCATTATAAACATATCTCAGTGATATATGTTCAATGGAACAGAGATCTGAGGTGAAACAGGCAAACTGGACATTCTCTTCTGCAATCATGCTTTATTATTGTCCTATATATATCTGACTAGGGGAAAACAAATCCTAGTCTGCATCACAGATGTGCGGGGAGAGGAAGATTCTTGGAAAGCAGTGATGACAAATAAGACCTAGCGGTGATAATGAATGGCAATTTCAATATGAGTTTGTAATGCAATGGGATAGTTAAAAAGACGTGGCCCTTTGGAGCTACATAGGCAAAGTCATCATGTGACCGACTGTGTACATTGCTCGGAAAGATTCTGAAGATTATAGGGAATTAAGAAAAGAGTAATAAGAATGACCAAGGAAAGGATTTGCATGTGGGGAAAGATTTAAAAACTAAATATGCATAGGTAATCTAAAGCTGTAAAACGTCTGTTGATTTCAGTACAGAATTGTGCCGTGAATTCCTCAATATATAAAGCTTATTGACTATGGTGAGAGACAATAACTATCTACAAGTATTTCAAGGGAGTTAAACAGCAAGGAAGGAGAGAAATTGTGTCTGGGGTATGGGGGTATAGACGTAATAATTACGGGAAAAAGAACAGAAGAAAACATAGGCTGCATAGCAGAAAGACTTCCTAATTGTAGGATCCACTGGACAGTGGACTAATCTCCTAAGGTAAATGGCAGAAGCCCTGTTATTTCAAACATTTAAACAAGACTGGAAAAGCCCTGGAGAATATACTGTACGGAACAGCCTGCACTTGCCCCTGGGAATGGACAACATGATGTAATAGATCTTTTCTTACTTGTCTCTATGATTCGCTTCAGTTTGAGATCTTGTTCTAGGCATGATTTGTCTTGGGAGCGTCTGTGATGTGACCCATGGGTCGAACCTGTGACATCTTCAGAGAAGGAAGAGTTGGAGCAAGTGGAGAGAAGGGATATAGGGACTAAGTATGAATTCGGCTTCCTAAAAGTGCTTTGAGCTAATTAACAACAATTAGAACAGAGTCAGATGGAGGGAATGTGAGCTGAGTGGGGAAAAACTGGACTCAAAAATGCTACAGGCCTGATTATCCACTGCATTTTGGACAGTCTTTTACATCAGTGCAAAGGGGATGTCAAATGCTGCCAAATCTGAATCCTGGTATTTTGCACCCACATTGGTAAATGATGGCACAAGGTTCAAGGCAGTGGAGAATCTGGCCCTACCACTGTAAATGATTACATAGTCCATACTGTGATGCACGCAAGTCTTCTGAACCCAGAGACTCAGTGTCAGCTGCTTTCTTCCCTTTGCCATTGAATCCAGTGACTCCCCATCCCGGTGACTGGAGGATTGTTATTCTTTATAAGAATCCAGCATGCCAGCTGGGCGACTCTTCCAAGTTCCCCCTGGTGTATACTGAGTCCAAAATGAGCTTATCCTGGGAAGGCATCTGGCTGCTGATTTGCTGCATTGTTTGTTTCTTTAGTAAGTTGCCCAGGCTCAGCTGTAGTCCAGGCAAACTGTCAACAACCGACCAGCAGGAAATCCAAAGCAAAATCATGGTCGGTTTAGGAAAGAGTCAGGAAGGGTGGTCTGGTTAGAAGCATCAAATTGGCCCAAATCTCTGCCCCATCCCTGAAATGCCAGTGCCCTTTCACGGTTGGATAAAGGACTCCCTCCCTCTTCCCAGCCCCTTAGTGCTTGGAAGCTGCAGACCCCACAGTGGTCGGTACCGTGGTGCCAGGGTGGTGGGATCCCTAGGGTGGATGGAGGGGCTGTTGCTATTGTCTATTTCTTTTTTTTTGAAGTGAATTGAAGTCAGGGGAAAGTTTCCTGGTGGACAGTCTGGGGAAGACTGGTATCCTCTCTCCCAAGAGCAGGGTCAGCACAGGCCCTCATGGTGCCTCATGCTTGTGCTCAGTTCTGCGCTGGGGAGGCTAGTGTGGAGGGCACAGCTCAGTTGCAACACCCTTTACGTTGAGGGCATGTCTGCAGAGAAGGTCAGCAAGATATTAGTTGTGATGGCTGTTCTGTCGTACGGACACTTGTCCTCTGGGAATGGTCTGAAGCCACCAAAGAGTTGCTTTGCAGAAGTGACGACACAAGGCAGAGGAGAATCAGGCCCAGGGTGCAGCAGCAACAAATAAAAAAGGAGGTTATGAGAATTAGTTAATGTTCATTCCAAGCTTTGAAGTGATGTGTTCATTATTATTGTGACTTGACAGAATACACTGCTTCTGTCAGCTGAGAAGCGTGTCCCACCCTGGCACCTCTGCGGAGCAGAGCTATCAGAGCACTTACTCCTGCAGGTGTAGTTCCATCCATCCATCCATCCATCCATCCATCCATCCATCCCTGGGAAAGCGGCATTAATATTTCCTAAACTTTGCTTGGGATGTTGCACCAGCACCCCTTGGAGCCAGCCCTGTGGGGTTCCAGCACATATTGGATGTTAGCATAGAGAGGGAAAATGAGGGATGAAACAGAATTGGCTTTGGAGTAGGCATTCAAAAGAGTATGGTTAGTCATGAAAAATCCCAGCCAATCCTGGCTGCAGCACTGAACTCTCGACAGTCTGAGTTCTATACGCAGCATCATGCCATTGGGGAGATGCAGCTGCCATGTCTCCTGTGAGGTAAAACAAAGAAGCTGCTTCCAGTTATGTCTGCTCTCATATGTGAGAGGAGTTAGATGAGACAGCACACACAATGGGAGGAATGGAGGTGAAATAGCAGGGGAAGAAAGAGAGAGAGGCAGGCTCTGTGCCCTTAGTTTCCATAGGCTTCCTCTGAACTAACCTTGTCACTTAAAACATTTCAGATTAGACAAGACATTGGACAAAACACTAGTGGAGATACATAAGGGAGTCCTTCTGCTTTGTCTGGGAGCTGGACTACGTTAGCTAACATGTCCGTGATTTCTAGGACTCTAAGAACAGTGTGTGAAAGAACAGATACATTGGACATTTTACTTATTAGGTTTTTTATTAAAGGGTAAAGAGAACTGTTGGCAGTCCCAGTTATTTCCTACCTTGTCAGTAAAAAAGAAAATATACAAGATAATGAGATACAGCAGAATTGAGGCAATAAAGATTATGGGTTACAGCCTACAGGGGCCAGCATACTTACTATTACAAAATAGGTATCAATAATTTGCTGTACCAGTCAAAAATTATCATTGGAAAAAAAATGTAAACAGCCTTTTTTGAAAACAAAAATTTTCACAACGTTCCAGTTATATGATGAAAATCCCCCACCCCCATATACATGTGTTGGTTTTCAAAAATTGCATTTTTCAGATTTTTTTTTAATTGAAAAGCAAGATATTTTTATTTTTAAACCTTTTTTGGAAGTTGCTCACTATTTTCTGTCCATTTCTAATGTTTTGTTTTTAACTAATTCATCTCACTGGCTCCATCTTTCCTCAAAATATTTTGGTTATTTACCTACAAGGCCACATTGTCTGACCTGCATGTATCTATGCACACCCTGAATGCATGGCAGAGAGTAGGGTAAATGCTACCTCTAAAACACTATTCTCAAAGGCCCCTGGGTGAAGTAGGGGTGGCCTGTAGGTGGGGGCTGAGTGTGCTGCTTGCATTGACCACCTAGAAAAGTACTGGGGAGTCTACTCAAAGGCAGTCCCATCAGGAAATATACCAGGACCTCTGAATTTTGCATACAACACTCCATCTTGATAGCAGTGGACCTGTAGCCCTGTGTTAAAAAAGAGTTTGGCTTCACTTAGCTTCAATTTACACACATTAAGTGTTGCCCTCAAGCCACTGGTAAATCATCAGTGTGGCCAGCCTGGCCCAAGACCAAATGATGGTGCCCCAGGCAAGGAGCGTCTTTGGCGCCCCCTCTCCATTTGTTAAACGTTTGAATACCTTATTTCTATTGCATTTGTAGCCCATTTCATGACTTTGATGCACAATTTACATGCATGATTTATTCCTGTCATATAACACAATACATTTGCATGCTAGGATCTGTAAATCTGTATTTATTCATGCTAACAGCAAAAACAGCACTTTGAGCTTGGTGGCCCCCAAGCCTGGCACCACAGGTGGTCACCTGGGTTGCCTGCCCCTAAATGTGGCCATGAATGTGGCCCTTGGTGGGGCAGTACCCAAAGATTATCTAAGAAAGGTATCTTCCCACCAAAGGCAGGCACAGCAGTTGAGATCAGGAGGGGCTGTTGATTCACGGAGTTCTGCTCAGCACTGTGCAGCAGGCTTTCTTGGTTGATGGCCTGCCACTGTTATTCCCCACAGCTGTCCAGAAGAGCCTGTGCTTGGCTAGCTTTACTGAGCAACAGAAGCATTGTTTATTTTCTCAAGTGTCTGTTTAAGTGCGTGTTCTTTGCTGCTGGTTTCTCTCACCTAACAAGAAGTCTATTAATATGTGTGGGTAACAGTTGTGGCAGTGGTATTTATGCCACCATTTGTCGTGCGTGGCACATGTACATTACATGGATTGGAAATGTTGGTGCTTAGGGCATCTTGTTGCTACACAGAGATATGTGAAAGGAAACAATTACAATAAGTAAACAGGCCTTGCTAAAACAGAAGGCACAAGTTTCATAAGCCAGGGAAGATCTAGGTAGAGAAGACTCTGTACAATTAATTTAGGCCATAACATGATCTAAAAGCGCTTGAGGAAACAAGATTTTGAAGAAACCAGCCCGTGACTTGAAGAGGACAGGGATGTGCTGACACAGCATCTGTGATCTATCTTTTGAGGGAATGTTTCATCCCTGCTACTTTGCTGTCATCTGTTCTGTTTGCTGGCAGGCGTTTGATTCAGTCTCTCCAATTTGCTTTCAGACATTCCTGCTCCTGGGGTAATTTTGCAGGCTGAGGCAGTTATCTGTCTCATGACTCACGATGTACAGAGATCTGGCTTGGCCTCCCACCCTCACGAATAATGGCTCAGGCTGGAACCTGACATATAACTTAGCCGATCAGAGGAGAAGCAGCCCATTCCTCCTGCCTGTTATGTCCCTGCCTATATCTTGGAGGGATCCACAGACCCAGCCAAGTCTCTGCTGAGGCTAATTTAAACTTGTTTTATGTGAGCAACTTAAAAAACTTGATTCAAGTTCAACAAGAAAGATTCCCAGTGAGAACAAAGCCACACGAGTCACCTGCTGCGCCCTGTGGACCCTGATATAACATGAACTGTTCAGTGTAATTTCCAAACAGTGTATATGGACTTATATTATGAATCAGAGTGGATTGTAGGAAGCATCCTGGGAGGAAGGATGGTTATTGGGAAAGGTGGGGTGTACAGTAGCAGAGGAAAGATAAGGAATGGTTATAAACTGAGCCACCCTCATACATGGTATCTTCATCGGGGATACCTCTAAGATTTTGACACTCACCCCCCTGAGATGAAGGTTGCAGTGGACTTTCCCCAAACTCTGCAGGGTTCCCATCTGTGACAATGACATCTTCACAGCAGTGTGTGACATCGCTACATGTCACCACGTCACCCTGTACAGAGAGAGAGCCATCGTGTTGTGGTATGATATGACTTTAGCCGCTGCATTTTATACGTGGACAATGCATGCGTTTGGAAGACCAGAGGGGAGGACGTAGCAGTAGTTGAGGCAAGACATACTGAGGGCTTGAACCTGGCTGTAGGAAGGGAATGAAAAGGGTGGATCCTGGAGATGTTCAGGAAGAAAAAGCAGCAGGATTTGGATATTGTTATTTTGTATTTATTTGTATTCCTGCAGTGCCTAGGAGCCTTAGTCATGGTCCAGGGCTCCATTGTGCTAGGTGCTGTACAAATACAGAACAAAAAGATGGCTTGGATATATGGGACAAGGGAGAGGGAGGAGTCAAAAATAACTTCCAGACTGTGTGCTTGAATGCCAGGGAGGATGGCTATATTAACAAGGCATCTTTCATCCAGGCGAACCAGGCTCAGAGCACAGATTGGATGGAGAGCTGCTGCTTTTCTGACAGGAATCTGATTTGTTTACTTTTCTTTCTCTGGGTCACTGAATAGTTTAGTTGGCTTGGATTTCACTCCAGTCATCACTGATACATAGCCACATCTGGGGTGGAATGCAGCAGCTATGCTATGCAACAGACAGGAAGAGTAATAACACCATCAGAAACTCGGAGGGGAAATTTAATTCAACAGACTATAATCAAACAGGAAGGCAGCCAGGAATTGGGATTAGCACTCCAATCTTGCAGAAAATTTTGCCCGGGATGGCTTCCTCTCCCTCCCATTTGAAGCGGAGGCGCTGAAGTCAGAAAAGTGCCAGTAATTCTCTGTGGCACTTTCTCTGGCGTAGATACGCCTCTGAAGTGAACCTGTGACATCAGTTTGGCTTTTTTATCTGAATTATGCCTCCCTGTCTGAGTTGCAGATGCCATCATTCCCGTTTCATTTTCTGCCTTGCGGAGCTGCAGCCAGAATGAGTAAGAAAGGGTTGAGTCACGGGGCTGGCACAGTTCATTTTTTGCACGTGCTGTTGTCAAAGAAGAGATGGCCCGGTGAGAGATGCCAAGTGTCCGTCACCGCAGTGAATGATATGAGAAGGAAAGAGGAAACAAAACCTACTCCCCACAGGAAACAATTCTGCCCCCTGACTAACACCGAGAACTGTGCTACTTCGGGACTCGAGATGGTCTGAAAACTGCTGTAAATGTGAATGAACCTAGCAGCTCTGCAGCTTCACCGTGGGTTTGACACTGATTACAAATACCAAAGAGCTTGTTGTTTGTACCTTTCAGTTTTAATATGATGATTTGTTAAGCACTGACCATGTGCTTGGTCTGATACGAGGGCCTAGGATGCAGCCACGCCTGGCCAAAGAACTGAGAGCACAGGACACAGAGTACAGACGCAGACTCTGCCCTGGACTGCTAATGGTCTAAATGAGGTGGGCACAGTGTAGACACGCTGCACTGGGAATGTTTAAGATTTGTTTCCCTTTTAATTTATTATACCAATTATCACTGTCTTGCTTATTCCAGGAGATAAGATGCATAATCACAGTTACATTTCCTTGTTTGCTTAGTGCTGGTGCTTTAATACTCCCAGCTGTCCTGAGAGTGTCTTTCTCCTCACAGGAACTCAATGTGATTCAATGGAATTCACCTTGTTGGATTAGTGGGACTTTAAGATGCCAGTACCATGTCTGTACTACTCTTTTAGAAGCTTGAAAGGAAGCTAACCAGTATTTCTCCCTGACTGGACAGTGCCAGCCTCCAACTAAGTGGGTTTCCTTTTTCCTTACACTTAAAAGGGCACAAGCAAGCAATGGAACAGCCAACTTAATGGAACAAAGCAGGTTGCCTCAAGCCTCCCAAGTTATACTCTGCTATGACCGGAGCAAACAAGAGTGTTTAGATCTTGCTGATTTTCCAGAATTGTCCTTAGGCACGAGTGCAGTTGAGTACCAGAAGCATCCCCCAGAGCCAGCAAAGAAGAAAGCAACTCAGTGACCAATTTGGGATGAGGCTGTGGTGACCCGAGTCTCTGCCTCTCATGACTAAACCTCTCAACCATTTTGCATGACTGTTTTGAGGAACTGGACACCCTTCATATCACCTCAGCCATAGCTGGGAAGGAAATTGCAATTGACATAGATCGGCCCAAAACAGGGATAACACTTTGAGAAATGACACGTTCCTCATGCCTGACTGTCCTTCTCCAAACCAGGACTAACTGAAGAATTCCATCAGTGAAGCCTAAGCAAACATCTGGGCGTAACAGGGAAAGAATGGGTATAGAAGCCACTTTGTTCCCACCATTCAAGGTGAAATACAAATCATTTGTACACCCCCTGTTCCATCTGGTAATGTTTCCTTAAACGTTAGGGATCACTCTCCCAGTCCACCAACTCAGAGATGTCTGCCTGCTGTTAACCAGACCCTTGCATTCTGCCATTCCAGATACTGTTGTGATGGGAGCCTTCTAGATACCTAGATAGATATGGCCCTGCTCCAAGTTAAGGCTCCACAGGTTGGGCTTCTCTACTGTTTGATCCTATTGCTCAGCTGAGCAGAGCAAAACCTCTTTGCTCTATCCACTGCTCATCTCCCAGGCACATCAAACTTACTCACATTCAGAATAAGCAGAAACTCTAACCTGGCAGAAGGAGCTGTCTTCTCTGCAGTGCTCCACTCCCTGGTGTAGACATGGTGTGTCACCTTTATGGACCTCTTCTCCTTTCTTGTGGATGCCCAAGTTCCCTGGTTTTCTTCATTCCCTTAGCTTCTTAAATTGATGTCTTCTCAATATCATGGTCCTAGTGTCCTCTGCATAACCTTCACCCCCTTCTCAGGGTGGTGAAAATGAGCTAAGCTGAAAACCCCATACCACGTGTATTCAGATGCCTTTATTTCTGTAACCAGGCTCATTTCAGCCCAGTGTCTCTCATCTCCCAACTTGTAAGTACTTCTCTTCATATTTGAATAAAGTGCAGTGGCATTTGTGCTGGGGAAGTTAACAAGAGTCTCTAGACACCCTGTTTAGGCAATCAGCTTCTGCTACTGAAGTGGTCGCTTGTGTCTACCGAGGCTTGTTGTAAGTAAAACCCATCTAGTTGGAGCCTGACCTTATCCACTGGAGAAACACTATTTACAGGTAAGAAAAACTAAAACTGTTTATCCTCCACTTTCTTCTGGCAAACTTTGATCCCTCTCGCTTCTGACATTGGGCCTCTGAGGGAGTTTGAAATTAAAAGGGACAGTGTCCCATTTTAAATTTTAGACCTACATTATTAAAGTGTAAAGAACTTAGCTGATTTACAGTGTTTATGGCTTGATTCTGCACCGCTGAAGCACATGAGAGTTTTGCCTTTCCTTCATAAAGTTCAGAGCATTTCACTGTTAATCTCTGAGGCCAGTGCCACAGAGCTACGCATGCTCCAAGGCCTTGTCTGCACTAAAGAAATGTGCTTTGCCTAGCACTCATGGACCTGTTTTAAAGGTCTGATTCCATCTCAATAAAAAAGGCCTTGTCTGTCCTATGTGTTTGTGTTCACACTGTGATATATCAGATTGTATAAACCTACATTGATGCAGTGAGTATGGTCTAAAGGCTAAAGTTATATAGTAAGCATTCTCTTTCTAGCTGTGTAACCTTGTGAGAAGTCACCATCTATCTGTGCTTCACTTTTCCTATCTGTAAAATGGGGCTACTAATGCTTATCTATCTCACAGGAGTATTGTAAGACAGAATTAATTACAGGGTCTGTAAAGTACTTTGAGAAACTCGGATGGAAGATGCTCTGTAAGTGCATAATATTAATTTATTATAATCTTTCCAAATTGTCTCTCAGGATCCTTAAGGAGTGGGATTGGACAATTTCAAAGGAAAAATTTTTTCATCCCTAACCATTTTCTTTAGAGCCCAAAGTGAAAGCTGTTTCTACCAACTGCCATCTCTGTCACCATCTGGAAAATCACATTTTCTGAAGCTTTCCTCCTCTTTATCAGCTGTAACTAAAGCTATAAAATGGGAAGATGTCCTTGCTTTAATTAACACCCCTGTAGTTCAAAAGCTGATCTTAGTAATGAGAGGCAATTATAGCCTTTATTGAGGGATAGTCAGGTGGAACAAATCCAGCATCCATCTATGGGAGGCATTTATTCCCCCAGGAAATTTGGAAGCTGCTTATTATAAAGAGCTGAAAACAAGGTCTGGTACAACAGGTGAATCAATTTGTTCTTTTTGTAATCTTAAAAATAACTTGTTTCTATTTTTTTTTTGCAGACTTGTTTTTATATCACCATCCAGCTGCCAGCAAGTAGCAGTTGAGTTAAGAAAGGTTGTTACTGGCTCTTTGAAGATGTAGTTTCTGTTTTTTGTTTCTTTTTCTAGATGAGTGTTTCTTTCTACTTTGCATGGGATTCAGTACTGAGTTCTGGTGAAAGTGCATTAATAGATCATTGTATCGGTAGCCAAGTGCAGGACAATTGACTACCGTTACCTGCAGCAGCGTAGCTAACTGACTGCTAGTTGCAATTCATACTGTGCACATTGCAAATGGGTAATTTTTGGGCCAAGAGGCTGGCTGAAAATAGAGTACGGCTGCAATATTGACTGGGGAAATGTCAAAAGAAATTCACGCCTATGTGGAGGGCCAAGAGACCATCTACATTCCACTTTAAATCCTATTTGGAGGACTTAAGTGGAAAATAGGTGGTGAGTAAGACCTTGTACAAGCTCTCTGCATGGGAGTGAATTCCACACTGAGATTAAATTCAGTGTGGATAAGTATCTAAAAGTTGAGACCTTTATCCCACCCTCCTGTGTGTGTCTTGCACTGGCAAAGAGATGCATTAGATGGCTCACTAGGTTATGACCATCTATAGACCTGATTCTCCACTCCAGCTTTACACCTGTGTATCTCCATTGATTCTACAAGAGTCATATTCTGAACATAATGGAGTGGGGAATAGGACACTTAGATTCTGTGAAACCTCTTAGGACTGCAAAACTGGACAAGAATTCCTGCAAGAGCTTTCTTTCTTGAGGTATTTTTAGAGCCCTGCAAATCTGCAGATATCTGCTTTATATCCACGGATATCCACGCACTTTGTTTGCAGATTGCAGATCAGGTGCAGATACAAATTTTGTATCCGCGCAGGGATCTAGGTATTTTCACACTCCCACTCCTAGCAGGTAGTACAGATTTGTGCAACAATGTGGGGTGAAAAAGTTAGGTCACATTGGTTTGGGTGAAGGTTTGGGTAGGTTCTCACTCAAAATGCAAACCAGTTCTTATATCCCTACTAATATAACATGAAACATACCACATACCCGGTCCTGGACTACCTGAGTCACCTGATATAGTTAATTGTTCCAACCATTTCTAGTAACTGTAGAAGGAGCTGAGTCAATTGTGCATTCCTCTGTAATTAAAAATAAGCCTTAACCCTCCCCTCAAAACCCTACAATCTTCTAGCAATGAGTGTCTGTCACAGGGTCCGTAGGAGAAGCTTGTTAAAATTCCACCACCAAACTGGAGAGAGGTTTGGGATGGTTTCTCTACCTCTGAAGGTTCTCTGGATACTGCTGAATCACTCCTGCCAGAGAATACTTATCTTTGAGGTCATCAAAATCCCCTGCCTTTGCAATGGACCACATTCCAATGCCAGGTATCAGGTGTGTTTTGGTTTTTTTAACTGCCCCAGTGAAGACATCCATTTCCAGTTATGGAGGTTGAATGTTATGCTATACACCATAGTAAACCCTTCAGGAAGGAAGTGAAACTTCTCCAGCAAATGAACTCTGTATATAATTTTGTTTGCCATTAAACAGTGTTGTCACCCTTCTTGCTTGCTTACAAGGACAAGGCTTTTATTTAAATTGGAACACAACGCAATAGATTCTCCACTCCCTCATCCCGTCTTTTCTTCAGGCACATGCACATCTTGGGTTTTAGCTGGCTTTGGGAGCCCCCTGTTACAATAGGGGCAGTTCATCACGGCAGTGTTTTCAGGAACTCCCAAGCTGAGCTTTTCCTCTGCTGCGGCAGCAAAGAAGTCCTTATTAAAGTAGGAGCCACTTGTGCCTTCCAAAGACTTTGAAAGAGGTGGCTTTGACTTCTCCATTGAGGAGAGTATTCTGCCTGGGGAAGACTTGAGGGTTGACAGGGTGCTTGAGTTATTTTTGTTGGTGATTTGCTCTGCTGGTATGATGAGGAAGTTTAAGGAATTACCCCTCCTTGCTGACTCTCCTGTCTTTTCCTTTCCTTCTCCAGGTTATGGACATGCTGCCCCAGGGACAGATGCCGGGAAAGCCTTTTGTATGTTCTATGCTGTCCTGGGGATCCCACTGACACTGGTCATGTTCCAGAGCCTGGGCGAGCGCATGAACACCTTTGTCAAGTACCTCCTGAAACGGATCAAAAAGTGCTGCGGGATGAGGAGCACTGATGTCTCCATGGAAAACATGGTCACTGTGGGTTTCTTCTCCTGCATGGGAACCCTCTGCATTGGAGCAGCAGCTTTTTCCCAGTATGAGGAGTGGAGCTTTTTCCATGCTTACTATTACTGCTTTATAACATTGACTACGATAGGGTTTGGCGACTATGTGGCCCTGCAGACCAAAGGGGCCCTCCAAAAGAAGCCACTCTATGTGGCTTTTAGCTTTATGTACATTCTAGTGGGGTTGACAGTCATTGGGGCATTTCTAAATCTGGTTGTTCTCAGGTTCTTAACCATGAACAGTGAGGACGAGAGACGGGATGCCGAGGAGCGGGCATCCCTGGCAGGGAACCGCAACAGCATGATTATCCACATCCAAGAGGACAGCCAGCATGTTCGGCCACGGTACAAGGCCGAAGTAACAGACCTTCAGTCGGTTTGTTCCTGCATGTGTTACAGGTCCCATGAGTACACCAGCCGGATGGTGTCGCACCAAAATTCGTTCAGCTCCAAGCTGAATCCTCAGTACTTTCACTCCATCTCTTACAAGATAGAAGAGATCTCACCAAGCACATTGAAAAACAGCCTTTTCCCATCTCCTGTTAGCTCCATCTCACCTGGGTTGCACAGCTTTACAGATAACCACAGGCTGATGAAAAGGCGAAAGTCCATTTAAAGTGATTTGTCTTCTTTTGCTTTACTTGTTTCCCCCAATTACTTTTTTTGTTTCTTGAGTGAGACGGAGCGAGGCCAAAGGGAATAGAAAAAGCCAGTCCTCCTCTGAGACTCAGCTCTTGAGCATGAAGCATGGATTATTACTGTTCCAGAAAAGTATGCCTTACATTACCCCCTCGGTGGATTTCAGAGGATTCGAGGTGACATGAAGTGGGTACCAAATCCAAAGTTGCACACAAAAGCTGGGAGCCTTCATGTGCCATTGGCACTCCTGACCTAATAAACTATTTTCCTCTCAAGCAGGTCGCTGTGTGCGTGTGCGCGTGTGTGTTGAGTGCGTGTGTGTGCAATTCCACAACTAGTGCCATGTGACAAAAATGCATCAGGTATTAATTTTTTTCCCCTTGAAGCAATTGTGTTCCAGCCTGCTTTTAACTTTTAGACTGCTTCCAAAAGAATAGGGGACGGGGGAGCCAATTTGTTTTGTTTTTGCCAACTCAAGCATGTGTCATAAGCAGTCAATATACCAGGTGTATCATGATAAATTTTTGAATGCTAGATTTTAGATTGTATTAACATAAAAAAAAGAGACAGGAAAAGATGGATCATTTTAGCTTGCCAGTTCAAAATTAAAAATAAAATAAAATAAAAATAAAGCATGCACTTTGTAAAACTGGTATGCATTATAAAAAAACACAAGAAAAACTAGCAATGGAATTAATAATCAAAAGCAAATAATATCATTGATTTAACTACATTTACTTTCACCATTTGCTACTGTTCCAACAATTTGTTGTGCAAGTAGAATTTTTTAAGAGAAATTGGGGAAATTGTTGGAACTATAGAGTTTCTTTTTGTTACTTTGCTCCAATTTATAAAATTTATTATTATTATGAAGGCGATTATTTTATTTTATTTTTTTGTGCAGCAACTACCTGCATGAATAGGAATTATATTTTTTGAAATGCTTGGATGAGGATGGGTATAAATAGGCGGATGTATATTTTTTTCCTATATAATAGTGACAAGGCATTCCTTGTTTTAAATAAATAAAAAAATAATGATGATTGTCTCTAAATGCTTTTGATTTGTAAATAGTGGAAAGCCTTTGTTGGTCTCAGGAAGAATTCAAGGAACAGTATCTTGATGGTTTTTGGCCTACTGGGAACTTGCAGTAGTAGATATGGTCTTGCTTTTGGGCTAGTCTGAAAGGCATAAGTATGTGCCTGCATGTGGCAAGAACAATTGCACTCCGGTGTTTTGAAGGGTTAAACTGGGAACAGATTGCATTAGCCAGATGGAGTGAAGGCTGATGATATCACTAAGTGAAATTGTTCCTTTGGGATCATTTGCCACCCAGCTAATGATCTGAACCAAACTGACTTTACAGAACCATATTCTAGGTCCTGGTCCAACTCCCACTGATGCTAGTGGAAGTTTGTAATAATGAATGCAAGCAGGATATGGTCCACTGGGAGTTTTGTCTTCGTGTTCAATGGAGGCAGGATCGGGGCCCATATCAGGGTACAGTGGTGCATCTGAATTAATAATCCTACCTTTTAAAATGCCTTCAGGGTTAAGGTACAAAGAAGCATTATCTATCTGGCACAAATCATCTCTCTTGCTGATTACACTTGTATATACTTTCTGTATACAAGCAATAATCCCCCATATATAGTTCTAAGAGTACCTGGATAATAAGTTTTCTCAAATTCATGCAAACCTCCATTTCAGATCTGACCTCAACAGCTGGGTGCACATATGGGATGTTGACTGCCTTCCTACGGTTTATTTGTCAGGGGCATTAATGGGCAGAAGTTAGTAATGACCTCTACTTTCAACTCTCTTCTTCTGGCTTTTATCATTCAGCAAAGTCAAAGTCTGTAATTTCAGTGTCTTATAACACACAAGTATCCACAACTTTGAAAGCTTTCTATGACTTCCTCTTCTGGGAATTTCTGCTAAATCATGCTGGTATTGCACATTAAAACCTCCAATAATATGTGTGAAACACTAAACTAGAGTTCTGAGTGACCATGAACTGAAATGAACATTTTAGCCTAATTTATGGGAAATGCGTTTTTATCTAGTGTTAATGGGTACTGTGGGTACATAATTAACAAGCCTATTAGTGACATGCTCTAAGCACCCAATAGACTCTAAGACTTATGATGATGATAGAAGCTTTGAAACCAGTAGACATTTGGAAAGCAGTCTTAACATTCTGTGATCCACCTCTATGATAACCAATTAGACATCTGTTTCAAGACATGTGATCTACTGGTCTTCTGAGACTCACTGTTACATATGTTTTTGTTTGTGATGCTATTCTAAGAGCCTCCCAAAAGTGAAAATGATTGTGGTCCTCTTTTGCTACTAAGGAATAAGCTGTATGTACACATTGTGCATATCTGGCAAATATAGTAGGAATCCAAGAAAATCAACAAAAAGTTTGGTTTCACAAAGCTTTGAACATTCAAATTCTGCTTGCCTTTGAGGGGAGAATTTGGCTTGGAGAACTTTTTTCAAAAACTTGAAAAAGTTATACAAATGTTGGATTTTTTTTATTAAGGGAAAAAAAATCTCTTTTCTCACCAAATGGAACTAAATTGTCAAAAATTCTTCAAGGTTTTGAATTATAGAAGTTCAATGTTGTAATGTGTTCTAACCGAGAAGTTATAGATTCTCCCATCTGAAGCTAGACAAATTCAGATGAGAAATAAAGTACACATTTTTAACAGTGAGGGGAATTAACCATTGGAACAGCTTACCTAGGGAAGTGATGCATTCTTCATCATTTGAAGTCTTTATATCAAGACTGTCTGTCTTTTTAAAAGATATGCTACAGCTCAACCAGAAGTTATGGTTTTGGTCCAGGAATTACTGGGTCAAATTCCTATGGCCTGTGTTATGAAAGAGGACAGACTAGATAATTATAACACTCCTTTTTAACCTTAGATCTCTGAATGTAAAGAGAGAGTGTGTGTGTCTTGTAGGACACCATTTAGACAGAAGGTGTCTATGTGCCTTAGGATATGTTTTTCTGCCTGAAAGATCCGTAAATCTGTCCAAACTCTTTCTGGTATTCTTATCTTAAATACGATCTTCATGTCTCCTTGTTTACATTTTGAAACCAGTCCCTTATATAAAATCTTTCTAAGACCCCTTTTGTATGAGCACTTATAGTATATTTAGCTGAATTCTCTTGTCTGTATGTTCATCCCCTTCTTGAACTAGATGAAAATGTAGGCGTGTATTTTGCGGTTCACTCTCTGATATTGGGTGACAAAAAATGCATTGGGTAGAGAAAGCAGGGGACAATGGAAGGGGGCAGTCCCAGAATCAAGCAGTAAATGTGAAGCCTTGGGGATATAGCTGCTCCTATGCCTCTTCCTGTGGGGGAAAGGGAGATATGGCTGGGGCATAAAAATGTCTAGGTGATTTCCTGGTTGCTGCTGGTAGCTGGCACCACTTACGGCAGTCCACACACCGCTAAGTCTGCCTAGCGACCAGGCCAGTGTATATTGGTGTAGACTAAAGGGACGTATGAAGGTAGTTTAAAGCCACCTTGGCACTATGCTTCCTTGAACTGTGGCAAATGCTCTTGAATTGCAGCTCAAACTCTGGGTCTTTTTGTGAACATATTTCAGCCCATGGGTTATAGTCACACACTGTTGCACATCTATTTTTAATTCTTCACGATTAGTTATTTATGGAGATGGAGAGGTAATAAGTGAGGACCTGAAGAAGGCTGAGGTGTTTAATGCCTATTCTGCTTCAGTCTTTGCTAAAAAAGGTTAATGATGGCCAGATACTCAGCACAATGAATATTGACAACAAGGAAAAAAGAATGCAAGCCTAAGTAGAGAACAACAGGTTACAGAATATTTAGATAAGTTGGATGTATTCAATCCAGCAGGGCCTGATGGAACTCATTTTAGGGTACTTAAGGAACTAGCTGAAGCAATCTCGGAACCATAGCAATTATCTTTGAGAACGCATGGAGGAGAGTGAGGTCCCAGAGGATTGGAGAAGGGCAAACATAGTAGCTGTCTTTAAAAAGGTAAACAAGGAGGACCTGGGGAATTATAGACCAGTCAGCCTAACTTCAATACCTCGAAAGGTACTGGAACAAATTATTAAACAATCAGTTTGTAAGCATCTAGAGGATAATAAGATTATAAGGAATGGCCAGCCTGGATTTGTCAAGAACAAATCAGGCCAAACCACCAATTTTCTTCTGTGACAGGGTTACTGGTCTGGTGGATGGGGGAAAGCAGTAGAAGTGATATATCTTGATTTTAGTAAGGCATTTGATTCAGTCCACGTGACATTCTCATAAGCAAACTAGGGAAATGTGGTCCAGATAAAATTACTGTATGGTAGGTTTGCAAATGGTTGAAGGACCATACTCAAAGAGTAGTTATCAATGGTTTGTAATGGGCTTAATCTGCAGCAAGGGAGATTTAGGTTAGATATGAGGAAAACTTTTCTAACTATAAGGGAATAGGCTTGCAAAGAAGGTTGTGGAATCCCAATTATTGGAGGTTTTTATGAACAGTTGGACAAACACCTCTCAGGGATGGTCTAGGTTTACTTGGTCTTGTCTCAGCAGAGGAGGCTGGACTGGATGTTTTATTTAAGTCCCTTCCAGCCCTAGATTTCTATGATTCTATGGTACATGGTTGATTGCCCAAATGACATGGTGTTGTTTCTGCTCCTTGATTGGTTGACTGAACATTTTGTAAAGTGGATGGGGAAGAATCAAAGTGATGGCTGCCCAAACACTTGCAGCATAAAGCATCTTGGACCATTTGCTTTGTGACCATTCTCACATAGAAAAACTCACTTGTACGAACATCTGCAGACAAACAATAATAACAATAAAACCATAACAATGAAATCTAATTAAAATACCCTTTGTAATGCTTTTTTGCCATATTTGTTCAGCTTTGTGTGTGGAATTTAGAACTGGAATGAACAAAGCACTAGAGGAAACATTATATGGAACACAATCATACACAAAAAAGCCAAATCCTGCTTACCTGACCCCCAGGAGAATTCCCATTGACTTCAGTGGGGAATTAATCATAACAGTCACCCTGTAAAGGGGGATGGACAGTTCTGACGTGTCTTTTCCATCTGTGGCTCTCTGGATTCTATATAAACTCTTGCTTGTTTCTGTGTCGCTCTGTTTTTCATTGTACAGAATCTTTTGTTTGAGCTACATTTCTTGAGTTAAATCTTCTTCTTCTTTTTTTTTGTTTGCTTCCTAGATTTTTGTTTTACTTTGAAAGAAACAAAACCAATAGTTTTATCATCCCACCCTTGAAATCGCTGCATGGAAAGCTCTGATTGGGTACAGGCGTGCAGTAGTGGAGTTAATTATAACAAGAATTCATACTGCTCAAAGTAACTAAACAGTGTCTTTACAATACATAGAGACTTGCAGGATCATTTTGCAATGTATTCTCATTTTCAGGTGCCTTTTGTCCCCCACTCCTCCACATTATTAAGCATTAGAAATAATAATAAATCAGATTAGTCTATTTATGTCACACCAATGTGCTCTTTATCAAAACAACACCATTTTAGCTCCCCACAGTTGACTTTGATTTTTTTCTCTTTGATGATAATATGTAATATGAGAGGATAATAGAGTTGTTATATAATCAGTTTGATCAGTGCAGGCCTGAAATAGCTTTGACTGAGTATGCTGTGATATGGAAATGAGAGAGGAAACTTAATAGAACAGTGAAGGCGTAACCCTCCGCTTAGTCTTTATTACTATGTAAGAATTGCACTGGCTGATCTAACCGGGGTGCTTCACTAGAACCTTGTTTGTGAGGTTTGCAGAGATGCCCACAGTAGAGAGTTTTTAAGGAGACACCTATGAAAGGCAGCTTTGGATGTTACGTCCAGACTCTGAAATTGCCTTTAGGTTATTAACAAATGGAAAAGATGAATATTAAACCTAAGTGAAGGACTTTCTTCTGCATGGACTCCTCTGTAACAGATCATTTAGAACTGAATACATTCAAATAAAAGGAAAGTGACCAAGTTAATTTACTATATTGTAGGTCATCTTGTTAGTTATCCTAGTACTTTGATTGAAAGAACACTGAGATAGTAACCAACAATCCTAAGAATTAAGTCTCAGCCCGGTAATTTATCTTTTCTCTGAAAGATTTGAAAGGTTTTGTTCCTGGCAGTATAAAAAAGGCGTCATTAGATGCTAAAAGCTAGAAAGTGTAATCAGTGGAACTAGAGCTGGAGAAGGGAAATGATTTGGTATGTGGAAGCTGGAGAGAGGAATGATGATGGAAATAGCCAATAATAGAGGTTTATGGCCTGATTTTACTTTGTGTAATATTCCTGTTAATATCGGGGTCTAATTAAAACATACATTTGACGCCTTTACTGGGGAAGCTGGAACAGAGAGATGTGCTGGAATGTCTCCATTACTAATGTTATGGCCTTTTTAATGCATATTTTAATGAGAGGCTATTATTAATTGGAATATTACCCAAATTACAATCAGAACCACAGTGTTACTAATTTTGCAACTAAGGGTGCATAATATTTCCAGAATCAGAAAAGAAAGGTTGCCCGTTATTACGTGCCTGCCATCCAACTTTAATATCCAACTTCATTTTAGAAAACTCAGCTAGATAAACTGTATGGAAAGCATTAGCCAACATCAAGATACATGGAGGGCAAAACAGATAGCATGACACTGGACACAGAGAGATTGATTACAGTTGGCATGCATGCTGGGACTCTGTTCCTATTTAATCAGAAGTTAGAGGCTGAATTAGAGCCCCCACAAACTGATCTTACTCCTTGCTGGACTGTAACCAGGATGGCAGAGGAATTTGCATCTGAATAAGTACCAACGAGGCAAAAATAAACAAAGATCTCAAGCATGCGACTTGAGCACAAATATAATTTCCATGTGGAATCCTAATGCAGTGGTTCTGAGGACAGCAGTTGTGTGTTTTGCCCCACATAAGACCCAGTTCTGTGAGGTGTCCTCTATGCAGCACCTTCCAGAGCTAACCCCCATCCCTGGTATAATCTTTTTAACTTGACCAGGAAGGAATAAAGCCCAGAGTTGGTCTGTTTCTGTTAGAACCAGATGTAACCTGGTTAACATTATCTTCCTCTCCACAATGACAGCCTCCTCACCCCAAATTGGGGATTGAATTCTGGGACAGAGGCCAGCCTGGAGGCTCAGGGTCTCCTTTAGGAACTGCACTGCTGTAGAGGGTCCAAGATGGTAGACAAGGAGCGTCATGGAAGATCAGGATCTCCGCATGAGATGGCCTGGACCATTTCAGATCTATTGAGATGCTTGGGTTTTGATGGCCAAACTCTTTGTCTACTTTGTGGGATGCAGACCCTACCCTACAATGAGCCATTTCAGTGGTAGCTCCTGAGGGGGGAATTTGCTGAGCTTCCTGTCCCCTATTGCGTTTTTTCCTGCATATAGAAGAATCTTATCTATAGAAAGTAGGGATTGAACAGATACTGAATCATCTATTCCATCCCTTTACCAGCATTGTTCTTTGCAGTATATTATACTACTGTAAACTGTTGTTCTGATCCTATATCCCTAACTGAGGCTGTAGCTCAGTAAAGAACCTAAGTACATGAATTCAATGGGGCTTGAGTGCTTTGCTGAACTGGGGCCTGAAGCACTGTGACATCCCACTGAGGTCAGTGGGAGTTTTTCCTCAGCATGGTTTATCCCTGAAGGCCCTAATTGCCCTGGAAACATTGCTCTGTTGTTCCTTTCCAAAGATGTAAATACACATTTGTTTCTCCAAAATTGCTGAGAAAGCTAATGAAAGCTGTATAATTATATAGACTCCTGAGTTACTCGTGTGTACAAGTCTGCACTTCTTTGGAGAAGTTGCGGTGTGAAATTCGAATTCAGCAAATTGAATACCTGATTCTGATTACACTTATACAGGTAACTCCACTCGTTTCAGCTAAATTACTCCTAAGTGGCAAAGGAGTTAGAGAGGCCAGAATCAGGCCCTGAAAATGTATAAGGTTTGGATTTGGACATGCTATATTTGGTGCTGATGCTGCTAAGTAGACATTTGGGAAAGCAGGAGTAATTTCACTTAAGTAAATGGAGTTATACTGGTGTAAAAAAGAGAGGAATCTGACCCAATATCCCTAATTTTAATCTCACAATTGTTTTACACTAGAGTAACCCAGATGATTTGAATACAATTCCGTTAATCCTGATTAACACCAGTGTTAGCAAGCTCAGAATGTGGCTCAATCTCTATACACCATCGCATAATAATAATATATACAACTAATGCTTCACATTACACAGTCCTTCCTGACCATTATAATGGTGGCAACAGCACGGTAGAAAGTCCTAAAGAAAACTAAACCGCCCAATTGTACAACGTGTGCTGCAGTGTTTTTGCTTTATAATCCTGGAATCCTGGCAACAAATCTGTCTGGCTAATTTTAGGATGGCAATATTATCCCTGGAGCCTGCAGTCTCCAGTCATCTCTCCTTCTGCAAATGTGACAGATGAATATTGTAATTAACAAAAATCCCAGTGTGTTTCATTTTTACTTAATTTTCTTGTCAGCCTTCTTCCACCTTGCATCCTGACCATGTATGGAGCACCGCCACACATCAACACCCACAGCAAAAAATGAATGGTATCATTGTGTTGGTAATTAATATTCGCAGTTCCAAGCTGTGTTGTCTGGGCTCACTTTGAGAAATGCAGAACAAACAGCAGCGCGATAGAATTTATCATCGCTTGCTAATTCACAAGTGGATCTAAGCAAGCATAATAATTGAAACCATGCTCCTTAATGCATCTTTTTCATGCGCCAGTTCTGAAGCTGCTGGTCTGGCTTTGATAAATTGTTTATCCGGCATGTGGCAAAGCTTGCCGTCATTCCTCCACCCAGACCATTGTATCTGGGGCTGGGGTGGGGAGGAACAACAAAGGGTCCATTTTACAGACAGTGTCCCTCTTTGGCTTTCTCTGTGCACAACATCCCTGTCTACCTCTGCACTAATTCATTAGCTTGCCATTTAACAGAAGCATATTAACAACCAGGATCATTGCATGCTGTACTTTCCCCCATTACGTATTAATGAAGAGTATTATATTACAGAAAAGCACACTGGGGAAGGAAATGTTCCACTCTAATTGTTACTGGCAAAAGAAATATATAGATTGATTAAAAACCAAAACAAGGGAATCAAACAGGAAATGCAATTTGCACAAACTTGTCTGTGTGCCGCCTACTTACACTTTGATTAGATGCGATTTGTAGGCCCAGAGGACAAGATATTTGAGTCTGTTCCTTTGGTAGAGGAGCTTGTGGAGGGAGGGGAGTGAAAGCAGCAAACAGGTGGGTAGGAAGCGGATAGAACCTTGGCTCTACTCCTCCCCCCGAAATGCAGGAGTTGGCATGGGGAGTGTTGGCATCTGCAGTGCAGGCAACCCTGGGAACAAGCAGGGTGGAAATTGTGTCTCAGAGAGAGACATTCCCTGCCCAGCCCTTGGGATGGTGCGGCTACACAGTGCTTCATTCACAGGGTTTGTGGCAAAGCCACAGTCTACCCCAAGACTAGAATATCCGTATTCCTCAAAAAGGGACAGATGCTGCTGGATGTGACCTCATGTGTTATGCCACTGGAGGGAGTAGGACTATTTATCCACTAAAGGGCTCCTCATCCTGAGTTTGGGGGAGGGGAGCTGCCCAGAATTCGGTACACAATGATCTTCATTTTTGGTACATTTGGATTTTTCAACTGTACAACAATAATCAAAATTGACCTTTAGAGAAATGACATGAATGAAACTCAATATTGCTGGCCATCCTGACCACTTCTGCATGCAGCTCTATTGTATTCATTATCGTTGAGAGTCTAATTAATCTGATAATGGCATTTAATTAGGGTAGCTGTAATAAAATGGGTGAGTGTGTTGTGCCTCCCAGAGACTGATGTCCCAACTAGGCTAAATATTCTTCCAGGGCCTGCTTGAGAATAAGGAGGACATGGTTGGAGATGGGGGTTGAACCCAGGCTGCCCTATTTACAGGAATCATCCCATCGACTTCAATCGCACTGCTCATGGGAGTAAAGTGAGCAGGGTTTGGCCCCGTCCTGTATCATGAACAGGAAAGAGAAACCAGCTAGTACTAGAAGGACAGCGTGGGCTAGGGGACAGAGCAAGGGGCAGTGTGTGAGGACTAATCCTGGCTCTGCCACTGACTTACTGTGTGACCTTGGCTTTGTCAATAAACCTCTTCGTGGGCCTACCCCCCTTTGGGATAGATCGTGCCTATAAGGCACAGCCCAGGGTAAGGCGGGTGTGAAGCTGCACCTCAGTGTGAGCACAGGAAGGCATTTCCTGGACTCCCAGGCATGCATGAGGAATACTCCTCCCCACTCTGCAAGTCAGTGTGGCCAGGGCACCCTTCTCCCCCTCATAGTCCCTTCCTGCCTTGGTGCGAAGAGTGCAGAGCATCAGGGAGTGGAATTCTGCTTGGCCTTTACATGGACCATGGTGGCTAGGGAAGACTTCTAGTGCCCTCTCTTCACACTGTGCAACTGCCTAATGGCCGGGGGAGTCTTCCCCAAGGAAGTCCATTTTTTTGGGATCAGGGCGTGCATGTGTTTCACTCTTTATAAGATATGTGCACCACCAGTTCACAGTGTTTTGGTGAGGACTCATTAGTTAATGTCTGTTCAGTGTTTTGAAGACTGTAAGTCCTAAGCCTTCTCATACACACTGGTTTGAAGAATGATTTGCAAATAACCAGGGAACAAAGTCTTATCAGAAGAGGAGTCAAACTGGTACCCACGATTTGGTTTTTTTACATGATTCTTCCAATTTTAGTTGTGATTTCAACAATCACATCAAGAAAATCACTGGGAGCTAATGTGACATCTTCAGGCACTGTGTCATATTTAGGAGACTGGAAAAAAAAAAAGGTAACCAAACAGAGTTCTAAAAAGTAGAATTCAAACCAGCATGTGTACTGGTCAAGGACAGGGCCTTCATTCCAGCTCTCTGGTTTTGCCTGTGTGTACATTTCTTTTGAACTGTCCAATAGATTTCCGAAGTGAAGCACTCAGATACAAAAGTGATGAGGGTGGCATGAGAACCTATACAGAATGTAGCAGAATTGTTGCCGCATCACAGGTTCCCACGGACCATACATCAAAATGCAGATGGATTAATGCTAGATTCTCATATTCTTAGCATGTGAGTGACCCTAATGTGGGGTCCCACAGTACGGTGCTACTCATTGCAAATAAAGGGATCAGAATCTGGCCCAAACTGGCTCTTTAGCCCTTGGGAACCTATCATGTTGTCTTGCAATTGGCTGACTATGCACAGGAATTAATAAATCGTACCTCTGCAAGATTCTCTTTTCAAGACATAGTCAAAGGTCCCATTATTTTTTACTGCACACTCTTCTCGTATTCCTATTAGGAATGACTATTCTAGTGAAGTGGTTCCCACCTTTGGGCCACCACTGGTCCACTGAGAACTTGGTGATGTTCCAAGCAGAGCTGTCTGATCACACGGGTCTCCTCCTTTCCTGCTGGTAAATCGACTTACAGATACATTACTGACTGAATGTTACTGTTCCATATAAACAATTGCTGTGGTTGCCAGGTTGACGTTAGTTGGTTGTCAGTGGGAGTGGAGATGGTCTACACAATCATGAATGGGAGAGGTGAGCCAAGAGACAGACTGTTATTCAGAGGTGATCAATGCTATGAAACAGTTTGAGAACCCCTGCTCCCATAGATGGCTTTACTGGAAATCCACTGCCAGTGCACAGGCTCCACCCTGCAGACCTTAAACTTGATTAGTCCCATTGAAGTTAATGGGGTTTTTAGGTGCATGAGGACTGCTGGATTGGACCATATAAGAGAAAGATAATCATTATATAGAATGTATCCTCTCTAGCACCACACTCCTCTTTACCAAATACCCAACAAACTCAAATAATTAGAGGCTTGCTGGTTCTTCAGAAAACAAACACAATTTGTTTTTGCTTTTTAGAATGTTCATAATTTGCTATTTAACCAATAATCGAGATGCTTCTCTTTGCGAGTGCGGGGTTAACTGTGGAAATGAACAATACAAGTTTATTCTTGTATAATCTTTTTCTTCTTGCCTCTTCCAGATGCTTTTTAAGATTCTTTTGTCTGGTTATTGTTATCAAGGAATATTTGATGAAAATTTTTGATCTTAGTGATATGAGTGCAAAGAAACTAATAATTTGGAGCCAAAATGGGAGATAATGAGAAATCAAATTGTCAGATTGTTTCCAGCAGGCCAAAAGAATGTGGATACTGTCTCTTTAAGGTGCAATTTCTTACTTCAACAAACTGTTTATCTATGAGAAACAGGGATAAAAGTGTTCAATTTGTGACCCAAGGAGAAATTTTTGGATTTCTTCCAAACACACATACATGAAGAAATTGAATTGTGGACTCTACTTGGGAAACTGAGCTTTTGTGCTCAAACAGGAGCGCTTGTGTGTTTGTGTGTGTGTTGCCGCTGTGTCTCTTTTGGATCTCTAGACACTTTTTGGGTACATTTTAGTACTTTTTTGGGAGGTGCATAGGAGGACTTAGTGATGGTATTTGGGCGGCATTCTAAAGGCTCTTGACAGTTTGAGATAGCATTTAAGCTAAATTTCTCCACTGGTTGGTAAACTTCATGTGCAGTGCACAGAGAATCAAGAGTAAAGGGTGGAAACTAAGAAACAGGAGCACTCTTCTCAACTGGCTGTGTCTTGTACTGAACATTTACCTCCAGGAAGCTGTCTTGTGTGAGTCAATGATCAGACCTAATCTCAGACTTTTAATTTCACAATGGTTGTTGAGCTGGCCCTAGCGATGGAGATAGAGGAGGTCACAAGCATCAAGTAATGAGTTAAGCCAGCGACAGCCTGATTACAGAGAACCAAATTAAAGCATTTTAATCTTTTGTGGGTTTTTTTTCTTTCTCTGTCCTCCTCCCTGACCAGAGAGGATGCCTTCACTCATGGCCTTAGAATGCCGTACTGGAGTTAGCAGAGTGAAACAACAGTCAAATTAAACTGAGATTTATTGCAGCTTATGTCAAGAATGAAAACTGTATCACACAAATGTTTACAAGTCCAAGTAGACAGCGAACCCATGTACATTATGTAATTTATGCAAGGGATTGCATCTTTCTTTTGTAATGAATGCACTAAGCAACCCTGTATATATTTTACAATGTCTTTACAAAAAAAAAAAAGACTCATTTACTGTAGTATTGTAAAATAAATGCACTTTTCTAATTTTTTCATTAAAAATCCTATGGCACGTTTTCAAATGTATATTGTTTCTTTTATATTGAATGTGGAAATGTTAACTTCCTGTAAAATTGCACTGCAGACGTAAAGTCCGCTGATGAGTCCTATTTTGTTAAAGAAAAGTCCATCAGCAACAAGTAGATGTTCAGTGTATGTATATATGTGTATATATACATATATATCTAGTACTACGTATCAATATATATATATTATTTATATATGTTCAGATTTATATAATGAATGTATTGATATATCTATGGATTGATAGATATATATGTGTGTGTGTGTGTGTGTGTGTGTGTGTGTGTGTGTACATGTACACACACACACAGACATATACACACACACACGAATCACAATGTACAAAATGAGATTTAGTCAGTGAATTTAAGGGGAAAATCAACAGAGATGTCCTATACAGAAGATATTTTGCAAGGTAATAAAGGCTTTTTTTGGACAAAAGTATGTGCAGAGTGAAATATGAACCTTTATCAAATGTTTGCTCATGCTGTGACCAGGTGAATCAGATGTAGCCAGACTGAAAGGAAAGTTAATGGGAGAAGTGTAAAAGTCTAGCCAGACTGGAATTAGTTATGGGCAACTGAGCCTTTCACCTCTAGGCTGCCAGCATATAGATCAAGTGTGAAATTTTGGCCCCATGCAAATCAGTGGCAAAACTTCCACTGACGTCACTGAAGCCAGGATTTCACCCTCCAAATTATTGACTGTGCAGTGGTCTGCGTAAAGTGGGTTTTGGGGTCTCAGTGCAATTCCTAGTGGGAAGTGTCCACACCAGGCACCCTTGTTGGCAGTCTCAGCAGTGAGGAGAGGACTGAATGGGCATTTTGAATAAACCACCCTTTAGCGGTGGTCCCTTCCAGGTGAGGCTTGGGATATGCCAACTGATCAGAGTCTCCCCTGCCCTCCTCTTCTGCCACATCCATCACGGTGGGATCCGAGCACTGTCACTTCTTGGGCTGCAGCGGTTCTGTGGTGACTGGAGAGTTTCATTTCCAGAATTGTTACACTAACAGTAAGAAAAATAAATCATAGAAATGAACACACCCTTCTTTCTCATAGACACCACAACCCTAGAATCATAGAAGATGAGGGTTGGAAGAGACCTCGGGAGGTCATCTAGTCCAACCCCCTGCTCGAAGCAGGACCAACCCCAACTAAATCAGCCAGCCACAGCGGTACAGCAACCAGGAACAAAGACATTACCTTTGGCTCCAGTAATACAAATCTCTACTTGGTCAGATAAAGAAATAGCTCCATAGTGAGGGTGATTATCAATAGAACAACTTACCTGGGGCTATAGTGGATTTGCCATCACTGCCTTCTCTGAATCGAGCCTAGCTATCTTTGTAAAAGGCATGCATGAGGTCAAACCGAAGCTGTGGGCTTGATGCAGAAATTACTGTGCGAGGTTCTGTGGTTTGTGCTATGCAGAAGGTCAGACTAGAGGATCATAATGATTCCTTCTGGCCTTAAAGGTGATGAATCAATTAAACTCACTTACAAACAAACGCATGGATCTGGCAGTCTCCATCCAGTGGGCTACCAGCTGTTCAATATATATCCGCCATTCTGTCCTTGGCCTATTGCTAAACAATGGTGGTGATGGAATGGGCCTCATCTTTTGGGAGGCGAGACTGGCATCTTTGTGGCACAGAAAGGAGGAGGACCTCTTTAACAGTGGCAATAAACACCACCTACACAATCTTGTTTTAAGATGTGATTTTTGTGCCGTATCACAGTGTCGTCATTCACAACTAGGGCCAAGAATTTTTTTCTCTTTGGGGTGATTGTCACTGGTAGGTTTGGGGGCATATTTTAGCACCTCTGTTTATCCAGGCTGAACAGAGAAGCCAAAATCAGCAGAGGAAATGGTTGTTGAACCTTATTCACTGCCATGTGCAGGCAAACACTTTTTAGTGTAATTATTCAAATTCAGGAATAAAGAGTACTGGCTAGAGGGCCAGGTTTTTACAGATCTTTAGGTGCCTGAAGATGCAGCTAAGTGCTTACTGCGATTTTCAAAAGCACCTAGGTGCCTGGCTCCCATGGGAATAAGGCACTCTTGAAAATCAAGGGAGTTAGGCACCTAAATACCTGTGACGATCTGGCCTTAGTGGGATTTTCAAAAGTGCTTAGGTGCCTAATTCCCATTGAAATCTGGCTCTTTAGGCACTGTGATGGGGTGGACTAGGTCCAAAGGCCCCCTACTGGAGGCCTCAGGGTTCTGCCACACCCATCCCAGGAAAAGAGCAGTGGAGAGGTCCTCCAAGCAGCATAGAGTGGCTGCAGGGGAAGCAGCCAATCAGGGCCCAGGAGGGCCATATAAAAGGAGTTGCAGAACAGCGCATTAGTTAGTTGCTGCATGGAGCAGGAGGGACTGTGGACAGCTAAATCTGCTCGCAGGGACCTGGGGAGCGAGAGGCTCCTGGCTGGCTGGTAAGGACTGAATCTGGGGATACAGCCCCATACCAGGGCTGGACTACTTCAGGAGTAAAGCCCAAGGAGGTCTAGAGAGAGACACCAGCAGAGGGGTACTGAGATAGGCCCCTATGGACTTTATATCCCAGAAAGGATTTATGCTGGCTAATGTGCAGACAGTGTGACTTGGCCGGAGGGCTGAGTCACTGAAAACCCACCTGAGAACCACGAGAGGGGTCTCTAGACCTAAAGAACACAGACATGCCCAATCAGAAGGGGGTACTTGTGAGATGTGGGTGCCAACCCTGTTACAGGCACCCAAATACCTTTTAAAAATCTGGCCCAGGGCCATTAAAACTTGACCTTTCCTGGCATCTCCATGGACAAATCTGCTGGCCCTATCTTTGAAAGACTCAGTGGAGGAATGCAACCATTCTGCACCACAATGAAGACATCTGCTCAGGGTGCAGTGGCAGTCACAATCCAAACAAACATTACCAGGTATGAAAAATAGAACCCAGAATACGATCGTGCCATATGTGCCTCACCTGGAATAGTGTTCAGTTCTGGTCACTCCCTTGGGAAAGGCTTTCATTCAGCGGAGACAAATAAGCAGGGATATGCTAGACATGTGCAGAATAATGAATGGGCCAGAGAAGGGAAATGAGGTGCTCCCATTTACCTTTTTTCAATATACAAGAATGAGGTGACATTCAATTTATCTGAAAGACTGTACATTTAAAACTGATACATGGAAACATTTAAAAAAAATTCCATTACCCACAATAACCAGCGGAACTTGCTGGAACAAGATGGCACTGAGGCCAAGAGTTTAACAGAAGTCAATGAGGGATTAGACACTCTTATGGATTAAGAAAACCACCACCGTTCCATTAAAAAGGATAAAAAATACATAAGGGATATAAGTCATGATTCAGGGCATAATCCAAATACTAAGTGCCTGGGGATAGGAAGAAATGTCCCCTTTACTCAAGATAATCCATTGGAACAAGAGTTTCCAAACTTTTTATGCAGGTGACCCACCAACAGCATTTTGTCTTTTTTGTGACCAACAATATCTGCACCCTCCGCCCTGATACTGCAACCCTAATCCCAGTCTGGTGTGGGGGTGTTTGGAGAGTGAGCCCACCTCACACACATCATAGAAGATTAGGGTTGAAAGAGACCTCAGGAGGTCATCGAGTCCAACCCCCTGCTCAAAGCAGGACCAACACCAACTAAATCATCCCAGCCAGGGCTTTGTCAAGCTGGGCCTTAAAAATCTCTAAGGAGGGAGATTCCACCACCTCCCTAGGTAACCCATTCAAGTGCTTCACTACCCTCCTAGTGAAATAGTTTTTCCTAATATCCAACCTAGACCTCCCCCACTGCAACTTGAGACCATTGCTCCTTGTTCTGTCATCTTTCTGCAGCGGCTGCTCCTGTCCTGTGGGGGTGGGCCTGGCTGTCCACTCTGGGCATAGTGACCTGGTGCACAGTATTGCAGCACCACTCCAGTTTGGCACAGGGCCCTCACTCTCACACCTGGTCATGATGGAGGGGCAGCTGTACCAAATTTGAGTCAGTGTCATTGTGACCTAGTACAAACTTTCAGCTAGGCCAGACCTGACGATGCTGGTGATCGCACCCTCTCTCCAATCATGATGGAAAGGTAGCTGGGCCAGACCTGAGGGGTGCTGTAAGCCCATGTGCCAGTTCACAATGCTTGGAGTGGGGAGCCAGCCCATGGGACAGGAGCCACTGCTGTGGGGTGAGTGCTTGATCTCCAACCCATCCCCCAGCCTCCCTTCCCCAAATGCCTTCCCTCTGCACTGGTCTGGGAGAGCTGTGTGCTTGCCTAGGCCGTAGCCAGTGATGGGTTAATCCAACCCTGGTTGTGATGACCCATCTAGAACCGACCCACCATTTGGGACACACTGCGGTTTAGGATTTCTTGCATTTTCCTCTGAAGCATCTGTGAGTGACTGATGTTGGAACCATGATGCTGGTCCCCTGGTCTGATCTGTGAAGTCAGTTCCTATGTTGGTATAAATGTTTAACAGGCAAACACGGGGTTACAGTCACATGCCTTCAAAACTGCATGACACTGTAAATTGTGCAAAAGGCAGGCAAGAAAGGCTCTGGAAGGCATGTTTCAGATGGGTCATTCAGAAGGCTGGACCTGGAATCACAATCGGCCATCTTGTAAGAGGGTGTAGCTGTGTCAAAGGCAAAAGATTAGCAGCTGCTCATACCCGGGCTGGACTTGGCTCCAGCATTTTATTACAAGACCGTTTTGGTTGCTGAAGGGAAAAAAATGCAGTGCTCTCTCAGCAGGAGCCAACTGATTGTGATCAATGTATACAGCATTAGCATGTCCTATTCTTGCAGCCTCTTGGCTGACAGAGATTGGGATAAATTGCCTTTTTTTCCTCTGTGGGTTCCCACTCTTGCTTGAATGCCAGTGATCTGCTTGTTTTCTGCTAGGACAGAAACTGAGGGGCAAATCCAGCCCTGGCACAACTCACACTGATTTTGTGGTTGAATTTTCCCCCTGCGGGACACACCCACTGAATGCCAAATCAGCATAAATTATACACCCTTGCTCTTTTCCCCCCTTGTTTAGAAGTTGCTCATACCTGCCATGTAAATTACACCATTCTTTTTGCGTCCAGGGCCGGATTCTCCTCTCACTTGCACTGGTTTTATTCCCATGAAACTCCACTGACCTCACTGGAATCAGCCTAATTGACACCAGGGTGGGATCAGAATCAAGCCCGTGGCATCGTTTACTTGTAAGGTTAATAAGCTTCACTTTTTTGTCTTCCCTGGAGGCACACGGAAGAGGTTCTTTCTCGTGTACTGTAAACTCACCTGCCTGTGTGTTACAGCCAATGAGATCTGGTCACAGAGGAGGAACCCTTTCACAGCTTCACAGTACGTAGAGGTGGTGGACGAGGAAGCTAATGGCCTCTGGTTCGTTAACATGAGCACAAGTGTCTGTGGGAGGTAATTGTAATGATAGTAATAATGCAGGAAACATCCAAATCATCGATCTCCGTCTCAGTGTGAATCGCAGGGTGCTAAATTACTTTAAATTAATCACATACAGCTGCTACAGCCAATGATTAGCACGCTCTCCTGGGGGAGAGAGCAAATCACACTGCATTTACAGTCCCGTGTGTGTTCTCAGGCTTGTATGGGCTCTTTCTGTGGACTGTTTGCAGGGCTAATACCACCTACCAGGCCACGTGACTTCCCGGGATTCAGCTGGTCAATTCTTGCATGAAAAATTGCAGAGCAGACCCAGGCTACTGCAGGGAGGGAGACAGGGCTTTCAGCAAATGGCAGGCTTTGCAGGACTGGCGGGTGGCCAGGACTGACAGGCAGGTTTCCCTGTAGAGGAAACCCTACTCTCAGTTACATGGGTGTAAGCTCCCACAGAAGCCAATGGTGGTTGCACCTGTGTAACTGAGAGCAGATTTTGACCCTAACTTGACTGTTTCAGTCCAGGTCAGATGGGTAGCTGTGACAAAGTGATTACCATTTCACGGCTGTTCCATCACCTATATGAATGGAATTAGTGGACAGGTGTCCCCATAAAAAAATACCTTTACATGTGGTGTCCTTGTTGACAGTCTCACAAAAGAGATCAAGGACTGAACAGGCTGTTGGGAGAAAACTATCCTCTCATCCTGATTAGCAGTCCCCCAGGGCAGGGCTGTGGCACACCGGCAAGAAGCTGCACTGTTTGCCTCTGCTGAGCCCGATCTGTAGAGCAATGGAGGACTTCAGCCTCTGGAGACACCAGGCCAGCAGGGTTCACGAGTCTCAACAGTCTCGTCCAAGCAAATGGAGGAGGCATTCCCTCCTCTGAGCTCGTATAGTGCTGGTCCTGGTAGCATTTGCACTGAGCAATGTGTGAGGGAGGAGGGGATAAAGCCCTTGGATGGGGGCTGGGGATACTCACCCTGTGTTTAAAATCATCTATTTACTGTATTTGCCACTTGGTGCAAGCCAATCATCCCTTGAGGTCAGAACATGTAGGGATAAAGTGAGAGGTGAAAAGCCATGTCGAGTTGGACCTTGCAAAGGGAGTTAAAACCAATAGTAAAAGGTTCTATAGTCATATAAATAAGAAGAAAACAAAGAAAGACGTGGGACCGCTAAACACTGAAGATGGAGTGGAGGTTAAGGATAATTTGCCTCAGTCTTTAATGAGGAGCTTAGGGATAATGGTAGCATGGCAAATGGGAACAAGGATATGGAGGTAGATATTACCATATCCGAGGTAGAAGCAAAACTCGAACAGCTTAATGGGACTAAATTGGGGGCCTGGATAGTCTTCATCCAAGAACATTAAAGGAACTGGCACATGAAATTGCAAGCCCATTAGCAAGAATTTTTAATGAATCTGTAAATTCAGGGGTTGTACCGTATGACTGGAGAATTGCTAACATAGTTCCTATTTTTAAGAAAGGAAAAAAACATGATCCGGGTAACTACAGGCCTGTTTGACATCTGTAGTATGCAAGGTCTTGGAAAAAATTTTGAAGGAGAAAGTAGTAAAGAACATTGAGGTCAGTGGTAAATGGGACAAAATACAACATGGTTTTACAAAAGGTAGATCGTGCCAAACCAACCTGATCTCCTTCTCTGAGAAAGTAACAGATTTTTTTAGACAAAGGAAACAGTGGATTTAATTTACCTCGATTTCAGTAAGGCGTTTGATACCGTCCCACATGGGGAATTATTAGTTAAATTGGAAAAGATGGGGATCAGTATGAAAAATGAAAGGTGGATAAGGAATTGGTTAAAGGGGAGACTACAGCGGGTCATACTGAAAGGTGAACTGTCAGGCTGGAAGGAGGTTACCAGTGGAGTTCCTCGGGGATCAGTTTTGGGACCAATCTTATTTAATCTTTTTATTACTGACCTCGGCACAAAAAGTGGAAGTCTGCTAATAAAGTTTGCGGATGACACAAAGCTGGGAGGTATAGCCAATTCAGACAAGAACCAGGATATCATACAGGAGGAACTGGACCTTGTAAACTGGAGTAATAGTAATAGGATGAAATTTAATAGTGAGAAGTGTAAGGTCATGCATTCAGGGATTAGTAACGAACTTTAGTTATAAGCTGGGGACGCATCAATTAGAAGTAACGGAGGAGGAGAAGGAGCTTGGAGTATTGGTTGACCACAGGATGACTATGAGCCGCCGATGTGATATGGCCATGAAAAAAACTAATGCGGTCTTGGAATGCAGCAGGCGAGGTATTTCCAGTAGAGATAAGGAGGTGTTAGTACCATTATACAAGGCACTGGTGAGACTTCATCTGGAATATTGTGTGCAGTTCTGGTCTCCCATGTTTAAGAAGGATGAATTCAAACTGGAACAGGTACGGAGAAGGGCTACTAGGATGATCCGAGGAATGGAAAACCTGTCTGATGAAAGGAGATTCAAGGAGCTTGGCTTGTTTAGCCTAACCAAAAGAAGGCTGAGGGGAGATATGATTGCTCTCTATAAATATATCAGAGGGATTAATACCATGGAGGGAGAGGAATTATTTAAGCTCAGTACCAATGTGGACACAAGAACAAATGGATATAAACTGGCCATCGGGAAGTTTAGACTTGAAATTAGATGAAGGTTTCTAACCATCAGAGGAGTGAAGTTCTGGAACAGCCTTCCAAGGGAGGCAGGGGGGGCAAAAGACCTATTTGTCTTCAAGATTAAGCTTGATAAGCTTATGGAGGAGATGGTATGATGGGGTAACAAGATTTTGGCAATTAATTGATCTTTGACTGTTTATTGTAAAGAGGCCCAATGGCATGGGATGGGATCGTAGAATATCAGGGTTGGAAGGGACCTCAGGAGGTCTAGTCCAACCCCCTGCTCAAAGCAGAACCAAAGCAGGATCTGAGTTACTACAGAGAATTCTTTCCTAAGTATCTGGCTGGTGAGTCTTGCCCACATGCTCAAGGTTTAGCTGATCGCCATATTTGGGGTCAGGAAGGAATTTTCCTCCAGGGCAGATTGGAAGAGGCCCTGGGGTTTTTTTCTTTCTCTGCAGCATGGGGCACAGGTCACTTGCTGGAGGATTCTCTGCTCCTTGAAGTCTTTAAACCACTATTTGAGGACTTCAATAATAGCTCAGACATAGGTGAGAAGTTTATTGCAGGAGTGGGTGGGTGAGATTCTGTGGCCTGTGTCGTGCAGGAGGTTAGACTAGATGATCATAACAGTCCCTTCTGACCTAAATGTCTGAGTCTATGGTCTCTGGGTAACAACACAGTTGCCTTTATTCCCCATCATCGCCATTAAGTAGCTATCTGGCCTGGTCTCCTCTCAAATTCAGTCTTTTTTGGAAGCCAACTTACCCCATATTCAGACAAGGGTCATCACATGGTGAAGCCTGCCCAGCCTCCTTAATGAATGCATTGGGGAACTACCCAGAGACCCTGTAAATTCTCTGTCTCAGTCCCATGGCTGTAAAAGGCAGCAGTTGTGGGACTGGGGAGGGGGGAGTTTCCTGGTTCCACTGCAGCCTTATTATTTATTATGATAGTGCCTAGAGGCCAACAAAGAATGGGGCTCCATCGTGCTAGGTGCTTTACAGACAGAGACAGTCCCTGCCCCAAAGAGTTTATAGTCTAATAAGATGAGGGGTTAATACCTTCAGCCCCATACTAGAATTTAAGGGACAGATGAGCCTATTGCCTGCTGCCCACAAAATGGGAGGGAGCGGTGAGCAGCCGAACTGGCTGCTGCTTGGGTATCTGAGAAGGTAGTAGCCTCTCCGAGTTGATGAAGGGGAGGTTACCCCAAGAAGACAGTTCCAGGTAAGGAGATGACATAGGGAGGAGCACAAGTCCAGGAAAATTGAAAGGAGGAGGCTTATATTTGAATTAGGATAATACCTAGGGGATCCCCTGAATTTAGGAATATTTGCCTATTGGTACATGAGGTTAGAGGCTTATATTGCCATGGCTGGTGAAGTTGCTCCCACAGATGTCCAGCTCGTACAGTGCTCTGTGATTCAGGTGGTCCATGGATGTAGGATATCATTAGTATTATCATTTTCCAAGGAGCAGCAAGTCTGCAAGCCAGGAAATGCTTTGGTGTCAGCTTGAAAGCTTGTCTGTCACCAACAAAAGCTGGACCAATAGAAGATATTCCCTAACCCACTTTGTCTCTCTTATTCCCAAATGGATATTTACATTGATGCCAGTGGGAGATCTACTGATGAAAAGTGCTGTATAAGTGCTAGAGAGACAATGTGGGGGAGGTAATAGCTTTCAATGGACAAACCTCCGTTGGTGAGAGACACAGGCTTTCAAACAGAACTAGGTCCAATAAAAGATACTACCTTGCCCACCTTGTCTGTGTAATATCCAGGGACTGACATGGCTACAACAACACTGCGTATAAGAACTAGCTATTATTAATATTAGTATTAAATTGCCACTGACTTCAGTGACTCAGGATATGTCTACACTACCCACTGGATCGACGGGCAGTGATCGATCCAGCAGGGATCGATTTATCATGTCTAGTCTAGACACAATAAATCGACCCCGAGCACTCTCCCGTGGACTCCTGTACTCTGGCTCTGTGAGGCGCAGGCAGAGTCAACGGGGGAGCGGCAGCGGTTGACTCACTGCGGTTAAGACACCACGGTGAGTAGGTCTAAGTATGTCGACTACAGCTACGTTATTCACGTAGCTGAAGTTGTGTAATTTAGATCGATCCCCCCCAACCCCAGTGTAGATCAGGGCTCAGAAGCAGCCTATCATAAGACTGTTCCTCCCCCCACCTCCAGCCTTCAGCCCCAGGGGACCTTCTCCCAGCACACTGAGGGTCCATGGGAGAGTGTCATGCTTGCTCATATAGGCACATATACCACTGGGATTCAAACCCTTGGCCTGCAGCATTGTGGCCTCCCAAGGCGGGCTCTACGCTGACTCTTGTAAATGCAGGCAGACATTAATCACTCAAGACTGTGAAGTGACAGATGGGGGAGCACATGGGACACTACGCACTTTAATTCTCACAGCATAAGCTATTGCTGGGGCTCAAAGAACATGATTATTAGTGTAGCTGTCTCATTACTAGAGAAACAGCAATATCAAATACAGTCTGTTTGCAACAGCCGCCCCTCTCCCCCTGCCCCCCCAACACAGCAAAAGCCTAGGAGCTGTGATAGATATATGCCCAACAGTGCTCATGGGCCATCGGGGCCAGGCTGTCAAGGGCAAGTGGCAATATATTTTGAGCCAAGCAGAAAATATTTAGGTCTGGATTGTCTCCTTTGGTTCCACAAGAGGTGGGAAGCCTGATCCAGTGGGATGGAGGGAGCTGCAGCTCCACAACGCTGACTTCCTACATCCCCTGGCCTCAAGGGAATCCCTCCGCTCCGGATGTTTGAGGACCAATGTGTGTTGAAGGTGTGAAGAGAGCGGGGCAGAGAGGCAACTTCTCTCTACAGCATCATCATCTGCTTCCCCCAACTCCAAGGAAGCCCCTCAAGGCAGGTCAGACTGCTGGGTCAAAGAGGTGGGCCGAGAGGAGCTGATGCTTCCCACGGTATCGTTGCCTTGAGCCCCGCAGAGGATCCCAGCTGAAGAGTGCTGGTTTTGGTGATGACAGTAGCAGACAAACAGATCGCTAGCAGACAAGGATCCATGCCATAAAAGTGCCATCCTAACTGAGGCTAAAAGGTTCCCTGTAAGGGCAGTGTCAGCCCAGAGGCCCACGTATAGAACAGCTTTCTGCTATGCAGAGGGGCACACCGGTGGGGAAGCATGTGTTACCTGTTACATGAGCAGAGGACTTTAGCCTCCAGTACTGTCCACTGGGCACCTTCCAACAGCGCTAAATTCCACCAATAAAGAGAGAAAGTGAACACATGGGAGAAGAGCGCCCACGTGTCTGTGTGAAGACCCCCAAACGCAACAGTGTCTTTTACACAACAACTCTGATGTAACGTGGCTGTATAGGCAGCACTGCATATGACTTATACATTCCAGCGTAGCCTTCCGACACCTACTTCCAGTGCCCTGCTCATTTCCCATTTACAGCTACCGGCCTTTTGGCTCACTCTTTTCTTCAGCATGTATCACCCACTGCTGCGTTTAGCTATTGGATGGCCCTTCGTTTGATCTCTGGAATTGCTTAGCTAGAAGATGCATGCACTCACATACCATATTCCAAGAACACTACTCCAAGCATGTTGGCTGTGGCTGAAGCTTAGAGTTCTGGGGATGGGGGTGGAAGGAACTATTGACTCATATATGCTGGCTACCATAGATCTCTCTCTATGTGTATGTCATCATATAGTGTGGATACATGATATATATTAGTCTGCATTAAGCACAAATATTGTAAGAGTGATATAGCCTAAACTGGCCTATACCATAATCCTATTCACTTATGCTGAGAATCCCATAACTCCTTGGATTTGCTGAAGTAAGCATTTGGCACAAGCAGGTAGGAAACTTGCAAAATCAAGATACATTTGCTCTATGTCTTAGTACAAGCTAGGGAAGTACCTTCACGAACCAGTACCTGGAATGCTGATATCCGAAACAATGATAAGGAAGGAATAGAACAACAAAGTAAGGAACTAAAGAAGTATGGATTGGATGAATGGACTATAAGGTGGACAGAAAGCTAGCTAGATCATCGGGCTCAACAAGTAGTGATCAACGGCTTGATGTCTAGTTGGCAGCCGGTATGAAGCGGAGTGCCCCAGGGGTTGGTCCTGAGGCCAGTTTTGTTCATCTTAATGATCTGGATGATGGGATGCATTGCACCCTCAGTAAGTTCTCAGATGACACTAAACTGGGGGAAGATGTAGATATGCTGGAGGGTAGGGATAGGGTCCAGAGTGACCTAGACAAATTGGAGGATTGGGCCAAAAGAAATCTGATGAGGTTCAACAAAGACAAGTGCAGAGTCCTTCACTTACGATGGAAGAATCCCATGCACCGCTACAGGCTGGGGACCGACTGGCTAAAAGAACCTGGGGATTACAGTGGACAAGAAGCTGGATATGAGTCAACAGTGTGCCCTTGTTGCCAAGAAGGCTAACGGCATATTTGGCTGCATTAGTAGGACCATTGCCAGCGGATTGGGGGAAGTGATTATTCCCCTCTATTTGGCACTGGTGAGGCCACATCTGGAGTATTGTGTGCAGGTATGGGCCCCCCACTACAGAAAGGAGAGGGCAACGAAAATGATTAGAGGGCTTGGAAACATGATTTATGAGGAGAGGCTGAGGGAACTGGGCTTATTTAGTCTGCAGAAGAGAAGCGTGAGGGAGGATTTGATAGAAGCCTTCAACTACCTAAAGAGGGGTTCCAAAGAGGATGGAGCTAGGCCAGGGTTGGGCAAACTGCGGCCCGGATCCAGCCTCTTAGGGCTTTGGATCCAGCCCATGGGGATTGCCCCCCATGGTGCCATAGGCCCCACGCTGCTCTCAGAAGTGGCCGGCACCACATCCCTGGGGCTCCGGGGAGGCAGGGTGGGCAGAGGTCTCTGTGCGTTGCCCTTGCCTCCAGGCACGGCCCCCTGCAGCTCCCATTGGCAGGGAATGGGGAACTTCAGCCAATGGGAGCTTTGGGGGAGGTAAATGGAGGCGTGGCAAGGGCAGCGCTCGGAGCCCTGTGGCCCCCCCCGCCGGGCGGTGCAGGGACGTGGTGCCGGCTGCTTCCCGGAGTGGCGCTGCGGGGCGCCAGGGCAGGTATGCAGGGAGCCTGCCCTGGCCCTGGTGCATGCTGCTGCCACCCCGGAGCCACTATAGGTAAGCAGCACTGGGTTGGAGCCCAAACCCCTCCTGCACCCCACCCCCCAACTCCCTGCCCTAAGCCCCCTGCCTGCACCTCACATCCCTCCTGCACCCCAACTCCCTGCCCTGAGCCCCCTGTTGCACCCTGCACCCCAACCCCCTTCCCTGAGCCCCCTCATATACCCACACCCCTCTTCTGACCCAATCCCTTGCCCTGAAACCATTCCTGCACACTGCACCCCCTACCACACCCCGCACTCCAACCCCCTGTCCTGGCCCTGCATACATTTTGCCCACCCCTGAGCTAGGCTGTTCTCAGTGGTGGCAGATGACAGAACATGGAGCAATGGTCTCAAGTTGCAGTGGGGGAGGTCTAGGTTGGATATTAGGAAAACCTATTTCACTAGGAGGGTGGTGAAGCACTGGAATGGGTTACCTCGGGAGGTTGTGGAATCTCCTTCCTTCGAGGCTTTTAAGGCTCGGCTTGACAAAGCCCTGGCTGGGATGATTTAGTTGGTGTTGGTCCTGCTTTGAGCAGGGGGTTGGACTAGATGACCTGCAGTGGTCCCTTCCAACCCTCATCTCTGATTCTATGAACTGAGACAAACTGATGGGTTGGATTTTAATGAGTGTAAAGGGATGTGTAACTTGTAAAATCATCATATAAGTAATACCAGCTGAAATGTGTACCTTGGGGAGCGCACCTTCTGCATAAGGTGAATGCAACCTCGCTTCACAAGATACACCGATGATTGACACCCTCTGATAGATGAGGAGCCAGACAGCGATACACATCCTTTGGATGAAATGTACACTCTAGCCACCAGCAGACTGTGACTGTGCCAGTCTGAGATTGTGATGCTATAGGGCCTCAGCAAGCTAGTATATTGTTACCCCCTTTGACCCAAGCGGTTAGCCAATATCCAGGGTCTTGGGGGTTGTTTCTCTTAGGAGGAGAAATTGAGGATGAATCCAGGGTTTCTTTATGAGGCAATCCTGCTTATAGAAAAAGAAAGTCCTGTTTCCCTTAACAGTGGGAACTGAACAGGAGGTGGCTTCTTTGCTTACAGTTCCAAACCTCTTTCCATCCATCATTCTTCCTCAAAAGCCTCCTCTTGGCTTTTGCTAAGAGTCAGGCTGCAAGTGCTCCTTTTTGCTGTCTCATTGGGTTTCTGACTGCTTCTGCCCACAGACACAAACCTCCATCAAACACTACCCATCAATGCCCCTCTGCCCGCCTACCTCGGTTTCTGACTGGCCTTGCCGGGGGCCTGTGGTTTGGCTGGTGGCTTCTATTGTTTCAGCTATCTTACTCCCAAAACCTTAACAGCTTTTTACGTTTATCATGAATGAAGGATGCCTGTCACACCCACCAGCTTCGCTGAGGTCTGGTCTACACTACAGACCCATATCAGTATAACTACACCACACAGCGGGGTGAAAAATCCACCCCCCCGAGTGATGTAGTTATACAAACCTAACCCCTCATGTAGACAGCACTATGTTGGCAGGAAAGCTCCACCCGCCGACATACCTACTGCCCCTCAGGAAGAGGTGTTAACTAAGCGGATGGGAGTGTTCTCTCCTGACAGTTTAGAGCATCTTCAATAAAGCACGACAGCAGCGCAAGTTGCATTGGTGCAGCTGGTTTAAGTGTAGACGTGCCCTGAAATTTCACCCAACCTCCATCATAACAGTGCAAGGGGCCTTTTGCAATGTGTTCATAGAAGAAGAGTGTACTGCCCCATGACCCTCTGTCAGAGGGGAAGCCCAACGCAGACAGTGACACCAGAAGGGCTAACTGAACCTGAACTGAATCTGAAAGAGGGTAAAATATCTTAACCACATGAATCAATTCTACAGTTGAACAGAGAAGGGAACCAGTAGCTCAAACAGGCATAACCCAACTTGTAAACAATGTGGTGAATAGTGCCCTCTTATGGAAGTCAAAAGAAAACAAACACTCCCCTGGAGGGGGCTAGATGGCTGGCAGCATAAGCCAAATATGCCCATATAGTCCTCTCCCTTGAGATCACTAGTTCAAGACAAGGTGAGTTAGAGGAATAAACGAAGAAAAACGGTGTCACTCGGCAGCCTCTGCTGACTCCCCTGGGAATCTGGCCAGGAGACTGGGATTTACCTGTGTTTTGGCAAAGAGTGCCATGGATCTTTGAGGACCACAGCTGGTCAGGACCAAAGTAATCTCATCTGAAAACTGACAGCCTAACAGCACAATGCCATAAAGTCCAGGCTGAGGCACTGGTTTAATAATGACTTGGGAGGAAGAATGCGACCCACTGTATCATTAACACCACGTTTGGCAGCATCCTGCAGTGGGCCGAATTCTCCCCTCCCCCCACCACATACACACAATAATTTCTAAGGAAGTTTGTGCGAATTAGTGGTGTCCTGCAAAGGGAAGAGAAGGAAGAAAACTAGGCCTGAGTTCACAAAAAAGCATCATCTCGCTCTCAGTCTCAGCTGTAAGTGAAGGATCAGAACTCTCACAGTGTCCCTGCAGAAATTAACCTCAGCCAGCAAAGCCAGACCAATGAGATGGATGCAAGGCTTAGCGACTTGTTCTAAAAAAAGATGGGAGGTGGAAGGTGGCTTCTTTTCAAGGTTAATAGTCGGTAAATTTTTGTGGCATGTGGGGAATTAGGAGAGAGCTTGTAGAAAGCAGTGCCGTATGAAGAGTACTGTGGGGGGAGAGAACGAGAAACAGAGACCCCCCTCCTCATCCCTGGCTATAGATTTTCAGAGAACCAATACTAGTAATATTTATCCACACGGAGGCTGAACATAAAGGTCACACACTTGTCAATGGAATACAGAATAAAGGACTGTCACAGGATGGCTGGCCCCTTGCAAGGAAGCAGGTTTAGCTCCCCTGTGCTAGAACAGGTGCTCCCAGTTGGGCCAATTCACAGGATCAGGCAGCACCTGGGGCTATCAAGGGCCCAGCTGTCAGTAAGGAAGGGAGATGCTTAGGGAGCAGGAACAGCAGGAAGTTCCCTGGGGGAGGTTGCCAGAGTCCCCTGCTGGGAGGGGAGGCAGTGGGAAAAGGGTCTTCAGGGAGATAGCGTCAGGAGACAGTGCTTAATTAACAGAGTGCGGGAGAACCCGGCAATGAGCCCTGAAGCAGGAGGGACTGAGAGAGGCCAAGGGGAAAATCCCCTGGGAGCTGTAGCCCAGGGTAGGCTGAGCAACAGTGCAGGTATTTTGCTTATGTCTGAAAAATAAAACTGCTTGGGTAAGAGACTCTGGGTGCGGCAGTGGGCTGGGGACTAGCTAACTCCTCACACAGACAGGGCAACAGTGCTATGAGCAGGTGGGGGAGATGCTTTTAGATCTTATCCGCACGACACCTAAGGGCTGACATATGATTAACCTCAGCAAATAAAATGTAATTAAAGCGACAATTCCTGACTGCTTGTGAAAGCGAGAAAGGACACCCAGACCTCAGGGAGAAAGAACAGGAGCGCCCTGAAGGGCGATGTTTATTAAGATGCCATAAATCTGCAAATCATCTCCATGAAAAGACTGAAGAGTTCAGGAGGTTGCTAATGGGGTCCAGAGCCTTTCATCTCTAGGGCACTGGTTCAGAGTTGAGTCATGTGCATATTAGCTGAAAGTTGTTAGCCTCTGATGACTGCTTAGCGGCCTGTATGAAATGAGCTGAATGTCTCAATCCAGTTCCCTGTGGGTGCGTGTCCACATCACAGTTAGCTTCTCTGTCGGCAAGGACATTTCAGGAAAGATGTGGACAAACTGGAGAAAGTCTAGAGGACAGCAATAAGAATTATTAAAGGTCTAGAAAACAGGACCTATGAGGGAAGATTGAAAAAACTGGATTTGTTTAGTCTGGAGAAGAGAAGACTGAGAGGGGACATGATAACAGTTTTCAAGTAAATAAAAAGTTGTCACAAGAAGGAGGGTGAAAAATGTTCTCCTTAATCTGAGGACAGGACAAGAAGCAATGGGCTTAAATTGAAGCAAGGGCCATTTATGTTGGACATTAGGAAACACTTCCTAACTGTCAGGGTAGTTAAGCCCTGGAACAAATTGCCGAGGGAGGTTGTGGAATCTCTACCATTGGAGATTTTTAAGAACAGGTTAGACAAGCACCTGTCAGGAATGGTCTAGTTTTTGTGTAGTCCTGCCTTGATTGCAGGGTCCTGGACGAAATGATCTATTTAGGTCTCTTCTAGTCCTACACTTCTATGATTCTAAGATTTTCAAAGTTATAAAGCAAAACTTACATATTTTCTTATAGCATGGAATACAGACATTACAAAATGATTAATGCATGTAGCAACTTACTAACATTCTGTAGAGTCGAAAGACTAAATATATTCCTATGTGATATAATTTTATATTTTTATAAAATATCCTTTTTGAGCAACACTGACATATATGTGAATTGGTCTGTTCTCCAGCTACAAGTTTGTCAGTTCTTAGCAAATGCCTGAGGCCCTGGCATAAGCTCGCACCTGGCCTGCCAGCATCACAGCTGGGATGTTCTTTCCTCTGGCTAAATAAATGCCAAGCTGTTCATTGTTGGAGGTGACAATAACCTGGTGTTGAAGTTCTATTTCCATGACTCTATTTCAGTGACGTTGTTTTATTACCAAGAGCTGAAACTTTTGATTGGATAGGTTTCAGAGTAGCAGCCGTGTTAGTCTGTATCCACAAAAGGAACAGGAGTACTTGTGGCACCTTAGAGACTAACAAATTTATTTGAGCTCAAGCTTTCATGAGCTACAGCTCACTTAAGTTGGATGCATGCAGTGGAAAATACAGTGGGGAGATTTGTATACACAGAACATGAAACAATGAGTGTAACAAGAGTAACAAGTGCATTAATGGTCTGTTGCATTCTGATTGATCTACTGTGGGTTTCAGCCAATCGGATACCAGCTCAACCTTGAAAACACAGTAATTTAAGGGAAAAATCCTGTCCCCTTCTCCATGGTTGCAGAGGACCCTCTTGCCACTGAATTGGTGCAGCTCCAGTACAGGGGTGAGGGCATCCTGCATGATGTGTCATAAAGACCAATTCTCCAGTGACTCCCTATGCTGCCCAGGAATCTGACATTCCTGCATGTACCTCAGAACTTGACAGTACTGCAGTCAGCCATTTTGTATGTACAGTCACTGCCGACTGAAAACCAAACATCACATAGCTAGGAATAATCTTACGCCTTTGTAAGACAAGGTCAGACAGCTGCATATTTGCAGTTTGTTCATTAGAATGGGAGGATGGGATAGAAAGTTATGGAGGAAAGTGCGTGAATAGTGACCTGGGTTTTAGGTGCCCCTGACTTGTTGTTGTTATGGCTAGAAATATTAGAACTGTTTTGAGGTAATGAGTAGTTTGCTGAAATTAGGAGAATTGGTGAGCCAGTAGAGGTTATTGTGCTGATCCACATATAGGTCACTATAAGTTGTGTGTTTTGTTAGAGTAAGTTATAAAAGATTAGGCAAAAGTAAATACCTCGGAGCCATCCGAGGGAGCTTTTCTTCGGGGAAGGAGCTGACATCTAAACTTCCCATCAGATGGACAGAAAGAGGGCCCCCGGAAGTCTGGCTGGTGATTACACAAAACCATCTCAGACTGTGAGTAACGATATTTGGGATGTCCTAATCTTATTGCTAATCTCTGTGTGTGCTTAAACCTAATAAACTGTAGTTTTAGATAAGAACACGCTTACTTGTATTAATCATTTATCAGACGGAAATTGCTGTGTTCCCATTGATTTATTCCTGGCACCACCTGGAGTGAAACATTTAAGTTACCACTGTTGTGGGTTCTGAAAACCCCAGATAACACCTCCACATCTGTGCACAGTGAGAGCTTAGATGTGGGGTGGATGTGACAAAACACACCCCTTTATTCACAGCCTATGCACTATTGTAATAATCTTTGCACAAGGTATGCCCTGTAAGGTATTAATTGAAAACTCTCATTTTGCTGGCCAGTATTGTGCTGATAAAATATGTGTGGCAACACTGTATATGAAGTTATAAGATTTCCGTGTATGGTGTTATTAACACATATTCCAAACCCCACAGCACTGCTCAGGCAGAAGTCAGGTCTGTCCTAAACAAAGGAGGGAATGTGTGCTTCCTTTAATTTGCATTTAAGCAGTAAACAGAGTCATCAAGCAGGGAAGGAAAACAAAGGAAGTTCAAACAGGCAAAAAAACCTAGCAGGGAACATCCTTCCACATAGACTCTTTGTCTCCTGGGTCTCAGCTGGAAATGTTTTTGAAGAGGTGCCTGAAACTACAAAAAGGAGGGACAAACACCCCAAGCAGCCCCACTGTCTCTTCCTCCCCATCACATTCACCCCGGAGAAAAGGAAAGGAAACGGCTGTTGGACTCTGAGGGGAGGGTTTCTGACCTAAAAGCTTGGTCAGTAATCTGCAGGAGCATGTAGTGAGAAAGTTTGCTTTGCAACTCAGTTTCTTAAGTAGATACTAGTAAGTGTTTTACCTTTATTTTTCTTGCAGTAATTTCTGACTATTATGCCTCATTACCTGTACTCATTTAAAATCTCTCTTTGTAGTTAATAAACTTGTTTTATTGTTTTATCTAATCCAGTGTGTTTAAACTGAAGTGTCTGGGTAACTATCATAGAATCATAAAATATCAGGCTTGGAAGGGACCTCAGGAGATCATCTAGTCCAACCCCCTGCTCAAAGCAGGACCAATCCCCAATTTTTGCCCCGATCCCTAAATGGCCCCCTCAAGGATTGAGCTCACAACACTGGGTTTAGCAGGCCAATGCTCAAACCACTGAGCTATCCCTCCCCCTATTACTATTTAAGGTAATAAACAGACACATTATTCCCTTAAAGGAATAACAAACTTAATATATTTGTACTGTCCAGGAGAGTGCTGGGCAGTACAGGACAAACATTTCTGGAGGAAGATCCAGGACTGGGGGTGGGGGAGGGGAGTGTTAGGATCACTCCGCAGTATAACTAAGGCTGGTGAGAGCCAGGGTGTACCTGGCAATCTGCAGTTACACATAGATGCTCAGGGTGTGGCTTGCATGCTGGAAGGCTGTTTGTGAGCAGCCCAGGTGGGAGCTACTACAGCAAGGCACGCAAGGTTGCAAGGCTGGGGTGACACAGCCATGTCCCCCCTCACTAGTCTGGATTGTGCCCCGATATGTCACAGTGGGATCACTGTAGGTCATTTACTTCTGCATAGGGTGTGTAGAAACACTGCCGAGACGAGCAGTGGAATAGCAGCCACTGAAGCTCTGTGGTCTGACAGAGGAAATCCTGGGCCAATCCTGCCCCAGAGGAAACTCCCAATGCAGAGCCTGGCTGTTTGGGCTCAGCACTGGGGCTGAGATAAGGACTTTAATGAATAAGATGCACTTTGAGGGGCTGAAGCTTATTTATGTCAAGCTGTGTGGGTGCCGCTAAGGGATTCCACATGTACAGTGCCTAGTACAATGGGGCCCTGATCTGCACTGAATGCTACCACAATACAAATGATAACTAATACCGTTAATACAATAAAAATAGACATGCTTATTTAGGTCTTATGGGGCTTTATGTTTTTTAATGTTCCCTGAGCACTTCAGTGATTTCTGTGGTCCAGGGTCTGTAGGCTCTTCTACATAGATGGTATCAGAAGTAAATACATCCTTAACCAATGGCAACATATCCATGGGAGAAAGGAGGTGGATCAGGCTCCCTCACTGGAATGCAGAGAATTAGTCCTTGCAGAATAATATAACAATCTCCCCAGGCACTCTGGGGGGCCATACAACTTCTTGTTCCTCAGAGGTAGGCTGACTATTAGAGGAAATCTTCCTAGCAGCCAGAGTAATTCTCTTGAGGAGCAGTCTCCCCAGGGAACTAAGTGCTTGAGATGTTAGAAACCAGACTGCATAAGGCCTTCCACGGCAATGCTGGGAAAGAGGAGACGGGGAGAGCAGTGAGTGCTGAGTGAGGATGAGATGGGGGGGAGGAGAGACTGGGGACTGGCAGGGTGAGAGCACAGGGACTGTCTTTTTGTTTGTACAGTGCTTAGCAGAACAGAGTCTTAGGCTCTGAGGTGCTACCACAGTACAAGATATAATAATAATAACTAATAATAGGGATGTTGTGGAGAGGGCAGAAATACCAGAGTCTGAGAGCACTAGTGGGGCTTGGCACACAGGCTGGAGAGAGGCACTGGAGGGGCCCAAAGAGGCAGTGGAAGAGAGCTGGAGGAAGATACCTGGGAAGTACACAGCTGGCCAGACGAGAGCTAGCAGCACCAGACTGAATGCTGGGATGCACATGGGAGGGAGGAGAGACACTCGATGCTGCTGGGAAGTAATTTTCCCTGAGAACATTTTTCGTGGGCAGTTAGTTAAGGTTCTTGGAGATCTCCAGCCAGGGCCCTCCTAGATTCTAAGCCCAGCTGCTTTTGAGGTTCACTCATCAAAATGGTCTTTTGCCCCTGCCAAACTGTCACGGATGAGGGGGAAACCCCACATAGAACCTCCAAGCAGCTTTTAAAGTAAGCCCCATGCAGGGACAGGATCCTAAGGTCCATCCGGTGCTCCGAGCTCATGATGCGATAATATGCCGCAGCACCAGCAAGCGATCGCTTGGCATAATGTGTATCATTGAAACAGTGCTCTCTTCTGCTTGGAGATTACTGCTCACTGCCGCCGTATACATTATTTAAACTGTAATTCTGAGCTACTCTGAAAGTGCAAGGGATGTGGTTACAGTAGAAAATTATTAGGCATAATTCTTTATAGAGCTTTGCTCTCTTAAAAACATCCCCAATTTGATTTCTGATATTTATAATCAGGACACAAGCTGCTGCTAAGCAGTAAAATGCCTGGAACAAACTCATTTGAAAATTCTGAGCCAAAGGAATAAATCCCACCCTTCGAAGCACAGTGTGCACCCATCAGAGAGCTTGTGTTTTTAACCACAGCACTGTATCACTGGCAAAATGTGAGGGGGAATCCCGTGGAGAACTGATTCATGTTCTGTTTAGCTCTTCAGATCTGGACCTGTATTGCTGAAATATGGGCCTGATTCTCCACTGCCCTGCACCGTGGGCAGTCATTGACACCAGTACCAAGTGGGCGTGCACACAATTCCATTCTGAGCTGGTAGCACTTTACATGCACTTTGCAAGGGGGAAGTGTAAGCGCAAGATGCAGGGCAATGGAGAATGAGACTTGATTTAACAGAGGCCCTTTTGCAGTAGCTTGGGTGCTGCAAAGGGGCTGTAAAGCACATATCAACTCCTCTGGGGCCTGCAGGCCAGTTCTCAGACAGGCAGGGGTGAGAAGAGGGCAGTCTGTAGGAGTAGAAGGAGAAATAGCTGGGACAGTCCTCCACCTGGATCATTCTGTGCACTAGAGGCCCTAGTCTGTGCCTTGGGCTGCAGAGGTCCCTGGCAGATCAATAAGCACAGAAAAAACCACCTCCCCTCGGGCTTTGCACCAGCCAAAGGATGACTCTCCCACATAGTACCTGGAATGCCCTCCAGCTGGGAGCTTTAAACATAATGCTACTTAATACAGGAAATTGCCTGTTGGATTACACTTAACAGGAAGCCAGGTGAGTGAAAAGTAAAGCCTGGGGTGGATTGCTAGCAGCACACCCCAGGCTCCTTGCCTTTCCTTACAAAAGGATGCAACTCCTTTGTGTGTTCCTGTGCAATAGGCAGTGCGTGCAGCTCCTCCCTTGCTGGTCAACAGTGTGCCCTTGTTGCCAAGAAGGCCAATGGCATTTTGGGATGTATAAGTAGGGGCATAGCGAGCAGATCGAGGGACGTGATCGTTCCCCTCTATTCGACATTGGTGAGGCCTCATCTGGAGTACTGTGTCCAGCTTTGGGCCCCACACTACAAGAAGGATGTGGATAAATTGGAGAGAGTCCAGCAAAGGGCAACAAAAATGATTGGGGTCTGGAACACATGACTTATGAGGAGAGGCTGAGGGAACTGGGGATGTTTAGTCTTCAGAAGAGAAGAATGAGGGGGGATTTGATAGCTGCTTTCAACTACCTGAGAGGTGGTTCCAAAGAGGATGGTTCTAGACTATTCTCAGTGGTAGAAGATGACAGGACAAGGAGTAATGGTCTCAAGTTGCAGTGGGGGAGGTTTAGGCTGGATATTAGGAAAAACTTTTTCACTAGGAGGGTGGTGAAATACTGGAATGCGTTACGTAGGGAGGTGGTAGAATCTCCTTCCTTAGAAGTTTTTAAGGTCAGGCTTGACAAAGCCCTGGCTGGGATGATTTAATTGGGGATTGGTCCTGCTTTGAGCAGGGGGTTGGACTAGATGACCTCCTGAGGTCCCTTCCAACCCTGATATTCTATGATTCTATGGTCTGCTTTTTTAACACCTCCAGATTTCCTTCTCCTGTTCATCTGCTTTCCCATTTATTTTACCTGTCATTTTCAGAGCTTCTCAAAACCCAACAGAGCCCTAGTGTGGCAAACAAAGGGAAATTCAGTCATTGGTCAGAAGCTCCATTATTGGGTTCGAGGGGGATTGAGACTAGAGGATTTTCAGATCAAGCCTGGGAGGCAGTCTGTGTAAGCCTATGGTGTTCTGGGAATAGTAAGAATTGTGCACACACTGATCAGTATAGACCAGTGGTGGGCAGCCTGTGGCCCGCGGGCTGCACGTGGCCTAGCAGGGTAATCCGCTGGCGGGCTGTGAGACAGTGTTTACATTGACCGTACGCAGGCACGGCCGCCCACAGCTCCCGTTGGCCAGGAACGGTGAACCGTGGCCACTGGGAGCTGCTGGCAGCTATGCCTGCGGATGGTCAATGTAAACAAACTGTCTCATGGCCTGCCAGTCGGCCTGCGGGCCGCAGGTTGCCCACCACTGGTATAGACTGTACTCCCATTCACTTATTAAAAACTGCCTCCTACGATTCCAAGCACTGCCCTCAGAGACGCTCACGTAACCCACACATCTCCTGGGTGTGAAGCTCTGTTCCCTCTACTGGCACTGATTGACCCGCCCCCCTTCAGAGGTGGGAGCTGAACCCACCTGAATGTACCCCTGAATCCTGGGCGTTCCCTGACTTCAGACAGTCAACTGTGAGTGGAATGCAGCAGATGGGAAGAGCAGTGGGGTGTTAAAGGGATTTATGTCTATCAGACTTTCATACTACAAGGTGGGGAAACTGAGGCAAGGGAAACTACCCAAGATACTGTGCGGTGGGTGTTTGCTTAGGGTTTGCATATTTTTAAACCATTGTTGCAGTGTTTGCTCACATTAATGCTGAGTTCCATCCCCCTTTTAATAAAAGTTTTCATTTGTTATACTCACTGCCTGCGAGTGGGGAAATATTGTCTCTTAGAGGTGCCCAAGGGTCATGTTTAGTTTTCCCAGATTTCTGAGTGGGGTGTGAGCTGGTTCTGTTTTATAATGTTAAGAGGAGCCAGTAGCTAATTAACCCTTCCCTTGTTGCTGCTGACACCCCCTGGCAGAAGGGTTACATGAAAAAAGCTCAATACAGACGAAGCAACAATATCCAGGTGTATGTTTGAGTCCCAGCTCTGTTCGCTGCTAAGAACAGCAAGAAGAACAGGACAGTAGCTGATTTAATATTGTCTTGGTAGCAATTCTTAAGACATTTGGGGGCTATTGTTAAATAACCGTCTGCAGATTTCACACTAGTAGGTAAAACCTGGTCTCAGTAGGCCTACTCACAAGCTCTTGGTACAGTCCTGGTTTATAGCTCTCTACATGCTGTATTACCCTTTCAAATATAAGACCACTAGCCCTTGGACTAAATCAGATGCACCAGTGCTAATGGACCGTAATGCACCCAGGAACGGGTCCCTTTGGGCTCTCCCTGACTCTGGCTTTTTGAATTCTTGGGGTTGACCAGTGAGGACCAGAAATTAGTTCTCTACAGATTTCCATTTTAGTGTGCTAATCTCCGTGCTAATCTCCCATGCCATCTGGGGTTTATATGAAAGAGACCAATCTAGCCGTACCACCTGAGCTGAGTGAAATGCACACCATAAATAAATAGCAAAATGATGAAAGTAAATTAGTTTAATAATCCAATATGTAGTTAGCAGAGATGAGCACCTCAAATCCAATCCCTTCAGATTTCTGGTTCTGAGGGGAGAGATTTGAATACAGAGATCTGTTCCGTATTGAACCTTATCATTGTAGTGTCTTTACGTTCTGTATACGGTACCTTTACATTGGTAAACATTTCCCCTATGTGCACAGTCCAGCAACTATTTTGTTCTCCGATCTCAGTAGAGGCTGTCCAAGGAGCCACACACGCTGAGCTTTCTCTTTACTTTTGTACTTCCTTGTTTTGTTACTCTTGCATTTCATCAGAACAGACTTTATTTCAAATCCTCTGTTTTTGTGTTGTGATGTGACTAAACACACTCTGAGATGCAAACCTGAATTTATGCGTTTGCAGCATGCATAGCATTTTGATCTAGTGAACAGGGAACTGGTGTGGGAGTCAGTGAATAAGACTGCGTGACTTTGGGCAAGTTAATTCATCTCTCTGTGCTTTGGTTTCCTCTGCTACCTTTTGTCCATGTTGTTTTATCTAGTGTAACAGGCTGGCTAGGAGGAGGCAATCTTCGCTTTGCCTGTGATGCAGGAGCTATCTCCCAACTGATCCTGATTTTGGTGGCTTAATTGCAATTTTTGGACAGACCTGAGAAAGGGCAGGAAGGTCTACAGAGAGAGAGCTCAGTGGTGAAGGGGAAAGCTCCAGGAGAGAGGAAGGAGGTTGGGAGTGCTGCTCCAGTGAAGGGCTTGTTAGGACTGAGGTGGAAGGAGAGCTAGAGAAAGCCACGGATAAAGCCTTTGAGCTGACCAGCAAGTGGGACGCCAGCAACCACTTCCTCGCCGGGGGCAGCTTCACCCGTTTCACCGACTGGTGGTTCATCCACCATGCCCGGCTCAGCTGCGTCCTGCTCAATGGAGCCTTCCGCCAGGGGAACCGAGACAAGTGATGCAGGAAGTGCGGCTACTCCAACGAGACCCTGCCCCACGTCCTGTGCAGCTGCAAGCCCCACTCCAGAGCCTGGCAGCTGTGCCACAACGCCATCCAGAACCGCCTGGTGAAAGCCATCGCACCGCGCCTGGGGGAGGTTGTCATGAACTGCGCCATCCCCGGTACTGACAGCCAGCTGCGACTTGACATGGTCGTCACTGACAAGGCCCAGAAAAATATCATCCTCGTTGACGTCACGGTCTCTTTTGAGAACAGGACCCTGGCCTTTCGCGAAGCCCAAACTCGTAAGCTGGAAAAGTATGCCCCCCTGGCCGACACCTGAGAGCGAAGGGCTACGAGGTGCAGATGGATGCCCTGATCGTCGGAGCCCTGGGCGCCTGGGACCCCTGCAACGAGTTTGTGCTGTGGCCCTGTGGGATCGGTTGACGCTATGCATGGCTCACGCGGTGCCTCAAGGTCTCGGACACCACTCGATGGTCCAGGGACATCTAAATCGAACCGGCCACTGACAGTAGCAGGCGGGGTAAGCCGGAGCAAGATCGTGCATCAACTACGAGGAAGGGACCAAGGAACTTTTTCCATTGGACCATATGAACTGGAACCATAAACTCACTGAACATTAAATCTCACCAAATGAGGGTAAATCCATCCTCATCATCGTATCCACTCATTATACTCCAAACCTGACCATAGCCATTATATGAGCAACATACCCTCATATCTCAATGTCTGTACTTTGACCTATTAACCTTTTACCCCCAATTGGGGATATTGCAGATTATGTATTCCTTATGCCATCCAATCCTAAACCGAACTTCGCACCCCAGGATAATCTGTAAATTATTCCCTGATCAACAGAAACGTCTATGCTTAAACTCTGTACCATTTTCTTTTTATTTTAACATCATCTTAATAAAAGCCCTGAAATAAGGGCAAGACTCCAGGTGAGGCAGCCCTGGGAGTTGGCATTCAACTGAGGAATGGAGCACAGGGGAAATTTAAGAGTGATGAAATTTCAAGCCTGAGGAAGGCAGAAGTGGTTTAAGTTTATATTTTCAGTGGGGATTTGTGGGGGACTCCGCCGAGGAGCCTTATGAGCCTCTGTCCTGAAAGAAGAGTGAACCTTGAGAGGGTTTGAGGCCTGGGAAGGTAGAGAGATCCTGGAGCTTTGGGAAAAGGGGTGGAAGGACCCCCAATCCCAGAGTCAGGGGCTGAAGACCTGACACAAGGTCAAAGAGCTATTTGTGGGTGGGACTTTCTGTTCTTCCAGAAGCGATCTGAGGGGGAACTTTAAGTGACCTGGCCAGAAGGCTGAGTCATGAGAAGAAACAGTCTGCTGCAGGTCTGGAGTAGCAGTCATCAAGGGGTGCCAGGGAAGGAGCCTGCTATGCCCAGCCACAAGGGGACATGTTGGCCCATTAGTTGCTGTTCTACAGTGAGATTGTATTTGCACAATGGGACTCAGATCCAGGTCTCTACTTGCTGCTGTGTAGCTGAAATAATAATAATACAGAGCAACAGTGAGCACTATCTTTTATAAGTAGCATCACTGAAATTTAGATGCACACTAGAGTAAGTGAGATCAGAATCTGATCCAAGGTCCAGTGATGAGATAAAATAACCACACCCACAAAAGCACAGATTTCTCCTGGTTCTGAAATTTCCTAAATGTTAAAATGAGGTTTGGATGAAAATAATTATTGCTGAAAAAGTTCAACAGGTTTTTTTAAAAAGGAGTAGGTTGGCAATATGATCTCTCTGCAGATAACCGTCCAGGACTTATCTCTGGGGCAGAGAAGATAACACATAATTCGCAGAAAACAAAGGGTGCAGGGGAGAAACTTGTGAAAAGCTTTCATTGAAGAAAACTGAATTTAGGGGCTGAATTTGTCCTATAAATCTGGGAGTAAAAATAGCCAAGTCTGGCTGATAGCGGTCTGAAAAATGAGTTCAGTAAGAGTGGTCACAGCTTTGATGGATAGGGGAGTGGCTTCTTCTCAGGTCAGGCCAGTAATGGGAAGGCAATGGGATAATCATCAAATAATTCTTTTTACTACCTAGCCGTTACACATAAATGGCTGCTGTACAAAACCAGTTAACTGGTGACAGTAAATCTAAGTTCGGCTTTTACACATGAAAAGAGGATCTTGTTACACTCCTTCCTTCTTCATTCAGTTTTATTTTGTTTTTCTATCTCTGTTGGGATATCACTTGTGGGGTATTTTTGTGGCCAGCTTCCCTTAGGTCAGTGCATATGGACAGGCCTGGTTACAGATGGGTTCACGGTTCCCTCTGAAATTGCACAGGGTGGTATTGGGTGGCCTAGGGAATTGTTAATGGAATACACTTACTTGTCACTTTCAGGTCATTGGGTTAAATGCAGCTACCTAGGTTGTCCGTGACCGAGTGTCACTTAGTCTGATGATATCTTCGTAGCTTATGTGAAATGAGTTTGCAGTGTCAGTCTAGTTTAATGCAGGCAGGTCTGTCAACGTCACAAATTCTGCCCGAACTGGCAATTCTATTGATGGTCTCAGCAGAGCGGGAAAGGACTATATGAGAAGAGGGGACGTCTTTTGGATGAGAGGTAAAATTCAAGTCATCCTGACCACTCAGGATCTTTACAGATCCCATGGCACTTCTTGCAAGACGAGGAATACTAGCCCTGATCTGACTTTGGATATTTAACTTGGGATATTAACATTTTACCTATGTAGAATTTGCCTGCAGCTGCATTTGGATACAGTGTTCTTCACTTCCTTTCCTAAACTCTAATATAGTTCTGGTGCGCACATCAGAGATGGTTACATTTTGATGGTGGGGGAAAGAATGCCTATCATGGCATAGTAAATCTCTTTGAAACGCTTCTGACCTATGTCCTTAGTCCTGCTCCCATTGAAGTCAATGGTAACACACCCTCTGAGTCCAGTGAGTCAGGTTGGGGCCCTGTAATGATGTATATTGGCACTTTAAGGCGACATGGGGATGTCTTTGGGATCAGGCTACTCCAAACCAGTTCTGCAGAAGACCCAGGGAATGACAGAGAGAAATAGCTACTGAGAGGGAGAGAAGAAGTGATTAACAGTTGGTTTCTGGAAATCCACCGATATGCTGTTCTCCTTAGGGCCCAGGACCACCAGCCTTGTAGAACCGGGTGGGGCAGGGCTCTTAGTTAACCAGGGCAAATTCTGGAAAGGAGGCCAGCATATAATCTGTCTCTTCCCTCATAGCAGAGGAGATGCTTGATGGAAGAGGCCTGCTGGTATGTGAGTGAGGCTGAATTACCTGGACTCTACCTCCAGATTGCAGAGGAGAGTGTGTGTGAACTCCACCCCAGGGCGGGGGCGGTGTGTGCCAGGGGAGAAAGACAGTTTGGTTGCTGAACATTTCATTTAATGTTCTGTATATTTGAGAGGCTTTGTTGCCAGTCTGTAGGTCTGTTACCAGTAGGAGCTGTCTGGGGGTAATTTAAAGGGCCTGCTGGGAGAGGCTGGTTCAGGGTTGTTGCCTGCTATAGGCCCTATCTAACTATCTTATAAAAATCCTTTGGTAAGATTATAATGCCTAACTACCTCTCACCAGGTAATGGGTTGATCTCCTGGCTTCAGTGCTGTGATGAGTCTCTTTAGTTCTTGAGCACTGACAAGATACTTGGCGCTGTGCAGAGAAGAGTTATTGTGGTGGTCGGTGTTATATAAATACAGTCGTTAGATGAGAGAGAGGGTGCATGGTCCATGCCAATAGGTGCTTCCCATCTAAGAAGAGAAACCTTCTTAGAGAATTAAACAGGAAGAGCTAATGCTGGCATGGCACAGTAAGTTTGGCTCTTGTTTCTTTAAATATTGTATACTCTTCATGGTAGAGATTGTCTTGCTCTGCTCATACAGCACTCGGTATAATGGAGACCTGACGTGAGTAGGCCCTCTGGCTGCTACCTTAATCCAGAAGCAATAACTGTCAAAAGGCAATATACATCCTCCCCCGACCTCTCTGCCCCATGTGCACCCCTCTCCACCTGCCCACCCCTACCTGCGCATACAAACAATCTGTGGAAAGATATGTAGTGCTTGATTGGTAGCTATATCCTTCATCTGAAAATCCTATACCTATGCACAATGTGCTTTAGCAAAGCAAAATGCTTTGTGGTCTTTATTGCAAAACATCGTGCTGTTCAGTGGCGCCGTAGCCAGCTTGTGATTTTAATTAGTTATGTGACTTTGTTTCTCTACACCAGAGACTTAAAGGAAAACATAGTTCCAGTTTCCCAAGTGCCATGTCACACTGCACATCTGTCAAAGAGGCTGTGGGAGTTTTCCAGGAATGGTTTGTCTTGTTTTCAAGATAGGCAGTCTTTTTGTTCCCTTCCCTGACTTAATAATTAATACTTAGCGCTCTATAAACATTAGCTAACTAAGCCTCCTCACAGCACCCCTGAAAATAAGGATTAGTGTCTCCATGATGGAGACAGGGAGCATGGGCCATCCTGGGACACCCTGTCCCCTCATGGTAAAGGACAGAGGAAACCCAGGAAACCCTGTCAGGTGACCCTCTGGGACTGTTGCTTCCTACAGCAGACAGAGGTCTTGGGAAATCATGGAGCAGGCAGAGGGTGTTGTGTCCACATCTCATGGTACCCAGGATGTGTAGAGAAAAGAAGCAATGACTCAGTAGTGATGGTGGTGCCCAGCTTTTCCCTTCTTGCTGGGGCAGGGAGCAAACCCAACCGCTCCAGGTGCAAGTGGGGGTTAATGCTGGTAGGAACAGAATTAATTCCACTGTGATATCAGCATGGATAATGACAGTGTTCTGCACAGATGGCAGCTGCTTCCTGATCTCTCCCCTCCTCAGAGTGCCCCTTCTGAAGGCTGCACACCATAGACTAAGGGTCTGCCTCTGCCTCCCAGAGAGGGATGAATCACGAGCGGAGGCCCTGCTCTTCTGTACCTCTCCTCCATGCTGCCACAGACTCTTACTCCCCTTACAGGTGACAGGGAATACAGGATTCAGAGAGCTTGAGTGAATTGTCCAGGACATGGAGGAAACTGGGTGGCAGTCAGGATCAAGGAGGACAGATCTCTTCCAGGCTCAAATGCAGGGAAAGCTCATTCAAATCAAAATCCTCTGAGAACATCCACTTAGTCTCTGAGTCCAGAAATGCCTGGTCTGTGTGTCCTGCTAGTCTAGAATAACCTGATCAAGATGCTGTCTGACGTCGTGGTGAATTGTGGAAGTCTCCCTGTCTTAGGAGACATCAGTATCCACTGGGGTAATACAATAGCCTGAACTCTACATGTTATGTTTCTCATAAACAATCTCTGGACTTGTGAAAACACTGTTGGCCATATTTCGGACTGGATTTAGGCGTAATTAATGGAAGAACCACCTTCCAATTCTTGTCAGATGTTCTCTCCTGCAGGTGAAAATGAAAACTTCTCTTTCCAGAGTTGGACTGGTGACTGTCTCTCACAAGAGAAATGATGATTGGTCTACCTGCATGTAGAGCTAAATGCATAACTCTAGTTTTAAAACATAATTTCCCTCAATAACATTGTGCGCTCATCCCCCCCGCTCCAACCACACCCACTCCCTGACACAGCCATAAAGGAGCAAATCAACAAATATAAAAATCCTGTACATGCTGGAAAGAGAAGCATATGGTTATTACTGTACTCCTGCAGGCCCTGAGCCAGGGTTTGGGTCCCATCGTGGTAGGAGCTGTACACACAGCTGCCCTGAAGAGCTTACAATCTTAAAATAAACAGACATAGGTGGAAGAAAGGAATTATCGTGATTTCCATTTTACAGATAAGGAACCGAGGCACAGAGAGGCTAAGTCAGTAGTTCTCAGCCTTTCCAGACTACTGTACCCCTTTCAAGAGGTGGATTTGTCTTGTGTACCCCAAGTTCCACCTAACTTGAAAACTACCTGCTTACAAAATCAGACATAAAAATACAAAAGTGTCCCAGCCACACTATTACTGGAAATTTGCTTACATTCTCATTTTTACCATATAATTATAAAATAAATTGCAACCCCCCCCCAGACTGAGAGATAATATATAGAGCAGTATAAACAAGTCATTGTCTCTATGCAATTTTAGTTTGTACTGACTTGGCTAATGCTTTTCATGTAGCCTGTTGTAAAACTAGGCAAATATCAAGATTAGTCGATGTATCCCCTGGAAGACCTCTGCGTACCCCCAGGGTATGATGTGTACTCCTGGTTGAGAACCACTGGGTTAAGTTACTTGCCCAAGGTCTCACACAAAGTCTGTGGCAGAGTTGGGATTTGAACCCAGCGCATTTGATCTGTTGCTTGCAATAGGACTGGACTTGATGACCTGGGAGGTCCTTGTGCTCTTATGACATCCAAGAGATACACTATGTGGTATAGGTCGTCAGTCAGCCTCAAGATGTGAGGTTGTCACTAACATGTCCTTGTGTGTATGCAGCCTTTGTCTGAGATGCGTAAGCATCGTGGCTGATGTCTCCTGAACAGTCTGGGTGTTGCCATTCAGACAAAGGGCACAGATGGAAGAGAGAGAGGATGAGCAGCGAAGGGATGCCTGAGTGGGGAGAGTGCCACTCCTTTGGATAGGGCTTTCACTTGCTCCTGGAATAACACAGCCTTGGTTTAACTCAGGGGGAAATGACACTTTCTCTCCTCCCATCCCCAGCGACAAGCTCATTAGGAGTTTCTTGGTGTCATCGCTTCTCCTTGTGCCGCTACCCTTGGTTGACTGCAAGGATGATGCAGCAGCAGCTTGTGGCTGACTCACCGTGTCGATGTATCTGTGATGAACCACACGCAGGAGGGGCACAGAATAGATTTCTGTTTCCCTATCTTAAATTCCTGCTTCTCTGTGAAGCCAGCGAGACGCTCCTAGCAATGGTGAGTCAGTGTCCTGTTCAGGGGAACCTTTGGGCCCACTCACTACAGATAGTTGTTTGTGATATCCACAGATTTCTAGCACCCTGCTTTTTTTGATTGGAGACATACAGTACCCAAAAGATGATAAAAAAGCCAGAGGGATGGTTCCTGACACAGAGGTGACTGCAGTAGCCTTTCACCCATTGCAAGGAAGCGAGAGATATTTTTGGGATCTGAATGAGAGCAGCACAGAAAGGCAGATGATCAGATCTGAGCCACAAGCAACCGAGAACAGCTGCCTGTCGCACAAACATCCCTGTCTGTCTGTGGCATCGTCTTGGGAGTCTGATAAATCTCCTCTTTGTCTCAGCCTGAATTAAAAAGCATAACTCCCCTTTGTCACCGGTGTCCTTTACACTCATGCTTGTTCTTCGACCCTGGCTCCTCCCCAGAGCTAATGCACGGTGGAGTCTCTTTGAATCTTTATCTTGCCGTCTGACAGAGTCTTACCCTGAACATTGTGTGACTGCAAATTATAATCCGATTTGAAAGCGATACTTATCAAAAGCAGTGTAAGCTACTTATATTATAAATCCCCCGGTTCAATAAAAATAGTCTAGGCATCAGACACGCACAAAAATTGTCTGTCCAGAATTTAATGTTATAATCTGCCAAGGGTTCTTGTTTGGTTCTAGGGATCAAATTCTTGTGTGTAATGCAGGAGTCGGCACCATTTAGATGAGCTAGATTTTGAGTCGTTAGACTACTGATCGCTCTGTTTCCCAAGCTGCTTCACCTTCTGTTCCTTATGCCAAGAGTCTTATTCCCCTGGGTCACAGAGCATCACATCACCTCATCAGCAAACAGTTTGTGACATCCGCATTGAGGAGTTCAAAGCCTGACCCAGCTAATGTTGCCTCTCTTCTTGTCTTCTCAAGGGCAGCCACAGCCACTACATGCAACATCTGGCAGGAAGGGAAAAACCAATGGGAATGATAAGCCTGAAGATCTCTTCTTCTTCTTCTTCTTCAAAAAATAGGATTGAAAATCTAGTGCTCATGAAAATGTGGGGTTCTTTTGCCATGGAATTGTTCAATGCCGAGCCCTATGAGATCCTTGGCCATGACTGGGGTTTGAAGGTTCTACAGTAATACAAATAATCAATAACCATCACACTGGCTAGAGTCCGGTATAACACAGGTGGGCAGGATGTATGCCCTCCTCCATAGTGCTGCCATGGCATTGCTTTTCCAGTGTGCAACACTCTTGATATTTTAGCTCTGGCTTGCCTCTGATAAGTGATGTGAAAAGATCTGTGATACAAAAAATACAATGTCATCTAGGGACCAGGACCAGCCCCTCAAACTCATTCCCCATTTGGCTTAAACAATCCTGGAAGTTAGAAGTGAGAGGCTAGGACAGTGGTTCCTAACTCTTTTATACCAGGACACCCTCTTCCAAATCAGGATCACCTTGACTCTACCCTCCCCATCTAGCCAGAACCCTCTTACCAGTAGCAAGGACAGGATGGTTGTGACTCCCTATCACCTGCTTGTGAATCCCGTAGAGAGACTCTAGAGACTCCTACACTAAGTCATTGTGCCACCAATCTGAAGCTTCCAAAGAGCTTCGGAGCCTGAAGAATCTATTCAGGTTTGGGAAGGCTGAACCATCAGCTGCCTTTTATCATGCAGGACCTGAAGTGCACCACATATGGATGGCAGGAATGGAAGAGGGAATCCCTCATCCAACAGGTTCTCCTCTGCTAGTGCTGCTACAGGCGGCAGATAATCACAAGACATTCCTAAAAGAAATAGTGCAATTTAGGAATTGTCATACTGATGTTCAGACTCATGATCCATACAGTCCAGTCTGCTGTGTCTGATGGTGGTCCGTGCCAGATGTGTCTGAGGCAGGCACACAAAATCCCAAAGTAGGAAGATAGGGAGTAATCTGCCTCCATGAGGGTCTTGGCTTAGACCCTGAAACATGAGGTTTTAGACCTCTTCCAAAACTCTTCTTTTAGCATTAGCTATTATAAGTCTGGTTATTTGTTCATATAATTATCCACCCCATTTTTGAATCACGCAGATGTCTTGTCCCCAGCGGTATCTGGTGGCAGTGAATTCCACAGTTTTATTATCCAACTGACTGGGAAAGTTTTTCCTCTTCCGTTTTGAATTTGCCATCTTTCAATTTAATTGAATGTCCCCTTGCTCCCGTGTTAGGAGACAGGGAGAGCAATAGTAGTTTCAACTCTTCCTGTAAGCCAGGGCTGAAGATATTAAGGCAGACCCAGGTGAACTCAAAGGATGTCTTGCAGTTCCAAAAGAGGGCATTGTATGCGAGACTGCACCTGCCTTTACACACTTCATTGGCTTTAACGTTATGAATAACTAAATTCTAATTGCTGCAGCTTTCATGGAAGAAAGGCTTGTAATGCTGCCTGGCTCTTACATGGGAAATCTGGACAGCAGGCAGACCCCTTCCTATGGAAAATGAGCTTCAATGACCCCTGCCTGTGGAAAATGGTGGCAATTTGCAATATTGTCCCGAGTCGCTTGCAGTAGTCTCCTTAAAAAACTGCCTAGACCCTTTGCCCCATCTTGAGTGTGCCCTCCCCTGGCCAAATTCACCATGTTTAGGGCATTCGCTGAGCTGTGTGCTAGCCAATGGACAGTGAGAAACTGATTTGTATTTTAAAAGAGGTGTATTTTACTATCATGATTCGATGCTGTGAGTGCACTAACAATCATGCTTCTGTTTGTTTCTTGTGCTTCAGCAGAAGTGGCCTTCAGGGGAACCCCCTACACACCAGTGGAGCGCCTCTGCCAGATAAGGAAGTCACTGAGGACAAGCAAGGAGGACATGTTTAGAGAGGTGCTCCAATCCTCAGATGCAGAAAAACAAGAACACAGGGTGTGGAGAGAGACTGTAAATGAAAATCAGACTAGACAGGCAGGACAGGAAGGAGAGTCAGGAGCATATTTTAAAGGGCCAGGGGTTGATGATAAAAGTGATGGAGAAGCAAACAAAGATGTTGAAGTGCCTTATCGCGCTGCAGGCAGAATACATACGTGCTCCCCCTCCCCTGCAGCCGATACTGAACTGCTTGGTATGCTCTCCCCAAACTCCTCCCATGCATTCCTTGCATCTTCCCAGCTCATCTCAGTACCCCATTCGCTCCACCACAGCTTCCAAAATGATAGCTGGAGTTACACACAGCTATGAGAGCCTACATCAAGACACTGCCCTGCACTCTTGTCTCCCTTTCCACCAAACGTTTTATGTGTGTGGTTAATTGGTATTTAATAAAAACATACTCTCTGAAAGATAATCAATATTTGTCTCCTACATACAGTGGTTGCTGCTGGAATTAATACACAGTGGCAGTTGGAACTATTGAGGACTACAAATCACGGTTGGGAAGCTATCATCAAAATTTTCATGGACAGCGGCAAGTTAACAAAGCGTGGCAGAGTGATGTATAGAAAGACACATTACTGGAGCTCATTGTCAAAATGGTACCTCAAAGCCTCCCTGATTTGAATACCACCTCCCCCCCACCTCCCATTGTGCCCCTCTAATGGCCCTGGTATCTGGCTGCTCAAAATCAGCAGCCAGGTGATCCACCTCCACACTCCACCCCGGGGGGAAATTCTTACCCTTAGCCTCACAAATATTATGCAGCACACAGCAGGCCTCTATGACCATGGGAATATTTTCCTCATTTAAGTCTAACCTGCCATAAAGGCAGCATCAGTGCACTTTTAATCTGCCAAACACACATTCAGTGGTCATTCTGTACCTGCTCAGCCTATTGTTGAAGTGCTCCTTGCTGCCGAGGGTAAGCAGAGGCACCTCCTGCATTCTTGTGGCTTCAGACTGGGTACCTATGCTGCTCAGCTGTATGCCACTTTGGTTCCTGCACAAATGATTGCTGATTGGTATGGGAAAGTGTCCTACAAGGGGGGAAGGAACAAAGCAGTTCTGCCAAGGAACCTTCAGCAGAGGATTGGCGAGTACCTCCAGGAAAGTTTCCTAGAGATCTCTCTGGAGGATTCCCATGAAATCTCAGCGTGTATTAACACATTATTCTGCCCCACTGCATAGCTGCACAGGGGAATGTGAAGCACATGCAGACACAGCTAGTTTTGTACATTTCTAACTCTTAACCCACTTCTAGCATGTAACAAAACGAAGGACAGCTCTACCTCTCATAACTGAGCAGCATTAACTCAGAAAGATCGCTTAACAGAGCTCCCTTCTCCTGCATCATGCACACCAGAGATGGAGTGCTGGGACTGGCTTGAACCCTTCTGGGTCGAGAAAAGGTCCTGGCTCGGCATGGTACCGGACGACCCTGTTGCCGGTCCCATCTCATCCACCGCTCCATCCTTGGGGTTGAGTCCGCTGTTGGCTATCTTCAAGCTTCCCACCCCCAAGTATCCACAGGGCTCTTGGTGGTGGAGGTGGGGTCGCCGCTGATTATTGCATCTAGCTCCTTATGGAAGTGGCAGGTCTTCAGCACCAGAGCAATGGTTTTGGCTCCCTTGACTTCTGGTACACATGCCTCAGCTCCTTTATCTTCACATGGCACTGATGCGTGTCCCATTCATAGCCCTTATCCAACATGCCACAAGAAATCGGACTGTAGGTATCAAAGATCCTATGGCTGGAGTGGACCTGGGACTGTACAGCCTCCTCTCCCCACAAAGCCAGCAGATCCACAACTCAGTTGTGCTCCAAGCGGGAGAGCATTTGCTGCATGGAGCCGCCATGGTCAGCTGGAAAGATGCGATGTGAGCTCTTGACAATGAGCAAACAGGAAATGGAGTTTCAAAAATTCGCATGCCTTTAAAAAGGGAGATGGGCAGATGCCTGTGTACCTGGATGCAGGGCAGTGGATTTCGAACTGCTGACCAGAGCAGTCAGGATGGGCATTGTGGGACGCTTCCTAGAGGGCATTTACAGCAACATAACCAAGCACGGTGTCTACGCTGATACTTCGTTGATACAATGTTGCCGCAAAAAGCTCTACATCTCTCGTCAAGGTGGTTTTATTCTGTCAGCAAAACAGGAGAGTTTTGTCGGTGGAAGGAGTATTGTAATGTATACCCCCACTGTTTTTGTCAACAAAAGTTGACTTCTGTCGACAAAACGCTGTCATGTAGACAAGGCCTTAGACAAAGGAACAAAGAGAGAAAGGAAAGCAAGATGGTTCCTACAGCAGCATAGAGCCCTGGCTTTAGCCAGTATGGACTATGTCTTAACCTTTGCTGCCCTATGCTAAGGTAAGGACTTCCTGGTGTTGTATTCCAGTTGACTAATAAACCCTATTCTGTTTTGAAAAGGCTGCGTGGAGTTGCTGCAGTTACTTGCTGATATGCATTGGTCCCTGTAGAGGATAAAAGTCTCTGAACAGGAATCTGTCTCAATGGGACTCGCTGGCGAGAAACAGGAGTGCTGGAGCTCAAGTCTCAGCCAAGGAGGTGTTGGGGCCCTGTGGCCTATGCTTGTAGAAAAGTGTGACCCGTGTGGGGTCTGGCACACTGCACGAGTTCAAGGGGGAACAGGCTGAGGGGAAAGTGTTGTGGGGGAGAGGAACATTAGCGTCTGGGGCAATAGGCTCTAGGGGTGACTGGGACACAGTGGGGAACTTTTCCATCTTTCCTTTGAGCTCCACTTCTCAGGCTGTTCTTCTCTGAGCCCCTGGGCTGTCCTTTCTTACCTTCCTGCCAGCATGGGCATGAGCAGCTGGCTGCTGCCAATGCCGCCTCCGCCACTTAGTGAGTCCATACTGTCTGCAGGGAGGTGGGGATTGTACATGGTGCGAAGCAGAGACGTACTCTCTGACCTGAGTGTCCAAGCTATAGCTGTCCTTAGCGGCTTGGAGTCTCTGCAGGGGAAGCCCTGCTTGGTCCCTGCAGCCCTGCTTGCTTCTGCGGGGAAGTTGTAGCTGGAGCTGGAACAAGCTCACAAGTAGAGATGCGTGAAATTCAGAATATCTGTCCTAAGGAATATGCCAACATTTCAACACTTGCTTTTGTCCCATCTCCCATCATGCACCCAGAGTCATGTGTAGTCTTTTAGGAAGTCTGTTCCCTATGAGAATCATAGAATATCAGGGTTGGAAGGGACCCCAGAAGGTCATCTAGTCCAACCCCCTGCTCGAAGCAGGACCAATTCCCAGTTAAATCATCCCAGCCAGGGCTTTGTCAAGCCTGACCTTAAAAACCTCTAAGGAAGGAGATTCTACCACCTCCCGAGGTAACGCATTCCAGTGTTTCACCACCCTCTTAGTGAAAAAGTTTTTCCTAATATCCAATCTAAACCTCCCCCATTGCAACTTGAGACCATTACTCCTCGTTCTGTCATCTGCTACCATTGAGAACAGTCTAGAGCCATCCTCTTTGGAACCCCCTTTCAGGTAGTTGAAAGCAGCTATCAAATCCCCCCTCATTCTTCTCTTCCGCAGACTAAACAATCCCAGCTCCCTCAGCCTCTCTTCATAAGTCATGTGCTCTAGACCCCTAACCATTTTTGTTGCCCTTCGCTGGACTCTCTCCAATTTATCCACATCCTTCTTGTAGTGTGGGGCCCAAAACTGGACACAGTACTCCAGATGAGGCCTCACCAGTGTCGAATAGAGGGGAACGATCACATCCCTCGATCTGCTCGCTATGCCCCTACTTATACATCCCAAAATGCCATTGGCCTTCTTGGCAACAAGGGCACACTGTTGACTCATATCCAGCTTCTCGTCCACTGTCACCCCTAGGTCCTTTTCCGCAGAACTGCTGCCTAGCCATTCGGTCCCTAGTCTGTAGCGGTGCATTGGATTCTTCCATCCTAAGTGCAGGACCCTGCACTTATCCTTATTGAACCTCATCAGATTTCTTTTGGCCCAATCCTCCAATTTGTCTAGTTCCTTCTGTATCCTATCCCTCCCCTCCAGCGTATCTACCACTCCTCCCAGTTTAGTATCATCTGCAAATTTGCTGAGAGTGCAATCCACACCATCCTCCAGATCATTTATGAAGATATTGAACAAAACCGACCCCTGGGGCACTCCACTTGACACCAGCTGCCAACTAGACATGGAGCCAAAGAGCCATGAGAGAATGGGGGCCTGAACTACAACTCCCATAAGGCAATGTACTAATTAGCCATGTAGTCTAATGTTTTACTGAACTGATTCAAAACAAAATATTTCAGGTCAGGTCAATAAAGCCAGATATTTTGATTTGGGTTGTATCTACCTGACATGAATTACTTCTTTTGGGTTTTTTTTCCTTCCCTGATGGAAAATCAAATATTGCTGGCAAAATCAAAAATTTCCCATGGGCAAACTTTAGTTTTGCAGAATCTTGATATTCCCTGGGAAAATCATTTTAACAGAAAACTCCCAACCAGCTCTACTCACAAGGAAATCTCATGGTTGATTCTAGATAGCTACTTGCTATCTCTTACTTTTATTTCAATTTAAAACCATGATAAACATTTCAGGCTCTAACTGGACAATGCTGAGGCCCATAGGCCCAGACATCCAGCTCAGCCTCTGTTTTATATTCCTCTCTAGGTGTGGCATAGAAAGCCCACATGAAAGGATTAATTATAAAAGGCTGAAGTTTCTCACCTGAGAAGGAATTGAGCAGGATGGGACTTCTGTCTGAATTCCTGAAACTACCTTAACCCACCAGCCTGCTGTCAGATGGCCTCCCTTTATTCCTTAACATGTATCCCCTACATGCCCTATGTCCTCATCGCCAGTGGTAAAAACTTCCATTTCCTAGCACTGCAGGGTTGTGAGATATTGGACTTCAAACTAGTTGGTGCATGATTGAGTCTTGTTCATCCTAGGCTCATTGAAATTTTAAGTGGGCAATTCCACGCTTGTGAAAGAAACATTTTTATAGCAGCTGTTTTTTTGTTTTCGGGTGGGACATTTGTTTGAAGCTGCAAGTTTGGAAATTTAAAAATTATCTTGGTGGAGATTAGTTAGTGGTCAGAGTGGAGGTGAGGTGACTTACCACCAGGCTATCGTCACCAAATATGTGGATAAGGAGATCTCGTGTGTGTGTCTAGAGGTGGTGGGTTTTCTTCAGACCGTTACAATGTCATTGACATTTTGGAAGACCCCATTACTCACAAGCAGCCCTTGCCTTCGTACTTTGTATATGCCATCCATCTTGCAGAAGACCTATTCTAAAATTGAATGAGAAAGTTAGAAAATATTTCATGGGTACTGCACTTATGTGAATCCTGGTTACCTTAATTACCATCTGTCCAGCTATATCGGGTGATAGGAGACAAAAATTAGTAATAATTAGAAGGTTTTTAAAAAAATATTGGTAAGATCCTCCTTTGAGTTATAATGCTGTGATATTACAGACCAGTATCTTGCATTTTACCAGACTAGAAGACTATGAGTGCAGAGAGTAGGAATCACTGCTCTCAACAGGATATATCATCTATTTATAGCCTTACCGGTTCAGAAAATACTGGACTTTAACTTTAGTCTAAGGCTAAATATTGTCAGTTCTAGATCTTGGGCCCATAGAATACTGTGTCCCTGCTTTGACCCATTCCATGTTTGCGGGGGGGAGAAGAGATTTTTTTTTTTTGAGGCAGGTTCTTTTAATTTTTAAAGGGTGGGGCTGCTTGAATACATAAGTATGGGATGTTATCCTGGTAAACACGGATTAGTACATTGTTGCTAACTCGCACAACTTGATCACAAGTCAAGTGATTTTTGATTTTCTAGAAAGCCCCAACTGTTGGACTCAATAGCAGATCCATGAGACTCTTAGCTTGCATTAAAAAAAAGTAAGTTGTTGGCCTTTGTGGTGGCAGAGAAAAGCTTGGAGAGGTGAAGTAAGTGCACCCTACAGGCTCAGAAACCAGAAGGTAAATAAAACAATCCAAAAACTGTTCTTTTGAAAGACACCTAAGATTTTCTGGAACCCCTGATTTCTGGATTCTTGTGGTCAACAAGGTCCCACACCATAGGCTCTCAAGCAAAATAAGCAGTCATGGGACAAAGGGTAGGGTCCTTTCATAGATCACTAATTGGTTAAAAGACAGAAGACAAAGGGTAGGAATAAATGATCAGTTTGCACAGTGGAGAGAGGTAAATAACTGGGTCCCCAAGGAACTGCACTGGGACCTCTGCTGTTCAACATATTCATAAACTATAAATGATCTGGAAAAGGTGGTTAACAGGTAGGTGGCAAAATTTGCAGATGATGCAAAATTACTCTAGATAGTTAAGTCCAAAGCTCAGTGTGAAAAGTTATAAAGGGATCTCACTAAACTGGATGACTGAGCAACAAAATTGCAGATGAAATTCAATGTTGATAAGTGCAAAGTAATGCACATTGGAAAACATAGCATCAGTTTATACATACAAAATGGTGGGGTTTAAGTTAGCTATTACCACTCAAGAGCTCTTGGAGTCGTCATGGGTAGTTCTCTGAAAACATCTGCTCAATGTGTAGTGGCAGTCAAAAAAGCTAACAATGTTAGGAACCACTAGGAAAGGGATAGATAATAGGACAGAAAATATCATGATGCCACTATATAAATCCATTGTACGCCCACACCTTGAACACTCTGTGCAGTTCTGGTCACCTCATCTCAAAAAAGATATATTAGAATTAGAAAAGGTCAACAAAAATCATTAAGAGGTATGGAACAGCTTCTATATGAGGAGAGATTAAAAAGATTGGTACTGTTCATCTTAGAAAACAGATGACTAAGGGGAGATATAATAGAGGTCTATAAAATCATGACTGGTGTGGAGAAAGTGAAGAGGGAAGTGTTATTCCCCCTTCACATAACAACTGAACTAGGGTTCATGCAATGAAATTAATAGGCAGCAGGTTTAAAATAAACATAAGGAAGTATTTCTTCCCACAATGCATAGTTAACCTGTGGAATTCATTGCCAGGAAATGTTGTGAAGGCCCAAAGTATTACTGGGTTTAAAAAAGAATTAGATAAGTTAATGAAGGATAGCCATTGATGAACCTATTAGCCATGATGGTCAGGGACGCAAGTCCGTGCTCCGGATGTCCCTACACTTCTGACTGCCAGAAGCTGGGCTGGGACAACAGGGGATGGATAGCTCAATAATTGGCCTTTTCTGTTCACTCCCACTGAAGCAGCTGGCAGCACTGGTTACTGGTGCAAGTCAGGATGCTGGGACAGATGGTTGTTCTTATATTCTTATGACAATACTGATAGTGGACTAAATGCAAGCCTATCCTATTAGTTATTAATACCACCACAATGTGTATCCATCTAGGCTTTGGTTTCTACCTCCTTCAGGCAGTAAAAGACATCACACTTTAAAAGGGCATTACAAATAAAGACACACAGCTCGATAGTACAGTGTGTGTGTGTGTTCGTTCATTTGTTCGTTCCATGGAAGAGCCAAATAATTCCAGGTACTGAAGTAATGATTTGCCCTCAGATGGATGTACAATATTATCCTAAAAGTTGTGTTCATTGAGAGAGTTTTCAGATAATATATCCTGAAATTCTCAGAAGGTTTTATTTTTCCATGCACAAGAAGTAAACTGACACTGTTTTTAGGCTAAGAACAGCTGAATAATACAGAACAAAAGGCAAAATCTCCAAAGGAGCACAGACAGTGTGTGACAATTGTGACAGGGTCAGGCCAGATGGCTACAGGAGAGTAATAGAAGGCAGATATATATTAGCCCCAGGTTAAGGAGGTCCCTTTCCCCTGGGTAAGGTAACAGGGAAGGTTCCAGAACAATCAGGAACCTTCTGGAGACAATTAAGACAGACAGGCTAATTAGAACACCGGCAGCCAATCAAGAAGATGCTAGAATCAATTAAGGCAGGCTAATCAGGGCACCTGGGTTTAAAAAGGAGCTCACCTCAGTTTGTGGTGCGCGTGTAAGGAGCTGGGAGCAAGAGGCGCTAGGAGCTGAGAGTGAGAATGCGGACTGTTGGAGGACTGAGGAGTACAAGCATTATCAGACACCAGGAGGAAGGTCCTATGGTGAGGATAAAGAAGGTGTTTGGAGGAGGCCATGGGGAAGTAGCCCAGGGAGTTGTAGCTGTCGCACAGCTGTTCCAGGAGGCACTCTAGATAGCTGCATTCCACAGGACCTGGGCTGGAACCCGGAGTAGAGGGCAGGCCCGGGTTCCCCCCAAACCTCCCAACTCCTGGTCAGACACAGGAGGAGTTGACCTGGACTGTGGGTTCACGAAAACGGCCAAACTGAGGGCTGCCATGAAGCTCCAAGGTGAGCAAATCCGCCAATAAGCGCAAGACCCACCAAGGTAGAGGAGGATCTTCGTCACACAGTCCTCTGACAATCTGTACTGAACTCTAAGAACAAAATGGCTGCTTAATGTGCCCACCAGGGCGAATGCTTAGAAACTTAAAGATGCAGTGCAAAGACAATAGAAGGCATCACTGGTTCCTAGTCACACAGCCCAGTTATACTGTTCAGCCCTTGAATAATCTTTATTTGGGAAATGTTCCTGTCTGTAAACCTCCAGTCACTGCAGCTGAAGAAAAAAAAAAAAAACCTCCAGTCACTACAGCTGTAGCTCACGAAAGCTTATGCTCAAATAAATTGGTTAGTCTCTAAGGTGCCACTAGTACTCCTTTTCTTTTTGCGAATACAGACTAACACGGCTGCTACTCTGCAGCTGAAGTGTTTAGCAGTTGATAGATCAACTTTTGCTCTAGTAGTTGGCTTGTGATTTCTAAATAGTCATGGCATGTTTAGTCATGTATTGATTCTTGCATTTAGTTAATTGCTATAAATGACATAACTGCATTGGTCTTCATGATAATATATTGACTTATATTGCAATTTTTGCCTGTAGCAGAGCTGACCTCAGATGTGTGCAAGTCACATCTCTGAATCACACAGTGGTGCTCGCTGATAGTAGTAATATTACATTTTTAATCTGCTCTGATAACAAGTCTGTCTAAATTAGTTCAGCCCCATGTGGGGAGGGGAGCTTGGGCGAGCGGCTCAGGCCAGCCCGAAGGGCTGTGGCAGGGAGGGCTAGCCCCATGCAGTGTCCTATTTTCCCTTGGGGAAATATGGTCACCCTAATTATCTAGACCATCTCTGGCAGGTGTTTGTCTAACCTGCTCTTAAAAATCTCCAGTGATGGAGATTCCACAACCTCCCTAGGCAATTTATTCCAGTGTTTAACCACCCTGACAGATCATTTTGAATTTTAAACCTATCCTCCAAAATCACTTGCAAGCCATCCCAGCTTGTATTGTCCACAAACTTTATATGTGTACTCTTTATGCCATTATCTAAATCACTGATGAAGATATTGAACAGAACTGGACCCAGAACTGATCCCTGTGGGACCTCACTTGATATGCCCTTCCAGCTTGACTGTGAACCATTGATAACTACTCTCTGGGAATGGTTTTCCAACCAATTATGTATCCACTTATAGTAGCTCCATCTAGGTTGTATTTCCCTAGTTTGTTTATGAGGTTGTATTTCCCTAGTTTGTTTATGCCCATGCGCGACAGTATCAAAAGCCTTACTAAAGTCAAGATATACCACATCAAACACTTTCACCTATCCACAAGGCTTGTTACCCTGTCAAAGAAAGCTATTAGGTTGTTTTGACATGATTTGTTCTTGACAAATCCATCTTGACTGTTACTTATCACTTTATTATCTTCTAGGTGTTTGCAAATTGATTGCTTAATTATTTGCTCATTGTCTTTCTGGGTACTCAAGTTAAGCTGACTGGTCTGTAATTCCCCAGATTGTCATTATTTCCTTTTTTATAAATGGGCACTATATTTGCTCGTTTCCAGTCCTCTGGAATCTCTGCTGTCTTCCATGAGTTTTTGAAGATAATCACTAATGGATCAGATACCTCCACAGTTAGCTCTTTGAGTATTCTAGGATGTGTTTCATCAGGTCCTGTTGACTTGAAGACATCTAACTTGTCTATCTAATTTTAACTTGTTCTTTCCCTATGTTAGGCCTTGTCTACACTACGAAATTAGGTCGAAATTATAGAAATCGGTTTTGTAGAAAGCGTTTTTATACAGTCAATTGTGTGTGTCCCCACACAAATGCTCTAAGTGCATGTAGTTGGCGGAGTGTGTCCACAGTACTGAGGCAACCATCGAGTTCCGGAGCGTTGCACTGTGGGTAGCTATCCCACAGTTTCCGCAGTCTCTGCCGCCCATTTAAATTCTGGGTAGAAATCCCAATGCCCGATGGGGCTAAAACATTGTCACGGGTGGTTCTGGGTACATATCATCAGGCCCCCATTCCCTCCCTCCCTCTGTGAAAGCAACGGCAGACAATCATTTCACGCCTTTTTTCCTGGGTTACCCATTCAGACCCCATACCATGGCAAGCATGGAGCCCGCTCAGCTAACTGTCACTGTATGTCTCCTGGGTGCTGGCAGACACGGTACTGCATTGCTACACAGCAGCAGTTAATTGCCTTTTTGGCAGCAGACAGTGCAGTATGACTGGTAGCCGTCGTCAGCGTAGTCCAGGGTGCTTTTTTAACTGACCTCAATAAGGTCAGGGGCGCCTGGGCAAACATGGGAGTGACTCAGGCAGCTCATTTCCCTTTTAAGTTTCGTCTCATGGCGATTCAGTCCTACCAGCAGTGCACTGTCTTTTAATCAGCAGCCAGGAGAAGATAATGGCCAGCAGTCATACTGCACCGTCTTCTGCCGAGCACCCAGGAGATGACGATGGCTAGCGGTCGTACTGCACTGTCTGCTGCCAGCAAGATGTATAAAGATATCTGAAGTGGCTCAAAACAAGAAATAGACCAGATTTGTTTTGTATTCGTTTTCTCCTCCCTTCCTCTGTGAAATCAACGGCCTGCTAAACCCAGTTTTAAGTTCTATCCTTGAGGTTTTGAGTTCTATCCTTGAGGGGACCATTCTGTTTCTTGCAAAGCCACCCCCTGTGTTGATTTTAATTCCCTGTAAGCCAACCCTTTAAGCCATGTTGTCAGTCACCCCTCTCTCCGTCAGAGCAACGGCAAACAATCATTTCACGCCCTTTTCCCTGGATTGCCTGAGCAGGAGCAGACACCATAGCACAGCAAGCATGGAGCCCGTTCAGCTCACTGCAGCAGTTATGACCGTTGTAAACACCTCACGCATTATCACGCAGTGTATGCAGAACCAGCACCTGAAAAACCAGGCGAGGAGGTGACAGCAGCGCGGTGATGAGGACATGAACACATTTTTCTCTAAAATCGCGTTCCCCCGCAATTTGGAGATCATGGTGTTAATGGGGCAGGCTCATGCTGTGGAACACCGACTGTGGGCCCGGAAAACAAGCACAGAGTGGTGGGACCGCATAGTGTTGCAGGTCTGGGATGATTCCCAGTGGCTCCAGAACTTTCGCATGCATAAGGGCACTTTCATGGAACTTTGTGACTTGCTTTCCCCTGCCCTGAAGCACAAGAATACCAAGATGAGAGCAGCCCTCACAGTACACAAGCGAGTGGCAATAGCCCTGTGGAAGCTTGCAATGCCAGACAGCTACCGGTCAGTCGGTAATCAATTTGGAATGGGCTAATCTACTGTGGGGGTTGCTGTGATGCAAGTAGCCAATACAATCATTGAGCTGCTGCTATCAAAGGTAGTGACTCTGGGAAATGTGCAGGTCATACTAGATGGCTTTGCTGCAATGGGATTCCCTAACTGTGGTGGGGCTATAGATGGAACGCATATCCCTATCTTGGGACCGGACCACCAGGGAATTCAGTACGTAAACCGCAAGGGGTACTTTTCAATGGTGCCGTAAGCACTGGTGGATCACAAGGGACATTTCACCAACATCAACGTGGGATGGCCGGGAAAGGTTCATGACATTCGCGTCTTCAGGAACTCTGGTTTGTTTAAATGGCTGCAGGAAGGGATTTACTTCCCAGACCAGAAAATAACTGTTGGGGATGTTGAAATGCCTATAGTTATCCTTGGGGACCCAGCCCTCCCCTTAATGCACTGGCCCATGAAGCCATACACAGGTACTCCTGGACAGTAGTAAGGAGCTGCTCAACTATAGGCTGAGCAAGTGCAGAATGATGCTAGAGTGTGCATTTGGACATTTAAAGGGTCGCTGGCGCAGTTTACTGACTCGCTCAGACCTCAGTGAAACCAATATTCCCAATGTTATTGCTGCTTGCTGTGTGCTCCACAATCTCTGTGAGAGTAAGGGGGAGACGTTTATGGCGGGGTGGGAGGTTGAGGCAAATCGCCTGGCCACTGAATATGTGCAGCCAGACACCAGGGCGGTTAGAAGAGCACAGCAGGAAGCGGTGCGCATAAAAGAAGCTTTGAAAACCAATTTCATGACTGGCCAGCGTACTGTGAGACACTTCTGTTTGTTTCTCCTTGATGAAAACCCACCCCCGTGGTTGCCTCTAAATTCCCTGTAAGCCACCTGCCCTCCCCCCTTTGATCACAGTTTACTTGCAAAGGAAATAAAGTCACTATCATTTAAAAACATGTATTCTTTATTAATTGATTATAAAAATAGGGAGATAACTCACAAGGTAGCCCAGGTGGGGTGTGGGAGGAGGGTAGGAGGGAAGGAAAAGGCCACTTTAAAACTTGTTGAATGCCAGCCTTCTGTTGCTTGGGCTGTCCACTGGGCTGGAGTGGTTGGGTGCCCGGAGCCTCCCACCCCGCTTTCTTGGGTGTCTGGGTGAGGAGGATATGGAACTTGGGGAGGATGGAGGGCAGTTAAGCAGGGGCTGCAGCGGCAGTCTGTGATCCTGCTGCCGTTCATGAACCTCCACCAGACCCCGGAGCATGTCCATTTGATCCCGCAGTAGCCCCAGCATTGCCTCCTGACTCCTTTGATCTTCCTGCCACCACCTTTCCTCACGTTCATGGCCACAGTCCTGTACTCTGCTATTGTGTCCCTCCACACATTCTCCTGAGCTCTGTCAGTGCCGGACGACTGCATGAGCTCAGAGAACATGTCATCGCGCGTGCGTTTTTTTCGCCATCTTATCTGAGATAGCCTTTGGGATGGAGGGGGAAGGCTTGAAACATTTGTAGCTGCTGGAGGAAAAAAAGGGAGTCAAGTATTTAGAAAGATACATTTTACAGAACAATGGCTATACTGTTTCACGGTAAACAGTGCTAGTCATATTACATAGCACATGTGATTTTGGTACAAGGTCACATTTTGCATCTTATATTGAGTGCCTGCGGCTTTGGTGTTAGAGATCACACACGCAATGCCGGGCAACAGAATTCAGCTTGCAGGCGGCCATGGTAAGCCATAGTCTTTCGGCTTCTGCAACCTTCATAACAGCAGCCCACTCCTTTCCCATACCAAGCAAAGCACGTTGAGTTGGCCATTTAGTGCTGCAGTTTTCCTGTTAACGTGCAGCAGCGGAAACCAAACTAACCCGCTCCCCCAATCCAATTCTCTGGGATGATCACTTTTCCCATCCCCCCACCGCCTGGCTGGTATCAGGGAAGATCCCTGCTAGCCAAACGTGAACAGCTCAGCGCCAATGCCCCTGCCCCCGTCCCCCAACGTGGCTAACTGTGGGGAGGATTTCTTTTCAGCCACAGGCAAACAGCCCAGTAGGAACGGGCACCTCTGAATGTCCCCTTAATCAAATTCCCTTATTTCAACCAGGTTACCATGAACGATAACACTCTCCTGAGGATAACACAGAGAGATAAAGAACGGATGTTGCTTGAATGCCAGCAAACACCGGGACCATACGCTGTCAGGCTTTGTCATGCAATGATACTAGATTACTTGCTACTAGCATGGCGTGGTAACGTGTCCTACCATGGAGGATGGAATAAGGCTGCTCTCCCCAGAAACCTTCTGCAAAGGCTTTTAGCGTACCTCCTGGAGAGCTTCATGGAGATGTCCCTGGAGGATTTCCGCGCAATCCCCAGACACGTTAACAGACTTTTCCAGTAGCAGTACTGGCCACGAATGCATCCCAAGTCCTCAGCGCTACTTAATCATTAAAAAACGCTTGCTTTTATAATATGTATTATATTTAAAAAGGTACACTCACCAGAGGTCCCTTCTCCGGCTTCGTTGGGTTGGGAGGGTATTTCAGTCAGGGTGATAAAAAGATCCTGGCTGTCGGGGAGAAGGGTGTGCTGTGTGCTCTCCCCAAGCTCACCTTCCTCTTCCTCATATGCAAAATCCTCAACCATGGTGGAGAGTACCCCATCATCAGAGTCCATGGACAGGGGTGGGGTAGTGGTGGCGGCCTCCCCTAGAATTGCATGCAGCTCAGGGTAGAAGCGGCAAGTCTGGGGCTCTGTCCCAGAGTGTCCGTTTGATTCTTTGGTTTTCTGGTACGCTTGACTGAGCTCCTTAAGTTTCACGCAGCACTGTGTTGTGTCCCTGATGTAGCCTCTGCCCCTCATGGCCTCTGAGATTTTTTGAAATGTTTTGGCATTTCGTCTTTTGGAATGTAGTTCTGATAGCATGGATTCCTTTTCCCACACAGCGATCAGATCCCGTACCTCCCGTTCGGTCCATGCTGGAGCTCTTTTTCGATTCTGGGACTGCATGGTCACCTGTGCTGATGAGCTCGCCTGGCCAAACAGGAAATGAGATTCAAAAGTTCCCGGGGCTTTTCCTGTACACCTGGCCAGTGCAGCCGAGTTCAGAGTGTTGTCCAGAGCGGTCACAATGGTGCACTGTGGGACAGCTCCCGGAGGCCAATACCTTCGAATTGCGTCCACACTAACCCTAATTCGAAAACGTAATGTTGATTTCAGCGCTAATCCCCTCATTGGGGAGGAGTACAGAAATTGGTTTTAAGAGCCCTTTATGTCAAAAAAATGGCTTAGTTGTGTGGATGGGTGCAGGGTTAATTCGGATTTAATGCTGCTAAATCCGACAGAAACTCGTAGTGTAGACCAGGCCTTAGTCTCAGATCCTACCTCATTTTCAACGATTTTCGTTATGTTAGATGTCCACTTGCTACTAACATATTTGGTGAAAACTGAAACAAAAAGCTAATTTAGAACTTCTGCCATTTCCACATTCTCTGTTATTGTTTCCCCCTCCCCCCTGATTGGATAATGGGCCTACCCTGTCCTTAGTCTTCCTCTTGCTTCTAATAAAAAGAAAAGGAGTACTTGTGGCACCTTAGAGACTAACAAATTTATTTGAGCATAAGATTTCGTGAGCTACAGCTCACTTCATCGGATGCATCCGATGAAGTGAGCTGTAGCTCACGAAAGCTTATGCTCAAATAAATTGGTTAGTCTCTAAGGTGCCACAAGTACTCCTTTTCTTTTTGCGAATACAGACTAACACGGCTGCTACTCTGAAATCTTGCTTCTAATGTATTTCTCGTTACCTCTTATGTCTCTAGCTAGTTTAATCTCGTTTTGTGCCTTGGCCTTTTTAATTTTGTCCCTACATACTTGTGTTATTTGTTTATATTCATCCTTTTAATTTGACATTTCCACTTTTTAAAGGATTATTTTTTGAGTTTCAGATAATTGAAGATCTCCTGGGTAACCCAGGGTGGTCTCTTGCCAAACTTCCTATCTTTTCTATGCAGTGGGATAGTTGGCTCTTGTGTCCTTAATAATTTCTTTTTGAAAAATATTCTGATTGCTTGTCCTGTCATATATAAGGCAGAGCTGTCCATAGCATTTTCTCTTGCCAGATCTGTGAAGTGTTTTGCCACCTAGATGTTGTGATATTACAGGCTAATATCTTGTTTCCTACCAGATTTTTAGACAGGTCGTGTTCTGCTGATATTGCAAAGTATTCCTCGACTCACAGAAGAGCTCAAATAATGTAAGTCTTGAATAAAGTTACAGCAAAACTATATTCTGCAGAAATCACAGTATAAAATATCTACAGTCAATAAAATGTGCAGTCCTGTGTAGATGTGGTGGTCAGGAATGGAATCAGAATCCTATGTTCATCTGAAAGTGGAAGGGGAATTTAGATAGGCATAATCTAACTCCCCAGTTAGCAGATGACCACGCCCTGCAACGTGCATTAATTCTGGAATGCTCTTCACAGTTGTAATAACGTCAGTATCGCTTCCTTTTGGCAGCAGCGCTCCAGGAGGTGCAGTGGATTAGTCAGAGCAGGAGAGAGGAATCTGGGACACCTGGGTATCATTTCCAGCTCTGTCGCTGAAGTGCTCTGTAGAAACTCACTTGACTTCTCTGTGCTTTACCTGCCTATGTAATGGATGTAACAATACTTACCTGCCTTACAGGGGTGTGGAGACTTTTGGTTTTTGTAAAGTCCTTTGAATCCTAGGAAAAGATGCTGTATAAATAGGGGGTGGGAGGATTCGATTTTTGTCTGTAAATGTTGGTAAAGGTTGACCTAATCATATACACGCACAAACCAACGAAAAGCTATTTCCAACAATAGTAGCAGGGATTAACAGATAGGCACAGTAAGAAAATGCAGGTTGAAAACTTGTTAGAGTTTGATTTCAGGATATTTATTTTGACATGTGATGTTGACAATTTGTGTTTTTAACAGTTATAAAGTGCTACTCTTTGAATCTCAACGTCTGTCATCATTAAATAATTATTGTCTGGTCCCCATAAGTTCCTGCAACTATGAAAATTTAAATTGACCAAAAAAAAGCTTAAGTCCCATAATTTGGCACAACCGTGAAAATTTAAATCAATAACAATTGAAAATAATGCTTAAAATAAATATTGATATTATCCAGTGAAAGTATAAAAAGAATTATTGAATTCTGCCAATAAATGCTATTATTGATAGTATGTATTTTCACTGTTTCCAGTTTGACTCAATTGGAACTACGTATGCAAATATAGGACTGGAACCTTAATCCAAGTGCAGAAAACCAAACTGTAGACAACCCATAGATGGTAGATGCCAGGTTCTCTTGTGGCCTGAGACATATTGGATAGATATTTTTTTCTCTAGCAGCATTAAACATAGATGAGTAATTCTTATAGACTTTAAAAATAGCCCAGGCAAAGAACTACCATCTGCACAACGAATATTGTTATAACCATCGCATCTTGAAATTGCCTAGCCTCCTTTAAAGTGGTCCTTGTTCCAGCAATTTGAGCTTACTGTAATGATAATTATGGCAACATTGCCACCCCTGCTGGGGCGAGGAGATCAGAACGGGCAAGTATTAAATTACTCCTTGAGGTGACTTGAATCTCGACAAAAATATGTTTTCCATAGCTATTTTAGGTGCTGGCTGAGCATTTCTCTGAACGCGCACTGCCTTTGCTCAGCAGCATGGTGGCTTTTTATCACCGCTCTCTCCCAGCACAAGATTGTTTTCTTTATTAATGATGGAGATGCCTCAGCTTGCCCTCTCAAGAGCTTCATTTGCAACTTGCCAGGAGACCTCTGACTTGGTCTGTTGGTGCAGTAGGCCCTCCTCTTTAGATGGAGAGGGAGGACCAGAGATAGGAGAGAGGCAGCTTGTGCTTCCCCATCCAGGGCCTAATGAGCCCGCAAGCATATGGAAGGGCTGCCCTGACATGCCCCCATTACAATGATCCCATATTGATAAGATGCAGGAAGGTTGAGAGTGAAGGAATTTATGGATTCAATTCCAGGTGCTGGTGAGGGCTTGTGCTGCTGCCTCTGACTCCTCTAGCCTGCCCCTTTCCCGATCCTGTCTCACTTGTTCTTCCCTCCGGGCTTCTCATCCCAGTCCTAATTCCCCCCTCCATCCAGGCTCTTCATCAGAGTCCCAGACTCCTCCTTCCTCCCCTCCCCCTCCTCTGCTTCTGGTCCTTTGGGCTTTCCTGTCATGCTACTGCCTGGGCTCTGTGCTAACGCCACAGCGGCCCTGGACAGCCAGAAGGAACAATTTCAGGGAATGTTCTGCTCAGCCCCTTTGGACATGGTTGGCGCATGCTACGTGCATGCAGAAGCTTAGCACAAGTTAGCTGCCAACTGTAATATACTCCTGCTGAGTGTATGTGAACGGCAATTTTTTCAATGCTTATAACAGCCAAAAGTGTCTGCAAAAGGCCCATCTCTGCCATGCAAGCCACCCCTTGCAAAATGTCAGATCCCTGCTTCAAAGCTTCGAGGTGCTGGAGCTTCGCAATTCAAAGGCCGCTAGAATGTTTTAACGTGGGCAAAGTGTGTTGTCTCATTCTCGGAAACAGCTAAACCTTTTTTCTGAAACTTTGCACAAGAAGCCTTTGCTTGAGGCAGATGCTCAGTATGGAAACTTTCAGCCCAAACACTTAAAATGTGGTAAAGTTTCATAAGCAACTAAAAACAGGGTCTTAGAAGGGGACATGCCAGATAATCTTTAACTTCAGGCGGTGCTCCCAGTTTGGCGTTTAATACACGAATCAGTCCTTAAGAGCAGAAAGCAAAGGCAAATATGGTTGAAATGGCAGCCCAGACAGATCATTTTTAATAGAGATAGGCAGTGAATTCCTTAATCAAAACATGTAATTAAAAAAAAAAGTTCTAGCTCCCATTGTTTGCTGCTAACGAAGTCAAGTAACTTAGTACTGATCTTAATGGAAGGTTGGGAGCACAGGACAGCGAAAGACAACTGAGACAGGCAAAATATGTCAGAACCGTGAACACATTCACTTTCTGCCTGCACAGCTTTGCTTGTTTTCCTCTGGCAAAAACTGCCTTTTTGCTCCAAGCGCAGCTTGTGGGTCATTGAAGATGATTGAGAGCCGGGGAAGGGATGAAGATTGAAGGGCAAATTCTGCTGCTTGTGATTCACTTTTATGTGTGGAAACCGAATTTAACGGTTGTAACCACAGTTACAGGGATACAATCAGATCTGAGGGGAGTTTGCAAAGGTTTGCTGTTTAGGAGCCTAAAGAAGGAAGGCATCTAGTGGGGTTTTCATAGGCACAGGTTTGGTTCCTAATTCCCATTGACTTCCTGCTGATCCCACCCGCCTTCTGTCTTGCATCTTTTGGCCCTCTAATACTTTGGTAAATCCTGTCTCTTGGCTACACTAACTCTTAACCATGTAGTCACCAGGGGCCAGATCCACAAAGGGACTTAGGCACCTAAACCCCAGTTTTAGACACCACTGTGATCCACAAAAACCCTGCTCAGCTGAATTGTGCTTGGTACCTACATTTTCCCTGTAAAAATTCCCTAAGCACCTAAGTTTATGCCTCTGGCTTTGCAGGCTGCTCACTCATTCTTGGTGCCCAGATGTGTACCTCCCACCTGTGCTCCATGCACCGAGGGAAGATAGATTGAGATGTGACTGTCTCATCGTGGGGCCCAATCTGGTGGGCGTTCTCATAGGCCACCTACCTGACTGGGTCTCATGTGACATGTGGAAGCAGGGATGGTGCCCACCTTGTAACTTTTAGTCCAGTGGTTAGAACACTCACCTGGGATCCCCAGCTTTCATTCCCTCCTCTGCCTGAGAGGGAGACAGGACTTGAACAGGGGTCTCCCACGTGAGTGCTCTAACCACTGAGCTAAGGGAAATTCTGATGTGGGGCTCCCTCAATCTGTCCCGTTGAAGCTGTTTCACTTTGGAGAAATACTTAGCCATTGGAGCAGGGTGTCTGGGCCCTAAGTCTCCCACCTCCCACCAAGCTACTAAGGCGTTTCCAGCCTCTATCTTTCTGGCCCAATGACTCTTTCATTATCTAATCCAAAGAGGAGCAGCCTCCACAGGACCCCACACCACACGATTCCATAGCCCAGTGGTTAGAGCACTCTTCTGTGGGAAGCCTCTGTTCAAATCCTGTCTCCCCCTCAGGTAGAGGGGGGAATTGAACCTGGGTCTCCCACATCCCAGGTGAGTGCTGTAACCAGTTGGCTAAAAGTTTTATGCGGGGGCAAGTGGTGATGGCACCATGGTAATGATGAGGAGAAAGAGGCAAAATGAGGCCTAAGCCACCTGACTCCAAGAGAAGGATTCCTGGCTATGGATTGCAAGCAGAGATAGGCCCAAACCCAGGCTTCAGGAAAGCATCTATCTTTGCGAGGGTCCTGGCTTAGGACATACCAATGAGGGGTATCTTCCAGTGGCTAACTTAGGCGACTCCTCACCTAGGGTGTTGGTTTTTGTGGATTGGAGTCTAAGCTGCCCATCTTTCCCCATGCATTGTATAGGTAGTCCAAGCCCCTAACTCAGGGTTCGTGGATCCAAGTGATGATTCTAGGCACCTAAAAGTTAGATATTGTGATGCTGAGCGTTGCAACACCTAAGTCCCTTTGTGGATCTGGGCCCAGGTTCCTGGGCTTGGATATAGTTATAGTGCAAATTCAGGCACTGTTACTTGTGGTCACTTCCTCAGCACAGCCCACTTCCCAGAACAGCCCATGTTAACTCCTCCTAGACACTCATTCTCCCGAGCTGCTCATTCCTCCCTTTTTGTCACGTCACACCTGGATTACTACAACACCCTTCTCTGTGTCCCCTCAGTGTTTGCTGTCCTCTCCTCTTACAGCCCGCACAAGGAGTCAGAACCTCAGATACAAATACTCCCAGAGTTTGGCGGACTTTGAATCTGAGTCCAATATAAACTTTACAACCTGGACCCATCTTTTGTTGTTACCGCTGAGTGCGGTGTGATATATATTGGGAACAGTGCATTATCTAATTGAACTGTTGTTTTTCAGGTGTTTCTCCCCTTCTGCAGCATCCATAAGGTACAATTCAATGAATTGATTCTAAACAATATATTTTGTGATTACTTAGAAAAGTTAACAGATCACTTACAAATATTAATTCCAAGCAAACTGGGTTTTGTTTTTTAAAAAAGTAATTTCATAAAGGAAAGTAAATATCCAGAAAAGAAGTTAGAAACATTTTGGGTGAATAATTTTACATAGCCTTGTCTTAGATTTAGTTGCTGATTTACCAAACAGTACAGGAAATATTGTGCAGGTACTGCAGTATGAATGAGTGATGTGAATTCCATACATTTACACACACACATGTTACATCAGACAAACTCAGATATGCACAATAATGTATGAGACTCTCGTGTGCCTTACACACAGTGAGCTTAAATATCGGTTTTGTGTCTCACCCAATTCCGTATTAAAAGAAACAGTATTCTAATTCTGTCTCTGTTGTGACCAGATGACATCCTCCATCCCCATAATAAAAGCAGCCATTCCACTCATTAAGCACCAGGAAGCAATCCTAGACAGCACTTAATTGAGTGCTTCTTAAAGAAAAAGTTGAGTCAGCAGCTCTGAACTGTAAAGATTTATAACTTGGTTTCACCTACTAGTTTACCACCGAGAGATGCTAGGGCCAGTGAAGAGAGATGAAAGGGTAACCTTGAATATTGTAATGAAGACATTGATTATCTCAGTGGTGGTTGGGACTACATATAGTTTCTACAAAGAGTTGTCTTCAAAGCTAGTATTTAAGTTCTTCTTGCATGTGTAGCAGTCATCAGTTCTTGCAGTATTATCTCACAGGCTCTCTCACAAGAATATTGCATGGACCACTGATTTATCATGAGCTACACTCTTGATATGAAATCATTTGCATCGACTTTTGAGAGCAGAAGGGACCACTAAAATCCTCTAATCCAACCTGTACCATGACATAGGTTATCCACTGTCATCCAGAAATTCCTGCATTGAACTCAGTAAACTGAGGTTGAGTTACAGCACCCCTCTTGGAAAGAGATCTGGGTCTAAATAGAGATTCCAAGTGATGGGGACCCTGCCACTTTCCTTGGTAATCTATTCTGGTAATTAATTACCCTCATTCTTGAAAATTGTGCACCTTATTTCCAGTATGCCTTCCTAACTTCTCTTACTGGGTGTTGGTTCTTCTTATGCCCTTCTCTATTAGATTAACGAACCCTGTATCAGATACCCTCTTCCTGTTCAGGGACTTATTGACCATGATCAAGTGGCCTCTTACCCTTCTCTTCAATAAGCTAGATCAAACTCCTGCAGCATTTCATTGTGAGGCATATTTTCCAGACCATAAACCATTCTTGTCACTCTCTACTGAATCATTTTGAATTTCTTCAAAGCATGAACACCAGAACTGGGCATAGTATTCCAGTAATAGTCTCACTAATGTCTTATACGAAATGCAATATTGCCTCCTTCCTATTTCTACTCAGTATTCCTCTGTTTATAAATTTTGCCTGGTTGGGAGAGTGTGTAATGAGATGCACTAATGTTATTGGTTTAACAAAGGTATTAAATTGTGCCACTTGCAAAGACATAAATAGGAAGACACATTCTTCCCCTATTCCCCTCTGCAGCTTGCCAGGAACAATTTTGCTGTAAATATGCATGTCAATATGAATCTGTATTTTCTGTTTGAAAATGCTTGCTTTACAGACAAGAACTGGAAATACAGAGGATTGGTGTGTGTGTTTAAATTCCTCACAGCAAGGTTCCTGCCATGGTTGGGACCTGTCAGAAAATTCATCGCACTTGTCTCATGACAAAAATAAAATTAATACGAAACAATAACACCCTACTTCATGAGAATGAAAGATCAAACAGAATTTGTTTTAAATTCCTTCATTGTTATTTAGTAGAATTCCACACCTTGACTGCACACTCTTTCTTGACAGCGTAAAAAACTACTTTATGCATTTATGTCCAATCCCTTCTTACTCTTCATCTCTTTTTCATATTATAAAGAATTGTCAGGTGTGCTGTCTCTCAGATGCTAAGATACGGGATGTGGACCTGAGGTTGAAAAGGATCCTAAAGGGAGCGGGAAAGAATCCCCTAATTATCCTTCATGTGGGAACAAATGATACCGGTAGATTCTCGCTGGAATGTATTAAGGGAGACTATACTAGGCTGGGGAAGACGCTTAAGGAAATCGAGGCTCAGGTGATCTTTAGTGGGATACTGCCTGTTCCTAGAGAAGGGCAACAAAGGTGTGACAAGATTATGACTATCAACAGATGGCTCAGGCAGTGGTGCTATAAGGAGGGCTTTGGGATGTATGGCCACTGGGAGGACAGTTCTCTCGGGATTGACTTCATCTGAGTAGGGAAGGAAATAGACTTCTAGGATGGAGGCTGGCACAACTGATTAAGAGAGCTTTAAACTAGGAATTTGGGGGAGATGGTTGGGAGATGTCCAGGTAATCTCCATGCCAGATTTTGGAATTGAGAGGGAAGAAAACGAAGTAAGAAAGGATACAGCTGTGGGTAGGAGAATGGACATAAGGAGGAAGGGCAGTGTGGATACCAGTCTAATAGGTCATACCGGCTGTAGAATGACCATGCCTAATCAGGTAAAGAATGTGAGCGAGGCCAAACAGCAAAAATTAAGATGTTTGTACACCAATGCCAGGAGCCTAGGTAACAAAATGAAGGAACTAGAGCTACTGGTGCAGGAAGTGAAACCAGATATTATAGGGATATCAGAAACATGGTGGAATAGCAGTCATGACTGGACTACAGGTATTGAAGGGTATGTGCTGTTTAGGAAAGACAGAAATAAAGGTAAAGGTGGTGGAGTAGCATTGTATATCAATGATGAGGTAGAACGTAAAGAAATAAGAAGCGATGGAATGGATAAGACAGAGTCCATCTGGGCAAAAATCACACTGGGGAAGAAAACTACTAGAGCCTCCCCTGGGATAGTGCTTGGGGTGTGCTGTAGACCGCCGGGATCTAATTTGGATATGGATAGAGCCCTCGTTAATGTTTTTAATGAGGTAAATACTAATGGAAACTGCATGATCATGGGAGACTTTAACTTCCCAGATATAGACTGGAGGACGAGTGCTAGTAATAATAAGAGGGCTCAGATTTTCCTAGATGCGATAGCTGATGGATTCCTTCATCAAGTAGTTGCTGAACCGACAAGAAGGGATGCCATTTTAGATTTGGTTTTGGTGAGTAGTGAGGACCTCATAGAAGAAATGGTTGTAGGGGACAACCTTGGTTCAAGTGATCATGAGCTAATTCAGTTCAAACTGAATGGAAGGATAAACAAAAATAAATCTGCGACTAGGGTTTTTGATATCAAAAGGGCTGACTTTCAAATATTAAGGAAATTAGTTAGGGAAGTAGATTGGACTGAAGAACTTATGGATCTAAAGGCAGAGTAGGCCTGGGATTACTTCAAGTCAAAGCTGCAGAAGCTATCGGAAGCCTGCATCCCAAGAAAGGGGAAAAAATTCATAGGTAGGAGTTTGTAGACCAAGCTCAATGAGCAAGCATCTCAGAGAGGTGATTAAGAAAAAGCAGAAAGCCTACAGGGAGTGGAAGAGGGGAGGGATCAGCAAGGAAAGCTACCTTGTTGAGGTCAGAACATGTAGGGATAAAGTGAGACAGGCTAAAAGTCAAGTAGAGTTGGACCTTGCAAAGGGAATTAAAACCAATAGTAAAAGGTTCTATAGCCATATAAATAAGAAGAAAACAAAAAAAGAAGAAGTGGGACCACTAAACACTGAGGATGGAGTGGAGGTTAAGGATAATCTAGGCATGGCCCAATATCTAAACAAATACTTTGCCTCAGTCTATAATGAGGCTAATGAGGATCTTAGGGATAATGGTAGCATGGCAAATGGGAATGAGGATATGGAGGTAGATATTACCATATCTGAGGTAGAAGCGAAACTCAAACAGCTTAATGGGACTAAATCAGGGGACCCGGATAATCTTCATCCAAGAATATTAAAGGAATTGGCACATGAAATTGCAAGCCCATTAGCAAGAATTTTTAATGAATCTGTAAACTCAGGGGTTGTACCGTCTGACTGGAGAATTACTAACATAGTTCCTATTTTTAAGAAAGGAAAAAAAAGTGATCCAGGAAACTACAGGCCTGTTAGTTTGACATCTGTAGTATGCAAGGTCCTGGAAAAAATTTTGAAGGAGAGAGTACTTAAGGACACTGAGGTCAATGGTAAATGGGACAAAATACAACATGGTTTTACAACAGGTAGATCCTGCCAAACCAACCTGATCTCCTTCTTCGAGAAAGTAACAGATTTTTTAGACAAAGGAAATGCAGTGGATCTAATTTACCTAGATTTCAGTAAGGTGTTTGATATGGTGCCACATGGGTAATTATTAGTTAAATTGGAAAAGATGGGGATCAATATGAAAATTGAAAGGTGGATAAGGAATTGGTTAAAGGGGAGACTAAAGAGGGTCCTACTGAAAGGTGAACTGTCAGGCTGGTGGGAGGTTACCAGTGGAGTTCCTCAGGGATCAGTTTTGGGACCAATCTTATTTAATCTTTTTATTACTGACCTCAGCAAAAAAAGTGGATGTGTGCTAATAAAGTTTGCGAATGATACAAAGCTGGGAGGTATTGCCAATTTACCGAAGGACTGGGATATCATACAGGAGGATCTGGATGACCTTGTAAACTGGAGTAATAGTAATAGGATGAAAGTTAATAGTGAGAAGTGTAAGGTCATGCATTTAGGGATTAATAACAAGAATTTTAGTTATAAGCTGGGGACGCATCAATTAGAAATAACGGAGGAGGAGAAGGACCTTGGAGTATTGGTTGACCACAGGATGACTATGAGCCGCCAATGTGATATGGCCGTGAAAAAAGCTAATGCGTTCTTCGGATGCATCAGTGAGGTATTTCCAGTGGAGATAAGGAGGTTTTAGTACCGTTATACAAGGCACTGGTGAGACCTCACCTGGAATACTGGGTGCAGTTCTGGTCTCCCATGTTTAAGAAGGATGAATTCAAACTGGAACAGGTACAGAGAAGGGCTACTAGGATGATCCGAGGAATGGAAAACCTGTCTTATGAAAGGAGACTCAAGGAGCTTGGCTTGTTTAGCCCAACCAAAAGAAGGCTGAGGGGAGATATGATTGCTCTCTATAAATATATCAGAGGGATAAATACCGGAGAGGGAGAGGAATTATTTAAGCTCAGTACCAATGTGGAGACAAGAACAAATGGATGTAAACTGGCCATCGGGAAGTTTAGACTTGAAATTGGACGAAGGTTTCTTACCATCAGAGGAGTGAAGTTCTGGAATAGCCTTCCAAGGGAAGCAGTGGGGGCAAAAGACCTATCTGGCTTCAAGACTAAACTCAATCAGTTTATGGAGGAGATGGTATGATGGGATAACATGATTTTGGCAATTAATTGATCTTTAACTATTCATGCTAAATAGGCCCAATGCCCTGTGATGGGATGTTAGACGGGGTGGGATCTGAGTTACTACAGAGAATTCTTTCCTGGGTATCTGGCTGGTGAATCTTGGCCACATGCTCAGGGTTCAGTTGATCACCATATTTGGGGTCGGGAAGGAATTTTCCTCCAGGGCAGATTGGAAGAGGCCCTGGGGGTTTTTCACCTTCCTCTGTAGCATGGGGCATGGGTCACTTGCTGGAGGATTCTCTGCACCTTGAAGTCTTAAACCATGCTTTGAAGACTTCAATAATAGCTCAGACATAGGTGAGAGGTTTATTACAGGAGTGGGTGGGTGAGATTCTGTGGCCTGCATTGTGCAGGAGGTCAGACTTGATGATCATAATGGTGCATCCGATGAAGTGAGCTATAGCTCACGAAAGCTTATGCTCAAATAAATTGGTTAGTCTCTAAGGTGCCACAAGTACTCCTTTTCTTTTTGCGGATACAGACTAACACGGCTGTTACTCTGAAATCTCCCACTAGAGTCTATGAATAATCCTTTTACCCTGTCAGGGGCCCACCACAGCTGAAGGCGGTTGCCTACAACTTTCATCAGTTTCCTTCTCTAGACCCTTACCAGCAGTGACCAAACATCTGCAGACGTTCCCCTTCAGGCATTCCAATGAAAGAGTCCATACGCTTTCCTATGCTGAAAAACAAACAGGCTGTCTTTGTTTCCTGTTTCTTCTCCCAGCTGGAATTGCTCTTGGCTCAGTCACATGCTCTGTAGGGGCCACAAGTAACAGAATGCCTTGCCTTCAAGGGGCTGAGACTCTGTGAAGGGGTTCTGGCTGGGCCCTGAAAGGGTCAGTGTGCTGCTAGACAGCATTCTCCTTCCTCCAGGCTGTGTCTTTTGTGATATGCCCCTTCATCTCTACTTCAAGCTAGGAGGCAGCTGCAATTTTGGCATCATTCTAGGATCATGCATCTGGAAATGAGACTTCAGGGCCTGTCTGCATAGAGACACAGCATAGCTAGAGGGTCCTAGGTACCGCTGTGATTTGGAACTATGCTCTTCACAGGGTTACTCGTGACGCGTCCAGCTTGGCAAGCAGCTTACCACATGCTCTAATGGCTGTATTGTCAACTGCTCTATCATTTTGCTGTGACACTTGTGATGTGAGAGGTAAGGAAACTCAGACAAATACATGCAAGGAGCCAAGAACAACAACAAAAGACAAATAAATCTTCCCACCAAGGTAGAGATCTCAGAGCTCATTTATTTAGAGCTCAAACTGGAGCTGAGATTTTCCAATTCGCCAACATCCAAAAGTACATCAAAGCTTGGCTGGAATACAAGATCTACAACAATTTTTTTAAAAAATCCGAATTCATATCTAAGGATATAGAGAAGATGCATAAAAGAGTGGCTGAGGATCAAGCATACCAATCCCAGGATCAGGGATTTGCATGGCACATTGCGAACAGTGTGATAGAGTTGTTTCCTGTGTGTTCCAGTAGCACTGAAAGGCATCAACGATCATTTCCTTGTTCACAGAACTGTTAGAAATGGAAGCGACTGCGGTAGATTTAGTCCATCTCCTGCTTTCTCCCCCACGCCCCGGACTCTATTATCTTTGATTTCTTGGAACTATCTCCAGCTTGTCAAGGTGTGATGTGAGCGGGTCCAGGGATCCCGATTCGACCAGCTCGTTCGGAAGCTGGTGCCCGCTCCCAAGGAGGGCCATTGAGCTGTTGTGATTGTCACTGTGGTTTCTTTCCTCCCAGTCCTAGGGCTAATTCAGCTCCTTGCTGTTTGTCTGGAGTAAAGGGCAGCACGTAGTTGTACTGCCTCAGGCGCAGAGTAGGGACCAAATTGTGACTCCGTCAAACTCAGCCTCCGCTTCCCTTTTGCTTTCTGGCAGAATAAGCTGGAACAGCCCATTTCCTGGCACAGCTTACTTCCCACACAACAGCAGATCAACAGTGCTGGCTGGCACACTGGAGTTAGGGGAGTCAGGGCTCTGTGAATTCCCTGCTCTTGTGCACCCACTCCTTGTCCATCTGGCAGAAGTGGTTCCTCTCTCACCCCAGTTGTGAGCCGTAACGTGCTGGCACATAGGCCGGCTCACAGCTGAGCTCAGAATTCCAAATCTCTGTGCTAGGCCAGGGGTTACAGTGGACGAGAAGCTGGATATGAGTCAACAGTGTACCCTTGTTGCCAAGAAGGCCAATGGCATTTTGGGATGTATAAGTAGGGGCATTGCCAGCAGATCAAGAGACGTGATCATTCCCCTCTATTCGACATTGGTGAGGCCTCATCTGGAGTACTGTGTCCAGTTTTGGGTCCCACACTACAAGAAGGATGTGGAAACATTGGAAAGCGTCCAGCGGAGGGCAACAAAAATGATTAGGGGACTGGAACACATGACTTATGAGAAGAGGCTGAGGGAACTGGGATTGTTTAGTCTGCGGAAGAGAAAAATGAGCGGGGATTTGATAGCTGCTTTCAACTACCTGAAAGTGGGTTACAAAGAGGACAGATCTAGACTGTTCTGAGTGGTACCAGATGACAGAAGGAGGAATAATGGTCTCAAGTTGCAGTGGGGGAGGTTTACGTTGGATATTAGGAAAAACTTTTTCACTAGGAGGGTGGTGAAACACTGGAATGCATTACCTAGGGAGGTGGTGGAATCTCCTTCCTTAGAAATCTTTTAAGGTCAGGCTTGACAAAGCCCTGGCTGGGATGATTTAGTTGGGGATTGGTCCTGCTTTGACCAGGGGGTTGGACTAGATGATCTCCTGAAGTCCCTTCCAACCCTGATATTCTATGATTCATGGCTTGTGCTGCCCTTCTCCCACTCCTGGGTAAGCAGTTTAATCTCAGTGGAACGTGAGCTGTTCCAGACCTCGTTGGTATGATTCTTATGAACCTCCATGCAGACTGCACAAGAAAATGGGAGACGATAGGCACTGGCTTATGGAGGCTGTAGCTGAGTCTGGAAAATAGGAACAGTTGCTGGAAAAGGCAGGACATTGCTGCTCTAGGTGACCTTACTACTAACCCATCAGTCTCTGAGGCGTATCTACCTACCCACTTTCTTCCCCCGCTATTTGAAGAGCTGAGATTAGACCTGTCCAGTAGCCCAGAGATCAAATGTTTCGAAGTGTGAGTCTCCTGGTAAGAAGTGTGCAGTTCCATCAAAATACATTTCCCTCTAAGCCCTGATTTGGCTTTGCAGACTAGAACATATAATTGCTCATTGAGTTAAAATGTGGGTTTGGGGTTTTTAATGCTCCTTAAACTAAAAGACTCTTGTCCCAGTTTAAATCCATTCTTTTCACTGCAAACAGATGAGACGATCTTCCCCCAGTGCCACTTTATGTACTTCCTTGCAGACTTCATTCCTTTAGGCGGCGCATATAAAATTCTAGCAATCATTCCTCATCGTCCACTCTGCTTGGTGGCTGGAAAAGACACTGGGCCTAATTCATCTTTGATGCCCATTCACTCAGTTCAAATAAAGAATTCTTCCAGGTCAGGTTCAAGACATTGGCAGGAGGAGCGTGAGGGGAAATGTGCATTCTCAGTGCCTGCGGTGTCTTTGTTGCATGGATAAACAGACGCTTAGCGTCCACCGGGGCTGTCAATCCTATGCCTTTCACGAATGCCCTCTGTCATGCTGTCTTGAGTGGCTCATGACAGTGAGTGCCTACCTCACAGCAGACTGTCAAAACCTGGACAGACACCCCAAATTGGTTGTATGTTCTCTAATTAGATTTCACCAACCAGTAAAAAAAATGTGAACTCCTTGATCATTATAATAATTTTACCATGGAGGCACAGACACTCCTCTTAGACTCTCCTGTGTATCTTAGGAAAGATGGACTTAGTGATAGATGGTCACTTACACCAGAAATCACACAATATTCAGATGGCTGCCAGTCCCAAAAGGCCAGTCACCTTTGCCAGATAAATGTGCATCTTAGATCTCACACCAAAAACAAACCTTTTTGCCAATCCTGTCATAAACTAACTTAAATGTTTATTAACTAGGAAAAAGAAATAAGAGTTATTTACAGGTCAAAGCAAGCAAGCATGTACACAAATGAGTTGCAATCTAAATCCTAAGAGTGACAGAGTTGTAGTGATCTTTCAATTCAACACACACTTTGCTTCTCTACAAAAGAAAAAGGACACTAAATTATCTAAACTACTACATGCCACAAGGGGCCACAGCAGTGGTTCCCTTAACCCACCCAGCAATATTGTTAATCTATCCAGCTATACTCTTAACCCAGCAGAAGAATCTGTCCTATTCGGGGCCTCTCCTTCTGCCCCTCCACCCCCACGAACATGTTACAGTTCTGTGGTGACCTAGAATCCTATTTTCGACGTCTCCGACTCAAGAAATATTTCCAACACACCTCTGAACAACATACTAATCCACAGAGACCTTCCTACCAACACTACAAAAAGAAGGATTCTAGGTGGACTCCTCCTGAAGGTCGAGACAGCAGACTGGACTTCTACATAGAGTGCTTCCGCCAACGTGCATGGGCTGAAATTGTGGAAAAGCAGCATCACTTGCCCCATAACCTCAGCCGTGCAGAACACAATGCCATCCACCGCCTCAGAAACAACTCTGACATCATAATCAAAAAGGCTGACAAAGGAGGTGCTGTTGTCATCATGAATAGGTCGGAATATGAAAAAGAGGCTGTTCGGCAGCTGTCCAACACCACTTTCTACAAGCCATTACCCTCTGATCCAACTGAGGGTTACCAAAAGAAACTACAGCATTTGCTCAAGAAACTCCCTGAAAAAGCACAAGATCAAATCCACACAGACACACCCCTGGAACCCCGACCTGGGGTATTCTATCTGCTACCCAAGATCCATAAACCTGGAAATCCTGGGCGCCCCATCATCTCAGGCATTGGTACCCTGACAGCAGGATTGTCTGGCTATGTAGACTCCCTCCTCAGGCCCTACGCTACCAGCACTCCCAGCTATCTTCAAGACACCACTGACTTCCTAAGGAAACTACAATCCATCGGTGATCTTCCTGCTAACACCATCCTGGCCACTATGGATGTAGACGCCCTCTACACCAACATTCCAACAAAGATGGACTACAAGCCGTCAGGAACACTATGCCCGATAATGTCACAGCAAACCTGGTGGCTGACCTTTGTGACTTTGTCCTCACCCACAACTATTTCACATTTGGGGACAATATATACCTTCAAATCAGCGGCACTGCTATGGGTACCCGCGTAGCCCCACAGTATGCCAACATTTTTATGGCTGACTTAGAACAATGCTTCCTCAGCTCTCGTCCCCTAATGCCCCTACTCTACTTGCGCTATATTGATGACAACTTCATCATCTGGACCCGTGGAAAAGAAGCCCTTGAGGAATTCCCCCCTGATTTCAACAATTTCCATTCCACCATCAACCTCAGCCTGGACCAGCTGACACAAGAGATCTACTTCCTGGACACTACGGTGCTAATAAGCGATGGTCACATAACCACCACCCTATACCGGAAACCTACTGACCGCTATTCCTACCTACATGCCTCCAGCTTTCACCCAGACCACACCACACGATCCATTGTCTACAGCCAAGCTCTACGATACAACCGCATTTGCTCCAACCCCTCAGACAGAGACAACCACCTACAAGATCTCTATCAAGCATTCTTACAACTACAGTACCCACCTGCTGAAGTGAAGAAACAGATTGATAGAGCCAGAAGAGTTCCCAGAAGTCACCTACTACAGGACAGGCCCAACAAAGAAAATAACAGAACGCCACTAGCTGTCACCTTCAGCCCCCAATTAAAACCTCTCCAACGCATTATCAAGGATCTACAACCTATCCTGAAGGATGACCCATCACTCTCACAGATCTTGGGAGACAGGCCAGTCCTTGCTTACAGACAGCCCCCCAACCTGAAGCAAATACTCACCAGCAACCACACACCACACAACAGAACCACTAACCCAGGAACCTATCCTTGCAACAAAGCCTGTTGCCAACTGTGCCCACATATCTATTCAGGGGACACCATCACAGGGCCTAATCACATCAGCCACACTATCAGAGGCTCGTTCACCTGCACATCTATCAATGTGATATATGCCATCATGTGCCAGCAATGCCCCTCTGCCATGTACATTGGGCAAACTGGACAGTCTCTACGTAAAAGAATAAATGGACACAAATCAGATGTCAAGAATTATAACATTCATAAACCAGTCAGAGAACACTTCAGTGTCTCTGGTCACTCAATTTCTGATCTCAAAGTGACTATCCTTCAACAAAAAGACTTTGAAAACAGATTTCAAGGAGAGACTGCTGAATTGGAATTAATTTACAAATTGGATACAATTAATTTAGGCTTGAATAGAGACTGGGAGTGGTTGAGTCATTATACTAAGTGAAACTATTTCCCCTTGTTTATTCCCTCCCCCCCCCCGCCCACACACTGTTCCTCAGACGTTCTTGTTAACTCCTGGAAATGGCCCACCTTGATTATCACTTCAAAAGGTTTTCTCTCCCCCAACCCCACTCTCCTGCTGGTAATAGCTCATCTTAAGTGATCACTCTCCTTACAATGTATATTTTTTCATGGTCTGTGTATATATAAAATCTCCTCACTGTACTTTCCACTTTATGCATCCGATGAAGTGAGCTGTAGCTCACGAAAGCTTATGCTCAAATAAATTGGTTAGTCTCTAAGGTGCCACAAGTACTCCTTATCTTTTTGCGGATCCAGACTAACACGGCTGCTACTCTGAAACCTGTCAATTCAAATTATCTTTCAGGGTGGGGAAATGTGATAAACCCTGGGGAACCCTGTGGGGGGCTTCAGTTTAGTGGCTCTGGCCCTGTGAGAGTTCAAATAGCAAAGAAATGAAAAATCTTCATGTCAACTATTTATATTTTCCTCTTCCAGCAATCAAACTGATGGCAGGAGGCATTCTGCACATACTTCTCAACGGGTGGATGGGGCAATTAACAACATTTCATCTTATAATGGCCCACTTAAGTTTTGATAGTCCTCCTCAATAGGTGGCAGGGGAGCAGGAGAGAGGGTGAATGACTCCTGAGCCTGGGTTCACAAGTTCAGATCAAACATTTTCAAAGTTATAAAGCAAAATGTACATACTTCTTTATAGCTTGGAATACAGACACTGCAAGTGAGATTAATGCATGCGGCAATTTACAAACATTTCAGAGAGTCCAAACGCTTCTTATAAGACTATTTTTAACAAAACTAACATATGAGTGAATTGGTCTGGTCTCCAGCAATGAGTTTGTCAGCTCTTAGTTAATGGCTGCAGCCTTGGAAAGAACTGGCACTTAGCCTGCCAGCGTCACACCCTCCTCCCAAGAGTTTGAATGGCTGATATGAAGACTCTGACCTTGAGACACTTCATCTCTTGGCTGCTGTAGAAGGAAAAGTCTCAGCTCTTCAAACAGCGGGTGAGATTGTACAACCAGTGTCCTTTTTGCCATCACTGTTACTGGGGAGCTTTGAAACCCTGTATATAGTTTTTAAAATACCTCTTCATAATAATAATCCTGAAGGGAAAGCATAATTATCATCATTAAAGGGCCTCTCCGAGGAAAGAAATAGGTAATTGCCTTGATGAGCTCTTTGTAGTCACAGTCTCTCTCTGCCTGACTGGTCTCATTTCACGATCAAGCAACCACATTTTCAGGTTGAAGCATTATTTGCATTGGCAGTTGGTCAGTGTAGCTCTTCCCTACACACCAAACAGGGAGCAGTGATTTTTTGGGAGTTTCTCCAAGTGAGCCTGGAAAGTGCACTGATGAGTAGCTGGAAGTCCAGAGCAGTGGTTTGGTTCTCCACCTCTTCCACACTAGTATCTCCAGAAGCCTCACTCCCATCCAGTTGGGATATGCCCCCCTTTTAGCAATAGGGAATGGCGAGGTGGTTGAGAACCTGTGCTCCTAACTATAGAATGAGTTCCCTTTTTCCCTGAGACGTGGAATTGGGGTTCATGGCAAGTGGGAATGAAGGGATAGAAACAACCTCAGTCATACCAATTTAAATTTCTTGGTATAAAACACCCCAGTCAGGATGCTAAGCATTAAACCCAGCTACACTGTAGTCAGATGCCTGGCACAAGAGGGGTTCAACCAGCAAAGAAACAAAGGATGGTCTCCCAGAGACTTACTGAACGTTAGTGCCCCAATCCTATGGTGCTACTCCTTTCCATCGCTACTAATCAGAGATGGGAGAGCGGGAAAAAGGAATAGCTACCTGCTGCTTTCCTAATAGATCGGTTGACACTAATCACCAACTTAACAAATCTCCTACTGGTCCTACTAATGATCCACCAGAAATATCTGCACCGCATCAAAATTGGTCCTTGGAGTCTGAGCTGAATGGCTGGAATCTGTTTGGATTGTCAGCTCCTTGGTGAATGGACTATATCTTTGTCTCGACAAAGCTGAGCATGCTGTCCACACTCAATAAATTATTAAGATAAACAATATTGCATTTTGGAATGGTCTCCTAAAGGAAGCAATTGGAAAACTCCATTGCCTGAGTCACTTAGCACTAGGCTAGTTAGCGAACCGGAGTGTATACTGTAGGTTCCCAAATCCTAGTCTGTGGATCATGTTGCTGCAGGGTGCTTAATGGTGTTTTGCAGCGAGCTGGCTTATGAAATGGTGCTGGCTGCTGCTTCTTTCTAGCTGCTGCTGCATTCATTGCCCAGAGAAAAGTTTGGCGGCCTGTAAAAGCAACTGAAGCAAAAAAGAAGAGGATCTATCCTAGCTGTAACTGTTAAGGGATTCCTCTACATAAAGAGAGGAAACAGGAGCTACCAGTGGAATTGGAGTTGGCAGACACCAGCTGGAGAGAGATGCTAGGGAAGCAGAGGACAAGGCAGCTGAGCACCAAGTCCAGGGAAGCAGATGAGAAGGGAAGAAAGTGGAGGGGGTCGGGAAAAGAACCAGAGAAGCATTTGTAGGGGAGCAAAGGGATGGAGACTACTAGGACAGATTGGGAGGGAGAAATGGAATAGAGAAGTGAGGCACTGTGGTCTCGTGGATAGGGGCTGGGAATGGGGCCAGGAGACCTGGATTCTATTGCTAGCTCTTTCACTATTTGACCTTGGGTAAGTCACTTCCCTTCTCTCTGCTTCTGATTTCCCTCACACCATTTGTCTAATAGATACAGATTTAAAAGTCTTCAGGATAGGACTCTCTTACTACATGTCCGTACAGCACCTAATGCAATAGTGCCCCGATTTCAGCTGGGACCTGTATGTGCTACTGTAATACAAACAACTGATGAGCAAAATTTGATCACCATAGTTGGGGTCAGGAAGGAATTTTCCCCCAGGGCAGATTGGCAGAGGCCCTGGGGGTTTTTCGCCTTCCTCTTCAGCGTGGGACATGGGTCACTTGCTGGAGGATTCTCTGCACCTTGAAGTCTTTAAACCACGATTTGAGGACTTCAGTAGCTCAGACATAAGTTAGGGGTTTGTTACAGGAGTGGGTGGGTGAGATTCCATGACCTGCGTTGTGCAGGAGGTCAGACTAGACGATCATAATGGTCCCTTCTGACCTTAAAGTCTATGATTCTATAAAAAGGAAACTGCATGATTAACTCTTTCAAAATGGACAAAACAGGCCTTTTCTCAAAGGCAGTCAGTATGTAAGATACTTTCCTGATACTTTTCCCTGGCTGCTATTGCTACAGTTGCCACAGGGACATCATACAGTCACAAAAGGAGGCGATGCATCCACAAGACAATTGCTCCATTGAGGTGTGAGCCACATTTCGGGAAAAGCCTGAGACACCCCAGCCTTGATGATATAAGAGAGCTCTCCTATGCTCAACTTCTACCATTCTCTGATTCTCTGACACTAAAGTTCATTGCCCACGCATATTCTAGGATCGCTCCAGCTGCCTGGTTTATGGCTATCTGAAAAGCTTCTGCTGCAGAGTAATAATATACACATGAAAGAGGTTATTGAAAACATTACAGATCATAATTTTAATAAATGCTGGCTCCTGTCATCAAGTTCTTCTGTATTTATAGTTTTATATACTGCCAACAGATCGAAGTGTTTTGTCTTTTTGACAAACATTTCATGCACTCATAAATTAACTCATTTTTCAACAAAATCTGACATCAGCGGTTAAGTTGTCAGTACATAGACGTACTAGGGATGACAGGTCCTCTCCCATAATGAAAACAAAGAGGTTTAAATGAGTACCAGCCAGTAAGCTAAGTGCACTGATGTCCAGTTTGCTATCGCAGGCCCCATTGGTCACATTTTGACAGGAGGTGCCGATGTTGCAGCATGCACATCGGCCCAAACAACTGCATGAAATATTGGATGATTTCGAGTACGTACTGCACAGATGTGCCAAAAGGGGCCAGGTGACACCCACTAGCTCCGGTCATTTTGATGCAGCCAGAAAAGCCGAGGCTCTTGACCCTGCTTGCTGCTCGTGACAGTCTGCAGATGAATGGGCGTGTCATAAACATACAGTTAAGGGTAGCATAAAATCCCTCCTTTAAACTGTAAGGGGTTAAGAAGCTCAAATAACCTGGTTGGCACCTGACCAAAAGGACCAATAAGGGAAGAAGATCCTTTCAAATCTGTGGGGGGAGGTTTTTTGTTTGTGTCTTTTTTGTTCTCTTCAGGACAGAGTGGGACCAGGGCAGGAAAAACCATCTCCTAAAACCCTACCTGAAATACGCATCCAATATTACAAAAATTGTAAGTAATAGCAAGAAAATACGTTAGCTTAACTTTTGTTTTAGCTTGTGAATTTTCCCTATCCTAAGAGGGAGGTTTATTCCTGTTTTTGTAACTTTGAAGTTTTGCTTAGAGGGGAATCCTCTGTGTTTTTAAAACTTTTTACCCTGTAAAATTACTTTCCATTCTAATTTTACAGAGATGCTTCTTTTACTTTTTTCTTTATAATAAAATTCTCTTTTTAAGAACCTGATTGGTTTTTAGTGTTCTAAACACCCAAGAGTCTGGTCTGTGCTCACCTTGTTTACCTATTTGGTTATTATTCTCAAGCCTCCCTAGGAAAGGGGGTGAAGGGGCTTGGGGGAATATTTTGGGGAAACAGGAACTCCAAGTGGTCCTTTTCCTGAATCTTTGTCTAACTCACTTGGTGGTGGCAGCAGTACCGTCCAAGGACAAGAAAGAAATTGTGCATTGGGGAAGTTTTTAACTTAAGCTGGTAGAAATAAGCTTAGGGGGTCTTTCATGCAGGTCCCCACATCTGTACCCCAAAGTTCAGAGTGGGGAGGGAACCCTGACAGGCCGGGATTCTAAAAGCTATGCCACACCAAGTGAGTTTTCAGATACAGTTGTAATAAAAACAGGCCCCATTCTTTTATGCAAGTAGTCCCATCTACCCAGCACCAGACCCTGGGAGGCCCCATTTCAGCAAGACATGAAGCAAATGCCTAGTTTAAAGTTAACCTTGCTGAATCAGGGCTGCTTGTGCAGGTCTGATTGCCACACTGAGGGCTTGGAGAGATTTTGCCCAGTTATGTAGAAGGACACGGAGGCGGGGAAGCTATTTTTGTAGGAAATGTGGCATTAGCTGTAATTCATAACCACCCTTCCCTCTGCACAAAAGGCTTGTCACTTGAACCAGTGCCATTACTCTCCTTACTTGCTCACTTCCCCAAATCATAGCAGCAGACTAACTCAGGAAGCTCCTGCCACTTTAGAGAGGTTGTAGCCAATTATTTCATTTAATCATTTAATAGAGGATTTATTGTTGTGGTTAAGTATAATTAATTAGTGCATGATGGGTAGGTTTAAGTAGGATAGGATCATAGAAGTATAAGGCTGACAAGCATTTATGAGTGATGAATGTGAATTAAGTATAAGCAAAGTAAGGCTCTAGTGCAAGGCCTATAGGCTGAGGCCTGTAAGATGTCAGCTTAGCCAGGCTAGGCCTAAGAAGGGTTGACATCAGTAGGAATAACCCTGTACCAGTAAAGTTACAAGATTACTGTAAAGAATGTACCAATGGGTGATGTTCTGGAAATTATTCCACAATGTATCTCTCTAGACTGCGAGACACCCGATTGTAACATCATGAGAAATTCTGCTGTCACCACAAGTTACCATGGGGCCGTGTGTATGTAGATGCTAATGAGAATAAGGGGCACTAAGAGGATAACCTATAAAAAATTGGGGCACACCAAAGTTTATGGGAGGTGGAAGTACAAGTAAGGAAAAAAGGGTTGGAACCGTAATGCATCTATATGTAAGGTAGTAGGTGTGGTCAGAACACAGGACAGGGAGGGAAGACTCCATCAGGAGATATCCCCCCACTCACCTTCCACTGATGACAACCTGACTCTGATATCTTTGGAAATGTGAGTATGAAGACAGTACAGGCTATTGCCAGCCAGCACCGTTGATCTGCTGTTTTATGGGAAGTAGCTTGTCTAAGGCTGCACAGGAAATTTATAGTACATCAGAGATCTTGGGACTCCTGCTTCCCTGTCCCCTGTTGTAAGCAAGATTATACTTCCATATTTCAGAAGCTTCAAGAGATGGTAAATATATTTAGCCTAGAAAAGGACTGATGAAATGCAAATCACAGATCTAACAAGAAACCAATATGGTAAGTGGTGCTGAAGAAATCAGTGAGAGACTCAAGGGCTTAGAATTCTTGAAGATCTGTTCAACAAAGGCATTTCAGTGCAGAAACACTGCTCAGTACATCAGCTACTGCAGGGAAATAGTAAAAAAGCCTGCATGAGTCAGTATTGGAACAGAGATAAGAGAGGAAATAACCTCACTGCACTGGAGTTCTGCTCCTAAGTCATTCCCATAGCTTGTACGATGTGTGTATATATTGTACGCATGTGTATAGACCAGGGGTGGGCAAATTTTTTGGCCTGAGGCCCACATCTGGGTATGGAAATTGTATGGCGGGCCATGAATGCTCACGAAATTGGGGGTTGGGGTGCAGGAGGGCTCCAGCTGGGGAGGCGGGCTCTGGGGTGGGGCTGGGGATGAGGGGTTGGGAGTGCAGGAGGGTGCTCCGGACTGGGACCGAGGGGTTCAGAGGGCAGGAGGGGGATCGGGGCTGGGGCATGGGAGAGGATCAGGGGTGCAGGCTCCAGGTAGCAGTTACCTCAATCAGCTCCCAGAAACAGCAACATGTTCCCCACTCCGGCTCCTATGTGGTGGTGCAGCCAGGCGTCACTGCTTGCTGCCTTGTCCTCAGGTGCCACCCCTGCAGCTCCCATTGGCTGCGGTTCCCAGCCAATGGGAGCTTGAGCCGGGATGCGGGGGGATATAAGGAGGGAACAAGCTCGAGCCAGGGGGAGGGAGGGAGGGAGGAAGGAAGGGAAAGAAGAGTGAGCTTGAGCCATGACTCAGCATGGGAGGGAGGAAGGAAGGAAGGGAAGAGTGAGCTTGAGCTGCGGGGAGGGAGGGAAGAGTGAGCTCAAGCTGTGACGCAGGGAGTAGCTGGGTTGCCAACTTTCTACTTGCACAAAACCGAACACCCTTGCCCAGCTCCTCCTCTGAGGCCCTGGACCTTCCGCAAGGCCCCGCCCCCTGCTCACTCCAGCCCCTCCTTCCTCTGTTGCTTGCCCTCCCTGCACTCATTAGCTCATTTGGACCGGGCTGGGGCAGGTGGTTGGAGTGCGTGGGGGGAGGGGTGAGGGCTCCAGCTGGGGGCACAGGCTCTGGGGTGGGGCCAGGGGTTTGGAGGACAAGGGGGTTCAGGAGGGGGCTCCAGGCTGGGGGTGGAGGGGTTTGGAGGACAAGAAGAGGATCAGGGCTGGGGTAGGGAGTTGGGGTGCGGGGGCAGTGAGGGCTCCAGCTGGGGGTGAAGACTCTGGGGTGGGGGTGCAGGAGGATGCTCTGGGCTGGGACCAAGGAGTTGGGAGGGCGGGAGGGGGATCAGGGCTGGGGCAGGGAGCTGGGGCTTGGGCGGGGGTTTGGGATGCTGGCTCCAGGCAGTGATTACCTCAAGCAGCTCCCGGAAGCAGTGGCATGCCCCCCTTCCGGCTCCTACGCAGAGGCGCAGCCAGGCGGCTCTCTGCACTGCCCTGTCCAAAGGCGCCGCCCCCCACAGCTCCCATTGGCTGTTGCTCCCGGCCAATGGGAAGTGCAGAGCCAGGGATTGGGGTGGGGGCAGTGTGCAGAGCCCCTACACTTATAAGCCAGAGAGGGGACATGCTGCTGTTTCCGGGATCCATGCAAAGCCACAGCAGCCAGGGAACCTGCCTGAGCCCCTCTGCGCCAACGGCCGGAGCTGCCAGGGTCCCTTTTCGAGTGGGTGTTCCGGTCAAAAACTGGACACCTGACAACTCTACTGGGGAGGGAGGAATGGAGGGAAGAGCGAGCTGGAGCTGGGACATGTGGAGGGAGAAAAGGTAGGCTTGCCAACCCTCACGGTTTCGCCAGGAGTCTCCCAGAATCAGGCCCTATCTCCTGGAGGCTACTGAAACCAAACCGGGAGATTTTAGGCTGCTGAAAGTCTGGTGGCGCAGCAGGGCTAAGGTAGGCTCCCTATCTGCTCTGGCCCTGCTCCGCTCCTGGAAGCAGCCAGCACATCCCTGCAGCCCCTGGGCGGGGTAGGGGGGTCTCTGCGCACTGCCCTGCCTCCAGTGCCTGCAGCTCTCATTGCCTGGGAACTGTGGCCAATGGGAGCTGTGGGGATGGTGCTTGCAGGCAGGGGCAGCGTGTGGAGCTCCCGGGGCCGCAGGGATGTGCTGGGTGCTTCCAGGAGTGGCGTGGGGCCAGGGCAGGCAGGGAGCCTCCCTTAGCTCCACTGTGCCGCTGACCAGGAGCCGCTCGGGGTAAGCACCACCTGGCCAGAGCCTGCACCCCCTCACCCCTTCTGCACCCAGCCCTTTCCCCAGCTCAGAGCCCCCTCCCACACCCAAGCTCCCTCCCAGAGCTCGCACCCCGCAACCCCTCCTGCACCCTAACCCCCTACCCCAGCCCTGAGTCCCCTCCTGCACCTGAATCCCCTGCCTCAGCCCTGAGCTCCCTCCAACACCCAAACTCCCTCCCAGAGCCTGCACCCCGCACTCCCTCCTGCACCACAACCCCCTACTCCAGCCTGGAGCCCACTCATGCACCCAAATCCCCTGCCCCAGCCCTGAGCCCCCTCCAATACCCAAACTCCCTCCTGGAGCTTGCACCCCGCACCCTCTTCTGCACCCTAATCCCCTGCTCCAGGTCTGAGCCCCCTCCTGCACCCAAACTCCCTCCCAGAGCTTGCACCCCACACCCCCTCCTGCACCTCAACCTCATGCCCCAGGCTCAGCCCAGAGCCACCTCCCACACTCTGAACCCCTCGGCCCCAGCCCGGTGAAAATGAGTGAAGGTGGGGGAGAGTAAGTGATGGAGCGAGTGGGGCGGGGCCTCAGATAAGGGGTGGGGCAGGGGAGGGGCCTTGGGGGAAGGGGTGGAGCAAGGGTGTTTGGATTTGTGTGATTAGACAGTTGGCAACCCTAGAGGAAGGGTGTTCCGGTCAAAAACTGGACACCTGGCAACTCTACTGGGGAGGGAGGAATGGAGGGAAGAGCGAGCTTGAGCCAGGATGTGGGGAGGGAGGGAAGAGTGAGCTCGAGTTGGGACACGGGGAGGGAGGGAGTGAGGGAAGAACGAGCTCCTGCTGGAGTGGGGAGAGGGCACAGAATGTGCCCCCCCTAAAAGGAGTCAAAGTTAAATTTCTGCGCAGGCCCCCTGCTACCATCTCATTAGCTGATGCTCAGATGGTGAATAGGTCAGCTGAGCTTGCATATCTGCTTTGGAAACAGGGCACCTGGGCCCGCTGGATTTGAAGAACTTCTACAGCTACCAAAGCAAAGGGCCATGTAGCAGTGAAAATGGGAACACTGAGGAGGAGTGCGTGAGGTGGACAGAGAATGAAAGTTGCTAGAGACTGCAGGCACTCACTCCCCAGCTGTACACGGTAGCGGTGGCTCTGGGCCCTCATGGATGAGCACCGAGTGGTGGGACTGGTTTGTGATGTGGGTCTGTGATGATCAGCAGTGGGCTGTAGAACTTCTGGATGTGGAAAGCCACGTCCCTGGAGTTGTGCGTCAAGTTCCTGCCAGCCCTCCGTCGCCAAGACACCAGAATGAGAGCTGTTTTGACAGTGGAGCGATGGGTGGCAGATGTGCTGTGGAAGCTTGCAACCCTGGATTGCTCTCAGTCAGTGGGCAATCGGTTTGGTGCTGGTGAATCGAAGGTGGAGACAGCGGTCACTGAGGTGTGCAAGGCTATTGATCGTGTCTTGCTGTGCAGGATTGTGATTCTGGCCAGTGTGCAGGGAATAATAGATGGGCTTGATGCAGTGGGCTTCCCAGTTCTTCCCCCTCCTCTCCCACCTTACTCGGTACATTCCCATGGTTATGCAAGTGTTGGTAAGTCAGTGGGGACATTTCACTGACTTTAATGTAGGCTGATCAGGGAAGGTGCATGATGCACACCCCTGTAGGAATACAGCACTTTTTGAAGAACTGCAAACAGGGACATTTCCCCCACACTGGCATTTTCATATTGGTGGCATTGCAAATGCCACTGTGACTCCCAGGAGCCCAGCCTCCTCTCTGCTTCCGTGGGTCAGGAAGCCCTACACTGCACACCAAGACAGCAGCAAGGAAAGATTTTGCTCTTGTCTGGGCAGGTGCAGGCTGACTGGAATGTGCATTGGATAGCTTGAAAGGACGCTGGAGGTCCCTCAGGACTAGGCTGGGTCTCAGTGAGCCACATATTCCCATTGTTGTTGCTGCATGTTGTGTTTTACATCATATTTTCGAAGCAAAGGGGGACGCGTTACTGGCAGGGTGGAAAGGGAATGGAAAGTCGTCTATTTTGAACAGCCTGACACAAGGGTAATTACAAAAGAACATCATGGTGCTGTACAGCTGAGGAAGGCCTCAGGAGCACACTTGATCGTGTGCCATAGTCAGTGTGCTGCTTTGTGTTAATTTGTGTCACTTCGTGAATAAACTGTGCTTGCCTTGCACAGGAATATTAAATGAATTAACACACATAATGAATCTGGTGAGTGTGCACGGATTTTGAAGGGGGAGTCTTTTGGCTGTTTTGAAGACAAAATAAGTAATGATTTTCACAAACTAAAACTAGATTGAGCAGGAAGGAACAACCAAAATACTTCTAAAATAATTTAAAACTGACTTTGAACAGTGCAAGGTGCTGACCCTTCCTGCATGAATCACAGGGGTCACAGTCATAGCAATTCTCCTGTGTCCTAATGGAGAGCATTGGACTGGTATTCAGGAGACCTGGGCTCTTCCACTGGCTTGTTGGGTAACCTTGGGCAAGTCATTTCACCTCTCAGTATGTCAGTTTCCCCATCTGTAAAATGGGGATAATGATGACACGGATCTCCTTTGTAAAGTACTTTGAGATCTACATATGGAAAGGGCTATAAAAGAACTAGGCTTTGTTATTTTCACCTGGGGTTGAGTGAAACAGATATTGTGGCATGCTAGGCTGGCTCTGTGTGTGTGTGTGGGTGTGTGTGTGTGCGTGTGCACAACCCAGACCCCAGAAACATACACATGTCCATGCATTACAATAGCTTCTAAGCTGTAAGTCGTTGTGCGTTTTGTCCCATAATGTTTATAGCATATTCATTTGCTGTCTGAGGAGCTGCATGATGCATAATGGTGCACTTCCCAGTCCTTCTGCCTTTCCTCCTACATGCAATTATTTTAAATTTTCTATTTGTATTTGATTTGAATGCTCAGGTACTGGGTTTCAGTGTCCTTTTTTTCTGGTTGTGATGAAGTGATTTATGTTGCTAGCAACTCGAGCTGCCTGCTGTGCCAAAACCATGCATTTGGGAGTGTGCTTATAATATTCTGTTTCTTTTTCTCGTGACTGCCAGTGCATGATGTTAACATAAACTGGCGACTTCACAATGCAGCTCCCTTGTTCTCTGCTCATCTGTGCTCAGGCTCAATCTTGAGGGGGGAGGGAGGGTAGAGGTTGGAGGAAGTTTGGGGCCTACGAAGAAAGTAAAAGGAGACAAGACCCAATGCACCTCTCTGAGCTCCCTTCCCCTTCCTCAGTGGGCTCTGTCTCTGGGCTCCTCCTTGTTAGGTTCAGCTGGGTCTCAAATTGCTCCTGACTCTCTGCGGGGTTGGTGTCCTCCCTCAGCGACGGTGTGGACTTCTGGGGTTCCTGAGGGTGTCAGGAGGTGCCCAGTGTCACGCAAGGGATGGTGGTGGGGGTTACTCCCCACGATGGAATCCAGTTCCTTGTGGTGGGTAGTGGCAGGTATGGGGGGCAGTCCCAGGTTTTCTGTTAGGTTCCTTTGTCTTTTGCTAGGATTGCCACCATTCCTTCTCCATAACCCCATATTGCCAAGGAGACGCAGAAGCTGAGGTACAACACAGGCAAGCAGCAATGTCCCAGTAAACATCTGTATTCCTGCTGGAATTCCATAGCTGAGCATGAACTGCCCTGTTCTCCCACAGGCTGAGGAAATCCAGGAAGTCTTCCTGGACCAAGGAACAGTACGAAGCTTTAGCTGGAGTTTTTAGCTATAGCTTTGCATAGAGCCATAACTCTGTGCTAACACAGGTGTGCTCACAGGAAGAAATTCATTTCAGGAACATTCTGGGTTTTTTAAAGAGGGGGATGGTCTTCACAGGTGACCCCTGTGCAGCAGAGTTCAAAATTGTAATCAGAGTTGTCACTGAGAACAGGGGCACTGTGGGATTGTAACATAAGAACAGCCATACTGGATCAGACCAATGGTCCATCTAGCTCATTATCCTGTCTTCTGACAGTGGTCAGTGCCAGGTACTTCAGAGGGAAAGAACAGAAAAGGGCAATTATTGAGTGATCCATCACACCCACTCCCAGCTTCTGGCAGTCAGAGGACTAGGGGCACTGGAGCATGGGTTGCCTCTCTGACCATCTTGGCTAATAGCTATTGATGGACCTATCCTCCATGAACTTATTGAATTCATTTTTGAACCCCATTATAGTCTTGGCCTTCACAACACCCCTGGCAATGAGTTCCACAGGTTGACTATGTGTTGTGGGAAGAAGTACTTCCTTTTGTTTTTTTTTAAACCTGCTGCTTATTAATTTCATTGGGTTACCCCTGGTTCAGGTGTTATGTGAAAGAGTAAATAACACTTCCTTATTCATTTTCTCCAGCCTATTGATGATGATTTAGACCTCTATCATATCCCTTCTTAGTCATCTCTTTTTCAAGCTGAAAATCCCCATCTTTCTAATCTCTCCTCATATGGAAGCTGTTCCATACCCTTAGCCATATTTGTTGCCTTTCTCTATACCTTGTCCAATTCTAATATATCTTTTTTGAGATGGGGTGACCAGAACTGCATGCAATATTCAGGGTATGGGCGTACCATGGATTTATATAGTGGCATTATGTTATTTTCTGTCTTCTTATCTATCCCTTTCTTAATGGTTCCTAACATTTTGGTAGCTTTTTTGACTGCCACAGCATATTGAGCAGATGTTTTCAGAGAACTCTCCACAGTGACTCCAAGATCTCTTTCTTGAGTGGTAAGAGCTAATTTAGACCCCATCATTTTTTATGTATAATTGGGATTATCTTTTACAATATATATTACTTTGCATTTATCAGCATTGAATTTCATCTGCCATTTTGTTGCCCAGTCACCTAGTTTAGTGAGATCCCTTTGTAACTCTTCGCAGTCAGCTTTGGACTTAACTATCTTGGATAATTTAGTATCTACTGCAAATTTTGCCACTTCACTGTTTACCCCTTTTTCCAGATCATTTATGACTATGTTGAATTGGACTGGTCCCATTACAGACTGCTGGGGGACACCATTATTTACCTCTCTCCTACCCTTAGTTTCCTGTCTTTTAACCTTTTATTGATCAATGAGAGGACCTTCCTTCTTATCCTACTTTACTTAAGTGCCTTTGGTGAGGGACCTCATCAAACCCTTTCTGGAAGTCCATGTACATTATATCCACTGGATCCCCCTTGTCCACATGTTTGTTGAGCCCCTCAAAGAATTCTAATAGATTGGTGAGGCATGATTTCCCTTTACAAAAGCCATGTTGACTTTTCCCCAACAAATCATGTTGATCTGTGTCTGATAATTCTGTTCTTTAAGATAGTTTCAACCCATTTGCCTGGTACTGAAGTTAGGCTTACTGGCCTCTAATTGCCAGGATCGCCTCTGGAGCCTTTTTTAAAAATTGGTGTCACATTAGCTATCCTCCCGTCATCTGGTACAGAACCTGATTTAAAATGATAGGTTACATACCACAGTTATAATTCTGCAATTTCATATTTGAGTTCCTTCAGAACTCTAGGGTGAATACTATCTCGTCGTGGTGACTTATTACTGTTTAATTTATTACTTTGTTCCAAAGCTTCCTCTATTGACACCTCAATCTGGGACAGTTCCTCAGATTTCTCACCTAAAAAGAATGGCTCAGGTCTGAGTCTCTCCCTCACATCCTCTGCCGTGAAGACCAATGCAAAGAATTCATTGTTGCTGGAGGACTGTTTGTAACAGTACATGTAATGCAGTGTCAAATGTTGGAAGGCAGTTATGAATGCAATTTAGCATTGTAAAGAGCCTAAAAGTGCATTAGTCACTTCATAAAATAACACACTACGATGTGTTGCCTGCCTCAAATACCTGTTTTATTAAGCATTGCTTGTTTTAAATTACAAGAGCCTTTGTTGGTGCATCCAAATGCTACATCCCTGGCCTCAGTTAAAGTGCAGCCTGATGAGACTGAAATCTAGCTCAGAGGAGCTGATGAAGTTGCCACATGCATCCTCTTGAATCCCCCATCCACAGCACAAATCAGACTTGCCATGATGTATTTGATCCTTAGCATTTCTTTGGTCTGCTTGTTGATATAAAGTAATCCTTTTCCTCTGTGCTTGGAGCTGCCAAATAGACACACTTGGTCTACAAAGCACCCAAGCCTTCTTTGCAGTCAGACTGCCAGAGTCATTTGACCAGGTTTTAAGCTAAACAGGGTTCAGTTACGTCTGTATTTGGGTGAGAGAATGCTAGGGAAAAATAAAGACCCTTGAAGGAACTACTGTTGCTGATTCATTAGGCAGCTCTCATCTCTATGAGTCAGACCTAACCCAATGTCCCAGCCTGGGGATTGAGTTCCTCAAATTACCATAACGTGTGGTTATGTAAAACTGGGGTCAAGCCAGCTAAATCCCCTGGCACTTTTTGCAAGAATAGTGGTGTTAACCTTGATGCTCTGACTAAATTCCAGTGCTTCGTAACAGGAAAAGAAACCAAACAAATACAAAGTGTCTTTCCCAACTAACTAGCACTGAAGCCCTATCATGTCCCCAGTCTGACTTTCCCTGGGTGCAGGCATGCCTTATTTCTGGTGCAGTAAGCTATGCATTATTAAAGGGCTACTCGTCTGACCTCATTATTAAGTTGTACTTTTTGCTTGCAGGGACTAAAAATAACAATGCAGGATTTAAATAAGATATGGAGACAACTGTTTAAAAACACACCACCAATACATGTGTAGTGCCAAGCAGTTAAAAGAATCAGATTTAATTAGGTTTCCTTGCAGCCCTGAAAATTCCATTTATGAACATTGATGAAAATAATCTTCTGCATTAAAACTAATTTGCATCATCAAAATAGCACATCATCTATTATTCATGTGCTATTACAATCTCTCCTGACCAAGGGGGTGAAGCGTAGTGAGAAGGCTTCATGTCTAAGAAGTGTACAGATATTAAAATGCTATCAATGTTTAGATTTTTCAGCTACATTAGATATGCCACACAGTGTTCTCTCTGCTCCTGCTATTCATAATGATCACCGAAGAGATAGTAATAATAATCTCATATTTAGCGCTTTTCATATCAAAGGTCTCCCTCCCAGAAACCCTTTACAGACATTAATATATTTAGTATGGCTTGCCCACTACTGAAGTGCAGCCTCCTCTGGGGTGGAGTGCAGCAGCTGTTTAACAGTGCACATCAACATGACTCAACTGCTTAAAACAGGCAGTGAAGAAAAATCCCTTTTCCTATTGGAACTGAAGGGGGGGGGGGATTTTGACAGGCAGAAAGTAATTAGTGGAGTTGGAATTTCAGAGAATCATAGACACTGAGGATGGAGACAGTTTACACTCTGGGCAGAAACTAATGATTTATAGTGACTTACACACATTTTTTGTGTAGTATGTTTGGACCTGATTCTGCAACCATTGCAATGAGTAGCACAGACTCATGCGAATAGCAGGACGATTCAAGTCCATGGGCCTGGTTGTCATTTACACGAAGTCTTCTTTACACCATTCTGGTGGTATGAAGGAGTCTTTGAGTGGGTTCAAATTTAATCTAAGTGAAGTTACTCCTTTTCAGGACTCTGTTGGTATTGGTGCTGAGCCTTTTCTCACTTACATGTGTTTTGAAACAAAAATAGGAAGATCTGAGCCAAATATTAAGAAGAAACTTCCTGACTGTGAGATCTATAGAACAGCCTCCTGCAGCAAGAGGGAGAATTTGGGGACATTTAAAACTAGGCTTCACTGAGTACTAGCTTACATGTCCTGCCCTAGAAGAGAGAGGGGGCTAGGTGACCGAAGACGCCTTTTCCAACTTTGGCGTTCTATGACTCAGTGAATCACCCCATTCTTAGTGATTAATACCAAGGGAGAAATAATCGTCTGGTACATGACTGCTATTAATCACTGATTGAACAGTGGGGGAAGAGGTGAGTGGGAGGTAATTTTACTTTTGACAAGGATGAGGGGAGAAACAAGAATTGGAAGTGTGAGTTAAAGGAGGGAAATCCCATATGCTATTTTCTGTTTGAGGAATACCAAATGGACTTCTTATTGTCTTTGGCACTAAGAGAGTCTGGAGTAGGGGGATGTATGACACTGGGCTGTTAAAACGGCAATAATCATATAGACTTAGAAATCAAGGGCTAATGTAAATCCCGTTCACTTCCAGCAAGCCTAAATATCACAAATCTTATATAAAGGGATAAAATGTTTTACCTGAGATGGAAGGGCCTGCTTTATTACCACTGCCATGTGAATAACCTCATATAAAGCTATTTTAACACCCGTGCTGTAGGCTAATAACTACTGTTAATCTCACCTTTGGCTGCCCGGAACATACTCAGTGCGACAGGGAGCAGATCTATTAACAATATGGCTAAACTAGAGCAATAGGTTTGAAACTGTCTTTATGAAGGGTACTCCTTAGGATGCTTATCAGGCCTTTGGTCTGAAGTACTGAGGAGTCAGATGGAAGCAGGCTGGGTTTTTATGGGTTTGGTTAAACAGTTTCCACCTATGCTGTTTACGCCGCATACTCAACACCAAATAGCAAGATAAAGTCACCAACACAAAGTTTCTTCCAAGGGCAAATTTGACAAGTGTGACAGCCCTGCTCAAGCAAAGACGACTGTGCTGGCTGGGCCCTCTGAGTAGGTTGGAAGATGGACACGTACCCAAGGACATGGTATGCGGGGAGCTATTAGAGGGAACAAGAATAACAGGACGTCCCAAGCTTCGCTATAAAGACACATGCAAGCAAGATATGAAGGAATTTGGAATTGATCCAGACCAATGGGAAGTCTTGGCAAGTGATCGTAACAAGTGGCACCATCATCTCCATCAGGGTATCAAAGTCCATGACAGGAGCTGGCTCCTACAGCTTGAAGAGAAAAGAGTCCGTAGGAAGTAAGCAGCTCCCAGTCAAGATACATACATTTTCAACAACTGCCAAAGATCTTACAAATCTCAGATTGGACTATTCAGTCACATGAGACATTGCAAACCATCTACATCATAGAGTGCAATTCCCACCGTCTCTCACAGACGAAAGAATGCCAACAAACATTCACTTGGGGACCAATTTGTCAAATGTACCCGGGACTTATCATAGATCATATAATAACCATAATAGGTATATTCATGGAAAGTGAACAAAAAAGGATCAGAGTGAATTTGTACAAATTTAAATGGATACGAGGAAAAATGCTTCCAATATATACACAACCCTACTTCTTAACCCGGGGGGCACTAGTTCTGCAGTCTCCATGTTAACTTGAGACAATATATATGCTATAAAAGTTATTGTATATCAAAGTTATTGATGACTTGTGTTAGAGTAGTGCTTAGAAGCCTCAACCAAAATCAGGATCCCATTGTGCACCCCGCACCCCCTCCCGCACCCCAACCCCCTGCCCCAAGCCCCCTCCCGCACCCAAACTCCCTCCCTCTTAGTTAACCAGAATTTTTTACTTACCAGAAATCCTCTTTCCCCCAACATGCCAGATAACAAAACTTTTACGTTATGATGGGTAATACTGTATGGGTAATACTGAACTTTAGATGATTGGTAGATAATAGATATTAAGTTATTCTTAAATTATTCAAGTGTTTTTGATTTCAAGGATTGTGTATGGTGGTATGAGTAAGAATAAAGTATTAAAGGTTTAAAAGATATATAATGAACGTTTTGTTTAATCTAAACTTTTTCTGAGTGTTTTGGTATAAGGGCAGAGTTAAGGTGGTTTAGGTGTCGGTCAGTTTTTTCTCTATTTAAACTATTGTATGTGTGAGCTGGCTTGAGGTTAGCATCAGCTTCTACATGTAAATGTAGCTTGGTTTTAGTTTTAAAGTTTGGGTTTTACTTTAATAGATGTGTTCAATGATACATCTTCTCTTCAATTGCATTTAACACCTCTGGGCCAAAGCATCACCTGGCATAAGCTCCATTGACTTCAACAACTAATTTACAACGGCTGAGGATCTAGCCCTTAACTGTAACATAACACATTTGGGAGTGGGCTTTGAATATCCATAGTGCTTGAGAAGAATGAATTGTTATATATTGAAGAAGATGTAGGTTACAGTGTCTCTATGATTTTAATCATCACCATTATATTGTAAAATAATATTATAGAGACATTAAAGGCTCATGAACTGGAGCTATAATGCTGATATTTTAGATTAAAAAGGACATATTTTCCCATCTGTTCTTTCAGCTCCACTAGTGAAACAGATACGTGTTTTCAGCCCATTAGGGACTGATTTGCATGAATTTTTTTTGGTTTGCATTGTCGAAGGGCTGTAATGAAGGCTGCAGTATTTTTAAAATTAGAAGGCACTAACCTTTAAACTCTTGAGAACTAGTTTCAAAGCTGACTTAAATTACAAGGGCGTAGTTGTCTTTAATTATGACCCTGGTTGACATTTAGCAACCTCACAGAATTACAAGATGAGCTGTCACACAGATCCTCCACATTGTAGTGTCTCTGTGTCCCCCCACACAGCGTCTCTCTGTCAGTGCGATCTGTCACAACTCTTCAGGAGATCCTGATGACTAGAGTAAGGCAGAATATGGCAGGTTAGGAGATAAACACAGAAGACTTGGCTTGCTAACCATAGCTTTCTCCCAGTGCTATGAGCCAACTGAAAAACAATGTTAAATACTTAACATTACCAAACTGCATTAGACGCTAAGCAGTTAACTTTCAAAACACCAAACCCAGACCTGTTTTACAGATGGAGAAACTGAAATACAAGTAATTGGTGGTGAAGCTAGGCTTAGAACTCAGGGGTTCTTGTCCCTTGTTGAAAACAGGTTGTTCTAATCTTATCCTTTGTTTAGTTTTCTATTGCTTGATAACTCAAAGGTACGGTTGATTTTTCAACTACTAGACGGCCCATAAAGATTAACGGGGGAGGGAAAGGAATAACTTGTATAGTCGGTAAAATCAAAACATATTTCTCAGTCCATTCCATTAAACAAGAAACAAACGGAATCCAGACACTGAGGAGGAAATCTTCAGACAGCACAGTTGTCAGGGGAAGAACAAGTCTAATTTAGTATCAATTGCCAGTATATTGAAAAAATCAAATGTGGAGGAATCAAAGATGGAGGGAGGGGGGGAATCAGACAAATGGGTCTGGACAAAAAGCACCTTGTACAAGATAGTGTAGGGTGAAAGCATGAAATTTGCCATAGCAGCCCTCATGTTTTCACCTCTCTCTAAATTCTCCTGTATTAGCAAGTAATCTTTACTTGATTATTTTTTCTCCTTCCTATCTGTGCTGTTAGAAGATACTTACTCCCTGAGCCTCCCTTGGTGGAAAGGATCAACAGGTTATGGGAAATCAGAGGATTGGAGATAAATGAAACTAAAGCTAACCCCCACCTGTAGTCATGCCACCTCCAGGACGTGATTTTTGTCAGCTCTCACAAGCGAAGCAAGGTCAGGCTAGGTCAATACACCATGGATGCTCAGCATGGCATTGTGCTGTTAGGTGTGTTATCTTTTGGATGAGAAACCACTGGGAAATCATGGCCTTATTCTCAACTTTCTATTGGTTATAGTCATCTGTGTTTGGCAGAACTGAATGGAGTTTATGGAGGAGATGGTATGATGGGATAACATGGTTTTGGTAATTAAATATTCATGGTAAATAGGCCCAATAACCTGTGATGGGATATTAGATGGGATGGGATATGAGTTACCCAGGCAAGAATTTTCTATAGTATCTGGCTGGTGAATCTTGCCCATATGCTCAGGGTTTAGCTGATCGCCATATTTGGGGTCGGGAAGGAATTTTCCTCCAGGGCAGATTGGAAGAGGCCGTGGGGTATTTTCGCCTTCCTCTGCAGCATGGGGCACGGGTCACTTGCTGGAGGATTCTCTGCTCCTTGAAGTCTTTAAACCACGATTTGAGGACTTCAATAGCTCAGACATAGGTGAGAGGTTTTTCGCAGGAGTGGGTGGGTGGGATTCTGTGGTCTGCATTGTGCAGGAGGTCAGACTAGATGATCATAATGGTCCCTTCTGACCTTAGTATCTATGAATCTATGAATGTCATCCAGTGGGAAGAACACTTGTTTTTAGTAGCTCAGTGAAAAGTCAGGAGCTGCTTTAATTGATGCCAAATTTGGGTACTGCATGGTCACCACTCATATACATCAGCTGGCTTGTTCCCTGTAACACCAAAGTGGGGGGGTTTACATTAAAAGTAACTCTCCATACAGGCCATCCCATATTTCCAACCTCTCAGTGACTCCCTCTAAAATGGGATGAGTTTATAACTCAAAGGACTTGTGAGCCCTGCAAAACCAACCAGAGAACTGAGAGTCAAGTTTGGGTCTTTTCTTCTTGTGTGCCAGAAGCAGTGATCCTGACTAGAGCTGGGCAAGGTGCTTCAGATGAATAGTTTATTCAGTGAACATTGCAGTCGTAGTTGACTTGAAACTATTCATCAATTTGACATGAGTAGTTTCAGCCAGTCACAAAACAGCAGCAGGAGGTGGTAGTGATGCTGTTCTCCCCACATTGCCTTTAGCCCAGCGGTCAGGGCAGTCTCCTGGGATGTGGAAGACCCAACTTCAGTTCTCCCCCCTACCCCCCAACTTTGAAACACACCCAAAACAGATTTCTGTGGTTCACCAAACATTTCAAACTTGGTTCAAGCTGAACCAATTTCTCCCCCCCTCTGCCCCGATTTTTGAGAACTAAACCAAAAAATCAATTATTGGCCCAGCTCTAAACCTGACCCAGCTGAGGGCTAGTTAAGGTGCAACTTCATTGTATACCTCACTGAGCAGAGTGAGGATGCAAAGGAAAAGAAAATCCAGCACTGGTGACCTACACCTACACAGGAACTCTCTCTTCCTAAAGCCCCAGGGAAGTCAACGGGAAGCTTTTTATTGCCACTGGTGGTCATTGGACCAGGCCTTCAGTCCACGATATCATCCAAACACTTCTGCAGGCTTTGGAGCGAGCTGGCAGGGTCAGCCACCCAGGAGCTGCACAATTCCCACTCTCCTTTTATCTGAAAAGATAAAACCCTAACCTGAAACCAATGGGTAGATATTTAAACACTGCAGTGAGGGAAAGCGCCCCCCTGCTCCGCTTATTGTAGCTACTCCTGGGGAAACTTTGCTAATAGGATTTAACAGTCTGTTGCACAAGGAAGCCAGTGGCATTTGCAAAACCTTCCTTCCTTGCCTATCTCTCCTTTGTTCAAAGCTGCCAGACATTGGTTTACTTGGTAAACATGCAGAGGCTTTAAATTAGCTTTCAATTAGCGTGGGCTGAAATGGGAGATATCCCCCCTCCCACCACACAACTTAATTTACCGCCAGAATCCTTGCATAAATGGAAAAGAATCAGCAATATGACTTTCCATCAATATGGAGAATAATTCATTTCTACACGTGCCAAGGTGGTTCAGATGTAACCACAGATGTTGCTCAGGTCCCATAATTAAGCTGAAGCATTTTTTGAATGGCATTATCTGTTACATATTTTGTCTTCAAAGTGCCTCCCTCTGATGCTGTATTTTACTGAGATACTGTGGCACCGGGGAGCTGACATGGGGCTGATGATGAGGCATCACCGAAATGTACCATCAGAAGGAGGTGATGAGGTGATATATCACCCCAAAGATGGCTCTATTCAAGCCGAGGAGCAAATTGCAATTTGGAACAAGACAACGTAGAGGCAGGCTTTCTTGAGGCTGGGGAAGACAGCCCCCCAGGCTGTTTCTCTGTGCAGTTTCTGATGGCATTCTAATACTAGATCTGCAAATGTGTCAGTCCCTTCCTCCTTCCCTGCCTCCCTCGCTCTGTGTTTAGATAACGGCATTTAACTTCAACAGCGCTGCAACAGCAGGAATGAACTGTGAGAACCATAGCTGAAAGAGAGTGATAATACAACATAGCCTTATTCTGTATAACATGGCCATTGGCTCCCCATCCAGTAGGGCACCAAATGTAAGCTTCTTGTTGCCACCTTCAATGCTCCAGATAACTCTTCCCTTCCCTACTTGTCCTCACATGCCAACCTCCACATCGCCTCTCCATGACCCCCCTACTCTGCCAGTGTTCCTAGTCTGGTCCACTTGTTCATCAGCTGCTGGCACAATCAGCTTTCACCCATGATGCCCTCTATTCTGGGTACCACTTTCCTGAGCTTGTCTGTAGCTGGACCCTATCCTGCCCACAATCTTACAGGCTCATTTCTGCTGTGTTACCTACAGTGAGCTGAGTGGATTTGGATATAAATTACCTATTGTGGTTTCCCTGCCTCAAACCTCTGTCTTTTTGTCTGTCTGTCTTTAGAGCGTGAGTTCCAAGGAGCAGGGATTGTCCCTTCTTGAATTTTAGCAAAATGTCTTTCGCCTGCTGGTTACTACTGTGAATCCATAGTAATCATTGACACAGGCTGCATCCCAAAGTGCTTTATGAAGTTAATTTAAAATGACTGGTGATAAAGAAGAAATAGCAAAAGAGGGCAATGGAGAGTTTCAGGGGTGGGAGCAAAGATGTTTTCACTTGAGGTTTGATGTAATCGCTGGAGAGTCGACATGGCAAAGGGGAAAAGTAAGGGGGGGGTTCCAGGAGGGAGGAGCTACAGTGGGACATGCTGTCACACCGACTGTGCTAGACAGGAGTGGAGTGTGGGAAGAAGAGGAGAGAGTCTATGAGGCAGCCTGGGGCAAGTACATGGGACATTTTAAAGGCAAGAAGGGAGCGGTTTTCAACTGGGTCCTGAAATAGATGGGGAGCTGATGTGGGAGAGCTAGGGTGATGTGATCTCAACTTCTTTTTCTGTGTGAGAAGGCAGGCAGTGGCATCCCATGTAGAGTTGGGATGGCAGTAAACACAAAGAAGGGAGCTGCTATCGTCCTGGTGCAAAGAGCCTGAGGTGGGGATAAGAATTTCCATGGAGACGAAGCTGAGGCAGAGGCATGTATGGACAAAGCTAGGGAAAGGTGTGGTAGATTTCCAGACAGAGTTGATGGTGGAAAAGAAGGTGAATTCAAAGTCCTGGGAATGTGTGATTAATGTCCCAAGAGGCTGAACTCTGCAGCAGTAATTCTAGATGATTACTGATAATGATTCTGTGTATAGTCTTTCTATACAGTTGATTCAGACCGTGCCAGCAAAGTTGGCAATTGTCTATTCACATGAAGAGACTTATTAAAGGCACAGGTGGTTGTGTCATGTTAACCTAGAGTGTTTTATTTGTGTGTTTTTCCTTTCATAGTGACTTATTATTAGAGCTGATCCATGACTTCCCTGAAAACTAATGGAACAAATTCCCACGGCACTAGAAGGGTCAATCTTTAGGTCTTTGGGCTGTTACTCTGAAAGTGGGTTTTTTCATGCTGTCTGTCCACTGACTTCAGTGAATTTTGGATCAGTTCCTCCAAGTGGATCAGAAAGGATTTTGGTTCATGTTCTTTGCTTGGGCAGGCAAGCCGGCTGCTAGGGTGACAGATTTCTCACTTCCCGCCAAGATGCTGGATGATAGTGGCACTGGCTGTACAGAGCTAAATGCCTTTTTCAATATTTCTGTTTTCTAGCCTTTATCATAGCTGGTTTAGAGCAGGCTGCTGGAAATGTGAAAGAACTCATTAAAAATGAAACGACTCATCCGATTAAACAGTAAAGTTATTAATTGGACCCCAAAATAAACAACTCAAGTGTGTCCGTAGAAGTGTAGAACAGGCATCAAGCATGACAAATTTCTTAGTGAGGATGTGAAGCCCTGTCTGTTAATCCAGAGCAGCACAGGGGTGCCAAACTGCCTGCCTTTGTTTCTAAAGTATGACACAGGGACTGCAAGGCAGGAGTCTCATCAACATGATCTGCAGCTCTCTCTTTTGTCGTGATCCTTGGAGCGGAGACTCAGCGTAGGAGTCCCAATGTGCAATGCACAGTGGGATTCTGTTGTAGGGTTAGTAGTTGTTTATTATCTCTCTCTGTGTCAACCAGGAGGAAGAGAAATGAGAAATTTTAACTCAATGACAAGTGGAAAATTCTGTAAACCCAAACAAGAAGATGCCTGTCAAATACTAATTCTAAATAATTTAATAAGCTGTGATCAGCTGCTTTGCCTTTAACTCCTAGGGCCTGATCCAAAGTCAATTCAAATTAATGGAAAGACCCTTACTGACTTCAGTTCAGGCGTGTAGTCCAGACTGTGAATTTAGTTTAAATCTACAATAGTACAGTAACACTCCATTCTAGTCTTAGACGCAGCAAATAGGTCTACCCTGTAGTTTGACTAAGGTTTCTTGGGATACTGCTACATTGATATCAGATTGTCCCAAAGCTACCTGACATCAGTGCATCAGTTTCTCCAGGAAAAGACAGACACACACACACAGGACTAAATTCACCCTTGGTTTTACACTAGGGAGGAATTGCTTCACTCCGTGAAAGTGGGTTAACTCCATATGTGATGGTCACCAACTAAGGCAAGTCAAATCATTTGTGTCTGTTGATTTAGCTCCGATTGTCCTCTTTATTTAAACATTTGAGGCCTGTTTAATGGTTACAATATTGTCATTGCAGGAGCAGAGCACCCTTTTGCTTTCTTCAACAATTGCTACCAGTTAAAATGAAATATTGATCCCATACCATGTCTCTGCCTTCAATATTTAGTCATTTTAAGTTTGCAACTTCTTCCAAAAATAAAACCAAAAGGATTTCAGGCTTGTTCAGTATAGCTCCAAACATTATTCTTTATAGTTTTACGCATAATGGTCTCTCTCTGATGATGAAAAGGTGGATCAATATCAACTCCCTGCAAATCTATCCTAGTTTCTGGTACTTATCTTCCTTGAAAAGCTTTAAATGTGCACCACTGTAACCATTTATATTAATGACTTGAGCATCCACATCCCAATAATGATATGTTGTAGTTCTGCTCTTCTCATTCTACAGAGGTTCCTCTCTACCAGTTATAACTATTAGAAAGCAAAGGAGGCATAAATGTTATTTAGTAAGGGGCATGGTATCACTCCCTGAATCCACAGAAATTGTCATTTGGAATCTTCCCAGACAGAAAATATCTCACCCCATAAGTGCACAAGAAACAACAACAACAACAAAACACACACACACACACACCCCTATACCTCACAACAACCAACTAACTTTGCAGAGAAGTAGGGGAAATAATGGAAGAAGAGGACAGTTAGAGCACCTGATGAGTAGGGAAGCATCACCGTATTTTGAATCTAAGGCACAACAATTTGGGACTGTCGATTTTTGTAGAAAAGCCAAAAAACAAACAAACAAGGTTCCTTTTCATTGGTTCAGTTTTGATTGTTAGCACCAGGACTAATGAAAAGGGATTTCTGGTAAAACCACTTTTTACTGAATACAAATGAAACATTGGCAGCCAGAGAGAGTTGGTGACTGAGCTTCTCAGGATTCAGTGACTGTATAGGACCTCCAGGATCATCGTGCACACTGCATAATGTAGCCATGGGAATTTCGTGGTCATCAGTGGGGACAGATATCGGAACCTTCTGCTGTGAAAACTGCAGCATCTTCTCTTTGAGTTAATGAAGAATTCTTAGCGGTATGAGTACTATGAGTACTCATTGTAGGCAGCAGTCACTAGAAGAGGAATCAAGATGACTAAGACACCAAGTCAATCTAGTATCACATCTGGGTATGTATGTGTAACTGTGCTAGTTATGTTAGAAGGTGATCTCTGTAGTAGGAAGAGAGCCTAAGACATAAACCCTTCTATTGTTAGCCCTGTTCTTGCCACATTCTGTGAGCAGGTCCTGCCTTATACCAGGCCTCTAATACAAGGGCTTATGTCTTAGACTCTCTTCCTACTGCAATCTCCTCTTGGCAATGGATGAACTTGAAGTGTTGTGTTGATCTTTTAAGATCTACCCACTTGTTTGAAGTATCTGATTGAGGAGCCATAAACTCCCTATGACTGAGAAGATTTTAACTTAATTGTGGAGACCACCTTGGAAACTGATCACACAGTGTTAGTTTAATTTGAGGAGGCGGAGTACTTGTGTGGGGGAGGGGGCTGACGTACAACTAGAACTCCAAGTCACCAGTCTAGAAGGAGGCAATCTTGGTAAACAGTGTCTAGAAATGCTTGATGAAGAATAAAACCTAAAGGGCTTCATCCATCAATGGCATATCAAAGCTACTGTTTCAACCAGTGTGTCCTAGAGATTTCTCTTCCATAGATTTTGGTTTAAAAAACTGGAAGAAAAAACGGAGGGAAGTTGAGATAAAATTGTCTCACTTGCCGAGAGTTCTGGTAGAAGTAACAATATCAGCAGCAGTGTAACAAATCATTAAAAACAATCACCAGCATTTAAAATAATGTAACAGCTTTCTTTTAAAAGGCAACACATTTGTTTAATCTTTGACACTTAGGGGAAGATGAATCTATGTCATTGTCACAGTAGTTTCTGTAAGGAAAATAATTCTGGTCTGTATTATCTCTAAGGAGTAAAAGAGATTTCAAGTCTGCCACTGAAAACTGGGGCCAGATGTCTTTACTGGGAGGAATGGGAACTGGCTGGGGTTGTTTCTTTTGGGGATTTTGATCTGGAGAATTAACCCATACTTTTGCATCCTTGCAAAATTGCTGCAAATTGAGAAGCAAACAACAATAGAGCTGTAGGGCTAGCTCCACCAAGGGATTTAGGCACGTCACGGGCAGTTTAGGTGCCTAAGTCCAAAATCCAGATCCTCAGAACTGCTGCTCAGCTGTTGCCTATCTCTGTAGCTCCTAAGTTGCCATGGGTAAAGTCCCATAAATTTCTGCTAGTGGCCAAGCACAAAGCTGCCTCAGCTCTGATACCTCTGAGCAGCTTGGTGCCTAAGCCCCAGTGGGATCCTCACACTGGGCATTTCCCTGTCTAGCTTTTCTGTGGGGCCCGATCTGGTAGGCTCAGAGGCTGCCTAAGAGCATATCTGCCCAACTGGGCCTTGTACAAAATGGTGGTGGTGGTGCCCCCTTATCTCCCACCCCTTAGGGGGCGGGATCTCTGTCTCTCCTGCTGAAGCTGTTTCACTTTGTATGAAACACTTAGCCACTGGGCCAGAGAGACAGTGAGAATGACCCTATAGCCCAGTGCCCAGTTAGGGCACTCACCAGGAGATCCAGGCTTCAGTCTCTACTCTAATGGCTATGTGAATATTTCAGACAAAGTGGAACATCTTCAACAGGAGAGATTGAGAGACCCACTCCAGAATACACCCACAGCCCCATGGTTTGGGCGTATACCAACAAACATGGCTTCAAGTCCCTGCTCCAAATTGGGCAGAGTGGGGACACGACTCTGAGTCCTCCACATCCCTGGTGAGTGCTCTAATCTGTGGGATCTAGGGCATAATTGGTGGTGGTAAGGGGAGAGCCTCCTCCCGGTGTTTTGCTAGAAAAGATTGACTTGGTTTAGGCACCTAACTCTGGAAAAGAGTTCATGGCTGTGACTCCCAAGTGGAGACAGGCATCTCCCTCCTGCTCAGAGTTAGGTGCCTAACTCCCTGAGGCCCCACCCTTTTGCTCAGTGTTTACTATTGGCTAGCCGAGGCAGCCCCCTGCTCAGTGTGCTAGCTTCTGTGAATGCTATTTTTAGGCTCCTAACTCTCCCCATGCATCAAGCTGAAGTCTTCTGTTTGAGCGATAGGATATAATTTAAAAAAGATATCCAGTTGATTTAAGACTCCAAATAATGGAGGATCCACCATATCCCTACATAAATTGTTGCTATGGTTTATTAAACATGCACCTTATTTCTAGTTGAGATAATGTAGTTTCAACTTCTGGCCATTGGATCTTGTTATACATTTGTCTGCTAGATAGAAGAGCTATCTACTGCCAGAAATCGTCTCCCCACGCAGGTGCTCATAGACTGTGATCAGATCACCTCTTAATTCTCTTTGATAGGGTACATGATGCTGGCAGATCAGGTGCTAGCTCATGCCAAGGTCTCTAGGCCTCACTGAACACTGACAAATTCATAGGTGAAAAGAAGTCTGGCTCACCCGTGTGTTATTGTTAAAATAGGTATTAGACTTATAAGAATGTATTTAGTGTTTAGACTTTATGAAATGCTTGTAGGATGCTGCATATATTAATCTTATTTATAATACTGATAGCCCATGTTATAAAGTTATATTAACTATTTGCATTGTAATCCTTTGTAATTTGTAAGTCATCAAACAGGAAAAGAGCATTAATTAATATAGAAATCCTGGCTTTCCATGGAAGATGTTAGTTCACCAAGAAGGCCCACTGAAACCAAATGATCCATTGTGAAACATCAAAGAACAAAGACTGTTGATTCCTGCCCCCGCTACCCATGAAGAGGAGATGTGCAGGTGGACTCATTCCATCAGCTTGAACTCTTGGGGGAGGGATTAAAAATCCCTGCCAAGAAAGAACTGTATCCCTATACTGCTTGGACTTCAGGGAGAGGGCATGACTTCTAAGCATAAGCAAGGGATCCCCAGTTGTTTAGCTTGGGTTAGCCATAAAGGAAATATAGAGCATGGACATTACAGCAGCTTCTCTTACTTTTGGGAATCTAAGACTATAACTCATTTGTGTGTTTACCTGCTTTAATCTTGTGCATAACTCTCATTCATTTTCTTAGTTAATAAATCTTTAGATAGTTGATTATAGGATTGGTTATAAGAGTTGTCTGGTATGAGATGTGAGGTACAATTCATAGAATCATAGAATATCAGGGTTGGAAGTGACCTCAGGAGGTCATCTAGTCCAACCCCCTGCTCAATGCAGGACCAATCCCCAACTAAATCATCCCAGCCAGGGCTTTAAGGAACGAGATTCCACCACCTCCCGAGGTAACGGATTCCAGTATTTCACCACCCTCCTTATGAAAAAGTTTTTCCTAATATCCAACCTAAACTTCCCCCACTGCAACTTGAGACCATTACTCCTTGTTCTGTCATCTGCTACCCCTGAGAACAGTCTAGATCCATCCTCTTTGGAACCCCCTTTCACATAGTTGAAAACAGCTATCAAATCCCCCCTCATTCTTCTCTTCTGCAGACTAAACAATCCCAGTTCCGTCAGCCTCTCCTCATAAGTCACGTGTTCCAAAGTACTCCAGATGAGGCCTCACCAATGTCGAATAGAGGGGAATGATCATGTCCCTTGATCTGCTGGCAATGCCCCTACTTATACAGCCCAAAATGCCAGTGGCCTTCTTGGCAACAAGGGCACACTGTTGACTCCTATCGAGCTTCTCATCCACTGTAACCCCTAGGTCCTTTTCTGCAGAACTGCTGCCTAGCCATTCGGTCCCTAGTCTGTAGAGGTGCATGGGATTCTTCCATCCTAAGTGCAGGACTCTGCACTTGTCCTTGTTGAACCTCATCAGATTTCTTTTGGCCCAATCCTTTAATTTGTCTAGGGCCCTCTGTATCCTATCCCTACCCTCCAGCGTATCTACCTCTCCTCCCAGTTTAGTATCATCTGCAAACTTGCTGAGGGTGCAATCCACACCATCCTCCAGATCATTTATGAAGATATTGAACAAAACCGGCCCCAGGACCGACCCTTGGCGCACTCCACTTGATACCGGCTGCCAACTAGACATGGAGCCATTGATCACTACCCGCTGAGCCCGACAATCTAGCCAACTTTCTATCCACCTTATAGTCCATTCATCCAGCCCATACTTCTTTAACTTGCTGGCAAGAATACTGTGGGAGACCGTGTCAAAAGCTTTGCTAAAGTCAAGGAACAACACGTCCACTGCTTTCCCCTCATCCACAGAGCCAGTTATCTCGTCATAAAAGGCAATTAGATTAGTCAGGCATGACTTGCCCTTGGTGAATCCATGCTGACTGTTCCTGATCACTTGCACTAGGAAAATGTCCCCTACACTTTCCAAAAACTTCCTGGATTGTCTGTGCACCACTGTATTGCTCTCCCAGCAGATATCAGGGTGATTGAGACCCATGAGAACCAGGGTCTGCGATCTAGTAACTTCCATGAGTTGCTGGAAGAAAGCCTCGTCCACCTCATCCCCCTTGTCCAGTGGTCTATAGCAGACTCCCACCACGACATCACCCTTGTTGCTCATACTTCTAAACTTAATCCAGAGACACTCAGGTTTTTCTGCAGTTTCATACCAGAGCTCTGAGCAGTCACACTGCTCCCTTACATACAATGCAACTCCCCCACCTTTTCTGCCCTGCCTGTCCTTCCTGAACAGTTTATATCCATCCGTGACAGTGCTCCAGTCATGTGAGTTATCCCACCATGTCTCTGTTATTCCAATCACATCATAATTCCTTGACTGTGCCAGGACTTCCAGTTCTCCCTGCTTCTTTCCCAGTCTTCTTGCATTTGTGTATAGGCACTTGAGATAAGTCGCTGATCGTCCCTCTTTCTCAGTATGAGGCAGTATGAGCCCTCTCCTCTTGCGCACTCCTGCTCATGCTTCCTTCCGGTATCCCATTTCCCCACTTACCCCAGGGCTTTGGTCTCCTTCCCCCGCTGAACCTAGTTTAAAGCCCTCCTCACTAGGTTAGCCAGCCTGCTTGCGAAGATGCTCTTCCCTCTCTTCGTTAGGTGGAGCCTGTCTCTGCCTAGCACTCCACCTTCTTGGAACGCCATCCCATGGTCAAAGAATCCAAAGCCTTCTCTCTGACACCACCTGCGTAGCCATTCATTGACTTCCACAATTCGACAGTCTCTACCCAGGCCTTTTCCTTCCACGGGGAGGATGGACGAGAACACTACTTGCACCTCAAACTCCTTTATCTTTCTTCCCAGAGCCACATAGTCTGCAGTGATCTGCTCAAGGTCAGTCTTGGCAATATCATTGGTGCCCACGTGGAGAAGCAGGAAGGGGTAGCGATCCGAGGGCTTGATGAGTCTCGGCAGTCTCTCCATAACATCGTGAATCCTAGCTCCTGGCAAGCAGCAGACTTCTCGGTTTTCCCGGTCGAGGCAGCAGATAGATGACTCAGTGACCCTGAGGAGAGAGTCCCCAACCACCACCACCCGCCTCCTTCTCTTGGGAGTGGTGGTCGTGGAACCCCCAACCCTAGGACAGTGCATCTCATGCCTTCCCATCGGCGGAGTCTCCTTCTGTTCCCTTCCCTCAGATGTATCATCTAGTCCTCTCTCTGCATTAGTACCTGTGGAGAGAACATGAAAACGGTTACTTATCTGTATCTGCGTTGCTGGTACATGGACGCTCCCCTTTCTTCTTCTGGAGGTCACATGCTGCCAAATTTCTTCACCATCCTCCTGTCCCCGATGTGCAGCCTGCTCTGAATCTTCAGAATGTTGTGTCCGTAGAAGCATATCCTGACGTCTGTCCAGGAAATCTTCAGTTTCTCTTATGCAACGGAGGGTCGATACCTGTTGCTCCAGACCTTGAACCTTCTCTTCCAGTATGGAGACCAGCTTGCACTTTGTACAGACATTGACCTGGGGTAAGTGACTGGTCCTTTGGGTCTGGAAGTAACCTGAATATTGTTGTGATTTTTGGTATAAGGGACCATCTATCATAAAGGCAAGTTTGCCTGGGTGGCAAGATAGACTGGAGTATCCCAGGGGACTGTCTCTGATTCCAAGTTAAGGCTCTTATAGAGCTAGAGGAGTTCACGCTTGATAGGCAAAATCTAAGTGTAGGACTCACAACCAATTTCGGGTTTGTACCCAGGTTTGTAACAGTCTGCCCTGAGTTTGGACTCACATTTGTGAGTGACTCCAGGCAGCTCAACAGGCCAATACACCATAAGTAGTGTCACTGAATAGTGAATAGGAATACCTGTGGAATAAAATACAACCCATTGTGTGTATGGGTATCACAAACTGGTCCTGTATGATTTTTTTCAGTCCATGGGACTGCAGTACAGAGTGTCTTTTCAAATGGGTTGCCCTGGGCCGTACAAACAGACTGATTCTTGGAAGACAGAGATTCTGTTGCATCCCTGTGGCATAAAGTGCTTCCTTTGCACGTCTTGGGAAGTTTGGTGGCCTGATTGTCAAAGAGATGCTGAGCCCCTGCAGCTCCCCTTGACTTCAAGTGGAGTTTGAGGTGCTCAGCGTGGGCAAAAAATCAGGCCCTTATCTCTGACGCAGAGGAGAACACAGATGTGCAATTGAGAGGCAAGTGGGATTGCGGTACAGGATCACACAGGAGCTGTGCTTTAAAATCAACTGACATTTAAACCAGAGAATCCAAAGGGGGGTTAACAGAAACCCCATGGGGAAAAAAGCAAGGGAAAGAGGGGGGCTGTCAGGAGGACAAAACTCTGTACGGTTCCCCCCCAGTCCATCCATCGTGGGGCAGGTTTTGTCCCCAACAGTACAAGCCATGTGGTGTCTCTTCCACCTGCTCCCCAGAACCTACCCCCTGCCTTCACACTGGCTCAGTCCCTTTCTGCTTTCTGAGGCAGAGCTTCTCTGCTGGTGGATTCCTCAGTGATGGGAATGCCAAAATTAATATAGACTTATGCATCTGATCAGCAGTCCCCCTCTGGGCTTGCCCTTTCCCCCTCATTCCCTTCACATGTGCTGATTTTCCATGGGGGCAAAGGCAGCCGGGGAGAGTGGCATGGACAGCTGACTTCCATCCCGTCCTCTTCAGAAGGGGGAGAGACGTAGGCGGAAGGCCTGAGGGAGTGACTGGGCCCTGGTTCCTATGCCTGTGCTTTAATCGCTAGGCCGTATTTCCTCTCGAAACAGAGACAGCGCTGACTGAGCCACAGCCCGTTTCTGTATCAAAAGAGAAAAGAATCGTGGGGTTCTACATAACACACTCAATTGCACATTTCATGTCACTATCCATTTAGCCAACGTTCATTAAAATTTAAAAGGCGGGTCAACTTTCGTAGCATCCAAAAAATGAACATTTCCCCAGGCTCAGGCTCTTAGCTTTGATCTTGTGCCAACAAGCAACTTGAAGGTTTTATTGCCATTTAAAGGGAACTTAGTATTAAAAAAAGCAAACCCAAGCAAAGCCCACAACCCAGATGTGCCTACAGTACAAACTCTCAGGGTAAGGGGCTGGTCACGTCCTGTACTGCTGGAATTGGTTAGTCTCTAAGGTGCCACAAGTACTCCTTTTCTTTCTGCGATAACTCAGCAAGGCATCCTCTGCAGACATATGGATTTTCAGATTTGTAAAAGGTCATAAAAAGAACAATGAAGAGTAATTGTAAATAATGGCAAGCCCAGACTGGGTCTTTGAGTTAATAGAGGAAGATGCTCACATCTGAGCCAACCTGCGTGAACCTATGAATCCAGCCCTATGAAATCATCCAGCCATAGATCTAATGCAATGCAGGGATTATAACTTGGAAGGGGTAAATTGTCTTTCCTACAAAGAATATACAAAATAAAAGTAACAATATTTTGCTCTTCTACAGCACTGTTCATCCCCAAGTCTCAAAGTATTTAATAGAGGAAGTGAGTATCATAATGCCCATTTCCCAGATGGGGAAATGAAGGGACAGAAAGGCAAAGTGGCTTGGCCAGTGTCTCCCAGCAAGCCAGTGGCAGAGCCATGAATACTCTGTACAGCTATGAAGAAGTTTTCCTCAATGGACATTGCTCATACTGCAGTGCCAGTGAACAAACCAATATATTGTAACAGAGATTTCAATACCCTATGATGCAGCAGATGCAGTCTCACAACTCACTTATGCTATATTCAGATAAGGACCAATGTTCAAATTCAAGGACATCCATTTACCACATTTAGATGCTCAGACTGGCACTTAAGCAAGTAACATGGATATGTACATGCAAGGTTTGGACAGACATGCCAAACCCGTGAAAAAACACAGAAATTGGACTTGTCTTTGGCTTAATTGGCTTGTGAGTTGCTTGTTGGCTAGTTTTTGGCTTGTAACTTGTTGCTTGTTGTAGCTTGTTGCTTCTTTTTTTTTATCAGCTCCTGGCAAGCGGGCGGAGGGGGGCAAGCAGGAGCAAGGGGGGCAAGCAGGGGAAAGGGGCAAGTAGGGGCAAGGTGGGGAGAGAATCAGGGGTGAGCAGTGGGCCCACCACAGTCCCAGACTGCACGCCATGGGAATCTAGTCACATAGAGTGTTGGGGTTCTTAGGGATTGGCTTGTTTTGGCCTTGTTTTGAAATGGGATTAGCTTGATTTTTGGCTGATTGTGAAAGTCGGGGTGCTTATTTACCGCGTGAAAGTTGGCAATTGTGTGTTTGGATGTTCACATTTAAAAACTGAGTTCAATAATAGCAAAGTGAAAGAGGAAATTGAGAGGTCTGGCTGAAATAGAAAGGATGGGATAAGAAAAGTAACAGTGCTGATGAGTTAGAAAGACACAGGAAGGCTCTTCCACAGGGCAGGAGCTGCCAAGGGGAAAACGTCTTATCCTAATCATGGTGAGGTTGTGAGAAGGGACAGAAAGAATCACTGGAAATGGGCACAGATCAGGTATAGAATAGCCATCCATCCCACTGCAGTGTGTTGCTTTCAGTGCTGTGGTATGCTGGTCCCCAGGTGTGTGGTAGTGTGCTGGGTGTACCAGGACCCCGGAGCAAATGCTGTGGTTGCTCTTAGCAATAGGCTGTAACCCTAGGTGGGCTCCCAGGAACAATCACACTCTTTGAGTAATGGAAAGAATTCCTGCACTAAGACTGGCAGAAACAAAAGGTGCAAATGCCCTCGGCACAATTGCTTTAGGACTTATAGCCCCCAAATAAAAGAGACCATCAGTGTGCGATGGAGTAAATTCTTCCAGAAAGTGAAGTGATGTCACACTTCCTGTACACTCTTTACGGTGTCTTTGGTTTCCTGGGACACTTCCTGCCAGGGACAAAACCAAGGAAGCCCAGAACAGGGCAGCCATGGGATGCAGCTATGCAGAATCCTAGAAAGTAGGGGGTTTATCCACCCCATTTCTGTGCACAGATCCTGTTCATAATAAAAGGTTTATCTTGAAACTGGTCTTCTTGGCAGAGACACTACAATCAATACTCAATCCAGCCCCTAGGATATGAAATTAAGAGTGCCAATGTAACCCCTCCATGTTCCTCTCCTGCTGTAGTACGTTGCAGGTTCCCCCACCCCATTTAACAGAACAGCTCCACACACTATCTTCCTGTTTATGGAAACTCAGGCTGCAGATCCTTGCCCTTCCCATCCTAGGGGTTGCATCTTCCACTTCGTTCTCAAAAAACAGCCTTGCGTAGGATTTGGGGTGAAGGAGATGGCCCAGTGAACCTTTGCATCCAAGGGGCTCAGATTTGCTTGAAGAGGCTATAACTATCTTGGGGTTCATCAAATAATAAACCAATGAATGAGAAAGCAATAAAATTTTAATAAAACAAACTGGAGAGCTTCTGTAGTGAGCTACTACACATAGCCCTGTGGTGTTTCCAATCCCGGCCTCCAGGGTACATCTCCAAATGCCTATGTTCATAATACTCTCCCTTATGTGGGACCTGCTCTAAATTATAATCTTCTACAAACATATCTCTACAGTGGCTTTTTCATGAGATTTCTAGTTTTTCAACTTCTGGAAATATCACTGGAATGAAATATCAGCACTGGCCCCAGAATTTAAAAAATGAGCAATACTGAAAATTAAAAAAACCCAAATCCTGCATTTTCCAAACAGCCCAGAACTTTGGAAAAGCAAGAGTCTATTGATGTTAGGGTTGTAGGTCCAGGGCGAAGTTATTAGTGTATTGGAATTGGTGTGGCCTTCTGTCAGCAGGATGCACATTGCTATGATTACCTGAAGACTTTCATGGCATTGCTTTCTAATTAGATGTGTGCACTGGCTGAGATTTTCTGAACTTGGTTCTTCTCTCACTGTGGGAATCACACCACTGTTGTTACAGCAAGTTATTACTGGTGTACATGAGAGGAGAATCTGGCCCTCTCTAATGAGTTCAAGGTGGTGAACTGCTCAAATACAATCTGGAAATGCTTAAAAATGAAACGATTTTTACAGCAGGACTTTTTTGCCTCTTGAAACCACCAGCAGCAAAACTGGGTGGGACTCTCTGCTAATTACCTTACCATGCAGACTGAACTCACCTCCAACTGGGTGCTCTCCAGAAGCCAACAACCCTTTAGGAGCCTCATTAGAGGAAATCTGATAGAACACAGGCTGTGATCATGGTGGTGGTCAGAAAATGGATAAGCCAAGAACATCTTGGCTCAGTTAGAGGGTCTTTCATAAGACCAAATTATGTAGCAGCCTTTATGCAGGAAGGTAAACAGTTACACTTCCATGCAGAATCGCTAGAGGAATCAGATGTAAGCTCCCAAGGAGAGAACTCAGGGGTCCCTTTGAAAGGGTTGGTTTTGTCATTACAAATACTGCAGGCAGAGACAGATAGGTAGCAAAAGCACTAAAGGTTTCAATCATATGGTTGTTGCTATCTGTCCGTTTGTCATATTTGTAATGCGCCCATCACTGGAGTCTCTAGGCACTTGTTTTTCAGGTGAGGCGGCGACCACTGAAGATCTTAACAGCCATTGCAAATATACACAGCTCAGCATTAAATGGTGTTAATGGAATCCTGGAGGGGAACATTTTGGCTTTCATTATTGCCACATTCAGTCCCCTGCAAGCAACTTTGCTGCACTGTGATGGGGTATAGTAAACCCACACTGACCAGGAATGGGCTAATGACCCCACCCTACTACAGGGGTCAGGCAGGCATGAAGGGAGGGGCTAACAGGGGAGAGCACCACTCAGTTGTGGGCTATGAAGGAGAGCTGATCTCCAGCTCCACAGAGGCCTGGAATAGGATTTGGGGTGGAGGAGATGGCCCAGTGAACCTCAGCCAGGGCCCAGGAACTGCTTGAGAGTCGGCTGCTTGTCAGGGACTCCCTGAGGGAAGGTAGGCCTGATGTGGGACTATATTTTTTCCTTTTTATTGCTACCGGCGGCTTGCCTGTGGTTGCAGAGGCAGGTGGTACTCTGCTTGAAGGGCGTGACAGCCAATAAAAGCTCTTTTATTTCTTGACGCTCAAATGAGGACTCTGTCATGGTTTGTCGTTAACCCGGGAGCAACCTAGATCAGAAGCACCCATTGTCTCAAAGGCAGCGGTTTCCTTGCAAACCCAAGAACTCTGAGTGGGAATGCTTTAGAGCGGCAAATAGCATCCACTAGGATCTCCACTTCCAAGCTGCTGGAGAGGCTTTGCAGCATTCTGCGCTACAAAGTGTGCACAGTTAGTCCCCTTCCTGGCCGTTGGCCTCAGCAGAAAAGCAGCATTTGTGCTACAGGTGGACCTTACGTGGTTGTAGAAGGACGCTCGGTATTTGAGCCGATAGCAGTAGTATTTACATTTACTTCACACAGTGTCTTTGATCCAGAATGCTCTAAATGTGCCTTTTTAACAAACTGATATGTAAAAATATACTTGGACTGATTCTGCTTTGCCCGGCGCCTTGTGCAGTCGTTTACCCCCCCCCCCCCAGGGCAAAGTGTGTGTAAAATGCAACCAAATCAGAATGGCAGCCCTAGTAAAAATGAGTACAGTAGGTGCAGGGCAGTGGAGAATCAAGATAGGCCTGAGCTGCTGCTTTTGAGTCTGAACTGATCTGATCTTTCCCAGTGCTTCTGGTTGTTCGGTTCTGAAGCTTTGGTTTGGGCCCATCTCTAGTATAGGGTTTAACTTTGTCCTCCATGGAAGCAAAACACAGTGTAAAACAAGACAGGTGTTTTTAGCACATGGCAACACTACATACTTGAAGGTAGTCTCTCTCGTGATTGGAAAAGAGCAATGGTAGTCAAGATATATGGAACCCACTGCTCCTGGCTCACTATATGTCTGCAATGGCGGAGGGGGCACTGCTGAATCCAGAACTGGGGTCTAAGATTATAGCAGCTGCATTTCTGGCTAAAATGGAGTGGGGAGAGTTGCGAAATAAAGAGGCCCAAGAGAAGAGATGGAGTGCACAGGGTGGACTTGATGACCTTTCAAGGTCCCTGCCAGCCCCACATTTCTGTGACTCTTTTGAAGAAGATGTGAAAAGATTAGCAGTGGGAAAAGGAGGGCTTTGGGGAAGGGGAAGAAGAAAAATTACTTCTCTGTCCTCCCTTGCATTTATTTTTCCAACCCACAGAGATGCATCTTCTTCCAATTTAGTATTATTAGTGAATTACAGTAACACGTGGGTTTCTTCTGCCTTTCGTTGTTAAATCCTTGCTTCTCTCATTAAAACTGACCTCGGCAAGAGCAGTTTAGGTGGATGTTAGAGGGTGGAAAAAAATAGGAAGGGATCAAGAAGGGACCGTGTAGGAACTGAAGTCTGGACATCAGGAGTAGACAGGGTGTTGAAGTACTGAAGACATTAGGAATGCAGCATAATTTACTACAAGCAAAACAGTGTGACTGCGGTATAGATAAGAAGATGTGGAGACCATGTGGTCTGCTGATTACAGCCAAAAGATTGGTAAAAGGAAGCATCATGGGTTCTGATCTCTGTTGACTCATGTAGTCAACAAGCTACATGAACTCTTTGTGACTCTTCCAGCTCAGATGGAAAACCTTTTGAAAAGCAGCTGCACTTTCTTGGAATCATAAAGGACTCACTATAGCCAGAAAGAGGTGGAGTCAGCAGAGAAATATTTTGCCTGTTCATAGCTGGAAATCAGGTATGGATCTGCCAACTTGTATATTGTTAGCCCAGATTTACACTGCCAACTTAACAAACTCATATGCTGCAAACAACAGATACAATTGCAACATAAACCATCTATGGTTTGGGAGCTGGGATTAGAACCGTGGTTCTTCAGCTCCATTATACAGCCCTCTTCCTCCTGAGCTAAGAGTCTGCAGTTCATTACTTTCTAAGCATCCTTGGTAAATTCTCACTGGGTAAAGAGCAAAGCTGTCCCAGACAGTCAATTGTAAGAATAGATTTTCTTTCATTGTTGACATGAGTTAGGTGTTCAAAACCACAGTGTTAAATTGGATTTTTTAGACACAAAAGCCTATAGACGTTGGTTTTAGTAATATAGATCTTGTTCCTGAAAACACTGCTGAACCTAATGCTTACTACTCTGAGTAGTCCCATAGACTCCAGTTCTTCAGGGAGTGCAAGATGCAAACCATCAAGTACTTTAGGGAGTATTTTAATGGTCTAACAACATTGTGGTGTTTTGTATCAGTTAAGAGAAAACTTGAATTTTTATCCATTCTACCTTGGCTTTCTTGTTTTTACAATTAGAGCTACTCTTCTAATACACAATGATTTGTGAATAAAAGCCACGTTTGGCTCACGATGATTCATGGGGTGATATTATTTATTATTTGGACAACTGCCAGTATTCATGAAAGCATTCCTAAATGCAAATAAGCATCATAATTTTAGCACAAAAGGAAAATTTGTCTGAAAATTCATATCGGATGTGCACTATCCGTCATTTGTTATTTGTCATTCATTTAAAAGTTTCAGTAATCCAGTCGGGGGGCAGTCACAAACTCATGACTTTTATGTAAACAATCAACATGATACAATGAACAAATTTGATTGAAGAGTGCTTTATGAACTGAAAAAAGGATTAGGTCTATCGGATACCTTAATCACAATGAGTGATTTGACCAGCCTTTTAACATGTATGTGTAATCGTGTTAAACGTATAATGCCATTCTTAATAGCGGCTCCCAATTCTGTTTGCCCAGGAAACTTCTTTTGTTTCCTACTCTTTTAATAAAAAGGGAAGGGGATGTATTTTCTCACTTGACTCCTCTCCCCACTTCATGTATGTGACACTGTTGGTATGTGACACTCCCTAAAAAAGGGATCATGCTACGGTCTATAGCTAGATGACAATGTTTATTAAATATAAAGGATCTTCGTCTATCAGTTGTTGCCACAGAGGATGTTGCTGGCTTTCTAGATTGTGTGGTAAAATTATTACTGTGGGATTGAAAGGGAAAAGATCACAGACAATTGCAGGTAGTGTCCTATTTCTTTTTTTCCTGCGAGCGACTTAGCCACCCTTACCTTTGCAAATTTCACCTGCTGCTCTCTGAGACTGAAATGTATAATGATGCCTAGTATGTGGCAGCAAATTCTTAAATGATTTTGAACCCAAAAACATGCAGTGTAGGCCTTAGGAGAGAAAGTGTCTGAATTAAACAAAAAAAAGAAAAAAAAGTCCTGTCTTGAAAATTAACCAGATGATAATGTGACAATGAAATAACACAATCAATCTCTAGTAAATCCTGGGCAATGCTTGTCTGTGTTGACATGGATTTCATTGCCTGAGGTCAGCCTTGGTTTGTTCAATTGCAGATCCATCTGACTAGCAAGTTTGCTAGCTACAATCCATAAATCATTAAAAAGGTATTCTATTATTCCAGGCATTGCTGCTCCACTTTGTTGTTGCTCGTTTCATTCAGGGTTGTGGCACAGTAAAACTGGTCATTGTTTGGCTTATGCAGCACTTCTAAGAGAAATTTGGAAAAATGTTCAGAATCACTAGTGCCCATTATCTAGCCACTGGCAATGACCTTTCTATGAAATACCCACAAAAACACAGAAGGCCTATAATAATGATCTGCCGATAGCAGAAGCTGGCTTTTATGGATAGCTGTTATGTTGGAGTCTTAATAAAGGAGGGGAAGTTGTAGACCAACATCCCTGTGAAGCTATAAATTCCCCCACTACACCTCTTGGATGTGAGTGTTAGAATTTCTCTTAGGTATGCTCTGTGCTTTCAACTCAAATAAATCTGTTTCCCTTTGTGATGATTTGGGGAAAGCATCTGTACAACTGATGAATTCTCTGTGAGATTATGAACTCTCTGTATGTATCTCTACCAAGCTGCAAACTCCATTTTGAATTGGCAGCTCCTTTGTCTTCTCTGTCCTCTCTATTGAACTGAAATTCCAGCAGGAGTATTGCCCAAGGCCTAATAATAGAGAGTCATTAAGTTATGATGGTCCTCTATTCAAAATGGAAGTACCCTATACAAAAGGTTTCAGAGTAGCAGCCCTGTTAGTCTGTATCCACAAAAAGAAAAGGAGGACTTGTGGCACCTTAGAGACTAACAAATTTATTTGAGTATAAGCTTTCGTGAGCTACAGCTCACTTCATTGGATGCATTCAGTGGCTGGCTTCTGCCCAGGAGAACAGGCTTGTTAGGGGAGAAGTCACCTGGTAATGAAGTCACATGGTAGGACTCTGTAGTCACCGGTTGAGGCTTACCAGGCAGTCACCTGACAGAGGAGACTGGAAGGTTATAAAGTGCAGAAGATGCTCTGTTTGCACTGCAGTCACAGTGTGCCAGCTGCCTAACCAGATTTACTTTATCTGAGGGACCCTGCTTGGTGTTCTCACCCTATGGTGGAGTTTCATCAAGACAGCTGTTGACTTGAGAGTGTGGGGGGAATGACTTGGAAAACCCCTCTGTTCATTCTGATGTGGAAACCCATTAGACCTTCCTATGAGTCATAAGTTTGCTTGTTTTATTTGTGTGAGAAGAAAGAGCTGCCTAACATACGAGACATTTAATCTCAGGTGCTGATTTACCAGTGAAGTGATGTTTCTAGAGACAGATAGGTGGTGTTTAGATCAGGATTCAGAATACGGTTAGGGCTTGGGGTCAGGGTTTGAAGAAGCATCCCAATGTGTTTAAGGTGTGCACGTCAGAAAACTCGTTCCACCCACACAGTGCATCTAACCTTCAGGACGATCTCTTGAACAGTGCTGGCAGTGAAGAGTTGTTTCATATGAAGGAGTTGTGGCAAGCACTGGAGACTCTGCCATAGACACTATTGTTTGTAGCTTGCTGTGTGTTTCAAAGGGGATTTAAATAATTGAGGATTGGGCTCTCCAGGTGTGGTGGATGGGGCGAAGCCAATGAGTGACTTAACTTGTGTCTACTGACTTAGATGTGTCCCTGACCTGTCAACAGCCTCCTGGAGACCCCAAATGAGCAGCTCTGCCCTTCACTGTGCTTCTGAGCCCCCACCTGGACCACTCAACCTATCCCCCAAGCACTCAGGGGACTTGGATTCAAATTGCAAGCTTTAACTGAAAATGTCATGAGCCATAAGAGAGGCATGTTTCCCTGAGCATCCTTTTGAAAATTCTGGAACAAGCAACTTTCTCAAGCCACTTCCTGTTCTGCCTTTGTTCCAACAGACCACAAGACAACTTTATTTTGTATACCATCTTTCATACAAATTGCATCCTAAGATGCTGCCCAGAGTTAAATAATAAGTAATGTCAAAGAGAGAGAAATCAAGGGACTAGGCGTGGGAAGATTTGGCTGCATAGGTGACTTGCAAAATGAATGGAGAAGTAAGTTGATGAGATGGAGAGATCTGTATCTCTGGACATTGTGCACTTGCAGCAGCTTTAAACTGCAGGTCACTGGCCAGAAATGAAGTAGCTCATGTTGAAGGTATAATGGTGTGAGTTTGAGCTATGTATATTACTCTTATTCATATTTTTAATAGTAAATCACAATAAATAAAGCTGACTCCACCATTAAATCAAGAGTCAGATAATCTGGTTATTCAGCTGGAAGGAAACTTCATTATTAATTAACATAAATAAAACCTTGGGGGCTGAAAGGTGTCAAAGCCAAGGAGCAAGAGAGAAAGTGATAAAGACAGACAATTGAGAATGGCAAAACGCGAGGACCTTTTAAAAGAGTTTGAAAGTGAGCCTGTCATATTTGGTTGTGCTGATAATTTGATAATTAAAAAAAAATCAAATAAAATCTGAAGTCTAGGGGAATAAACAGTTCATTTTACAAGACTGGAAGGGAATTTTCAAACACAGTGGAGGGAGCTGTGGACTCCAGTATATCATATTTACCTCCAGTTCAGTGAGCTGAAGGAAAAGCCATCCCACCCGCCACTGGAGTGAGGTTCATTAATTTTGATCTTTGGAAGAGGAATATTGTCTTATCTTTCTTTTCTATTTGTTCCCCACACACACACTTCACCGCCTTAAAAGAGAAGCCATCACGAAACACTGAGGTTCCCTGCTTAGGCATTTGATTGGACCTGCTTGTTATAGGCCATGTTATGGGAGTTAAACTATGGCCCATGTTGTGGGTGACAGCGGGTTGTAGAGATACGAGCCCTAGGGGGAACTGAGAGGAAGAATGGTTCAGTCCTTAGGGTGCCAACTTGGGACTCAGGAACCCCAAGTTTAATTCTGTGCTCTACTATAGACTTACTGTGTGACCTTGGGCAAGTCGCTTAGCCTCTCTGTCCCTCAGCACTTCCCTACCTCACAGGGGTGTTGAGGATAAATATGTAACCCACACATCTCCCGGGAGTGGTGTTCTGTCCCCTCTAGTGGCACTGAGACCACTTAGAGATTAATGAGTCTGCTACCGCCTTAGCTAAGAGCCATGTGCTTTTTGGCTCATGCAGTAGAGGCTCGTGCGTTTAGTTCCATAGGTTCCCAGCTTCCATCCCACTTGCTAACGCCTGGGGTCTGTCAGTGTTACAAGTGGGGGCTCGTCTGGGATATCAACTGGGAAGTCTCTGAAGCGCGGGACGCGTTTCCTCAACTAGGGGAAGTGAGCTGTAGCTCACGAAAGCTTATGCTCAAATAAAGTGGTTAGTCTCTAAGGTGCCACAAGTACTCCTTTTCTTTTTAGGGGAAGTATGTAACCCACACACCTTCTGGGTGTGGTGTTGTGTCCCCTCCAGTGGCACTGAGACCACTTAGGGATTAATGAGTCTGCTACAGCCTTACCTAAGAGCCATGTGGCTTTTAGCTCATGCAATAGAGGCTCATGCATTTAGCTCCAGAGGTCCCAGGTTCAATTCCACCCTCCAACAACTGGGGTCTCTCAGTGTTACAAATATATTCAAGATTGTGAGGTGCTCAGATATGACAATAATGGGGGCCATATAAGTATCATAGATAGACAGGGGGAATATTGACTAATTTCTGAATTCCTCCTGAAGCTACAGAGGCGTGTACATGGCAGCAGCTCCAATGCCCTCTTGAAACAGGTGCTTGTCTCTTGCCTAAAAGCCCTTTGGAATTTAATAAGGCTGAAATATTATTTCTCCCTAGTGTCATTCAGTTGCACAATCCAAGCGGCGGCTGGCCAAAGGTGCCCACTCACGTCGCTGGGAGCAGCTTACATGCCAGAGGCTGTGCGTGAACATCCCGGGAGTGGGGGTTCTCACAGCACAGCAGGGTAAGGCTGGCTCCCCGAGTCGAGGATTGGAGTGACCTAGCAGATTACTGGTCCAGATAACACTGGAGGAACGTCACACATGTTCTGACCATCTCCCATTGGTCCACGTTCCCTCTGAAGCAAGGCTGCTTCTGCTGTTTTAGCCCATCAAGCAGTCTATGCCAATAACATCAGGAATTTCAGTTAATTCCAAAGCTGACCAAGCTTGGAATCAATAGGAAGACAAAACAAGATAGTTCCTAGAAATAGTGACAACCCCAAGACAGAGGCCTCCTTACTTGATCTTCCTCCATTATGTGGTTGGCCAGTAACTCTCATCTATAAATTCTGCTGACATAGTTGACTCTGGTTGAGGAGGTGAGTACCCAGCCTCCCAGCCACCCTCCCTTTTGCCAGGGATAAAATGGGATCTTCCCTTCCCACCAGATTTAAACACCTCATTCAGTAGTTTGTTTTCAGTAGATGCCTGGGTCTTGTCAAAGGCATCAGCAAGAGACGCCATCTCATCCACAGAGTTCACATCTTTGTCCCATAGACACTGCTTTACATCCACCTTACATATGCCTAGGAAATGCTCTTGAGCCACAAGCTCAAACATTCCCTCAAAGCTTGTAACACCTTTGCCCCTCACCTATTTTACCATCAAATCTTTCATTTTGTTCACATATTCCCCATTACTCATACCAACATCCCTCTTAAGATTCCTAAATTTAACTCTATATGTTTCAGGGGTAATCTGAAAACTTCGCAAAACAGTATCTCTAAATTTACCATAGTCGAAAGCATCTTCAATTGGCATTCCACTGAATACATTTCGAGCTTTACCAGTTAATTTCACAATCAGGGTAGGAACTCTCTTATCATCAGGGATTTCATGTATTACCCCAGCCTTTCAGAGGTAGTCAGATATTCAGCAATATCATCCTCCTCACTGTATGCAGCACATAAGTGTTCCCACTTGTGGATTTTTGGGGTGATGGGAGTCGTTGTGGTCAGGGGGTTCTGGTTCTGCTTCTCTAGCAAGTCCAGTTGGTGTTTTCACTCTCTCTTTCTTCCTGTTCTCTTTCTCTTTCTTCCTGCTCTCTCTCTCTCTCTCTCTCTTTTTCTTCCATGGCCCTTCTGTGTGCAGCCTCTTCCCTGGCTGCCTCTGCCTCCATAGTTTCCTTGGCTGCAGCTGCTTCTTAGAGCCTTATTTCTGCCTGCCACATTTGAAACTTGCGGTTCTTTTCCTTCTCTGCCACTTCCAGTCTGGCCAGCTGTAGTTTTGTAGCTGCCTCACTGACAGTCAATTTTTCTGCTTTCTTGTGCTTGTTTCCCTCATCCAAAATAAACAAACAGAAAATAACAAAACTGTGACCTCCTCCTGACTGTTCTTAGCCACTGCACTTAGGACTCACTTAAAATCACAAATATCACTGCTTAAAGTGTGATCTCCACTTGGAGTAGCAAGCTGCACATACACCCTGCTCGCTGCACCACTGTGACATTCCCCTGGTGTTATCTGGACCGGTAATCTCCAATCCTTGACTCTGTGAACCAGCTTTACTCTGCTGTGCTGTGAGAACCCCCACTCCTGGGATGTTCAGACACAGCCTCTGGCATGTAAGCTGCTCCCAGCTACATGAGTGAGCACTCTTGGCCAGCCACTGCTTGGATTGTGCAACTGAATGACACTAGCCAATATCTCTGGTCTCAGACACAACCCTAGGAACCTCCATCTTGCAGTGTACAGTTATGTCTGCTGGACGCTGCAAGCTTATATGAGTTCGTCAATTTAACAAAGAAATTGATATGCACCAGATTTGCTATCCCAAGGGGAGTCTCTGACATGCTTCAAACCAAGATTTTAAGTGATTATAAGTCAAAGCACAACAAACCATATTTGGTCAAATGAAATAAAAGCAAAACACATTCTAAGCTGATCTTAACACTTTCAGTGCCCTTAAAAACTTAGATGCTTCTTACCACAGGCTGGCTGGTTGCCCTTCAGCCAGGCTCTCCCCTTTGATCAGCGCTTCAGGCGCTTGATGGTGATGTCTGCAGATAGAGGTGGAAAAGAGAGGAAGAGCATGGCAAATGTCTCTCCCTTTTATCATGTTCTTTCTTCCCTCTTGGCTTCCCCCCGTCCCTTCAGGGTCAGGTGAGCCTTACCTCATTGTAGTCCCAAACTGACCAAAGGAAGGGGGTGACTCACTCGAGAGTCCAACAGATCCTTTGTTGCTGCCTAGACCAGTGTCCTTTGTTCCTGTGAGGATGGGCTGGGTTTGTCCCTTAAATGCCCTGATGCGGTGTTAACTGCCCCTCTGCTCTTGAAGAGTTTTTGCCTGGGCTTGTTTTAAGCCATGAGGATATGTTTTCAGTTTCATAACTATATACATGAAATTACAACCTATAACCTTACTACAATATTACAACAATGCTCAGTGCATCATGAGTCTTCCGAAGACACCCGACATGACAGACTTTGCATTTGGTACCACACAATCATATTATAAGGATGAACATGGGGGTATAGGGTGTTCCTCCAAGGTACAGAATGTCACACCATGACAGTCAGATGTCATCCTAAAGTGGAGAAGAGCTGAGGACCATAGGCTACTGAACTTGTCTGTGTCCAGTATCCTGCTTGCAGCGGGTGAATGAAATGAGTATTGATGAGATGGAAGTTAGTGTTGCTTTTCTATTCTTCTGCTCTTCTGCATTCATCAGAAGAACATTGAGGAATAATTTTAACAACTGTTGACCTAAAAGCCAAGAGTGGATTGATTTTTGTCTTCCCAAAGGAAAGACTCCTGGTACCAGAAAGTGACAATTCAAGCAATGGTTTTCTTCTGTAGAACTCCCCCGAGTGTGAAAGAAATAAAAGGTAGCTTTCCAAAAAGACAAGTAATTTAAAAGATTATCAGGCCAGAAAGAACCATTGTCATCACCTAGTTTGACCTCCTGTATAACACAGGACATAGGACTTCCCTGAATTAATTACTGTTTGAACCGAGCATATCTTTTAGGACAGCATCCAATCTTGATTTAAAAATTGTCAGTGATGGAGAATCCACCACAACCCTTGGTAAGGTGTGCCAGTGATTCATTACCCTCCCTGTTAAAGTTGTTGACTTTTATATTCCAAGCTTTGTCAATTTCCTCTATTTGTTTTTTCTTGTGTATTTAAAAAAAATGTTTTAAATGATTTCTGTGAAGTGGTTGCTAAGGGAAAAGTTAGTCAGATTCCTTTTTCACTAATCACAATTTCTTAATGTTTTAACAGTGAAAAGAGGGTTTTAGTGACTTTCTTATGCCTGAGCGCACTAGCCCATCTCAACAGAGGATGAACAAACCTTGAACATATGAACTGGCGTTGCAAATGAGTGCAAGTACTGCTGTTTTTTCCAGGGTGAAATTTGTTCACTTCTTGCCCAACCCACATGATGGAAATCAGTGGAAAAGGTGTAATTTTGCTTGTGATCGAACGTAGTTAATTCTCAATAAGAGCTTCACAGAGCTGTAGATTGAACTGTTTTCTTGATGGACTCCCAATGACCCCTCCTTTCATAAAATTGAAGCTACTTTGAGTGGAGACCTGTCAAGCTGTCCTTCTTTATTCAGGAATGAAGACTCAGTATTGTCTCTCATTACTGTCTGCGGTGTGTGAACTGACACTTTAATTACAGAGCAGCCATAACCACTAGGTAACCTAGACAGGAAAGGCCAGTTCATTGATCCTGTGATAACAGTGACAAACCTTATATAAGAACATCTCAAACAGAGCTTTCATCCCAAAGCCTTTGTGAACTGTTCTCACAGTCCTGTGAAACTCATGCAGCCTGGCAGAAATCCCTTTCAGGACAAGAGGAATTTTAAAGCTCTAGACTGGATAACTGCAAAGATGTAAGATAAAGATAGCTTTGATGAACTGAAGGGAATGTAAAATAACAGTATGGAAAAAGCCTATGGTATCATGGAAATCATCAAATGCTTTTTGGGTGCTATCATGATCTAAGTAATAGGCCATTGCTAAGAAATTAGCTCTGGAATACCACAATACTGGATTTAGAGGTTCTTAAGTAGAATTTGGGTAGCACAGGGTGTAATATGCAAAGTAACTGAAACAAGTGTAACGAACACATTGGCGCACTATTGCCCTCTGACCCCCAAAATGAGCAGTTGGGGAAAAATTAGGCCCTGGGTCATCTTCAGGGATAAGGACGCTATTCATCAATTAGCTCATAGATGGCTCTAGGGTGTCTAGGGAAGAGGAAAAGAAAATGTCATTCAGGGAGCTGAGGAAGAAAGCCAGAGGCCTGTGTGGGAAGGGCAGCAGAAGGCAGTCAGGAGCAGCAGCCTGGGAGCTGGCCTTGGAAGGAAAGCCAAGGAGGAGGCAGTCTGGGGGATGAGAGCCAAGCAGGGGGCCAGCAGGGTGGGGGCAGGGGGTGTCTCACAAAAGCAGGAGGCGGCCTAGGGAAGCCTGCAAGGCATGGGTGAAAATATTAGTTGGCAGGGGGCTAAGTGACCAGGCTCCCAGCTCTGTGGGGAAGGGCTCGCTAGGTCTGTAGGATGGGCAGGTCCCACACCCCAGCCCCGGTACATGGGTGGCAGGAGTCAACTCTATTTGGTTGGTGATGTCGGGCCCTTCTTTCTGGGGAGTGTGCCAGGGGCGGGGGAGAAGTTTCACTGTGCAGTCTCCATCCTGGCCTGGTGTGTAAGGCAGGCCAGGGTGTGTGTGTGGGGGTGTTGGATAGCGAGCCCACCCCGCTCCTACATGGGGCAGAGGTGGCTCTATCCCACGGGGCTGTGGTCTGTTGGCTCTCATTGCTAGGAGGAGCCCACTATAGTGTGATGCATGTCTGTGTGTAGGTAGGATTCATCCCAAATGTCCCCCTCCCCTTTTCCTGGCCCTGGCCCTGCTGGAGGCAAGGCTTTGTCTGCCTCATGCCCCCAGGGGGCAGTTGGTAAGGTGGTAGGTAGCTAGGGGGTGTCTGAGACCCCTCTGGCCCTAGCTGCCTTTGCCTGCCCTCAGGAGCAAAGAGGCAGTGTCCCTCCAAGGGTCTAAAAGGGGCAGTAACCTGAAATCAGCAGTGTCAGCCATGTTGCCCCAGACATAGGAGATGAGCCTGGGGAAGGGGCCAGTCATGTGATCCGAATAAGTTAGGCTCATAAAGAAGGTGGGGGGGATCTGTTCATAAAGGTAAAGGGTATGGCATATATAAACAGTGACTTTAGGTTGGGGCTGGGAGCCTGATTTCCCCCAAAGGGCAGCAGCATGCAAATGGTAGAGGAGACTGTAGCTTTGGCTATAACGGGACAGCAATGCAGAGGCGCTTCCTGTGAGACAGAGAACTGGGGCTGAACCCCAGCTAGTTGGCCCTTCCAACAGACGCCTAATTGCCTGCAACAGAGGAATGGACTAGCAAGGATACCTCAAGTACGAGGCCTGAGGAGCCTCATGGGGCAAGGATACCCTTGTACCCTCAACTGGACTGGCACCCATAGGCCAAAAATGGAACTACTGTGGCCTCTTTTGTGGTAACTCACTTAGCAATTATGTCGGAGGTATTTGCAGCCTCTCTTTTCTGCCAACACTAGCAGGGGTTCCTTTTGTTTGAGCGGTATGCGATGATGCCCACTGGGCACCTACTACAGCCTGTGGAGGCTAGTGGCTGAAACTCCTACAACATTTGCATCTGAGTTGTGGTACCCCCTGACACAGTCCTGGGTATCTGAAAAGGACCGGTGTTCCACAGCACTCTAGTGACCCAATCAGCGTGGAAAATTACGGAAGCTTCCTGTTGGAGAAATGCCGCCATAACAAAGCATGTCAGACCTGCTCATTGTTCTTCTAACGCAGGCTACACAGAGCGGGACTCACACAGACCGGAGGCCACCCGGAGAGTTTTGTATGGTGGCCAACAACTGTCTTCTTTAATGTAGCTGGAGAGACTGAGCTATGAAGGGTTAAGCTTCAACAGGGAGCTGGAAGGTGCCCACATGCTGCGGAATTCTATGGAGCATCGTACTACGTGGACTCTTTCACACATACACACACAGTTGTACAATTGTACAACAAAGTACAATTGCAGAGACTGAGATGGTGAACACAGCCAGGCCAGATTATGGCAGCATCAGTACTGTGCTGATTACAGCTGAATCAGTCCTTAGTTCTTCTTATCCTGCCTCCCTCGTCACTAAAATACATCAGAAACTACAGATCCTCCAACCAGCTGAGGAAGGAGGTGAAACAGGTCAAGATGGATCACTGCATACGAAGACTGATAGCCTCTGCAAGCGTCATCTCCATGTAAAAATGAAGGTAATTGTAATCTACTACATATATACAAATTAAGTATGATCTCTAGCTTCCTGGAAGATTTTATGTACAACTCCTCAATGGGCAAAGTCAAGGTAATGCCATAGTAACTGGATTAAAGAAACACTTCATAACAGCTCCTTAGAAGCCTAAATGAAGACTTGACTTTTGTGATTTCACACATTATGGCCACTCTTAACCAGTTAAAATAGAATCACTACTAGTAGAAGGTCTATGGCATACAGTTGAACTCCATCCAATAGAGGTCAGTGGTGGCACATAGAGACACTCTATAGTTATTTACACTATAGAGATGGGCCTGTATTAGATAGAGATTTGGGTTCACATCCAAAATTTGGAGTAGGCATGTTGGTTTGGACCCATTTTTCATATAAAGAGAGGCTTTTACAAGGCATCTTAAAAAGGGGGTAGACCGGGGAAAGCAAATAAATATTGATGAAAAATAAAACTGAGCATATACTTTTGCATTCATCAGCCTTCCACGTGAGTGCCTGTGATGTTTTATGCATTTTAAATTAGTCAGTTTACCAGAGGCCAGGTTAATTTCTAGCACCTGAAAATTCATATATATTTTAAATGCATTTTTAGAAGCAGAAGGTATTCATCTAAGTGTATGATTTGTTCTGCAAATTTTCATTTTAAATTGAAGAATGTCTCATAAATAATGATTAGCAGCCTCAAGAACATTAGGTCAAAGTAATAGGAAAAAAATCTGAAGGAAAACAAACATATTTGCATACGCAGAGAGAGAAGAGAACAACTGGGTCCAAAGAACACATTAAGGTAATTTTATGAAAGCCCTTTTGCACTGCTTTCAACCAAAGCTGATTGGAAACAACTCCATTCAAAGCCCTGTAGAGCACTGATACTATTTTTGTTTATGTAAGGGAACTGTTGCCCCCTTACTAACATTCAGTGGGGGTGTTTTAGTTGCCAGCTCCCAATACTAAAAAGGGGGAAGGGTCGATGGGGTATCAGGACCCTGAGACTGCCAGCCCCCAGGAATAATGGGGAGAGGCCAATGCTCCAGGTCAGCCTGAATGACAGGGCGAGCAGGCTAATCAGGGAGTCAGGAGGCCAGGGAGGTCCTGTCCTCCGTGTGAACTGGATTTGCCTGGGTCAGACAGAGTGGGGCCGAGCTAAGGAGAAAGCAGGGGCCCAAGCTGCGCTGTGCCAGATCCAGTGAGAGCAGAGCCTGTCCTGGGAGCAGAGCTGCAGCCCCAAAGCCAGAGGCACAACCCAGAGAGAGCAGACTTGCCCTGGGAGCAGAGCTGCAGCAACCAGAGCCAGAGGGGCCAGAAAAGCAGCCCAGGAAGCAGGTCAGGGCTGGGAGCAGAGTCCCAGAAGCAGCCTGCAGAGCAGACCTGTCCTGGGAGCAGAGCTGTAGCAACCAGAGGGGCCAAAGAAGCAGCCCAGGGAGCTGGAGGCAGAGCAGCAGAGACAGAGTGGTGCAGCTGGGGCTGGAGCAGTCTGGAGGTGGGTGCGGTGAGCAGCTGGGGAGAGTGAGGTGGACCCTGGGCAGCGGGCCCAGCACAGGGAAACGCCTTTGCCAAGAGGCTCTGCAGGCCAGGCTTGGATCGTAACCCTGACAGGGCGGGGGCGACACTGGGGGGAAAGGTCCTACCACTTAGAGCCTGAGAGCGTGTGGCCACCACCAGAGCAAGTGTCCAACACACAGCATCCCTGCAGCACAGCCAGGGCCTGAGAAGGGGCCTGGGACTTACAAGGAACAGACTGTGAACTGCCCTGACATTCCAGAGACACTGTTTGTGATGTTCCCTGCCACAGAGCGGATTGATGTGTTTCCTTTAACCTTTCCCATTTTTCCTTATTCTTTTTAAATTTAATTGTTGATTAAATAACTTGCATTTGCTTTAACTTGTATGTAATGGTCAGTGGGTGAGAGAAGTGCCCAGTGCAGAGAGAGTACCCCGGAGTGGGGACACCCTAGCTCCTATCCTAGGTGACCACAGCAGGGTTGGGGGTCGAGCCCCCCAGGAATCCTGGGCCCAGCCTTGTTGCGGTTACGAGGACTCTACCAGACAGGAGAGTGGAAGGGGAGTTCTCAAGGGCAGGGAGGCCACTGGGTAAAGGAAGTGGGAGCGAGGACTCCGATCCTTTCGCTAGCCCACTTCACCGGGGTAGTGCAGAAGCCAGGAAAGTTCCCCACAGGAGCGGGACTGTTCCCCCGCTTCCATTTATTTGAAGCTGATGTTTTAAAACATGTCTAGCAGTCTAAGCAGAGGACTGAGAACTGGGGTGCTCTTGTGTTCAAATCCCAGGACTAGCACCAACTCCTTCTCTGGACTTAGATAAGTCACATACCTAGCTTCAAACTTTGCTGTTTTAGGGAAGGGTGTGAAGAAGGTGATGATAAAGCAGCTCTAGTCTTGTCTGGAGCCCACCAACTCTCTGTCAGCTGGGTTTTAGACACAGGTGTAGATGGGTATGGTATTGCCATCTTATTCATCTACTCCTGCTGTAGCAGTGGTGACTGGAAAGGAACGCCTTCTTTAGCTGAAAGCAGAGGGAACATTTAGGAAGGCAGAATAGGACAGCTAGAGCCTTGACTGTGCTGAAGTTTTGGCCTTTTCAGGGCTGACCATATCTTTCCAGTCTCTACACATGTCGCTGACTTAGGCGCTGTTGTTTTGTATGTAACCCTTCTGCCAGGCCAAGTTGATAGCAGCAAGGGCCGGGTTCAGTACACAGGGGTTCCCTCTCATCAAAGCAAATACAAAACTGGCTCGAGCCCCCACCCAGTGACCTGGGAAAATCTTACACACCCCCTGGGCGCCTCGAAGAGGCAATACTTCCCCTCTCGCAAGCACGGAGTCTCGGTGTAGTAGAGAATCTTTAATAACATGAGGTAAACGACATCAGCATTAAATTGGGAAAACACCACAACTAGTGTTCATTAACCAAACCATGAGCAAAGACCCACCCCAGAAAATTGGGCCACATCCTTTCCCTCGGGTTCTTGAGTCCCAGAACCCAAATGTCTCTTGAGTCCAGCAATCCTCAAATCACCCAAAATCCAAAAAGTCCAGCCCCAGAGTTCAAAAGTTCATCTGCAGAGTGTTACTCCCCAGTCTGGCTAAAATGTGCCTGTGTGTGGGGGAAAGAGGTAAGGGGTACCTTACGTGTCCTGAAGCTGACTGCCCCACAGGGCTCTGCTCTGCTACGCTGTCTCACGAACGGCTCCGCTCCACCACGACCGGCTCCACTCTGCACAGCTCGCCGTCTCACGAACAGCTCTGCTCAGCTTGCCGTCTCACGAACGGCTCCGCTCCACCACGACCGGCTCCGCTCGGCACAGCTCGCTGTCTCACGAACAGCTCGGCTCAGCTCGCCGTCTCACGAACACACCGCTGTCTCACGAACGGCTCCGCTCCACCACGACCGGCTCCCTCTGCACAGCTCACCGTCTCACGAACAGCTCGGCTCAGCTCGCCGTCTCACGATCACACCGCTGTCTCACGAACGGCTCCACTCTGCACAGCTCGCCGTCCCACGAACAGCTCTGCTCAGCTCGGCGTCTCGCGAACGGCTCCGCTCTGCACAGCTCGCCGTCTCACGAACAGCACCACTGCACTCTAGATCTTCCGGCTCCCCACTACTTGACACAGTGCTCAGTGATTTCAGCTCTTAGTGATTTCAGCTCATAGTAGTGGGGGCCTTAGTGCTGGTGCACCATAAGGCCAAAGTGAATGCAGCACAGTACCTGTAGCAAGACTCTTAATAGACCCAACATTAGCTCTGACATTCCACAGTGGAGAGAGACAGAGGTGCAATTGGTGCTTCAGGCCCTCACAAAGGGGCCCACACCACCAGGTACTAATACCTGTCTCAAGTCTCTCTCCCTTCACAGAGTTTTGGAACCCATGTCCCTTGCCTAGCAAGTGCTACTCAGTTGATGGTGAGTCCCTCCATCATAACAAAAGGCCAAGTACAGTTCCAAGCACAGTTCCCATAATCAGGGTAATAACAATTTACTCTTCCCGCCCCAATAACAAAGACACTGGGGATCCCACAACAGCCAAAGTGACCATTTGGGCAGTTATGGCCTCAGTCTAGGCGGGGTGGGTGTGCCTATGCAAATTGAGATCAGCCCCTGAAGTTCTTTTCCACTACTTGCCACACCTCACCACCAGATGTCAGGGTGGAGCCCATCCTGACTCTGCTTACATCCTCCCCCCAGCCGAGAATTTGGCGTCCCGACAAATCATACTCCCTTTATACCAACTCATTGGTTTCCTCCAAAGGGCCTCAGGAAGCCCACTTTGGCTTCCACAATCCTGTGTGCTAAATGTATTGGCTCCTCACTAGTCACCCCAGGTGCATCATAAGTCAACCGTTTTACTGGTCTTATCACCCTGTCTCGTCTATTGAGACTCTCTGTTGCCGAGGTAGGGGGAACATCCTCTTGATTGACGGATGGAGAGGCTTCCTTTGAGGGTCCCTTGGCTACTGGCGTAGGCCCCTGCACTCCTAGTTCTAACGCGGGAGGGTCCAAGGTGCCCAGGACATCCTCTACCTGTGTGTCTCCACTGGCCAATAACCTGTGTGTGTCATCACACGGGGGTCTCATCAGCGGCACAGGGGTGTCAGCAATGGGCCTAAATAATTCCGCCATGGGGTTTAGGGCGGAAGAGGGAAAACTCTCGTTTGGTTCAGCTGATCGAGACTGAAATCTTGTCTCCATCCCAGGATACACCAGGGTTGTGTCTTCCTCCTCAGACTCACTCTCAGATGTGCAGAATAGGGGTAAGTTAGCTGCACGGGGCCCGCTGTCTGTGTTGGATGGCGGCTTTGGTCTAGCCCCTCTGTTCTGCCCGGCTGCCCTGTCGTGGCCCGTCTCATAAGGGATGCTTACCAATTCCCCCACAGGGAGCAAAAGGTTTCTATGCACCGTCTTTATTTGCCCTGGACCGTCTTCAGGTTTGATCTTGTAGACTGGCAGATCTCCCAGCTTTTCCATCACCAGGTAAGGTATTGCCTTCCATCTGTCAGCTATCTTGTGTTTGCCAGCAATACCCAAATTTCGCAGCAGGACTCTGTCCCCCGGCTGGAGCTCCTGCGAACGCACTCTAGCATCATATCGATGTTTGTTGCGGTCTGCGTTTTTCCGAGCTGCAGCGGTAGCTAAGCGATAAGCATCCCGCAGCTTTTCTCTTAGTTGGGATACATATTGCTGGTGAGTTTCATAGCTATCTCCATCCTCTGATACACCAAAGCACAAGTCTATGGGTAATCTTGGTTCTCGCCCAAACATCAACAGATATGGGGTGACTCCCGTAGCATCGTTCTTTGTGGCATTGTAGGCATGCACCAGAAATGCGACATGCTGGCTCCAGGTTGCCTTCTGCTCTGGTCGCAAAGTTCCCAACATATCTAATAGGGTTCGGTTGAACCTCTCTGGCTGAGGATCACCTTGGGGGTGATAAGGCGTTGTCCTAGACTTTTTAATTCCTGCTATCTTCAGCACCTCCTTCAGAAGGTGACTCTCAAAATCCCGCCCCTGATCAGAGTGTATCCGAGCCGGGAATCCATAGACTGAGAAATATTTGTCCCACAATACTCGAGCGACGGTGGTGGCCCTCTGATCACGTGTGCGATATGCCTGTGCATACCGTGTAAAATGGTCAGTCACTACTAGAATGTTCCCAACATTCCTCTTGTCTACCTCTACAGACAAGAAATCAATGCATACCAATTCCAAAGGTTTGTTGCTGGTGATGTTCTTGAGATATGCAGCCCTCGTGGGCAGAGTTTTCCTTTGAACACATCGAGCGCAAGTCTCACATTTCCTGCGAACATCTTCAGCCATTCGGGGCCAATAGAACCTACTACGAATAAGTTCCAGGGTCCTCTCCATCCCTAAATGCCCAAAGTCATCATGCAGGGCCCTCATGGCCAGGGCTCTGTACTTTTTTGGCAGCACTAGTTGTGCTCGTTGTTTTTGTAAAGAGTCGGTGGTCATTCGGTGTAGCACTCCCTGAATCAGTTGTAGTTTGGTCCATTCTCTCAATAGTAGTTTACCCTCTGGGTTAGGTGGGACAACCGCAGCTGGGCTTCGCCCCTCCCTTTTGGCAAGTAGTGTATCACGAATGTCAATATCTTGCCGCTGGGCTTCTTGCCAGTCAGCCGCATTGAGCATGGGCAAAGGAGATTGGTCCAATGCAATATAGTTCACTGAAGCAGAAGGCATGCATTCAGGGGGCAGGCCCAAAGCTTCTGCAACACATCCTTGAAGGCTCTCACGGCCCTCTGGCTCTCGGCGACTCACACTGCAAATAGCTCTCACTCCATCTGTGGGTATCACAGCAACTTCTGGAGCCTGCGGACGCCTGGACAATGCATCTGCATCTACATTGCTTCTCCCTGATCGGTACTGAATGCTGAACTCATAGCTAGCCAAGGCGGCCACCCATCTCTGCCCTGTAGCATCCAGCTTAGCACTTGTTAACACATAAGTCAGTGGATTGTTGTCTGTCCACACCTGGAACTGAGCACCATACAAGTAGTCTCGAAATTTCTCAGTGACGGCCCATTTCAGGGCCAAAAATTCCAGCTTGTGGGTGGGATAGCGAGTTTCACTATCAGACAATCCTCGGCTGGCAAAAGCTACAGGTTTACGTTTGCCTTCCACTTCCTGGTACAGGACTGCTCCCAGACCCTCCAAACTGGCATCAGTATGCAGGATAAAGGGTTTGCTTGGGTCAGCAAAAACTAGGACTGGAGCATGAGTTAGACAAATAATGATTTCTCGAAAAGCCCTTTCACATCTCTCATCCCACCGTGGCCCAAATGGTTCAAATGGGCCATAGTGTCTCTGCACGGGGGGCTTTGGGGACCTCCCCTTATTCTTGGACTTAGATTTGTTCTTGCTGGACTGATGTCCCCTGGTAAGATCATTCAGAGGCTTTACAATTGTAGCATAGTTTTTCACAAATCTGCGGTAGTAGCCACTAAATCCGAGAAAGGTCTTGAGTTCTCTGTAGTTACTTGGACGTGGCCATGTAGTGAGTGCTTCTATTTTATCAGGATCAGTACTCACACCCTCTTGGGACACGATGTGACCCACATACTTCACTGAGGTTCTGCAGAACTGGCATTTGTCAATTGAAAGCTTCAGACCATAATCCTCCAACCTATCAAGCACTTTAAGAAGTCTTTCTTCATGCTCCTCTAAGGTTCTTCCAAACACAATCAGGTCATCCAAATAAACTAACACTTGCAGTAAATTCATGTCTCCCACAACTCTCTCCATGAGACGTTGAAAGGTGGCAGGTGCTCCAGAAATCCCTTGGGGCATGCGTTCGAACTGATAAAACCCTAATGGGCAGATGAAGGCTGTCTTCTCCTTATCTTCTTCTCCCAGAGGGATCTGGTAGTACCCACTTCGAAGATCCAACACAGAGAACCACTGGCTTCCCAGCAAACAGTCTAAGGCATCTTGCACTCGAGGCATAGTGTACTGGTCGACCACAGTACGGCTGTTTAGGGTGCGGTAGTCAATACACATCCGGATTTTCCCATTCTTTTTACGGACTACCACAATGGGTGAGGCGTATGGGCTGCGGGACTCTGTAATGATGCCATTCGCAGCCAGCTCCTGAAGATGATGTCGCACATCTTCCATCTCAGAGAGTGCAATCTTCCTAGATCTCTTCCTGAAAGGTCGAGAGTCATGTAGTCTGATATTGTGTTCTACTCCTTTTGCACATCCCACATCCCACTCATGCAGTGAGAACACCTTGGATCTTTCACAAAGTTTCTTCCTCAGGCGATCTTTCCACTCCTCGGACACTGGTGAATCTCCAAAGTCAAACTTTGCTGGGTCTATCGTTGGAACTTGAGTTTCCCACTGGGGGGTTACAATTGACTCAGGCTCAAAGAGGTCTGCTATCTTTTGTCCTTGCTTCACAAAAATATCACGACTCGTTTCATTAGCAATCAGTATAGTCACCTCTTCCTGGGCTTCAGCAGGTAGGGTTATGACTCCACTAAGAACCAGCACTCCTTCAGGGAGCCCTCCCTCGGTCGGCTGCTCTACCACTGCTAATGTTCTCTTACTGCCTTTCAGGCAGGTACTCATGACAATCACCTCCTTTTCTGTCATTGCAGGCACCACTAAGGGGATCGGGCCTGCGTACCTCAGTGCTCCCACCGGCAAATCAGGCATCACTCTTTTTGCGTCCTCAATTTTTCTGTAGGCTGCGGCACAATGTGTGTGTATCACCAAGGTATTCAGGTATTGGTCCCCTGCTCGTTGTCTGCAGTAATCTGCAAGTACCTTAAAGAGGCTGGAGTTGGTCCCTATTAGCACGGACACATCAGAGACACCTTTAGGGTCGGGGCATATTAAAGCTGCAGTGTCCACCTCCTGTCTTACCCCAGCGATCTCTTCTGGGAATTCCAGGTGTACAATGACATACCCCTGATATGGGTATTCATCCATGCTGAGACCACATAGGCCAAGCCCTGTCAAGGGCTGTATAGGCAGATGCATAAGTATCTGCTGGTAGAAAGACTGGAATATGATAGTCACTTGGGATCCCGTGTCAAGCACTGCTCTACATTCTGTCCCTTCAACCTTTATAGTGACCTCTGCTCGAGGTCCTATCAATCCTGGGGGGATTCGGGTGGCATGGTTCTTCGCAGGGGAGCCTCCAAACCCTGCAGGCCTAGGCGGCTCCCTTCCCAGGCCCTGGGGCCGTTTCCCGACTTTCCCCAGGTGGTCCTCAGCTTTTGGTATACTAGCGGGGGATTCTCTGCATTCTGACACCTGGCAGCAATGTGCCCATCCTGGCCACACCGGTAGCAGAAGAAGGATTGCCCTTTCCCGTGTTGCCGGGGTGGGGCAGAGGTTCTAAATGTAGTCTTCTGGACCGTGGTAACGGGGGGTTCCTTGTACCCTGAAGTCTTTGCTGAATCGATAGTATTCTCTAGTTCAGCCACTTTCTGTGTCAGGACCTGCACTCGTTGGGTAAGTTCCTCTTGAGGATTCACCATCAGCGCCTTGGGTGTTCGTATGGATGTTGTGGCAGTTGCCTGGGGTGGCTGAACCTCCCAAACCTCACCAGCTGCCTGCCTCTCTTCCTCCTCTCGGACCTCTTTTATCAGTCGAGAGTAACCTGGTGGATTGTCTTGGCGCTCCCTTAATCGAAGGTGGAGAAGGATTGGGTTCTGATATTGAATTCCTCTCACAATCTGAGCCAATCTAGTCCGGTCCATTTGCTCAACCGCTACTGCTCCCCTCATGATGGCTCTCTGTAATAATTTCTCCAACCTCTGTATATAGGCAGAAACTTTCTCTCCCTTTTGTTGCCTGGCATTGAGGAACTTGCAATAAACATCCTCTGAGCCCTCGGTTCTCCCAAAGGCATGATCAAGGGCCTCTAGGCAGTCCTTTACCTTGACCCCAGGGTTACTGAGCTTCAGGGTGCGAATCACATCTAGGGCTGGCCCCCTGAGGCACTCTACTAGTCGCCTTCTCTTTTCAGCATCAGGTACTGCCCACTCCTGCAGCATTTCAGTGGTGTGTTCCAGCCAGGGTTCAAATGCTTCCTCCCCAGGTATTGGGGTGGGACCCCCAGAAAACAACCTTAGTTTACGATAGGGGTTTGCCTCAGGGTGGGGTGGCACAACCTTCTCTAATGCTTGCCCCAAAGCCTTCACCCACTCATCAGGTGATGGAGCAGCCTCCCGGGGTGGGACTCCTGGGTCAAGGCCCAACAGACCCGGCATATCAGCCAGGGTCTTCCCCTCTTTCCCCAAAAAGGCTGACATTTTCTTTAAAAACTCCACGTCAGAGGCAGGGGCTGGTGAGGGCTGGCTCCCAGTAGTTATTACCTTCCACTCACCATCTTCCACTGCTATCGTGCCTGGAACCTGTAGAGGGTCCACAGCCGACAGCAGCTCACACAGTACCGCAAAATCTCCGTCCTCCCTCACAAACATGCGCCCACGCATTTTACACTTACTCAGGTACTCAGTGGATGCCCTTAAGGTAGGCTCTATCGAGCCTTCATCGAACGCCTCCGGCACCCCGGTCACCAGGACACAGTTCCTAGGGTTAATATTCATCCCCCTGCACCAATCCTCTAGCAAATGTAGAGCCATTATACAAACTGTAATTTCTTTCCCAAATATAACAGATCAATACAACAACAACCAGATGCTGGGTTTTCCCAATTTAATGACTCACCTAAGATGTGCTTGCGAGGGGTACTGACCCAGTCTTATCCCGGACGAGCCCCCAAAAATGTAACCCTTCTGCCAGGCCAAGTTGATAGCAGCAAGGGCCGGGTTCAGTACACAGGGGTTCCCTCTCATCAAAGCAAATACAAAACTGGCTCGAGCCCCCACCCAGTGACCTGGGAAAATCTTACACACCCCCTGGGCGCCTCGAAGAGGCAATACTTCCCCTCTCGCAAGCACGGAGTCTCGGTGTAGTAGAGAATCTTTAATAACATGAGGTAAACGACATCAGCATTAAATTGGGAAAACACCACAACTAGTGTTCATTAACCAAACCATGAGCAAAGACCCACCCCAGAAAATTGGGCCACATCCTTTCCCTCGGGTTCTTGAGTCCCAGAACCCAAATGTCTCTTGAGTCCAGCAATCCTCAAATCACCCAAAATCCAAAAAGTCCAGCCCCAGAGTTCAAAAGTTCATCTGCAGAGTGTTACTCCCCAGTCTGGCTAAAATGTGCCTGTGTGTGGGGGAAAGAGGTAAGGGGTACCTTACGTGTCCTGAAGCTGACTGCCCCACAGGGCTCTGCTCTGCTACGCTGTCTCACGAACGGCTCCGCTCCACCACGACCGGCTCCACTCTGCACAGCTCGCCGTCTCACGAACAGCTCTGCTCAGCTTGCCGTCTCACGAACGGCTCCGCTCCACCACGACCGGCTCCGCTCGGCACAGCTCGCTGTCTCACGAACAGCTCGGCTCAGCTCGCCGTCTCACGAACACACCGCTGTCTCACGAACGGCTCCGCTCCACCACGACCGGCTCCCTCTGCACAGCTCGCCGTCTCACGAACAGCTCGGCTCAGCTCGCCGTCTCACGATCACACCGCTGTCTCACGAACGGCTCCACTCTGCACAGCTCGCCGTCCCACGAACAGCTCTGCTCAGCTCGGCGTCTCGTGAACACACCGCTGTCCCACGAACAGCTCTGCTCAGCTAGCCGTCTCGCGAACGGCTCCGCTCTGCACAGCTCGCCGTCTCACGAACAGCACCACTGCACTCTAGATCTTCCGGCTCCCCACTACTTGACACAGTGCTCAGTGATTTCAGCTCTTAGTGATTTCAGCTCTCAGTGATTTCAGCTCATAGTAGTGGGGGCCTTAGTGCTGGTGCACCATAAGGCCAAAGTGAATGCAGCACAGTACCTGTAGCAAGACTCTTAATAGACCCAACATTAGCTCTGACATTCCACAGTGGAGAGAGACAGAGGTGCAATTGGTGCTTCAGACCCTCACAAAGGGGCCCACACCACCAGGTACTAATACCTGTCTCAAGTCTCTCTCCCTTCACAGAGTTTTGGAACCCATGTCCCTTGCCTAGCAAGTGCTACTCAGTTGATGGTGAGTCCCTCCATCATAACAAAAGGCCAAGTACAGTTCCAAGCACAGTTCCCATAATCAGGGTAATAACAATTTACTCTTCCCGCCCCAATAACAAAGACACTTGGGATCCCACAACAGCCAAAGTGACCATTTGGGCAGTTATGGCCTCAGTCTAGGCAGGGTGGGTGTGCCTATGCAAATTGAGATCAGCCCCTGAAGTTCTTTTCCACTACTTGCCACACCTCACCACCAGATGTCAGGGTGGAGCCCATCCTGACTCTGCTTACATGTATTTTGTGGGGAGACAATGTGTTTCCTCCTCCTGCTGCCTAAAATGTTCACTGGAGGTGGATGAGAACTGAATTCTTGATTACTGGCCCCATTTTGAATGAGACGCAGCAGGAAGTGACACTGACTTCATACACTGGGAAGAACCAGACCCACTGTTCACACATTTACACAAACCTCCTTCACCTCACCCAGTTGCAGTGTTTGTGTCACTGTCCAGTGTTGGTCCTACAAGAGTGAGCTATACCATACCCATAAAGATTCTTCTTCTGGAGGTAATTCCAGGGTATTGAAATATGCCAGTGGCCATTTATATTTCCTTTTACACTCAAAGCTATGTGAAATCACTCTGGATTTTCTGACCAGTCTTTGAGTTGCAAATATGTTGGGGGCTCTGACCACCCTCCTCGACACAAGATCCAATGAGTATGGAGGTTCTTGTCTGCTGGTTGAGACAGAAGCACGTTTTTGTCTCTGTTTTTACTTCTAGAGTTCTCGGTCACCAAATCATTCCCCAGCTCTCCCTGTGACAAAATCCAGGTCAATTACTTTAGTCCCCACTTCGTTATCTTCACCTTAGAATGAAAATGAAGTTGGCAAAGTGTTGAAAGTAGCTTCTCACTGTAGCGTTAAGACAAGTGCTCTGGTACTTGGTTTTGGTGTCTGGTTTTCACATCCCCAAAGGTGTAATCAGGCTAGTCATTTCACTGTGTTTCCCCAACACTGGCTCTGCTAAGGAGGCACCAGAGTTAAAAGAAAAGTATAATGGGCCTTCTGGTCTGTGTTTTCCCAGGCTTACTTATTTTTTCCAGACCATATACTTTCACTCTGAATTATCTATTTCAAATTCAGGGGAAAAAAAACATAAAAATAAGGATCAAAAGTAAAGTTTCCATGAGAGACCACAGAGTTTGTGGTGAGAGTGGCACAGCAAGAGCATTATTGCTCCTTCAGCAATTCCCAGCTTGTTAGGATGGCCCATTGGGGCCACTGCAGCTGGCACAACTTAGAGCAGCCCAGAAGCTGTTCTAAGTTGGTCCTCGGAACAGGACTGAGGCCCAGTTTACAGCTACTATTGCCCCAAAAGCTTCACTTAAGCTCAGAAAAGCCAGTCCCCAGAATCTGACCCATTATATATGTTGTCCTTTTCCCCGTGACGTTGCACTCCATAATGTTTTATGGAAATATGCTTATGAGTGTAAATATGATGTAACTGGAATATGCTTCATGCAAAAGGTCTCTTGTAAGGTATCATTACAAACCGTATAACCTACTGAATATATTCCTCTTATCTGTATGCATGTATCATCCTTCTATCTGAAGCTAGAAATATGAAATATAACTCTGAGGTCCTATTGTAATTATGCAAAATGTGGGCCATTAATGGTGGTTTAGAATCTTGATGGCTCCCATTGACTAGGACAATTGGTTGTAAATGGTTTATTTACCTGCAAGCCTTCCTGTATATGTGCTGGCCACCCCTGGAAGAATGGAGGGGGTTTCACAGTGACATGTGACCATGTCACCTGATATTGGAATCCATCTTAAACCTGGTGATTTTCGGAAGGGTGGGGACCCAGAGAAGCAAAAGATTCCCACCTTGTGCCAAAGATATAAAAGGGGGTGAAACAGAACAAAGGGAGCTTCCAGTCATGAGAAAACCCCTAGTTTCCACCTAAGATGTGTGCTGGAACTAACAAGGACTGTACCAGGGGAAAGGATTGGGCCCAGACTAGGAAGGTGTCTAGTCCATGAAAGAAGCTTATTGGAACATCTCTGAGGGTGAGATTTGACTGTAATCAGTTTCTTAATGTATTAGGCTTAGACTTGCATGTTTTCTTTTATTTTGCTTGGTGACTTACTTCGTTCTTTCTGTTATTACTTGGAACCACTTAAATCCTACATTTTATACTTAATGAAATCACTTTTGTTTATTGATAAACCCAGAGTAAGTGATTAATCCCTGGGGGAGCAAACAGCTGTGCATATCTCTCTATCAGATTATAGAGGGTGAACAATTTATGAGTTTACCCTGTATAAGCTTTATAGAGAGTAAAACGTACTTATTTCGGGTTTGGATGCCATTGGGAACTGGGTGTCTGGGTGCTGGAGGTAAGTGACCTGCTGAGTAGTTTTTGGTTAAAGTCTGCAGCTTTGGGGGCATGGACCAGACTTGAGTCTGTGTTGCAGCAGGCTAGCGTGTCTGGCTCAACAAGGTAGGGTTCTGGAGTCCCAAGCTGGCAGGGAAAATGGAATTCAGCACATCAGGTGACAGTCCCAAGGGGGTCTCTGTGACCGAACCTGTCACACTCCCTATTTGCATTTTCCCCACCTTCTCTGTAATTTAAAAAGAATCTCATAATACATATGCCATTACCTAGGTATAAGGATCATGGCTTTTTCTGTGGGTTAACAAGTATCCCAAAGGTACTGTGCCTTGTCGATTTCTGCAATGTATTATATAACAATAGTCATGAAAAGGAGTTCTGTTCAACCTTTGGCCTGAATTTACTTATTACACAACCCCCCATCCTGAGAAACATGACAGTCTAACAGAACATTTAGCTTTATTGGCTTAAAAGTGCAGCAAAATGAAGTAATATTTGTCAAACCAAAAATGTTGATGTATTTAAGCCTGGTTTTGGTTCACAAATTATTTGCAAAGCATGCCAAATGTCTGTGAATATATTTGTCATTTGTAAGCCTTTCCTTAGTAGTTTAAATGAATGATTTCCAGTCTGGCGTTGTTTGGGAACCGTTCATTTCAACTATTCACATTTATCATGTGTGGTAGGCCACATGGCATGGTTCCTGCTTCCTGGTTGGATGACAGACTTTTTTAATAGGAAAATAATGAATGGCACACTTCCACAACAAGTTTGTGAAATGCTTGCTACTCAGAACTATTTCCTGAATAATAAGTGGTTCTCCTATTCACAAGTTACGAAGAATCTGACCTAACTAATAGCAGTGAATTGATTTTAGAGTCAATTTCTCAGAAATATATTCATGAATCTGTTATTTCACTATTCAAACAGCTGTATGTAGTCAAATATTTATAAATTCAAATATGCCCAAAATTAGAAATAGCTGCACTATGATTAATTCCAAACACTTATTCAAACAATGGAATTCCTTTCCACATCCACATAATGGACATGTTAGAATCCTAAAAGTTTTCATTATTGTAATAATGAAAACCACAGGAATTTATAATGCTTACAAGACATACATATAAGTGTTTGCAGGATTGGGGCCTTAAATTGTGTGTATCTTTACTCATGTGAGTAAAGTTAGACACATTAGTAATTGTTGGCTAGATCAGGCCCTACTTTTTTATGCAGTCTTTCACAGAAACTGTAACCCAAAATACTGGAATAGATACTTAAACGTAACCATATTTCATGGCTTTCAAATGTTCATGTTTTGGAATTATTGTGGAATGTTCTAATGTGATTTTTCAAAGTTATTCAGATAGGTTGGAAATCTGTTTGAGAATTTCCTTAGTTTTTAAACTTTGGTGGACTATAAAGGTCAAAACTTAACTATTTCTTCAATAAATCATGTGAAAATGTCTGACATTACAATCAGTTAGAGATGGCATGCTGTAACTGGAAATTCCAATTCTCCTCTACAACATCTTTGATGCATAATTCTTTTTTGGAAGACTGACATATAAACAAATCTTTTTAGACCTTCTGACTTAGAACAAGCATTTCTCTATGGAATTTCCATTGCACAAAATGTTAAGAGGTCTGTAATTTATAGGTGAGGGAGGAAAAAGTATGTGTTTATCTGTGTGGTTTATATTTGGGGGGGGAGGGGGGTGAGGGATATAAGGGCTACGAGGCCAGAAGGCCAGAGGTGCAGAGAAGTAGGTTCTCAAACCAACAGTGACAAGGTTGTGTGAAGAGAATGTTGCTAGCTGAGAAGAAGAAGCCTAGAAGGGTAGTAGAGACAAGAAAGGTAAACTGGAACAACTGCCCAAAAAAGAATCAGAACTTTATTTTAATCTGATACAAATGACTTATATGGTTCCCCCATCTACTCTTCAGAAACATAAGCGAATCAACATTTTTCATCTCCTGACATGATCAACTTCACCTTAGACATCTGCTGTGAAAGTTTAATGATCTTCTGGTCTTATCTCTAGGTGCAAAATTACTACAGCAAGTACCAGAATCTTTTTAGCTAGACTTTTAAAGTCATACAACAGCCCTTTTTATTTGTTATGCTTTGTGGCTTTTGCAAGTAAAGTACAATGTCAGCACCATTTAAGGACACTGTTTTGAAGTTATATGTCCTGCACTTTCTTCAATGGCAGTAAATTTTATCTAATCTATCTATTTAAAATAAGAAATACCGGTGTAAAGGGAGATTCTGATCTGAGCAGCCTTCTTAGAAATACCCCAATTTTAACTTGAGTGGTTCTGAAATATTGCACATTATTTCATTATCCTTGTCTTTAGAACTTTCATGTATACTCTTAATAATATGATACATTTTTACAGTATATAAAACATTTCAGCCTGAAGGATTTCAAAACCTGTTACAAACTACATACCTCTTTCATTCTACGTGTCTACACAGATGTCATTTCATGCACCAGAAGATGCAGCCACCTCTAGGGACAAATGCGGTGTCCACTTAACTGCTCACAATGACGCCATGGAGCAGCTTAGGATATGAAGTAAACAATACCATATTGTTTACTTCATACCATATTGTTTACTTCAGAGGCCAAAGACTGAAAAGGCAAGGAGACTGAATTACTGTCACGTGTACAGGAGAGCCTTCTCTGTAAGTCATATGGAAGAAGTTTGCCCTGCTTCATCGTGTCCCATGGATAAATAGTCTCCAGGGGTCATAACCTGGAACTTTCACTCATACATCAATTCCCTTAAAATTTTAAAAATATCTTAGGGCCTTAGCTTTAATAAACTTGAACAAAGGCAAGCCATGCAATACATTCACTGTCTTCTTCAGAATGCTGCTACAAAAGGGATATGTCTTTTTTCATTATGAAAAGAGCCATAGTCTTGTGTGAGCAAGCATGATTCATCAGGGATGTAATTCAATTCTTTCTTTCATGGCCGGCTGATAAAAGGGCACATGGCTATTTATATAACTGCATAGCAGAAGGGTGGTTCAGAAGGGTTTTGGTGCCTTGTTTGCTGGATTTTCACTCTCTTCGCTCCAGCAACATAAGAGATCAAACTTAAAACCGGTAGCTGAATTTCCAGGGCAGATCCAAGTAATAATTTGGATTGCCTGAGTAAACGTGACAGGGCCTGAGCCTATAAGCAGCACGGCTGCAGGTGTCACTGGTTAAATAATCCAGGGTCTTGAGCAGCTACAGCATTTGACAAGGGCAGTGTTCTACTCGTGTTGTCCTTTGTGCCGCTCTAGGGGTTTGCGGGGCTTTTAGTCCATGTTGCGGGCTTTGATCTCCACTTACAGCACAAACACACAGGTGCGGGGATGGGAAAACTTTCACTGTAAAATGCTGAATTTATCAGCCTGGTAAATACTGTCCATTCCAACTGCTATGATTAGAAATATGCAGCAGGGATTCGGGGAGCATTATTTTGAAAAGCGTTAAGTGTTTTTTAGATTTTTTTTAATGTAGAGGATGGTTTAATAATTACATCACAGAATAAACTACACATTAATTACAAACAAACCACACCATGCAGCTAACAAGGCAGGTGCTTATTGAGCGGTGATGTTCAGTCATTTGCTTTTCTTTGCATCTCATTCCCCATCTCTCGTCTGATTGTTGTCTGTTGAGACTATAAGCTCCTCCAGGCAAGGGTCTTGACTCTTTGTCTGTGAAATATGTTGCACACTTTGCATAAATAATAACTGGCCTGATTTTCGTCCCCAATGGAAGAGGAGACTCAATCCCACAATGTAGTAATAAATAAATTATAATATAGTAGCCTTCATCAAAGGGAGTCAAAACACTTTACACTCATTAATTCAATCTCACATCCACCTTGTGTGAGTTTGGTGGATACTGTTTGCACAATACGTCCAGTGTTAGAGATACATACGGATGGTTTAATGGGAGCACAGAGAAAGTGAGCCAGAATTTCCTAATGCTGAATGCACATCAGGTGTACCTGATTTGCAAACAGAGTTATCTGTATGACCAGGGCAATTGCATGTGCAACAGAGCTCGGAGATATAATTGATCATTGGCACAAATATTATTATTTATTATTTGCATTCCCATTGTGCCTAGGAGCCCGAGTCATGGACCAGAATCCATTGTGCTCAACACTGTACAAACACACCACAAAAAGATGGCAGTCACAGTGACTGTGCATGCCCTAATTAGGCATACAAATATGTGCACAGTGCTGAATGTCTACCTGCGAATACCCTGCCCAACTGGAAACATCAAGTCTGCGGCAGATGTACAAGCAAAACCCAGGTGTTCTTGCTTCCAGTCTTTTGCTCTCACCACTTTCACCCACTCATCCTTGGTATCATTGCACAAAAGAGGGAGGCTTTACACATTTTTAAATGGATAAAAATGATTATTAAACATTTAAAAATATAGAATCCATATCATAAAGATGTGTGTGTGAGAGAGTATTTGAAATGTAAATCTGACCCCAAATTTGTTATATGTTAAAAAAACCCAGACATTTCAGCCACATGTTATTTCTATAAAAATGGAAATGTTGGGAAAGTACTAAACGTTTAAGGGTGAAGTGAATGAATCTCAGTTAGGGCTAACGTGGTTCTCTGCTTGTAAGTCCATATTAGGAAGATGTGAATTGTGGAGGAAAGACAAAGGCCTATTTGTATCTTGTTTGACTTGATACTTATAATGAGTGGACTCCATTTCGAGACAACAAATCAGACTTTTAAACAGTGCACTTTCTGTAAAATGGGTACTTCTATGCTATTAGCAATGGGCTTTGGCCATTCAAGATAACAAGGCTGGAGTAACCATATATCATACTTCACGGCATATGGTAATGATTCTATTCCTCTCACCTAGTCAATGTACTGTATTGCACAAGTTGTTTGGGTGCATTATTAAGGTATTTCATCTTCTGTGACACAGCAGCTGTTGGCCAAGCATGTTAGTAGACTAGGTGGACCACTGCTCTGATTCACTAGGACAAACCCTGATGCATGCATGATTTCAACTAGAGCTGCTAGCAGCCACACCCTGTTATTACCATGTGGCTGGGAGGCAGGAGGGAGAGTGGTAATGTAGAAATCACATATCTTCATTTGATAGTAAAAGAACCCAAGAGACTGATTAGCTGGTAAAGCAAGAAATAAAACATTTTTCTATATCAAGTAGTAAATCCACTTCCAGGTAGCTTTTACATCATTTTGCTTATGTAGGTGGGTGAACGTGTCCGTGCTTGCTGTTTTGCTCTGACTACATTGTCTGTGTGAGTTTCTGTGTACCTTTTTTTTTATCGGTGTAGGACTACAATGATCACTGTTTTTTTATTTCTTTTTGAGAAATCAAATCACCAGAACTATTTCTGGCACTTTTTTTTGTCTTTTCCCCCATAAAATAACTTCTGTTGACAGGTTTCTAAGCCTACCTTCTCTTATGTGCATAAAACATAGGGAAGGGGCTTGGTATATTTTTTTGTTAGACTTATAGAAGATGTGCAGAGAGCAAATTCCAGATGAGTGTAGCACAGCTCTCGCCAACACAGAAGATTGACCTTGGCATACCTGGCAGAGGGAATGCCTGTGTGGACAGCATGATAGTTATCTTTAAGGCTGGTTCAATCCCCAGGTTTTCCAAGAAGCATCAGCAAGTCTTTAGGTTACAGGTATTTTATTTGTAGGGAAACAGGTATTGTCACATATGAAAAGTGACCCTACATCACAGTTTTACTGGTAGAGTCCTGGTTTTTCATATGTGCTGAGAACTTCTTTTGGGATACCTGAAATGTCCCAAAGTTTAATTTAATCAGTCAAAATGTTAGGATTCTTTGTAACCACGAGACATTTTTTGAAGAATTATTGGTACACCAAGTAGAACTAGCTATGTGTTTAACAGGAATAAACAGGCCAGTGGGATGACTGTTCCATGTGATGGACAAGGGTCTGGAGTGAAAAGTTGAAGGAATACTATCAAAACTATGCTTTTGCTCAAAGTGAACATTAATAACGTGTTTAGTGTTAAGCTCATTCAGAACACTAACTTACCAGAAAAAACCCTTTTGGCTGAGAAATGTGAACATGCTGCAGTTGAGCCAGAAGCTGGCAATAGTGACATTTTTGTGAAAAATTCTCCCAGTTTTTGATTCACTCTTGTGACAGGTGACTTGCTGAGAAGATAAGGGGGTGGCCTGTGCAAGGATTAACAAACTCTTTCGCGAGAACATTCAGGAAAGAGTCAGCTGTGTTTATTAACCATGCCAGCATGCAGCTCAGTCTTAGTCAAAATTATGATGGCAGTGGAACGTGATCAGTCTCTCCTTTGTACCATGTCCAGCTAGAAAAGAAAATAGGGACACTCCCTTAAAGTACATTTAGACCTTTTATGAAATGTGGAGTTAATCTGTGGGATTCTCCACTTCAAATTATGGAGGCAAATATTGTGGCTGGATATTTTTAAAAAAGGCACTGGATTATTTTATGACCATTCATCTCCAGACAGGAATCCTTAGTGAACTCCCAGAGTAGAGTGCCCCGGGTCACAAAGTCAAACAAAGTCAAGCATTGTATCAATCCTCCTGCCTTGAGCTTTGTAGCTCAATTTTTGCTCACGTCAAGATGTAAATGAGCTTTCAAAGAAGAGCAGTTTAAGAAAAGAATTAGATGTAAGGCTCAATTTCAAGCCTTTGCAAAGGGCTACAGACCAGCTTTGCAACGCAGAGGCCTCAGTAATTGCCCCACAGCTTATTCTTAACGCCTATAAATAAAACCTTTACACAAATTCCAAATTGCTACTCTTGAAAGCGAAATATTAATTCTAATGAAGCTTGTTTCTGGGCAAGCACCTTCGACCAGCCAGTCATTTATTTGCTTGCAATCTTAGATTATAGAAACACTGTACTAAAATAAACTTGGACATTATATTACAATGCAAGCTAGAGCTTCCCCCGTTCCTGGGCTGGAAATGTTGCCATACAAATACAATGCTTTCTGATGAGGCACATTTCATAATGTTCAATGAAATGTGTAAAATGAAGACTTAAGGGATTTTCTGACCTATCTTTTTATTCAGTGCAGAGAGATTGACAGCTCAGATGTGTGTGGGGTTAGAAGAAGGTTTTCATGGAATAGTTGCCTTAACTGGTCCAAATGGGTTTGGTGATTGGACACCGAGCCTTTCCCTACATCTAGCCCAAGGTGGTACTGGCTAGTTTTGTTACTGTCTCTTGGTAGCTCCTATGTGAAATGTCTTTAGTAAGCTCATTTTGGATCCCAGTAGGTAAGTGTTTAGCACCATGGCCACAATGGCACTAACTGGCTCCCTTGTTCACACCACATCAGAGGCCAAGGAAGGACTGGACTTGGAGGCTGAACTTTTCTCACCCCTAGCGGTGGTCTCTCTGGGGCAGGTATTGGGTGGTTTGGCAGGGCCATATCAAGAAGCTTGTACTACCATTGGAAATTCACATTTCTTGTTCTCCCCTTTCCCTCCGGGGACCTTCATGGCTCTGGCTCCTCCTGCTCATCTGCTTTTGTCTGTTGTTGGGTGTCCTCCCCACCCACCTGCAAACGTTCATAGCTTTGAGCACCCACTGGTCTGCGTCTGCCACAGCCATCTTCATGACTCATTCCAAGCTACCATTGAGCACCCTCCCTGGCCTGATCTGCAAGGCTTCCAGTCATCCTTCTCTTCCAATTTTGTGACAGCTACAGGAGATTGGCTTGTAGGTTTGAGGGGTGGTTACTGTCACAAATCTGGTCAGGCTCCCCCTGCCAGCCACCCACCAGACTGCTGTGTGGGGAATCCTGTTTCTGGATCCCCAGGTTTTTTAAGCTTCTCTGGGTCTTAGAAGACTGCAGCCCTGGTTCTTCTCTTGCACATTTCCTGGGCACCATCTCTTTCTGTTGCCCCTTCACAGAAATGAAGCCCCTCAGCCCTTCTGCCATAGGTCTCCAGGTCCAATGCTAACCCCCAACCTACCTCATTAACTTAAACACACCCTCTCCCAGAATCCCACCGAAGGTATGAGCCTACTGGGTTTCAGTTTAAGACTTTCAGGAGGCATATGCTAGTTATGACATAAGAGATACTTTGTACAGATAAAGCATAGGAGCATATCAGTAATTTAGCAAATAACAATGCAATGCCCCTGTCAAGGTTCCTTCCCCACTCTGAACTCTAGGGTACAGATGTGGGAACCTGCATGAAAGCCCACCTAAGCTTATTCTTACCAGCTTAGGTTAAAAACTTCCCCAAGGTACAAACTTTGCCTTGGCCTTGAACCCTATGCTGCCACCACCAAGCGTGTCAAACAAAGAACAGGGAAAGAGCCCACTTGGAGACGTCTTCTCCCAAAATATCCCCCCAAGCACTACACCCCCTTTCCTGGGGAAGGCTTGATAAAAATCCTCACCAATTTGTACAGGTGAACACAGACCCAAACCCTTGGATCTTAAGAACAATGAAAAAGCAATCAGGTTCTAAAAAGAAGAATTTTAATTAAAGAAAAGGTAAAAGAATCACCTCTGTAAAATCAGGATGGTAAATACCTTACAGGGCAATCAGATTCAAAACATAGAGAATCCCTCTAGGTAAAACCTTAAGTTACAAAAAGACACAAAAACAGGAATATACATTCCATTCAGCACAGCGTATTTTATCAGCCATTGAACAAAAGGAAATCTAATGCATTTCTAAATACCTATCCTCTTTTTTTGTGCTTCTCTTATGTATGTACATGGTGTGAAAGCTTTTCCTTTACAAGGACAGTCCATATTTTGCTCTACCAAAATTCCATAAGAGAAGTTATGTTTTTCCAATGATGTGCAATACTAAATCTAACAATAAAAAAGAAATTAATTTTTCATTCTGTTTAAAATGTACACCTTGTACTGGAACATTAAGAAAGGTCAGGGGATCTCTAAGAATCTGGCATTTTGTCATAAGATGAATTTCTCTAATAATTTCCTCTCCCAAAACAGTCTAGTTCCTGGACACAACCACCAAATGTGTAAGTATGTTTCTTTTTCCTCACAACCCGTCCAGCACAGCACTTCCCTTGTAGAAAAATTATGATGGCTCTTAACTGGAGTCAAATGTCATCTCTGCAATAATTTGTAAAACAATTCTTTCCCTACTCAAAGTGAAAATGTATATCTCCTTTCCCATATAGAGACCCACTCAATCGGATTGATTTCTTTGCCCAAATCCCTTTTCCATCTTTTCATCTGGGTTCTTTTCTTAACATTTTTTATGTCAAAATTATATATATTTTAATAATTAAACCTTTTGTTCCAGCTTGTTCCTGGGTCAACTCCTTCAATGTTGTTAAAGGTCTAGATACAGCTGCCTTGTATCCAGATTTCAAAATAAAATATTTGACTTGTAAATATGGGATCATCATACATTGCCTACTAAATATTCAGGTTGAGGTTAATATTCAATAATATTCATATTCTTTATATTCTTACATATCTCTTGGTATGATTTCAAATCAAGACCAACCAACACCTGAGTAAACCAAACCGAGTAAATCTCAGCTTTTCCCCCAATGTTGTCCCTTTGTCTTTGGACTTTCAGTTCGGCGTGGAGGGAAACACTATAAAGGAAGCAAAGTGTTGCACCTTCAAAATGAAGTTTACAGCTCAGAAAAGATACAAACATAGAGTTCATAATCTGACACAGAATTCATAAATTCTAGAGACAGATCTCTCAAATAGTCACAGTTGGGTATAGTTGATGTGTATTTATTTAATAGAAAATAAAGTCTATTTATAAAATAGTTGCATCTATTTTGATGATCTTCTCTCCCACTCTTCATATATGAGTTTGTCTTCTTAGTTTGCAAACTGCTTGGGACAATGACTCTGTCTGTGTGTGAGAAAAAGAGAGAGCTAGAGAGAGAGAGAGAGTTTTGTAGGCCAGTGGCAATGCTATTGCTCGGAATTCAGGGGTTAGGTGGCTAGGACATCTATCTGGCTTTTTTAGGGTTGCCAACTTTCTACTCTCACAAAACTGAACACCCTTGCCCCGCCCACTAACCCCCCCTCCTCCAAGGGCCTTCCTCTGCCCCGCCCCTTCTATGAGGCCCCACTCCCATTCACTCCATCCCCCCTCCCTCTGTTACTCGCTCTCCCCACCCTCACTCACTTGCTCATTTTCATTAGGCTGGCTCAGGGGGGTGGGGTGTGTGTGTGAGGGCTCTGGCTAGGGGTGCAGACTCTGGAGTGGGGCTGGGGGGGATGAGGGGTTTGGGGTATAGGAGGGTGCTCTGTGCTGGGACCGAAGGGTTTGGAGGGCAGGAGAGGGATCAGGGCTGGGAATGGGGGTTGGGGCACGGGAAGGGGTCAGGGATGCAGGCTCTGGGTTGCGTTTACCTCAAGCAGCTCCCGAAAGCAGCAGCATGTCCCCGCTCTGGCTCCTACACAGAGGCATGGCCAGAAGGCTCTCTGCGTTGCCCCATCTGCAGGTGCCGGCCCCGCAGCTCCCATTGGCCGTGGTTCCCAGCCAATGGGAGCTACAGAGCTGGTGCTTGGGGCCAGGGCAGAGTGTGAAGCCCCCTGGCTGCCCCTATGCGGATTAGCCAGAGTGGGGACCAGAGTGCGGATTAGCCAGCGTGCTTTCAGGGGCTGCGCATAGCCACGGCAGGCAGGAAGCCTACCTTAGCCCTGCTGCACCGCCAACTGGACTTTTAACGGCCCAGTCAGCAGTGCTGACCGGAGCCACCAGGGTCCCTTTTCAACTCAGTGTTCTCATAGAAAACCGTATACCTGGCAACCCTAGGCTTTCGTGATTAGGACAGATGACAGACTTTTCTAGATCTATAAAGCCAGATTTAGATCTGGTGTAAAACCATTGACTTCAGTGAAGGGGTTTTCCCTTATGGTAGGGTTGAATTTGGCTCATGGAATCTGGGGGAGAATAACGCACTAGCTTTTACCCTCAAAGATGAGGATAAGAAAGTGCTGGGTATTGCACTACAGAATAGATTGGAATACATTTACCTCAGTGGAAATAATGCCTAGTTAACAGGAGACAAATGAGGCTTGAAGAAGTCAGGGGAAATTTAAAAATTAGTGGAATTCAATAGGAACTGATTGATGGTAAGTGGAGGCAAGAGTAGGACTGTAGCTAAATCATTAATGTGAGTAGTTTCTTCTGGGCCTGCAAGGTTTTATTGGCACCAAAAGTAGAGGGGTGGGGAGTTGGTGTTCTGAATTAACGCAGTAGCATTGCTTTTCTGCAGACGAACTTTCATTTCTGGGTTAGGCCATCAGTGAAGAGTTTATTAGTTTGATTCTGCTCCTATCACAAAAGTACCATACAGTCTGAGTTTCAGTGAATGAATCCAGGTGTGCCTTACCCCAGGAGCAAGAGCTTGGTTTATGGATGCTATACGTGAATTTGTTTTATTTTCCAGTTGGCCATTTGCAAAATGGACAACTTCGGAGATAGCTTTAGGCCCCACATTTAGGTTTGGGCCTTTAAAAGAAAAAAGATGTACAAAACCCACTAAGATGTTTTGTAAATAATTTATGAATTTAAACTAAATATAAACTTTTTTTTTTCAAGTCAAAGGGCCAAATTCTTCACAGAGGAAATTCCATTACCTTCAGTGGAGTGTTCCATCAATGAGGAATTTTGGCCATTCTAAGCTAAGGTAGTGTCAGGGCCAGGATGTAGGTGGCCAGACCTAGTGGATAGCATAGGGCAGCAAGGGTTGGGTCCTCATGCCAGCTAGCATTCAGAACTAGAGGGTCAGGAACCTATAGTCAGACACCAGGAATCAGTCTGAGTCAGGATACCAGTAGGTCCAGACCTGGAGACAACTTTTACTTTCTCAGTGATGCTAAGAACCCCTAAATGCCAACTGTCAAAGGGTTCACTGTTCTGCAACAGCAACTCCTGACAATCCTGACAAACTCACTGCACTTAGCATGCTATTTTCATAGCATTTTATCCAAAAAATATCTTGTCTTATGCAAAATTTGTCTCTAGGATTCAATGCTGTTTCTGTTGCACTGCTATCATTTACTTGTTTTTTCCTGATTTGCTTGCGGTACTGGGCTTCTTTGAAGTTAGTATCAGGCAAGATATCTTTTGATATGTCTTCAAATCTTTCGAAATCATTCCTCAAAGTATGTAAGTGGTCTGCTAATGATTGACAGAGGTCTGCACGTTTTCAAATCCAATTCTTTTTCCTGGAGAGCTTGACTTGTGTGGTAAAAGAGAACAGAAAAACGTGGGAAGAGTGTGTAGTGGAGTGTAAGGAAGTCTAACAATGCTCTGATTTTTCCCATGATGACTACTTCGATGCTTTTTTAAAATATCAAATATCAATTTTTTAAAAAAAAAATCTCATTTTTTGGTGCCCCCTGCTTTGCTGGTGCCCTAAGCATGTGCTTAGTCTGCCTATTGGGTAATCCAGCCCTGAACCAAAGGGAGATACAGATTTCTTCCAAACTAGAGGGAAGATAGTTATTGCTCTGTCTCTGATGAAAATTAGGCGTTATGAAGCCAGCATAAAGAAAGCCCCATTTGCATGTAAAGTCAACAGGAAAAACAGGCTAATGGGGGGATGCGATCTCAGCATGGTACCACACAGAGAAGAACAAAAAGCATGAATGCACTCAGAGAGTTTCTAGACTATAACAGGGAGTTCAAGAACAACACCCCGTTATTCATTTTACTGTGAAACATCCTTGGCATAGGGGGGTGATTTGTGACTGAATGGATCCGGGATTGACTGAAATCCAGCAACAACTGCAGAAAAAACTTTGTGGGTGAGAAACTGCTTTTGACAAGGATTGTAGCCTGTAAAGTTAAGTTATAGTCTCCAGAAAGCATGTTATACTTTTTATTTGTAACCAATTCTATTTCCATTACTCAGTATCCTTATCCTTACTCAGTATCACTTAAAATTCTGTTGTTGTTAATGAACCTATTCTCATTTTATGAGAAATACACCTCAGGAAACAAGAAAACATTCAACAATTAGAAGCAAGAAGAAGACTAAGGACAGAGTAGGCCCATTACTCAATGAGTGGGGGAAAGACAATAACAGAAAATGTGGAAATGGCAGAGGTGCTTAATGACTTCTTTGTTTTGGTTTTCACCAAGAAGCTTGTGGCAACTGGGCATCTAATATAGTGAATGCCAGTGAAAATGAGGTAGGATCAGAGTCTAAAATAGGGAAGGACCAAGTCAAAAATTACTTAGACAAGTTAGATGTCTTCAAATCACCAGGGCCTGATGAAATGCATCCTAGAATACTCTAGGAGCTGACCGAGGAGATATCTGAGCCATTAGCAATTATCTTTGAAAAGTCATGGAAGATGGGAGACATTCCAGAAGACTGGAAAAGAGCAAATATAGTGCCCATCTGTAAAAAGGGAAATAAGGACAACCCGGAGAATTACAGACCAGTGAGCTTAACTTCTGTATCTGAAAAGATAATGGAGCAAATAATTAAGCAATCAGTTTGCAAACACCTAGAAGATAATAAGGTGATAAATAACAGTCAGTATGGATTTGTCAAGAACAAATCGTGTCAAACCAACCTGATAACAAGCCTTGTGGATGGGGGGAATTGGGAGATGTGGTATATCTTGACTTTAGTAAGGCTTTTGATACTGTCTTGCGTGAGCTTCTCATAAACAAACTAGGGAAATACAACCTAGATGAAGCTATTATAAGGTGGGTGCATAACTGGTTGGAAAATCGTTCCCAGAAAGTAGTTATCGGTGGTTCACAGTCATGCTGGAAGAGCATAAAGAGTGGGGTCCTGCAGGGATCGGTTCTGGATCCGGTTCTGTTCAATATCTTCATCAATGATTCAAATAATGGCATGGAGAGTACACTTATAAAGTTTGCTAACGATACCCATCTGGGAGGGGTTGCAAGTGCTTTGGAGGATAGGATTAAAATTCAAAATTATCTGGACAAACTGGAGAAATGGTCTGAAGTAAATAGGATGAAATTCAATAAGGACAAATGCAAAGTACTCCACATAGGAAGGAACATTCAGTTGCTCACATACAAAATGGGAAATTACTGCCTAGGAAGGAGTACTGCGGAAAGGGATCTGGGGTCACAGTGGATCACAAGCTTAATATGAGTCAACAGTGTAACACTGTTGCAAAAAACCCAAACATCCTTCTGGGATGTATTAGCAGGAGTATTGTAAGCAAGACATGAGAAGTAATTCTTCCTTTCTACTCTGTGCTGATTAGGCCTCAACTGGAGTATTGTGTCCAGTTCTGGGCACCACATTTCAGGAAAGATGTGGACAAATTGGAGAAAGTCCAGAGAAGAGCAACAAAAATGATGAAAATTTAGAAAACATGACCTATGAGGGAAGATTGAAAAAAATGGGTTTGTTTAGTCTGGAGAAGAGAAGACTGAGAGGGGACATAACAGTTTTCAAGTACATAAAATGTTGTTACAAGGAGGAGAGAGATAAATTGTTCTCCTTAACCTCTGAGGCTAGGACATGAAGCAATGGGCTTAAATTGCAGCAAGGATGGTTTAGGTTGGACATTAGGAAAAAACTTCCTAACTGTCAGGGTAGTTAAGCACTGGAATAAAGTGCCTAGGAAGGTTGTGGAATCTCCATCATTGGGGATTTTTAAGAGCAGGTTGGACAAACATCTGTCAGGGATGGTCTAGATAATACTTAGTCCTGCCTTGAGTGCAGGGGACTGGACTAGATAACCTGTCAAGGTCCCTTCCAGTTCTATGATTCTATGGTTCAGTGCTGCGGTATTAAGCAAAGTGGGAAACCTGTGTTGTAGCTGTAAGCTTCCAGCTGTGTGGATACTCCTTTTGGGAGGCAACTTACCTGGTAATTTCTGTGAGTGTCCAGTAACAGGGGCAGTATGCTAGAGGGGAACGTTTTTCTAAGGGGTTTTGAGACTGGGGTACACCTAATGTTAACCTGCAAAAAAAAAATAGAACTGGCAGTGTCCTGAAGAGAGTGTTTGAGTGGCAGGATGGCTGCTGCAGTAAAGGAGCTTAGATACCACAAGATACCGCTCCTTCACACTGGAGGCAAAGGGGTAACAAGGTGACCCATGATCCTGGGCACTCCAAGAAAGTGTCACATCCTCCTTCTGGTGTAAGTAAGGGGAGTGGGCCAGTCAGGACCTGTGGTGTTCCACACTTGGGGCTCAGGGGTGGAGCCTTCTATCTGAGCTGGGCTTCAAGGAATCCTGGTTCTAACTGATGTCAGCAAGCTATTGGGTGGAGGATTATAGCATGATGATGCCCAGAAACCCCGTGGCTCTGGGTTCAAGACTTGCAGGTTTTGACAGGTAGTCTACATGGCCTGAAGTCCTTCTGGGGAGGGGAAAAATATAATCTTCTTTGCTATATCTCTCTGTGCCTAGATATAGATATTTCCCAGATTATCTATCTATCTATCTATCTATCTCTAGGCACAGAGGGATATAGCAAAGAAGATTATATTTTTTCCCCTCCCCAGAAGGACTTCAGGCCATGTCTACACTGCAGGGACTATACTGGCATAGCAAGGCTGGTATACCCCATAGTGTACATGCAACCTACACTGATGAAGGTGCATTTCTTTTGGACACCAGTTCCCTAAGAGGTGGAATCATTCGTCCATCAACCTAGCTGCATCTACTCTGGGATTTAGATCAGCATAGCTAAAGTGCTGAAAGGTGTGGAGTTTTCACACCCGTAACTGATGAAGCTATGTTGATCTAAATTTTAAGTGTAGACCAGGCCTCAGTCTTGGACGTATTCAGTAGCTGAGATAGCCGCAGGTTGACCGAGCTAAGCCAGTGGGTAGAAGGCTAAGGGAATGAATCAATGGGTATGTAGTGCTGGGTATTGAGTATAACAGGGATGTCCCACTTTGAAGGAAGAAATGAGGAAGAAGAGAAAGCCCTGGATAGAGACTTGAGGAATTCTGCATTAGAAATAAAAATGGAACTGTGATTTAATTTAGGTCCTGGAGTTTTAGAAAACCCTCAGTAAATATTTAACATTTAAATTCTCTTTGCACATGATTCCCTTGGCAGTGGAAAGGGGTTGTTCTTGACTGTGTGTCTGACGGAGAGTGTGCTGAGGAGTTAAAAGGTGGGTATTTCACCTGAGGCTAAGAAAACAATTTTCTTCTCAAATCCCACCAATACTGCTGAAAGTTACATAGCTGTGCCGGCCTTAGCTCTCGTTAAATTTGATTTCAGGTAAAGCAGAAGTTGATGCGCTCCTCTGAATTTTCAGAAATGTGTCTAATTGATTTTTGGACCAAGTGATTGACTTTTATCAAATTTGGTGCAAAGACTGCAAGTTATTCTTATATGCATCTTTGATGCTTAATGTAGAGCTCTACTCATTCCCACAACTGAGAAATGTGGGCCTGGATAGTTTCCTTTAATATTGCCATTTGCTATATTATAGGCTATTACCATAATACAGAAAATGGACTTAGGGCTGCAATTTGAAATGTCTCCAAAACTATGCCGACATCAAAGCTTGTGAGACACATGAATGAACAATTTTAAATGCATGCCAAATTGGACTAAAAGAAAAGGGCATGATCAATAGCAAATACCACGGCAAATGAAAACACTGCTTTCTTATGTAAGGAAACACTCATGCTCAGGAAAGATCATTAAAGCGTGCATTGTATTGTGTGGTGAAAGCTTTTCATTTTGTTTCTGTAGAATTTGCTTTTGTGAGTGTAAGTTGTTTCACCGGGCCCTGACCAAAAGGACATTTAAAAACATCCAAAAGATTCCTTCCATACCTACTCCTTGCTGGCCTTCCATTGCAGGGGTCATGTTCCTCCTTTGGGAAACATAACCTCTACCCTCTTCCCATCTGGACCTGATCCAAAGCCAAATTAAGTCAGTGGAAAGCCTCCCATTGATATTAATGGGCTTTGGGTCAGACCCTAAAAGCAGCCATCATCTCCTGGCCAAGAGAAGGAGCAGGAAGTCTTCCTCCAGGGCAGATGCCAGTACCAGTGCTGCTGCATGCATTGTCTGGTGGCAGGTGATCATGGAGGAATAGCTGCCTGTACCTGTCTGGGGCTCAGTTCTCCCCATTGCAGGATACAGGTGGCTCCCATTCAAATGCAAATGTCAAATGCATTGACAGACCTGAGCTCTGCTGGCCAGAGGTATGAAAGACCCAAAGCTCCTGATCTCTGATACCTCCCTATTGTCTCCAAGTTGATCACAGGGGGAGGATTTCTCTTCTCCTTTCTTCCCACTCATTCAAAGACAAGACAAAGAACTTGAATATCAGGTGTAATGCACCAAATCCCTCTGTTATCTCAGCTCATGCAGTTATTCCTATGTCCCTCTGTGCAGGTCAAACCTTAATAGTGGGACCAATCACATGCCTAAAGTACTCCAGTTAGACTAGGCAAAGCTGAATGCCGCCTCAGCAGGAAAGCGAGTCAGTTGTCTTTAAAGCATGAGCACAGGGGAAGCAGGGAGCCCAACTGGCTTCCTGAAACTGTCATCCCATAATTTACCAGTCTGAGGGGACGTTAATCAGAAATGAATTTGCATAGTACAGATGAAGTCAGCCTGGTGGGGTTAGTTTGCTGGCATGTGTTCACTCTGTAGCAGATACAGATTTGTTTAAATTACTTAGAAGTGTCTCGTGCACACAAATCATTAGCAGCCATTTACTTGTAATGTGGGGACACTTGGGAAAAGCCGCCTACGAGGTGAAAATGACATAGCCACAGTTTGTCTGTGTTCTCTTTCCTGTTACTGAAGACACCTCAAGGGCTGTTTTGTTTTGCTTTCCCCATTCCAGCACGATTTCCCTTTGTGCCTGAGATAATAATCCTGACACAACAATCCTCAATAGATCCATGTGTGGAGAGGGCCTTCTGTGTGCAGATTTCCCCCTCTCCTGACACTCAGAGCAGCCAGCTGCCTGTGCAACTTTATCCCTCTCCCCTCTAACAGACCCTGCTGTGGTGAAGGGCTGAGCTTCCCAGATAGACTTCTTAGGCAGGGCGCTGTAAAGACCTTGTTGTGTTGGAGCGCAGCACAATTGCAGTTGGAACCTGGCACTAGAGCTGGGAGAAATGTTTTGGGTGAATGGTTTATTTGTTGAAAAATGCAGTTTCAGTTTCCCTGAAACTATTCACAACTTCATGTGGAGTTTGCTGAATAATTTGAATCAAATTAAGAAATTGCAGTGTTTCGGTAATGATGAAAAAAAACTGATAGAAAACTGTTCCATCAATTGTTTTTTGACCAGCTCTAACATTTACTTACTCCATGGACATATTAAGATTGTGAGGCTTAACGAAGCTGTATACACAAGGGCAATCAAAGTAGGCACTAGAATAGGTAGGAGCAGAACTCAGGCATCTTATACCCTGATCTGTTTTCAGTTCTCTAAGCCACATCTTATATAGTGGGAAATGCAAACTACGCTTCATGAGCAAAATGCTGTGCAAAAGGTTTGCTGTTCGTTTCTTTGGGTTTGGTTTTAGTTTTTACACGCTGCAATATATATATATATATATATAATCTTTTGTCTCCCTTGCATAATGACAGGTTTCAGAATAGCAGCCGTGTTAGTCTGTATTCGCAAAAAGAAAAGGAGTACTAGTGGCACCTTAGAGACTAACCAATTTATTTGAGCATAAGCTTTCGTGAGCTACAGCTCACTTCATCGGATGCATTCAGTGGAATGAAGTGAGCTGTAGCTCACGAAAGCTTATGCTCAAATAAATTGGTTAGTCTCTAAGGTGCCACTAGTACTCCTTTTCTTTTGTCTCCCAAAAGTGTGGTAAAAAAAATCTATGTTTCAATGAGAGTAAAACCACCCAGAATAAACTGGTGAAGACGAGGAAGGTCTTGTGGTTAAAGTACTAGATTTGCACTCAGGTGCCCTGAATTCGGTCACTAGCTCTGCCACGTGCTCCCTGTGTAAATATGGGTGCATCACTTGATCTCCCTCCGCCTGAGTTCCTCATGCGTAAAATGAGGATAATAGTGCCTTTCTCCTACATCTTGTATGTCTTGTCTATTTAGATTGCAAGTTTTTTGGGGCAGGGACTGTCTCTTGCTATGTGTTTGTACAGTGCCTAGCACAATGGGGCCCTGACCTTGGTTGAGACCTCCAGGGGCTATTGTAAAACACATAATACACTAATTGAAAATGTTTCACCCAGAACACCAGCTGGCATCTATCAATATTTAGAAATTTGGCCATTCCCCATAGTGCCCTAAGGACACTTCTCCCATCCTCTCTTTCTGCATGATACTCACAGCATGTCGACTGCTGCTAGTTTCAGATCTTTATTCTTTAGAGGACTTCTCTTCCCCATTCATAACTTAACACTTTTTCTCCTCTTTGTCCCAGCTACTTGCTCTGATGTGACAGGCATGAAAGCTCTTGATTAACTTTAAAGAAATGTTGTAACAGTCCTTCCACTAATTCTAATTAAAATGCAAATCACCATTCAGAACTCCGTTGCATGGTTAAATATGAAAAACGGAGAGCTGATCTTTTGCTTTAAAAAGTTAGAGTGAAACTAAGGGTTCATAATGCTGAAAGGACATTTAAACGGAATGGTACCTGCTCTAAAGCTTAGGCAGCATTTTTTTGTTGTGGTGTCATCTTTAAGTAGGACAGGAAAGTCAGGCTTCAGGGGACATTATAGCAGTGTTAGAACTAAAAGTGAATCGGGGAGAGTAATAAAATACTGACCTAGTTTGTTAGTGGTTGGTACATACCAAAATATGAGGCAGATAATTGGGTAACCCAGGGCCTAAAAGAAACGTGTGTTCATTACTTGAAAAACACAATGAGGCTTAAAGAGTCTTAGCCCTGGTCGACACTGGGGGGGGTTGGGGGGGGCGCCAGGATCGATCTAAGTTATGCAACTTCAGCTACGTGAATAACGTAGCTGAAGTCGACGTACTTAGATCGACTTAACGTGGTGTCTTCACCGTGGTGAGTCGACTGCTGCCGCTCCTCCGTTGACTCTGCCGGCTCCTCTTGCGGCGCTGGAGTACAGGAGTCGATGGGAGAGCGCTCGGGGGTCGATTTATCGCGTCTAGACTAGACGCGATAAATCGATCCCCGCTGGATCAATCGCTGCCTGCCGATCCAGCGGGTAGTGAAGACATACCCTTAGATTTAGAGAGAGATGGAAAGCCTGTGGGCCCCAGTTCAGCAAACCACTTAAACAGGTGCTGATTTTTAAGTGCACACTTTAGTTCCATTGAAGTCCATGGTACTTAAACACATGTTTAAAGTCACGGGTGTGCTTGAATGGTGTGCTGAATTGGGGCCTTCCTAGGCACATCCTAGAGAAGTGATGACAAAGGCACGAGATGAGAAACTGCACTACTGAGAGCCAAGGCCTACAAGGTACAGAAAACTCAGCTCCTGTTGAAGTTAATGAGAATTGAAAGGGCTTCAATACCTAGAGATATCAGGCCAAGCTATCCATGAAGAAGTGCGAGGGATATTCAAGATAGATATGTGCATTATAACAAGGAGTCAGACCCTTAAACTAAAATTAAGTTAGTCCTAGGAAACATTTCTAAAAAACACACTTCATCAGAAAACAAGAACTTGCCAAAGGTGGTACAGGTAAATAGTAAGTAACAATGGAGGGGGACAAAGCAGAGCTGATTAGATGGATCTCACGAACAGTGCAGGTGGTGAATTAGATTACTTTGCTGGTGCTTTCTACCGCTCCTCTATCGGCCCATCTTCTGAGTCCAGAGTTGTGAAAATATGTGGTGTCTTATACCAGGAAAAACCCAACCCTCAAGTGTGTGTGTGTGTGTGTGTGTGTGTTTCCAGCTACACCATTTCTGTTTCTCTCTCTAGTATTTCAATGGACATAACATGAATGCTCAACTTAGAAACATGAACATCTAATTTCAACCTGTAAATGTAAATTGTTCTGAAAAGTGAAATGATGAGAACATCAAGGTTCTTGTAATGCTTATTAGGCCTATTATGAAATACTAAGGCAGTTACAGAACTACCTGGAAGCCAATTGGAAGAAAGGCAGTGAATAGAGTAATTGTTGATTGGAGGGGGCTTTGTCTAGTGGATGGGACTGTCTGCCATTGGATGTTGAAGAGAGGGGAATGGATAGAGTTGTGAATTGTTAGAGGGACATGGTTGACTAGACTCTAGAAACTTCTGGAAGGTGGGTAAGGCAGCTGATAACATGATTCTAGAGAAGACTGGCTAGATTATCTTATTTTACAGTCTTCACAGTTTCTAAGCATCAGTGTAGGAATTTTTCTGACACTATATGCCTCGCATTGAAGGAAGTGGTAGGGAATAAGCATTTGAATGGGTGCATTTGAATTTTAAAAACAGGTAATTCTTCTGAAGTATTATTTGCATTGCTGTAGCATCTAGGTGCCACAGTCATGAATCAAAGCCCCATTGTGCAATGTGCCGTACAAAAATATTACAAAAAGACAGTTCTGCACCCTGATATACTCCTCCAGATAGATTTAAACACACAAGTCCATGACTATATGTTTCAAATGAAGAAAGAGAGGAAAATTTCTGTTACAAGCTAGGGGCTCACTAGTTGGAAGTGACAGAGGAGAAAAGAGATCTGAGTGTGTTGGTTGAACATAGGTTGACTATGCGCCACCAATGTGGTGCAACAAAAAAAGGCAAATGCAATCCCAGGATATATCAGGAAAGGCATTTCCAGTAGAGATAAAGAAGTATTAATGCCATTGTACAAGGCTCTGGGAAGACCTAATTTGGAATACTGTATACAGTTCTGATCACTCATGTTCACGAAAGATGCATTCAAATTAGAACAGGTGCAGAGAAAGCTACTAGGATAATCAGGAGAACGGAGGGCCTATCTTATGAGAATAGACTAAAAAAAAGCATGGCTTGTTTAGACTAGCAAAACAAAGATAGTGAGGGGGTATGATTGCGCTCTATAAATACATCCTGGGCCTAAACACCAGGAAGGGTGAAGAGCCATTTAAGCTAAAGAGCACAAGGACAAATAGATATAAACTGGCCATGAACAAATTCAGGCTGGAAATTAGAAGAGGGTTTTTAACAATTACGGGAGTGAGATTCTGGAACAACCTCCCAACATGAGTTGTGGGGGGAAACGATTAATTAATTTTAAGAGGGAGCTGGACAAATTTGTGAGTGGGATTGTATGATGGGGTTGCTTGTGATGGTGAGCAGGGCTCAGAGGTCCTGAGGGTCCCTCTCCCTCATGGTTTATGTCTGATGTTCCTAAAAGCGTATACTTCAGGACTTCAGCCAATCACCTGCAGGTGTCAGGTAAGGATTACCCCCCACTGCCATGTATTCTGGGCATTACTTGTTTGTCTCCTTCCTGTGAAGCATCAGAGAGGGCCACGGCTGGGGATGGGACATTGGGCGGGGTGTCCAGGGCTCTAAGGTGGCACCAAACATTCTCTCTCTCAAGTGCTTTGCTGGCTGGTTCTTGCTCACATGCTCAGGGTCTAACTGATGACCATGTGTGAGGTCAGGAAAGAATTTTCCCCCATGTTAGACTGGCAGTAACCTTGGGTCTGTTTGTGTCTTCCTTTGCAGTGTGGGATGTGGGTTGCTTGCCAGAATCATCTGGGTATATCTCAAAAAGAAAAGGAGTACTTGTGGCACCTTAGAGACTAACCAATTTATTTGAGCATAAGCTTTCGTGAGCTACAGCTCACTTCATCGGATGCATACTGTGGAAAGTGTAGAAGATCTTTTTATACACACAAAGCATGAAAAAATACCTCCCCCCACCCCACTCTCCTGCTGGTAATAGCTTATCTAAAGTGATCACTCTCCTTACAATGTGTATGATAATCAAGTTGGGCCATTTCCAGCACAAATCCAGGTTTTCTCCCCCCCCCCCCACAAACCCACTCTCCTGCTGGTAATAGCTTATCTAAAGTGACCACTCTCCTTACAATGTGTATGATAATCAAGGTGGGCCATTTCCAGCACAAATCCAGGGTTTAACAAGAACGTCTGGGGGGGGAGGGTAGGAAAAAACAAGGTATATCTCACTTAATCAATTCCCTGCCATTGCGGGGATCTGAGGCACTGGTGCACCTCAGTCCCTTGTTCTCTGTCTGTGGTACATAATAGTTTAGTCTCCTGAGGGTTGTAATATCTTGGTCTAATTTCAGTTGTTGGGTTTGGTATACAGGCATTGGGTGATGTTGGTGGCCTGTGATATGAAGGAGGCTAGATGATCTATTGGCTGCTTGTGGCCTTAAACTCTGTGATTCTGTCTTTCTGCCTAGGTCCTGAGAGAGACCTCAGGCATCTTTCCCACAGTCACCCAGGTAGCCCCAAGGTGACCCTGGCTGCAGGCAAAGGAGTGGCTGCCTCCTTTCCCGGATCCCCTTTTTTGGACAAAATCCATCCCCATGGCCTCTCCTCTTGGTCCATCCTTTGGACACACATAGTAACACCTATTTGTTTAGACTTTCTTTATCCCCATACATTTCCTGTATTTAACCTTTCTTGGTTTGTGCCATGTTTAGCAGATCCACACAGTTATTGCACCGGATCTCACCGGAGGTTACCAGCACTACCTCCTAGAAGGGGGGCATGTCCATTGGGTTGAGGAGTTCCTCAAAGTGCTCCTTCCACCTCTCAACGATCTCCGCAGTCAAGGTTCCTCTCAACCATATCAGGAGTCCGGTTCGCAAGTATTGCTCAGAAGGCGTCCTTGTTTGACTTGACAGCTTCCCTCACCACTGGAGTCCACCAGCGGGTCCTAGGATTGCCACCATGACAGGCACCAATCACCTTCAGGCCACAGCTTTTCGTAGCTGCCTCAACAATTGAGGCCCTTAACATGATCACTTGGACTCAATGTCCAAGACATCACCTGGAATGCAGGAGAAGTTCTTCTGTAGATGGGAATTAAAGTCTTTCCACACAGGGTCCTCCACCAGACATTCCCAGGTGACTCACACTGGTCATTTGGGCATCCCATGTCTATCCAGCCAGCATCCCATGCATCGGTTCCACTCACCACCAACTGGTGATTGGTTGTCAGCTCTGCCCCTCTCTTCATCCAAGTGTCCAGAACATATGGCCTTAGGTCTGGGAAGACAACTATAAAGTCGATCATCGATCTTTGGCCCAAGGTGCTCTTGTACTAAGTACATTTATGATCAACCTCGTGTTCGAACATGATATTTGTTATGGACAATCCATGTCTACCACAGAACTCCAATAACTCACCTCTTGGGTCCAGACCAGGGAGGACGCTCCTCCCAATCACTCCCCTCCACATATCTTATCATTCCCCACATGAGCATTGAAGTCTCCCAGTAGAACGACAGAGTCAGTAGGTGGTACTCTATTGAGTACCGATTCTACTGTCTCTGGAAAGGCCGAGTACTCTGAACTACTGTTAGGTGCATAGACACAAACAACAGTCAGGGTTTTTCTCTCTGATACCCAAAAATGACCATGCAAACCTTTCCTGGAGTAAGGATACCCTCGGGGGTGGTGTCAAGCAAGAGCCTGAAAAGATGACGTGGACCAGTCTCATGGGCTTACCGCCCGCAAGGTGAAGGGCGGAGGTCAGGTGTGATGCCAGAATGGCAGCAAGAGGGACGGACCACGATGAACTGGGCCTCCTCAATGGAAACTGGCTCTAGGGACGTGGAATGTCACTTCACTGGGGGGAAGGAGCCAGAGTTGGTGGAAGAGGTGGAAAGGTACCGACTAGATATAGTCAGCCTCACCTCCACACATAGCACTGACTCTGGAAACAAACTTTTCAATCAAGGGTGGTCTCTTTCCTACTCGGGAATGGCCCCATGTGAGAGGCCCCAGGTGGGTGTGGGGAACTCACACGTCTCCGTCTGGGTGCTATGCAGTTGGAGTTTGTCTCGATTGCCGAGAGGGTCGCCTCAAGGAGACTTTTGCAGGCTAATTTTAGTAATTACTTACAAGAGCTGGGCTCAAAACGTTTACTATGAACAATAAATAATCTGAATTCAATTTCCCTTGTGTTCATGCCTCTGTTGGGTTTTCTTTGGCAAATATTCTAGTGAATGAGTTTACTGGCATGTTTGTTCACAGAAAGTGAATTTTAAGCAAACATTTGAAAACTGAAAGTGAACTTCGAAGCAGCAAACACAATTACTGACATTGCATTCTAAGAGTTGTGTCATCCAAGATGGGAAACAGATGGAGGAAGGATGAGGCTTGTTGGAGACTCAAATCTGACACTGAGCTCAGTTTCTTGTTCTACCACAGACTTCCCGTGTGACCTTGGGCAAGTCACTTAGGCCCAGATTTTTAAAGGTATTTAGGTGTTGCTGCACTCAGTGTTGCAATGCCTAATTGATTTGCGAGCCTAAATCTAATTTTCAAAAAGGGATTTAGGCACTTAGGAGCCTAAATCCCATTAACAGACAATACTGAGCACAGCAACACCTAAATACCTTCAAAAATCTGGACCTTCATCCCTCTGAGTCTCAGTTCCCCAGGTATAAAGTGGAGATAAAAGTACTGCCCTATCTAACAGGGATGTTGTGACGATGAATACATTAAGAAATGTTTCCCAAACCTGGGACCCCGCTTGTTCAGGGAAAGCCCCTGGCGGGCCAGGCCGGTTTGTTTACCTGCCGTGTCTGCAGGTTCGGCTGATCGCAGCTCCCATTGGCCGCGATTCGCTGTGCCCGGCCAATGGCGTCTACAGGAAGCGGTGGCCAGTACATCCCTTGGCCCACACCGCTTCCCGCAGCCCCCATTGGCCGGTAGGGACGGCTCTGACTGAGGCTATACCTACACCTCAATCAAAGATGTGATTTGCAGCTCAGGTTGGCAGGCATACCTGCACTAGCTTTAATCTAGCTAGCATGCTAAAAATAGTAGTGAAGACTTGGCCCTGCGGGCTTCAGCTGGGGCTGTACAAGCCTACCTGCTGCCTCTGGGTACATACCTAGGTTGCTACCTGTGCTGAAGGTCATGCCGCCACATCTTCACTACTATTTTCAATACACTAGCTAGATTAAAGCCATCCCAGACATGCCTGCTTGAGCTACAGTCATTCCTTCAGCTGCGGTGTAGACATAGCCGAAGTGTAACTGTGATAGAAAGGGGGAGGATGTGATCCGAAGACTGGAGCCATTGATTCTCTCAGGAAGAGAGTGAGAGGAGCTTGTAGAGTTAGGAAGAGCTGGCCTGGTTGGATTAGAGGAACTTTTAACCTGCTAAACATTTCTCTTTATGGGCTACTTGAGCCAGGCCCTCCATCACTGCTAGAAAAATTAGACTATTATAATGTTAGCTTGAAAATTACTGTTCCCCCATCAGATTCACCGGAAGCAATGGGGTGCTCATGCATGGCCGCACAGTGTTTCTCTGCCTCATTTGATTTTCTGTGTCAGAGCTCTGGCGGGGTGGGCTGCACATTCTTCTAGCTGTGAAACGTCCAATCTCACACGCCTGTCCAGCTCTGTTAGCTGGATTAGAATGAGAGCTCGAGGCTGAAGTTTTAGCAACATTCCTTATAGTGCGGTGCTGCTTTGTGTCCCAGCCGGTGCATAGCTATATTTCATATATCCACTCAGTGCTTCTAATGAGTGTACTCGCCTCTACTGTCCTATGAGCTATCGCCCTTCCCCTCTCCCCCCCCACATTGTCACAAACCGAGTAACTCTGTCATTTCAGTGTGGATGTATGTGGGTAATGCTGGCTGAGAGAGGTGCCCTCAAATCCTGCATGTTTTGAATGCACTGGCCTCCAGCTTTCAGTGATCACAGTCACCCTGGTCACTGACCCAGTGGCTGTGACACATATGTACAGATGCAGTTCTAGCTAGGATCCCAGTAATGCCCTCTGTGTCAGGACCTGCTCCGGGGCATGGGGAACTTTTCAACCTTGTGTCCGTCCCTCTGTGTTAATTAAGCAGAGTTCTGGTTTTAACTGTTCTTCCTGGTAATCAACACACACCATTAACAAGAGAATCAGAAGTGGAGGAAGAAAGGGGTTTGGCCCAAAAATAAATATTAGGCCACACAGAGATCCAGGGAAGGAGAGCTGATATGGGCCTCATAGAGCTGAAACCAAAACCACAGGGATGGGTTCAGATTCTAAATGATCTCTCCTCACCTGCAGTTTAGAGGGATTTGGATTCAAGCTTCTAATTCTGGACCATTCCAAATTTCTATAATGTAATTTACCCGTGTCATTTCCCCTACTTCTCCTACACATACAACTAGAAGGACTAAACCTTCATACAGGGTACTCCCCGTAACAGAAAACTATACGGAGTCATGTTATCTGTCATTTCCTTCTATAACCCACTGCAGAACTGATTCTTTGTGCTACATTCAAAGTGGGTGAAATTTTGTGGACAAATAGTTTATTCACCAAAAAAAATGGAGTTTTTGTTAACCCAAAAATGTTTGTGAAGGTGACACAATTCATTTTGGCAAGAAAAACATTTTCTAGGGCAGCAAAGCAAATGTATGTGTATTAGCCCGATGGGTAGGGCATGTGTATGGGCTGCAGAAGACGCAGGTTTGAATCCCCCTTCTGGAGCAGATACTGGAAGTCAGATCTCCCCCTCCCTGTTGAGCAGCCTAGCCGCCAGGTTATAGGCTATTCTGGGATAGGTTGTGTGCAATCTCTCCTGGTGAAGCTGGTCTCCTTTGTATAAAAACGTAAATATTCACTGGGTCAAAGAAAGAGTAAGACTGACTCTGTGGCCTGGTAGTTAAGGCACTCTGCCTGGAGATGTAGAGTCAAATCTTCTCTCTACTGGACTCAGAGGAAGGATTTGAATCCACATCTCCTAGGTGAATACTTTAATCACCAGGCTATAGAGTCATTCTCTCTTTGGGCCAGTGAATATATATGTGTTTATACAAAGCACAATAAAATCAATAGGAGAGAGAAAAAGCAGAATAGTCTATAGCCTAGAATGGGTGGTGGGAGGGGAGAATCAAACATCTCTGCACCAATGAATACTTAAGTACTTATACAGGTGGAGTGACTTCTCTAGGAGAGATTGTCACCAACCCAGCCCAGAATCACCTAGAGCAATGGTCCTCAGCCTGCACACTGCAGGCTGCTTGCAGCCCAATCAGCACACAGCTGTGGCCCATGTGACATCCTCAGGGTCATACAGGTAGTATATATATTGTGTGGACGCAGCCCACAATCATTTGCCCAGCTCTAATCTCCATTCTTAAGTGCTTTGTCCCCCTGATCTAGTAGAGCTGCACTACCCACATGCACAGCCTCTCCCTCAGTGATTACTGGCCCACTCCTAACCCTCCCCAGTGCAGGTTCACTGTCCTACAGGAACTTCTCTTCCCAGCATGCCTTCCTGGAGACTGGCTCCTGAAATTTGGTGGAGAACAGCTATTGCAGCCCGAATGTCGCTGTTTTGGGTCTGGATGCTGCTTGCTGCATCTTCCTCTCTTCCAGCTGGTGAGCACGCTTCACTCCTGCTCGGTTTTTCCTTTGTTATCTTTGAGGGGGATGGCACATTCTCCCAGACTGTCTACCTTCAAAGGACTTGAGAGAGGGGCTTCTACCACTTGCATTGAAAATGCCCCTGGGGCTCTCTAGGGAGTGGCTTCAGTAAAGTGAGCAGGAGTTTGTCTAGGGGCTTCAAGTTGTAACACATGCCCTTCACTCGCCTCATTCCTCCCGCCCCGGGGCAGCTGCTGTACGACCCCTAATGGCTTAGGCCTGAAAAGTGAAAGAGCCAGGTGGGCTTCCGTGCTGGCAGCACTAGCCTCACTACCAACTACCCCATCCCCCTAAAAGCAATAAATAACCATCAATGCCTTAATAACTAATAACCCAGCATTACTTAGGAAATATATTTCCCCTTCTCCCACATACAGATCAGAGTGGAGAAGAGCATTTTTCCTCTCCGGCTGGCGTTCTATTTACAGATTGTATTTCACATAGTGACTGCAGGGGATTTAATGATCTATTTATAATAATTAAATCTGTCATGTTTTTATTCCTTCTGCATTTTGTGAATGACTAACTGCAGCCCCTCCCAACTGGCTCTGCTAATGCTTGACGGGCTCCTTGCCCTGCTAGGGCTGCAAAATTTCACAAAGAGAATCGTTTCAGACAGCGCACACAGCAGGGCGATGTGTAGGTCTATATGGGAGAAGCTAATGTCACTGTACAATTTATTTGGCCGATTACAGAATTGCTGGAATAGGGCTGAAGAATGTAAGGGGTGAGGAAATGTTAAATTATCTTTCCCTGTCATTGTTTTATTGTACAATGATTTTGGTTTTGAATACCTCTGTAGGACTCACATTAAATCCTAATGGAGACATGTATTACAACCTGGGTCTGAGAGTGCCAGCTGAAGTGGATCAGAGCTCCTATGTGAATACTAGGTGAATTCTCAATGGCATAACTATAAGGCAGATAGTCTGAAATGCAACTGACTGTTTCTCAAAGGTTGGGAGAGAGGAGCATAAGCTATACTGAAAATGTAATTGGGGATTGCTGGGGGTGAAGTTGAAAGGCTTGTTGGGAACCAGCGAACTTGTAGCTACATTTTGACTGTAACTGTTATGTGCCTCGTTGTTTGTGTGACCAACTCAATGCACTTGTGTCTGATTTCCAGAGGCGCTGGGCACTTGCTGCTCTCTCGCTGAAAGGCCTCTCCCTCATCATTTTGCTTGAATGTCTTATCCCTTCCCCGCCCCCCCCCCATTTATCTCTCTTTGCCTTGTTGAGACTGCAAACTCCTCGGGGTGCAGTCTGTGGCTTCGCCTGTTTCTGGAAGCCACCTGACGCTTTTGGAGGGCCGTAAGGAGGAAGACTTGTAGTTTATGTTTGATAGGATGAAAAGGGGGGGAGCTGGCAGAGGAATGCAAAAACGGGGAGGATGTAGTCACAGCCATGAACCAGGAAGATGATTTTAGCAGCAGTATTTTGAATGGAACTGAGGGGGACACGATGGAATATGTCAAGACCAGAAAGGAGAAGACAGGGTATGAGGTTATGAAGGTCTGGGCAAGAGCCCGAGCTGTGTGGGCTGAGAGAAGAGACTGGATCTCAGTGGTGATGTAAAGAATGAAACAGCAAGTTTTAGATGTTGCCTGGATGTCCCTTTGAGATTGGGACTGTCTTTTAATATGTGTACAGCATCTAGTGCAATGGGGCCTCAGTCCTGACTGGGGTGCTGGGTGCTACCAAAATACCAGTAAAAGCCATAGTACAACTGTCCTTATGGCCGGCACCACCAGACACTAGCAGAATGGGGCATTCTCTCCTACAGCATGTCTCACACTCTGCTGGTATTGGGCAGATTAGCGCAAATTGAATTTAATGCTAAACTGCCCTAGGCAGTGAGAACCCTCTTTTTAATTAGCATTTAGTGAATTATGGTAACTTAATTAAAATATTTTCACACAGTGCATGGCTACAGCAAAAATGTCTTTCTATCAATATTAATCTGCTCCACAGAGTGTATTTATTTATAGGCAGGACTAGTTGGGCTGTATATCATAAGGTTGCCCAGCACTTCCCATTATAAGTCCCTGTTTTCAGTTGCTTATAACTCTGCCAAACTTTAACCATTCGGGCTGAAATTTTTCATGCCAGGTGTCCGCCTCAAGCTGAATGCTTTTGGAATTACTTCAACCAAAATGGTGTAGCCATTTCCAAGAACAAGGCTGGGGAAAATATGCTTTGCCCATCTTTAAAAAATTCTGGCAGCCTTTTCTGTGAGAAGTTTTCATGCCTCCATGTTTTAGAGCAGGGACTTGACATTTGGCAGGGGGTGGCTGTTGTGTCCAGAATGTGCCTTTTGCCAGTCTGCGAAAATTGGTCCAGACTTGTCAATATTATAAACCTTTGAAAAATCTCAATTTGCCTGTGTTCAATAGAGACTTACTAGATCTTTGCAGATAAATCCATGAAGGTTCTCTCTGCACTGGGCATACTCCAGTCCAGGGCTGAATAGGACTTTCACTACAGTTGTGGCTCTGGTCTGCAGTAGGCCAGGACTGGGTACTGAAACCGGAAGCAGAGAGTCTGAATCTCCTGTGCTCTCAGTGCCCTGACTGCTAGGCCCGGGCAGCATGGAGGAAGAAGTTGCCTGAATCAGAGGCAGAGGGGAGGAGCGCCAGACTTATGTAGCAGAAGGGAATAGATTAGATCAAGGAGCTGGGATGTAGAGAGCAAGGAGACTGGGACTGGGACCTTGGGGAAGGAAATGTTGGGGGGAGGGGATTGGGAGCCAGGAGGTGGAGTGGGGAGACTGAGACCAGATGAGGAATCTGGGGGAGACCAGCACTGTCCTGGCAAGGAGATTGGGACAGGGATCTGGTAGGATGGGGGAAGGAAGTAGGGTGAGGAAGTGAGATAAGTCTGACAAGGAGCTGGGGTATTGGGGTTCTGACTATCTGGGGAATCTCTCTGTACAACTTACGAATTCTGGTTGACAGCATGAAGTTGTTACTATGAAAATTGCTCTATCAAAAAGCTCTGTGTGTACGTGGATTTCACTCTTGTTGATCAGGGCTGTATCATGTCCCGCCCAGATCAGATCACAACTCAACGGCTGCTTGTTTCAGTGGAGGCAGGGGATTAGCGGAAGCCAGGGTAAGTAGTTGTGTCCCACTTGTCTGCAAGGGGCTGGTGATTAGGGCAATGGAATATCCCCCACAGCAGAACAAAGGAACCAGGTGTTGGTAGTGGGACATATCAACTTGAGGGGTCTCAGAAAGACATAGGAGCTTTGAGCAGGAAGAGATGAAAAAAGTTGCATACACTTTCATCGTGGGAGGGGGAGTGGCAGTTTACCTGTGGGACCAACCCAGGACAGAGATAGCAAGCTGACCTACAGGAGGAGAGGTTCCATGGTTCAGGTGTCATGTCATGAGCTCTGGCAAGAGGACCCTGGATGCCCCAAGAAGACCCTGATATCAGCCCAAAGAAAGCTCCAGAGTGGTGAGGAAATGCATGCAGGGTTTCTTATTTTTTGTATGGAGCTCATGTGCTTAAGTAACGAGCAGTGGTGTTCTAGAATCCTTTGCAAAGTCTGTCTGTGTGTGTTGCATTACAGCTGTCATGTGACCTCAAAGAGGTAACCTGTGCAATCAGAACTCTCACCTGGCTGGAGTTATGGGAGAGGGCGTGTTTAAGCTATGAGGGAGTCTGGAGGGTCAGCACTAGTCCCAAGGGCTAGACAATTGGAGCATGAGTTCTCAGCTTTTAGGAGGGGGGTGCTAGACAGAGGATCTGCAGCCCCAGAGCATGCCTAGGGACTCCAAGCTTAGGGCAATGCATAGACTCTGTTCAGACTCTGGAAGCTTAAATCGCACAGGCTCTAGAAGTGGGATCTCGTCACAGCAGTCTAATGAGTCTCCAGGGGCTGGAGGGGGAGCTCAGCTGTGCAACATTAATTCAAGCCCCTTGTGCATGTGCATTGTGATATAGTCTTTAATGGCATGATCACATGCTATTTTTTTCCACAGGACCCGTGCCTCATTCAGTGCCCATGATCTTCCTGCTCTGGAGCTGAATCAGGGTTGTGTAGTGAAGGCGACTGTTCACTGTATGACCCCAGTTTAATTTCTTGCACAAGTTGGAAGGTGTGTAGTTAAGGAGGCAGGGGATCACAGGACAAGAATGGATGGTCTGACAGCTAAGGCAGTTGAATGCTGTCCTGGAGAACTAGATTCTATCCCCACCTCTGCCACAGAGTTCCTATGTGATGCTAGGCTAATCACTTACACCAGACTTTTCACAGGTGGTCACTAATTTTATGTTTCTCATTTTCTGGGTGCCTGACTTGAGACCTGGGGTCTGATCTGCAGAAGTTCTGAGCTCTCACAGCTGCAGCTGAAGTCAGTGGGATCTGTGCATTGAACATATAAAGTGCAATATAATGTTATGGATGCTGAAAAATGGTGAACTGGTACTGCAGTAATTGTCATTGCTGTGTAGATAGCCAGGAGCCGCAGTAGGATGCAAGAGAATTGGATCATGACAACGTCCAGTGCTTCCCTTCTAGTCTAGAACCAAAAGACCCCTGCTGCCCTCCCTCTCCCCTCCCTTCCCCAATCCAAAAATACCGTAAACAGATTATCTCCAGTATAACACTCACAGTGCTGGGACCTGTGTGTATTGCTGTTATTTGCCTGAGTATTACAGTGGGGAGCCGCTAGGGGAAGCTACTTTTTGACACTAGATTTACTGCTTTTTTGAGCAGCTTGTTTCAGCGACTACAAGAGAGGCTATGCGTCTCAATTTCGCCTTCTGTAGAGGCTCATTCAGGAGGTGAGCATGGAAGCTGCACTTGGCAACACTGGCTCAGAGGAGTCCTCCAGTTTTCCAAAGCATCTCCCAAATATCACCAGTCCCTAAGAACTGAGTGTATTTCCTTATCCTTTGTGACGCCACTGTCCCCAGCCCAGAAATATGAGCGGGTTTAGGGGCTCTGCATTTTCACATAGTCTCTATTGTGTTTTATTCTTAATCTGTGTTTGCTGCTTAGTCCAATGAAAGGGACAAAGCAAAGCCTGCCTTGGCGTCTATTGTTGAATGCTGCCCTGAAGTAGGCGTGAAGTCAATAGTGATTGTGCTGGAGGGTCAAGCTTGGCCCTAATTGTTGGTGACGGATAGCTGTGATAGTGGCAAGGGCTGCCTTCCTCCAGGTAAACTGGAGGTGCAACTCCAAAGGAAAGCAAATTCGCAAACCGTCAGGCTAACATCAAGAGGCCATTGAACAGGACTTGCTGCTAGATGAAAATGGCATCATGAGGAAATCATTTAATGGACTGGTAACTTTGCTACCCAGACAGGTCCTCTTCATCCTTTTGACAGTCTGACTCTAATTGCCTCTCCATTGAGCATATATACGAACTTCTTGTAAAATATAATTAATTATAAAAGAGAAACCCATCCTTGATTCCGTCATGCCTACAAAGGATGTGGCAATGCAGACTTCATCTTTATTGATTTTATCATTTTTTTAAAAATAGAGTTTGGAGAGCATAAAAGAGAAGCAAATAAAATATCATGGAATGATTAAGGCAGAGTGCTATGAGATGGCTTGGTTTGATAGCAGTTGGGTTGTGTAACACCGGTCCGCTCTCCATAAATACTTGGCCCCCCGGTGAAAGTGCCGTGCACCCGTCTCTGTTGGAATGTAGGAAATGGGTTGATAGAGAAGTCAGATCATCAGTTTCTGTAGGCCAAATCCTGCTTCCTATCCTCATGCAAAACTCTCACCGAAGTGGTACAGCGCACTGAGCCAGGAAGAGTTTTGTGGTGAGCAAGATGTGGGCCCTATAAAATCTCTTTCACTCTAAAAGCTGGCTTTTGGAGGGTGTGAGGAACTGAGTGATCTTTACTGAATGTAAGTACGTCTGTATTATTCACAAGGCACAGTGGTAATGACCTCATCATCATCTCCTTCAGCCCATGTGGGGGACTTCCTTTCTGCCCAGCTGCTCAGATGGATTGAGCTCCAGAAAAGCTGCTGGTTAGGTGGACACCTGTGCTTTGTTGGCTCCACAATGCCAAGAACATGTTTTTCTCCGGCAGTGCGTCCTGTTCAATGGAGGGCAGAGGAAGAGGAAAATCATTCGGGAAGGATGGCAAAGATCACACGCTCGGTGTCAGGACTGTGAAGTTCACCTGTGCCTGATTAGAGAGTTATTGTCCTGCCAAGAACCACGAGGGAAAGAAATATTGGCCATCAACCCAATTGCATCAGATATGCCATGTTCTTGTGCACCTGTCGCAGAGGAAAACAAAACACAAACTGGTGTATGTTTGATTCATGCTCAGAGCAGCCTGAGCATTTTGCATGCTTTAAAGGGGCATGATCCTGAGAAGGTGTTCAGTGTCCATAGCTCTTATTGAAGCCAACGGGCTGAGCACCCCTCCAGGTCTTCTATCCTCTGGGGTGCAAAAGCACAAGGCGAGATTGATTGAGCTGTAAGAATTGTATTTTTCAGGAGGTCAGTTTTAGTTTTTATAGGTGTTTGCAGTTACAATTTTATCCTACACATTTGCTTACTATCTAATTTTGTTTTTACAATATTTTGTACAGTATTAACTTAGGACCTTCCAATAGCCTAGTCATTTAGGGCCAGGCTTGCCACCCTCACTCATGTAGAATAGTCATTCTCTCCATGCAGCTCCATTGAAAATAAAGGGAATACTCGTCAATGAAGGTACAAGTGTGAGCAGGGCTTTCAGAACCTGGGGTCCTTAGAATTAGTTTACTACTTCTGGATTCTGATACACATGGACTGACAGCTGTCTTTGAAGCCCACACATTATGCCGCCTAATAGGAGGAAATAAAAAGCATACAAACATAGCCAGCTTGCATACCTTTGATGCCATGCTTTCCATTTTGATTACACTATATCCAACAAAGCCAGTCACCAGGGACCAGTCAGGAGACCTACAAAAATAAGATGTTTAAAAGAAGGAGCCTTCTAACAAAGGTGGTGTAGAACTGTGCTCACTGCATGTGAAGGTTCTTGGAAGTGCTTTCTGAACATGAGAGGTTGCCTAATAAGTGTGATTTCTTGCAGAGGTTTTTACTGTGTTTGAATCAAAGTTGCTAGAAAACATCAGATGTATTATATGCTCTGAAAAGAGTTTTAAGCATTGTTTAGAGCTAACTGCTATGTGCAGAATTATCTAAAGTAAGCAAGGAAAAACAGCAGACAAGCTACATTACTTTCCCCTTTCAGTTACACACAGCACCCTGCGTGCTAATGTAAAATACAAGAATCTTTCCATTTTGCACCATGATCTCTGTGGAGTGAAAAGCCACTTACACAGCTTGTACTAAGATGCTTTTAGTTTTGTTTTGGATGCCTAACTTGCGGGTGGTCTTTTGAATGGTTCCCTAACCTAGAATGTTTATGGTCAAACATCATACGAATGATTCATTATAAATAGCTATTAAGCATTAATTAATTAAATTCTATAAACATGCTACAGACATGAGCACTACATGTTATAGATGGTTATAGGCACTTGGGTAGAAGGTGTTACAGATGATATGTATACACAAACTATTGACTTGTTGTGCTTCATAACAATTGATTTAACAATTGATTAAATTATGTCATAATTATGTGTTAACCCTTTATAAATGGACCCTGAATATAAAGTGTGACCACATTTAGCAGAACTAGCACTTCAGGCTCTTGTGACTGGTACCCAAGGCTCCTTCATCAGCCATCAATCCAGTCAGTTGTGTGCATTTTAATCAGCAGTGGGAATTGGGCTGCTGTGAAACTCAGTATTACAATCCATTTGCAGCAGCATGGGCTCCGTTGCAGGTTGCGGAAGGAACAGTGGGATGGGAAGTGATGGCCAAGGTCTTGGTCTGGTAAATGGCAGTGTCTGTTCTGCCACTGGGACTTCCCACTGAGGAAATGAGAAAATAAAATACGAGTACATTAAATATGCCTTCCTCCCTATCCCGTGCTCTGTTCACAGCAGCCAATTCAACAAAATCACTATTCCAAGCAAACGATTGATTCCTGGGGGAGAGCTGCTCCGTTGCCCTGAACCTTGAAGAGCTCATTACAATCAAGAGCTCCAAAACAGAACTAGCAGGACTTCCCTGAACAGCCCAGCAACCAGTGCCAAAAGCAGCCTTCATTAATGAACGCTTCTGCAGCAAAGGTCAATTCAAAGGCACTGCCTAAAATGCTAACTGTGGACTGGTGCGATTGCCCTGGAAAGGCTGAGAATCACTGTCCTGTTTTAAACCTTCATCTGCCCACCTGAACATCTGATCTGAAGCGTGAACTTAGGGAAACCAAGCTGTTCTTGCATGGCTTCAGAGCCTGCTGTGGTGCCCCCCCACCCCTTGGCATTATGGAGCGAATATTTCTGTTATAATAAATCTCTTTCATCCTTTGATAAATGGCCACTGTTTGGGAATCTCATTGAAAAAACGTTTCTCATGTGCTTGAAAAATTGCTTCACAAACTGTTACCCACCCCTCTGCCGTGCTCCTTATCACAGTGCTCGGCTGTATTTGCTTACAACCGTTGCTTTTCCCTGGTGCAGCTCCCCTCTCGACTCTAGAGCTGGACACTGTCACACAAACAGGTCAGCCTGAGTGTTTTGTATGGTATCAAGAGACCTGATCCTGAGAAGGTGCTCAGCCTCTGCAGCTATGGTTGAAGCTGATGGGCTGAGCATCCCTTGGCACCCAGATCCCCTGTCCTCTGGGATGCTAAAGTGCTCGATTGACTGAGGCTTTAGAAGCACAGTTTCCTGGAGGACAGCGATATTCAGATAATGATGCAATGCCGCAGTGCTCTCCTAATCCATTCAAATAATGTAACGTTACCAATAGGGCTGTCGATTAATCACAGTTAACTCATGCGATTAACTCAAAAACATTAACTGTGATTAAAAAAATTCATTGCGATCAATCGCACTGTTAAACAATAGAATACCACCTGAAATTTACTAAATATTTTGGTTGTTTTTCTACATTTGCAACTATATTGATTTCTATTAAAACACAGAATACAAAGTGTACAGTGCTCACTTTATATTATTTTCATTACAAATATTTGCACTGTAAAAATGATAAACAAAAGAACTAGTATTTTCAATTCACCTCATACAAGTACTGTAATGCAATCTCTATTGTGAAAGTGTAACTTACAAATGTAGATTTTTGTTGTTGTTACATAACGGCACTCAAAAACAAAACAGCGTAAAACTTCTTGTTCTGCCAATCGCTAAGACAAACAAGTTTGTTTACATTTACGGGAGATGCTGCTGCCTGCTTCTTATTTACAATGTCACCTGAAAGTGAGAACAGGTGTTCGCATGGCACTTTTGTAGCTGGCATTGCAAGGTATTTACGTGCCAGATACGCTAAACATTCGTATGCCCCTTCATGCTTCAACCACCATTCCAGAGAACACGCTTGCATGCCGATGATGTTTGTTAAAAAAAATAGTACATTAATTAAATTTGTGACTGAACTGCTTGAGGGAGAATTGCATGTCCCCTGCTCTGTTTTACTCACATTCTGCCATATATTTCCTGTTATAGCAGTCTCGGATGATGACCCAGCACTTGTTGTTTGATTTACGAACACTGGCACTGTAGATTTGACAAAATGCAAAGGTACCAATGTGAGATTTCTAAAAATAGCTACAGCACTCAACCCAAGGTTTAAGTTTCTGAAAGTGCCATCCAAAATCCGAGAGAGATGAGGCGTGGAGCATGCTTTCAGAAATCTTAGGATTAAGACCCTCTGTTGTTCCCATGGAGAGTCTAAACTCTGATTGTCACACCAACAACTTCAAAGTTTGGGGACGTTTGTCTTTATCTAGAAGAAAAATTCAGGCCTGGCATGTTTCTTTGGAATACATCTTCTGAGGTGTTGCTTTTAGTTTATTCCAATGTGAAAATCATGCTTTTAGGAAAAAAAAAGTACATTTAATGTAAATGTTGCCCTCAGATGTACCAGTGCAACACCCATTGCGTGAGATGAGCTGCAAACAGAGGCATCTGGAGGCAGAAATTGGCTCTCACTTCTGGGAACCCATTGATACTATGGTAATCTCTGGTTTATTTTTGGGAGAAAATAAGTGGGACAGCTTTATACCGCTACAAGAGTCATTCATGCACGTGATTTAAATCAAGCTGTTCTGCTGACAAGCTGAAACCTACTAGGAAATGGGTTTTACTTATCCGTTAAGTGGATATTTTTTCAGGGGGAATAGTCAAGTGAAGGAAACTGACAGGAGCAGCAGTTCTGGTGATGACATAGACAGACAGACATAATCAAATATCAGCTCCATAGGATTGCAAGACCAAACAATCCTATAAAAATATGTTCTGCTTTATGAAGAAAAGTGATTGTTCCAGTATCTCTCTCTAGATGCTTTGGTAGATGTCTCCTTCTTCTATTTTTTCCTATGAGTCTCTAATTTTATGTGTGACAGTTCCCCCCCCCTTATAATCATAGCATGAAAAAAGGCATCAAGTCATGGCTACAGAAAGGCATGTTCATTTTGTTTAGGAAAATGGACCGGGATTCAGGATCCCTGTTTATGGCTCTGCCACAAACATCATGTGACCTTGGGCTAGTCACTTAATCTTTCTGTGCTTTAGTTCCTCAGTTGGGGATGAAAATACATCCTTTCTCCTGCTATTCATCTGAAATGTAAGCTCTTCAAGGCAGGTACTGTGTGACAGAGCGAGAGGTTTATATCAAACTGTGAACTCTATTTTGCATGAGGAACTCCATTTTTGTATTATGTGCTGATCATACATCTAAAACTTGCCCAAATCAGCTTATTAAACTGCATTCCAGACAGACGCCCTGCCCAGGAAAGGAGTTTAACCCCTTGTTGACGTAATATCCCGGAAAAGGCATCAAGATGACAGTCTGGTGCCATTGACTCAGATTCTCTCTCAACGACCATCCCAACGCCGCGGAACAATGGACTTTTTACCCAGGAGCCCACAGTGGGGAAGGGACAAACATACCAGGTCAAGCATACGAAAAAAAGGGCTCTTCTTAAAAAGGGGCACTGCTCTGCGCTGGGTGCAACTATTGCCACACATAAGAAGGTCTTGCAGATGGGGAGGGGGGAATCTCAGGACTTTTGTTTTTTTGCAGAGATATGTAACTCTCAAGTGCTTTTAAGAGTGAAGTGACTGTGGTTAAGAAATTCCTTTGCTAAGCTGGTGTTTCTTGCTTCCTGCCATGTTCTTCATGAAAGGGTTAATCTAGATGTCCCCAGTGCCAACAGCCTAAGTGGCACTCTGGGGGAGCATGTGTAAGTGTTTGGTGGACTCAGGGGGCTCAGACACTGATTTCGGGGATCAGGATTGCTGAGCATTGTCATCCAAAGGAAGAGCTCAGACTACAGGTTGGAGCCTAGGATTGTGCCCTGGCATCCCAGAGCTAAAATCAGTGATTATACTCTACCCAGACCCAGTTGGCTTAAAAACACATGGGATCCAGCAGTTCGGGCTGTAGTTGAGAGAGAGAGCCTGAAGCATGGGCTTGGTGCAAGACCTGAGGCCTGAACCAAAGTCATCAAAAGTTATGCTAGGAGCAACAGTCAGGCTCTGTCAAAAGCAGATGCTTGCCTGCAAGCCAGTGTCCAGTACACGAACTTGGCACCGATATTGCTAGCATTGCTAAACACACTGAATAGGTAAACATATTCCAGCAGGCCAGCGCAAGAACAGCCCAACCTAGCACACGATAAAATGTTTTGACAAAAGTGATGAATATTTTGTCTGAAGCACCAGGAGTGAAAGTACAATGACAGGTGGTGAATAGGAATGTTTTGTCTGAAATATCAAGAGGAAAGTAGAAGGGGTGGTAATAAACATGTCATGAAATGTGTAAGATGATACATAAGTTGTTTAACCCAGATTGTTTGTCTCAGTCTATAAATGTTGGGATACCTCACCTTAACCCTTTTTCTAGCTGAGGGGACAGTAGAAAGTCCTGCCACTGACTGAGCTATGTCCATTACATGGGCATACATGTGCTAGTGTAACTGTAGGCATTGATCCAGGGAGTTAGGACTGTGCTTCATCGACAATCAACCTGACCGAGTGCCTTCGTACCTTAACGGATCTTGTGGTCATTGGGCGGCTTGCTAGAGGTCTGTTGTGCCAACTGTCTGTGCAGAGCTGAGACAGCACACAGGGAGAACACACACACGCAGACGAACATCTGACGACAGGGTCAACTTGCAACTGACTGTTGATCATCCAGAATGGATTACTGGGTCACATTGTGACACTGTATAAACGGATAGTAAGAGACAATGTTTACCACAATAGAGTCCTGATCTATATCAAGACCTGTTGGCAGGTCTATGAAAGAAATAATACACAAAAATCATAATTCTGTGAGGGTAGCTAGCTGAATGAAACAAGCTGGAGTGAGTTAACCTGGTGGTGATCGAAGAACCACCATCTCTACTGATTTTTGCAAAATGTGCCCATTTCACTGTTGTTCTGTCCTCCCACCTTCTCATCCATCTGTTGCATCTTGTGATAATCCTAGACTGTGAACTGTCTGGTGCAGGGACTGTCTTTGTTTTACTCGTTTGTATAGTGCTCAGCTGTTGATGCTTGACTGGAGCCTCTAGGCACTGCATTAGAAACAACAAAAGTAGGATGGCCAGGTATCTTGAGAATATTCAGGATGAAACTGTCAATACAATATCTGTCTTATTCAAAATATTATGGTCACCTTGTGTTGGTTCCTCTTTCCTGGCCAGCACGAAACAATCTGATAAAGGAACCTGCAAACTGCGTGCTATTACTCTATGATTTTCAGAGAGCTCATTTTACACTACTTACTGAGTCCCACGGCCAAACACTTATGAGAGCAGACCCAGTGAAGTCAGAGAGGATGGCAAACAAGATTTGGCTCGTATTACGCAACACATCCCCCCCAGTGATTCACAAAGATTTAATTAAATCCTAACTGTCAGATGGTTCAGATGGAAGTCAAAGTGGAAGGAGAGTGAAAAAGGAGGTCAGGCCAATTTTATTAACAGCTGGCAGCAGTAATACTGTCTCATCAAGATTTCACTCGCTATGAAGCATTGGGACTGTTCTGTGTGTGGACAAGAGACCTCCAAAGAAGCCGGAGATGTAAAGGAAGTGATACTGGTGGGTCAGTAGGCGATGCGCTTATTTTTGGGGCAGTATTCCTTGAACCTGTTCTCCAGACTACTTGTAGGAAGGAAGATGTTGCTCTTCAGATGAGTTTGTGACCACTTAGTCATTAAAATTCCTGTGGCACTTTTTGCAAAACTAGACTAACCCCAGTGTCTCTGGACCTGCCCCACCTAGTGTCTATTATGTATAGATACATTATGCTGACTAAAAGTGCTCCTGTAGTTTAAACTGGATACAGTATTCTTCCCTTCCTGTCTGAAACGCTTGCATAGTGTTACTCTGCTTTGCTAAAGAATTATCATGTTTTACTCCAGATGTGGCTGCATTTTCTTGGTGATTTCTGTATATGAAGATGTTTGTGGTTCACTTTGAGATGAAAGGTTTTAAAAGTGAGAGATTATAACTGCAAATACAGTGCTTCCTCCTTAAAAGTCTCTTGGTTCTGAGGCTTCAGTCTGATTCCAAGTGCATTGAAATTTACTATAAGCACCATCAATATGATGCAGAAATAGGGACACTGCAAATACAAATTTATAGTTTATGAAGGAAACTGGGATGACCCAATTCTGTGATGGTCCAAGCGCTCCCTTGTAATCTCACCATAGAGCAGTATGGCAGAGATCACTGTGTTTTTTTTCTCACTTTCTTTGAAATAAACAAAAGGAGATCAAAAGACTTTATTAACAGCGTTGTAAAATGTGTCACAAATCAGTGTGAAATTTTAAGTCAGGGCTGAATTGGGCCCACATTCTGCCCTTATTTACAGCTGTACAGCCTGAATGACATCAGTCAGATTGTATGGGTGTAAACCAATGGGCACAGTTTGGCTTTCTGGGACTGATTCTCCTCTCATTTACACAGTTGTAAATCAGGAGTAACTCCACTTACACCAGTTTCAAAAAGTGTCGATGAGCTCAAAATCAGATCCTGCCTTTAAAGTTGAAGGATGCAATGCCGATGGCACTTACACCAGTTTTACACCTCTGTAATCCTGTTAATTTCAACAGATTTACTCCTGATTTACCTGTAGGTATTAGAGATGGCAGAATCAATCCTGAATTTCTCTGCTAAAATACAGGATTATTATGTATTCAACAAGAATGAAAAATAATCACATTTGCTATAAAATGTAAATATATGTTGTTACCCTGTTAATTTCAACGGGATGCCAAATTCTCGTGGTCCTATTCTGCCCTTCAGGCAAAATTATTCCAAAAAGGCATTTTGACTAAATACAGAATACCAGATGTCTGGATTTGACCCTACATGCAGATGTTTAAACACAGGGCCCAATTTTGATAACCTTGAATAGTACTTGAGAAGCCTGTACTCAGCTGCTGTAAATTGTCAGAGCTATGATAATTTACACAAGTTTAGGATCCTCAAATAATCCCATTGAATAAATAATCAATGAGACTATTTATGTGAGTAGCTGCTCACTAATGTAAGTAAATGGTTTGCAATAGAGCCTTATAATGACCAAAGGTCTTTTCCAGTTCTGATTTCTATGAACCCGTCATAGCAATGAAAATGGCGGGGTTCCTTTAAGAACTCATATAATAAGTGTTAAGGGCACTGACAACAAGGAAATTATTATCTTTGCTTTGAGGAACCATGGCATTTTTTGCAGCTGCAGCTCGAAGCAAGTGTTTAGTAAGTGGGAGTCACTGCAGCGCAAGTCCCTTTATCCATCTCATTACCCCAATAATTAAACTGTCAGCCAGGGATGTCAGGCCTTTAGAAAAAAAAAAAAAGGCAAGCAGAATCAAACAGTGGTAAAAGAATTGTGACTATTCCCACTGTTAAGCCTATAATTTTTTTTTATCTTAATCATTATGTTTGCAAAAGGCATTGCTCAGAACATGCATTTTAAAATGTTTTTAAATACTTTTTTCATGTTTTAAAATAACAAGAAGTTATTTAACCGCTATCCATTGTTCCTATGACTCCAAGAAACAATTATCTTGAGAATCATCTTTTTTTTAAGCCTTATTTCTAAAACTAGTGCAAAAGATGTTTTCTAGCATCTGCAGGCACATTTTTCTCAGAAAGCCTGGTTTAGCTGAAGCTCTGTTTGTCCTGAGTTTTACTGTATGTGAGAGTGATCTGAATATTTAGTTAGATCTTTGTCACATTGAGGGAGGAGGGGTGGTAAAGTCCAATCTCATCGTGGGAAGCAATGAATTGTTATCTGGTGTGGAACTTCCTGGTGTTTTGTTCTGAATCTCTTTAGGAGTCTTGGGTTCTTCCCATTTTATTCTGCTTTACCCTTCCCTCCAATAGGGATCACTTTGTGATTAAGGCAATGGACTGTATCACCTTCATCCATGGTATAACTCTTAGAGGCTTTAATACATTTACACGAGGGAGGAATTGAATTTTTCCATTAAATCTAATCTGAAAGGCTCTGTTTATCCATGTGCCAGGCACAGCAATAGTAGCAGTAATGCATTCATTCCCAATATACTGCCCTGCTCTGGTCTAGAGGGACCATGTCTTGATGGGAGAGCATAATCCCAGCTCTGTGGCCCATTCAGTTTTTGCTATCCCTGCCAAAAATGCCAGTTGCTGTCATTTGTGTTTGTGACTTCAGACATATGGACAGTTGTCTATTAGAAACAAACTAAAGCACCAAGTCATTCTACACCAGGCAATAGCCAGGAAGAAGACAACGATTTCCACAGGTAAATATATATCAGTATTTCCTTGTGTAGACAATAACTGTAGGGACCACAGATACTGTGCTGTGGTCCCTTTTGCAAAATGTTGATTTTTTTTTTTGTAATGGCAACCAATTGTGGTGGCAGTCAGCTTGCAATAATATTTATCCTCTTCTGTCTTGGACCAGACTGGAACAAGTGCAAGGCATAGTATCCCATTACCGATTTAATTTTCTGAGCAACAGAATGGCAAGTTCCACTTTACATTCTAACTTTAACTACAGTATAGATTTTTAAATAAGCCTTGAGCTTCCTATTAGTGTGACCTGTCTGCTCTTTCGGTGCTCTCTCTTATCCTATTTTGATCGACCCGTGAATGGGGTCCTGTATTATTCATTGTACACTAAATTAAGCTTTTCGTGCTAAAGGCTTTCAAGTGTAGCATTCCTTCCGTGGAACTCATTACCTGTGTCAATACACAAAGCAGAAGGGCTTAATAGATTTAAAACATCTACCATCAACCCATTTTCCTATCTGTTATTAAGACCAGTGAGCATGTGTTATGTTGATAATATTCCTTATTGTCCTGGGGTTAATTTCATTATTCAGTGACCGCACTGTTGAGTTCAAAAGTGCCTTTGCATCAGTTTGAACTTCAATTAGTCTTGAGGTTTTCTGGAAAAGAGTGGGTGAATGAGAGTTAATTTGGCTGGGCTTGGCTTTTTATACTTTTGAACATTAAGATGAATATCTTACTTCCACTAGTGTGTTGAGAGGCAGAGGCATCAGACTGTAGCAAAGTGCAAAGACAGTAGAAAGCTTTATTTAAAAACAGAACCAACCTGATTTCAGGACGTTCTGCCGCCTGTGTTATGCGGGAGGACAGGCTAGATGATCATAGTGGTCCCTTCTGGTCTTAGAATCGCTGAATGTTTTGCTTTGCACAAGCATAAAGATAAATTGCATCAAAAATGCCTATTATCGTCACCCATGGGAAGCATCGTATCTACCACCCTGGGGAAAAATGGATGCTGCTTCCACGCTCTGCCCACGAAATGAGCCCCAGCCCCATGAGTGGCCAAAATGAAACGCTGTTGCAGTAGATCGGGGTGGCCAGCCTGTGGCTATGGAGCTGCATGCAGCTCTTCAGAGGTTAATATGTGGCTCCTTGCATAGGCGCTGACTCTGGGGCTGGAGCTACAGATGCCAACTTTCCAATGTGTTGTAGGGTGCTCACTGCTCAACCCCCTGCTCTGCCCCAGGTTCTGCCACCACTCCACTCCTTCCCCCAAGGCCCCTGCCCCTTCCCCCGAGCCTGCCATGTCCTTGTTCCTCCCTCCTCCCCACCAGAGCCTCCTGCGCACGGCAAAACAGCTGATTGCGATGGGTGGGAGGTGTGGGGAAGGAGGGGGAGGCGCTGATTGGCAGGGCTGCCGGTGGGCGGGAGGTGCTGGGGGCTGGAGGGGGGTAGCGGATGCGGGGCTGCTAACATATTACTGAGGCTCTTTGGCAATGTTCATTGGTAAATTCTGGCTTCTTCTCAGGCTCAGGTTGGCCACCCCAGCAGAGACTGTGCATATGTTCAAAGGTTGATCTTAGGTTGCTTTGTTTCACTGGGCTGCTTGGTTTCCCTTCATTAAGGCTTGAATATGCTCATTGGCCCTGTTAGGCTCCTTGGGCTCAGCTCCTCCTTGACAGTAGTGAAAGGGGGAAAAAAATGGTGGCCTCTCCTAAATGCCGACCCCTTGGGGCAACTGAATAAAATGTCACCCACCGAAAATTGTGCAGATCTGTGACCCTCCTTCTCCTTTTTTACAGGAGGGATGAAATCATTTAAATGTCAGCTTTGTGATCTATCATCACTTGGCATCTGAGTTAATACCTCACTGAGATGAATGGAGCAGGTCTCTATTGCTCCAGGCTCTCTGCAAACTCAGACATCTCTGCACTGGGTGCACTCTCTGTTCACATGCTTGACGTTGTCTTTGTAACTAGACCAGCTAGAGACTACTTGGGGGCTTTTGTTAATTTGTTTTTAAATGAAAGCTGAGATTCTGGAGAACAAGTGGCTTTTGTATGAACGATGGGTGCTACCAGCTGTTTCAGAGCCCTAGTGTCTACTGGTTAGAACAGGGAACTGAGAAGCTCAAGAACTGGGTTTTATTTCCCATTCGCCCAGTGTATTGCTTAAGGGATGGGTGCCCGCTTCACTAATACTCGTCACCCTTTTTGCCAGCCTCAGAACTGTGACCAAGGGCTCATGGTGTTGGTCTGGCTCTGCTGTGCTTGGTGTACGACCCAGGGAAATGGGGGCAAAGGTGGCTGCTCTCTGTCACTTTTGAGGCTCCCATACTCTGGGGTCAGAGTACTATGCCTGGTTGCCTGTGGTCACAAAGGGGTCATTCCAGCAGACAGGAATAGCTGGAGCTCAGAGACATCCTGGCTCACCTGCTTCCTCTGGTTATATTGCTTACTTTATGGGCTCCCACGGGATGCTGATGGAGAGCTGATGCTGTGGCTCTGTGCCACCCAGGGATTCCCCTTAAACAAGGGGAATCTCCTGATGGGCAGATCTCCTGGGTTTCTGGCCCCTTCACACCAGAGGAGCAGCACAAAGTGGCCATAGAGGACCAGAGAATTGGGCCCAAAGTCTGAATGGACATGGAGACTAAACAGCTCCCTTCCTTTGAGCTCCTTTAGGTCAGGGATGACTGTGGGAGAAGCTTTCACTGACATTGCCTGTGTTGAATCTGTCTTGTGGCTAAAGAACACTATTTTCCAGAATACCGCCCCCTCCCCCCCGACCCTGCACCTTTGCTTCCCCCCATAACTCCCAGTTAACTGACCTCTGTTGCTTTGCTGCTGCTCCTGCTGCACTTACTGGAGGAAACCATTGTTGATTTTGGGGATGGAGGGAGTGGGTCTCTCTACAGAGGCCCCTTTAAGACCACTTTTTGCAAAGTTATCTGCCTGCGACAGATGCTTTCACTGATGTGAGACAAGAGTCCCTGGAGTAACATGGCTATCAAATCAGTCTGAGGGAGCATCTGGCCCTGACTCTTCCCAGATGTTCCAAGTTGGATGGACAGGTGGCCCATGAAACATTTAAATAGTTAAAACAACGATCATCTTCCTTTTTTCAGACAAAAAGAAGAGAGGGGAGATAAAACATTGCCGGGGCTGGGGGAACACTTGACTCTATTCTTCTCTGGAGTCTGTAGCCAGGAGCCACAAATTCCAACAGAGGAGCTAATGCAGGAGCTGGGTGTATTTTATTCCTTTGGAGTGGGGAATGTAGTTCATGCCTTCTGGCTTGCAGATTATCTTGAGCAGAGGAAGGAAGTAAAGAGACTGGACCAAAGATAATGGTGAATTTGGCTCTGCTGCTACAGAACAACACCATCCCATCCCTTTCTCCCCTCCCCCACATCTTCTCTCTAAAGCTGAAAGCAAAAAATACAGTGAGCCAGGAGTAGTCTCGCTCTGCAACATCTTCCTGGCTGCCTTTGTCTGCTTGCTAAAAATAAAAGCCTATTTATAGCTCTGTGCAGAGCAGGGAGAGTTTGCTGAGGGTGACAACGTGATGTGGATTTCACAGTCCATCAGTTTGGATTTGCAGTTTTTACAGTCCCTTTTGGATTAATTGAGAACTTGCATAGGGTTTCTGAGGTTACGGGCACCGTAAATGGGGCATTTGGAGGCATGGTTGAATGTTTAGCAGGCACTCAGGAGTCAGGTCGGCTGGGGAGAAGTCACAGCACTTTCAGATCAGTCATATCCAGCTCAGGCTTCAGAGAAAACCTAGCTCCCACTGCACATGATTAGAGGTTTAACTTCCATTATGTCTAGGTTCTCATATGGCCCCTATCACTGCCATGGCTGAGAGCTTCCCGTTAATTATAATGATTTCTGATTTGTATTACAGTAACAGTTAGAAGCCCTGCCCAAGATCAGGATCTCATTAGGCCAGGCCCTGCCCAAACACAGTGAGAGACAATCCCCACCCCAAAGAGCTTACAGTCTAATCAAACAAAGGGTGGGAGGGGAGACAGAAAGCTGAAGTAACTTGCCCAAGGGCACACAGCAGTTCACTGGCAGAGCTGGAAATAGAGCTCCTTAGTCTCAGTCCAGTAAGCTATTCATTAAACAAATTCTTAGTGAATGTATCCTTCCAACACCCCAGTGCAGCAGGTGATTCTATTACCTCCTTTTTACAGATGGGGAACTGAGGCACAGAGAGACTTGCCTAGAATCACACAGAGGGTCTGTGGTAGCGATAGAAATTGAGCCCAGATCTCCTGAGTCCCACTCCTGTGCTTGTGCCTTAGCCATAAGACCGTCCATCCTCTCATTAGTATAGTCACACCCACACTAAATTATATGATCTCATTTGGATATTCATGGCTGTGCTGGTAACATATGGGGCTGATTCTACTCACGTACACTGGTGTAAACATGGAGTAGCGCCCCGGGAAACAATGGAGTTATAATGGTGCAAGGAGAGAATCAGGCCCACAATGCCTGTCCCTACACATATGGGATACAATTAACAGCTATAGAAATATTCAGGAGGGATTTTCAGGGGTTCCTAATTGTTCCTGATCTGCGTAGTCATTGTCTGTAGCCAGTGCTGGGCTGAGGCTTGTATGTTTCCAGTAGCACAGACTCTTCTGTGGCAAGCTCAGTTCCCCGGGCTTAGTTTCATCATTTGACTCCCTCTGAATATATTCTCAGTGAAGTGCTGTCAGCTGAATGTACCTGCCCGGTAGCTAACCTTTCTCTGTTGCTATTTCCATTGTAAGTCCCAGTCCTCAAGGGGTTAGAATGCACTCCTAGAAATTCTCAGCAGGCTGAAACACAAACTTCAGATGTGAACCCAGGTGTGAGTTATATTGTCCCACACATTGCTTTGATGGCTCTTTTTATACTGCTACTACAGGGTGTGTGGTTCAGTGCAGTGAAAATAGAGGATTGCCAGGTTCTATTCCTAACTGTGCCACTAATTCACTTCACTGTGTGAGTCTGGGCAAGTTTGTTAGGATAAAATTATCAACCGTGGGTGTCTAAAGCTAGCCACTTCAATGCCATGAAAGCAGTGGTGAGTGCCAGGAGCTTGGCATCTCTCAGAATCAGGCCTCTAATTTAGGTGCCTAAATGTGGATTAAGATTTCTAATTTTAGGCATCCAGGTTTGAAAATTCTGGCCTTAATTTCTGTGCCTCAGGTTTTCCCTCTATCAAACAGGTGTAATGTTATCCACCTGTGTCATTAGGGTGTTGCGAGGCTTAAGAATCTCAGATGGAAAGGGTCTCTGCACTGCCTTGTAAGTGCAAAGCATGAATTCATTTAGGCGTTACTGCCAAATTTACTTAGTCCCCCTGAGGCTTTAAATGAAGGGCAACTTTGCTTACATTTAACTGTGGTAGAGTGGCTGCTCCTACAAATTTAATGTTAGCAGTACAGCTACTAAGGGCCTGATCCCCGTGAGACACGGAGCAACCTCAGCTCCCTATTGACATCAGTAGGTACTTAGTGCCGTGAAGGACTGGCCCCTAACTGAAACGCTTACTGACCAAGAGCTGAAATTTGACTTCAGTTAGGGATTCAGTCCAATTTCCACTGAAATGTTAACTTTTGGCTTGGGACAGGTATAGTAGCTGTAAGCTGTTCAAAGCTGAATCCGCAGAAAGAGGTTCCGTTTTCCTTCTCCTGCTTTATCCTTCTACCAATTCTCATGAATGGGGGTGGGGGAGGAGTAGCTGCTCCCCCTTTCTTCCAGGCCCATGTGTTGGCTTTGCCGCCTCTTTGTACGGTCAAGAAAAGTAAAAGAAGAGTAGGCACCTGTTCGTTTAAAATCACTGGGTCTGCAAAACTTGCATCCAAGAATTTTAAAACAACAACTGGCTGAGGAGCTCACGTGGACTGTTAATGTTGTTTGTTTTTCAGTGACTCTTGGAACACTGGGGAAGTTCTGGAGGACTGGAAGAGAACTAATACTCTGTAAAGGGGATGACCTAGGCAATTATAGGCCTGTCAGTCTGGCATTGGTCCAGGCAAAATGATGAAATGGCTGATATGGGACTCAAATAATAAAAATTAAAGGAGGGTAATATAATGAATTCCAATCAACATGGGTTTATGGAAAATAGATCCTGTCAAAATAATTTGATACTTGTATCAATCAAATGTACAATCTCATTAAAAGTAATAATATTAACATAATATACTTAGACTTCTATAAGGTTTTAGACTTGGTGCAACACAACATTTTGATTAAAAATCTTGAATGATATAAAATTAACAATGGCACTCATTATATGGATTAAAAACTGGCTAACTAATAGATCTCAAAATGTAATTGTAAAGGGGGAATCATCATGGAGCAGGTGTGTTTCTAGTGAAACCCAGGGATCGGTTCTCAGTTCTATGCTATTTACTGTTTTAATCGATGGCCTGGAAGGAAACATAAAAGCATCACTGATAAACTGGGGGAGTAGTAAATAATGAGGAGGACAGGTCACTGATACAAAGTGATCTGGATCACTTGGTAAGCTGGGCTCAAGCAAATGATATGCATTTCAGTTCTGTCTAATGTAGTTATACATCTAGGAACAAAAAATGTAGGCCGTACTTACAAGATGGGGGATTCTGTCCTGGGAAGGAATGACTCTGACAAAGATTGGGGGTCATAGTGAATAAACAGCTGAATGTGAGCTCCCAATGTGATTCTGTGGTCAAAAGGGTTTATCAGATCCTTGGATGCATAAACAGGAGATATTAATTAGGAGGAGAGAGGTTATTTTACCTCTGTATTTGACAGTGGTATTGTTGCTACTGGAATACTGGGTTCTGTTCTGGTGTCCCCGTTTCAAGAAGGATGTTGATAAATTGGACAGGGTTCAGAGAAGACCCACAAGAATAGTTAAAGGATTGGAAAATATGCCTTATCGTGACAGACTCCAGAAGCTCTGTCTAGTGTGATAAAGAGAAAGTTAAGGGGTGATGCGATTGCATTTTGTAAGTACCTACACGGGGAACAAATATTTGATAATGGGCTGTTCAGTCTAGCAGACAAAAGGATAACAAGATCCAATGACTGGAAGTTGAACCTAGACAAATTCAGACTAGAAATGAGGTATGTGTTTAAACAGTGAGGATAATTAACTGTGGGAACAATTTGCCAAGGCTTGTGGCGGATTCTGCACAACTGGGAGTTTTGAAGTCAACACTGGGTATAAAGATATGCTCTAGTTCCAACAAGCACTAATTCAGGGAAGCCTTGTGGCCTGTGTTATGTAGTGGGTCCAACTAGTTAATCATAGTCATCCAGTCTGGCCTGATATGTGAGGCCGGTCCTCCATGCCACTATAGCTGTCCTATGTCCTTAGCTGTCACACTGGCTGGAGAAGGCTGGTGTATATGTAACCGTTCTGCCAGTAGCTGATGAGATTTGTGAAAGAATTGGGGGTTTTATGATAAAAGCATGCTATATGCCAGAGTCTTAGGGCATGACCTAATACAGATTTTCAGATATGCGGTGATTGTAACTTGTTCCAGGTCATCAAGTGCATTCTGAATTAATTTTTTCTACTGATTTTTTTTATACTGATTATTTATGGTATTAAACCATCCCAGTGGATTTTTATTTTTGTACTTTTATATTCCTATTGTCTTAAGTGTCCTAAAAACTAAAGTAATGAATTGTGATGGCTTGAGATGATACAAAAATATTGAGTTAACACGCTCTGTAGGATGTCACCAGAGAGCATTTACTAAATTATTAATTATGGAGAAAATTATATAGAAAAATAACATAAGTGTACAAGTTTCTGTTCATGGCTAGAAAGTGACATTTCTCTTGGCTAATAATGATTTCAGACTGATCTATGCATAACAGGATATTGCTGTGTCTCAAACAGATGGAAAAAGGCAGTTTACATAAACAAGCAGCCTAAAATGAATTAAGAAAGAAGAGAGCCTTTCACAGTGTTCAGCATGTTGAAAGATTGCATTCCCCACCACAGCGGCACAGGGCAATGCAACTCAGTGCTGTCTTGACACATTTGCACCTTGCCTGGCTCCCCATTTTGAAGTCGCGTCGTAGGAGGTCACGACAATGACTTGCTTCTGGGAGGTTTGTCCACAGTGGATTCCACCCATCAGAGCCCACAACCCATCCCCATTCTTTGGGTGAGGGGAGCTCAGCAGCAGGTGTCAAGGCCTGACCCCAGCAGTGTCCTGCTTGCGAGGCAGCTCGTCTACTGTGTTGAACCAGAGGAGCTTCTTCAGTGGGAGGCGTTTCATAGCTCTGCCCTGTTGGTTGAAAAGTGGCTTGCAGGCCTCATCAGCACTTGTCCTGCCATACAGAAGCAGCACAAAGCACTCCAGCAAAGACACAGTTCCATCATGTATAGATTGTGGTACAGCAGACAAATCCATAGAAGCCGGGGTTACTTCTTCCAATGCCTTCCAGGTCTCCCATGCAGACTTCTGTTCTCTTCCAGCAAAGGCAGATAGTGTCACAAGGAATATATTCATGACACACTGGTAAAGACTTTGACTTCTTTGGGCCAAGTGAAGCAGCTATATCATGAGCAGGTACATATCTTAAGTGTTGCCTGGTTCCAAATCCAAGTCACACTTCAGGGATCTAAAGCTTTTGCATGTACCTAACAGCCAGGATTACCACCTCTGTGTCAGCTGTGCGTAGGTGAACTTTCATACATCCTCGACTGAATGCATCAGCAGCATGCAGGATATTTTCTGGTATCTGCTTTCTCGTGGTTGCATGGTGAAAGGCTGAAGTGTACATCTTGATCATCTGTGGTGATTACCTTTTTGCCTTCTACTGCCAACTTTGCAAGGAAACAGAAGAGTTCATTTTTATTTTCATCGATGCCCAGAAATTCTTTCCAGTTTTAGCAATAGAGCGATGTAAGGCACGGTGCTCCTTTTGACTCCCTTTCCTCTCCTGCCTCTGGTCTGGGCCTCGAGACTGCTGGCAGTATAAACATCCCACACTATATCCATCCTTCTACAATACTGCAGCTGTGTCTCAAGTTATGGAATGAAAACCGTCATATCATAGTCATCAGATGTGTTGCTAACAGCTGGTTTCATCATGTCCACAAGAGCTGCCCCATCAAAAATTATGCCATCAACCGCTGAAGCGGTATCTTGCAGTTGACCATAGCCCTCCAGAAAAGCCATCCGGTGAGATTTCTTGCCAAGGTATAGTTTTTCCCGGATTCTCATGCTGAAAGAAATAATCCAGGGTCCCATCCTGTCATTTGCACCGGGGCAAAGTCAGTGTACAAAGCTATTAAATCATAATGGTGGCATTTGGGGGGCGCTTTGCACAGGTTTAGCTGGACAGCACAAGGTGGAGGGTGATGATGAATCCGGCCTGATGAGTTCTGCTCAGAGGTTTCAGGCTTGCTTAAAACACAACACCCCAGCAGCACAGATTCTAGAATCCACCGGGGTTTTTTTTAGCATGATTCAGAGTCTCTATTGTCATCATCAAATGACCTCTCACTCCTTCCTCTGGATTTTCAGTTACAGTCACATCCCTTTTATATGGATTTATATAATTCGATTTACTTGACATATTCCTGATACTATGATGGTAAAAAAAAACCTTTGCATGAGAAAAATAGATTACCTCAGTCTCCTGATGTTTCTTCTCTTTCTTGCACACATGCATGCACACACATGCTGCTGAACTATCAGTTTCATGAGCTACACAGTGGGTCATTTATCGAATAAAGCATTTCTTCCTCACAAAGTATTTGGTGACAAAATCCTGAACAACATTTGGAGCGGTTGGAGAAAGTGCAGGATTGTTCTGTGTGACGGCTGTCGGCAGAACACACTAACAAAGGAGAAAAAAGTCAGTGGGGCTAAAAATATGTTCTTGAAAAAAAAAAAAGTCAATTCCTAAACTGTTGTATGTTCTGATCAGAAGCAGTCTGAGTGCAACATGTTGTCACTTGTCAGAAGCAGTTTGCTTCTTTCCCTTGCCTCGTAGCCTTTGGGTTCTGTTTCTCCGTTGGCTAAATGGCATCCCATATCATCCGGCTGATGGCTGTGCTGAGCAACTGTACCATTTCCCTTCTATTGAAGAGTGAAACAGCTCCCTGCCTGGAGAAAAACACGTTAGCCTCAAGCTTCCCAGTTTTATTAGATTCAGTCCAGGCTTGTACAATCTCTGTCAATAGCGAACAAGGTGAATATTTATAAGACTCCTCTCTCTACCTTGAGATCTCAGGCTATGCTGGTAAATAACTCGTCTTCCAAACCCAGGGAGGGTTAGTGAGTTTGTGCACTTTCCATTATATAATATCCTGTGCTTGAGCTGTTGACTGATTTTTAACCTGGCCAGGAAATCAGCCTAGATTCGCCCCCTATCCCTTTGGGTGCATCAGCCCAAAGAAAACATACAAGGATAAGGGAAACCTAACACAGAAGCTTTATTTATAACACAACAATTAAAACAGTAATAAAAGGATAAACATTAAGAACTTCCGAGCTGTAACTATAAAGGACCAAATATCAAACCCAGCTATGGCTGTAATAGCCAGGGGCTTAGAGTCCTGACCGAGAGCTGTATATAGGACAGATGATCAGAATCCAGGTGTCTCTTTACCATATCTGGCAGCTTAATCGCAGACGCTCACCGACATGACAGGACAGAGTACTACGCAGCAGGCTTCTGAGGAGGAACCTTCAGACAGGTAAGTTGGCAACTCTGTTCTTCTGTTCACAGATCTTCCGCCCTGTATCGTCGTGAGTGTGCGTATGAATTGGAACCAAAGGACAGCAACTGGACCGCTATCCTCACATGCAGGCATGGATCCTACCCCAGCAACCCTTAGTGTGGCACACACTGTCTTCCTCTTGGATGGGCAGCCCCGTGTGACTGGAGGGCTGGACCTTTATACTGCCTTGTTACTGGGCAGATTACCAGTCACATAACCTGCCTCTTTTCCCGCCTCTAGTGAAAAGGGCGCCCAAGGATGGGGAAGAAAGGCACCAAACATGGATTCGCAACAACAGTGAAGGGGAATCCAAGATGGCTATGTTGGAAAGATCAAAAAATAAAGAAAGTTCCCCTACAGAGCAGTATTTAAATCTATATAGAATGAAGCCCCTTGCAGACAAGGAGCCTGCTTAAGAACTTGGGGGACCTTCTTGGCCACTTTCTGACCCTTGAAAGCATGAGTTAAATTTTGCTTATGACAGATCTGCCCTTGGCTCCCATGTGAAAGATGGGTCAGGATGTGGTTCTACTGAGTTCATAACTTGCATAACTACCCTCTTCTCTCCAGCAACAATCCAACATCTGGCCATTGTCTTATATTGCCTAAACTGTTGTCACTCCCTCTATTCTGACTTCCTAGCAAAACAACTGTTGCTTGCAGGTAGAGCAACATATGGTCATATATCTGCTCACCGTGATGAGCATTCAGGAGCTAGGAAACCCATCTTAATTTTTGGCGGAGAAACAGCTATGCAGTCAGTCATTACAGACTGCTATCCCACCTAAGAGAGGTGGCAGGGTGAATGGAGTAAAATGGTCTGCATGTTTCCTGGGAAGGTCGCACCCATGAAGTAGTGACAGGACACTGCATCTCCACCACTAGACCCCTCACTTCTGGCGTTCCACATGGATCAATTCTATCCCCTGTCCTATGGATCATATACATGCAACCACTAGCTGAACTGATCAGATAACAGGGACTCAAGAGCCTGCTGTGCAGATGACATGCTGCTCTAGTTCACTTTCAGGGTGATCCCACTATTGCTAAGATGTCCCAGGGCTTGGATGAGATCAGCTCATGGATGAAGAACAGCTGGTTGAGCAAGTCACAGGTGATGCTGGCGGGCAGAGGAGAGCATTCTGAAGTGTTTGTAGCCATGGTGAGGTCTCCTTTGGTTGAAGGTGCACACCCACAATTGGTTAGTTCAGTCCATCGTTTAGGGGTATTCCTGGATTTCTTGCCGACACTGACTTCTTACATAGCAGCAGTAATACTTTCTACTGCCTCCAGCTGACTTGGAGACACTATTCTACCCCAGTGGGGTATGGTCAAGTCAAGGTCAAGGTCTCAATCCTTATCTTCATGGTACTCAATGGGCTGGGCCCAGGTTACCCTGAATATCACCTGAAGCTCTGGGAAGACGACTGGTTGATAACTCTACTCCTCAGGCACAATGGCACTTTCTACCGCAAGGACAAAGCACCATTCTTCCCTCTGATTCAGCACAGATCCAATGTCCTAGCAGGCCATTGTGCAGTAGAGGATGCAGTTGGAACAGAAGTAAATCCCTGGTCCTGACTACTTGTGATCATTAAAAATTTGATGTTGCTTTTGACAAGAGAATAGGAGAGTGTTCACCCCAATCATATTCCAGTAGCAGTAGCAACGTTCTGTGCCCTCAACTTTCCGTTTCATTTGGATACTGTCTCCTCATCACTTCCTGTCCTAGACTGTTACGGAGTATCGCTGTGCACTATTTAACAGCTATCACATTAATTATGCCCCAGAGGTGGCAGCATTTCATTGGTGGATGAATGTATTCCAGTATAATTTGTATTATGCTTAGAGAGATGCTATATAAATGTAAGATGATTATTATCTCTGTAATAAATAAAGCAATTAAAAAGACTCCAAAGCACTGAATTTTCATGGTGGAGTAGTGCAGAATTATTGAGAACTGTTTCTTTAACACAGACACTGGGGAATGGGTTCGAAGGCTGCTGTCCTTCTAAGACCACCTGTGTGGTGTGCTGTGCTTGTTTTCCAGGCAGTAATAGGAATGCGTTCAGCCTTGAGATCTGCTGAAGGTGGCTAGTTTATGTACCCAGGGATTCTCTGTTGATGTCCGTAAACAGGGCAAAGTAGACTTTAAACAAAATTAACACTTGTTACCTACTGAAGGAGGTGACTCAGAACAGAGCCAGTGTTAGCCCACTGGAGGCCCTAAACAGTGATATTTTGGGACTCCTCAATACTAAATAATTAAGTTCTTATAATAAAAAAGCAAATGGGGACCCCCTTGAGCTGCTCAGGACTAAGCAATTGCTGAGTCTGCTTATGCCAAGCGCCAGCTCTGCAGAGCTGGCAAATAAAATTGCACGGCTTTTTAGAAAAGAGCTGCCAGCTCAGGGAGAGGCTTGCACTCCCCGCTAAAAGAGAGGGACCCTCTGAAGTCAGTGGGAGTGGCTGCTGCTCAGCACCTCTCAGGAGCCAGGCCCCAAGTGATTTCCATCTTGAGCAAGATTAGAACTACTGACCTAGAGGCCCAATCCTGGGAGTTGCTGAGCACCTTCTGTGAGGTACACAGGGCCTGCCGTTCCATTAGCTTTCGTGGCGGGTGAGGGAGCTCAGTACGGCCTAAGAGCAGGCATCTAGAGGTAAAAGCTGTTTCTGGAGCAGAGGCATCATTTGTTACGGTACATGGGGGTTGCCCCCTGACTTTCCATAGCTCCTCGCCACCTGGCACTGCGGTGTCCCTCCCTGCTCTGCGGGGGCCGCTGCAGAGGCAGGCCAGGCCAGGTTGCCTAATTGCCACGACATCAGCTCAACTCCCCTCTGCCCATCAGCTGCACAGAAAGCAGCACCAGTGGCGTGGGCTGGAGCTGAGCATATACACGCACACCCCTGCCCGCTCCCTCCCCTTATTCTCTGGGATAGAACAGGTGTGTCACCTCCGCCATCCGCTCCAGGATGGGACCAACCCATCTCACAAACCGCTGGGGCCTCAGCAGGAAGAAGCAGCAGGACAGCTGGCACCATTACCCCACCCCCACATTTTTCAGAAATACTGCCCATGCTCAGGAAGCAGGAGAGACTTGTGGTAAAAGCACCGGGCTAGGATTCAGTAGACTGGCATTTCCGGCTCCCTGGATGATCATGGGCAGGTGACTAAGGACTTGTCTTCATGAGATGGTAGTGTGGCAAATTGCCAGTACGATTATGATGGGTCCCGTGCTTCCTCTTCTTGGGGGGGCATGGTTCAGGGCACAGTTTCCTGCCCCTGAACTAGGGTATCTACTGTCCCACTAGTAACCCAGAGAAGGGCAGTGGAGAGGGAGGGACCCAGGCCCACCCTCTACTCCGGGTCCCAGCCCAGGGGCCCTAGGGATAGTAGTAAACCACTTGAACTAGTGCTTCCTTCCCCTGGGCTACTTCCCTCTCCTGCTCTTCAGCTTGTGGGGCTTCCTGCCCTCTCTCTCTGCACAAGCCGGGTGTCTCTTTACCTAGGGTCTTGCTCTTCTAGCCAGCCACGGCACTTCTCCAAACTCTCCTCTACTTCAACTCCTCCAAACTGCTCTCTGCTCCAACTCCTTCCCCTGGCTGATTGAAGCAGGGAGTTTTTATCAGGTGACTAGCTTCAGGTGCTCTAATTGGCTTCAGGTGCTTTTAATTAATCTATAGAACCCTTTCTTCCCTCTACAAGGAATAAGGCTTCTCCTCATCCTTGGACTTACATATCTCTCCTGTATCACTCTCCTGCTGCCTTCTGGCCATGCTGTATCACAGTAGTTATGTTGGCAGGGGAAGCTCTCCCACTGACATAGCACTGTCTACACAGGGGGTTAGATCGGTATAAATTATGTTGCTATGGGGTGTGGATTTTTCACACCCTGAACAACATAGTTATACTGCTATAGGTCTGTAGTGTAGACCAGGCCTTAGCGTCTCTGTGCCTCAGTTTCCCATCTGTAAAATGAGGGTAAGGATACTTCCTGGCCTCTCAGGGAGGGGTATGGTGTGTCTCCTTTGGTTGAAGGTGCATGAAGAGATGGGAGATGCTCAGATATCATAGTGATGGGCCCCAGGAGAGAGCCCAGGCAGATAGATTTCCCAAATCTCCGAGCCCTACAGTCCCCAAATGCTGCCGGTTTCCCAGCAGGAGCCAGTGACATTTGCACCAGAGCGAGAGGCAGTCTGACCGGATGTCACTGTTTGCTCGGGCCCAGCTCCCCTCCTCGAATGCACTTCCTCTCTGTGTCGCTGTGAGGCTACTGGGCTGGTATGGGGCTGCTGCCTCAGGGTCTGTCCTGGACCAGCCACCGTGGGGTTTTCTGTTCTGCAGAATTCTAGAAAGCACCTGGCTTGTCCCAGGAGGAGCAGAGGGGGCATTTTGAGCTGTTTACGAGGTCAATGAATTTGAAAGGGCTCAGTGCATCTCAATGTCTCTATTTGCATCCCAACGCTCTCAGTGCCGTAGTGGTTTGAAAATAGCGATTTGATGCACTTGGCCCGCGGAGGCAGGTTTGGCTGCACGTCACCAAGAATTAATCTTCCACCTCCGTGCCACCTTGGTTTTGATTTTATGTTCCAATTTTGTTTTGGGGGAGAAGTGGGGGTGGTCAGAGAAGGGCCCAGAGGGAGCTGGCAGAGAGTGAGTAATAACATAGTCAAGCTATCAGAGACTCGAGTGGCATAACTTAATTAACTAATGGCCTGTATGGAGCTGTAATGGGATCCGAAAACAGAAAGCTTTTAAGCAAAATTCAAAGCCAGTGGCATCAATAATAGCGGGCTGAGGACACTTTCTCCCTCTTGTTCTTTTTTCCTGTAAGGCTTGTGACACAGTCCTCCCTCCCCCAAATTGGTCCTCGCTGCCTGTCCGTAACAGCATTACCCCCCCTACTGTCCCAGATCAACGACTGCAGCCGATTTAGTCATGATATTTTGTGTTGGCAGTGATGCCAAATCACATGCCCATGTTTTCCCACAGGGAAACTGCAGAGTCTCAAAACAGAGTGCAAGGCGAGGCTGGTAGGGCTTTTAAGAGCTAGTCTTGGGACTCTGAATTCAAACCACATCTCCTGGATCCCTCCAGCCACTGGGGCTTTGGAGCGGTCAGAACTGCTGTTGTCCCTTGGGATTTTGAGACAGATTATGTGGATTTTTAATTTATCCTGGCCGAGAGCATTGTGTGTTTGCAGCCTGAGCTTGTCTGCTTCCCCCTGCACAACTTTCACCCAGCTAGAGTTGCAAACTTCATCATCAAAGGTCCATCTTTTTGGAATAGCTTTAATGGGATTTCTGCTTTGAGGATCAGTTCTGACCCTCAGGGACAGTCCCCTGCAGCTGATGACACTTGCTCAAATATCAGTCTTTAACGTAATTATTTTATTGGTCCACATGGCAGGTCTGTATGTAACTACTATATTTTGCCTTCTGTGATTTAACTTCCATATGAGACGGGTGGGCTTTTGTGGCTGAGGTGCTGTTGTGTGAAATTTAGGAGCCTGGCCCCTTAAATTCAGCTCTGTAATATGCAGACCGGACAAGTAAATTTAGACAAATCAAAGGAATAGTTTGTCAGACAAGGTGAAATGATGGACATGCACACACACAACTACTCACAAAAACAGCTACCCTGGGACAGCGGGGAGGGGAGAAATATATCACCTCCTTCACCCACATGCAGGGCATAGGGCAACTCACTGGCCCCCATCTGTCCTTGGCCTGGAATAAGCATTTCACCTCCAATGGAGGTACTGTGACCACTTGCTCAGCAACAAAGCCAGAACAGGGCCCAGCTGTACCCTGTGACTAATACTGCTTGTGCTCAAGATGGAAGCATTTAGATGTCTTGCTGTGGAGGGTCGTTTCCTCTCCGCAGCAGCCTGAGAGGAATCCCCTTCTCGTACAGCATTGCACCACAGGGCAGGTGCCATTGTGGGTTTTGCCTCCTCCTGCACCATCAGGTCCTGAAAACTGCTAGAAGTGGGATGTCAGATATGATGGTCCTAACTGAAAGCGAAGCCTCTAAAGTTGGCTTGCTTCTTTTCACTCTGGGATTTTAATATGAGTAAGTAGACCAGGGATCGGCCACCTTTGGTATGCGGCCCGTCAGGGAAATCCGCTGACTGGCTGGGCTGGTTTGTTTACCTGCAGCGTCCGCAGGTTCGGCCGATCACAGCTCCCACCGGCTGTGGTTCACTGTTCCAGGCCAATGGGGGCTGTGGGAAGTGGCGGCCAGCACATCCCTCGGCCCGCGCCGCTTCCCGCAGAGAAGGGCTACTAGGATGATCCGAGGAATGGAAAACCTGTCTGATGAAAGGAGACTCAAGGAGCTTGGCTTGTTTAGCCTAACCAAAAGAAGGTTGAGGGGAGATATGATTGCTCTCTATAAATATATCAGAGGGATAAATACCAGAGAGGGAGAGGAATTATTTAAGCTCAGTACCAATGTGGACACAAGAACTAATGGATATAAACTGGTCACTGGGAAGTTTAGACTAGAAATTAGACGAAGGTTTCTAACCATCAGAGGAGTGAAGTTCTGGAATTGCCTTCCAAGGGAAGCAGTGGGGGCAAAAGACCTATCTGGCTTTAAGATTAAACTCGATAAGTTTATGGAGGAGATGGTATGATGGGATAACATGATTTTGGCAATTAATTGATCTTTAACTATTCATGGTAAATAGGCCCAATGGCCTGTGATGGGATGTTAGATTGGGTGGGATCTGAGTGACTACAGAAAATTCTTTCCTGGGTATCTGGCTGGTGAATCTTGCCCATATGCTCAGGGTTCAGCTGATCGCCATATTTGGGGTCGGGAAGGAATTTTCCTCCAGGAAGAGGCCCTGGAGGTTTTTCTCCTTCCTCTGTAGCATGGGGCACAGGTCACTTGCTGGAGGATTCTCTGCTCCTTGCAGTCTTTAAACCACAATTTGAGGACTTCAATAGCTCAGACATAGGTGAGAGGTTTATCGCAGGAGTGGGTGGGTGAGATTCTGTGGCCTGCATTGTGCGGGAGGTCAGACTAGATGATCATAATGGTCCCTTCTGACCTTATGATCATAATGGTCCCTTCTGACCTTACGATCATAATGGTCCCTTCTGACCTTATGATCATAATGGTCCCTTCTGACCTTAATATCTATGAATCTATGAATCTAAACAAACCAGCCCGGCCCGCCAGCGAATTTTCCTGATGGGCCACGCGCCAAAGGTTGTCGATCCCTGAAATAGATTGTTGTCCTTGTCTGCTCCCCTATTTTCCCTCCCTTGGCTGACACTGTTGCCTAAGTTCTGCCAGGCAGAGAATCTCTGGTCTGAGGTGATGCCCTCAACCACCCTTTATTCCCCCCACTCTCACTTTTATCCTGCAGTATAACTCTAGCCCAGTTCAGAGAGGGGTGCTGCTTTCTTCTAAATCAGCTGCAAATGATCTCGCCCCACCACCCTAATATTCTTTAGCATTTTAACCACCCCCTGATATAAACACAAGCCCACGGCTCATCTGCCATGTTGTCAGCTCAGGACTGTGCTTGTGTCTGTGATAAGGGGACACACAAAGCTCACTGTGGACGTGCTAGCTGGACGTTGGCAATGGCAATAGCGGAGAGCATGCTGGGACAGATGGTTGTCGGTCATGCCTCCTGTCTGTCAGTGGCTGGCAACTCCTCTGATGTCTGCAGTGTTTTGCAGGGAGTACTGCCATGCTGTAAATTCAGTCCTGTTGCTTGACCCATGCCAGAGACAACATACGGCACACACTACCGAAAGTGACATTTGCTCAGGAGGTAGAATGATACCCTTCAGCCCACAAATCTGGGGAGTGAGTCCCTCACTGGGGTTCTCGGCTGATACTGCAGGATGGTACTCATTGAAATGCTGCACTGAGGGAGATCTCATTTACTAGGTTTCCCCATAGATCCATCCAGGTGAGTGTTAAAGACACAAGGGCACTTGAAGAAAAGAGTAGGGGAATAAGTCCTGTGTCCTGGCCTGCAGTACTTCGTTCCACCACAGACGTCTAACGTCCACGCTGCACATGTGCGGTGCTGCGTGTGTGATCGCAGCTGCTTTTGCCTGCCCAGGTACTGTGATCCCAATGCCTAACGCCCAGATCTTTAAAGGTGTTTAGGTGCTGCTTCACTCAGTGTTACACTGCCTAACTAATTTAGGCACCTAAATCTCATTTTCAAAAGGGATTTAGGCACTTAAGAGGTAAAATCCCATTGACAGATGATAGGTTTTAGGCTCCTATGTGCCTAAAGCACTTGTGAAAACAAGATGAGCTCCTAAATTAGTTAGACTTTGCAACGCTGAGCACAGCAGCACCTTTAAAAATCTGGGCCTAATTCACTTTGATAATGAATTGGGACTAGCTTTTCCAGTAAATTTCCAAATGTAGACAAGCCCTAAAAGACATGATAGTAAACGGAGTTCTGATTTACAGCGGAGGATAACAGACCTTACTAGCGCTTATGTGAATCTCTGAATATTTTAAATGAAAAACTTTCCAACAGACAAACGAGAAGCACAAAGTAATAACTCTAATCAGGGCAAATTTATGAGCACAGGAGAGAAATAGTGGCTGGAAGATTTTAGATCTACGAGAGCAATTAGGGGCAATAGTAACTAGGCACAGGTCAACTTGCTCAGGAGCACTAAGAATTGCACCCAGCTCCCCCCATTTACGAACCAAACTCAGTGTTATCAACTCCCATGGCTTTATCTCGAGTCTTGTGATAGTTGAACTTTTCCTTAAAGCTGCAGCTCTTGGTGTCATGTGATTAGGTGAGAATCTCAACTTTTATTAAACAACAAAACAAAAGCAGACCTGACTGAAAATCAAAATTTCCATTTCATAAGGAATTCCATTAATTTTTACATTTTTTTTCATCCCTAACTAGAAGGGAAAAAGCCGAAATGTCATATTTTTCATTACATGACAAGTTCCAAAATAATTTTTTGATTTGGTTTCTTGAACCAAAATGAACTGTTTACTTTTGGCTTGGTTTGACATTAGATTGTGTCCACCTGAGCTGCACACTGCCTCCTGGGAGATGGAGTTTGGGTACCTCTTGCCCCTATTCCCCTAGTCCATAGTGCCTCATGGCAGATGTAATCCAGCCGGGAAGATTGGCTCACAGAGGAGAATGTGTACAAGGCACCTAAACTACAACTCCCATAAGGCACTGCAGCAGGTCAGGCAGTCACAGGCAGATTAATATCAAACTGACCTCTAATAAAATGGTTTAATTCTGTTCAACAAACCCAAAGGTTCAGATTTGGAATGACCCAGCCAGACCCATTTTGTTTCAGTTTTTCACAAAGAAATAAATCAGGAAAAAATTGACATTTTCCCCACCAAATATTTCAATTTTGTGGAAACCACTTTTTCTGTTGAAAAAAAAAGATGGAAAATTCCCAAACTGCTTTAAAAAAAGTAAGTTTCTAGCCCTAATGGTTCGAAAACATGAATCCTAAACACTCAAAAACCAGAAATCAAATAAAAATGTAGTGAAATAATGTAAAAGTTATTTTAATTAAAAAAAAACCCTATTGATTTTAAAGCCGATTTGATGATATTTTAGCACCCTGCAAACCCAAGCTTTTTGCAGTTTTGAAAATGCCCAGTTAATGTTTTTGAATTATGCCTTTCAGTTTCTCCTGTACATGTGCTTCTCCATGCCAGCTGAGACCAGAAGTGGGAAAGCCACCGTCACAAGGTAACTGTCTTGCTAAGGAGAGATGGGTCTGAGACCCACATGTGACACAGCCAACACTCCTCCCCTGATGGGGAAAATGAAGGTCATATGACCCAGTCAGGTATCTGGTATAGATGAGGGAGAGGTCTGGAGAGAGACTTTTCGGTGAAGTAGAGGCCTGAGCTAGAGGCAATGCAGGAAGGAGGAAGGCTCCTGCAGGAGTCCTTGAGACACCAGGGGAGAAAGGACTGAGGTGGTGTGACCTGGCCTCCAAGGAAGGCTGAAAAACTGTTATAAAGTCTTTGTTTTGAGTTCTGTTTTTTGAAAGACTGTTTCCAACCTGAGTATGATGGAATACACCCCTGTATTCACATCCTACATGCTATCGTCATAATCTGTGCACAAGATATGCCTTTTGATATATCATTTGAAAACTCATAACTTGCCTTGCTGATCAGCAATATTCTGATAAAATATGTGTGGCAACATTCTATGGGAAGTTATAAAATTCCCCTGTAGGATGTTATTAACACACGTTCCAAACCCCACAGCGCTGCCCGAGCAGAAGTCGTCTTAAAAAAAAGGATGTCTATTTGCCCTAATTTGCATTTAAGCAGTAAACAGAGTCATCAAGTAGGGAGGGAAAACAAAGGAAGCTCAAACAGGTGAATAAAACCCAGCAGGGAACATCCTTCCACATAGCCTCTTTGTCTCAGCTGTAAATGTTTTTCAAGAGGAGGACTGGAACCATAAAAATGAGGGACAAACACCCCAAGGGCCCCCCTTTCTCCCTGCCCATCACATTCCTTGCACCTGAGACGACAAAGGAAATAGCCATTGGACTCTGGGTGTGGTGGAGGGGTCCCTGATCTGAAGAATTTAGTCACTAATCTTGCTGGAAACATGCAGTAAGAAATTTTGCTTAAATCTAACATGGTTTGTTAAGTCAAGCACTAGTAAGTGTTTTATCTTTATTTTTCTTGTAACCATTTCTGACTTTTATGGCCCATTACTTGTACTCAGTCTCTCTCTTTGTACTTAATAAACTTGCTTTATTGTTTTATTAATCCAGTCTGTTTAACTTAAAGTGTCTGGGTAACTCTATTTAAGATAACAGCCTAGTATATGTTTCAGAGTAGCAGCTGTGTTAGTCTGTATCCGCAAAAAGAAAAGGAGGACTTGTGGCACCTTAGAGACTAACAGATTTATTTGAGCATAAGCTTTCGTGAGCTACAGCTCACTTCATCGGATGCATCTGATGAAGTGAGCTGTAGCTCACGATAGCCTAGTATATATTATTCCCCTAAAGGAAAAATGGACTTAATATATTTGGACTGTCTAGGAGGGGGCTGGGCAGTACCAAACATACATTTTTGGAGGAAAGACCAAGACTGGGAGAGTGTTGGGGTCACCCTGCAGCATAACCAAGGCTGTTGAGAGCCAGGGTGTGACTGGCAAGCTGCAGTTACACAAACACATCCAGGAGTGACCAGTTTGGAGGCTACGACAGCAAGGCATTGCCAGGCAGTCCAGGTTACAAGGCAGGTGTAACACAGCCCCCTACTGGTCTGGATTGTACCCTGGTAGGTCACAACAGGTACAGCTGGAAGAGGCAATTCAACAGAACCAGGGAGAAGCACAGCACAAGCCCCAGGAAGCAGGCTATGGAATCCCTTAGCCACGAGGGAGGGGTTTGGGCCACCACATGCCAAGAGGGGGGTGTTCTGGAGGGGGCATCCCCTGCTACAGCTGAGATAACATGTGAGAGCAGCTGTTCTTGCAGGACAAGAAGTGCCAGAAATCTTATAGCATCCTCCTCCTGTGTGTGATGTTCTAGAGCAGGGCTTCTCAAACTTATTTATCGTGCCCCCCTTCTTTGTGTCTGTAGTAGTTTATGCCCCCTCCCCACAGACTCCCAGCCAGCAGCCACCACTCTCCAGCTGCCCAGCTCTGAAAGCAGAGCGGAGAGCGGTGGCTGCTGGCTGGGTGCCCAGCTCTGAAGGCAGCGCTGCCATCAGCAGCAGCAGCAAAGTAAGAGCGGCATGGTATGGTATCGCCACCCTTACTTCTACTCTGCTGCTGGTGGCGGCGCTGCCTTCAGAGCTGGGTGTCCAGTCAGCAGCTGCCACGCTCTGGCCTCCCAGCTCTGAATGTGCACAGTAAGATTTTGGGTTTTTTCCTCTAAAGCTTCTCATGCACCCCTCCCCCAGAATACATTCTGTGCCCCCCAGTTTGAGAATCTCTGTTCTAGGTGAATTGTGCAGATCTAAGCAAAATGGCTAAGAGCTGGATAGGAAACAGCACTTTTGGGTCCCCAAGCCCTGCAAGGCTCACCCCTGACTACTGCTAGAAACAGGTCAGCACCAAGGGCTCATGTGTGTCATCGTGATCCATGGGAGGTGACCACATGTGGGATTAGGGATGGAGATCAGCTGCTTCCTCAAAAATATCTCACTGCTTTGGATCCCAGAGAGAGTGCTACACGAGGATTCAGGATGTATGGGCAGGTGCTGTGCAGGGGCACACTTGTGGTTTCCCAGACCACCAGTGTTGATTCTCTCACACAGTCTGGGTTAGCTGTTGCACAGAATCCCATTTAAGGTACGGAAAGACCTGGTCCTGTGTCTCCACTAGTGCTGAGCTACCCAGGATCTATGGGCGAGGTCAAGGGGCCCCAGAACTGGCCATAAGTCTCTAATGGATTCTTTTGTATGGATCTGAAGGGATGCACAGTGTTTGGAAGTCAAACTACTGCCTATTGCATAGGGAAGCAAATTCTGTTCCGTTGGTGGAACACTTTGGGTATGACCCCCATTATGTGGCCCCAGAATACCAAAAACTCCAGGGAAGTTTAGGCCCAGCCCCAAATTTAACAGCTAATCCCTATCACTGTCATAGGCTGAACCAGAGTTCCGAGTCAAACAGACCTGAACTTCAGGGAAGTTTGGATCCAGAGCTGAATATGGATCCAAACATGGTAGTTATGTGACACAGCATTAAAGAATACAAATTCCTCAGGCTGTAAAGGGAAACAGCCATGAAATGAACATACGGATAGCTTTCCCCTGCAAACAAACAGAAAGCTTAGAAACAGAAATAGTATTATCTATCATAAAGGCTCAGTAACAAGAGCACGTCTCCCTCAAGAGAACCTCACTTATAGGTGTGAACTGGAGTAAATTTCTCTCCGACCTCTGCAAAACCAACTGCAAAGTGCATAATTCATTTTCAGTTTCTTGGCCAGGCACCAATGTGATATAGTGGATGAGGCACTGGACTGGGACTCAGGAGACCTGCCACTGACCTGCTGTGTAACTCTGGGCAAGTCACTTTGCTTCTCTTGTGCTGATGTTTGCCTTCCCATGGTTTGTCTTGCTGGGGCCCGGACTGTATCTTGCTATGTTTATATACCGTACCTAGCACAATAGGGCCATGAACTTGGCTAGGTATTGACACTACTGTAATGCAAATAAATGATGATAGTAATTGTCCAGGATCAAACAGATCAAGATCCTCTGTCCGTAGCTCCCTGCCACTCCCCTCTAGCTGTCATTAGACAGAGAGCATTTATATCAGCAAAGAGCTCTCTCTCCTCCTAATACAACTGGAGCCAGCAAACAGAGCTGTAAACAGGGGAGTTTCAGTGGGAGTTTCAAAGGGGAGTTTGTATTGCGGTGCTTGTTTGGCGTTTGATTTTGCTGTGGGTGGTGGTGTTTTGGTGTGGTTTGTGTTTCCCAGATTAACAGGATTTAGGTGGGAAGGCTATGACAGATACAGAGGCAGCAGTGGGAGTAACCCATGTAGTGAATGAAGATGACTGGATGTGGAAGCTGCGGTATGTACATGATCCCGGAGGGGGTACCCGGTAAGAGTTTTGTCTGCATGAAATGCCGTCTGATAGAGCTGATGGAGGAAAAGATCCGAGGTTTGGGGATGCAGGTGGAAAGTCTGGTTGAGTTTAGAAAGGGGTTTGAGCAGATTATGGAGCAAAGACATGAGGTATCTGAAAGGAAAAGCTCAGACTTGCAGATGGAAGCAGGACTGAGGAATTCTGAGGGGACACTCGGTGAGGAAAGTGGTCAGTGGAAGCATGTGACTAAAAGAACCAGGCAGAGGAGAAGATGGGCTAGTGAAGGAGAAATAGAGCTCAAGAACAGGTTTTCAGAGTTGGAAAATGAAGAAGGGGCTCAGCAGGTAGTCACTGAAGGTGGAAGGGCAAGGAAGAAGAGAAGAGCGGCTAGTCCTATAGGAAAAGGGGTAGAGTCAATGGAGACTACACCAAATGTGAGCCGCAGGAGGATACAGGATGGGTTGAAGAGGATTACAAGGGAGAATAGGAATGGAAAGAACTTGCAGCTAGAGGGAACTGGGGATAGACTGGAGAATAGCACCGTCACCAGGAAAAGGCAGGTCTATGTGATTGGGGACTCTTATTGAGAAGAATAGGCCTGTAACCAGAGCTGATCCAGAGAATAGAAGGGTGTGCTGTCTTCCAGGTGCTAAGATGCGGGATGTAGACTGGAGGTTGAAAAGGATCCTAAAGGGAGCAGGAAAGAATCCCCTAATTATCCTTCATGTGGGAACAAATGATACGGCTAGATTCTCACTGGGAAGTATTAAGGGAGACTATGCTAGGCTGGGGAAGAAGCTTACGGAAATCGAGGCTCAGGTGATCTTTAGTGGGATTCTGCCTGTTCCTAGAGAAGGGCAACAAAGGTGTGACAAGATTATGACTATCAACAGATGGCTTAGGCAGTGGTGCTATAAGGAGGGCTTTGGGATGTATGGCCACTGGGAGGCATTCATGGACAGAGGACAGTTCTCTCGGGGTGGACTTCATCTGATTAGGGAAGGAAATAAACTTCTAGGATGGAGGCTGGCACAACTGATTAAGAGCTTTAAACTAGGAATTTGGGGGAGACGGTTGGGAGATGTCCAGATAATCTTCACGCCAGATTTTAGCATTGAAAGGGAAGAAAACGAAGTAAGAAAGGATACAGCCGTGGGTAGGAGAATGGCTATAAGGAGGAAGGGGCAGTGTGGATGCCAGCCTAATAAGTTATACTGGCTGTAGAATGACCATGCCTAATAGGGTACAGAATGTGAGCGAGGCCAAAGAGCAAAAATTAAGATGTTTGTACACCAATGCGAGGAGCCTAGGTAACAAAATGGAGGAACTAGAGCTACTGGTGCAGGAAGTGAAACCAGATATTATAGGGATAACAGAAACGTGGTGGAATAGTAGTCATGACTGGACTACAGGTATTGAAGGGTATGTGCTGTTTAGGAAAGACAGAAATAAAGGTAAAGGTGGTGGAGTAGCATTGTATATCAATGAGGAGGTAGAATGTAAAGAAATAAGAAGTGATGGAATGGATAAGACAGAGTCTGTCTGGGCAAAAGTTACATTGGGGAAGAAAACTACTAGAGCCTCCCCTGGGATAGTGCTTGGGGTGTACTATAGACCGCCGGGATCTAATTTGGATATGGATAGAGCCCTCGTTAATGTTTTTAATGAGGTAAATACTAATGGAAACTGCGTGATCATGGGAGATTTTAACTTCCTAGATATAAACTGGAGGATGAGTGCTAGTAATAACAAGAGGGCTCAGATTTTCCTAGATGCGATAGCTGATGGATTCCTTCATCAAGTAGTTGCTGAACCGACTAGAGGGGATGCCATTTTAGATTTGGTTTTGGTGAGTAGTGAGGACCTCATAGAAGAAATGGTTGTAGGGGACAATCTTGGTTCAAGTGATCATGAGCTAATTCAGTTCAAACTGAACAGAAGGATTAATAAAAATAAATCTGCAACTAGGGTTTTTGATTTCAAAAGGGCTGACTTTCAAAAATTAAGGAAATTAGTTAGGGAAGTGGATTGGACTGAAGAATTTATGGATCTAGAGGCGGAGAAGGCCTGGGATTACTTTAAGTCAAAGCTGCAGAAGCTATCGGAAGCCTGCATCCCAAGAAAGGGGAAAAAATTTATAGGCAGGAGTTGTAGACCAAGCTGGATGAGCAAGCATCTCAAAGAGGTGATTAAGAAAAAGCAGAAAGCCTACAGGGAGTGGAAGATGGGAGGGATCAGCAAGGAAAGCTACCTTATTGAGGTCAGGACAGGTAGGGATAAAGTGAGAAAAGCTAAAAATCAAGTAGAGTTGGACCTTGCAAAGGGAATTAAAACTAATAGTAAAAGGTTCTATAGCCATATTAATAAGAAGAAAACAAAGAAAGAAGAAGTGGGACCGCTAAACACTGAGGATGGAGTGGAGGTAAAGGATAATCTAGGCATGGCCCAATATCTAAACAAACACTTTGCCTCAGTCTTTAATAAGGTTAATGAGGATCTTAGGGATAATGGTAGCATGACAAATGGGAATAAGGATATGGAGGTAGATATTACCATATTTGAGGTAGAAGCGAAACTCAAACAGCTTAATGGGACTAAATTGGGGGGCCCAGATAATCTTCATCCAAGAATATTAAAGGAATTGGCACATGAAATTGCAAGCCCATTAGCAAGAATTTTTAATGAATCTGTAAACTTAGGGGTTGTACCGTATGATTGGAGAATTGTTAACATAGTTCCTATTTTTAAGAAAGGAAAAAAAAGTGATCCAGGTAACTACAGGCCTGTTAGTTTGACATCTGTAGTATGCAAGGTCTTGGAAAAAATTTTGAAAGAGAAAGTAGTTAAGGACATTGAAGTCAATGGTAAATGGGGCAGAATACAACATGGTTTTACAAAAGGTAGATCGTGCAAACCAACCTGATCTCCTTCTTTGAGAAAGTAACAGATTTTTTAGGCAAAGGAAACGCAGTGGATCTAACTTACCTAGATTTCAGTAAGGCGTTTCATACCGTGCCACATGGGTAATTATTAGTTAAATTGGAAAAGATGGGGATCAATATGAAAATTGAAAGGTGGATAAGGAATTGGTTAAAGGGGAGACTAAAGAGGGTCCTACTGAAAGGTGAACTGTCAGGCTGGAGGGAGGTTACCAGTGGAGTTCCTCGGGGATCAGTTTTGGGACCAATCTTATTTAATCTTTTTATTACTGACCTCGGCACAAACAGTGGGAGTGTGCTAATAAAGTTTGCGGATGATACAAAGCTGGGAGGTATTGCCAATTTAGAGAGAGACCAGGATATCATACAGGAAGATTTGGATTACCTTGTAAACTGGAGTAATAGTAATAGGATGAAAATTAATAGTGAGAAGTGTAAGGTCATGCATTCAGGGATTAGTAACGAACTTTAGTTATAAGCTGGGGACGCATCAATTAGAAGTAACGGAGGAGGAGAAGGAGCTTGGAGTATTGGTTGACCACAGGATGACTATGAGCCGCCGATGTGATATGGCCATGAAAAAAACTAATGCGGTCTTGGAATGCAGCAGGCGAGGTATTTCCAGTAGAGATAAGGAGGTGTTAGTACCATTATACAAGGCACTGGTGAGACTTCATCTGGAATATTGTGTGCAGTTCTGGTCTCCCATGTTTAAGAAGGATGAATTCAAGCTGGAATAGGTACAGAGAAGGGCTACTAGGATGATCCGAGGAATGGAAAACCTGTCTTATGAAAGGAGACTCAAGGAGCTTAGCTTGTTTAGCCTAACCAAAAGAAGGTTGAAGGGAGATATGATTGCTCTCTATAAATATATCAGAGGGATAAATACCGGAGAGGGAGAGGAATTATTTAAGCTCAGTACCAATGTGGACACAAGAACAAATGGATATAAACTGGTCATTGGGAAGTTTAGACTTGAAATTGGATGAAGGTTTCTAACCATCAGAGGAGTGAAGTTTTGGAATAGCCCTTCCAAGGGAAGCAGTGGGGGCAAAAGACCTATCCGGCTTTAAGATTAAACTCGATAAGTTTACGGCGCAGATGCTATGGAGGAGATGGGATAACATGATTTTGGTAATTAATTGATCTTTAAATATTCATGGTAAATACGCCCAATGGTCTGTGATGGGATGTTAGATGGCATGGGATCTGAGTTACTACAGAAAATTCTTTCCTGGGTATCTGGCTGGTGAATCTTGCCCATATGCTCAGGGTTTAGCTGATCGCCATATTTGGGGTCGGGAAGGAATTTTCCTCCAGGGCAGATTGGAAGAGGCCCTGGAGGTTTTTCGCCTTCCTCTGTAGCATGGGGCACAGGTCACTTGCTGGAGGATTCTCTGCTCCTTGAAGTCTTTAAACCACAATTTGAGGACTTCAGTAGCTCAGACATAGGTGAGAGCTTTTTCGTAGGAATGCGTGGGTGAGATTCTGTGGCCTGCGTTGTGCAGGAGGTCAGACTAGATGATCATAATGGTCCCTTCTGACCTTAATATCTATGAATCTATGAAACTGCACAACGGTAAAGGAAGTTAGTTTGTAGTTAATCATGATTTCCCCATGAAAGATGAAATACTAATTATTTCCCCCTGTAACTGTTCTAACTGCTTTAAAATCTTCAGCAGATTCAAATATTGGCATGACCTACAGTTTACAGGGACCCAGATGACTCCCACATACCACCTCATTAGTGATGACTTTGCACAGAAGGCATCACTTTGAAACCTTACATTTCCCACATGGGTTTTCATATTAACATGGTGGATAATAACCATCCCTACTTGCTACAATAGGAGGTGAGTCAGAACTTAGAAGCACATCACTGAAGAGCACCCAAAACCTTCCCTGACCAGAACACTGCTTGTAACACTTGCTAATAAGTGAACGATTTGGAGGGGGTTTGTTCTGCTCTCCCTGTCAATGGGAGCTAAGCATGCATAGGGAGAGGAGAACGCAATTAACATGAATATATTGCATTAAATACACATTAAAATGAGTAAGTGTTAACAGTTGGGGAATAATTTTCCAACGCTGTTAATAAGCAGGTTATGCTTTGGTCAATGTGACTTCATTAGATCGCACAAGCTGAACAACATTGGTACTTAGGAGACAGCCAAGAGGAAACATAGTTGTTAACAGAAGTACTGCTGGTAATTCAGTAGGTGGCGCTCTTCCCTCTGGCTCCGTGCTGACCCCTTTGCCCCAACATGGTGTGAACAAGTCTTGTGCAGCTGGAGGTGTGCTGCCTTCCAGCCGAGAGAGGAAATTACATCTGGGCAAATACTGCAAAGCAGTTTCCAGAACTACTTTGTTGGAATTTTAAAATCAATTTACTTTGACAGGGTCTGTGCTGCGTTAGTAGCAGCTCCCTGCCGGACTCCTAGAGGATGCGGTTACTTGCTGGAATACATGCCCTAACAGACAATTCAAAGCAGAGACGTGCATTCGTTTTAAATGTGTGTCCGCACTGGAGCACTGATTCTCAAAGTTACGCTCTCCCAGCCAGGAACAAACATGCTAAGTGATCTAGGTGGTCAACCAAAGCAGCTCAAATTTCAAATCCTGTAGAACCTCAGAGTTACAAACACCAGAGAGAAGAACTGACCAGTCAACCACACGCCTCATTTGGAACCAGAAGTATGCAGCCAGGCAGCGGCAGAGATCAAAAAACAAACAGAAAGCAAATACAGGACAGTGCTGTGTTAAACATAAACTACTTAAAAAATATAAGGGGACAGCAGCATTTTTTTCTGCATAGTACCGTTTCAAAGCTGTAGTAAGTCAATGCTCCGCTGCAAACTTTTAAAAGAACACCCATAAAGTTTTGTTCAGAGTTCCGAACATTTCAGAGTTACGAACAACCTCCATTCCCAAAGTGTTTGTAACTCTGAGGTTCTACTGTGGTCAAGCCAGAAGAGAGGTGGAAGGTAATTCTGCTCAATGCAGGAATCACTGGGTGAAATGCTATGGATTTTTTCACAGATCAGACGAGCTGAATCAGAAGACTCTAGAAGGTCTGAATACATCCTCAGCAAGAGGTTTGAGGTGCACTATGCACGACTGATCTCCAGCATATGCAGGCGTTCACATTCTGCTGGTGATGCTTTAAAAGAGAAGGGAAGGGGAGGGGGACTGAAGCTCTGCAGGCATAAAAGACCAGCTGATGTCACAGGAAGCCCTCATAGAATCACAGAATATTAGGGTTGGAAGGGACCTTGGGAGGTCATCTAGCCCAACCCCCTGCTCAAAGCAGGACCAATCCCCAACTAAATCATCCCAGCCAGGGCTTTGTCAAGCCTGACCTTAAAAACCTCTAAGGAAGGAGATTCCACCACCGCCCTAGGTAATGCAGTCCAGTGCTTCACCACCCTCCTAGTGAAAAAGTTTTTCCTAATATCCAACCTAAATCACCCACACTGCAACTTGAGACCATTACTCCTTGTTTTGTCATCTGCTACCACTGAGAACAGTCTAGATCCATCCTCTTTAGAACCCCCTTTCAGGTAGTTGAAGGTTGCTATCAAATCCCCCCTCATTCTTCTCGTAAGTGCCCTCAGCGTCTTCTCATAAATCATGTGTGCCAGCCCCCTAATCATTTGTGTTGCCGCCCGCTGGAGTCTTTCCAATTTTTCCACATCCTTGTTGTAGTGTGGGGCCCAAAACTGGACACAGTACTCCTCATGAGGCCTCACCAATGCCGAATAGAGGGGAATGATCACGTCCCTTTATCTGCTGGCAATGCCCCTACTTATACAGCTCAAAATGCCACTGGCCTTCTTGGCAACAAGGGCACACTGTTGACTCATATCCAGCTTCTCATACACTGTAACCCCTAGGTCCTTTTCTGCAGAACTGCTGCCTAGCCATTCAGTCCCTAGTCTGTAGCTGTGCATGGGATTCTTCCTTCCTAAGTGCAGGACTCTGCACTTGTCCTTGATGAACCTCATCAGATTTCTTTTGGCCCAATCCTCTAATTTGTCTAGGTCCCTCTGTATGCTATCCCTACCCTCTAGTATATCTACCACTCCTCCCAGTTTAGTGTCATCTGCAAACTTGCTGAGGGTGCAATCCATGCCATCCTGCAGATCATTAATGAAGATATTGAACAAAACTGGCCCCAGGACCGACCCTTGGGGCACTCTGCTTGATACCGGCTGCCAACTAGACATGGAGCCATTGATCACTACCCGTTGAGCCCAATGATCTAGCCAGCTTTCTATCCACCTTACAGTCCATTCATCTAGCCCATACTTCTTTAACTTGTTGGCAAGAATACTGTGGGAGACCATATCAAAAGCTTTGCTAAAGTCAAGGAATAACACATCCACCGCTTTCCCCTCATCCACAGAGCCAGTTATCTCGTCATAGAAGGCAATTAGGTTAGTCAGGCATGACTTGCTCTTGGTGAATCCATGCTGACTGTTCCTGATCACTTTCCTCTCCTCTAAGTGCTTCAGAATTGATTCCTTGAGTACCTGCTCCATGATTTTTCCAGGGACTGAGGTGAGGCTGACTGGCCTGTTGTCCCCCGGATCGTCCTTCTTCCCTTTTTTAAAGATGGGCACTACATTAGCCTTTTTCCAGTCATCTGGGACCTCCCCCAGTCGCCATGAGTTTTCAAAGATAATGGCCAATGGCTCTGCAATCACATCCACCAACTCCATTAGCACCCTCGGATGCAGCGCATCCGGCCCCATGGACTTGTGCTCGTCCAGCTTTTCTAAATAGTTCTGAACCACTTCTTTCTCCACAGAGGGCTGGTCACCTCCTCCCCATTCTGTGCTGCCCAGTGCAGTAGTCTGGGAGCTGACCTTGTACATGAAGACAGAGGCAAAAAAAGCATTGAGTACATTAGCTTTTTCCGCATCCTCTGTCACTAGTTTGCCTCCCCCATTCAGTAAGGGGCCCACACTTTCCCTGACCACCTTCTTGTCACTAAAACATCTGTAGAAACCCTTCTTGTTACTCTTAACATCCCTTGCTAGCTGCAACTCCAAGTGTGATTTGGCTTTCCTGATTTCACTCCTGCATGCCTGAGCAATATTTTTATACTCCTCCCCAGTCATTTGTCCAATCTTCCACTTCTCGTAAGCTTCTTTTTTGTGTTTAAGATCAGCAAAGATTTCACTGTTAAGCCAAGCTGGTCACCTGCCATATTTACTATTCTTTCTAAACATTGGGATGGTTTGTTCCTGCAACCTCAGTAAGGATTCTTTAAAATACAGCTTGCTCTCCTGGACTCCTTTCCCCTTCATGTCAGTCTCCCAGGGGATCCTGCCCATCAGTCCTCTGAGGGAGTCAAAGTCTGCTTTTCTGAAATCCAGGGTCCGTATTCTGCTGCTCTCTTTTCTTTCTTGTGTCAGGATCCTGAACTCGACCATCTCATGGTCACTGCCTCCCAGGTTCCCACCCACTTTTCTTCCCCTACTAATTCTTCCCTGTTTGTGAGCAGCAGGTCAAGAAAAGCTCTGCCCCTCGTTGGTTCCTCCAGCAGTTGCACCAGGAAATTGTCCCCTACACTTTCCAAAAACTTCCTGCTGCTTTGCACATTGCTTTGCCTGAGAGAAACACAACCAGCCACTGGTCAAACCACTGCAATGGCAGCCAATTCTAAATGAAGTGGTAGGCAGCCACCAGCAGGCTGACTGCTGGGACATGCAGCACCGCTGTCTCTCATCCTTGTCTGTCCACGTCCAGCTTCTGCCAGAACAAGGGGTGGATGCTATCCTCTGCTTGGCCTTAAGTGATGGCCTGAGTATAAAAGAGATGTTGAGCAGTGCAGTAGAAAACACACTTTGTCCATTTCCAGCTCAGCCTCCCTCTGCTACTCATCATTTTTCATACCTGCTCTCAGATGAAATGCTTCACTCTGGGCAAGATTCTCCTTTCACTTAAACCTGTTTTACACTGCACCTGAACGGACTTACTCCAGATTTCTACCAAGATAGTATAACCCACATACCTCCTGGGTGTGGTGTTCTGTCCCATCTAGTGGCACTAGGACCACTTACAGAGAGATTAATGAGTCTGCTCCACAGCTTTAGCTAAGGGCCAGGTGGCTTTTAGCTCATGCAGTAGAAGCTCATGTATTTCTCTTCAGAGGTCCCAGGTTTGATCCCGCCCACCGACGACCGGGGTCTTTCGGCGTTACAAGTGAGGGCTCGTCCGGGATTTCAACTGGGAAGTCTCTGAAGCTTGGGACGTGCTTCCTCAGCTAGGGGAAATATATAACCCACACACCTCATGGGTGTGGTGCTCTGTCCCATCTAGTGGCACCAAGACCACTTAGAGAGAGATTAATGAGTCTGCTCCACAGCCTTAGCTAAGAGCCAGGTGGCTTTTAGCTCATGCAGTAGAGAATCATGCATTTAGCTCCCGAGGTCCCAGGTTCGATCCTGCCTGCTGACAACCGGGGTCTGTTGGCATTACAGCAGCAGCAAGGTGAATCAGGCCCATTGCCTCTCAAGAAGGTTCTTGCAGCACAGGAAAACTCCCCTGTGAATTAGCTAATCCATAGCACATTAAGATGCAGAGCTACTGATCAATGCCCAGAAATAAAACCATTGGAAAATGGAAATCTAGCCCAGGAGCACAATAGCCAAGTCTTCAGCCAGAAGTCAGCCTTCCCATATCCAGAACGGGCAATTCTTAATGCATCTATCACAGAATAATGTCATTAGTGCTATAGCCACTGGTAACTTCAGAATGACCAAGTGTCCACAGGCCATAAGCCATCCTAATAGCAGATTGGATTTCAGTTTAATGATATTGGGATCCTTCTGCCACCTTCTGCCTCTTAGGGGCTGTCAGGGTCTCCCCTCACTCTGAACTCTGGGGTACAGATGTGGGGACCCACATGAAAGACCCCCTAAGCTTATATTCTACCAGTTTAGGTTAAAACTTCCCCAGGGCACAAATTCCTTTCCTTGTCCTTGGACGGTATTGCTGCCACCACAAAGTGATTTACACAAAAATTCAGGGAAGGGTCACTTGGAATCCCTACCCCCCCCCACATATATCCCCCCAAGCCTCTTCACCCCCTTTCCTGCAGAGGCTTGAGAATAATATACAAACCAATTGCCTTAGCAATGTGAGCACAGACCAGACCCTTTGTCTTCAGGACACTGAAATCAATCAGGTTCTTAAAAGAAGAACTTTATTTATAAAGAAAAAAATAAAAGAATCACACCTGCAAAATCAGGATGGAAAGTAACTTTACAGGGTAATAAAAAGATTTAAAATACAGAGGATTCCCCTCTGGGCTCAGCTTCACAGTTTCAAAAACAGGAATAAAACTACCTCTGTAGCACAGGAAAATTCACAAGCCAAAACAAAAGATAACCTAACACATTTCCTTGCCCTACTTACAATTTCCGTGGTTTTATATGGTGTATTCCAGGTATATTTTCAGGAGATAGTGTACCTACTTGTCTTCTCCCTCCGTCCGGAGAGGGAACAACAAAAGAGAACAACAAAAAAATCCTTCCCCCACCACATTTAAAAGTATCGTCTTTTCCTCATTGGTCCTTCTGGTCAGGTGCCAACAAGGTTATTTGAACTGTTTAACCCCTTACAGGTAAAGCAATCCAGTACAGCTGCCAAGAGGGATTTTATGCTACTGCATACATAAATGTTGCTACCCTTCCCTGTATATTTATGACAGGGGCTAAAGATGGGGCGGAGCTTATGTGAGAGTATTTTATAAGTCATATCCTGCCACGCATTAACATCTTCACAGACTCAGCAGCCACTAGTTACAATCTCTCTCATATGTCATGTCAATTGCTATTGTTACTGTATTCCAGTAGTGCCCACAGTACATGGTGCTTTACATGACAGATACATAAAAGACCTAGGGTCCCTGCTCCTAAAGAGCTTACAATATAAATCAGCCCCCAGCTTCCCTGGGCATACAGAAAGGAGGCAGAAAGTTACCTTTACCCCACATTGGTTGTGTCAGCACTTCCAGTTCTGCTGCTTGCCAGGGGCTAAGATTCGCGATGTGACGGAGAGACTGCCGAGACTCATCAAGCCCTCGGATCGCTACCCCTTCCTGCTTCTCCACGTGGGCACCAATGATACTGCCAAGAATGACCTTGAGCGGATCACTGCGGACTACGTGGCTCTGGGAAGAAGGATAAAGGAGTTGGAGGCGCAAGTGGTCTTCTCGTCCATCCTCCCCGTGGAAGGAAAAGGCCTGGGTAGGGACCGTCGAATCGTGGAAGTCAATGAATGGCTACGCAGGTGGTGTCGGAGAGAAGGCTTTGGATTCTTTGACCATGGGATGGTGTTCCATGAAGGAGGAGTGCTGGGCAGAGACGGGCTCCATCTTACGAAGAGAGGGAAGAGCATCTTTGCCAGCAGGCTGGCTAACCTAGTGAGGAGGGCTTTAAACTAGGTTCACCAGGGGAAGGAGACCAAAGCCCTGAGGTAAGTGGGAAAGCGGGATACCGGGAGGAAGCACAGGCAGGAATGTCTGTGAGGGGAGGGCTCCTGCCTCATACTGGGAATGAGGGGTGATCAACAGGTTATCTCAAGTGCTTATATACAAATGCACAAAGCCTTGGAAACAAGCAGGGAGAACTGGAGGTCCTGGTGATGTCAAGGAACTATGACGTGATTGGAATAACAGAGACTTGGTGGGATAACTCACATGACTGGAGTACAGTCATGGATGGTTATAAACTGTTCAGGAAGGACAGGCAGGGCAGAAAAGGTGGGGGAGTAGCACTGTATGTAAGGGAGCAGTATGACTGCTCAGAGCTCCGGTACGAAACTGTGGAAAAACCTGAGTGTCTCTGGATTAAGTTTAGAAGTGTGTGCAACAAGAGTGATGTAGTGGTGGGAGTCTGCTATAGACCACTGGACCAGAGGGATGAGGTGGATGAGGCTTTCTTCCGGCAACTCACGGAAGCTACTAGATCGCATGCCCTGATTCTCATGGGTGACTTTAATTTTCCTGATATCTGCTGGGAGAGCAATACAGCGGTGCATAGACAATCCAGGAAGTTTTTGGAAAGTGTAGGGGACAATTTTCTGGTGCAAGTGCTAGGGGAGCCAACTAGGGGGGGCGCTTTTCTTGACCTGCTGCTCACAAACCGGGTAGAATTAGTGGGGGAAGCAAAAGTGGATGGGAATCTGGGAGGCAGTGACCATGAGTTGGTTGAGTTCAGGATCCTGACGCAGGGAAGAAAGGTAAGCAGCAGGATACGGACCCTGGACTTCAGGAAAGCAGACTTCGACTCCCTCAGGGAACGGATGGGTAGGATCCCCTGGGGGACTATCATGAAGGGGAAGGGAGTCCAGGAGAGCTGGCTGTATTTCAAGGAATCCCTGTTGAGGTTACAGGGACAAACCATCCCGATGAGTCGAAAGAATAGTAAACATGGCAAGCGACCAGCTTGGCTTAATGGTGAAATCCTAGCGGATCTTAAACATAAAAAAGAAGCTTACAAGAAGTGGAAGGTTGGACATATGACCAGGGAAGAGTATAAAAATATTGCTCGGGAATGTAGGAAAGATATAAGGAGGGCCAAATCGCACCTGGAGCTGCAGCTAGCAAGAGATGTCAAGAGTAACAAGAAGGGTTTCTTCAGGTATGTTGGCAACAAGAAGAAAGCCAAGGAAAGTGTGGGCCCCTTACTGAATGAGGGAGGCAACCTAGTGACAGAGGATGTGGAAAAAGCTAATGTACTCAATGCTTTTTTTGCCTCTGTTTTCACTAACAAGGTCAGCTCCCAGACTGCTGCGCTGGGCATCACAGAATGGGGAAGAGATGGCCAGCCCTCTGTGGAGATAGAGGTGGTTAGGGACTATTTAGAAAAGCTGGACGTGCACAAGTCCATGGGGCCGGACGAGTTACATCCGAGAGTGCTGAAGGAATTGGCGGCTGTGATTGCAGAGCCCTTGGCCATTATCTTTGAAAACTCGTGGCGAACGGGGGAAGTCCCGGATGACTGGAAAAAGGCTAATGTAGTGCCAATCTTTAAAAAAGGGAAGAAGGAGGATCCTGGGAACTACAGGCCAGTCAGCCTCACCTCAGTCCCTGGAAAAATCATGGAGCAGGTCCTCAAAGAATCAATCCTGAAGCACTTACATGAGAGGAAAGTGATCAGGAACAGTCAGCATGGATTCACCAAGGGAAGGTCATGCCTGACTAATCTAATCGCCTTTTATGATGAGATTACTGGTTCTGTGGATGAAGGGAAAGCAGTGGATGTATTGTTTCTTGACTTTAGCAAAGCTTTTGACACGGTCTCCCACAGTATTCTTGTCAGCAAGTTAAAGAAGTATGGGCTGGATGAATGCATTATAAGGTGGGTAGAAAGCTGGCTAGATCATTGGGCTCAACGGGTAGTGATCAATGGCTCCATGTCTAGTTGGCAGCCGGTGTCAAGTGGAGTGCCCCAGGGGTCGGTCCTGGGGCCGGTTTTGTTCAATATCTTCATAAATGATCTGGAGGATGGTGTGGATTGCACTCTCAGCAAATTTGCAGATGATACTAAACTGGGAGGAGTGGTAGATACGCTGGAGGGGAGGGATAGGATACAGAAGGACCTAGACAAATTGGAGGATTGGGCCAAAAGAAATCTGATGAGGTTCAATAAGGATAAGTGCAGGGTCCTGCACTTAGGATAGAAGAATCCAATGCACCGCTACAGACTAGGGACCGAATGGCTAGGCAGCAGTTCTGCGGAAAAGGACCTAGGGGTGACAGTGGACGAGAAGCTGGATATGAGTCAACAGTGTGCCCTTGTTGCCAAGAAGGCCAATGGCATTTTGGGATGTATAAGTAGGGGCATAGCGAGCAGATCGAGGGATGTGATCGTTCCCCTCTATTCGACACTGGTGAGGCCTCATCTGGAGTACTGTGTCCAGTTTTGGGCCCCACACTACAAGAAGGATGTGGATAAATTGGAGAGAGTCCAGCGAAGGGCAACAAAAATGATTAGGGGTCTAGAGCACATGACTTATGAGGAGAGGCTGAGGGAGCTGGGATTGTTTAGTCTGTGGAAGAGAAGAATGAGGGGGGATTTGATAGCTGCTTTCAACTACCTGAAAGGGGGTTCCAAAGAGGATGGCTCTAGACTGTTCTCAATGGTAGCAGATGACAGAACGAGGAGTAATGGTCTCAAGTTGCAATGGGGGAGGTTTATATTCGATATTAGGAAAAACTTTTTCACTAAGAGGGTGGTGAAACACTGGAATGCGTTACCTAGGGAGGTGGTAGAATCTCCTTCCTTAGAGGTTTTTAAGGTCAGGCTTGACAAAGCCCTGGCTGGGATGATTTAACTGGGAATTGGTCCTGCTTCGAGCAGGGGGTTGGACTAGATGACCTTCTGGGGTCCCTTCCAACCCTGATATTCTATGATTCTATGATTCCCATCTGTGGCTCAATCAACAGCCCAGACTTATGTCAATAAAACTTTCATAGCTCATCACATCATATATTCTGTTTATACACACACATACATATATACACATAATAATATTATTCAACCACTAGATGTTTCCACATATTGTACAGAGTGGTAAACAAGAGAGGCAAAAGTGGAAGTCGAGCTGTGTGGAAGTCTATTGGTTATAGTTGTTTTTTTCAGGAAAGGTCTGCTATTTAAGAGAGAAGATCTCACAAAACTGGGTGACTGGGCAAACCAAATGGCAGATGAAATGCAATGTTGATAAGTGAAAAGTAATGCACACTGTAAAAAAAAATCCCAACTACACATGAATAATGACGGGTTCTAAATTAGCTGTTAGCACCCAAGAAAGAGACCTTGAGTCACCGTGGAAAGTTCTGTGAAAGTGTCACCTCAGTGCAGAGCTCAGAAGCAGCCAAAACGGCTAACAGTATGTGATGAACCATTAGGAAAGATAGAGTTAAGACAACAGAAAATATCATAATGTCGCTATATAAATCCATGGTATGCTCACACCTTGAATGTTGTGTCCAGTTCTGGTCACCCCATCTTAAAAAGGGTATAGTACATGAGGTCCAGAGAATGGCAATAAAGATGATCAAGGCTATGGGACAGCTTCCACATGAGGAGATACTGAAAAGATTAGGGCTGTTCATCTGAGAAAAGAGGTGACTAAATGGGGGGATAGGATAGCGGTCTATAAAATCATGACTGGTGTGGAGAAAGGGAATAAGGAAGTGTTATTTATCCCTTCACCTAACACAAGAACCAGGAATCAACCCGTTAAATTAAGAGGCAGCGCGTTTAATACAAACAAGAGGAAGTACTTTTTCACATAGTGCAGAACTAACCTGTGGCACTTGTTGCCATGGGATGTGGTGATGGTCAAAAGTATAACTGGGTTCAAAAAAGAACTGGATAAGTTCATGGAGACTAGGTCCATCAATGGCCGTTAGCCAATACTGTCAGGGATACAGCCCCATGCTCGGAGTGAACCTAAACCTCTGACTACCAGAAGCCAAGCATGGAAGACAGGAGTGGTCCCTCCATCATTGTCCTGTTCTGTACATTCCCCCTGAAGCTCTGGTAGTGGCCACTGTCAGAATACAGGATACTAGGTAAGGGGGATCATGGTCTGACCCACTATGGCAGCTCTTACATTCTTATGATGTATATAGACCTTCTCTGTCAGTGGCTGTCAAATATTTAGATAAAGCCATAGCTGGAGAGAGACTATGGATCAGAACTCTCTACCATGAAGCAGTGAATGATAAAATAAAATAAAAATTATAGTAATAATACATGTGGCTTAGGATGCTCCTGTGGGAGAGGGTGCATCTCCCACTGCCATACTCCCATGCCCCTGAAGAGCTTACATTATGTATCTGCTCCCAGCTGATCAGGATCTGCAAAGGTTCTCAAACTGCACCCTCCTTGGTATAACAGAGAGGGGGCTGCTCACAGGAACAGCCCCTTTCCTCTGAAATATACTCTCTGCTCCCGTGTCTGAAAATAGCCTAAACTGGTTGATCCTCAGGGCACAGCATTTTAGGACAGCTGCTGAGGAAGCCAGTACTTCTGGGGGAGGGGGTATATTTAGTGAAAATGGGGAAATTGGATTATTTTGGGGTTGCCTGATTATTTAGCAGCATTAGATATCCTGGGGTAGCTATTTATCCCCCTGGGGTGTCAGACACATCTTTATAAATCTCAAGGAATAGTAAATAATAAAATAATTAATTACAGGCCAAGAAGAAATAAAAAGAGAGAGCGCGATATTCCTGTTATTTCTGGCCAATACTCTGAGCTGCTCAGATGCTACAGTGGTAGGGGCCATATAGGCCAGGTAGGGATGTTCAAGGAAATCAAAGGGCAGAGTATATTTAGAATCACTAGAAAGGAAACATTTCTATATGTAACATCACTCAGTCCAAGACATCCACGGCACTGCCACAGGACAAAAGCTTGTAGAAATCTACCCTGTTATCTGGGTTGATGTTTCTTCCACAGAGAGGACCAGTCTATGTTCCTGATCCTGGAAGTTGTTTCATGTGGTGATGGTGGGCCTGAGGGTGGGGACGTTGACTTTCACGGGGATCTGCATGCATATAACAATTCTCCAACACAGCCGAGCTTGCTGGATTGGGGTCTATGCCTGAAGAAGCACGACTCCATGCACTTCTTCTGAGCAGCACTATGAAATTAGCTCATACTTTTATAACTAATGAGCAATAAAAAGTAATTCCCAGGGATAGTTAGAAAGGGGTGATTCATGGCAACCAACTTGCTGCTAGCCAATGTCAACTGGTCCTAAGGATAATACTTCTAAGGAAAAAGGAGCTGGAATTCATTGAACAGAGACAAATGCTTCCTTCCACAGACTGCTCTGAAGGGCAATTGCGTTGAATTCACAGGCGCAACCTGCTGACAGTTTGGGAATAACTCCGCGGACACTGCCCTCTGACTGTATACTGACAGACCTGGTTGAACATTATGTGAGGAAGGATGTATGCCCCATGTCTTTGCCATCCTTCAGCAAACAGATGATTTGATGTGCTGTTAGCTTTTCTCTGTAGCTGGTTGAACGCTATTTTGATGACTAATTGACAGCAATGTTGAAGTAGATAATATCTGGAATTATTTTTCATGTTATTCAACTTGTTCTGCTATGTGCCATCAGACGAGATGGTTATAGCTATCACATACAACAGCTTTTAATTCACTGATCCCTCTGTTCCATAGATTTCAGGAAAGGAAGAATTGCATTGAGCATTTAGCACAGGGCCATTAATCATAGCCTGTTGATACCAGAATTGGCATTCCATCCCATAAATCGCTTATATTGCAGCTTTCGTGCAATGCATCGCAAAGCTCTTCACAAATAATAGCTTAATGAAACACACTGGAACAACAAATCATTACCAGAGCCAAAGGGCAGCTCTTAAAATCTACTGGAACAATGCAAGCTGTATCAAGCAATTTAAAAACAGATACAGTCAGTGATCCTGATACTTCCTAGGATAAGCTAGTTCCATCCATGAGGCGCATAGCAACTAAAGGCATTCGAGCCATGCAGCTTTCAGGCCAACTTTGAAACAGCAAGCTTTTCCTCTGATCTCAAAGGATGTCCATAGACTTAAAGGGGCAGATTCTCCTTACACCCTGTCAGGCGTCAGGAAGTTACTTCTGATTTCCACCAGCAGGAAACCATGATGATAAATTTCAGAAAGTTAAGAGACAAACAATGACCCTGGGCCAGAGCAATGTAATTCCCTCGTTATTATTCCTGATTTGTATTAGGGTAGTACCTAGATGCTCTGATGTGAATTAGAACCTACTTACTTTGCAAACACATAGTGCAAGACAGTTTCTTACACACAGGGCTTGGAATCTAAATGGACAAGACAGACAAAAGTGTTATCCCCGTTTTACAAAGAGGGAGCAGAGGCCCAGGGACAGTAAATAATAACAGGACCGAGCTCTTCTGAAATGCTTTTCAGCAGTAGATCTCAAAGTGCTTTACAAAGGAGGGCAGTACCATTATTCCCCTTTTACAGAGGGGGAAACTGAGGGACAGAGAGGCAAAGTGACTTGCCCAAGGTCACCCCGCAGGCCAGTGGCAGAGCTGGGAATAGAATGAGTCCCAGGTCAGTGCCCTCACTGGGCCTTATTTTCTTTTAGGAAAAAAATGATGAATAATTTTGAAATCCAAAATATGTGTCTATCCAAGAATAGCTGGAAAATTTTCTGGTGGGGTGAGTTCTTTTCCAGTGGCTGAGGAATGTGCTGCAGGAGCCAGATTGGCAAACCCCATGAAGAACTACCCTACTATCCAAGTGGAATGTGTTTGAATAATCCCTTCAAGTCGCAAGTGAGATGTTAATAGCCACCACCTGGCAATGTGCCTTAAATAGTACAATGTCCGGCTCTGAGTTACTCCGGGGCGTCCCCACTGCCTGGAATGGATTAATAGCCCAGCGTTAAATATAGAATGGAATTGCTCCATCTCTGCATCAAGGATGAGGTGGATTTGCATGAGTCTGAGAGATTCCTGTTTGTTATAGTGTTTGGAAAAGACAGTCCAGGGATATTATTATCCTTTGTATTGCACTAGCACATAGAGGCCCCAGCTGGGATCGGGGCTCCATGGTGCTGGGTGCGGCTCCCAGTGGGCAGAGAAATAGAGGCACAAAGAAGTGAAGTGTCTTGCCCAGAGTCACACAGCAGGTCTGGGGCAGAGCTGGAAATAGAATCTAGGTTTTGTGATTCCCAGGCCAGTTGTCTAGCCACACTGCCATATTGACTCTCCTGCACATAGAGCACAACAAGACACCCCTCAGAAAAAAGTAAAGGAGAGGGAAAGTGGGTCTGATTCTCTAGTCTTCAGTCAGGAAGCAAATGGGATTTCTGTGGAGAGCCAGGACTGCAAAATCTGGCACAGTCTTATTCTCAACTAGTTAATAACAGTTGCAAAACTTTACAGCTGAAAAGCGCTCGATAAGAACGGGTTGTTATTGTTGAAGTGGATCATATGGAGATAGCTTAGCTGAGTTTTCTTTGAACTTGACAAGCATTTCTACTCTTTGGAACATGCTAACCTGTATTATGGAGTTACGTTTGCACTCTACCATAAGTATATTTGCAAATGTTGGTACATTGGTGTATTTCTCCCTTAAAACACGTTATCAAAGCACCTAAATTCCTTTACCTCAGAGCACTGCATAGTCATTGCCCAACTCTGAATCAAACAGCAATGTAATATAGAGAGGAGGCATGCTGTAACCTTGACAGGATCCAAGAACATCCAACAATATAATATATTCAAGGGCTAGTCGCTGGTAGTATCTTCAAGAATTGATACGGTAGCATAACTCACACAAACAGACCTTTTAGTTTTATAGCTTTCCATTATGCGCTCAACTTACACTGGGCATACTTGATAATTTTATCTACATGAATTCCAAAATGATGGTCCAAATCCAAATAAGGTAACAAAAGAGGCTTTAACAAAGTCAAGGGCAATGAACTCGAAGTCGTGATATCAAAGAAAAAAGAAAGTTCTCCTAGTTTTTCTTTGCCTCATTTTGGATTCAGGGAGCGCCCTATGTGCGTATGCTTTGAATTCAGCACCAGATAATTTCAAAGCAGCTTTTTAAGTAAATGGGATTCAACATTCAAACCCAAGGCAGGAATTGAAATCTCCTGGTGACTGTGCCACATGCTGATGTGTAGGACATGCTCTGCCATGGTCTATTTGGCCCAGGTCCTCGAAAAGTGGTTGTTATCTTTAAGAACATCAGAACATACGAATGGCCAAACTGAGTCAGACCAAAGGTCCATCTAACCCAGTGTCCTGTCTTCCAACAGTGGCCAATGCCAGGTGCCCCAGAGGGAATGAACAGAACAGGTAATCTTCAAGTGATCCATTCCCTATCACTCATTCCCAACTTCTGGCAAACAGAGGCTAGGGACACCATCCCTGCCCATCCTGGCTAATAGCCACTGATGGAACTATCTTCCATGAATGTATCTAGTTCTTTTTTGAATCCTGTTATAGTCTTGGCCTTTACAACATCCTTTGGCAAAGAGTTCTACAGGCTGACTGCGTGTTGTGTGAAGAAATATTTTCTTTTGCTTGTTTTGAACCTCTGCCTATTAAAATTTTTATATAAAATTTTATATAGAAAATTGAGAAGTGGTCCAGTCTTAGCCGCTAACAATAAAATAGTGAGATAAGAGTAGTCAAATCTGATGGCCATTATTATTTAAGAATAGTGCATAACAAGGAGAGCTATCTAATACCCAATCTTTACGGAACCAAAGCTGGCAGCTGATGACAGTCTGATCCCAGTGCTGTTCGGTTCAGTCAATAACGCAAATTAACATTCTTTTATAGACAGATCATTGACAATCTATAACTCCCCTTTTTACACTCATGCATCTCCCCTTCTGCCTCATACATATTGCAAATTTCCAAGCACATATGGCAATATTCAAACTTTCCATGCTATTGCAGTTAGTACATCTTGCGGTTAGAACACTTGTTCTGATCAGCATAATATCCCATTTAACATTAAGCCACTAAGCTTTCCACTGTTGCCACTCTTAATAAGCGTTACAGTTTTTTCTTAAAGTTTGATAGGGGGTTGGTTCACTTGAGAATAGGCCTTTGCCTAGCAATAGGCCCTTTGGCCTAATGGTTAACAATATTTAAGCACCTAACTCACAATGGGAGTTGGGTGCCTAAATACTTTTGAGGATCTAGGTCTTGTGCTACTCATGGAAGAATGAACTCACCTTGGGTAAACCTCTTGTATTCCTAGAGGCAGTAGGAAGTGCATTGATGGTGAGGGTTGCCAGTGCAGGAGAAGATTAGTATATCTTTAGCAATCCAGTTGTCTTGATGTTGCAGCACTGTGTGGGGATTGGTGGGAGCTGCACCCACATAACTGAGATCATTATGTAGTCTATCATCTAACTATTGGTACAGTCATGGGTGTACACACGCACGTGCTTCCCCTCCACCCACCACTGAAATGAATCTGCTTCAGTACTGGGAGGCACTAGGAAATTCACAGCTTTTGAGCAACATTACATGGCAGTTGGGAGCATATATCCAGGAAGTCCAGTACCCTGCGATGGGAGTGGCCTATGATTGATCTTTCAGAGAAAGGTGGGAAAAGCCCATAATGCCCCTAGCCAATTCTGTACATGTCCCAACAGGGACATTCCTTCCTGATCCATCTGCCTATCCACTGATGCCCTAAAGCAGGAAGAGGAGAATTAAAAATACCTAGTCCAGCTGAGCTGACATGGGAATTTTTTTAAATAAGCAACATGTAACTTACCCATCTGGAATGTAGCTATTTTCCATCACTACTAGAATCATCCATTCTTTCTGTCCACTGACTGGAAAAGGTACTAGGACGCTGGTGCACTTGGGCTAGTTTGCTGGTATCTGCCCCCACAATACACAAGTCTGCAACATGGAAAAAACACTGCTATTGGCAGACATAGGACCATGCACATGTGCTAATGAGAGTGCATTATCATCATGACAGCACCGATCTTTCAGTTTGCAAAACAATCAGTGGAAACTCTCTATCAGAATTGTGGTAAAAAAATAAATAAGACAAACCCTGGAGCCTTCCTTGGCTTTTACTTGAATGGGAAGTTAGCCTGAGTAAAGAGAGATTGGGCTAATAACACCAGCTTTGCAATTCTATTGCACCTTGGCTGCTAAAGAATCCTATAATGCTTTACTAACTATGACTCAAATCCTGTAATCCTTAATTAGTCCTTGACAAGGCAAATGTCTCACTGAAGTCAGTGGGAGTTTTGCCAGTGTAAAGACTTCAGGACTTTTTGAATACATACATAAATCTTTAAACCACTGCAATATAGCCACTGCTGGCATGGCAAAGGGCAGATGAGGAAGAATTGTGCACACAGCACACCACATAACAAAATGGGAGAGAGAAAGGACAACAGAACTAAACACGGGATCTTTATTCTGAAATCTTTTTATTTTGGTCATCATTAACATACATGACCGGAGAGAATACAATCATTTAAATTATACAGATGTTTATCCTTGTTAGCATTAAACTAATCAGTTCCCATCTCCACACAACTATCATAAATCCTATCCATAACTATAGATCTCACCGATTAATTTCACTTTATTTAATCGGCAAAGAATTAAGAGGCCCTCAGGACCCGAGAGGACAACAATATAAACACCAAGTTAGAAGGGGCTAGTTAAGAGCCCGCAGTACACATTGTCCACATGTAAATAGTTATTCCATTGCCACGAAATCTTTAATGTCCATGCACAGCAGGTAGGGCTCTGGTATTTTTACTAACCTCATCCACAAGATACACAGAGAATAAATAAAAGTCTAGCTCAGTCAACCACAGCAAGATTTGAACCTGTGCTTCTAGGCAGTCTAGTTATGCCAAATCCCATACATAAGCTGTGAAGACTTCTCCCAATGAAAATGCAGTCACCTCTGGCAGTGGGACATAATCATTTACTACTACCAAAGAGGTGTTTCAGGTGAGGAAGTGAAGAATAATTTGGCCAATAGAAATAGAGTAGGATTTTTAGGTAGGCAGAATGCAATTATAATGCTATGATTAGGGAGGCTATGGTTATTCATTTCTATTCTGGGAGAACAGACTCAGACAAGAGGTATTGAGCTGTCACTCATTGCCATGAATGGGAAGTATGTCTTGGGTCTTGTTTGAGCAATGTTATGTAGGTAAGAGAGTGATAGCATTATTAAGGGCAGACATTGTTAATCTCTTTTGCTCTGACATTTATTATTGCCCCGCCTTTATTCTCTCCAATTTCTAGGAAGACAGAAGCAGAACTAACCATGCAAACGTCTTCTCACTCTGCCTCCAGCTAAAAGCAGAGCAGCCAAACGCACGCAGAGAATTCTTTCCAGGCTACCCCCTTTAAAGCTTTCTAGCTCGGTGGCTCGTACAGACAGACCCTTTTTAAAGATATAGCTGTTCCAAAGGTTGGCAAGGCCGTGGAACACAGAACCGTGCTTTGCCTCCAAATATAAATCCATGATGTTGGGTGTAGAGTCTTTCCTACAACTTTAGCTTTAGAATTAAATAATAATTACATTCTTTTTATAAGAGAGAAATTGAATCGAGGGGGGAAGATGCGTATGGGGTCAGTGTTGTCCACTTGCTAATGTTCCTGTCCCAGCTCAGCAACTGATTTGCTGCGTATTCTTGGGCAAACCACTTAACTGACTTGTCCCGCCATTACCCCATGTTACCCATCACCAACGGTGCTGGAGGATTCTTGAAAGATATGGGCGCTCATATGGCAGCAGCTCTTGCCATGTTTGGGGCCCTTCAACATGTGGACATCATGAGATCAAGCTTGCTGCAAAGCTACCAATCTATAGAACCACAGTTACACCAACTCTTTTGCATGGAGGCGAGACGCGGGTGCAGAGGGTGGCTGAAGGACACCAGATTGATGTTTTTGTTTCACATTGTCACCATCAGCTGCTCTGTATCAAATGGCAGGATAAGTTCAGAAAGGAGGATATTCGAAGCTGAACCCATCAACCACCTCCATCAGCACTGGTTCTGTTTTGGCAGCTTTCTGGGTCTGGACATGTTAAGAGAAAGGAAGACCAATGAATTCTGAAGCATGCGTACCGAAGAATGCTGCTACATGGCCGGTGATCACATGGGCCTCAAAAGCTTCGGCAACATGACAAGATTGCTAATGATGGACATAAACTGAATTTACAGCCAGACCACCTGAAGCACTTGGGCCAAGATTAGTCTGGGTGGTGCTCAAGTTGCAAGGAGGCCAGGTTCCTTTGGGATTTGCTATGATGAGGGTGATAGTTACCCCAGCTGTAAAATAATAACAGCACTTGCCCACCTTGATGAAGTGCCGTGAGGGTTTATAGGGGCAAAGTGCCAGAGCAATGGCAAGGCTCGTCACCTGAGATCTGAGAGCAGATGGAGGGTTGGCAGACGCAGCAGAAGAGGCATCTCTCAAACCAAGAGCTGAAAGATTATGCGAAGGTACAGAAAGGAGGCCAGTGCTAGGGGAGTGGCAGGAGCCAGGAGAGGAGTAAAGTTCATGGGCTTGGATCTAATGAGTCCGAGGTAGTTGGCTGATGTGATTGCAGAGCCATTGGCCATTATCTTTGAAAACTCGTGGCGATGGGGGGAGGTCCTGGACGATTGGAAAAAGGCAACTATAGTACCCATCTTTAAAAAAGGGAAGAAGGAGAATCCGGAGAACTACAGCCTCACTTCAGTCCCTGGAAAAATCATGGAACAGGTCCTCAAGGAATCCATTTTGAAGCACTTCGAGGAGAGGAAGGTGATCAGGAACAGTCAACATGGATTCACCAAGGACAAGTCATGCCTGACCAACCTGATTGCTTCTAGGATGAGACAACTGGGTCTGTGGATATGGGGAAAGTGGTGGATGTGATGATATATCTTGACTTTAGCAAAGACCAAGGCAAAAAAAACCGCATAGGTAGATAGGCTGGAGGGTAGGGAAAGGGTCCAGAGTGACCTAGAGAAATTGGAGGATTGGCTAAAAGAAATCTGATGAGGTTCAACAAGATATTAGTAGTAGTAGTAGTAGAAGGTAATGGGCTTAACCTGCAGCAAGGGAGATTTAGGTTAGATAGTAGGAAAATCTTTCTAACTGTAAGAATAGTTAAGCGCTCAGATAAGTTAACAAGGGAGGCTGTGGAATCACCTTCATTGGAGGTTTTTAAGAACATATTAGACAAACACCTGTCAGGGATAGTCTAGGCCCTTCCAGTCCTACATTTCTACGATTCTGTAAAGCAGAAAGCAACTTTGAACTCTGCCTGAAAGGGGCAAATATCTGCCTTAAGCCAACGGAGACTGATGTCCAACTATAGCTCTGTCATTTACTTATTGACTTACTACTTGGCCAATTCAGACTATAGCTGTGGATTAGAATCAGGGGAGACACATGGGATGAAATGAATTAAGGTCTCCACCCTTAAGACTTTCCCCCAAAGACAAAAGCAAGCCAATTCCAGGGTTCACAAACACTGGGATGACATTTCCCCTCTGTTTTTTCCAATGGCCTTGTGGCTCTTCACTTCCAGGTTCTAGCTGGAACTATCCGTGAGAGCAACAGTTCTAAGATTTTGGGGCAGGGGAAATAGACAGGCAGGGTATTCTGCTGAGAGATCCCACCTGGTTTTGCACACTCAAGTATGTTCACACAAGCAACCCAACCTTTTGGGGCTTATCTTACCAGCAGCAAAGCTTTCAAATGTATGTGGGGTCTCCTGTCGTAAATTAGACGTGACTAGTTTTGAAAAGATTTTTCTTTCTTTTGGTGAATATTGGTGGCAATCTCGCCTTCAGGTTTATGTATTCTGAGTGTTTTCAAGGAGGCAAAGGGAGACACGGAGAGATTAAATGACTTGCCTGATGTTATACACAAAGTCCGTGGCAGAACTAGAACTAGAACCCACATCTCCTAGGGCCAGTGTCTAGAGGTTCATTTTCAAAAGCACCAAAGTGGTTTAGGAGCACAAGTCCCATTGACTTGGGGCTCACTCTCCTAAAGTACCTAGGTGCCTTTGAAAATCCCCCATTGTATGAACCAGCCCTGCTCTCTCTCAGTCACTTTGCACCATATTCTGAATCAAACAAGTTGTACTAAAAAAAAATTAAAATCCATAACATGCTTTTTGTACCTTTCTCATGACAATGAGTGTTTCCTAAAATATTGATGACTTGCTGTATGATAAGCCCTAGTCTGTCCTTAAATTAGCCATGTATGGAGACTTATTTATACAAAGATCTTCAGTGCTGGCTGGTGGCTAAACTAGAATGACAATCTATCCATAGCAGTTAAACAACGATTTCTAGTTGCGTATGCACGTCCTACAGTATTATCCAAACAATACTTAACATATTTGTATTAATTGCCCGGGTCTCTGTGTGTGTGACTTGAATTCTGATGCTATGGGCATGATTAAAGTAGCAATGCTTTTTTGAATGCTATAATGGTTTTATTTTTTCCTATAGCTTATTTTGGTATTTGTTTTGAGAAAGGTTCCATCACAGTTAGTTGCCTTGGTTACTAATGATTTTCTTGTATTCACATGTAGTTCCGTCTATTTAAACATAGCACCTAATCTGTCTACTTTTGTGTTATATAATGTGACAAGGCCAGAAGCTGCAGTGTGCCTGCGGTTATGGGTTTGATTGCATGAAATGTATCTCCATTTTTTTTTAAGTAGCATTCAGTTGAGAGATTCTGGGTGATGATTATCCATATTCCTTTTTCCTTATATTACTGTGGAAGCTCTATGGCTGTAGATGGGATTAAAAAAACCAAAGGCAGCTACAGCTATGTCCGTGTGCCAGTGTTTGAAAGCTGTGAACACAGAGTAGCATTCATTTCTAAGTTGTATTAGAGTAGCACCTGGAGGCCCCAGTGGAAGTCGGGGCCCTATCATCTTAGGTGTTGTGTAATAAGAAAGAGTCAGTGTGCAAAAGAGTTGCACTGTAAATAAACAAGATGGAAGGGTGAGAGGAAGCATGGTATCTTTGTTTTACAGATGGGGAACAGAGGTACAGAGAGATTCCAGTGACCCGATCAAGGTCACACAGCATCTGCAGCAGTTCGGATTCAATTCCTGAGTGTCCACCTAATGCCGCAGCCACAAGAACAACCTCCCTCTCAGCAGCAGGGGAAAGGAAGACATTATCTGGGGTGGCACAAAGTGGACCATCTAGCAGTGATTAGATGATAATTTATTCCAAAGAAAATCTGGAGTGACTGGTAGGGAAAATAAAGACAATGAGGGCGGAGGAAGAGATGTGGGCCTGACTCTGAGATGGTGAGCACCTCCTGCGAGAGGCGGAATGTCCTCAGCACCCATTCAAGCTAGTGGGAATTGAAGTTGCTGAGATCAGAACTGGAGCCAGGGACATTAGGATTCATGACCAATGGCTAAAGGTGGACAGAAGAGAGATGTCTGAGGTGGAAAGAGAGGTAAAGGAGCAGCAGGTGGATTAGAGGAGGAAAGAAAGGAAACTATATATTCTGGACCAGCTGGACCCAGATAATAAATCATCAATATTAAGATGCACCGCACTGTATCAGATGCCAATGACATAGCTGTTTAAGGGAATGTAGCCTCAGCATGATAAAATAACCCTATTTTTCTTAGTCCTATTTTAAGAATTTGCCAAGAATATTCTGAAGAACTTTCTGCAAGTTCTTAACCTCTGTAACCTTTGTGTAAGTCCAATAATGCTATTGTGCACTGCTACAGTACTCTCCATCTCATAATCGAAAAGCACCAATATTAATGAACTTAGCTTCAGAGCACAGGAGAGGTCATTGTCATTAACCCCTAGTTTTAGAGGGAGCAGTGGCAGAAATGAAGGCAGAGAGAGATTAAGGAGATATTTTTCCAATGTGAATCCCTTATGTTAAGCATCTAAATCAGTGGCTTGATTTTCCCCCATCCCACCCCTGCGGTGTGAAGCAGCTGCAATTTCAACTGAAGTCAGTGGGAGCTGACCACTTAGTACCTCTGAAAAATCAGGCCACTTCACATGAGCAAAGGTAGCAAGTGTTCTAGAACAGTGTTTCCTCAACCTCTTTGATGCCAGGGACCGGCTTCCCACCTTCCTCAACTGTGTCAGGGAGGTCTCAGGTGCCGGTCCACAAACTGGTCATTGAGAAACACTTTTCTAGAAGATAAATGGGCACTTTTCTTCAAAACAATGACCATGATCATAGCTAAGCAGGTATCAGAGGCTACGTCTACACTACCACTTACACCAGTTTAATGTATGTCGTTCAAGGGTGTGAATAAGGCATCCCCTGAGCGACTTGAGTTACACTGATCTAAGTGCTAGTGTGGACATAAGAACATAAAGAACGGTCATACTGGGTCAGACCAAAGGTCCATCTAGCCCAGTATCCTGTCTTCCGACAGTGGCCAATGCCAGGTGCATCAGAGGGAATGTACAGAACAGGTAAACATCAAGTGATCCATCCCCTGTCACCCACTCCCAGCTGCTGGCAGACTGTGGGTAGGGACATCATCCCTTCCCATCCTGCTAGTAGCCATTGATGGACCTGTCCTCCATGAACTTCTCCCACCATCATAGCTGCCGCCACTCAGTGGGGGTGGATTAATTAAGTCCACCGTAAGCTCTGCTACCTGTTCTGTGCTTTGGTTTTACGCAAGTCCAATTTTAGATCATCTGAAGGAGAGGGAGGAAACTCTTTTTGGTGTGTATACCACATACTGGTTGAAATTATTATCAGAAGCAATGTAAAGGCTGGGCTAAAAACATCCCACATTGTATATCACCAATACAACTCATCCATCATGCTCAGAAATAAACACAGTGCTTGGAAAATGGAAAGCGCACAGCAATAGCGATCTCAACTGCTGTGATAAATCCATCCCTGTCTAAAAATGATTACTTGTTAAATCACGTGCTGTAGTTTTGTCCTTCAAATTTTATACGTACTCTCAGTTGTATTCAGTTTGATAGGCTGGGTATAGACTCAAGGTTATGGTTTGGCCATACGTGCCAGCAATTGTAAGGAAACAGAGTTATAGGGTGAAAATCTGGCCTCACTGAAATTGACAGGGATTTTGTCATTGACATCAGTGTGGCCAGGATTTCACCCATTGATTTTATGGCCAGAAGAGGGACCATTATGATCACGTAGAATTTCACCCAGTGATTCCTGCATCTCACCCAATAAGGTGTGGTTGAACCCAGAGCATTTTTTCAGAAAGGCACATTAGAACATAAGAATGGCCATACTGGGTCAGACCAAAGGTCCATCCAGCCCAGTATCCTGTCTACCGACAGTGGCCAATGCCAGGTGCCCCAGAGGGAGTGAACCTACCAGGCAATGAGCTAATGATCTCTCTCCTGCCATCCATCTCCACCCTCTGACAAACAGAGGCTAGGGACACCAAACAAACAGAGGCCAGGGACACCAACAAACAGAGGCTAGGGACACCCAGTATTGATTTGAAGACCACCATCACATCCCTCAGTAATCAGTTCCAATACTGAACGGAGCTGTTGGAACATGCATTTTATTTCTAGCTTGAACATTGTTAACTTCAATTCCCAGCCATTAGATTTCATTATACCTTGTCCCAGCCATTGGATGTTGTTACAAATTACATTTTGAGATCTATCAGTTAGCCAGTTTTTAATCCATTTCATTATGCCATGTTAAAAAAAAAAAACTTGAACGAGATACAATTATCAAAATGTCTTGTGGTACCAAGTCAGTTACCAATTGCAAGGCCAAGAAACCAGTATCCCTGTTTTTGATCTCACTAACAGTGTGAATCAGAAGTAATTTTCTTGAAGTCAAAAGGTTTAGAACAATGTAAAAGCAGTGCAAATGGGATCAGAATCAGGCTCAATGATGTTAGCTGAGGGTAGAATTTCATCTTCTGATATAATTGCATCAATGATGCACATGTTAGAATGGTTCCCAGCTTGACTGTCAGATTCTGTGCTAATTTAAAAGATGGGCAGTCTTAAACTAAACAATTTTTGATTTGTAATGTAAAAAATCTGTTTTCGAGACTATGGTGATGGACACCTCCAATGCCATTTCTACAGTGACACTTTTCAGAATATTCCAACACTTCTGGTTAAAAAAAATAATCAGGCCAAATTCCACACTTGCTGCCACCCCTTACAATCTCATTGATTTCATGTGCAGTATATTATAGCGATCACATGCTGTATTGTGCAGGGCATGCCTGCTGCATGAGCCACAGAGTGGCTGGCTGATCAACAGAGCCCGTTACCAGTCTTTGGTTCAGCACGGCTACACTCCGCATACATGATGCAAGGATTCCCTGCTATCCACCAGCCATCACTCACCAGCCTATCTATCCATCTAGCGATTGCCCTAAAACAGGATCCATTAACAGTGAGGGGCCTGAGTCACAAAGTTCAGATCCAATTAGCTCAGTGCCTGTTTCTTTTTCTGCCATAGTTCTGTCACCTCATTATTAGGACAGTAAGTAACACCATCTGTGTCACTCACCTAGCGGTTCAATCCAGACCAAAGAGAGGTAGTGTCACTGTCAGCCCTGTAGCCTTGGGTGCCTCACAATGCTTCACTGCTGTAGCTACCAACCCGGGCTGCTCACAACCAGCCTATCAGCATGCTGGTCAGACCCCGAGTGTCTGAGTGCTAGACACCCTGGTTCAGCAACTCTGACACCAGCAGCCTGCCTACAGTCCCACAGTGACTTTTACCACCTTAGTTACTACTTGCAGTCCCGACATACTCCCAGTCCTGAATTTTCCCCAAACCATGTCCTGTGCAATTTCCAGCCTTCTCCTGGACAGTTCAGAGAAATAAGATTCATTTGTTCCTTTAGAGACACAAAACCACATTGCAGCTATTAATGTAACTGAAGTGAATACACCCTTCCCTTTAAACCCAGCACTGAGTTGGTTTATGATAAAAGTGAAATAAATTTATTAACAAACTACACATAGGGTTAAGTGAGTTGAAGTATCAGGAATGAAGACAGAGTCACAAGTAAAACAAAATATGCTTCTAAAAGTTTTTTAAAAAACTTAATCTAGCAAGACACAGGCTTTCTTCAGGATGGACTAGTGAAAGCAACAGTCATCTTCCCAGCTATGACTGACTTTCTCACAGTCAGGACTTTCCACAAGGGAAGCTGACACCTTGTTCTTTTGTCGTCTTAGGTGAAAGATCTTTACCTAAGCAGGTTTTTTGCCTATATTCAAACTTCAAACCCCCCTTCCCCTTGATTGAAGGGCCCATCTTTCATAGCTTGCAAGAGCTCTGGACTCTTGAGTCTGTCTAGTCATGGATGCCATGATGACTTCTGCCCTTGCTTGTATCTTCCAAAGTTCAATGAACTTGCTTCTGGAGGCAGGAAGCCCTCCTGTGTGCTCAGCTTGCTCTCTCCACCAGGAAGCGCTGTTCTTCCCCTCTGCAGGCTTCTCATCCTCCTGTATGGAAATGGGTCTTTTATTGTTTTGAGTCTAGCATGCTTAATTAACACAGAGACAACCCCAGTGTTTTGTGTCAGTAAGGCAGACAAGATTTGGCCTGTTATGTACCAGTGGTGTATATTTCAGCAGACCCTTTTCTGTATTGTTGTTTCGATTGTATGGTATGAATGCTGGGAACTGAAGTTTATGGGCACCTTACAGAAAAATATACGTTTCACAAGGAAACCACAATGCCTGCCACATTTTGAAAACAGATCTACTGTGTCTCTGCCTTGTTGTGCAGAGCAGCCGCTGACAAAGGCACATTGAAAGGTGACCAGCCGAGAAAGGGTGTTTCAACAGAGACAAGTGCACTTGGCTCTAATTTGGTGGCTACATTATGTTATGTCACTGTCCAGACAGTGCTGCAGACTGACGTAAGCCATTAGCACAGGGAAAACATTTTAAGTTAAAAAATGGTATTTGAAAAGGAAATTGTGTTTTAGCAACTAACTAGGTGGAATTTAATATTCACAGGAGCAGTAAATGGGCAAAGCACTAGGTTGGAAAATAAGGAGAAAGCGTCTCTGTTCCCAGCTCTGGCAGTCACCTGCTGACTTGGCCCAGTCACTTCCTCTGTGCCTCGGTTTCCCTATTTGTAAAACAGGTAATTATTGTAACTCCTTGGTAAAGTGCTCTGAGATCTATGGATGAAAGTCACTATATCCAAGGTTCGTGTTACTAGGCACTGCAAAGGTGCAGACACCACCACACTTACTTTTCATTCTAAAACAATTACCTACCCGACACGTATGTCGAATCTCCGTTCAGCACAGCGTTTCTGAAGCAGGCATACAGATAGAATCGGATCAGTCCCTTTAACTCAATACTTAGGAAGTCGTTTAAGTGAAAGGTCTGTTTAATCAACATGTGTGCATAAAATACTGCAGTGCAATATGTCATCAGCATCTGTCGGGGTTCTACACTGGGGACCACACCTGTAATGCTGCATTGGGCAGCACTGTCAACTGTCATCATGAATAGGTCGGAATATGAACAAGAGGCTGCTCGGCAGCTCTCCAACACCACTTTCTACAAGCCATTACCCTCTGATTCCACTGAGGGTTACCAAAAGAAACTACAGCATTTGCTCAAGAAACTCCCTGAAAAAGCACAAGAACAAATCCGCACAGACACACCCCTGGAACCTCGACCTGGGGTATTCTATCTGCTAGCCAAGATCCATAAACCTGGAAATCCTGGGCGCCCCATCATCTCAGGCATTGGCACCCTGACAGAAGGATTGTCTGGCTATGTAGACTCCCTCCTCAGGCCCTACGCTACCAGCACTCCCAGCTATCTTCGAGACACCACTGACTTCCTGAGGAAACTACAATCCATCGGTGATCTTCCTGAAAACACCATCCTGGCCACTATGGATGTAGAAGACCTCTACACCAACATTCCACACAAAGATGGACTACAAGCCGTCAGGAACACTATCCCCGATAATGTCACGGCAAACCTGGTGGCCTCACCCATAACTATTTCACATTTGGGGACAATGTATACCTTCAGATCAGCGGCACTGCTATGGGTACCCGCATGGCCCCACAGTATGCCAACATTTTTATGGCTGACTTAGAACAACGCTTCCTCAGCTCTCGTCCCCTAATGCCCCTACTCTACTTGCGCTATATTGATGACATCTTCATCATCTGGACCCATGGAAAAGAAGCCCTTGAGGAATTCCACCCTGATTTCAACAATTTCCATCCACCATCAACCTCAGCCTGGACCAGTCCAAACAAGAGATCCACTTCCTGGACACTACGGTGCTAATAAGTGATGGTCACATAACCACCACCCTATACCGGAAACCTACTGACCGCTATTCCTACCTACATGCCTCCAGCTTTCACCCAGACCACACCACACGATCCATTGTCTACAGCCAAGCTCTGCGATACAACCACATTTGCTCCAACCCCTCAGACAGAGACAAACACCTACCAGATCTCTATCAAGCATTCTTACAATTACAGTACCCACCTGCTGAAGTGAAGAAAGAGATTGACAGAGCCAGAAGAGTACCCAGAAGTCACCTACTACAGGACAGGCCCAACAAAGAAAATAACAGAACGCCACTAGCCGTCACCTTCAGCCCCCAACTAAAACCTCTCCAACGCATTATCAAGGATCTACAACCTATCCTGAAGGACGACCCATCACTCTCACAAATCTTTGGAGACAGGCCAGTCCTTGCCTACAGACAGCCCCCCAACCTGAAGCGAATACTCACCAGCAACCACACACCACACAACAGAACCACTAACCCAAGAACCTATCCTTGCAACAAAGCCTGTTGCCAACTGTGCCCACATATCTATTCGGGGGCACCATCATAGGGCCTAATCACATCAGTCACACTATCAGAGGCTCGTTCACCTGCACATCTACCAATGTGATATATGCCATCATGTGCCAGCAATGCCCCTCTGCCATGTACATTGGGCAAACTGGACAGTCTCTACGTAAAAGAATAAATGGACACAAATCAAACGTCAAGAACTATAACATTCATAAACCAGAGAACACTGCAATCTCTCTGGTCACTCGATTTCTGACCTAAAAGTGACTATTCTTCAAAAAAAAACTTCAAAAACAGAGTCCAACGAGATACTGCTGAATTGGAATTAATTTACAAATTGGATACAATTAACTTAGGCTTGAATAGAGACTGGGAGTGGTTGAGTCATTATACTAAGTGAAACTATTTCCCCTTGTTTATTCCTCCCCCCCCCAACTGTTCCTCAGATGTTCTTGTGAACTCCTGGAAATGTGCTGGAAATGGCCCACCTTGATTATCACTTCAAAAGGTTTTCTTTCCTCCCACCCCACTCTCCTGCTGGTAATAGCTCACCTTAAGTGATCACTCTCCTTACAATGTGTATAATAAACACCCATTTTTTCATGGTCTGTGTGTATATAAATCTCCTCACTGTATTTTCCACTTTATGCATCCGACGAAGTGAGCTGTAGCTCACGAAAGCTTATGCTCAAATATATTGGTTAGTCTCGAAGGTGCCACAAGTCCTCCTTTTCTTTTTGCGAATACAGACTAACACGGCTGCTACTCTGAAACTGTCAACTCAGTGTTGCTGGGAGTGTTCACAAAAATATATATAAAGTGGCAAACTTAATTAAGTTGTGTAACTATTGCGCAGCAAGGAACTCTATTTTAATAAATTAAAGACAGCAGGAGTCTATATATTTTACCCTTTATTTTCCCACTGCTTTAGGATGGGGGAGGCATTCTCATTCTTCTGTGTGTATTTACCGTTTCATCTGCTGGAGGGACTGTCGATTTAATTCACATTGTCATTAGACTTGGAGTGGTAGCAGAAAGGATACCAATCTTCAGTAGTCATAGATGTGTCATGAAGATGGGTCAGGTACGCCACACAGTAGCCAATGACTGTGTGACTGAGGGGCAAAATAATGTTACAATTAAAATAACTTTTCAGGCCCAATTCAACCCTGATGTAAGCAGTGGTGGACGGCAAGTCGCATCAGAGGTCAACTGAGGAGGAGACAGATGTGACTGATAAAGCACTTTAACTTACACGCACTTGGCTGGGCAGACGAGTTCTTCCTATGCTACCATTTATGTCACCTGCCCTAACCAATATTTCTGCTGTTGCTGATGGCAGCCCTGACATTTAGCCAGGGAAGTTGTGTTATTTATGCTGAAGTGTCAGTGATGTCGTCAGCAGAAACAGGGGAAGCACAGAATCTTGAACTCAGACCTTGACAACAGCGAAGAGGAATGGATTCATCATTTTCTGCTACAATCTAGACATTGGTAGTTTTTATCCTGCAGCCTTCCAGTCCTGGGTGGAGCTAGAAGGTGCTGAGCTGTCTTCTAGGTGGAGAGGAAAACTGCAGTGCTAGCTGTTTCTGATTGTTAAAGATGCCACAGCAGCGTGCACAAGTATTGGGGTGTTAATGCTGCTGTCCTGGTTACATTTCAGTGTAGGTAATTACATCCTGCCCACCCTATTTCCCCCCATTGCTTCGACTGGATACAGAAATTTTTCTTCTATTTTACGCTATGCAGTAGGATTTACATGCACTGTTAAACAGCTGCTGGGGTAGCTGCACGTAAGTGGGGTCTCAAGTTCTTTCTGATAGATAGAGGGTCAACTTTTGCTGTCCGTTACATTGGCGTAAGCCTAGGATAATTTAGTGGAGTTACTCCAGATTTTCACTGGTATAAATGAGAGCAGGATTTGGCCCATAGTTCTAGTGCTTTGGGATGACGTGCTAAATACATCCTTTGAGTTTCAGGTTCCCATAAACCCCAAACCTCAAAGTGAAACAATCACAAATGCTGAGTATCCTCTAGCTTCAACTCCAAACAGGCAAAGTTTCGGGTTCCTAGGATTCCAGTGCAAAACGCGAAAATGCCCCGCAGTGACGCAGAACATGTGTGGGCTTCAGGGACCCTTTGGATCCACCCACCCTGAATTTTCAGTTGGTAGCAAGCTGAAATTCAGAGCTTCACATGCTATGGGGCTTAGTAGTTAATACAGAGCAGGTGCCTATAAGGACCTTTCCCGCTGTCACTTAAGTTGAAAGTAAAACTCTCACTGACTTTAATAGGAGCAGGGTCAAACCCTATGTACGTAGATGCCACAAGGTAGTTAAGATCCCCCTAAATTGCTTTATCACAGGTTAAGAATGCCAGGTTCTTATTCACTTAGCTGCACCGCCTCAGACTCCTGCTTGACTGCCTGGGCCTTTAAGGGAGAGAAAAGAGCACTAAATGGTGTGAAAGGAGGAAGCACTAGAGATGATTGTACTTTAGATCTATACAATTGGCTCCTTTGACATTTCACCTTCGTCTTTCTAACGGGAGAACTCCTGGTTTCACTCTCCCTCACTGATGAATATATTGAATGCTCTAAGTAAGCCATCATGCGCACTGGAGTCTATCCATTAGGGACATTACTTTAAATGCTTTCTCCATCATTTAAACAAAGAGGTCATTTAGATCCCATTGCACAGTGGCAGGGAATACCACCATAATCTGCTGAATTGATTGACTGTGAGCTAATGCTCTTTCTAATTGAAGTGGCTAGTGACTAACCAATGAATAACGGATGGCAGCCCCAGCTTGGCAGAGATGTTAGGGAGTTCATTCAAATATATTTGTCCATGGTATTTGTGGATATTTTCCATAGGGAATGGGGAGGTAGGCTGATGTTATGGCATGGAGTGAGGGGATGTATTTATAGCATTTACTTTAGCACCTTCTCTCACACAGTATCCGAAGGCACTGTAAAAACTATAGGCCTGATGCTAGAAACTATTGCTCAAATGAGTACCCCTTGCTTGTGTTAGTACCCCTCTTAGGGTCTGAAATTACCTGCAAGATTAGACTCCATAGTGTGGGGAATTCTGGATTTATTTAGACTGTAAGCCCCTTGGGGCAGGGACCATTTGTAGCGTGCCTAGCACAGTCAGGTCTTGGTCTGTACAAATAAACAGCAATAATGGAGGTGTGTATGGCTGCTATTTAAATGCCCACATATCCAAGAGCGCAAATGGTCCGAGTCATATACAAGAGGCCTTGCATCTGACCTGCAGCCCCCTTTCATGAGGGAGACAGCCGGTATTATTTCTAACAAGGTTCAGTAAACACTACACAAAGCTAGGGCAGGAAGCAAAGGAGAATATGGTATCCAATTGGAACTGTAGGGGAAGCTTAATTAGGAGGAGTTTGAATGCAACATTTTATTTGAATGATTTCTAGGGCATTTAAGTACATAGTATATGCATGTGATTTGGGTGGAGTTGGGGTAAAGATATTTTAAAAATGGATAATTTAAAAAAAATCAAATCTCTTCCTGGAATGGAGTAATAACCATAGGCATGGAGTCGAATGCCCCATGGCTAGGAAGAAAAGCAGGATAGCATTGTTACTCACCAACAGGCTAGACCCCAAGCCCCCCTTCTCTAGCTGCAGAGGTGCTGCCCGCTCAGTTCCCCACTCCAAAAAGCGGTGCAGCTGGTGACTGCAGGTCTCAGATGCATCCCACAGTCCTTTATACCCCACTGCTGGGCACTGCTCCCTAAAGCTCCGCGGAGGCTAATGCAAAGATTCTATTTAGGCTCCGGCTCAGGTGACCGAGCAGGAACAGGAGCACCGTGTGAAAGGAGGAGAGTATGTATTTGGGGGGCTGGAAGCATGGTGGGATTATGGAGCAGGATCCAAAGGTGAGACTGGATGTCCTCCCACCATTGGAAGCACCAAATCTACTTGCGCTGGCCCCGCTGACTTAACTACTTGGACATTTACCCTTTCCTTTGTCCACATGCGGCATGGGAGAGATTAATCTGGGTCTTCCCCCTCCTGGCTGTGGAGCCACAAGACTCTCATTACAGGCTGCCTGCATTCCTCATTCAGAAAGGCTGCTCAGTCAGCAAGTTTCCTTCAACCCTCCTACATACCTACACCACAGCAAGAGTCAAGCTGGCAGCATCCCACGCCTGCCTTTCTGGAGCACGAGTTCTCTGTGGCTCCTCCAGCCAGGGTCAGTAACCAAGGCTCACTGAATGGGAACAGGCAGGAAACTGCCTGCTTCCAGGGCAGCTGGAATAGTTTGTATAGTGGGGGTGCTGAGAGCCATTGAACCAAACTGTCCACCCCTGTATATAATGGAAACCCCTTCAAGCCAGGGGGTGCAGCAGCACCCCTAACTCCAGCACCCATGCCTTCTTAAGCTGCAATTTCACTGGCCAGGAAAGTCTATTAGAACTAAAGTGAATCAAGTGCTTCTAATTGTATATTTGGGGAGTGGGAGACAGAGAGCTTACGACCAAAGTAAAGTGGATCCTTAATATTGCTAAGCCTTGGCAAACATCCCACAACGGCCGGGGAATTTCTGGTACATTCCCTGGATTGAGTTCCTCAGGTGCTGATCAGATAGAGATAATAATGCCAGAAGGGACCATTGCGATCATCTATCAGGATCCCAACAAGGGCAGTCAGGATCAAGGGTCAGAGCAGAGGCAAACCAGAGGCTGGGAGTAGTGGAGGAGTTCATAGTCAGGTTGCAGGCCAGGGTTGATACCAAGGGTCAGAGTCCATGTCAGGTTTCAGGGTCCGGGAATCCAAGTCCAAGTCAAGGTCAGGCCAAAGCCAGGAGTTCATGGGCAGAAATGGTCATGGCAGCTACAGAAGACCCACACCTGTTGCCTGGACACTTCCTAGAACACCTGCTGGGTTTATATAGGGCCTGGGGCCAATCAGGAGCCATGAGGCTGCTGTCTGTCAGACCCTTTGAGGCTGGCCTTCCCATGGTCTGTGTCCACAGCAGGTCCTAGGACCATGGAGCTCACACTGGTTACAGCTGCTTCTGGGTGGCAGCATGGAGCTGTTGGTAGTGCTGAAGGCTTGGGTTCTAGACCGGAGTCTAGTTCATCCTCTAGTCTGACCTCCTGTACAATGCAGGCTGTGTTAGAACCAGAGCAGATCTCTTAGAAACACATCTAATCTTGATTTTCAAATTGCCAGTGCTGGAGACCCCACGCCAACCCTTGCCTTCCCCTGGTGGGTACAGGGCCGGAGAGTGCCATGCACTAACATCATTCCCTGAAATACAGTGTCCACACTCCATGCAGCAGCGCGGGTCCTGATGCTGCTTCCACTAGTGTAAACCCTCCGTAACTCCGCTGAAGTCAATGGGTTCGTAACAATGCAAACCCAGTGTGAGAGCAGGGGCATGCCCATTGCTTTCTCAACAGCTGCCTTTGGAGACAACAGGTCTGATTCGCCACTGCCTGGTGGCGTCATTTACACCTGTGCAAAGTGGGTGTAAGATGCTACCAAATCAGAAGAAGCCAAAGGTGCAGCGGAGGGTTGTAGTTTCTGGGAGCTATATTTAACCCATAATGGTATAGCTAGAAGTGCCGATAAAGCTTTATCACTGCTTAGGAGCTCTCCTTCTTCTTCTTCTACATATTAGCCAGGTAGTGCCATAAGTGTGCATGGCCTTTTACAGAAAGAATATAGACACTGACCTGCCATCACACTGCTATTGCATCTGTGTAACTCCACTGACTTAGTGCAGTTCCTCCTGATTTACCCCTTGGAGAGATTTGCATCACGATGGCTCAACTGGAGCAGGGAAGCTTTAAAACGTGGCCAGGATGCTATAGGGATGGCCCCTGTGCTCTGCCCACACCCCTTCTCCTGCCAGGCCAGCTCACTTTGGCTAACATGCATTGCTGCCACTCCTTCAGGTGGACTTTCATTCCGGGCAAGTGCAGGGAGAATCTGGCCCTTTATACACAGGGTTCACCTCCCTCTGAAAAGCAGCCACCTCTGGGTGGGGATATGGCAGCTGTTTAACTGTGCGTGGTGACTCCACCTACGCAGTGCAGATTCCGAGAAGTAAAGATGAAATCTGCGTCTGTTTGAAACTGCAAAGAGATTTTAGGCAGTCAGATGAATTGCCCAGGCTGGGATTTAACCTTGGCATCATGGCCAACACCCCCATATAATGCGCAAGTAGAGGCAGGTCAGTCGAGTCGCCGTCACTGCAGAATATTGCAAACAAATCCCCACCCCACATTGCTGGAATGTCACTGAGAAGTGGGTCAGTTTTTAATGATCTTTTCCCCACTCCCCAAATCCATTACTGAGCCAGTATTAAACAACAATCATCCATCATGTGCTTTCACCGAGGGACCAAGCAAGCACTCAGTGTGAATTAGTTGGACGCTGTTTTAGCCAACAAGCGAGTAAACAGTCCAGGGCTGCATTGGCTTATTGGGCAGTCTTAGGAACATCCAATAACAATCAATGGTTTACCAGGTGGAAAAGCACACAACAGGTGTGCCCAGAAATATTGGGCCATGTATTTGAAAAAGACCCTTTGCATAGTAGGCCAAAATCTAGCACATCTCCCTAGTGGTTACCCCATGTGTGGGGTGTCCCCCAGCTGGGGTACAGCTGGCATAGCTGGCCCCTGAATAACTTCCCTCGATGCAGGGGGCACAGTGGGCACAGGAGGGGGTGGGGTGTGAGGGCAATTCTCTCCCCGCAGATGGCCCTTTAGGGCTATTTTAGAGGAGAGGATCAGTCCTAGAACCAGGGAGTTGCAACTGGGGTTGCTGCAGCCCTCCCCATCTCTGTACCCCATAGATACTGGACACAGAGCAGACAACGGGTCTAGCCCATTCTTTTCAAGCTCCATTAGGAGGACAATGGAAAGTGATAAATGACTTTAATTATGCAAAATATTTTAGAAGTCATTACTTTATCAGCTGTTCAGATCAGGGAGTGCCTCTTGTCACATGTTTGTGCAGTGCTGAATACAACAGGGCTGCAATGCTGAGGAGGGTTTCTGGATGCTATTGCAATTCAAATAAATACATTAGATTAAAAATAATTATAACCAATTTCCCTTTAAACAGACAGGAACCGGGGACACAAAGCATCCAATATGCTTTGTGTGTCGAATTGAGTGTGTGCTAGTGCCCCCTTGTGGCTGGGCCAGAGGGCGAATGCGACACCCATTACTAGGACGCACCTCGTTTAGTGCAACTGGTAAAGGCATGTGTGTTTGGAGCCGGATGCCCAGGGCTCTGATCCCAGTTCCCGGACCATGGGTGACAGGGAGCTGATCATTCTTGCTCACTGCACATAGATTTGTTACATGAGACTGGAAATCAGGGCTCCGGGGTGTCAGTCACAGCTCTGCTAATGACTTGCTGCAGCATCTGGAGTAAATCACACTGACTCTTTGTGCCTCAGTGTATGGATTTAGTAGAGCACCTGTTGTCTGCTCGGGGCACGCTATAGTCACCTCGTAAAATTTCCACTTCTGAGCTCCAACAGACCATAACAAAAAAACTCTTCCCTCCGTCCCGCCAAAAAAACCCCAAACCCCTCACAACTGCTCTGCGCCCAGAGCCGAAAACACCCTCCTCTGGTCAGAAAAAGCCCACAAAAGACACAGAAGCCCAGCAACCTGCCCTGAAGGTAAGCAGCCCTGGGCTATGCTAGACCCAAAGAGGGAAGATCAATGCAGAACAAAGGACCTCTCACTCGGAAAGTTCCCCAACCCTCACCTTTCAAACCAAGTTTCAGAGTAACAGCCGTGTTAGTCTGTATTCGCAAAAAGAAAAGGAGTACTTGTGGCACCTTAGAGACTAACCAATTTATCTGAGCATAAGCTTTTGTGAGCTACAGCATCCGATGAAGCGAGCTGTAGCTCACGAAAGCTTATGCTCAAATGAATTGGTTAGTCTCTAAGGTGCCACAAGTCCTCCTTTTCTTTCAAACCAAGGGGCTATTAACTCAAACACCGTGCTCTGATGCCAGGACAGAGGCAGAATCCCACATAGTCAGAAGCCCAACTTCTTAGGGGTTTATTGCATGTAATGATACTAACCTACCTCACAGGGATCAGGCCCATCATTTCCTATATGACCATGCAGTGCCTACTACAATGGGCCTTAATATTGCTGATGCCTCTTGCCGTGGGTCCTGAACTTGAGAGGTCACTCTGCTCCTTCCATACTGCTCAGCGGGAGGAAGGCCAGAGCTGGAAAAGCTTGAGAACCACTGCTCTTGGCACTGCAGCCAAGCAACCGATAACAGGGATGTGGTTGTCAGGAGCTGTGGGATGAGAGGGGCTGTTTAGAAGTGCGAGGTGTTATGAACAAAATACAATCAGAAATTAGAAATTGACTCCTCGCATCCCATCATGGTGTAAGGGCAAGCGATGGCGGGGGAGGGAATGGAGAGGAGTGAGCCGGGGTAGGGGGTGGCCTTGGGAGAAGAGACTGCGCGGGAATGGGGCCTTGGGGGAAAGGGTGGTGCGGGTGGGCAGGGCCATGGTTCGGGAGCCAGTCTCCGCCACACACTTTTCGGGAGCTTCCACCGCTCCTAGGACAGACAAAAAGCAGGGTAAACCCCCCAAACCAGAGGTTCTTGAATGGTTTTTTGTAATCGTTATATGTACTTGTGTGGCAGCAGAGGGGGCAAAGAAGGGGGGTGCGATCAAATAAGTTTGAGAACCACTGCCCCAAACTGATTGCGTGTTCTATAATTAGACTTCACCAACCTAGTAACAAGTGTGAACTCCGAAGCACCATAACAGTCTTACCCTGAAGTCATAGACAGTCCCCTTGGGCATTCCAGTCTATCTTGCCACCCAGGCAAGCTGGACTCTGTGTCACTTTACAACAAAAATCACAACAATATTCAAATTCCTCCCAGTGTCAAAGGACCAGTCTCTTACCCCAGGTCAGTTGTACTCGGATCTCAAACCAAAGACAAAGATGCAGTAATCTGTCAGCACGGAATGTCTTTTCAGGGCTATCCCATCCCAAGCGGCATGGGGATCTCTGTGCACGTGTTCAGCAATCTTTGCCGCACAGAGTCCAGACAGCAGAAAGATCCCAGTTGCTCCCTGTCAGGGATTTTTCTCCCCTCCCCCCAGAATCCAGGCTGATGGGATGAGTTCTTGCACAGGCCTCCCCTTCCTGGAGGGAGTGACGAACGCAATCAAAAAGGTCTGTGTCCTTGGATGCTACATAATGCCTTGCCTTCCATGATCCATCTTGTGTGCAGGACGAGCACTTTACCTGTATGAATGCTTCTTTTCCTGTTTGGTGAGTTACACAGTTGCAGAGGTTTACAATGCAAACAGTATAACTTCATAAGATGGGATACACATATGATAAGCAGGATTAATACCTGCAGCATCCTACAAGCATTCCATAAAGTCTACAAATCAAAAACATTCTTATAACACTAATATCTATTTTAACTATACTAATCCACAGGTGAGCCAGACTAGTTTCCAACCGTGCATTTGTCAGGCCCAGAGCCTTGGCATGACCTGGCACCTGCTCTGCCAGTGTTACCTGCCCACACTCCAGTCCTCTTTCATTTTCCAAACCAGGGTGAATATTCCTTCTTGTGCTTATTTGCCCAGGAATGCTAGATCATGTTTTATGAGAGTTGAAATCCTTTAAAAATTAGCTGCCTCTTTAGTTAGTGAATGATTAATTAGAGTGTTAGCTGCTCTCTTTGGTCTCGCTTGGTGATTAAATACAAAAGTAATGACCAGTAACTCTGGGATTATTACTTAAATATTGTGTGAAACTTGAGGACAGGGACGGGTGCCCATGGGGAATGACATGAATGATTATTGAAGGATCACCTTAATGAATCATAGAATCATAGAATATCAGGGTTGGAAGGGACCTCAGGAGGTCATCTAGTCCAACCCCCTGCTCAAAGCAGGACCAATCCCCAACTAAATCATGAAGACGAGACAGAATCAGTCATGAAGATGACAAAGGGGCTGTTAGTGGGAGGAAGAGTCAGAATGGAGACTACATCAGAGGATGCACAAATTAACTCCAGCTGATACGGATGATGGTTTGAGCTGTAGGTCCTTTGTCATCATAAGCATGGGAGTCGATTTCAAAAGAAGAATTAGCCAATGGTCCACTGTAGCTGGAATCCTTTTATCCACATACCCACTCAAGACCAGCTTTAATAGTTCATCCTTGTTAAGGCAATACATGCCTTCTACCTGATTCGTGGCAAAACAACCTGGAAACCCACATAGATATTTTACCAGTAATCTGGCCAAAATATAACCAATCTAGCAACATTACAGCAGTACAATAAGCAAACTGTCTCCTAAGACAGATTCTGTGCTGAGGGCCAGAATCCTGCAATCCTTACTGAGTCAAAACTTCCAGCCAAGTCAGTGAAGTCTGGTGGCTCCTGTCTGACACTTTGAAGGAGACTTCTCCGATCTTCAGCCTTCAGAGCTTCCCTGGGGGTGAGAGGAGCAGATCCTTGGCTGGTGGAAATCTGTGAAGTTAGTGAAGCTGAATCGATTTGCATCAGCTATGGATGGGGACAACTCGAACATCGCATGCTACGGGAGTCTAGGTCATAGGGAAATTATTTCACAGGCAACAATCAGGCCTTACTGGTATGACATTGCTGCATAGGGATTTAAGGCTAGCAGAAATGAGCGGAGGTTGGTGCTTTCATTACCAATCTTAAACCACGTCAACACTCAGTGTATTAGGAGTTTAAATGGAATGTCAATAACTTAAACAAGTTTAAAACCTGAGGGCATCTCGTCTTCAGCGGTGACCTTTTAAGGCATCATCATGTGAGATTGAGTTTGGACCCTTCTCGGGGAAATGCAGGTGCTTTCAGTCCTGGTCACTGGGGAGGCTACCCTTTCCGAGACCCTTTTCCCGTCCCCCAAGCGGACCCCTTCCAAGTGACAGGCCTCTGCCTTCCCTTCACTTTGGGGTGGGATCCTGCAATCCAGCCACTCTTCGGCTGGCTCTCCAGGTTCTAGCCCTTGGTTGCCAACTCTATTACCTAGCAGGCCTAAAGGGCTTGGCACCTGCAAGCGTTTCCCTTCAGGAGCCGGTGCACAGTAATGGCCTGCAGTGACACAGAAGCAGCTTCTTCAAAACAAAGTACGGTTTGTAGTGCCCAGAGGTGTACAGCACTCCGAGTATGGATTTCAGATAACAAAGAGACCTACCTGCATAGTCCTACCCACACACGGCATTCCCCTCTAGCCCTTGGACCTGCTGCCACTGCATTCTCCTGGGCACTCAGTTTTCAGCTTGCTTGGAGTAGCCTCCTCACTCTGTCAGCCTCTGGGTGTCAGCCTGCAGCAGCTGGCAATTTCCCCCCTTCCCCCGCTCTTTAGAGGGCCTATCTTTTAACAGATCAGCGTCTTTGATCCCCCTCTTCTCAGCCTCCGCAAACAGCCCCATCACTAGGGATGGAGCTGAGGAGTTCCTCCTTACAGCTACCTACCTGGCTACTGTGTTTGAGGGGCTTCTCCTTCTTTAGCCCGTTGTTTCCTGGTGGGTTTCTTGAACAAGCCCCTTTTGATCTAACCCTACACATTCATGCGGGGTAATACCACTGAGGGGCATATGACATTTATAAAAAACAATACAAATATTTACCGGTTCTCCACACTCTAACTGAGACTGTAAGCTCTCTGGGGCCGGACTCTTTTTTCTATCTTTGTCCAGAACCTAGTGACTACGGTGATACAAATAAGTATATAATAATAAAGTGCTGCAGGAAGTAATTGGGGTTAATGATATGGTAAGCGGCACTCTTCTCTCTGAGTCACTGCTGAACTCATACTACTTCTTAGGTCTTATATAGCACTTTTCTTCTGTAGATCTCAAAGCACTTTTACAAAGGAGATATCATTCTCCCCATTTTACAGGTGGGGGAAACTGAGGCACAGAATGGGGCTGTGACTAGTGGCTTAGCATTGCTGCAGGATTCTGTGCTGCTGGAGATGCTGTTTTTTTAGGATGAACACGTTATAGTGAGGCTATGTTTATAGACCCAGGACACCCTTTGCAACCATCATCAAGCCAGCCAGTGCAGGCATAGTCTCCTGCTAACCGGCTGTTTTAAAAAATGTGTCTGATTTGGTGCTTTCAAAAGGCAAAATATTTGCTCTGTAGAGGAATCTTTATTAGCCAGCTTGAAATGTCATGCTTGGCAAAGATGGCTTGGCAGAGTAATTAGTTAACGTTTGTAAAGTGCCTTGAAGATTTAAAAGGCTCTCTAGGTTCTAAATATTATTAATTTTTATTATAATAAATTATTTATTATTATCATCCAGAAAAGGAAGACGTTCTCCAATGAAGGCGAGGAGACCACTCCTTCACGTTTTCCTTCTTCAGCTAAAATACTGAGACCTCATCTTCAGTTCGGTGTGATATGCTCAGTGTATCATATGTATGTTATCTTTATTTATTAGTCATTTCTGGTAGCAACCGCTAGATGCTTTCTCGACAGACAAGAAGGGACGGTCCCGATACTAAGGACAGACAGACAGACAAGTAGGGGGGTATGGGAGACATTTTTTCCTCTCATTTACTGGGACATGTCTCCACAGTGAGCGAGGAGATAACAGCTACACTTGGAGCTGGGGGAGTGCTTCTCAGCTTGAGGTGAGCTGGTGTGTGAATCTGCAGCTCACTAGCCTGCAGCGTTTGAAATGGGAACACAGCAAAGTGCGCCATGGAACTTTTAATGCGCAGTAGCAGGGTTCACACGGCTAGTTAGTGTGCAGCTGGCGAGAGCACTGTAGAGCCGCACCCTGCCTTGGTGCATCGTGTAGATGAGTCCTAAGTCCTTTGTATACAAATCTGCTCCCTTCACTATAGGCAGCACAGCAGATGTGGACCTTCAAGAGGGTCTGCATGTGGATAAGTTCAGGAAGGTCACATCCTGCATAGGGGACAGTGCGGAAGTACGCAGGGGCAGTGTGGATGGAGAGATGACAGACAGGTGGGAGAGGGTGGGAACATTGACTGAGCAGAGAGGGAGGAGGCAATGTACAACTTGGCAAGGGAGGAGAGCAGGGGTGGGTGGAGTGAGGAAGAGGTTTACGGGGTGACAGAAAGTTGGAATTTGATGTGATAGTGGATGGGGAGTCAGTGGGTGTATGCACAACTACTGGGAAGGAGAGAAAGTCCTGTGGTTAAAGTCTGGTTCAGTGCAACACAGATTCTATTCCTAGGTCTGCTGACTCGCCATGAAATCTCTGGCGAGCCACTGAACTTCTGTAGGCATCATTTCCCCGCACCTGTATGAAGGGGAGAATAGACATTTGTCTAGCTCACCTTGGGTTGGGAGTCCAAGTTCATTAATGTCCGTATGGTGCTTTGACAGCCCAGGCTGGGAGATGCTACAGAAGTGCCAAATATTACTGTCATGGATAAGTGTGTGTGGATGTTTGCATGTGTTTAATTTGTTAGAGTAAGAAGCTAAACAAACTTCCATCTCAGGCCAAGGCAGAAGAGAGGAGAGAACAGGGGAGCCATGACAAGTCCAGCACAGTAAGACTGAAGACTGCAGCACATTACGCTGGGTTCCTATGCTCCCAAAGGGGCATTTTGACAGCCAGAGATTGCTTGGGGTTAGGGATGCCTGGGCCATCCCCCAGTGGTGCCCACTATGCTGTGGGCTGGAAGTGGGAGGTGATGTAGGAGCTGCATGGTAGATGTTACTGGAGAAGAGGGAGCATGGCTGGGTTTTAATCTAGTTTTCACTGGCGGAGAGGCACAAAGGGGAATTATCCCATGAGAGGATCAGGGCCTTCCTGTCTCGGAAATTTTTCCACTGGCTTTAATTATAGGTTCACTTAGGGTTTCAGAGCTTTAAAAGAGATTGAGAAAGATCATGGGAGTCCAGGGTTTGTGAGGAGATGGTGCCCACTGTATCTTTCACAAGCTCTCTGGGATCTGGTATTTTCCACCAGGATTGTGGTTCTTCAGCCACATGCTGAGTCCAGCATCATCCTCTCGCCTGATACAGGCTATGCTATCGTATAATCCCAGAGAGTCGGTCCCTGTTAGGATATAGATATTCAGGCCTGTCTGTAAAGGCCTGTACTCTAAGAATTTAGATGTATTCTTATCACTTGGCTAGTTATAGAGGTACAAAAGAGAATCAAAATCACTGTCTGCCGGTGTAAGGGCCTTTTCTTACTGTGACAGTCTGAGGCCCTGTGCTTAGGCTAAGGCCTTTGGCTAAGCAGCAGAGGCAGCCATAAGCTAGGAAGCGACCGGACACATCCTCACGTTCCAAACTAGTCACATTGAAATAAGGTGCTATTGGGCTGTTAGGAATACAATCCTGTCCTGAATACAATCCTGTCCTGATAATGCCTATCACCTCCAGAGAAAGGGAAGTGCCTAGAAAATGTAAAAAGGAAACAGCATCCTGTCTGGCAAGAACTCACTTATCAATACTGGGATGTGAAATCCTCACTTCTGTATTGTTTTGTCATTATAGTTCCTACTTTGCTATTGTTTGTCTGTATAATCTCTGTCTGGTTCTGTGATTGTTCCTGTCTGCTGTATAATTAATTTTGCTGGGTGTAAACTAATTAAGGTGGTGGGATATAATTGGTTACATAATCATGTTACAATATGTTAGGATTGGTTAGTTAAATTTCAGGAAAATGATTGGTTAAGGTATAGCTAAGCAGAACTGAGGTTTTACTATATAATCTGTAGTCAATGAGGAAGTGAGGGGGCCTTGGTGGGAGGGGGTGGGTGTGTGTAAAGGGGGAAATGGGAACAGGGAATGAGGGTAAGGAAATTGGAACCATGTTTTGCTAAAGGGGGAAATGGGAACAGGGAATGGGAGTAAGGAAACTGGAATCCTGTTTGGTTAAAGGGAGAAATGGGAACAGGGACACAGGTGTAAGGCTCTGTGGTGTCAGAGCTGGGAAGGAGGATACTAAGGAAGGAAACTGGAATCATGCTTGCTGGAAGTTCACCCCAATAAACATCGAATTGTTTGCACCTTTGGACTTTGGGTATTGTTGCTCTCTGTTCATGCGAGAAGAACCAGGGAAGTAAGTGGGTGAAGGAATAAGCCCCCTAACAGTCCCCATCCCAGAATGTCTGTCCGTCTTTGCAAGGAATACCCCAGTAGCATTCCAGCCCTCTGTGTGATGGATCAGACATCAGCACCATATGGAGCAGCGGCCATATCCAGCAGGCAGAGCAGGGAGGATCCCCTCTGATCAGGGCTGGGTTCCCCATACTGCCAATTTGCTTCTGGGCAGAGCAGAGACGCTGTACTTATTTAGATTTATATAGGCATTAAGAGGAGGCACCTATCCAATGCTCTGGGTGCCTTTGCCATATAGTAAAAATACAGATCAGGTGGAAGGGAGCTGACTCTGGGGTGGAAGCAGCACGATCGGCCATCCCAGGCTGCAGGCTGGATGGGGAGCAGAAGGAACAACAAGACTCAAAATACGTCTTACGGAAAAGTAAAAATCAAAATCAATAGCAGCCACTCCTATTCCCACCACCAATATCTCCCCCAGCAGACATCACCTTCCATTATTCACTCTCGCTCCCGAGCTCCTCAGTGAATCCGTGGCTTCTGTCTGACTCCTAACAGGACCCTCCAAGGTTTTCAGACTTGGGGGATTGGGTTCACTTGATGCCAGAGAGTGGAGCCAGTTCCTAACAGCACTCACTCCATGCATCCACGCCGCAGTTAAATAATCTAGCCATACTTCTGCTCCTGCCACGTGGAGATTTACAGCAGAATCCGGGTAAATGGAGGAGAGGGCTATTATCATCAAGCAGCAACCACACAACCACTCTGGGTGGGTTACCACGAGACAGCGAGGCCTGTTCAATTCATCCAGCCACCCGGAGCAGCCAGCTCCTCGGGAAGTACATAAAAAGCAGGTGCATACCTCTGTGGCTGGAGCAGAGATGGAAGGGGCAGTTACTGCATTTCCTGCACTGAAAGTCAGTCATCCCTGCGAAATTTAATGAAACAAACACAATGAGCAAGCAGGGGTTATAAAGATGAAGAGGAAACTTTAAGCAAAGAGATAAAAGAGGTTACCAAAGAGCAGTGGGGAAGCATGAGGATGCTGCCTACCTAGCCCTTGGAGATGCTATAACTGAGGTTAAAAAGGTACTCCTAGATTACGAAGCTCAGGCCCAAACAGAAATGGCAGAGGTATGAGGAATTGGGTTATCCCTGAAGGGTTAGAGCTCTGGGCATATCTGGTGCACTGTGGGGAAAAGAGAAAACGTACACGGCTGACAGTTTATTGTTGAAGTATTTAATGAGGTTCATAAACATGAGAGGACCCCGGGGACTGAAAGGGTTCAAGTTCTCTGGCTGTTTGCCCAGCACACAAGCCCCTGTGAGCCATTATAGGAAGGCTTATGACTCAATGCCCAGTCCTGCTTCCACTGAAATCAATGGGCAACATCCTTAAGCTGGTGTAAATCGGAGTAGCTCAGTGTCTATTGGCTCTAGTGGAGTGCTGAGGATCTGCCCCAGTGGCTAAACCTCCCGTCCAATCAGTGAAGCAGGACTGAGTCCAAGGGTGGTGTTTTAAATCAGGCCAGAAACTACTTCTAGAAGCTATTCTCTCCCCAGCAGCCCTGGTGACTCCCATGGGTAAGGATCAGCCCCTGGGTGATTTAAAAAGCTGGGTAAATATAATTTGGATTAGCCTGGAGGAACTGGGGGTTAGCTGAATCAAAATTAATTTCATACCCAATTACAGAGCAGAATCAATCCCTTTGGCAAACTGCCAACCACCACCAACATTAATAATAATAATGAAGAAAAATATTATATTGAGAGGTAAATGCAATAATATTTTAGTAACTTTTTATAGATATTAGGGGCTGATCATGGGTGGTTCTGAGTGCTCAGCTCCCATTGACTTCAGTGAGCCAAGGAGCTCAGCACACTACAGGAAGCACTCAGCACCTTACAGTATTGGACCCTCAGTAGGGACTACGCAATTGGTTAATTGGTAGCTGAGCAGATACACTTAGTGCTTTATTAGCAATTGCATCAGCATGAGTTAAAATACTCCAAGGCATTGAGGCTGGCATTCTCAAAGTGACCTGGGGGGCCAAGGACCCAACTCGTGCCGGCAATGGGGCACCTGGAGGTTCCCAGACATAATACTTATTGCTGCTGTCACAGGGAATTAACGTCATTTAAAGGGTCTTGTAGGCTCTGTGCATAAACATAAATCATTTTAGGTCAGGTGCCAGCGAGGTTACCTTAGCTTCTTAACCCTTTACAGGTGAAAGGGTTTTGCCTCTGGCCAGGAGGGATTTTATAGCACTGTATACAGAAAGGTGGTTACCCTTCCCTTTATATTTATGACAGGAGCTGAGTTCTTTGTTTCTGTAGTAGTGCCCAGAAACCCCAATCAGACCCATGGTGCTGGGCACAGACCGGAAGAGGAGCACTGGTTCCAGCTACAGGGTTCCTTGTGGTTGACGTGATATTGGACCCTGCAGGGCTCTGAGCAATGCAGGGTGTGTTCCAAGCAAATGAGGGCTCAAGCCTGCAATATGCAGTTCACTGTGGCCCTATCCAGAAAAGCCCTGAAGCACTACAGGCCAGATTTTGAAAGGTACCTAGGCACCTAACAAGATTTTCAAAAGCACATAAGTGCCTCACACTCCAGTGTGTTTTAGGCACCTAATTGCTTTTGAAAATCCCAGCAGACACCTAGATACCCTTAAAAATCTGGCCCCAGGTGCTTAACTTGAAGCAAGTGAGTAGTCCCAGCTGGTGTCAATGGGATGCCTCATGTGTCTTAAAATTAATCACATGGGGTAAATTTTCAAAAGCAGCTATGTCCCATTTTCAAAAGTGGTTTAGGCACTCAGGAGCCCGAGTCTCATTCAATGTCAAGGGGATTTAGGCTGCTCAGTGCCTCAGTCACATTTGAGCGTGGGACTATTCTTTTCGATATAGGTTCTTATACCACGCTCGTCACCAACGTACCCGAACACCTTCCAGCAGTGCACTAAGCAATGGCTGTCACGTGTGTGTTCTCTCCCCCCTGCCCGGGGAGACAAGCACGCGCAGTGGAGTGTCTGGTTTGGACATGTTGCTATATGTTTGTTAGAGAAGGCAGGTCAAAGAAATGCACCTTGCATTGGGAATGGGAGGTGGTGAGGTTTGTGATGGTCCTTGGTTCCTGGGTAGCGTTCATTCCATAGCCCCCAAGAGCTGTCTCGTGTACAGATGAGCTTTACCTTTATTGGAGAAAGCTCCTGGGAGCAGCGTTGTTGACCACAGTTTTCATCCCAAAGCTTTATGCTCTTCAGTCACCTGCTTTTTGAAAATGTTGGCTGCAGTGCTGAATCGGGTCGAGAGTGCTCAGTGCATTGCAGGGTCGGACACAAAGGGTACGTCTACACTGCATCCGGGAGCGTGCCTCCCAGTCCAGGTAGACAGACTCACACTAGCTTTGCTCCAGCTAGCCACCCGAGTCTAAGCCCCTGAGTCCAAGCTTCGGTAGCTAGTCCAAGTCACCACTCATGCCACAACATCCACACTGCTAATTTTAGTGGACTAGCTCAAGCAAAGCTAGCACAAGTCAGTCGACCCAGGCTGGGAGGTTCACTCCCAGCTGCAGTGTAGACATGCTGTCAGTGCCAAAGTATCTCTTCCGTGTGAAAACCTACAGGAGGAGGAAATAATCCAACACCAACACAACTGTGTGATAAAGGTGTTACAGCTGCTGTCTGGAGGTATGGCTGTAGTTTGTGTGACTACCCAAGCTAACTTTGACCAAGCCGGCTTGCATAACAATAGCCAAGAATCCACAGCAGTGCAGGCTGCACAAGTCTGCCCAGACCCTGGTAATACTCAAGTGGCTAACCCCTGCTTTTGTGGCTTCACTGCTATAAGTACACAAACTAGCCACATGAAAGCTAGCCTAGGTAGGTCTCTGTGAGCTGCAGTCACATCTGGTTGCGGCGTGAACATATCCTAAGGTACAGATGGATTGCTCATGAAAGTGGGAGGGGACAGGGCAACTTAACCAATGAACCCCCTGTGAAACAGGATGTTCTAGTGCCTTGTGTGCTAACCTGGGACTCAGGAAACCTGAGTTCAAGTCCCTGCTCTGCCAAACGCTTCCTTCACTTAATCTCTGTGCTTCAGTTCCCTTCTGTAATAGCACTTCTGTATCTCACAGGAGTGTTGTGATGGCATATGCATGGCCTGAAAGCATCTTTGTGATCATCTAGTCTGCACACCTGTATAACACAGGCCATAAACTCCCCCCCCCCAACTAATTCCTGGAGCATCTCCTTTTAGAAAAATATCCTGTCTTGATTTTAAAATGGTCAGTGATGGAGAATCCACCACCACCGGTGGTAAATTGTTCCAGTGGTTAATTATCTTTACTTTAAAAAGTTTACACATTATTCTCAGTCTGAATTTATCTAACTTCAAGTTCCAGCCATTGGATTGGGTTATACCTTCCTCTGCAAGATGGAAGAGCCTATTATTAAATATTTGTGGAATCACTCAGCTAGTCAGCTAAGTATATAAATGAATAACCGCTACAAGGAAAAACACAAAATGGAGAATAGCAAAATATAAGCGACTCTTTCCCCATCATCACATTTAAATAAGAAAAGAGCTGCTGATCCAGATTCATTAAGACAATTTGACTAAAAGCAAATTACATCCAAAGCATCTAATTAAAACAAAATAAATTAGTTTGCCCTCCCAATTTCCCCTTTCTAAAACTAACACTGCCAGGGCTTCCCTGCATTGGAAAGTTAACAATAGCATTAACCCACTGCATAATGCTTCAGAGTTAGGGGGAAACAGGTTGCTGCTTTCTGCTCTTGAAGCTGAGCTTCTCCCAACCCACCAGGTCACTTGTCCTTTTGTAAAGCAGATGCCCTGACTACTTACTCTCAATGGAGTATACGGGTCCAGCTACAGGGAGTCATCTGCCAAACTACCACACCCAATAGTGACACAACCCCTTACTGCTTTGGGTCACTCCCAAAGCATCACAACATCTGTGGGGTTTCACCACAGTGTTTTGTTGCATGTCTGGTGGTTGCTCCCTTGCTCTCCTCTTCCTGCACACTGGTGCAATCACTCCGTACTGCAGGGGCTTCCATGGCCTCAGAACGGCCACTCCCCATGCTTGCATCTGCTCTGACTCCTCTCTGAAAGTAAATTGCAAATTGTAAAATTTGCAATCTGGGCCTGGCCGGTTACATACTGTGCGCTAACCATTCTCCAAGCAGCAACAGTATCATGTGACTTATGTCATCAAGAAACACAGAGCAAATGAAGATCAGCTGACATCAGTGGAGTAGGATCAGACCCACTGTGAATGTTCACAATGAACTCGCCACAAATGCAATCTGCAGGCTAAGAACGGGATTCCTTCTTTTACCACTAACTGTAAAAGTAGTTCCTTCTTCATAGAATCATAGAATCATAGAATATCAGGGTTGGAAGGGACCCCAGAAGGTCATCTAGTCCAACCCCCTGCTCGAAGCAGGACCAATTCCCAGTTAAATCATCCCAGCCAGGGCTTTGTCAAGCCTGACCTTAAAAACCTCTAAGGAAGGAGATTCTACCACCTCCCGAGGTAACGCATTCCAGTGTTTCACCACCCTCTTAGTGAAAAAGTTTTTCCTAATATCCAATCTAAACCTCCCCCATTGCAACTTGAGACCATTACTCCTCGTTCTGTCATCTGCTACCATTGAGAACAGTCTAGAGCCATCCTCTTTGGAACCCCCTTTCAGGTAGTTGAAAGCAGCTATCAAATCCCCCCTCATTCTTCTCTTCCACAGACTAAACAATCCCAGCTCCCTCAGCCTCTCTTCATAAGTCATGTGCTCTAGACCCCTAATCATTTTTGTTGCCCTTCGCTGGACTCTCTCCAGTTTATCCACATCCTTCTTGTAGTGTGGGGCCCAAAACTGGACACAGTACTCCAGATGAGGCCTCACCAGTGTCGAATAGAGGGGAACGATCACATCCCTCGATCTGCTCGCTATGCCCCTACTTATACATCCCAAAATGCCATTGGCCTTCTTGGCAACAAGGGCACACTGTTGACTCATATCCAGCTTCTTGTCCACTGTCACCCCTAGGTCCTTTTCCGCAGAACTGCTGCCTAGCCATTCGGTCCCTAGTCTGTAGCGGTGCATTGGATTCTTCCATCCTAAGTGCAGGACCCTGCACTTATCCTTATTGAACCTCATCAGATTTCTTTTGGCCCAATCCTCCAATTTGTCTAGGTCCTTCTGTATCCTATCCCTCCCCTCCAGCGTATCTACCACTCCTCCCAGTTTAGTATCATCTGCAAATTTGCTGAGAGTGCAATCCACACCATCCTCCAGATCATTTATGAAGATATTGAACAAAGAAGATTCTTGCACCTTTAAAGGCTTGGAGGATAAAGACATGTCTCTCTCCACACAAAGCTTTTCCTTATTCTGCTATATATGACCCTCTCTTGTTTTCTTTCTCTCTTGGCGCATCTATCCAGCAGAATTTTTTAAATGATGAAGATGAGATTCTAGGAAAGCTACGTTGTATTGTGAATAAGATTTAAATAAAAAAGAACAACCGTTAAATTTATGAAAGGGGACTGGGGTTTTAAAATACCATCAAGCTGTAGAACTGGCAATCTGTTTTACAGCCCAGCCAAGTTCCTATAAGCAGTTATATAACTGTTTCTGCTTGATTGATTTGCCTCTAAGAGAAGGTTAATAAAACCCCAGAAAAGTAGAGTGGAAATTCCAGCAATAAAAGAGGTACCAAATCCTTCATCTCGCCTCTCAACATGGTGACATTTTCTATTAAAGTCGCCTGGGCTGACCTGATTCATTAGCACTAGCCCAGCAGTGGTTGTGATGTCACCAGTAATTCTGCTGGGAGGAAGGCAATAATAAAATCTTTCTGGACATGTGTAGTTCTTATAGAGTGTGAGGGCCAAATACTGGCAATGCGCCTCAGGGCCTTTACTAGACCAGCAGCGTACAGCCAAATGCGCTGTCAGATGCATTCAGCTCAACACCAGCCCTGTGCCTATGGGCCAGCTCGGCATGTCGCAGGGTTCCTGCAACTGGTGCGTTCTTTAAGAGCAACATGATTGCTGCTACTGGACCCACCTTATTCTGGACAGCAGCTTCTGGAATTTAGAACCGACTCTTTTCCTGCAAACCGTCTCTGTTGTGATCATGGTGCACATTCCAGAAGGCAAACTGTACTATCTGAGTTTTTATACCATGCTCCTCACCATGGTTTGTGAGCACCTACGGGTATGCATGCTGTTGTATTGGTTTTATTAGGAAAGCATCTAGCGGCTTCAAATAAGAACCGGGCACTATTGTGTTAGATGCTGTACAGGCTCATACTGAGAGTTGATTACTAGCCCAAAAATCTAACAGTTTGAATGTCTATGAAAAGCAACTGGTGGGAGAAAGGAAGTGGTATTATCCCATTTTGCAGATGGGAAACTGAGGCATGGGGCTGTTAAGTGACTTGAACGAGGACACGCAGAAAGCCAGCAGCAAAGCCAAGAACTGAAGCCAGATTTCCTGAGTCCCAGTCCAGTGCCTTAACCACAAGGCTGTCCTTTCAACATGCTTTCAATATTTGTCTCACTTTCCCAGCAAGTGGCTTGTCTATTAGAAGGTTACAGCCTACTACTGCTGCCAGTAAATGGAGCTTCTCTTTTAGCCCAAGCGGCAGAGATCTCTGCTTTGGCACAGAAGGTCCCAGGCTTAAACCCTGCTGATGACCTGGGATAGGAATTGTAAACACAACTGCTACCACAATCTTATTCACCATGGAAGGATGTCACATGTACATCCACATGGCATGCACTGCTGCTCCTCTGCTGAGTTTACACCCTTTGCAGCCCTACACAGTTCACACACAGTTTTGGATTACTCTAGGCTCAACTACACTTAAATCAACCTCGAAACAGATGCATTTTTAACATTTGATTTCTTTTAAAGTATAAAAATAAAATGATTGCAGGTGAGATATAAAAGAGCTAAGTGCTGTGTGCTACACAGCAGGCCAAGAAGTTTAATGGAAGAAAACCTTATTTAACACTGGGCAGAAATTGTCTGTCTATCGTGTTTAAGCCTCAAAATTAACACCTAGCTCTGCTGTTGCTCTCTGACAGGATAAATGGCATGCAGAGCAGTTAAGTGACTTCCCATGTCTTAGCCCTGGTCTACACTATGAGTTTAGGTTTAGCAGCATTAGATCGATTTAACCCTGCACCCATCCACATGACCAAACCTGTTTTGTCGACTTAAAGGGCTCTTAACATCGATTTCTGTACTCCTCCCCGGTGAGGGGAGTAGTGCTAAAATCGACCTCCCTGGGTCGAATTTGGGGTAGTGTGGACGCAATTCAATGGTATTGGCCTCTGGGAGCTATCCCAGAGTGCTCCATTGTGACCGCTCTGGACAGCACTCTCAACTCAGATGCACTGGCTAGGTAGACAGGAAAAGCCCTGGGAACTTTTGAATTTCATTTCCTGTTTGGCCAGGGTGGCAAGCTGATCAGCACAGGTGACCATGGAGTCCCGGAATCGCAAAAGAGCTCCAGCATGGACTGAATGGGAGGTACTGGATCTGATCGCTGTATGGGGAGAAGAATCCATGCAGGCAGAACTCCGTCCCAAAGACGAAATGCCAATATATTTGCCGAAATCTCCAAGGGCATGATGGACAGAGGCTACAACAGGGACACACAGCAGTGCCGCGTGAAGGTTAAGGAGCTGAGGCAAGCCTACCAAAAAACAAAGGATGCAAACGGTCGCTCTGAGTCAGAGCCCCATACATGCCGCTTCTATGATGAGCTGCATGCTATTCTAGGGGGAGCCCCAACCACTTCCCCACCACTGTCCGTGGACACCTGCAAGGGGGGAGTCTCACACAACAGGGATGAGGATTTTGTGGATGAGGAAGATGAAGAGGAGGAGGATAGCGCACAACAGGCAAGCGGAGAAACCGTTCTCCCCCACAGCCAGGAACTGTTCATCACCCTGGAGCCAATACCCTCCCAACCCTCCCAAGGCGGGCTCCCGGACCATGAAGCTGGAGAAGGCACTTCTCGTGAGTGTACCTTTGTAAATATAATACAGGGTTTAAAAGCAAGCGTGTTTAATGATTAATGTGCCCTGAAGACTTGGGATGCATTCGCAGCCAGTACAGCTACTGGAAAAGTCTGTTAACGTGTCTGGGGATGGAGCAGAAATCCTCCAGGGACATCTCCATGAAACTCTCTTGGAGGTACTCTCTGTGTTAGCCTCAGGAGAGTGATATCACTCATGGTCTCCTGGTTGAAATATGGGAAATTTGTTTAAGGGGACAATCAGAGGTGCCCATTCCTGCTGGGCTGTTCGCCTTTGGCTGAAAAAAAATCATCCCTGCTGTTAGCCATGCGGTGGGGGGAGGCCTGTTCATGCTGAGCTGTTCATGTTTGATTGACAGTGATCTTCCCTAATACTAGCTACGCCATGGGTCGGGGGGGCGGTGAAGCAATCATCCCAGAGAATTGGGTGTGGGGTGGGGGTTTGGGTTGTGCTGCACATTCACCCTAAAACCACAGCCCCTCCTTTTAAATGGCCAACCCAATGGGCTTTGCTTGGTATGGGAAAGGAGGGCGCTGCTGTTTGAAACCGTTCCCACATGTCATGAAGGTTGAAGAAGCTGAAACCCTTTGCCTTACCGTGGCTGCCTGCAAGCTGAATTCTCTAGCTCAGCCGAGCGTGTGTGATGTCTCACACCAAACTGGCAGGCACTCAATATAAAAGCCAAAATGTGACCTTGTACCAAAAGCACATGTGCTATGTAACGTGAATTGCTTGATTCAGTGTGAAATAGTCCTTCCTTTGTTCTCTAAAATGTATCTTTTTAAATACTACTCTCCCTTTTCTTCCTCCTGCAGCAGAAAATGTTTCTACGCTCCCCCTATCATCTCCGTCTCAGAGGCTAGCACAGATTAGAGGGTGAAAAAAATGCACTCGCGATGAAATGTTCTCAGAGCTCATGCAGTCCTCCTGCACTGAAAGTGCTCAGCAGAATGCGTGGAGGCAAACAATGGCAGAGTCCAGGAAAGCATTAAATGAAGGCGATGAGAGGAGGGAGGAGTGCGATGAAAGGAGGCAGGAGTGTGATGAAAGGAGGCAGGATGCAATGCTGAGTCTAATGGGGGAGCAAACTGACATGCTCAGGCATCTGGTGGAGCTGCAGGAAAGGCAGCAGGAGCACAGACTGCCCCTGCAGCCCCTGTATAACCACCTGCCCTCCTTCCCAAGTTCCATATCCTCCTCACCCAGACACCCAAGAACGCGGGGGGTGGGGGGAGGAGGCTACCGGCACCCAGCCACTCCGCCCCAGAGGATTGCCTAAGCAACAGAGGGCTGGCATTCAATAAGTTTTGAACTGTAGTGTGGCCTTGTCCTTCCTGCCTCCCCTCATCCACCACCCCACCTGGTGCTTCCCTCCTCACCCACCCCTCCTGGACTACCTTGCGAGTTTTCCCCCTATTTGTGTGATGAATTAATAAAGAATGCATGATTTTGAAACAATAATTACTTTATTGCCTCTGAAAGCGGTGATCGAAGGGAGGAGGTCAGTTGGCTTAGAGTCAACCAAGGGGGCGGGTTTTCATCAAGGAGAAACAAACAGATCTGTCACACTGTAGCCTGGCCAGTCATGAAACTGGTTTTCAAAGCTTTTCTGATGCGCAGGGTGCCCAGCTGTGCTCTTCTAATCGCCCTGGTGTCTGGCTGTGTATAATTGGCCTCCAGGTTATTTGCCTCAGCCTCCCACCCCACCATAAACGTCTCCCCCTTTCTCTCACAGATATTGAGGAGCACACAGCAAGCAGCAATAACAATAGGAATACTGGTTTTGCTGAGGTCTAACCTAGTCAGTAAAGACAGGTTTCAGAGTAACAGCCGTGTTAGTCTGTATTTGCAAAAAGAAAAGGAGTACTTGTGGCACCTTAGAGACTAACCACTTTATTTGAGCATAAGCTTTCGTGAGCTACAGCTCACTTCATCGGATGCATCCGATGAAGTGAGCTGTAGCTCACGAAAGCTTATGCTCAAATAAATTGGTTAGTCTCTAAGGTGCCACAAGTACTCCTTTTTTTTTTTGCAAATACAGACTAACACGGCTGTTACTCTGAAACCTGTCATTATGCAAGGCACTACATTTAGCCGTATGGAGTGGAAATCTATCAGCTGCATGAAAAAACTTGTACAGATACAGACAGACATCATCTTCCTTTCCAAATGCAAACAGATGGACATCGTACCAAAAGGACTGAAGGTAAGCCACAGTATGCATCCGATGAAGTGAGCTGTAGCTCACGAAAGCTTATGCTCAAATAAATTGGTTAGTCTCTAAGGTGCCACAAGTACTCCTTTTCTTTCTCCTTGCAATGTGTATGATAATCAAGGTGGGCCATTTCCAGCACAAATCCAGGGTTTAACAAGAACGTCTGAGGAGGGGGGCGGGGTAGGAAAAAACAAGGGGAAATAGGTTACCTTGCATAATGACTTAGCCACTCCCAGTCTCTATTCAAGCCTAAGTTAATTGTATCCAATTTGCAAATGAATTCCAATTCAGCAGTCTCTCGCTGGAGTCTGGATTTGAAGTTTTTCTGTTGTAATATCGCAACTTTCATGTCTGTAATCGCGTGACCAGAGAGATTGAAGTGTTCTCCGACTGGTTTATGAATGTTATAATTCTTGACATCTGATTTGTGTCCATTTATTCTTTTACATAGAGACTGTCCAGTTTGACCAATGTACATGGCAGAGGGGCATTGCTGGCACATGATGGCATATATCACATTGGTGGAAGTGCAGGTGAATGAGCCTCTGATAGTGTGGCTGATGTTATTAGGCCCTGTGATGGTGTCCCCTGAATAGATATGTGGGCACAGTTGGCAAAGGGCTTTGTTGCAAGGATAGGTTCCTGGGTTAGCGGTTCTGTTGTGTGGTATGTGGTTGCTGGTGAGTATTTGCTTCAGGTTGGGGGGCTGTCTGTAGGCAAGGACTGGCCTGTCTCCCAAGATTTGTGAGAGTGTTGGGTCATCCTTCAGGATAGGTTGTAGATCCTTAATAATGCGTTGGAGGGGTTTTAGTTGGGGGCTGAAGGTGACGGCTAGTGGCGTTCTGTTATTTTCCTTGTTAGGCCTGTCCTGTAGTAGGTGACTTCTGGGAACTCTTCTGGCTCTATCAATCTGTTTCTTCACTTCCGCAGGTGGGTATTGTAGTTGTAAGAATGCTTGATAGATCTTGTAGGTGTTTGTCTAGGTCTGAGGGGTTGGAGCAAATGCGGTTGTATCGCAGAGCTTGGCTGTAGACAATGGATCGTGTGGTGTGGTCGGGGTGAAAGCTGGAGGCATGTAGGTAGGAATAGCAGTCAGTAGGTTTCCGGTATAGGGTGGTGTTTATGTGACCATCGTTTATTAGCACTGTAGTGTCCAGGAAGTGGATCTCTTGTGTGGACTGGACCTGGCTGAGGTTGATGGTGGGATGGAAATTGTTGAAATCATGGTGGAATTCCTCAAGGGCTTCTTTTCCATGGGTCCAGATGATGAAGATGTCATCAATATAGCGCAAGTAGAGTAGGGGCGTTAGGGGACGAGAGTTGAGGAAGCGTTGTTCTAAGTCAGCCATAAAAATGTTGGCATACTGTGGGGCCATGCGGGTACCCATAGCAGTGCCGCTGATTTGAAGGTATACATTGTTCCCAAATGTAAAATAGTTATGGGTAAGGACAAAGTCACAAATTTCAGCCACCAGGTTAGCTGTGACATTATCGGGGATAGTGTTCTTGACGGCTTGTAGTCCATCTTTGTGTGGAATGTTGGTGTAGAGGGCTTCTACATCCATAGTGGCCAGGATGGTGTTATCAGGAAGATCACCGGTGGATTGTAGTTTCCTCAGGAAGTCAGTGGTGTCTCGAAGGTAGCTGGGAGTGCTGGTAGCGTAGGGCCTGAGGAGGGAGTCTACATAGCCAGACAATCCTTCTGTCAGGGTGCCAATGCCTGAGATGATGGGGCGCCCAGGATTTCCAGGTTTATGTTTCTTGGGTAGTAGATAGAATATCCCAGGTCGAGGTTCCAGGGGTGTGTCTGTGCGGATTTGATCTTGTGCTTTTTCAGGGAGTTTCTTGAGCAAATGCTGTAGATGCTTTTGGTAACTCTCAGAGTTCAGAGGGTAATGGCTTGTAGAAAGTGGTGTTGGAGAGCTGCTAAGCAGCCTCTTGTTCATATTCCGACCTATTCATGATGACAACAGCACCTCCTTTGTCAGCCTTTTTGATTATCATGTCAGAGTTGTTTCTGAGGCTATGGATGGCATTGTGTTCTGCACGGCTGAGGTTGTGGGGCAAGCGATGCTGCTTTTCCACAATTTCAGCCCGTGCACGTCGGTGGAAGCACTCTATGTAGAAGTCCAGTCTGCTGTCTCGACCTTCAGGAGGAGTCCACCTAGAATCCTTCTTTTTGTAGTGTTGGTAGGGAGGTCTCTGTGGATTAGTATGTTGTTCAGAGGTGTGTTGGAAATATTCCTTGAGTCGGAGACGTCGAAAATAGGATTCTAGGTCACCACAGAACTGTATCATGTTCGTGGGGGTGGAGGGGCAGAAGGAGAGGCCCCGAGGTAGGACAGCTGCTTCTGCTGGGCTAAGAGTATAGTTGGATAGGTTAACAATATTGCTGGGTGGGTTGAGGGAACCATTGCTATGGCCCCTTGTGGCATGTAGTAGTTTAGAAAGTTTAATGTCCTTTTTCTTTTGTAGAAAAGCAAAGTGTGTGTTGTAAATGGCTTGTCTAGTTTTAGTAAAGTCCAGCCACGAGGAAGTTTGTGTGGAAGGTTGGTTTTTTATGAGAGTATCCATTTTTGAGAGCACTCCGACGACTTAATGCGCTAAGTGTGGACATATGCAATCGACTGTATAAAATCAATTTCTAAAAATTGACTTCTATAAGATCGACCTAATTCTCATTCTTTATCTTTCCCTGTTTGCTGTAGAGGATGTTGATCAGGTGGTTCCGCAGTTTCTTTGAGAGCGTGTGGCACAAGCCGTCAGCATAGTCTGTGTGGTATGTAGATTGTAATGGATTTTTTACCTTCAGTCCTTTTGGTACGATGTCCATCTGTTTGCATTTGGAAACTGCACCAGCGACCCTTTAAATGTCCAAATGCACATTCTACCACCGTTCTGCATTTGCTCAGCCTATAGTTGAACTGCTGCTTGCTACTGTCCAGGGTGCCTGTGTATGGCTTCATGAGCCATGGCATTAAGGCGTAGGCTGGGTTCCCAAGGATAACTATAGGCATTTTAATATCCCCAACGGTAATTTTCTGGTCTGGGAAGTAAGTTCCTTCCTGCAGTTGCTCAAACAGACCAGAGTTCCTGAAGATGCGAGCATCATGCACCTTTCCTGGCCATTCCACATTGATGTTGGTGAAACGTCCCTTGTGATCCACCAGTGCTTGCAGCACCATTGAAAAGTACCCCTCGCGGTTTACGTACTGGATGCCAAGGTGCTCCGGTCCCAAGATAGGGATATGCGTTCCGTCTATTGCCCTACCACAGTTAGGGAACCCCATTGCATCAAAGCCATCCACTATGACCTGCACATTTCCCAGAGTCACTACCCTTGATAGCAGCAGCTCAGTGATTGTGTTGGATACTTGGATCACAGCAGCCCCCACAGTAGATTTACCCACTCCAAATTGATTCCCGACTGACCAGTAGCTGTCTGGTGTTGCAAGCTTCCAGAAGGCTATTGCCACTCGCTTGTGAACTGTGAGGGCTGCTCTCATCTTGGTATTCTTGCATTTCAGGGCAGGGGAAAGCAAGTCACAGAGTTCCATGAAAGTGCCCTTACACATGTGAAAGTTCCAGAGCCATTGCGAATCATCCCAGACCTGCAACATTATGCAGTCCCACCAGTCTGTGCTTGTTTCCCGGGCCCAGAATCAGCATTCCACGGCATGAACCTGCCCCATTACCACCATGATGTCCAAATTGCCAGGGCCCGTGCTTTGAGAGAAGTGTGTCCATGTGCTCATCACTATCGTGATCGCGCTGTTGTCGCCTCCTTGCCTGCTTTTGCAGGTTCTGCACATGCTGCAGGATAATGCGCTCCATGCTTGCCATGCTATGGTGTCTGCAGGAGAGCAGGAGAGCAGAGTTGCAGCGGAAGTGGTGGATGACGACGGATGCCACGAGAATAGATATTTATACAGAACGACGAGAGGACCTGCGAGGTGATTCATGGCACCAGGAGAGCAGAGTTGCAGTGGAAGCTGTGGATGACGACGACGGTTAGCAGTCCTACTGCACCGTCTGCTGACAGCAGCATGGCCTCTGCACGGAAAAATGTCACGAAACAATTGCTTTTATGGAGGGAGGGGCAACTGACACATGTACCCAAAACCACCTGTGACAATGTTTTTGCCCCATCGGGCACTGGGAGCTCAACCCAGAATTCCAATGGGCAGCGGAGACTGCAGGAACTGTGGGATAGCTACCCACAGTGCAACACTCCGAAAGTCAACGCTAGCCACGGTAGTGAGGACGCACTCCGCCGACTTAATGCGCTAAGTGTTAACATATGCAATCGACTGTATAAAATCGATTTCTAAAAATCAACTTCTATAAGATCGACCTAATTTCGTAGTGTAGACATACCTTTAGAGAGAGCCAGTGGCAAACCCAGAAATAGAACCCAAGGGTCTTGGCTCCCACTTCTATGATCAAGCTACTAGGTGGGAGACCAGTTTCCCCTGCTGTGGGACATCCAAACCACAAGGATGTTGTTTGTAAAATGGAAGGAAAGTTTGCCTTTTAAGAAAAAAAGCTCTAAAGCCAGCCAAAAATAGGATCTGATCAATCATTTTGCATGGAATAATCAAACCAACAGATGAACCAAACCAAACTGAGGAGCTGAAAGCAAGATAACATTTTTGTGTGCAATACACAGCATGCCTGACACTATTATGCCAGATCACCAGTCACTACTAACGAGAGATTTTTCTTCCTGTTTCTGAAATAGCAAAGAGCTTGCCTGTGCCAAAACCAAATTAACATGCATGCTGAATAGTGCAATTAAAGCCAAGTCATCAGCCGTGCAATAGGAGCTGCAATGCCTGAGTCTGAAAGTTGAGCGGGGTAAAGATACCAGACTAGACAAAACCTAGCCCTAGATTTAGAATGGTAATTGTTCCTTAACACTGAAAAGGTGTCACAAGTGAAGTGAGATCCCTCAACTACCCAGCCATCAGTGTGATGAAAGCAGAGGTCTTGGAGACAGGGTTGTCTATTAAACAGAAGTGTGGGGTGGGTTTTTGTTCAGACGTCATCCCTGCAAGGCTGTAGATATTTCTCTTCACCTGTTGGGATGGGAAACTGAGGCTCAGATCTCATGGTACCTGCCCAAGACCACAAAGTGAGTCAGTGTCAGAGCTGGGGGAATCAGCACTCAAGAGATCCTGACTCTCAGTCCTGTGCTCAGACCACACTTTGATTATTAATATGACTGTAGCACCTGAATGAGATCACAGGTCATTGTGCTAGGTGCTGTCCATATTTATAATAAGAGACAGTCCCTGCCTTGCAAATCTAAATAAATCTAACTAGAGAAGACAAAGGGTAGGAGAAAGGAAACTATCGCCTTCTCCATTTCACACAACAGGAATCCAGGCACAGAAAGAATAAGTGATTTGCTAAAAGTCAGGATTTGAACCCAGATCTCATCAATCTCAGAGCAGTCCCCCCAAAACAAGCTCATGCTTCCAGTTTCATCCCCTGATATTCATTGCTTGGCATTTTAGTTGCAGCTTTGGCTGGTAATTATTTCCCAATTCTTCCTCTTTTTTTTTAATCCCCTTTCATTTTTTTTCAGTGGCAACTGTCATATTTTTGTGGGATTTTTAATGACTTATTTGGCATGACATTAATCACTGAAGATTTAAAGTGACTTGAAATTAGATACTATCGGGGGTAGCCATGTTAGTCTGTATTCACAAAAACAACAACAAGGAGTCCGGTGGCACCTTAAAAACTAACAGATTTATGTGGGCATAAGCTTTCATAGATTCATAGATATTTAGGTCAGAAGGGACCATTATGATCATCTAGTCTGACCTCCTGCACAACGCAGGCCACAGAATTTCACCCACCACTCCTTTCATGGGTAAAAACCCACTTCTTCAGATGCATGGAGTGAAAATTACAGATGCAGACATAAATATACAGACACATTAAGAGAAGGGAGTTACCTCACAAGTGGAGAACCTGTGTTGACAGGGCCAATTCAATCAGGGTGGATGTAGTCCACTCCCAACAATAGATGAGGAGTGTCAATTCCAGGAGAGGCAAAGCTGCTTCTGTAATGAGCCAGCCACTCCCAGTCGCTATTCAAACCCAAATTAATGGTG